>NC_143549.1:129267500-130725000 GCF_054136105.1 Typopeltis vanoorti
ACACTTATTTTGAGCCATCGTCGCAACTGAAGGTTCTGTAGTCGTTATAATTGTTTAAATGTTTATCAGGTTTATTCAACTGAAAATGAATTGGTCTGTTTCATGAAGAGGCGAAAGTTGTTATCCTCCGGAAGCTCTTAATGTTTTTTTTTTCCTACTGCAAAACAGACAAACCATCCGGTGAACATTACACACGATCACGCACACACTTATTCATTTCAACTATAGTTTAAATGAATAAGCCAAACTCATACATCAAAAACATGCATATTATTTGAAGCTTTGAATGAATTCTTCTAACCTTGTCAACTATTACAGAAAAAACAAAGCAGGATTGACCTCATTTAAAATTTTGTAATCATTCCGAAAAATGAGTTTCTTTTCTAAAATCCCATTCTGCTTCTATAACGTACACCATGTCGAATTTCAGACTATTTAATACAGCGTAATAAACACAAAATCAGATCCTGGAGATCCAATTTTGCTCATGGAGTGTCACTTTCCAGTTGACAAAGATTTCCTTGACGTTTTCCAAATTAAATATACAAGCAAATAGATCTGCTTATGCAAATTAGATTTCTTTGTAGGAAATTATATTAATAAAATTAATTCCAATATAAGTTATTCCAAGAGTTGTTCTAATATTTTGATAAAAGGAAAAGGTAATCTTCTCATCGTTCAATCTATCTTCTTGATTGCAACGAGGTTTACGTTTGAAATCCTGGGACACCATGGTCTGATCTTCTAGTGGTCTGTAGCTAACTCACAGCGAAGTCTTGAAAGCTCATGCAAGGGAACAAAGAAAATGAGCAGAAAGATCCAAAAGAAGTTTCTTGCATGGATCTCAAACCCTCTCCGACCAAGTTCACGAAAGGTTATAAACCTATTTTATTAGTATCATCAGTTGGCTAAGAATTAGATAATCCAAAAAGCCTGTTCTGTAGCCCGAACATTGAACTAATTTTTCAAGTCAGTTCATGTATTCAGTTATCAGGGTAATGTTTTCACACTGGATGAAGAAATTCATCTGCCATCTAAAAACATTCATGAATATCTATGCTCTTAGTCAAATTCAAACGCACAGCTTATTGGTAAGCCAAATGGATACGTTCAATTCTAGTCGCCGACTATATGAACTCCACCGGTTCCCTAGTTAGTAGATCTCTAGCACGGGCAAGCCAGAAACTCGAGTTTTTACTCCTACACTTAAGAAAATCGACCATAGAACCCACGCTGTTTCAGACAAATATATATTGCGTTAGGTTAGGGAATACGAGACGGTAGTAGTTGTCTACAATACTCTAACGATTAACATTTCTGACTCTAAGGGTGAAGCAAAGCGCTTTTCATGTTCCCGGCTATCTGACATGGAAACTATGAGTGGAAATGTTTGTGAGCTAATTGCTTGCCCTGGGCAAGCTTGGAGGTTAAATGTCGGAAGGGGGGTATTAGTATGGCTTTGGGTCTTTTGTATTTGAGGCAGTCTGGGGCATCGTAATTTGTAGCTAGTTGAACCAGTTCATTGGGGGTGTACAGATGCTTTTGTGAAGAACTTTGTTGCTGTAGTCTGTAGAAAAGTGTATATGTAGGGGGACATCTGTGTACCGACGGAGCCGCACAGTTCTAATGAACCACGGGGCGCTTAGGATTACAGTATTCTCTTCACCAGATGGCGTTTAAATCATTGATAATTTGGGCCAGCTATCGCTGATTGGCTAAGAGTAGAATTGGACTTTTCCCCTCAGTTCCCAAAAGATCTTACCTACAGGGAATAAAAGGCATTAGGGATTTATTTTATTTTTATTTATTATGATAAAAAGCAATAACTAAAAAATATCTGCTTGTTAGGCCTACATATGATTTTCTACAGGACCAGGTTTATAAAAAAAAATACAAGTGAGCAACTTGTAACATTTATTATTATTATTATTATTATTATTATTATTATTATTATTATTATTATATAGGTGGATGTATGAATGTATGTGTGTATCCCTATCATCTTATTTATAGCTATGCCTTTACTTACCCCTTTACTTATTTTACTCCCTTTACTTATTTTCGAAAACATAAAATAAAATAATAAATAAAAAGCATAAGAGAAATTTCTATTTCGCTCAACACTCCTTCTGGCAACAGACCATTCATCGCCCTACAGTTCATAAATCTATCCTCATAAACTTTCTGAAGTCGAGACAACCATTCTATTTCTAGATACTATTTCCAATGTTTTCACATTGCTATCAATGTTGCTGATGAAAAAAATAATAATAAATAAATGTTATAAACTAGATATAAATATCTATGTTTTGCAATGGTGTGATAGAGATGTAGGTGAGATTTGTTGGCATATATAAAATATGAAATAATCAAAAAAAAAAAAAAAAATCTCTCCCTTTTTCTATCTTGGCGTCCGGGGCAATTATTTCTGTTCTATTTCTGTATTCCACCCTTGCGCACCATGGCAAAACATAGCTATTTAGATCCAGCTTGTAACAAAATGATGTACAGCTTACACTAATTAAGGGAATTGCATTGTTTCAAAGAATGGCAAATAAATAAATTAAATTAAATAAAATCATCGTCAATAGTTAAAAATTCTTGACATTTGCTAATAATGTGATAAAATGATTTTGGCAAAAAATATTTGCATATTTTTTCTCAATTAATTTAAGTTTTTAAGTGTGTTCTTGCTGATGATAATACAGCAGTTACGGAGGTTTTATCGATCATAACTTCATTCCTATTCTCTGTAGCCATGCTATAATCGATATTACAACGTTGACGAAACTAGTATCAATGAGTGCAAACAGGTAAGCAAACATCCTGTGATGAGATAAACAGGTGAAGAAAAGTAATGTTTGCATTTATTCACGGTTGTATAACTTAAAAAACATTTTGCAAGTTCAGTTAAACGCATGCAATGAAGAGTGTAACACTGCATGCGTTTAGCTGCAATTTGCAATCTCGGAAACACTTGCTTTAAAACATTATCAGTGCAAAGACTAGCTTTGGTACCTATTACATAGCTTTCTTTATAAATCTCACCCAAGTGGAATAAGCTTTAAAATAACATACACAAAGAGAATTTTCTTTCCCTTTTATCAATAAGCAGTCACTTACAAATCGCAGCAATTTTTGTTGTAATCATATTCTCAATTTGTAGCAATGCTACCAATATTTTCTTAAATAACGTCTTTAATAAAAGACTGGCAAAACTTGTAACGCAAAAAAAAAAAGGGAGCTCACGTGATTTCCTAGATATCTGCAGCAATATCACCAAATGCAAGTTATTATATTGTGTGATAAAGCATACAGCCCAGTGTGGAAGAACACCGTCACCTGTACCTTTCATTTCGAAAAGACCTAGGTTCGATTGTTCATCATGACGAGAGAATCTTGATGTGGATATATATATATGTATGTATGTATGTGTGTAGAAAGTTTTTTAACTTGGGTATATTATGTATTCAAGATACCAAATAATTTTATATAAACTTGGTTTTTAATCCTTTTTCCCAAGTAAGCAAACAGGCAAGTAAGTTAAGTTTGCACCTGCACGTAGTGCAAGTCTGAGGCAACTCATGGTAGTGCCACTCTAGGCAACTCGTGGTAAAGGTGGATTAAGCTCTGATAATTTTCCTTAGTATTTTTCCCTTAATGTAATTGCCTGCTTTGCGGGATGAAAAAACCACGGGATAAGCTGGGGCAAAAACCCTACTGTCCACGCCCAAGACCGGCTAACTTGGCTATGGCTGAAGAAGATCCTTAACCTCCACACTATTATTATTATTATTATTATTATTATTATTATTATTATTATTATAGAGGTATCTCCATGGAGGCGGACTCATCGCGGGAGATCTATTATTCACACAATACCTATCATACTTCCCCTTAAACTCATTCACTGATGAACTACCCATAACTCCCTCTACCCATAACTCCCATTCCTCTTGTTTACACCCTCTAAGCAAAAAAACTAGTCCTATAATCCTTGCTAACCGCATACTAACACAGCTTACACTGGTGAGCCCTTGTTCTTTCCCTTCATGCCATCTACTGAAAAAAAAGTCTTCAGTGTTAATTCTATAAAACTCCTTTAATAATTAAAATGCTTCTATCATGTTTCCTCTTTCTCGCTTATCAGCTAATTTTTGAAGTCTACATACCGTCAATCTATTCCCATAAGGAGCATTCTACAGATGTGGAATGTCACTCGCCTCTGGACCCTCTCCACAACTTCACCCCCCCCCCCCCAATGGAATCCTGAAATCCAGATCTATGCGCAGAAGTCAGATGTGATTTTATTAAAGCCTTATATAGCGGAACAATAATCTCTATATCCTTGCTTGTGTTCGTCAACAACCACGTAATTTGATGTGCTGTTTTGGTTCGCAATATGCCCTCTAAACTTAAACTGCTTGCCCACGATCACACCCTTGTCCCTGGTCTCTTCAGTTTTTTTGCAATTCAGTTCCAATGAATACAACACACAGCTTCTGATCTCTTTCCAGAGTGCATTACCTGGCACTTGGCCACGTTCAACTGACAGCTATTTACCTTTACCCGCACTGTTAGTCTGTTTAAATCTTCCTGCAAGATCTCTGCATCACATTCATTTACCACTGCTCTTCCCAATTTAATATCATCTGCAAACAACTGAATATTTCCTGTCAAATCATTTCCTATATCATTTATATACAAACAAAACAACAGATCAAGTACCAAGCCTTGTACCACACCACCTGCCTTGTTCTGGACTCAACTCCTCATTACACCACTCATTGATACTAACTATTATAATAACGGAATTAAATTACGTCAATTATTCTTTATTCGTAGAATTTTCACCTGAGTATCACAGGCATCATCAGTACAGGTACAAGGCTAATTAAACAATAACTGTTATATTCACAAAGCGCCACCTAAGTAGCTAAGATTAAATTTCCTAAATTTATTTAATTATTATTATTTATTTTTTATTTTAATTATTTAAATTTAATTATTTAGTTATTTAATTATTAAATAATAATTATTTAGTTATTTAATTATTAAATAATAATTATTTAGTTATTTAATTAATAAATAATAATTATTTAATTATTCAATAATAATAATAATAATAATAATAATAATAATAATTATTATTATTATTATTATTATTATTATTATTATTATTATTTCATATATATATATGTATACAATTATATGTTAGGAAAGATTTGCTGCTTTATAAAGTACTATCTCCCACAAGGGGGAAAGACGTAGACCATTGGATCTGTTTAGGTTAGGGGAATGAAGTAATAGTTCACGTTTCTTTGTATAGCCGTTCCATTAGGAACCGACTTTTCTCAATGACTTTTGTCTTGTTCCACTTAACTCTATGTCTGGTGTTGATGGCATGTTCTGTCATTCCAGACTGTTCGGGTTCAAGGTACTGGATGTACGACTGCTGTTCTTCTAACAGAACCTCAGGAGATCTTCCTGTTGGTCCTAAATATGATAATCCACACTAGCAGGGAATCTGATAGACACCTGGATAGCTGAGATGTGGGAGCTTGTCCTCTGGAGACATTTCTGACTGGTCGAAAAGCCACACAGATATTTAGTGGTTTTAGCACCTTACCTATGCGTTCACTAACCCCTTGTACATAGGGGATACGCATACGTGTATGTTCTTCTGTACTTGAAGAGGATGCTGGAGCTCGACTACTTAAAGCTCTTTTTATGAAGGACTTCTTATAGCCATTGGATATGAAGGAGGAATTAATATACTGTAATTCTTTTTTTAAAAGTTTTCTTCTGAAGAACAAAAGGAGTGGGCTTTATGAACTATTGTTTTTTTAGTACCTGCCTTTTGGCTGGGATGGTGACTTGATTCAGTGTGGAAGTACTGGCCTGTATGAGTCTCTTTCCTATAGACTGTGAATTGTAGATAACCAACTGGATGGCGAAGAATCAAGAGGTCTAGAAATGCTAACTGCTTATTTACTTCTACTTCTAGGTTGAACTGGATCCTTGGATGAAGTGCATTAATTTTTGAGAGAAACAGTTGTAGTTCTTCTGAGGTGCCCTTCCATATGGCAAAAATGTCGTCCGCATATCTGAACCAAATGTTAGGTCTGGGTGTAATGTTGTCAAAGATACGCTGTTCGAAATGCTCCATGAAGTAGTTGGCAATAACAGGGGATATTGGATTACCCATTGCTGTCCCTTCGATATGTTGGTATAACTGGTTTTTGAAATAAAAATAACCGGACTTTATTACAAATTCAAATAATTTGACAATGTCTGGAGGAAATTCTTGGTGTAGAAAATCCATGCTGTCCGCCAACGGAACATTCGTAAATAGCGAAACAACATCTAGACTAATCATAATCTCCGAATCGTCTAGATGCACATCGGAAATTTTATTTCTGAAGTCCACAGAATTTTTATATACGTAGCAGTTCTTCTAGTTGAAGAAGTGAGTAAATTTGACAGAAATGTTGATATTTTTTAACTGGGACAACCTATACAGTCTACAACCAGTCAATGGAATTCCTGGCTTATGTGCTTTTGGGAGACCATATAATCTCGGTGGGCGCCGGAAGGAGGTCTTTAGTGTTTTCTTTCTATCTTCATCCCTTATCGATATTTTTTCTGTAAGGGCATTAAGCTTTTTTATTTGACTACCGGTAGGATCTAAAGTGAGGGGCCTATAAGTCGAATAGTTGCGGAGTAACAGCAATATTTTTCTCTCGTATTCTCTTCTGTCTTGGATGACTACAGCCTTCCGTTTGTCAGCTTTCGTAATAATTAGGTTCTTGTTATTTTTTAGCGAATTCAGTGCTTTTTGTCCAGCGTACGATAGGTTCGACCGCGGAGGCTTGGCATTAAAAAGAATTTTTGCACACTCGAATCTTGTTCTGTTAGCTGTTTTTTTGGGGTAAGGATCGAATACTTCTCTCTATACTATGGAAAAAGTCTATTATGGGTACTTTATTCGGAGCAACGGCAAAATTATGCCCTTTTGACAGAACGAAACGTTCGCTGCCTGTCAGTGGGCGGCCTGATACGTTGATCACTACTCTATCTGTATCAGTGACAGTATTGTTAGATTTCGGGTGGCTCACCAGTGAATGAAACTTGCGTTTCAATCTATCACGGGAAGCATTAAAAATCTTTCGGTATGACATCGATGAAATGCGCAAAACGGTGTTAAAATTTTCAGTCTCTAATACTGGTTCTATAGCGTTCTTGATATCTATTATTTCTTTGTTCAGAAGGGCAAGAGATTTCTTTGCTTCTTGTAGCTGACAATTTAACATGACCTACTGGCCTTTAAATAAATCCGATGGGCTCTTTGAGACTTAAAAACTTCTTTTAGTTTACAGCAGGTAGGAATAACCTGAGCCAACTTACATCGCTTTAGGAATATCATTCTGTTAATGCAATTCGCCTTCTCAACTAATACTTTACCGTATCTGGCACATCGTTTGGAAATAGACTCTCCGTTGAAGTCTCGATATAAGTTTCAGTAAGGAAATACCGTGAGTAGGCATATTACTTACTATTATAATAACGGAATTAACTCACGTCAATTATTCTTTATTCGTAGAATTTTCACCTGAGTATCACAGGCACCATCAGTACAAGTACAAGGCTAATTAAACAATAACTGTTATATTCGCAAAGCGCCACCTAAGTAGCGAAGGTTAAATTTCCTAAATTTATTTAATTATTATTTTTTATTTATTTTTTATTTATTTTAATTATTTAAATTTTATTATTTAGTTATTTATTTATTAAATAATACTTATTTAATTATTCAATTATCATAATTATTAATTTTTTTAACATGTCTATACAATTATATGTTAGGAAATATTTGTTGCTTTGTAAAGTACTATCTCCCACAAGGTGGAAAGACGGAGACCATCGGATCTGTTTAGGTTAGGGGAGTGAAGTAATGTTTCACATGTTTCTTTGTATAGCGGTTCCATTAGGAACCGACTTTTGTGAATGACTTTCTGTCGAAATTCGTTCTGTCAAAAGGGCATAATTTTGCCGTTGCTCCGAATAAAGTACCCATAATAGACTTCTTCCATAGTATAGACAGAAGTATTCGATTCTTACCCCAAAAAAACAGCTAACAGAACAAGATTCGATGTGCAAAAATTTTTTATAACGCCAAGCCTCCGCGGCCGAACCTATCGTATGCTGGACAAAAAGCACTGAATTCGCTAAAAAATAACAAGAACCTAATTATTACGAAAGATGACAAAGGGAAGGCTGTAGTCATCCAAGACAGAAGAGAATACGAGAGAAAAATATCACTGTTACTCCGCGACTATTCGACTTATAGGTCCCTCACTTCAGATCCTACCGGTAGTCAAATAAAAATGCTTAATGCCCTTATAGAAAAAATATCGATATGGGATGAAGATAAAAAGAAAACACTAAAGACCTCCTTCGGGCGCCCACCGAGATTATATGGTCTTCCAAAAATACATAAGCCAGGAATTCCATTAAGACCGGTTGTAGACTGTATAGGTTGTCCCAGTTACAAAATATCAAACTTTCTGTCAAATTTACTCACTTCTTCAACTAGAAGAACTGCTACGTATATAAAAATTCTGTGGACTTCAGAAATAAAATTTCCGATCTGCATCTAGATGATTCGGAGATTATGATTAGTCTGGATGCTGTTTCGCTATTTACGAATGTTCCGTTGGCGGACAGCATGGAATTTCTACACCAAAATTTTCCTCCAGACATTGTCAAATTATTTGAATTTGTAATGAAGTCCGGTTATTTATCCTTCAAAAGCCAGTTATACCAATAAATCGAAGGGACAACAATGGGTAATCCAAAATCCCCTGTTATTGACAACTACTTCATGGAGCATTTCGAACAGCGTATCTTTGACAACATTACACCCAGATCTAGCATTTGGTTCAGATATGCGGACGACATTTTTGCCATATGGAAGGACACCTCAGAAGAACTACAACTGTTTCTCTCAAAAATTAATGCACTTCATCCAAGGATCCAGTTCAACCTAGAAGTGGAAGTAAATTAGCACGTAGCATTTCTACACCTCTTGATTCTTCGCCAACCAGCTGGTTATCTACAATTCACAGTCTATAGGAAAGTGACTCATACAGGCCAGTACATCCACCTGAATCACATCACCATCCCAGCCAAAAGGCAGGTACCATAAAAACACTAGTTCATAAAGTCCACTCCTTTTGTTCTTCAGAAAAACTTTTACAAAAAGAATTACAGTATATGAAGTAGTCGTGCTCCAGCATCCTCTTCAAGTACAGAAGAACCTACACGTATACGTATCCCATATGTACAAGGCGTTAGTGAACGCATAGGTAAGGTGCTAAAACCACTGAATATCTGTGTGGCTTTTCGACCCATCCATAAAAACACTAGTTCATAAAGTCCACTCCTTTTGTTCTTCAGAAAAACTTTTACAAAAAGAATTACAGTATATGAAGTAGTCGTGCTCCAGCATACTCTTCAAGTACAGAAGAACCTACACGTATATGTATCCCATATGTACAAGGTGTTAGTGAACGCATAGGTAAGGTGCTAAAACCACTGAATATCTGTGTGGCTTTTCGACCCATCAGAAATATCTCGACTTTCCTAATGTCTTCAGAGGACAAGCTCCCACATCCAGCTATCCAGGTGTCTACCAGATTCCCTGCTAGTGTGGATTATCATATTTTGGACCAACAGGAAGATCTCCTCAGGTTCGGTTAGAAGAACACCAGTCGTACATCCAGTACCTTGAACCCGAACAGTCTGGAATGACAGAACATGCCATCAACACCAGACATAGAGTTAAGTGGAACAAGACAAAAGTCATTCACAAAAGTCGGTTCCTAATGGAATGGCTATACAAAGAAACGTGAACTATTACTTCACTCCCCTAACCTAAACAAATCCGATCGTCTACGTCTTTCCCCCTTGTGGGAGATAGTACTTTATAAAGCAGCAAATCTTTCCTAACATATAATTGTATACACATATATAAAAAAAAAATAAAATAAATAAAAAAAATAAATAAATAAATAAAAAAAAAAAAATAAAATAAAATAATAATAATAATAATAATAATAATAATAATAATAATAATAATAATAATAATAATAATAATAATAATTATTATTATTATTATTATTATTATTATTATTTTCTGTGTAGCTCAGTGGATGTGGCGTTTGCCAACTACAGCGCTTGGCCGCACGAAGGAAGACTTGGTTTCGAGTCTAGTCGGCGACTAGAGGAAATTTTTTCTAAGCCTTTTTTCGACCGGTTCCCGAGTTAGTCGATCTCTGGCACGGGCAAGCAGGTTTTTCCTCCCGGAAACTCGGGTTTTTCGTCTTGTAAACTCAAGAAAATCGACCATAGAACCCACATTATTTTCAGACATTAAATATATTGTGTTAGGGTTAGGGACCACGAGATGGCGGCACATTTGAGCCGTCTCTCTTCACTGTGTACCGCTTAATTAGTGATAGCCTTGGGCAATCTATCTCTGATTGGTACCAGTGGAGATTGAACTGCCCACTCAATCTCCAAAAAGTTAGATAGGGCTAAATGGCCTCACCTACTCCCCGTATACGGGAATAAAAAGGCGTTAGCTGATTTATTATTATTATTATTATTATTATTATTATTATTATTATTATTATTGAATAATTGAATAATTATTGTTTATTAATTAAATAACTAAAAAAAAAAAATCAGCTAACGCCTTTTTATTCCCATATATACGGGGAGTAGGCGAGGCCATTTAGCCCTATCTAACTTTTGGAGACTGAGTGGCCAGTTCAATCTCCACTGGTACCAATCAGAGATAGATGGCCCAAGGCTATCACTAATTAAGCGGTACTCAGTGAAGAGAGACGGCTCAAATGTGTTGCCATCTCGTGGTCCCTAACCTTAACAGAATATATTTAATGTCTGAAATAATGTGGGTTCTACGGTCGATTTTCTTGAGTTTACAGGACGAGAAACCCGAGTTTCCGGGAGGAAAAACCTGCTTGCCCGTGCCAGAAATCGACTAACTCGGGAACCGGTCGAAAAAAGGCTTAGAAAAATTTCCTCTAGTCGCCGACTAGACTCGAAACCAAGACTTCCTTCGTGCGGCCAAGCGCCGTGGTTGGCAAACGCCACATCCACTGAGCTACACAGGCTTATTAAATAACTAAATAATTAAATTTAAATAATTAAAATAAATAAATAAACAATTATAATTAAATAAATTTAGGAAATTTAACCTTAGCTACTTAGGTGGCGCTTTATGAATATAACAGTTATTGTTTAATTAGCCTTGTACCTGTACTGATGATGCCTGTGATACTCAGGTGAAGATCTACGAATAAAGAATAATTGACGTGAGTTAATTCCGTTATTATAATAGTTAGTAATATGTCTACTCACGGTATTTCCTTACTGAAACCACTCTTTGATGTAATAAGGAGTTGAGTCCATTTGTTCATCAAACACCATCTAATCCAAATGACCAGATTCACATCCATCGCCATTTACTCCAATTTATGTAATAAAGTTCTATGTGGAATCGTCAAATGCTTTTGCAAAGCCTACCAATATGACTGATTAGCCATCTCCATTATCCAACTCCATTGTTACCTGAAATACGCTTTCATCATTTGATTATAAAAAGTATACAAATTACTAAGGCAAGATACAAAACTTCACAAAACCATGTTGTACGTTAGAGAGTCTGATATTGTTATCTATTCAGTTCTGAATTCTATCTTTCTCCAATAACTTATCCTCCACTTCTGAAATGCAGATAGGCCTATAATTTGCTACTTCTATCTTGAAGTATCACCTCCTTCATGCAAAGGGAGTATTTTGTCCCCTCTTTCCGCTGCATTGGTACCTTCCCACTACTGAGACTTAAATTATACAGCTTGGTCAGAGGAGATGATAATTCCTTTGCACATTCTCATAATATAAGGACCGATATTCTATTTAATCCTATGGTTGTGTTCATATTGAGGTTCAGCAATATTTTAAACACTTCCATTTCTTCAACATGTATTCTCCTATCAGTCAATGTCACCACCTAGATAGTACACGCCTGCAGAATGCTCACTCAGCAATGTGACTATTTGTTTGGCTCTGTTACCTCCTCACTATCAGCTCTTTTTAAAGTCATCCTTCCATAGTCATTCCTCCTTTTACTTGCCACATAGCGAAGGAACTCTGTAGGGTTTCGTTTGTCCTCATCAGCTTTCTCTCATAATTAGATTTAGCCTTCCTTACCATACTGGTCACCCTTCTTGTTTGCACCTCATACTGCTCATGGGCATTCTAATAATTTTTTTTCTTTATAATCCCTCCACAACCTTTTCTTTGTGTCCAACTCCTGCTTAATGAAGCCATTCATCCATCTGACTCTTACCCGAAATACCCCTTTCATCAACTCCCATGTGCACTACCAACATCTCTCCGCTACAAATTCTTATCCAATGGCTCTGCTGAAAGTTAACTCATCAGCTTGTCATAATCACCTGCTTTGTAATTCCATATATATCTTCTCAAAAGAAAATTCTGCATGTCTGGCAATCTCAATCTCCCAGATCAAGACTACATGATCGCTTTCTCCAAGCGGAAGAAGCGTAGCTAGACTGGTTAATGTTAAGTTCTCTGATGTAATGATCAGATCCAGCACTCTTGAACTTCGTATCCCTCTCCATTACATATTCCCTCAGGTAATTACGAGTATCTCTCAGCAACTGTCTAACTTCCATTTCCTTCCCTGCCTATGACCATTCCTCTTCTTCATCTATGTCCCCATAATAATTAATCGACCTGTACGCATCATGCTAGTTTGGGAGTGCATATCATCTACATTCCCCCATATATTCCTGGATTATAATAGCAATCAATTTCATGTTTAGTCCTGTTGGCTTCTTTTTGGCTTTAATTCCTCTGCTATCATTAGCAACCGCCCCACCCATCCAATTCTTCTGCCCTCTCTGGAGATAGCATATCCCTTGAATTCTATTGCTATGAATATATCATACTCAGTCAATCACGTATCACTAATGTCTAAAAAGTTTGGTTAAGCTGGGCTAACCAATACCAAAAACTCCTCAACCTTATTTCGAATACTTCTGGCATTAATAGACCTAAACCCCCTCTCTTCACACAACCTCCCTTACATCTTCTGTTACTTAGTCCGCTAAAGTTAACCTGGGGTGCTGCATTGCATCATGTCATCACTCTCCTAACTAGATTATTTAGTCATTATCTTAGATAAATGGAATGGGATATTAATTTTTCATAAAAATGATAATTTGATTGACATTTATGCCACTACCGGGTATAACACACGTGCTGATACAACGAACATCACTGTGTTCGTGTGTCAGCACTTATTACTAAGCCCTCTAGTTTCGCTCTTGGAAGCGCAATATATAATACAAGCGCCTGCGACGGCAGAATCATACACTGAACACAAACATACATACGTATTCAAACAAAAAGAAAAATATTTCACTCTATACAATAATTATGTAATTATCCATCGACATGTTCTAAAGTCTGTGTTCAACTTTTTTAAAACATTTCTTGTACGGTACTCATGACTCTTATTTGTAAAAGAAAATACTTTGTTTCTGATACGTTCTTAAATAATCTTTTTTTTACGTCAAGGTTAAGAAGAAAGTTCTTAACTTAAAAGTGTTAACAGTTCCACGAGGATCAGATTTACACCATAAAATATTCAAACATTTAGGTCACCCTAATTCAAAACTGGACTTAAATTTGGTTTGAGAAAAGGTTTCTAGTAGAACAAATGCTTAACAAATCGTATGGTATTTTCACATAATTACAGGCACATGAAAATTAAAAGGCTCTCGATAACGATGATTATAGTCACCATATGATTAAATTTGCCAAATACAGTTTGGCTATTTGACAGAACCGCTCACAACCGCAGCGTCCGATAGTTTGTCAAATAAAATCATATCCCAATCTACTCAATCAGATAAAATAATCGTTGCTTGGCGTTTATCTATTTATTATTTTTTGTTATATTACCATCTCTTAGAAGTCGTTTATTTACTTTTGGACCCCGTAGGATAAAAAGGAGAGAATTTTTTACTAGAAAAAGAAGTGATAAAGTCTCAACTTAGTAAAGTAATCATAAACATTTATGCTAATATCAGAGTTCGATCTTGCAGCCTGAAGAGCGGAATATGCTAGCCATTCGGCCAATTAAGCCGGCGTTTTGACCCTAGAGAACTAAAATGTCTTAATTACAGATTTTATATTTTTTAAGCTGATGATTTTGTATGTGGGGGTGGGGGTGGGGGTATGTAACGATTTAACTCACATACAATATGATGATCCATTTAGGACAGTGTTTCCCAACATTTTTTGGATCATGCTCCCTCAACGCCTCAAAGATTTTGATCCCCTCCCTAGCATAATAGTCAGCCAAGTTCTGAAAAAGTATAATATAAATATGTGCTTTAAATAAAAACGGGACATTGGTAAAATTGTTTTTAATTTGACTTTCCTCAATGAATATAAATTTTATATTACACTTGTATATTATAAAACATAAATCGAACTGAACTCGAGAAAATAAAATCCAAGTTAATGCGATCCTTGAGCTTGATGTCTGCTGCAAAGAGTTTTTATTTGAGGTATTAATTTAGTCATTTTCAATCTCAAATCCCCATGGTTTGTGATATCCAGATGATTTCTTTTTTCAGTAGCAAGTCATTTACAGCACTAAAGCCATAGTCAACTAAATATGAAGACGGGAAGAACAACAGTACATTTTTTCCAAAACTAGTTGAATTTCAGTATTTCGTTTCTGTCTCTTCAGAAAGCCATGCCATTGTTCCTTTGATGTTAAATAAATTTTTAATAGACTCATCATTTTGCTTTTCTGAGAATTCTTCTTAATACTGTATTTATGTTAACTGCTGTACTAGTGATGTCAGCTTTTTTCTCGGAAAGTCAAAGTTGCAACATCGACAATTTATCCCCGACAATGGTTTTTTGAGTATATCGGTGATGAGGTCACGAATATAACGTCATTTTCTAATCCCCCCCCAAAAAAATATTCAAATTGCCCCCCCCCCCTCCCTGTGGTGCGTACGCCCCACGTTAGGAAACACTGATTTAGGATGATAAGTTCTGTTACTAACGAAGTTTTCACAATTATAACTATAATGTCATTTTTTCGGATGAAAAACAAGTGACACTTTTAGTCAAGGGAAACACGGAAACATAACCTTTCTAAGCACTATAAAAACTCAAGTTAAAATGAATGCTGTCAGTTTAAAGCCCACAACCCATAATAAATGTGCAGCATGGTTACAAATTTTAGTTAGTGCTAGTGATGCTTGTTCAAAAGAACTGAATACATCTAACTAACCTGGTAGGATGAACGAATGAATGAATAGCATCTTCGCTCTCCAACGCACAGAACGTAGGTCTGGACTCCACCATAGGGTGAAGGTTTGAATGCCTTTTAAGAGGTAAGATAAATTTTCATAATAATTAAATAAACTCATACTAAATCCACAACCCATAATAAATGCGCAGCATGTTTTCAACTTTCAGTTAGTGCAAGTGATATAAAAATATTTAGTAGAACGGAAAGTTAATGTTTTAACGTTTTAATTCTCTTTTAAAATGTCATTTTGATTTAATCAGTTATAGTGGACGTTTGTTCCTATGGATGGATTATTTTTTCCTGGAAATTTCAAGAGATTGTCATAACCAAAGTAAATTGGATTTATTGAATGCATGTCCTTCGTCGGTATTCCCAGTTGGTCTGCAGTAATGGTTTGGAGAGGCTTTCATTTTGTATTTCCACCAAAATATTCATACGGATGATAAATGTGAAAAATATAGTGACCGTGGCATTTTACTCATTAATGTCCGAAACTAGGCTAAAGTATAATAAATGTTTTCTAATAACCCAGAAAAGTGAAAGTAAATAAAATTGCATTATTATTTATGAAATTTGTTACAATAAATATTTATCCCCAGTATAACCGTGGAAAGTGAAACGGAACAAAATTACATTGCCACTGTTGTTATGTTTCTTTATGATATTAAAATGTAACTATTATATTTCAAAAAATAGCAAAAAGTTTTATTAATATTTATATCACGCATCTACCTTTAAATAAAGTAACCGGATGAAACTTGGTTAGTAAGACGGGAATATAGTGTTTGAACCTGTCATGAATACTACAGGGATAACGAGTTTTTAGAGAAAGATTATTCCCACTTCTCTTATTTTCTGCAAGCATGAATTGGTATCCGATCCACCCTTCAGTTTTGAAAGGGATGATTCATAAACATTAGGAGGGAGACTGTGGAATGTTTATATTTACGCTAGCCTGGTTGTAGTAAACACTATCTGTTTCCGCTCTTAAGCGTACAAATAGTAGTACGCTGAGGATTAAATCCCATTAGGAAACAGATGCTTATGAATGTCTTTAACAGGTGTGTGATATTCTGCTAAATGAAGATGGCTTGAATTGTTTTTATTTATATTTATCTTACACGCGAGAACTCACAACACTTAAATCACAACAGTGGTTTAAGTGTTGAAGTCGAGCAGGCGAGTATTGTTTTGAAAGAAAAAGAATGCCACATTTTTTTATTGACTGGGGAGGGTATGATATGATATAATTATGCCAGAAAAAGTTAAATGTAAAAGTCAGTCAAAGAAAAGAAAACTGATATCTTGAATGGAAATCGGAACATCATTAAAAAAAAGGAACGATGAAGGATCATTATTCTGGCTAATAATAACAGGAATGTGTTTGATAACATTGAAATTTACTAGATTATCTTGACTTCAGTCGAGAATAGTGAGGAGTCTTCACGACATTGGTTACGGAAAATCTTAAAGCTTAAATGATTTAAAAACTACAAAGTTTCTCAAGCAATGAATAGGAATGGAGTATACTGTCTGTTGTGTGATAGTCAAGGTCAAGGTTGTAAGTTAGAGATCGGGATATATAAGAGGAAGTGAGTGGGAAAGAGTTCAGAATCAATAAAGAATTCTTATGAGAGGAAGCAATACGCTATGACCTTCAATGAAAGATCAAAAACTGGCAATCGAGTCACAAAGGGGGACATGAGGGAGACCATAAGATGATAGCTCGGTGAGAAGATCTCGACGCCTAACACAATCAAATGTCTTGGAAATATCAAGAGCGACCATATGAGTTTCTCCAAATCTATGCATGACTTGTGTCCGAAAGGGGTGGGGGATAAGATGAGCGAAAGGACTGCTGTTGAGTGAATCGATACTGGTGATCATTTATTAACTGATCGACCTCCAGTTAGTTAAGAAGCTGATTACGACCCTTCTCCGTCACTTTCGAGAGTATTGAGGTGTTACAGACGATAGATGGAAAGCTGAAGTTTGTCGCTCCCTTTTTGTTTAGGGAAATCAGGGACGAATGCTGAGCTTGAAATGATAACAAGGGTAAGGGTGAATCATTCAGGGAGTGAGAGATGATTGAAGTCTGATTAGCGGAATAATGAATTACTGGCCATTTAAAACTATATACATGTATTTAGAAATGTATGTACATTTAATCATACAAATACAACATTTATTTTACAAATGATATTCTTTTTTTTTTCAATTTAGCTACTTGAATACAAATTCTACCCTACAATTCTTCTTTATGAACTGGTCAATAACATCGCCATAAAAAGTTATTTGTAAATTAATTTTCCCAAGCAACACGCACACTTGTAAAGGCTGGCTGAAGCTCACTGGCTAGAACTACGTTGACTGTGTATGACTTGTGTTTAAGACGACGTGAAAGGAGCGGGAAATAGCTATGAGCGCGCATGAAATCACAGTGCTGCTGTGAGGACCTTGAAACTCCTGCAACCGAGCAAGCCAAAGTAGTTTTGACTAGACGAGCAAGCCTTCGATACACAACGCGAAGCTCAATTATTGCTTAAGCAGCTTAAGACATCTTCTGTCTACAAAACTAAAAACCTAAATGGAATGCTTACAAATGCATGCATTTATTAACAAATAAATATTACTTCTATCTCAATTAATGAGCTTTAGCAGCAAGCATGGAGAATTCTCCCCTGAGGGAAAGGCTTGATAAAAGCCTTCTTCTTTGCTATTGAGATGCCAAATGAGTGTGATAGCTTATATAGGCGATAAGGGACGAGTGTTAATTCTGAAGCACAATTTTAGCATAACTGGGCTTAAACCATCTAGATCAACCTTGGTACTAACAAGGAGACTAATTATTGTCAAAAGTACACATGATATTTCTGATGTCCTTCAAAATATCATTGTAAGCGTGCTGTGAGCAGCTTGTGACATTATCTGTTATTTGTCCGGTCTCCAGTGTGGTTGAAGAAATATTGACAAATGATCTGTCGGCTTTATGGCAGTTCTATAAAAAATGGAGTTTAACACCAAATTATGGTAAAACCGAATGTTCTTGCTTTCACCTCAATAATAGACTTGCAAATCAAAAACCAGAGATATATGCTGGTGGAACATTAATTCCGTTTAATCCGACAACCAAATATCTAGGAATAACTCTGGATAGAGCTCTCACTGCTAAAGTTCGCACCAGAAATAACATAGTTCAGAAGCTCTGTGGTACTATATGGGGCTCAAGTGCCTCAACTCTGCGGTGCACTGCCATGGATCTAGTTTACAGCGCAGCAGAGTATGGTGCTCCTGTCTAGCTCAATAGTTACCATTTAAATAAACTAGATGCTCAACTTAACTCCACTCTGCGTTTAATAACGGGTTGCATTAAGAGTACACCCTTACAATGGCTCTCCACTCTGAGCCATATTGCTCCTCCGGAACTGCGACGACAGGAAGCCTTGCTTCGTGAATATAAAAGAATTTTAAATAACCAAAATCTCCCAATACATGAATTTATTCCAGATGCTTTATCCAATAGACTAAACTCCAGAAGACCTGCCATAAAAACCGCCCGTAATCTTCTTAGCCAGAATGACAGTATGGTGAGTAGGTGGGATGTGCTGTGGTCCCAAGCAGTATCGCCTAAAGTTTGTAATTATATAAACATCTTCCAAAAACCATCTGGACTTGACCTGCCCAGGAATATATGGACGACGGCTAACAGGATTCGTACAGGCCATGGTGTACGTGGAGACTTACTTTCAAAGTGGGGGTAAGATACCAAATCCCCACTGTCCCTGTGGAGCCGAGACCCAAACCATTCGCCATATAGTATAGGAATGTGAGCTGACGGCATATCCAGGTGACTTTAAGGATATCTTTGACCCCGCCCCCCCTAGAGGCGATCAACCGGATTAAAAACTTAAATGTTAAAATATGATTAATCTTCTGTCTGATGCTTGTCATAAATTTCATATTTGTATTTGCCTGAATGTAGATGTTTTACTTTCTTTTATTCATATTATCATTATATGTGTATCTTATCTATGTTCATGTGTATTTTATCATATTGTCTTTTAACCATGTGCACAAGCCATACGATAAATAAATAAATCCAGTGTAGTCTGGATTTATTAAAAAAAAAACTGCCTCTAATTTTCTTCAAACTTAATGGCAGTTTTTTTTTAACAATTTTCTATTACAAATGCACAATCTCAAACTACATTGCGTACATTTTAAATCAGTAATTAAAGATTAATTTTCTTTTTTTCTTTCGAAATTTTAAAGCTAATGTTTACTTTCGTGGTTTCATTTGTAGGCCATGCAGCATCAGCATATTATGACCATAAATTTGGTGTTTCTAAGCAGACTGGTGAGTTGTGTCGCTTTAGCACTTCGCGACAATGCCTGGTGCTATTACACTATTGGTTCACGTGTTAGGAACGCTTTAGATTGACTAGAATTAATAATAATAAAAAAGCAACTAAAGCTATGAAGCTAGTGGAGTGTCTGTTATTTTTGT
Organism: Typopeltis vanoorti; assembly: GCF_054136105.1. Taxonomy (NCBI): domain Eukaryota; kingdom Metazoa; phylum Arthropoda; class Arachnida; order Uropygi; family Thelyphonidae; genus Typopeltis; species Typopeltis vanoorti. The sequence goes on from NC_143549.1 coordinate 129,287,462, forward strand.
TATTTTTGTGTGTTCTCCTGCCGGTCTGCTGTTTGTAGAATGAAGAAGTTTAATAGCAGGCAAGTTCAAGACGTGAACGAACTGCCATTGGAAAAGAGTACTTTAATAATGGGTCTTCTTTCCTATATTCTTATGATGATAACAATGAAAATGTCAGACGGTAACTCATGTGGACCTTTTCCCATGTAATTATCATGTTATGGGGAATCGATCTTCATTGCTCCCCTTTCCTGCTACCATATAACTTAAGAACTTTGATGAATGACACAATGGGCTTCAGTACACGAAACTTTATTTGCTGTAGCAATTTTATAATGTATTGTTTAAAAAAACTTATCATTTTAATGCATGAGGAAAAAGAGATAAAGAAGGCATTACTTGGCTTTAATAAACGTTATTTTGAGGAATAATAATAATAAACTATCGTTATTTGATTCCAAGTAGGCAAAGAATGTTTTTAAAGCTTAGGAAAACACTTGCAAGCAACCAGAACTTTTGTCAGTTTTCTTCTCAAGGTATAGAAGTGAGGGAGGGGGGGGGAATAGAACTGATGGATAATCCGTCCTATAAATTATGAGATTTATAAGAATCGAATATTTTACACCAGAACCCATGACAACTTAGTTTCGCCGCATAAGTTGTTTAGTATAGTATAATTTACAAGACACAGTCTCCAAAAAAAAAAAAAAAAAAAAGAAAGAAAGAAATTGTCTTTAATTAATTTTTTTTTTCAAGAATTTCACTGCCGTTTTAAACTATTGGTGCGAAATAGCGGCATTTCTTAAAGTCAATTCTAATGCCAGTAAAATGGAAATAAAATGTATCATTGTGACTCAAACATAAAGATTAATTAAACCATAATTAGTTAATTGAATTTAATTTACCGTCCTGATTGGCTGAGTATTTAACGTACTCACTCTGCAACCAACAGGCGGCAGGTTCAAATCCCACCGTGGGCACAAAAGTTTTTGCGATCGGAGTGAATTTCATGCAACTGGAAGTGTGAGGTGACTTGAAAAATTTCATTTTTGATCTCTAGAGCATGGTTGACGGGCTATATTAACATGAAAAAAATACAAAATATAAATAAATACATAAAAAATCCTTAGAAACCCGTGGTATTGATATCTTCTTCATCCTCTACGCGTTTATCCCGCTTCCAATACAGGGTCCGCGTGTTACATTTTGATGCGACTTTTTGTTAGTACAACCACCAACCGGCTTGTCGCCGGAGAAGGGATGTATCTTTTGAGTGCAGGAGCGTATGTTCACCTGACCGGTTTGCCTGCTTGCGGGATGAAAAACCCCAAATAAACGGGGGGGGGGGGGGGAACCCTGCTGTCCACGTCCAAGTGCCGGCTAACTTGGCTATGGCTGAGAAAGATCCTTAAGCTCCTCACGTTGTAGACGGGAATCGAGCCTAGGACACTCCTTCCCGAAGGATATGGTTGTGAAGCGCATAGCCACTAGGCTAACCGCGCGGACCGTGGTATTAATATACTATGGGTTTTATAACCTTTCGTGAGAGGACACATACAAAATAAGAACCCGTACATACTTTTTGAGTAGTTAATACTGGATTCGAATTTTAATGCCTTAAAATACACACTAAGGAACCAAAGCACATCTGTTTATTTAACTTGTTTATTATTATTATTATTATTATTATTATTATTTCACAGAATGGTATTTTTTTAATTTTACTGTTTTTCACTCTTAGGCTTCGTTACGTCATGATACGTCACGTTTATATCATCCCACAAGTTTGTCATCATAGTTCCTGAAATCCACAGAATGACTAATGGGTGGCGATTCATTGGGGTTTCTGGATATAATGACGCCCTAATTCGATGAGTGCTTCACTAATCACCAATTACTCTCTCGGGCATACAGTACAAACAATTACAGAACGTATCGGCGTACATGGTTGTTGGCAATATCATTTATGCGATAAGCTCAAGAAGTTAGCAATAACGACAGTGATGCAATAAAAAATTGCAGCAACGAAGCGAAAAATGAAATTAAAAAAAATGAAGAAAGAAAGAACGCGATTGTTCTGATCTATAAGAGCTGTTGTTTCTCAAAGTTTCTTTTGTGTTTGACCTCCGTTTATAATTTCTCCATGGAGTCAAGTCTACATTAAATATCAATTCTGCAAATGTCTTTCTCATAAGTTTGCAGAAATTAGCAATGTCAACTGAATAAAACTCAACTTGGAAACTTAAATCTTTATTTCTTTAAAAAAAAAAAAAAAAAGGCATATCGACATATTTTTTAAATTAATCCATATAAGAAACTAAGGTATATTTATTTATTTTATTTCTTTGTTTTTATGGTTTCAGAATGTATATTGTTTCACATTTTAGACGTCCGCATCATCTCACAAGTTTGTCTAGTTCGAAAAATTAATTTCGTTCATATTGAAAATTTATACTATTTAAATATATATTAATATTTCGCGTAATGGTTGCGCTTGTCTAGCTCAAATCAATTTCACATTCGCATTATTATATGTGCACAAATATATGCATTTTCTGAGTGTCAAAAGCACAGCTATAATTTGGATTTTATTTATTTATTTAGCGTATGGCATATTAAAGAGACATCACATCAGAATATATAAATACATATTTGTGCAGACAATAAAAATGAAACAAGTAATGCACATATACGAATATCAGGTAAAAAAAAAAAAGTCTAAATTTTAAGCCTAGTTTAGATAGCCAATGAAGAACTGAAGGACCTGCCTCAAAAAAAGTCTCAGGTCACCAGGGTAGGCTGTTATGCTGCAGTTCTCCACAATGTGCCGGATGGTTTGATTTATGGCCCCACAGTCACATTGAGTTGTAGATGATCTTGTATAAGCTGTCTGCACAGATATCGTGTCCTGTGCGTATCCTATTTAGGCTTTTCCATAGGTGACGTGGAAACTCAATCCCTTTCGGATTTTGGTTGGGAAGGATATACTTGTTTAAGTCTGGTGGCGATTTTTCTTTCCAAGTTTATAGCCATTTTGAATTAACATTAAAATTGCTATTGACTAGTTCTTCAGCCAGTATTAGTGGAGACCGTCGGGATTTAAGGCGATTCATGTTTATATATGGGAGGTCTTCATGTATCGACAACAGGGGATTGCTGTTTATTTTTTGTATTCTTTTACTAGAGCATTTTGTCTGCGTAAGTTTGGTGGTGCAATATTGCTCAAAGTTGGAAGCCAGTAGAGGGGGGGGGTGGATTTGACACAACCTGTTGTCCTCATCGCTGCATTTATCTGTGTGCCGATTTTCTTGATATGAGGACTGTTTAGCCATACTGGTGAACAATATTCTGACGCAGAGTAGACTAAGGCCAACGTGGAATATCGCAGTGTAATAGCAGAAGAACCCCCATGTAGAACCACACAGTTTTTGTATGATGCTATTACGGGTTCTGATCTTTAAAGAGAGATTCTCCAGATGTCTTTTGAAAGAGTGTTCTGTCCAGGGTAACACCCAGATATTTAGGGAAATCTTGGTGCTGCAACATTGTGTTGTTAAAGCTGACCTGAAGTTTCCTATTTGCCAATTTGGTGTTTAGGTGAAAAGTGCTAACCACGGTCTTGTTGAGGTTTGGAGTTAGTCTCCATTTATGAAAGTAAGTATTCCCCAATGGTTCTAAGCTCATTTGTGAGAATACCTTCTGTTACTTCAATGCTCATGTTTTGGATGGCTAGGGCTATGTCATCAGCATAAGCAAATTTTTTGACCTAGTTGTCGGTAGATCAGATGTATATAAGTAAAATAAAATTGGTGTTAATACTGAGTCCTATGGGAGCCCATTGTTCAGCTTTCTCAGTTTGCTCATTTTGTTTCCCAGTACCACATGGAAGAACTTGTCAGAAAGCATGTTACCAATAAGTCTTATGATCAACAAACACAACAGAGGTTTTCAAACATTTCTGGAAGCCTGCTTCGATATGGGTAGTAAGGCTTAAACACAGTCTCAAAAAAAAAAAAAAAAAAAAACAGAAAGAAATTGTCTTTAATTAATTTTTAGACTGTTTAGCCATACTGGTGAACAATATTCTGCCGCAGGGTAGACTAAGGCCAACGTGAAGTATTGCAGGGTAATAGCAGAAGAATCCCATGTAGAACCACACAGTTTTTCTATGATGCTGTTACGGGGACCAAGCACTAATATGGCTATTAGTACTTGGTCCGTACAACTACGTTGAGTCCTAAAGCCTGATTGCTCAACAGGGATAACTTCAGATATTTTTGGCCCAATTCTGTTAAGGAGGAGTCTCTCGAGGAGCTTATAAGAGCAACTGAGGAGCGCAATTGGGCGATAGCCTTCTACTTGATTTCGAGGCTTGTTGTGTTTTAATATGGCTATTATTTTGGTTCACTTAAAGGCTGTTGGAAGGTTTCCGGTCCTTAAAATGTGAGAAAAGAATCTTGATAGCCATTGACGAGCATTTTTTCCACAGTTTACCAAGAATTCAGGGTGAACACCATCAAAGCCTGGTGCTTTGCCAGTTTTCACCTCATTCAAGGCCTCAGTTATTTCGTCTGTGGTAAATTCTCTTGAAAATTGGGAACTGCCATCTGCACTTTGTTGTAAGTTTTTGAGTGTTCGTTTAACTTCCCGTGTGTGTTAATGATCTCGAGGAGCTCTAGACAGCAAGGTTATTCGACAGAAAATTTGATCTGGAGTCACCAAAGGATCTTTACGAGTGATTGGGTTACTTCCACCTAACTTCTTTAATAGGCTCCATGCTTTTCTACTTGATTTTTTAAAGTCTAAGTCCTCTGTAGTTTTTATCCATTGTTCTCTGAGCTCATTATCACGCTTATGAAGTAATTCGTCAGCTATGTCACAGTCACCAGATTCTATGTAGACTTGGTATAGCTCTTTGCAGTCTTTATTCCAGCCTAGTATGTATTCCTTTCGGAAACCGCTTGGAATATACTTCTTCGCTGTTGATATGACTACTCCAATAAATCTGTTCTAGTTTTCACTCACAGGAGGTATCCATCTTACTATTTTATCCAGTTCTTGTGAAAAATCTTGCCAGTTCGCTTTTCTAAAATTCCATCTTGGTCGTGGAATAGACCGTATTATTGATATTTGTATTTCTACTTCTACCAATACTGGGCGATGTTGGCTGTGTAGAACATCTTCAAGGACTTGTCTTGTTGTGTTTATCGGTTGATTTTGCAAATTTTGGGTAACAAAGCAGAGGTCTGGGTTGTATTCCCTCTTCTATGCTGCAGCCTTAAAGGTTCCTTTGCCCTTTGCATCAAATATTAAGCTAAGATTGTTTTGCTTAGCCCAGTTTGTTAATGCTTCACCATTTTCATCATTATTATTGTAATTCCACATGGTGTAATGGCTGTTAAAAATCTCCTATGTAAATAGTAGGATGTGGACATATGGGAATTACTTCAGGTGGCCATTCTACCAGGGGAGACTTATAGATGTTAATCACTGTGAGATCTTCAATTTTGACTATGATAGTGTGTATATTCTGATTAATATTTGCTGATATTAAGTGGGCATTCTCTATATTATTGCGTACATAAGTTGCACAGCCATGAGCTTGGTGATGTGAAGCTTCTAGTATATCGTACCCTGCAATTTTCCTCTAGATTTCAATTGTTGTTCATTAGATGTGTGCGTCTCTTGAATGACAGCTATGTCTATATCATTTTCTCGAAGAATTTTTGAGAGACATTGTGTGTCTATAGCCAGGAGATCGTTAAGATAGGTCTGGCTGCCAGTAGTCGCTCTAGCTCATTTAGCATTACCCAGGGTGTACCACGTGGAGCCGAGCTAGGAATACACCCTATAATTTGGAGGCATTTCTCACATTTAGGAAAATGCTGAACTAAATAATCACAAAATATCATGAAAGTGTTTACTTCCCGATGAACGGGAAATCCATCTGCATTTTTTTTTTTTTCATATTTGTATTTTTTCTTAACTTGAAATTAACATTTTGCTCTCGATATTTTTTTCTTTAACTGTCCTTTTTAAAACTAATTTGTAATCATAATGCTTATATTTTACTACGCTTAACGTATATCAATATGTAATGAATTTGCAAAGGTAACTGTTAATTAATTATTTTATAACAAATACGAGTAGGTTAGAACAGTAAAAAATTATTGATAATTAAAATCAAATATTTCAAGCATAGTCAGGCCATTGTGAATGGACTACATGCATGAGTTAAACCGGTAAGAACGTTTAACAACTGGGTAAACTGTTCAATGTAGTTACAGAAACCTAGGGATGATAAATATTCAGCAGAAAAGTATCTGTTTCAGATGTGATGATTTAGTCTGAAATATATTCCCTATTATAAAGAAAATAATTCGTCTATCCTTTAACTCGTTAAATTCCTATCTTTCCCCCCAAAGGAAGTAGGCAAAATTGTCTTAAACCGAAAGTTTGGAAATTGATGTGTAGTTTTGTCTTTACTCTTGATTGTCATCGGAAGTGAAGTTCGTGGCTGTTGGTTGATGATTTAAAGATTTCGGGTACAAGAATTCAGCGACCAACTGCCGCTCTCGTGTTCCTAAACCTTAACTGGCATATTTTCTGTGTCAAAGATCGACTAACCCGGGAGATAGCTGTGGGAAAAAAAAGTTCTAAAAAAAAGTTCCACTGGTCAACTACATTGAACCTAATGGTCTTTCTTCTGGCAGTTTAGCACTATGGAAATTGTTTCACAAGGCAACACAAGCAAACTAAAAAAATGAAACAAACAAAAAAAAATCAACTAGAATCTTCTTCAATTAACTACCAATGCAGAAAACAATGGTTCTATATACAAGTTTCAGTAAATATATATATATATATAAGGTGTTAAACAAAATAACGTTAACGAGCATGGTAGCCTTGGTGTAGATATGAGGGGTTTTTAGTAGCACATGACCTAGTATCATGGAATAGGTTAAGGATAAAATAATCCAAGAATTATTCTATAAAAACTAAACACAGCTTTTTCAAAACAGTTCAGGCATCCCATAAGCGTAGTGGTAGTGTCCCATTAAAACGTCTAGGAAAAAATTCAGGAAACTCCAAGGACTTGCGTCAAAAGCAAAGAAGTGTGTGTGTGTGTGTGTGTGTGTGTGTGTGTGTGTGTGTGTGTGTGTGTGTGTGTGTGTGTGTGTGTGTGTGTGTGTGTGTGTGTGTGTGTGTGTGTTCTATACAAAGCTAAGCCCCCTTCTGCGAACATCATTTCTCTTTAAAGCAATATAGCCTTAAATATTTTTTTTTTCTTTTATAACCTAATTATCGTTTGTATTCTTGTCACGTTTCCCTGTTTAGTCTAATAATGCACTCATTTCCAGTAACCATTACATTGAACGACAAATGCCTTATATTCTATCACGTTTCCACTCACGGTGTCTTTACTTTATTTATTTTATTTTTTTTGGCTCTGATTATATTGACAGAGATGGCTCATGAAATATTACCTCGTTGTAATAAACGAATGCTTCCACGTGTCGATTACTCATTCAGAACAATCTAGACCTTATTATATATCAAGGCCATTTTTTCTCTTTTTTAAACTTTTTTTTTATCTTGTGCCAACCCATTCTGAATTATTATTATTTTTTTTAAGTATAAAATTACGTTTTTGAAGCACGAAAATGAACCATGTAAGATAAGCCTAATTTACCTCAAATATTAATTAAACAGATCACCATCGTAGTATTAATAATAGATAGTTAGCTAGTTAATTAATTAATATTAATTATTAATTAATAATAGCAGGGTTTTTCTCCCCGAAACTTTGGTTTTTCACCCCGCATACAGACAAATCGGCCCTTCAGAATACACGCAATTTACAGACAAAAAATACTAGTTGTGGTAATGGTGGAGGTGGGCGGTAGATGGTGTTGATGGAGATGATTCGTAGTAGCGGTTCGGTGTAGTGGTTGGGACAGTTGTAGGTGTCCTCCCTCGATGAGTCTTCGGACTCCTTGGAGGTGTCACGAATAATAATAATAATAATAATAATAATAGTTCGATAAAAACCTTGGTGTGGGTTAATAAAGCAGTTTAAATTTAAGAATATTCGGAATATTAGGCTATTAGATTAAGAATAGGTATCTTAAATAGCTTAAAAGTTTCTGCTACAAAATTATTTAGTCCAGCGGTTCTCAAACTATTTTTTCTCAGAACCCCTTTACATTTTTACATTTAAAGGGGTTCTGAGTTACTGAAAATTACTGAAAAATAAAGTTACTGAGGATCCCCGTGATCTTTCGTTTATGTGGGCCTTATCATCAACATTTACCAAATTGAAAATTAAAACTGAGAACTTTGTAAAATAATTCTTTACTTAATAATAACTATAATAAAGTCTTTACATACTAGCATAACATACTGTCATGAAAAAATATAATATTTTTTATTAAGTTAGTAAGACGAATGGCTTTGTTTTACATTTTTACGCAACTCTTTAAAGTCTGGCTTAATAGACGATGGCTGGATTTACATATTCGCTTCAGTATTCAATCTGTTTGAGATATGATGGTTTGGTCGAAGCGTATGAAAAAAATTCAGCCTTACAAAGATAAGAAGTTGGGAGGAATATTCTAATAGTCTTTTCAAATAATTGAGGATATTCTTCTTTGATGCTGCGCCAAAAGTGGTAGTTTCTGAAAATCCTGTTGCAATGTGGAGTCTGAAGCCATGTCAATGAGTTTTTTTTTTTTTCATAATCTGTTGCATTAAAATCTTTTCGTTTATCTTGCACTTGGAATGAATCTTTTACCCATTTATGATTTTGTAACATCATGTAGTGGTCATTTGGAAGATAGTGGTTCGTAGAATCATGCGTTATTATACAAAGAATCATTTTCGTTAATAACACCACTGATCTCATCAGTGGTGTTATTAATATTGAGTAGCTAACAAGTTCGAGACTATGGATACAAGTTTTCCAAAATTCTAATTTCCGCTTTTTTTCGCTCGAATTTATCACTGGCAACAAATACAGTCAGTTGCTTTCCTTGAATTCACTTCGTTCAATTTCGAGAAAATGTCTGCCAACTATCCATGTCCGTATTCTGTCTGTCAGTCTTTCCTTCGAGTAAAAATTGTATTCCATGAAAAATGTAGCTAGTTCAGCACGCAATTCAAACGATCGAACAAGTGCTTTTCCTCGCGACAACAATCGTACTTCGATATGTGCTATACTAGAAGTCTACTTCCCATTTCGTCACACACATAAAATTGAAATAGCGTGTACTTAGGGATTGAATCTTAATAAAATTAATGATTTTTTTCATTGCTTCATCAAAGACATTTTAAAGTGAAACTATAATTTTTTTTTACTGCTAGTGAGTGGCGGTGGAGAATGCGACTGCTAGTCAGCCTGGGTGCAACTTTTTAATTCGTGCAGCGGCGCCAGAGGTTTTACCCGACATAGCCTTTTTTACCATCACTATAAATGTCAGCACAGTTGTTCCATCGATTATTAGTTGGTGCAGATATCTCATAAATACAAACTGAACAGCAGGTCTTACAATCGTCTGTTGGTAAGGCAAACTTGCAATTCTGCAGACGGGATATTACTTTGTTCTTAACGTTTGCAGATAAATCTTTAATTCGACGAGTTACTGTATCGTTGGAAAATGATGTTGTCAAGTTCAGAGGCAAGCGCGTGCTTGTCCCTTAACTCCGACACCTTTAACAAAGAGCAATCCTACTTCTATAGCGAACGAACACGCGATCAGGGTGTTGACAGTAATAGGGACTCCTAGTATACCTTCATATCCAACATTCTGCGACTATGTAATCAAGGTACTATGTGCTCTCGCGCTAGTTTCGTGTCGATGCGAGCTCAATCTTGTGACCGTACCTGAGAACCACGTTATTAAGTCTCCCTTCTCTCGGCACTACTGCTAGATCGTAGAACTCAAAAACGTTTATGATTCAGCAGATTTCTGCATATAGAAACAACCGACGATAGCTAGTAAAAGCATATTAGAATTATTGAGAATAACTCAGTTAATCTCCAGAAACACACACACACACACACACACACACACACACACACACACACACACACACACACACACACACACACACACACACACACACACACACACACACACACACATCCTATGACAAACCATTCTAGTAAACAAGAATAGACAATAATACCTTTTTAAGGATTTACTAGGGGTCCACGAACCACCCTTTGAGAAACACTGATCTAGTCTACTGTATTTCCCAGCTCCTCCCTATTCGATATCATTGATTCCTAAGCTATGACCTGGAAAATATCTTAGCTTGAGAAATTGAGCATTTTTGAAAGCGTTTTGGATATTGTGATGCATGCCAATAAGTAAGCGATGTTTAACCATTATTTACATTCAGTGAACATCTACCGGACGTTTATTGTAATACCATCCTATCTAAATAATATCTCTTCGTAAAAAAAAACGAATGATTATATCAAGAGGAGGATGTATTGGTTGGAATTATGGCTGCGACAGGTAAAATTATGAGACAATGCATTATGTTTATTAATTGCATATATTTTCCTGCTAGTGTGTGTCTGTTGTTTACTGGATTGAAAACTCGAGTTTCGGGGAGAGAGAGAGAGAGAGAGAGAGTTTGACTAGTTTAATTATGTTTATTAATTGCATATATTTTCCTGCTAGTGTGTGTCTGTTGTTTACTGGATTGAAAACTCGAGTTTCGGGGAGAGAGAGAGAGAGAGAGTTTAACTAGCTTATATTCAAGTGAAAAGTGCTTCTAAAGGTTATTCGAAGGACAAATGTAGAATCAGCTTTACGATTTCTCTATAGAGGCGCTTAGTAGAGGTTACAAACAGTTTTATTTTAATAAGACGAAAGCTTTCTTTTATGGTCACAATAATTCTCCTGATGGAATACTGGTATGAATTAGTGGTACAAATTCTTTAAAATGATTTTTGAGGACATTCGAGGATAGCTACAAAAATTCAGAATCTATGGTGACGAGTAATATTTAGTTTAGTTTAGATTTTTGTATATTAATGACCAAAATAAAAACCCAGTTTATTTAGTCGTTAAGCTTTACTAGTCGAAAGTTCTCCTTCAAACACCAACAATGTTTGTTGCCATTTGATAGCTTTTACAACAAGTTGGAAATGGCTTCTTCGCATTCGCTAGACATGATTGTCATTTTATAGAGTAACATAAAACAAAAAAGGTGGAAAAAAATTGCTCTCAAACATTGATTCAATATGTTCTTTATTTTTAATAATTCTCCGTGTTTCGTCATGTTAATATCTTAAAACAACAGAAAAGTAAAATACAGAACATGTAACTCTCGCTACACTCTACTCTATGCTCTCTCTCTCTCTCTCTCTCTCTCTCTGTAATGTTTCGTATGAAACGGGCTAATTGGGCCTTTAAATGAATGCTAGCTACGAACGAAATGGTTATATTTGCATTTTCAGATCGCAGATGTAAACTGCTCAGATTTTTTCCATCCTTTCTTTTGATGTTATGGTCCTTCACTCTTCCTCCCCCCCCCTCCAAAAAAAAAAAGACTCTATCTTTTGGAGGTGAGGATGGGGGAGGTCCTCGGTCTGAGAAGTTGTTGGAAACTTTTGATGCTATCAAAGTTTAGATTTTTATGTGAACTAAAGATCCTGCAACTACAGCTGTGTAGTAATAGTAATAGATTACTGTGGAGGATCTGAGTTAGAGAACTACTAAGGGGGGGGGGGGGGGGAGTCGTTTAGGAGAAGTTTCACCGTATATTGATTGCACGTTAAGTCCGCCAGTGCAACTGTATAAATCGTTAATGTACTCTTAAATGCCTGATTTTATATTTTGTTCATGTTCAGATAGCTACAAAAGCACTCAACCTTTTATTGCTTCTCACAAACTACATATCTGCAACATTTCCCATATTTTATTTACTATACAACTTTATTATTTGTCGATTTGCCGATGGATGTTGTTGTTTATCCGTTCAATGCCCGATAAAACGTACACGCTATCCTCATAGAAATGATATGTTCTCTACAGATAACAAGTGTGTGTGGTGGTGGGGTAAATAGCAATAGAGATCGTTTCATTAGATGAATTAATTAATCGCATGTTACAAAAAAAATAAAGTTAACAGTTAAGTTATGTATTCTTGGAAAGCTGCGACTCTAAATATCAAAGACTTCGAAACCATATGTTTAAATTGGAATTAGCCACCAGTAGAGGGGTCTCAAAATGAATATCATGAATACAATAACATTTTTAAAAAAAGGAGATGAATTAGTTCTGTTCGACCTTTTTTTACTCTCTAATCTAACGAAAATACTTCTTTCTGTTACTCAAAAGTCTTTGATGTATATCAAAGCTCGGATGGAAATACAGTGCTTAAGAATATAAATTAGAAATATCGCTTATCGTTCCCTAGTAAGGCTTTCAGTGGAGGTTTACTCTAGAGCTGAATGTTTTTCTCCCTAGAATTTATTCACAAATAAACGGTGGAAATCAAGGAAGTCTTTGTGGTATCACAGTCCTCTGTGTTAATGGAAAATCAAAAACTCAAAATATTGTCCAGAAATGCTCTTGTTGGAAAAACCTCAGTTCAGCCACTCATAATAAGTGATGAGCATTTATATGGATTCTTGAAGCAAAGCAAAATGGCCTGTCTCATATAGAGGTTACAGGATTTCCTATCGCGTATCTTGATTTTCTTCATTATAAAAACATGCACACTCTCAAGAAAACAGTTTTCAAATAAAATGCAGTCACCTCATAGCTTTAATTGCTTATCGTAACCGAACAAAAACTAGTGTTTAGAAATGTATTTGCAAATAATGTAATAATCCAATGAGAACAGAATTTATATATATATATATATATATATATATATATATATATATATATATATATATATATATATATATATATATATATATATATAGAGAGAGAGAGAGAGAGAGAGAGAGAGAGAGAGAGAGAGAGAGAGAGAGAGAGAGAGAATAGCAACCTGTAAAAATACTAAGTATGTTGTGTTCTCAAACATTAGGACACACCAACAAATTTGAAGACTTGATAAATGAAAAACACCAGTGTCTATTTCAGTTCATTTTAATTATTTATCCATTTAAGATGTTTGGCTGCTTATTACTAGATATATCAATAATGACAGAGGATTGAACCCAGAACAATTCAGATAGTTTTGTCTTCTCAGTTACAAATAGGTTTACCCCTGTAAATGTTGTTTGCCTGTATTACTTAACAAACTTACCAGTTGATGATAATCTATTTTAAAACGCATGTAAATAAATGTTTGTGTTCTACTATTAAATTAAAAAAAAAAAAGAAATTAAAATAACTATTTACATAATTTATCTTGCTTCCATCATATTATAAAATGTGACTAGATTAAACTTCAGTATTAACAAATATTATCTGGCTGGGAAACTAGAATTTCCAATCGTTTCTTTTAACAATAGTTTATTGTGGACAGCTCATTGTTATTACAGACCTAACACACTGTAGTAGATATGAAAAAGACATTGATCTCTGCAAAACTGGGAAAGGGGAAAGAAGGAATTATTTGCTATTAGCATGACGAGTACCATTCTTAAAGCATGCGTGAGAATAACTTATTAAATGTATCCTCCCTCTCCAGCACTGCAGTCCGAAACACAATGACCAGCTGGACCACCCCATTGGGTGTAAAGGATGTCTTTATTGCCATTTGTCCTTTACTTTATATCGTAAATGACAGCGTGGTAGACAATTAATGGTATGAAAACACATTAGCGTGAATACACTGAACGTAATTATATAATAGTCACGGTACCAGGTCTGGTTCTCAGAAGTAACACAAAGAAGTAGACTTAGTCGTGGGGATGTTGAATGAACCGACCTTTGTGGCAGGTAGGCTGGAAAAGATGCAAGTTAGAATATTAACATAATAATATAAGGAACGGAGCTTTTTTGACCTAAATAGCCTGTTTCTTTCTTAGCTATCTAGAAATAAAAGAATCCACTCAGTCACTTAGGCTAAATGACCTCTCTGACTAAGAAACCACTCAGCCAGAGGGTTTTTTTATTATTAAAAAGTCTTAATTGTTTTTAAAAAAAATTTCATCAAATATCATACAAAAACTAATTATTATTTCAAGAAAGAATTTTAATCCTTACTTTGTAACATGAAGCTAATTTTTCAGAAATTTGTTTGAAAATTTTATGCGTATCGAAAGAAACTACACATGTGGAGTAGTGAATAAGGCAGCACAATGAGAGGACGGAAGCATAGGGACTTTCCAAAATTTGATGAGCATGTGATAAACAGTGTTGCAAATATTACTGTACTAAATTTGCTGCCATTACTCTGAATTTTACCTTCATTGCATTCCACAAAATAAAAACTTCATTAAAAAAAAAGAAAGAATAGCAGAAAGCGTATGGGCTTCTCTGTACGTTATGCATCAAAGAGTTGTTTCGAGTTTAATTTATTGTTTAGTTTTGTTTTAGTTTTGTCTTTAAAAATTAAATATATATATATATATATATATATATATATATATATATATATATATATATATATATATATATATATATATATATATATATATGTGTGTGTGTGTGTGTGTGTGTGTGTGTGTGTGTAGAAAGTATCTACATATATACTTTCTATATTTATATCTCCTCCTGAGATTTTTATTTAATAAGGTTAAAACACCTTATGGTAACTTGTTCTGGTAAAATACTTATAAGTTCTGTATTACTAAAATCTTGGTATTTCTAGCCTGGCTCTCACTGATGGGGGCTGGCATTGAGAGGCTCTGCTTGGGGATAGGTTTTTGCCTGTCTCTGAGTAGGTCCACCGCTGAGATTATGGCTTTGGCTAGTGGTGGGGTGAGCCTGCCACTGGGTAGAGCCAACGCTGAGAAGTTCTTCTCGGTGACGGGGTGAGCCTGTCATTGAGTGGAACAACGCTGAGTTGGACGGTCTTTCGGCCACTATGGAGTGGTCTAGAGATCGTCCTAATTTTTAGAGAGAGGTCTTTACTTAAATACACCTCAATAAAGGCCGAAACCGGTCTGGGTAGTGGCCCCCTTGCCTTTAATACAAAACATATACATCCCCTTCTTGGAGATGTGTTTTGGCATTAAGGGTAAATATTAAGATTAGTGATCAGAGCTTATGCCACCTTTACCACGAGTTGCCTTGGTCTTGCTCTACCTGTAGGATCAGCTAGACTTGCATCACTTGCAGGCGCAAACTTGACTTGTTTGTCTGTTTGCTTACATGGGAAATGGAGTAAAACCAGGTTTAAAATTGCTTGGTATTTTTAACGTGTGTGTGTGTGTGTGTGTGTGTGTGTGTGTGTGTGTGTGTGTGTGTGTGTGTGTGTGTGTGTGTGTGTGTGTGTGTGTGTGTGTGTGTTAAAGATACCAAGCAATTTTATAAGCTAGATTTTTAATCCTGTTTCCCAAGTAAGCAAACAAAGAAGTAAGTCAAGTTTGCGGCTGCAAGTAGTGCAACACTAGGCAACTAGTTGTAAAGGTGGAGTAGGATCCGATCACTTTCCTTAGAATTTTCCCTAATGCAAAGCACATTTCCTTTCGGAGATATATGATGATGCTATGTATTAAGGTAATGGTCACTACCCAGACCGGTTTCGACTTTTATTAAGGTCTCATCAGTGGGATTCAGACCAAAAAAATGCCAAAGGTGAAGTAATACAGAGCTTATAAATTTACCTAAACAAGTTTACATAAGGTGCTTTGATCTCATCAATTTATAAATAGAGTTTAGGTAAATAAGCTCTGTATTACTTCACCCTTAGCATTTTTTAGGTCTGGCTCCCACTGATGAGACCTCAATAAAGGTCGAAACCGGTCTGGGTAGTAACCATTACCTTAATGCATAGCATCATACATCTCCGCAAGGAAATGTGCTTTGCATTAGGGGAAAATTCTAAGGAAAGTGATCAGAGCTGACTCCACCTTTACAACGAGTTGCCTAGTGTTGCATTACTTGCAGCCGCAAACTTGACTTACTTGTTTGTTTGCTTACTTGGGAAAAGGATTAAAACCCTAGCTTATAAAATTGCTTGGTATCTTTAACATAATATATACCCAAAGTAAAAAACTTTCCACACACACACACACACACACACACACACACACATATATATATATATATATATATATATATATATATATATATATATATATATATATATATATATATATATATATATATATATATATTATTGAAATTAGGATTTACTCGGGATGTATACATTTATAAAAATAAATTTAACTGACTAAAACCCGAGAAAGTATAACAAAAACCTTTAATACATCACGACTAGTTTCATCGGTGTTCCGACTTCTTCAGGTGAGAAATAAAAAACATTAGATACAAAAATAACAAGGTAAAAAACATGAACTTTCCAGCTTAATAAAAAGCAGAATAGTAACAGTCATATTTGAATAGGTGACCGCGTGCTACCGTTGGCATGAGTTGAATGTGTGCGACAGCTAATTTTAGAGCGCCAGTACAGGATTACTGCGCTATGGGAATCGGGCAAATTGTAGCTTAGATTGTTGTTCAAATGTGAAGGGTCCAGAACTATTTCTTTTGATTCGATAATTTTTCTTTCGAATTCATCCTTGCATATATATAAATTAGTAGTGCGTTCCCAGTCAACTTGATGTGGCTGTTCTTCAAGATTAGAGTTTGCCGAGAAGAGGACATGACTGGAAAGGGCGCTTGCTCGTGTTCTACTGTAAGAGATGTCACGTCTATGTTCCTCAAGACAAAGTGAAACAGATTTATCTGTCTGGCCAAAATAAGGTCGACCACAGCCGCTTTCTCACTAGGAAAATGCAGTTGATTGTGTTTTGGTTTTGGTCGACTCAGAAAAGAACGAAGTTTTGGCAGAGTAGTATAGTCGGTCTTTATGTTGAATTTCTTCAAAATCTTAGCTAGTTTGGGGGTAAGAGAGCTGATAAATGGTAACTGTGCATGAGTGATAGGGTTGGAATCATCTTCTTGTCGAGGATGTTGGCATGGTCTCAAACGTTTAGTGATGTTACGAGACGAATAACCATTATTTATGAAGGTGTTTTTCAGGAAGTTAAGCTCTGTTTGAAGGTCTTCTTCTGTGGAAGTGAGACATCTTGCTCGATGAGCGAGGGTGGAGATGATGCCCAGTTTCTGAGGTGGGAAGTGATGAGAAGAACCATGTAAATATCTATCTGTATGGGTGGTTTTTCGAAAAATTGAAAATTTAAGACAGTCAGGTAATCTGTTGATCTTTAGATCCAAGAAGGGGAGAATGCCGTTAATCTCTAGTTCTGATGTGAATTTAATGTTCTGATGCTGGTTATTTAAATGGTTTAGAAAGTTTTGCAATTCCTCTAAACTATGTCCCCAGATAAGGAAGACGTCATCAATGTAGCGTAACCACAGTTTAGGTTTCAAAGTAGCTGAGGAAATAGCTTTCTCTTCAAAATCTTCTAGGAAAATGTTAGCTATGACTGGGGATAGAGGGCTGCCCATAGCTAAACCGCTAGTTTGTTTGTATATTTTATCTTCGTAGCAGAAATAGCCGGAATTGATGCAGTGAGTTAGAAGAGCAAACATTTTTTTAGAAACCTTGTCCTTAAGAAGAGTCAGAACTTCATCTGTAGGTACATTCGTAAACAGAGATACGATGTCAAAACTCACCATTCTGTCAGAGTCTAAAACATTCAAATTTTTTATTTTTGAGATGAAATCTTCAGAGTTTTTGATGAAGGAGGAGGAATTGCCAACTCAATGTTTTAAAGAAGCTGAAAGATATTTAGACAGATTGTACGTAGGTGAGTCAATCCCTTCCACAATAGGTCTTAAAGGAGTGTCAGCCTTATGGATCTTAGGCAAGCCGTACAACCGAGGAATGAGGGGATGGAGAGAGCAGAGAGATAGTCTTGTGTGTCTAGGAAGTTCCATCCCCTCATTCCTCGGTTGTACGGCTTGCCTAAGATCCATAAGGCTGACACTCCTTTAAGACCTATTGTGGAAGGGATTGACTCACCTACGTACAATCTGTCTAAATATCTTTCAGCTTCTTTAAAACATTGAGTTGGCAATTCCTCCTCCTTCATCAAAAACTCTGAAGATTTCATCTCAAAAATAAAAAATTTGAATGTTTTAGACTCTGACAGAATGGTGAGTTTTGACATCGTATCTCTGTTTA
Organism: Typopeltis vanoorti; assembly: GCF_054136105.1. NCBI lineage: Eukaryota > Metazoa > Arthropoda > Arachnida > Uropygi > Thelyphonidae > Typopeltis > Typopeltis vanoorti. The sequence continues at coordinate 129,305,675 of NC_143549.1, forward strand.
CGAATGTACCTACAGATGAAGTTCTGACTCTTCTTAAGGACAAGGTTTCTAAAAAAATGTTTGCTCTTCTAACTCACTGCATCAATTCCGGCTATTTCTGCTACGAAGATAAAATATACAAACAAACTAGCGGTTTAGCTATGGGCAGCCCTCTATCCCCAGTCTTAGCTAACATTTTCCTAGAAGATTTTGAAGAGAAAGCTATTTTCTCAGCTACTTTGAAACCTAAACTGTGGTTACGCTACATTGATGACGTCTTCCTTATCTGGGGACATAGTTTAGAAGAACTGCAAAACTTTCTAAACCATTTAAATAACCAGCATCAGAACATTAAATTCACATCAGAAATAGAGATTAACGGCATTCTCCCCTTCTTGGATCTAAAGATCAATAGATTACCTGACTGTCTTAAATTTTCAATTTTTCGAAAAACCACCCACACTGATAGCTATTTACATGGTTCTTCTCATCACTTCCCACCTCGAAAACTGGGAGTCATCTCCACCCTCGCCCATCGAGCAAGATGTCTCACTTCCACCGAAGAAAACCTTCAAACAGAGCTTAACTTCCTGAAAAACACCTTCTTAAATAATGGTTATTCGTCTCGTAACACTAAACGTTTTTGAGACCACGCCAACATCCTCGACAAGAAGATGATTCCAACCCTATCACTCATATACAGTCACCATTTATCAGCTCTCTTACCCCAAAACTAGCTAAGATTTTGAAGAAATTCAACATAAAGACCGACTATACTACTCTGCCAAAACTTCGTTCTTTTCTGAGTCGACCAAAACTAAAACACAACCAACTGCATTTTCCTGGTGTTTATAAAGTTTTCTGCGGCTGTGGTCGACCTTATTTTGGCCAGACAGATAAATCTGTTTCACTTCGTCTTGAGGAACATAGACGTGACATCTCTTACAGTAGAACACGAGCAAGCGCCCTCAGTCATGTCCTCTTCTCGGCAAACTCTAACCTTGAAGAACAGCCACATCAAGTTGACTGGGAACGCACTACTAATTTATATATATGCAAGGATGAATTCGAAAGAAGAATTATCGAATCAAAAGAAATAGTTCTGGACCCTTCATATTGGAACAACAATCTAAGTCACAATTTGCCTGATTCCCATAGCGCAGTAATCCAGTACTGGCGCTCTAAAATTAGCTGTCGCACACATTCAACTCATGCCAACGGTAGCACGCGGTCACCTATTCAAATATGACTGTTATTATTCTGCTTTTTATTAAGCTGGAAAGTTCATGTTTTTTACCTTGTTATTTTTATATCTTATGTTTTTTATTTCTCACCTGTAGAAGTCGGAGCACCGATGAAACTAGTCGTGATGTATTAAAGGTTTTTGTTATACTTTTTCGGGTTTTAGTCAGTTAAATTTATTTTTAGAAATATATATATATATACACACACTAGGGGGCTCTCCCCCCACCTGGCGCCCAACCCACCGAATTCCGCACTGGTAAGCCGGAGACAAAAAACGTGACATAAAAATGTTTCAAATTTCGGCTTATCTTTATATATATATATATATTCTAAGCTGCAACAATCAGTCTATCTCAAAATTAAGGATATTAATAAACGAATTCACTTTGAAAGAGGATTAATTTGGGATTTAAAGAAATTTAATGTGTGTGCTATCCAAGTATAATTAGTGGTAAAGTTGTTTGTGCGATTGTAATGATATTGTTTGTACCTAAAGTGGAAGTGTGTTATAAGTAGATTTGATGGGTAGTTTTCGAAATATCCTTTATTATTTTTTGTTAAAAGTTTTCTTCTAAATATATTTCATGATTGCCATTTTTGCAGCAGCAGCGATACAACTGTAAATGGAAAGCCTTATGTTTTTACTGAAAATCTTCAGTTTATTTCGTATTACAATAGGCCTTCTTCCGGCACCTCGCACTAATTTTTGTTCTGCCCAAAATTTGGAAAATGTGATAAACAGCTCCCATTTCTTTATAGATAAACTCATGACATTATTCTGAAATTGCATTCCACCACTTCATGATGCGTTTTTAAAGGTCAGTTCTAGTGCTTTTCAAAAAAAAAAAAAAAAACTCATTGGTTCGAGAATACTTTTTGCATTTCTCACAGTCCAACTGAACTAAAACCCTTTTCCTTATACACTCAGAAATTTGAGGCTGTGAAATTTTCAGTCTGAAATTGATTTCTACATTGGTATCGTTTTTTTTCTGTACGATCATAATCGCTTTTAAGTTCTTGAAACGAAAAATGAAGTGACTCGATCTTTTTACCACTAATGCTGACGTTAAAGATATACGGATTAGTTCACCGGATAGATGGAGAAATTAAGAATTGTTAATAATAAGACTGGATAACTCATCTTCAATTCGAAGCAGCAGCAATCTGTTGTAAAGCCTGAATAAGAATTCGGCAACAAGGATAGGTGAAAAATCAGCACGTGGGCTAAAGAAATATTCAGCGGAATTTACTAGGCCTTTGAAATATTTGTATAATTGAGCATCAGCTCAGGTAAGCCTATATCTCTTCAAGAAACAGCATGAACTTACCAAAGGAAGATCACGTTTTAGCAATTTGGGGAATGGATACACTATGGGTAGATTTTGCTATGATATTACATAGGATAATAAATGAAAAACTGCTGCATAAAATGGATAATATGGGATTGGAATATAAATATTTGACTTGGAAAACTGTACGGTTGATAGACAGGTATCAAAAGTGATATACGGTGGAGTGAATTGTTGTTCAACCTGTATATTAGTGACATTACGAAGGATCTAACAGGGAATGTTCAATTATTTATTGGTGATGTAAAGATAGATAGAGCAATGAAGGATTCTACTGATATCAAACACTTACAGAATGATTTGAATAGGCTGGAAATTAGAAAAAAATGAAAATGGTTTCAGTCTAATATTATGAGTGTAAAGTTATGCACTTTGTCGTGATGAGATTTCCAGCGGCATATTATATTAGTGGAGTTATGATACAAGAAACTGATGAGGCTAGGGATCTTGGCGTTATGGTGGATATGAAGTCGAAGTTCGTAGGTCACGTAGTAAAAACTGCAAATACAACTCAGATGATAATTGCGATGTCGTTGTAACGAACCTTAACATGTAAGGATAAGGAGTCACATTTTGCCTCTTTATAATGCCTTGATAAGACTACACCTGGACTCTTGTGCACAAATTTGGTTTTCTGTGTTCCAAGGGTATAGAGAAACTGTAGAAAGGTACAAAGAAGAGTTACAAAGATTATATCCGAATTATGGGATTTATAGTATATATGGACTACAAGCTCCGGTTTACAGGAGTAAGAGAGATGATATGATAGAGATCTATAAACTTCTGAATGGGAGTTACAGGATATCGTCTGATGAATTTTTTTTTCGTTACATGGAAGGTAGGGAGAGAGCAAGGGGGCATCCATGGAGATTAAGTTTTGTTCGCAGTTAAGAAAAGAGTAAGACCTAGATTTTTCTCCCACAGAGCAATGAATGAGTGATTGGAATAGTTTGTCTCTTAAAGTGTTGAGTGCATCTAGTATGAATAAGTTTAAGAAAAGGTATGTTAACTGGTTTTGGTGATGTGTAGCCCCCCTGTCTGGAGGTTTGATAGGATAATAATAATAATATAATAATAATAATTGGAGAAATAAAATGTATTTGTACTTATATGCAAGTTGAACACAAGTGATCTGGGTGGTGTAAAACAGCACGCGCGCGCGCACACACACACACACACACACACACACACACAAGAAGTGCAAGAGAAAAATGAAACTTACTTCAGTGAAAGGCTAACCTCCAAATTGAGCATCTCGAAGTTCTCCTTCAAGGTGTTCAATAGTAGTGCAACTAATGACAGTGGAATAACGACTCAATCAAAAAAAAAAAAAAAAAGTGGATTTGTGTGAGAGTTTTAACAAGATCGCTAACTTTTTAGCGATCTTGTTAAAAGGATTGTTGGAAGTTCTATACAAATCTCTAATGCCTGAATTCGATTCTAAACCGAAACCGTCGATTCCGAACAATCGCTTTACAGTATCTGTGGTGGGGGGGGGGGGGGAGTTCAGGCCGAGCAGGTAGCAGTGCGTATGGTTGTGGACATAATAGAATCGATTATTTCTAATCAGTTGATTATTCTTATATTTAGTTATTTGATTGTTTTAAAGATCAAATTGTTCGATTATTTTTCAGTGCTGCCCATTCCTCGAGAGTACAGCATAGCACATATAATCAAACATATTTCGAGAGTATTTATGTGTGTTACATGTATTTTACAATAGGACTGTTTCTTTCTCTACATGAGTAGGTAAGAAGAAGAAGGTTAAAAAAACATCCGGTCACTAAAGAAATATACAAGTATTTATTTATTGACTGATAATGATGAAGATGACGCTATATAGGATAGTGTTCCGATACGTTTGTGCAATACAGACTTTAGATCGCTCAGCCGTTACTTTCGATGATTGGAAATGACATTTATCAAGACATCTAGCCCAGCTGTTAAGAAGGTTACACAAACATCACCAACTTATAGCTTGATTCGCATTTTCAAAAATTTAAGTCCAAGAAGATTTACAACTAATTTTTAAAAATTTAGCAGACCTTTGAAAACGCTGGATATTCTTAAGAAAGGCTAGATTTAATACAAACAATTGAATGGCTATACGGTAGTCGTTATCTCTGACCGTTGCCAAATCGTATATGGAAAGTTCTGAAAAAAGATGCACCATCACTATCTTTGGATGTAAACTTTAATAATATACACATTTCATGTAGTACCATCATAGTATCCTGGACATCACTTGAGGATACATATGAGGAATTTGACAATCACGTGGAAGATGCACTCTTGAAAACCGAGTTAAAATCTATAACTTCATATAACTGCAAATTAAGAGCTTCCATTCCTCGACACAATGATAACCAAAACTGAAAGTGAAATTGTTTTGAGTGGTGATAGAAATTCCACACATACAAAGGGCCTCTACTATATCTTACCTCAATTCCATTAAACTCAATCAGCACAACTCAAACATCGAGTATCCCTACTAAAGACACAAAAAAGACGGAGAAACCTTAAAACCAAGAAAGACTTTTCGATTAATCAGCAGAGGCTGTACTATTACACCGCGACCTGAATAATAATCAAGGAATGAATTACATCATGCATATAAAAGCATCACCAAACACCTGTAAAAATGTCCAACTTCGGATGCCGAGAAAATACATACTTATGCTTATCGTAAGCGTGGCCAGTTATCTGAATCAGCCTTATATTCGTAGCTTTGATATTCTCGAAGTTTAGTGACGAAAGTGTAGACAATTACAGGTTCACTAAACATGAATTAACCCGAACATTTTTTTGGTTTACGGCATAGACTAAAATTGTGTCAGGTGAATAAGCGTTTGTATACTTTCTCCTGTAAGCGACAGGAATTTTAATCCATTCAAGCTATAATACTGGGAATTATTTTAAAAGTTCACAGCAGTAAACAAATACTGAAAATACTTGTATTTTCAGCATTTCTTTTTTCCTTCTTCTCCCTCCCCCCCTCCAAGGAAATGCACCTGAAAATATTTGAACATCGATGTAAAGAATTCATACGAATAAGCATGGGATCTAATATGAAAGAATGAAAGAAGAAATTTATTCCCTCGTCGATAAGCTCATTGTGAGGCAAAACAAAGTTTTTTTTAATTTCCTTTTTTTGAGACGATATGAAACAAGTTATGGTTATTTAGAATTAACGATAAAGCAATTCATAAGTCCATGAAGCGAGTGTATCGTAATGTAATTGCTCATGTTTATCAGTAGATCTGTCTGTTTGAGGGAGGAAAAAATCTTTGTCCGTATCCCAGTTACTTCTCAAGGAGGTAAGTACTCAATAAACTTTATAAGGAAGATTTTATAGACTTTTTAGGGGGGGGAGGCGAGTATATTGAGAAGCCAAAATAATCACTTCATCGTATTTGGTTTAATTTAGTCGTGATTGAATGTGTGTGTAGTCGAATACATCATCAACAGAATTATATTTTTTAACCCATAAAGCAAATTATACTTTGACAAGAAATTATTCTTGTTTCAATCCTTTACGCAAGTGTGAACAAACAAAAGTTTGAGTGTGAAGTTTCTTCACATTTAACTGCATCAGTATCCCATAATGGACAGTAGATGACAGTAATAATATAGCATTATACACAAATAGATATAACAATATACTTTTCCAAAAAAAAAAGGAGGAGTAAGGTTACATTCACTTGTCCACTTGGAGTGTTGTAGTGCCAAAGGACACAAGGTTGTATAGGACTAAGGGGAATTCCACTAGAGGTGACACTTGTATGACACTTGAACTGAATTACCAGAGGCATGGTCACCTCATCAGTGTATCCGGAAGGAGAACTGACAAATTATTTCCATTTAGCAATCGCTGTGGTGATTGCAGAGAAAACACTTAGTTGTGTATCTTTATAATATACTATGCCATATTGCAATGGTGAGATGGCTTGAGAAAATGTACTATATATATATCGTAAGATTTGCCAACACAGAGTCCAGTTTGAAACCTATAGAGCACATTTCAAAATAAGAAGTCAGCTGAGGACATAAAATGCATCTAACATTACTAGCTGAATAGAATGGCATTGTGGCAGGGCAACAAGCCGAAACAAACACAGGCATCTGCCTAATGAGATATGTTTGAACAAAAATGACATTCTGACAGGAATAGGAGATGAAGGGATATGTAGTCTTTCAGGAAGACAAACATAGCAAAAATGGAGGATGAGTATTATTAAAGATGGAAGAGGAGTTTTGCCCATCTACGGTGGAGATGCAAGTAGCAAATACTGCAGTAGTTTTGAAGTAGTATGGTGTGAAAAAAAATGGAGTTGGGTAGGACGAAATGTTTAGTAGAGTGCGGTTATAGACCTGGTAATGTGGAAGGAAGTGAGAAGGAAATGTTTAAGCAAATTGGTCTGGCTAATAAGAAAAGTTGATCATTAAAGGCGATTTCAATTATGGTAATATAGACTGGAATTAAGAGATGGAATCAGGAACCAAAGAGAATGAATTTTTGAGTTTTTGAGGGACAATTACCTCAAGCAGTACGTAATAGAGGCCAGCATAGATTGATGATATTGGATTTGATTATCTAAAAAAAAAAAAAAAAAAAGACCTATTTTCCTATAATAATTACTGTAAATAATTTGCGTGGTTCTTCGTTATTAATTTAGTGCATCCTTCGCAATGCTTTTAAGCAATACGGCCTAAAAATCAGCAATTATTGACAAGCCAAAAATTAAGATATTTTAGAAACGAAGCGCATCGGAAGCATAGCTTGGTTATTGACGTTTTTGACTATTCCTAGCTACGCGCCTTCTTCCAGCTTTTCAGTAGAACATCATGTTACTAGCACCCTTCTGACACCTGCTCAACTATAGCATTCCTACCCCTGCATTTCTCTTAGCCTTGATGAGCAAAACGTTTCTATTAGAACTAGTTTAGTTAGGAAGGATGAACATTGATTTATTTGCCAAGCAACTTTCGTTTGCAGTAACTTGACTTGAAAAGTTTATATACAGTTAATAACAAACATATATAATTATCGTTAAGCTAGCACTTCATTTGTAAAAAGAAATCGGTAAAGAACACTGCTTAAGTCAGCATGGTGAATACATTGCAGCGAAATGAATAACCAGTGTGAAAGAAGTTTGGTTTTGCAATTTGAAGTGTCATGGTGTTTTTTTTATAAAAGTGAAATGCTCAAAAAAACATATCTGTTAATACCGAGAGCTTTGGTGTGTGTGTGTGTGTGTGTAGGGGGGGGGGAGAGGGAAACATTAAGTAATTGCATGATGTGATAGCCAGAAAAAAGAAAACATCACAGAAATAAAGTGAACAAGAAGTTAGGCAGCTCTAACCTAACAACTGCTGATATTCCTGTGATTCATTTACCATACTTTAGCATTTTAGTTACCTTTAAAATTATTGGGAATCTTTTTTGTTTTTCTCTATCTCTTTAGAACCTAGCAAAGTGAGCACTATCATATGCTTACTACACACACAGTATGCATTTTAATTGTGACTATTTTGAATTGCATTGCCTTTTAAAATTTGAAATGTTTTTTTTTAATTTATTTTTTTCCCTGAAACAATATTATTTTAACAATATAAAAAAATTATTAGTTTTTTTATTTTATATATATATATATTGAATGGGAGGGGATTTAGAATTTTCCATTTGATTGAAAGTTCAGGAAAACAACGTCTTTTCATTATTTAGAAATAATACTATTTCACTAAATACAGCAAGTCAAACTACCTTTGTTTACAGTTTACTCTGATAAATATTTCTCACTGCTTTGGGAATCTTCTAACTTCTTTTTGTTTGCTTGTGAGAAAGAAATTATGTTATTTACTAAAATGACAAAATGTTATTTACTACTTTTTATTTATTATTTATATATTTTTTTTTAAAACTGATAAAAGCCAAAAAACTTTAGGAAGTTTTTTTGGCTTTATCAGGCGAAAAGCGAAGCGTCATAAAATTGGCCCCTGGAGCCAATACTCCAAGTTATTATTATTACAGTAATACCAGTCTTATGACGCTCCGCTTTACGAAGATCCGCTTATACGACGCTTTTTCAATTATAACCAGGGCCTATTTATAACGGGAAGGGGGGGATGGAAATTTCTGATGAATATCCAAAACAAAAATCACTTAATTTTATGTCTTCTTATATATCCTAAAAGAAAAAAAGAACATATTACAATTTGATGAAACACGGGGGATTAAAGGGTTTATATGTTCTTTCTTGTGATTATATCAGTTGCTTCAATATTATTTTTGTTCTAGGTGTTTATCATAACTTTTTCATTGCCCCCCCCCCTTTCGTACAGGTTATTATGTTCAACTGGTCCTTGAGGTGTACTTCACTAGTGACTTTCCTCTTCTAAGATATTGCGCCTCCCCATACCCAACTTACGTATAGATATCGGACAGCCGATCTCCAATCGAGTGCACTAACGTATTATCTAACCCCATCTGTTCCACTTTAATTACCAGCTTGTTATGCGGCAATCTATCAAAGGATTTTAAAAAATCTAAATATACCAGCGTGTACGCATCCCATTTTCCCACTTCACCTGTCTCCCTGTTATAATGAATAGCTAAACCACGATTTTCCTTTAGTAAAGCCCCGCTGTTTATCAGAGAGAATACTGTTATTAACCTAAATTTGAATCCTAACTATCCTCTCTAATTAAATTAACCACAACCGAAGAAAAACAGATTGGTCTGTAGTTCGAAGTCATAGTCTTATCGCCCACTTTATGAAGAGGAACAATTTTCTCCTCTTTCCACTCCTTTGGAACTTGGGAAAATCTAAGACTCATGTAAAAGAGGTAAATTAAAGCTGTTGTTAACTCCTTGAAATTCCCTCAAGACACACGGTGATATATCAAGTCCTACATCCTGACTGACATCGAGTTTACTCAATTCCTTACGTACACCTCCAATTCACTCACCATCAGTGTTCCTCCTCCCTCCCCGAGGAATAAGTTTTGCAGGATGTTATTTTCACGAGAATGAAATACCTTTATGAAATGTTCATTTAACATCTCTACTATATTTGTCTCAGTAGTTATCATTCACTACAACCAGTATAGCTAGTTAACGATCCGTCATATCCAAAACAAAAAAATTGCCACATATCTTCACTCCACATGGCTCATAATTCATTTTTCGGTGAATTGTATTTTCGACGAATTGTGATTTTTTGATGAATTGTTGTTTTTCGATAAATTGTGTTTTCGATTAACTGCTAATTGGTGAATTGCCTTTCGATTAATTTTTTCGATAAACTGTCGTTTCGTTAAATTGTCTTCTGATAAATTGTTTTCGGTGAATTATCCGGATATCCTTGAGATACTATACTATAGTTAGAAGGAAAAAAAAAATCTGATTACAATACTAATTATTACAATGATTTGATGTGTCTGAAAAAGAACTTCTATTTCATTTTTTGTGAGTAAAATGGCAAGGAACTACTAGTTTATTTTGAGATAGGATGATCTTATATATTTTTTTATTTTTTATCACCATCCTTGGAAAGTGATGGATATCACTATATGAGTCTTCTCGCCGGACCTACCTATGGATATCACCATCCATAGGCAGGACCGGCGCATAGTATTTTTCTTGTATGCGCGATTAATGTTCGGCGCCTTTCCAAAAAAGTTTTTTTTGAATAAAGTGTGAATAAAACAGGAAATGAAAAACAAATGAAAACCGCTTTACAGTATAATGTTACCTACGGATTCGTCCTGCTTATACAAATTTTTTCAAGTTATATACATTTTCAAAATAATATAAAATAGTAATATAAAGTTAAGAGATTTATTCAATCTCTTAACTTTATTCTTTACATTAATTTTGCATTAATAAATAAATTAATTTTGAAGATTCAACGAAAATAGATAAGATAATTTTACAAGAATGTTTCGCATTGGACTCGAGAGTTCGCCGATTATTTTGTGTCGCTGACGCCGTCCTAACAGCTCGCTAATATAACAGGCTCGAATGTCGAGAAGAATGAGTTATCAGTAGTAAGCCGACTTTTAGGGCCAGACCACATGCATCCGATCCGATTAAAATTAGGATACGGCCCTTACACGGAACTCAACAATTAATCATAAGTTGATTTATGATACATCAAAAAATAAAGAACTATTTTAGGTATATTTTCGTAAATTTTAATCAAAAATTAGTGATATAATCGGGTCCAGGATACAATTTCAGATTTTATTTGTTCGTTTCCGGAAAGATCTGAAGGGACCCGAACGGAAGACGACGTACATTCATAATTATATGTACCATTCGTTGTTCGATCAAACTCTTATCTCATATTTTTTGACATATTTTAGGCGCCTGTGTATATTGTACATGCCACCAGCCGGGCCTGTCCATAGGTAATAACTCATGTTCTCTAATGCTGAAGAGATACCAAGCTTACATTTGGAAATGGTACAAGGATGATGAATGCAAAGAAATTGTGCATTAGGTTTTCCTAGCAATTAACTATTATACATGAATGGAGCATTTGGGGGAGTGTAATTTATAGCATTTCTTTGATACAACAATTATTGAAAATAATATTAGTTGAAGAAAATAAGTGGATATTTTGTAAGGAGAGTCATGGTTTTAACTACTCCTGGCCGCCTGCACATGTGCCATTGTAATTGTATTATTAGAGAACATTTTTTATTGAGATCTGCTGAGTTTCAAGATGTTTTCATTTATAATAAATTTAGTTTAATCCTTTATCCAAGTGAAAGCAAATAAAGTTTGCGCCTGAAAATATCTTAAGGACTGAGGTAAGGTAGTGCAACACCAGGCAACTCCGAGCAAAGGCGGGCCAAGCTCTCATCACTCCTTGTCTCAGTATCTCCCATAATGCAAAGCACATCTCCTTGCAGACATATATATACTGCTCTGCATTAAGGGAAGGGCCACTATCCAGACCGGTTTCAACCTTTGAGGTTTTGTCAGTGGGAGGACCATGTTTGGGTCTCGTCAGACCCAAACATGGAGAAACTAAGGCAGCAGCAATAGGAGAGGTCATATTTACCTATAGGAGTTGCCAACAGGTGTACCACCTTATTATTGAATTACTCTGGATTTAGAGAAAGATGTTGGAAGTTTATTTTTCACTTGGTTTTATAGACTATAATAAATTTAGTTTAATCCTTTATCCAAGTGTAAGCAAACAAAGTTTGTGCCTGAAAATATCTTCAGGACTGAGGTAAGGTAGTGCCAGGCAACTCCGAGCAAAGGTGGACCAAGCTCTCATCACTCCTTGTCTCACTATTTCCCATAACTTGGATAAAGGATTAAACTAAATTTATTATAGTCTAACCAAGTGAAAAATAAACTTCCAACATGTTTTCATTTATATTTGTTGATACTTGTAATAATTATCTCACCAATGATTTTTTCTTTTGATGAATTGTTTTTCGATCAATTGCGTTTTTGATTAACTGCTGATTGGTGAATTGCCTTTCATTAAATTGTTTTCAGTGAACTATCTGGATATCCTTGAGATACTATACTATGGTGAAAAAAAAATTAAGAAAGAAAGAAAACTATAAAAAATAATGCTTTCACTGCCACAGCTGAGTGCATCTCTGCAGCAGCATGCTAGATGAAAGGTGGCATCCTTAATATTAACTAAGAGTTTATTTGCAAAACAAATTCCTTCCTCATGTTGACAATGGGATGCAGTGCTCATGATTCCTTACCAGAATGCAATATTATTTATTTTTTGTTAATTTAATTATATTACACTGGTAACAATCACTTTGGTCATTACTAAATTTATGGCTGCTGTATTATAATTCTAAATATTAGTTAAAAAAAAAAAAAAAAATAGAATCGTGCAAAGTTCTTTCTTACTAGGTGTGCAGTACTGTTCACACAATATAGGATAGGAAAAGGCCTATGGCAAATCTGTTTACTTTTAAGCAGTGCACAACTAAAAATAATAATAATTTCCATTGATATAATGATCAATTAAACTCGCATTATTTCTCACATAACCAGTTCGGATCAAGAATATGTTCTGCATACTAGTAGAAATGAACTCAAATCCTAGTGATGAAGGATGGAGATAGCTCCAACCAACATCCAAAGGATAAGGTGAAAAGAGTTCTGCCTACTCCCTCTGGGGAACATAAAGTCATCAGGGAATTTGTTTACAGTTTCATAAAGAATAATGCTTTCAATTGCCATGGCTGAGTACATCTCTGCAGCAGCATACTAGATGAAAGGTGGCATCCTTAATATGAACTAGTGTTTATTTGTACACATACTGGACATTGAATTATAAATTTTTATTTAATACAGTGTTTCCACATAAGCATGCGTCTACTAATACTGATCCTCTTCAATTCCCTGCACATACTTCAATGAGATTTGGGTTGGGAACAGCCTTCATTAAATGCTTTGGTTAATTGCTACACACAGGAAGTTCTTTTTGTCCACACAAACCTTCTCATATGATGGCAATTTAATTACTGATAGACTGTTATAGGATTATAGTTACATCTCTTAGACAAGCAACATAGGTTATTTTTTTCACTGATTAAACACCTACTCACCTTTTGAGAAACCAATCAGCTCCGCTGCTTTCAAAATCATCACTCCAGCCAGATGGGCACCCACAATAAGCCCTTTATCGAACTTTGAAGGATCATTTATTTTCCCCATTGTGATCAACACTATTGACAATATAGCATTTAAATTATTTTCATGGTTCAATGAGACTACCATTCTGCTTATTTTCACGGCTCTTGAAAAAAAAAAATCTTTTGTCTCTAGATAAGTGCCTGCATTATAGATATTTATATCACACTAATTTTTAACCTACTCCATGATACTGTAAACCCTTTTCTTGTATCCAATGATACAAAAAAAAAGATATATCGATAATATGAAATCACAATAGATATTTTGGACTGAATGTAAAAGTCCATCAGGAATGCAACAGGCGAATTCAAATTGCAAAATTACACCAATATATTTAATATTCATGGCAAGAGATGGAAGCCAGAGATAGCATTTGACTAGTTTATACCTGAACAGTGATAGTGTTGTTAAAAACTTATTTATAGTTACTACGAGTTAAATCTCCGAAACTGTTGGTAAAGAGAGATAATCATTCTGATTTAGAATGTAGTGATGCAATAAGACCCCCCCCAGAGCTTACTTAAATAAGTTTATTATAGCATATCATACAACACCAAAATAATAAATAAGGTATTTATTAAATGGATAATTCATTTTAAATCATAATTAATATTGCTGGCCTTTTCACCAGCAACTTCAAAACACCACTTGTCTGAAACAAGTAGAAAGGCTTATGTGTTGCCATTACATGACAGTTTAACAGTATTAATTCACAACACAGAATACACAACTCTTGTCACAATGCATATGTAACAATGAATTTAGCAAAATGATTTAAACTGTAATGCAAAATTATACTTAAGTTTCATACTGAACTCCTGAAAAACTTTATGCCTATTTTGCACATTCTGAATTAGTTAATGTTTAGCACATACATTTAGCTTAAAAACATTCATTTCAATAGTATCCTACTGTGGTTCAGCAACAAACTGTACTCAACAAAAAAGCAACATTATGTATTGTCTTCTCTCAAAATTGCCATAATTTTTTTTTGTCTTTTGTTTACAATACTGTTGATTTAATGCTGTGTTTTAAACATCTCACACATATGCCAAAAATAAAAAATACAAAGCATTAAGTATTTTTGAATTTAGATTTTCTTCCTGCTTTCCAAAATTCTGTGAATTTCAAACTCAAATATTCCAATAAATATTTAGACTCAGACTCAAAAGAAAAAAAAAAAAAAAACAGCTTCTTTATCAATGTCATAAAGCTTGAAAGTACTACACAAACCAGAATTTATTCAACTTTTTGTCAAGTGCTACTCTCCATGAATATTTCTGATCATAGTGGATTTCCTGTGAAGATAATGCATTTTCTATTAAAACAACTTTGTGAATCAAACACAAGCAACTTGCATTTTTAAATGGAATCGCATATGTTGAGTAATATTTTGCTATCACCAAGCTGAAGTCCATTTTATTATTTTTCTATTTTTTTTTTCTTTCATTTTACCAACATATAAATAAGCCTATTTCATAATGCAATTAATGTCTGAAAAATGACTAAAAATCCCATCATTTTTAATGCTAAGAAATGAAGTATTAAAATTTAAAAAAAAAAGTTTCTATTCTAATTTAAATTGTAAGAATGAAATAAAGAATATAAGAAATGGCAAATACCTGTTGGATTTCTGCTCAGAACATGGACTGGTTATTACTAACACCATGTTCCAACATAAAAATGTGCACAAATTCACATTGAGAGAAGAGGCAAGGAATAAGAAAAGTCTCATTGACTATGTTATTGTTGATAGTGATGTTTTCTCCCTGGTGCAGGTCACCCGAGTGTACAGAGGATTTAAAATTGGAAGCGATCACTATTTAGTCTTGAGCAGGATAAAATTAAATTTCATATTGAAAAGAATAACATGTAAGAAAGTTTTAAAGCGAATAAAAGTTGAGCAGCTCTCAGATGTGCACTGTAGACTAAAATACACAAAGATTATTGAAGAAAAAAATGAAAGAGTTTGAGAACAGGAACCAAACCTTGGAGATTCAGTGGCAAGCCTTGAAGAAAACCCTGATCGATTCAGCCAGAGAAGCATGTGGCGAGGTTGTCTGCAAGGATAGAAAAATCAGAACTCCATGGTGGACACAGGAAGTTAAAGAGACAGTGAAGGAACAGAAGAAAGCATATCAAACGTTCCTGGCAAAAAAGTCAGCTTTTGCTCTTAGAGAATACAGAGACAAATGTAAGAAAGCGAAACACTGTGTAAAACTAGCTAAACAAAAGTCATGGGAGGACTTTGGCAAGAACATAGAAAATAAATATCAAGAAGTTGGTAAGATATTCTGGAGGTTGTTGAAGAAGCTTAGAAATGGAGGAAAGAGTGCTGTAAAAGGAGTTAGAGATGATAAAGGTTACATGAAAACGGGAGAAAAAGATATCCTTGAAGTATGGAGTAATTACTTCAAAAAATTGCTAAATGAAACAAGCAGTGATAGCACAGTGGTAAAAAACGCTCAACAGGCATACAGTCAGGAATACATATCCATACATGAAGTAGAAAAAGCCATCAAAGGCTTGAAATGTGGAAAGACAGCAGGAGTAGATGATATTCAACCAGAAATGCTGAAGTATGGTGGTATAAAATTCTTACAATGGCTGCACTCCATAGTTCAGAGAGCCTGGACAGAGGGACGAATTCCCAATGATTGGAGTAGAGCTCTAATAGTACCCATATATAAAAAGGGAAATAAAACTGAATGTGAGAATTACAGAGGTATTTCCCTATTGAGTGTTCCTGGCAAGATCTATGCAAGTATACTTGAGAAACTGTTGAGAATAATTGTGGAAGAAAAGCTTGGTGAAGAACAAGCTGGATTCATGCCAAATAGAGGCTGTCAGAATCAGATCTTCACTTTACGACAAATAGTTGAGAAAGCATGGGAATATAACAAAGATCTGCATTTAAGTTTTGTTGATCTGGAAAAGACATATGACAAGGTGCCAAGAGAGAGAAGCTATTCAATACGCTACAGTTATATGGTTTCAATGGAGCATTATATTAAGCAATACTTAGTCTTTATTTGAGTTGTAAGTCAGCAGTTAGAATTGAAGGAAGTACAGGAAAATAGTTTAATGTTAAATCTGGTGTGAGATAAGGATGTACATTATCCCCTCTGTTATTCATTATCTATATGGATCACATTATGAAGGAAAGTGGTATTAAACATGATATCAGAATTGGAGATGTTAATGTCAGCTCTTTGCTTTATGCTGACGATGTTATACTTCTAAATAAATCCGCTACAAGTCTGCAAGATTCCCTGACTAAATTGAATACCTGTTGTAATAGATATGGTATGAAGGTCAGCATTAAAAAGACAAAGACTATGAAAATAGGTAGAATTGTTGAAAATGTCAACTGTGTTGTGAATGGGGAACCCGTGGAACAAGTAAAACATTTCAGCTACTTAGGCACGATTTTTAGCGAAGATGGTAAATTAAATATGGAAATAGACAACAGAATCAACAAAGCTGGTATGGTAGGCAGTCAACTGAATAAATTCATATGGAATAGGAGAGAAATTAGTTGGAACACTAAATTAGCTGTATATATACAAGACAGTGTTCAAACCAGTTTTAACCTATGGATCTGAGGGCTGGGTCAGAAGTAAAACACTTGACCAAAGACTAGAGACCGCAGATATGAGAGTCCTGAGAAAGATTAGAGGCATTAACAGATGGCATCAATGGCAATATCATATTAAAAACGAGGATATTAGAAAAGAACTTGATATTGTCAGCATCCAGGAATGTGTTAACAGAGCTAATCTCAGGTGGTATGGTCACTTAAACAGAATGGGAAAGGAAAGATTAGCAAAACAAGTGTTCTCTGCCAGGTTGGCAGGAAAATGACCCACAGGAAGACCAAGATATAGGTGGATTGATACGGTACAAAGTGCCTTAGACAATAGAAATATAAGATTTGATAATGTTGGAGTCTTGGCAAGTAACAGACTGATTTGGAGGAAAATTGTAGATAGGAAGTTAGTAATGATGTAAATTTTTCATGTAGTACTATCATATCCTGTACACCTCTTGAAGGTACATGTCAGGAATTTGATGATGAGAAAACAATACACCTTATGTAACAGTTTTTAGAAAATAAATTTGCGAAATTATTTATTCGTGCATTATGTCAATGAACAAATTCACACGCAAGGAGTTTATTTATTATGTGTTTATTTTTGCTTCTTTCATTCGCATTACAAAAGCAATAAATACAATACAATGGCTATCATTTAAGAAATGAAAGAAATATTTACATTTTCTCTTTACCATCTAATCAAACCAAATGATCCAATATATAGTCCACAGCAGCTGGAAAGTCATTTGCCACGAAAGTAGGAGGTGGGAGGATCTTATTCTCATCCCCTTCTCGGTATTTTCCTAAAAGGCAAAAAAATAAAATAAAATTGAATTTCCTTAATATACTTATTGTTCAGCACTTCTCAATGAGGAAATAATAAATATTCAGAATCTGGAGGTTGGCTTGGAAGAAGGTCAAAAATAAAAAAAATTTTATAAGCCAGCTGAAGATTTTTATAACAAATCCAAGTTATACTTCATACTTTACTTTTCAAAAATTGCTGCTTTAGAGATCCTTTCAAGAGACTTATTTCTTCTGAAGTGTGTGCTTGTATAATATCATGAGGGGGTGATTAGTCACTAGCAAGAATTACAACTGTGACTTCATAAGAATGGCACAATGCCATCTTTTTTGTATAAATGAATATTTTAATATAAATAAATATTTATTGACTATTATAAAAAAATGAAATTAGACTTTCCCAGTACATTTGTGTAAGCTGGAAATGAAACTAACATCTTCAATCTGGCTATTCACTGTGGCGCCATCTTCATAAGTGACCTGAATGTTTACAACTCCAACTGGCTCCTCTTCTCCAACATTATCAATCATGCAGGATGTGATGCAGACGTTTTTGCTATAAGCAATTATCTAAAACAAATTGTACATCTACCTACACAAATTTTCAATAATCCCACCACTTTTCCAGTACCCTTGATCTTTAATGATAAAATTATAAACTAGTGGAATGACACTTACATTAGGAAAAAACTATTAATATTTGTAGAATTTTTGGTTAGGTTTTCTGGCTATTTTCAATACATTTGAAAAGAGATAAACACAACAAGAATAACACAGGCTGCAAGCATCTGACAGTATATGCTATCAAATATAGGAAGATAATTTCATATACAACTATTAGAATTCAAAGAAATAAATTTATGTTGTACCATCATTTTGAGTTATGGTTTAAGCCAATAAGAATACAATTTGGTCAGATAATCCCAAATTGCCAACCAATCCTTGTTTACACCCTGTTGGGTGCACCACGAGAAGGTGAGGATTGGACATCAGGTCAAAAGCCATGGTCAGTTCTCCAAATTCCTAAAAGGTCATGTGGAGGTCTCTTCTCAGTTATCTAGCCTTGACCCTTAAGCACCCCTTAATATGATATGGTGCCAAGAGGAAAGCTGTTCAAAATGTTCCAGTTATATGGTGTAAATGGGACATTATATCAATTATTTGAGTTGTATATCAGCATTTAGAATTGAAGGGGGGGGGGGGGTACTGGAAGATAGTTTGATGTTAAGTCAGGTGTGCGACAAGGATGTACATTATCTCATTCCCACTTTGGGCCTGTTATTGATAATGCAGAAAAATATCTTGTAGTCAGTATTAGATAGAGAAATAAGTCTCCAGTTGCTGATTAAGGAGTGATCTCTATTAGGTTTTGGAATGAGGACAGTATGGCTTGCTACAAATTCACTTGTTATATGTCCTGAAGAGAGAAAAGAATTAAATAGTATAACTAGAATGGGAAGAATAAAATCCCAAGTCTCATGGTAAAGTTCTATTCCTAGACCATCAGGTGCTGGGGATTTTCTTGTCTGCATTCTTTATAGGCTGTGGTGACTTCAGATGCTGTAATGGATCTGTCAAGCCCATTTTGGATATGAACAAGAAAGCAATTAATGTTCCAAGAGTTATAATTTTCCCACAGTGCTATTGTCTTCAAACAGATTTTGGTAGTGTTTTTGAAAGGAGTCAAGGATGTCTTGAGTGGTGGACATGTCTTCAGAGTGACAGTCCTTTCTTTGCAGAATTTAGTGAATTATCTATTGAAGGATGCAACTGAAGGGCTAAGTGCTGTTGTATTATTATTTTAAAATTTCTTTCTTCTACTTGTTTCTGCCTTTCCACTTCTATCTCTATGTTAATGTTTCTAATGATGTTGCTACATTCTATACCATTGCATTGGTTTGCTACGAACTTCTCTGGCTTCTCTCTCACTTTATACAGGTCTTGCAACTTTTTTCTTTTGAAGAAAGCCTGTTCCTTTCCCCATTCAATCATATTCTGTTTTACTGCTTGTTTGAATTTTAACCACATATCCCAGCTCCAGGTAACATTATTATTCCAATATGAGCAGAAGGTCTGGAATTTGGTTGAAAAGATCAATGGAAAATTTGGTGGAGGTCCCCATTGTCCAGAACTGATCTCTACTTGTTCCATGCAGCGGAATTTAAGTAGAACTGGATTATGATCTGATATGTTGATGTCAAGATGTTTTAAGTGAATTATCCTATTTGTAAGGGAAGAAGAGATATAAATTTGATCAAGATGGGACCAATACTTTGATACATGAAGCCTGGAGATTAGGATTGCAATCCTCCATATGTCTACTAGTCGAGCATTGTTGAGATGTTTTGAACTGTGCATATCCCATTTTTCCTGGGGTGTCCTATTTTGTCTAATGTGCGCTTTTCAATACAATTGCAGTCTCCAGCTGCTGTGATGTAGTGGGCACTGTATAAATATGGCTCCAATTACTGGAAAATTTTTTTGTCTAACTGTTCCATTGGATGGAGCATAAACATTCATAAACCTTATTATACATCCACAGTATTTCCAATCTCTTGTCAAGATTCTCCCTTCTGCATCCCTTTGGATATTACAGAAATGACCCAAAGAGGAGGACAAGAATAAGAACTCCTATTCCAGCCCTGTTAAATCTTCCAAAGCTCCAATAAGTATGTTTCTTGAAGAAACAAAAACCTGATATTAAGGCATAGATAAGTTTCCATATAGTTTCTTGTTTAATTTGCCTGTGAAATCCTCATACATTTAATGAGGCAATGCAGAAAGGAGAGACTATGATCAGTGAAGTATCACTGGTAAGTCTAACTTCTAGATTTTGAATGAACCTGATGAGGACTTCAATCTGTGAAGGAGCAATTGTGTAGCCTGCTTCTTGTAAACCGTTTTCCAGTATTTTACAACTGCTTTCCATTATTTCAACTTCATGCCTAACATTCTTGATTTGAAAGCTAGTTATTTTCTTTTCATGTAGATGATAATCTTACTGAGAAAACTTTGAATCGGTAAACTTTGTTTTTTTCTTGAATTGTATTTCTTGCTTTCCTTTTATTAGCATGAAATGGTTCTTCATAGTCCATAAATTCTTCTGAGCCTGGTCTTCATTTGACTATCTGCAACCTTCTCCATCTTTACATTTTTATTACTTTTATTTTTAGATGTAGTTCATTCTTTTAAATGCATTTAAATTTTTTTTTGCTTATTCTCAATTATTTTTTTATTAATTCAGCTTTACATTTTGATGATCTTGTTTGCATAGTGAGTTCTTTCAGTTGTCTTACTTGCTTTTCTGTTTCTTCTCCAGTTTCTCCTTGTAGAACAGTTTCATGTTTTTGAATTTTGTCTTGTATCTATTCAGTTGTTATACTAGGTTCATTATTGGTAATTTTGATTGATGTTGTTCCATCCATATTTGAGTGGAAAAGTGGCTCCTGCAGTTCTTAAATTTAGGGTTAATTTCTGGCTGATTTGGTCACACAATTTTTGTGTTTTTACCAAGTGTAGTTTGTTTAAAAGCACTGTCTTTACTAGACTGAAATGGAAGATTCAGGAAATCTTCTTTATGCCTCTCTGATATATATGGTGTTCTAATTGGCTCTACCAGTGCTCTCACTCTTTCAGCGAAAGTTCTGAAAGGAGAGGTGTTAATGGTGTTCAGACCTTTGGCATTTCTGATAAGGTTTGAGACAATGATTAGTTATATGTCCAATCTCCATGTAGTTGAAACATTGAGATTAGAGGCAGTTGCCACCCAAGTGATTATATGAACCACAATGCAAGCACCAAATCTGCATAGTTTACCATAACTTGGGTTGTACCAATTTTGACAAAATTTGATATGCACATCTTCTTATCCATTATGAAGGTGATCTCACCAGAAAACCAGTTTGGATCTTCACCTGATAAACCATTTCATACGTTACTAATTTTATCCCATTTCAAGAATGTCTGTATAATAATTTCATAACAGTTCTTTATATATTCCAATGGAAATCTTTCTATTTTTACTGTTTTAACCTGGCTTCCCACCATTACTGTGCTGCCTTTGAAAGTAAATCCCTGTAATAGTTTATCCCTTATTTCCACATCTTTAACTACAATTAAATATTTCTCTCTGCCATACAGGGTGAAAGAATAAATCTTACTAGCACCAACTATCTCTTCTCTTTTAAAACCTTAGTCACTCATCTTGCTTCTTCATATCCTGGAATTACCATTCCTAGAGTTTGCACCCCTGGAGGAATTGGTATCATTATCTCAGGTGGGAAAAAGATTAAAACTTCTGTGTTTGATTGCAAGAGAAAAAAAAAAAAAAACTTTCAGTAGTAAGTAATTGTGAATGAATACAATTCACTAAGGAATGTTTCGTTCATAATTTGACAAGTTAAAACTCTTGAAAAGGATATGCTTGTATTTTAGTATAAGTTGTATATAGCCTGACAAATATTGGATACCGTAATTAGTGTAAAACTTGTAAATATTCCTGTGTAAAATACCTACTAAATTATATGTTAGCCAATGAATATGTTACATACATATTTTCTTTAGTTAAAAGACAAGGTAACAATTTCAAACTGTCCATTTATAAAAAAACCTACAGACACTGGATGACATCTTCATTACTCTTCAAACCATCATAGGTCACATAAACAGAGCATCATCCATGTGTTGAGAAATCGAGTCAGAAACTTTATCTCCGATGATGAAGAAGTTCAGACAGAACTGTCCCAAATCGCTATAACACTATCACTTGCAAAATGGTTATCCTCGAAACATCATCAACAAATTTCTATACAAAGATAACCAACAAGAAAGAACAGTCTCCCAACAAATTTCAACAGCAGTCATTCCCTTTATGGGTTCAATTTCCACCAAAATTGCGAAATTGTTAAAAGCCCATAACATCAAGGTTGTATTTAAACCAACTACTAGCATCAGACAGGTCCTAAGATCTCCTAAGGACAGTGTTCCATTTTATAAATATCCAGGTGTGTATAATATTCCATGCACGTGCGGTCTTTCCTACATTGGACAAACTTCGAGAAGCCTGGAAATAAGACAAAAGGAACATGTTGGTGATGTAAATCACAACAGAACGATCACCTCCAGTTTAGCACATCACTTTTCAACTTCGAACCACACTATAGACTGGGATAACAGCTCTATGGCCTACATAGATGAAGATTACAGACATCGATTATTCAAAGAAGCAGCAGTATGCTATGTACCTGTACATGCTATGTACAGGTTGCAACCTAAACAGAAATCAAGGGGCCATACTGAACGATACTCGGAAAAATCTAATTAATTCTCTCAGTTCAACAGAACTACAGTACGCAAATAATCATATTACACATTTGCATGTAATGCGTGTTCATGATACTTAGTAGAAAGTCACAATTCATACAGACATATCATGCGAACATTTTACCTTAGCTACCTAACAGGTACTAACGTTTTTTGTATTCTTTAACCTTTTTTGCATTTATCATTTTTTTGTACTGTGCAAACCTTGAGAAAACTAGTCAGTTACTAGCGAAACTGGTAGGCAATATTGTACAAACATACGTACGAATTAAAAATCTATGGTCAGTTTATCAATAGTCTTATATTTTTTATACATATTTTCTGTTAGAATTGATATAAAAGAATTACTGTGTAAATTACATATAACCAACTGAGATTATAAGGTCAAAGTATGCAGGCAAGACACCGGATTAGTAAGTTGCCTCAAGCAGTCACGTGCACATACAGCACGTGGCGACCTAAGTTTTCGGAGAAGACGCTACAAAAAGGCAAGACCCACAAGTGCAAAGGAATAACGTGTTGGGTGAAAATTTAGGGTTACAAGGAGTCCCGGTAGGGGTTGATATAAAAGGGCTGGAACCCCCCCCCCAAGAAATGTTTTGTCTGGAGTCTCTGTTCTCGCCCGGTGGCAGAAGTCAGAGGTGTCGGATTGTGATTAGAGGGATTGCGGATTCCAAGCCCTACAATGAACGAATAGTGGATTTTCGAAGCAACGAGCAACTCCCGGAAAAGATAGTGGCCAGGTAGCATGCCTTATGGATGCAGAATTGCCTCGCGCTAAGAATATTCTAGATATAGATGATTGGTATGCAGACTCCATGAGGACCAACTTAAGCTGACAGGAATTTTAGCATAGAGGGAAGAAAATGTTTGGAAGGAAAGGAATCCAAGAATTGAAAGGACAAGCATGAGGAAACCCCGAGTTCGGTATAGTAAATAAACCTTTAATCAAGCAATGTGAGAGAGGAAGGTAATTGTAACTTAAGAATCTTAGACCTTCATAAAGTTTTGAGATGCTATTTAAAATTAAGACAGAACTGTCATATTTTAATCGTAGTTGGTGAGCAATATGTGCTGTGTATTATAATTGCACTTGTGTTGATTGCTAGCTACGTTTAAGAGCTGTAGAGATGTGTAATCCAGACAGCTTGATTAATACCTAAAAGTCTTTATTGGTTTTATAATCTAAGAATGCGAGCTTTGAATCTTTGAACATAATGTTTTTGTAGTATTTATTACTGTGTGATGTATATTGATTAATTTTACTTTGTAATCTAGTAGTACAGAGATAATTGAGAGTTCTTTATTCTGTATGATGATCAGTATGTTAAATAAACCTTTTGCCGTTATTAATTTGGTTGCCTGCGTCTGAGAATCCGATGCACCACTCATAAATTATTCGGATCTGAGTGGGAGATAATTGTTAATTAAGACCACAACTGCAAACATGGTTGATTATAGAAGGTATTGATAATTTAGTATAGAAATAGATTAGATTAACCACGGGCATATCTGAAGGTTCACTTCTTGACTGAGAAGTTTTTCCAATCTAAGACTTCTTGGTGGCACAGCGGGAACAAATAAATTTTCCCAGAACCTTAAGAGAAGTTAATTTCAGAAGCTTTGTTATTAAGGAGTTGGCTTAACCTTGAGACAATCTCTTTGTAGATCAGACTCACGCACGTGATAATCTGAGGGGCTGAAGTATATAATAGTAAGACAAAGATAGATACATTATAGGTGCTGCTGAGATAGGACAAATTATTCAAGAGATAGTTAAGTAAAGGAGTTAAACCATATTAAGTAAATATTACAACTACGACATTGTAACACATATAGAAATAATTCTACACCACCAGCAAATACTATATTTGAGCTACTATAAAATGGCAGCCGTGGTGCAGCCAAAAGTAATCCTGTAATGCAGATATTAACTTTACTACCAGCAATCTTATTTATTTAAAAAAAAAAAAAACAGTATTAGTCACGGCCAAACCAACACTAGCACCAGTAAAATAAAATTAAAGTGAAAAACAAATAAAAGAAAGCCAAAGTACTTATCTTGCTAAAATCCAAGATGTCATCAGTGGGAGCCAGACCCAGAAGTAATATCAAGGTTGAAATAATGCAGGAGTCATATTTACATATACAAGTAGTCAAAAGGTGTCACATTGTATTACTGAAATACTTTGAATTAGAAATAGATGTTGAAAGTTTTTTCACTTGTTATACTAAAAATTAAAGATACCAATAAATTATATTCTTGGTTTCATCCTTTATCCAAGTGTAAGCAAAACAAAGTTTGCAAGTGAAGTTACTTCATGACTGGGCTACTTGTATATAGATGTCAATGACTTCACATCAATTACTTTAGTATCTCATAATGCAAAGCACATATCATTACAGACAAGTATGATGCTACGTATCACTACCCAGACCAGTTTCCACATTTATTGAGGTCTCATTGGTGGGATCCAGACCCAGAAGTAATACAAAGGTTGAAGTAATGCACACCTTCTGACTACTTGTACATGGAAATATGACTTTTGCATTACTTCAACTTTGGTATTACTTCTGGGTCTGGATTCCACTGATGAGACCTCAATAAAGTTTGAAACCAGTCTGGGTAGTTGCCCTTCCCATAATGCATAGTATTATACTTGTAAGGATATGTGCTTTGCATTATGAGATACTAAGGCAACTGATGTGGAGTCATTAGCCTCTATATACAAGCAGCCCAGTCATGAAGTTACTTCACCCACAAATTTTGTTTGCTTACACTTGGATAAAGGATGAAACCAAGAATATAATTTCTTGGCATCTTTATATCAGAATGTCTGGTTCTCAGATGGAGCGCATTTCCATCTAAGTGGTCATGTAAATAGATGAACCTACAGGTTTCTTGGTTTCTCGAGACCTGATCTGTTAAAGAGAAACATCCTCACAGCAAGAAGCTCACAGCATGGTGTGCAGTTTCTAGCCATAGCATAATTGGACACTACTTCATTGAAAAGGGTGGTGTAACTGTGACCTTGAATAGTGAATGCTACATCCTCAGGATTTGCATAAGATGTCATGCATAAAACATTCCATTTTGTGCACAGGTATTCTAACAGGATGGAGCAACCTGTCACATATCACATGGTTCTAGAGCCTATTTATTGTAACAATTCCCTGGAAGGCCCATTTTAAGGTTTGCAGAATTCTGCAAACATGAAGGGAATCGCAGAATTCCCTTCATGTTCTCTTGATCTCACATCGCATGATGCCTTTATTTGGGATAAGTTGAAGCAGTTCCATTATGACCTGCTTCAAACCTTGATGAACTAAGGGATAAAAAAAATTACATGATATGTCCAGCAGATGTCCCAATCCTTGTTCTCCGAGATGACAGAGAACCTTCGCATGTGCTACAAAACCTGTGTTGAAAGACAAGGCACCCATTTCAAGCACGTTATCTACTGTTGTTGTTAACGTTTCATTTGATCAAGATTCCACTGATAGTTGTGGATGTACATATCACCAGGTGTAAACATATATGTCTTTGTTAATAAACCCATTTACTCCATAACATATATCATTGTAGTTATTCAGTACTGTTTCTTTTTTGTGTACTGTATTTTATAATCTAATCTCATTCTCCAATTGTGCAACAGTCTTTCATGCTGTATCTTGTCAAAATCCTTAGTAATGTGCAAACATATCATGGTGTATCCATTATGGAAATGAAACACTGACATAGAAGTAAGGATGTTGATTCCATTGTACAAGACTTGGATCAGGAACTTGCATAGATTTGGTTGCAAGGTTTTCAAAATGATGATGAGATGTTGGAAAGAGTTCAGACATGATTGACTGAGCTGGTTCTGGTCCCTGGAATATGAGGACAGATTGAGAGAATGCAAATTACAGAGCCTTGCGGATAGAAGGAAGGGGGGGGGGAAACATGATCAAGATGTATAAGTTGGTTAGTTAGGGGCAGTTACCAGATTAATATGGATGAGATTTTTTCATAGAATATCTGGAGAGAAGGAGAAGCTATCCCTGGAAGCCGTATAAGGTGGTGTGGTGTAGATTTTTTGAAGAATGATGGGTGATTGGAATGCACTGCCTGAGAGTGTGGTGAGTACAGAGAAAGTGAATGTATTTAAATCGTGGTACAGTGCATTGTACATATGAGAGTGGGACCTCTCGACTTCATGGAAGTCAGTTGGTAATAATACGAAGGTGATCTGAAAAGTTCTCGGCCTCGACCATAGATGGTAACATTATTGGCAATATTTTTTTTTTAAATTGGTTCATCTGTTATAAGCATCCATGTGAAATTGCAAGTCATTCTATCAAGTAGTTTGTTTTATACAGCTGTCTGAAACAAAAGTGTTTATCCATTGAAATGGATAAAATTGAGTATTGTGTGGTTATAAAATTCTTTGTAAAAGAAGATTTAACAAATCGAAGTTAATAAAAGTTTATGGGCACTCTTCTCCTTTTCAACAATTAAGAAATGGGCTGCGAGTTTAGACGTGGCCGTACCAGCCTTGAAGATGATACAAATGAATGATGTCCAAAAAGTGTAACAACACCAGAAATCATTGATCAAGTGCATGATCTGGTATTGGATGACCGCAGAGTCAAAGTGCATGAAATTACTGAGACTATAGGCATCTCAAAAGAATGTGTAGGATATATTTTGCATGAAGAATTGCAAATGAAAAAAGCTTTGCGCAAGATGGGTGCCTAACTTGCTCACAGCAGATCAAAAATGCACTCGCATGAAAATCGCTGAACAGTGCTTGGAACATTTTAACAAGAATAAAACTGATTTTGTGCAGCAATTTATTACTATGGATGAGACTTGGATTCACCATTACACACCAGAATCCAAACAGCAGTCAAAACAGTGGACAAAAGCTGACTGTTCAGCACCAAAGAAGACAAAGTTGGTTCCATTAGCAGGAAAGGTCATGGCACATCAGTGTTTTGGGATGCTAAAGGCATTTTGTTTATTAATTATCTTGAAAAGGGTAAAACAATAACCGGGGAATATTATTCTGATCTTTTAACCAGACTAGACGAAAAAATTCGTGAGAAAAGACTCGGTTTGCAAAAGAAAAAAATCATCTTTCATTAGGACAATGCACCTGCCCACAAAGGTGTTTTGGCAATGGGAAAAATTAAGGGATCTACACTATGAATTGTTGGAACATCCACCCTATTCCCCAGATTTGGCTCCCTCTGACTTCTATCTCTTCCCAAAACTAAAACTCTTCTTTAATAAATTTAGTTTAATCCTTTATCCAAGTGTGAGCAAACAGAGTTTGCCTGAAAATATCTTCAGAACTGGGGTAAGGTAGTACAACACCGGGAAACTCGTAGCAAAGGTGAAGCAAGCTAATATCACTCCTATCTCAGTATCTCCCATAATGCAAAATAAAATTCTTCTTCCTTGCTGGTCAGCGTTTTTCTTCAAATCAAGAGGTGATTGCAGCTGTAGAGGGGTATTTTGCAGATCTTACTGAGAACCACTACAGGGACAGCAATAATGGCACTGGAGTTGCTGGAATAAATGTATTAGTCTTAAGGGAGATTATGTTGAAAAATAAAAATAGTTTTGAAATTATAAATTCATTTTTTCATTGTTAGACTGAGAACTTTTCAGACTACCCTCATAATAATAAGACGAGCACTCATTAGATGAACAATCTCTTCTACATTCATATGCCTACCATCTATATTTAGTAGAGGAGTCATTCTTTCACATTCATTCTTGCTTTTACTTGAAATATGTTAGCATTCTTTTGGGTTTTAGCTTGCACAGCCTGTTTTTCATATGCAGATTTAGCCTTTCATACAACAGCTATACTTTTCTAACCTACTCCTTATAATTTTCATAACTGATATCCTTATCAACATTGTATTCCTTTTACATCATCTTTCCCTTAAGAATCTCTTACTTTATTAGACTGCTCATCCATTTCACTATTTATTCTTCCAAGTTTAGGGATATATGCTGATATTATTAAATTATTTTTTAAATGCTCACCATGCATTGCTGATATCCTTCCAGTCAAGCAACCAAATCCATGGGACAGAACCTAGCATACTCCTCAAGTGGTCATGAATTCCTGCTTTGTAGTACAGTATGCAACCTTGAATGGAAAAGCAATAAACTTAGCCAATTGATAGTTAGACATCAGTATAGCATGATGACTGTCACCAAATGGAGGCAGAACAGTCACTTTTAAGTGAAAGTCCCTTCTAGCACTATAATCAGATTTAACACTCTATGACTTCCTTCTGTCACATGCTGCTTGAGGAAGCTGTCTTGCAACTCACTAAATTTTTGGTTTAATTCTTCTCATCAGAGATTTTGCTGCTACTAATCAATTTTCAGATAATTAAAGTCAACCCATGTTTACTCATTTTGAAACCAATGTGATCATTTGATAATGCATTTCACCTTCATTACCAACTGATTCACTAGGTCTGTACCAACATGTTATGCTTTTGTACAATCACTTTGGTAGCCCATATGACCCTGTTTGACAACTTGCAGATCTTAATTCTTATCTAATGCCTTACTTAGAGACATCCTTGCACACTTAATAAATATGAACTGGATGAACACACAATCATTTTTTCCTTATAATTATTTCCACAATAATGTGCATTCCTGTCATTAACACACTTACATTTAAAAATTAACAGACAAAAATATTGTGTAGTGTTTAGACAATGTGATGGTGTAATGTTCATAATGGATTGTGTAGATAGTAAATCATGTAATGAGCATGGTGGATTGTGTGGTGTTGAACAGTTTAAAATGGCCTACCAAAATAAGTCCTGAGGACTCATTCCTTTTTCAGATCTTTCTGAATCTACTAAGGGGTAGAGAGACATCAATTTATTTGGGGGGGGGGGGGATTGAGACAGCCTTCCCGTGCTGTCATGGGACGACTGTCTCAATCCTGTCTCGGGATTGAGATAGTGCTGTCACGGTCCTGTCTCACCACGAAGATGTTATTCTCGTAGTCACTCTCATAGTCCTCGTCAGCAGAACTCCTCCTCATGTTAGAAGATGATGATACAATGTGAAATGGGCCTCCTCTAATGGATCAAGTTTTCTCACACAAGACACAGCTGCTCTCTAGTTGAACCTCGGATAGTTACATTTATGTTGTGAAGTGTTGTGAGAATGTGCAGCCTTGTCATACTTGTTGCAGCAGGACAATAATTGTCCCTGGCTTGATTATGACAAGTTACTTTTGCTTTATTTAAAAAAAAAAAAAAAAAAGACTTGGAAAGCAGGTTGTGCCTTTTATGTAATGAACTTTTATATGTTAAGATTTTCATCATTTGTTTCTGGAAATTGTGATTGTACATCACTGCTTTTGCTATACCTTTAGAAGGATTCTAATAGATATACTATCACATTTGGCATTTGTTATAGACCTGTGAGTCAATTGTTACACATATTATTCTTTTGTATTTTAAACCTGGCTCACTTTTTTTTTTTTTATATAGAGGATGGAATATAGCATCTGAAATATCTGGCATTCATATAATAATTAGTATTAAGCTAAGGTTTTTAATTTATTTACTCTGTAAAAATGTTATCTTATGCATCAGATGAAACTCAAACTTTATCTCAAGTTTAAGATATTCTTAGAATTAAGTTGTTTTGAGACCATTAATTGCATGTCATTTTTGGCCAGTCTGCTACAGAATGAAATATGTGAATTGCTCAGGAAAAAAAAACTGCTACCTATGTATGAGACTGACTAACTCACCACCAGTTAAAAAAAGAAATTAATGATTATTCACATGATTGAACTACAGAGATCCCTTAGAATTTAAATCATAAAATGCAGGATCTCCAGGTGTATAGTGTATCAATTACTTACCAACATATATGCTATTTCTGATATCTGAAGGAGCAAGCCACTGCTAATGACTGCTGCTGCAATGCTGACAAGGGAACTCTTGTCAAGGTATTCAGGTATACTGCAGCAGTACCTAGGAATGTTGCTGGTCAATTTGCAAAAAAATATATTTTTCTGTCTCCTCCCCATGACTTTAAAAAAACAGATGTTTTTCTAAAGTCATGGGGAGGAGACAGAAAAATATCTATTTTTCTAACTTTAGAAGGAACTGGGGGGGGGGGGGGAGATATAGGAAAATTTTATAGAAACCATCATACAATTCAAAGCAGCTGATTAAGTCCCTTGAGGATTTGAATGAAATGAAATACCATATAAAAAAAATTTTTTTTTTCAAATACATACCAGTTTTAACTAATATTCCAGTCATTCCACAATTCTGAGCTCCTTCAATATCATCTCTAACATCCTGCAAGGATATACTAATTACATTGAAATAATTATAACAATTTATTTTTTTGGTTTTTTACAAAATGCACACTGCAGATGATATTCAAAAAAAAATAAAAGAACAAACGCTATAAAGAACTGATCAATAATTTTACATTTTATATAATTAATTGATAATTATAACATGCTCATGCATAGAAAGTAATCTGGTTCCAATTATTAGTAATTATTACAATTACTAATATTTTTATTTCTTTACTGATTCTATTTTTACTTAATATTGTGAAGCCGGGATGTTCAAAAATTTCAGCAAACTACATTTACTGTGAATTACATGATATCTGACATCCCAGAAGCAACTTACTGATAATGGTATAAGCACAAAATTAGAGTCTTGCAAAACCAAATTACTATTATTATTATTATCTGAGACCTCCAGGGAGTCAAGGACTCATCGAGGGAGGCTATAAATCACCCAAAACAAGCTATCATACCCTCCCTTAAATTCACTGACACTAGATGCACTCGCTACCACTAAGGGCAAATTATTCCACTCACTCGCAGCTCTCTGGGAGAAAAACCTAGCTCTTCCTCTTTTCTTGACTGTGAACAAACTTAACTTCCATGGATGCCCACCTGTGTTCTCTCCCCCACCTTCTATATAATGAAAATTTTCATCAGTTGATATCCTATAACACTCATTCAAAAGTTTATAGACATCTATCATATCACTCCCTCTTTCTCCTGTTAACCACAGTCTGATATCCACATACTGGCAATCTGTCCTCATAATCTAAATCACATAATCTGGATATAATCTTTGTAACTCTTCTTTGTACCCTTTCCACAGGTTCTTATTCCCTTGAGACTGGAGAGACCAAATCTGTGCACAATAATCCAGGTATGGTCCTCATCAAAGCCTTATAAAGAGGCAAAATGATTTCCTTATTCTTATATGTCAATTAATTGTGATGTTTGTTTAAACATCACAATTATTCTCAGAGTTGTATTTCCAACTTTTTGCTATGTGACCTTTGAACTTTAAATTCCTATCCATCAATAGGGCAACATCCCGTGTCCCGTCAGGTTCTTGTAGCATAACCCTGCCAATATAATATGTCGCTGGAACTCTAATCACACCAAAGTGCATAACTTTACACTTATTAACATTAAACTGACAGCCATTTTCCCCAAATTTCCAGCCTATTCAAATGATTTTCTAATTGCTGAATATAGTAGCATCCCTGATTGTCCTGCCTATCTTTGCATCATCGGCAAACAATTGCACACCTGATGTTAGACCCTGCTTGAAGTCATTAATGTATAGATTGAACAATAATGACCTAAGGACTGAACCCCGAGGTGCACCACTGGTCACCTTAAATCTGGCAGATTCACACCCACTGTATACCACTTTTTGATATGTCTGTCAACCATCCCCTGATCCAAGTCAAGAGTTTATATTTCAATCTCACATTCTCCAGTTCATGTAACAGCCTTTCGTGTGGTATCCTATCAAATGCGTTAGAAAAATCCAACATTATCTAGCATATCCATTCCCTTTATCCAACTCAGTCGTAACATTGTTATAAAATATGAACAAATTTCTAAAGCATGATCTTCCTTTGGTAAACCCATGCTGTTCCTTGCAGAGTATAGCATGTTTGTCTACCCATTTCTGTAAGCGAGTTCTTACCGAATTCTCTAAAATCTTCACTACCACACCAGAGATGCTGATAAGTCAGTAGTTAGTTTTTGTGGTACAAGGGTGGTGCAAAAACTGATGTTTTTGCACCACCTTGTACAATGGAATTATCATACATTCCTTCCATTCATGTGGTATCATTCCTGAGCCGAGACTCAAGTTATACAAACATATGAAAGGCGCAGCCAATTCGGCTGAACATTCCTTTAGCAAACGGGCTGATATTCCAATTGTTCCCTATAGACAAATTCTTATCCAGGTTATGCAACAGCTCTTCAACCTCATTTTCATGAACCTTTAACTCTTCATCCAATGTAGCAGTAGCACTGTGCACTATGTCACATACACTGGTTGATATATCTTAGCAAAGTGAGCACTCATTAACTGAACAATCTCATTAGCTTCTGACACTCAAGTACGATCTGCATTCAATAAAGTTATTCTTCCACATTCATTATTTCTTTTGCTTGCGGCATAATGATAAAATTCTTTTGGATTGCCTTTAGCTTGCATAGCCAATTTCTTTTCATACTCTGATTTAGCTTTCCTCACAATACTCGTTACTTTTCTGGCCCAAGCTTTATATATTTCATAACTGTTCTCACCTCTTATTCTCACAATATCTTTTCCACATCATCATCGTCTTCTTCTTATTGTGGAATTCTGGCTTAATAAGATTGTACATCCATTTCTCTCCCAACCTATTTATTCTTTGAACACTAGGAATACATTCAGATATTGCCTCATTTAAGCACTTTTTCAAAGATTCCCATGCATTGCTGACATTTTTCCCATTCAGTAACTGATACCATGGGACCAAAGACAGTATTCTCCTAAGTTGATCATAATTTCCAGCTTTGTCGTTCTGCATTCTGCATGTAACCTGTGTTAATTGGCACATCAATACAATTAGATACTTCCCAAGAAAGTATGGCATGATTCACTGTCACCAATTGGTGCTAAAATAGCCATATTCTTGACAGAGACCCCTTCTGATGAAGTTCCTTCTTTCACATGCTGCTTGAGAAAGTTGTCTCGCAACAATTCAATAAATTCCTATTCTTTCTTATTATGAGATTTCTCTTCTACCCAATCAATGTTTGGAAAATTAAAGTCACCTATTGTTTAATGATCATTCGTTTGCTACTCATAAGGCTAAACTAGCGATACATTTCTTTGTCCCCTGCAACTGAGTCACAAGGTCTGTAGCAACACCCAACCATATATTTCATCCTGTTAATCTCTACTTCACACCAGATAGACTCAAACAAACTCACTGCTGCATGGGACATTGTTATCATCATTGTTTTCTTGTGTTTCTACTCTAATTGGACTTAAGTCATCTGATACCATTAGTAGCACTCCTCCTCTCCTATCTCTTCTGTCATTCCTAAAAATAGTATACCCATTACACTTGATCCCACTTACCATATCTGATTCTGATAGCCAGGTTTCACTAATGCCAATAATCTTAGGCCACATCGTATTTAATAAAGCAACGAACTCAACCTCTTTGTTTCTAATATGCTTTTTTATCCCATCTTGGCATTTGTGTATAGACATAAGAAATTACTACCTAGCTTATTCTTATAATTAGATATACAATCTATTTGGTCTTATTCTAGAACTTTCTTTTTTTCCTCCACAGACATATTCAAAAGATCCAAACCCAAAGCATATTTTTCCACCCCTTCGCCACATACATAACCATGTTCGAAGACATTCATATCTTATCACGTCTGCATACAATAGCTGAACTTTTGCACACATTTTTCCCATTCCTTTCTTGATGATCTAGTTTCCCTGACTCTCTGCTTTAGGTCTTATACCAAGAAGTAATTTCTCCAGGCTTCTGATGCCAAATTAATTCAAGTGCAGGCAATCCTTATACAAGTCTTTTCTGCCATCAAACACACCCCACACATCTAAAAACTCGCATTCATATCTTCTACACAGCCTGCACATGAAATCATTTGCCATTATCGCCCTCCTTAACTCAGTACTGTCATATCTGGGTAGTAATCCTACAATTTTTACTCTCTCACACATTTCTTTCTCGCTTCTTCCAACAGACCTTTCATATCTTCTCTCATACTATATTTGTCACTACTTAAATTATTAGTACCTACCAGAATTACCATCTCTTTTACTTTTCTTTTATGGTTTTCAATTATGTTTGTCATATTTTTAATTTTATGTCTAAGTTTAGTCAAACGTTTTTCCATCTTTTCCAATTCCCTGGTCGATTTTTTAATAATTTCTT
Source organism: Typopeltis vanoorti (assembly GCF_054136105.1). Taxonomy (NCBI): domain Eukaryota; kingdom Metazoa; phylum Arthropoda; class Arachnida; order Uropygi; family Thelyphonidae; genus Typopeltis; species Typopeltis vanoorti. The sequence continues at coordinate 129,340,954 of NC_143549.1, forward strand.
TTAATCGAGATATTTCTAATGTCAACTTATCCTCAGACAAATTATCATCATGACTGTAGCAGTACTTGTGTTCATCAGGACAAATGCTCTCCTCAGCAACAACTTGAGCATTAGGCACTGCCTTGTTATGGCGTGTTTTCAGTGCCATTTTTAAGAGTAGTAAAAACTAATAATATTTCTGCAATTATGTTATAAAATGCTGTAGTACAATAATTATACTATAAAAACTACAATAATATACTAAAAATACACAATTAAATCTAAGAAAACACTTAATAAATCAACAAAAATCGCAAATCTTTCAGGAGGTCTCTAAACAGCATTACGTATTAGAAATCCAGATAAATAAATAAAATATATATATATATATATAATGAATGTCTAAACTATTAACACTGATAGATTGTGAACAGTATATATTAATAAATAAACTGGGGGGGGGAGCCCTGGGCACAAACCTGCAACTGGTTCAGAGAACTAAAAAATGAAATGATAAAAGTCAGCGCCCATCTCCATAGCATTGACACATGGCCAGCCTGTGTGGCCGAGTGGTTAGCATATCCACTCTCCAGCCAAAAGCCTGCAGGTTCTAATCCCATCTAGCGCATGGATGTCTGTGATTGTCTTTCACCTTCATATATTCATTCATTCATACAAATGTATATACTCTCACCAATGTGGAATGAGTTACCATGGGAGAAGTAGATCCAAACCTCCCACAATGGGAGAGGCCTACACCCAGTAGTGGAGGAAATACAAGCTGGATATCATCACTGACACATGTACCATGAACAGTGAATTCTACATGCAAAAACAATTTAGTTTCTCTCATTACTTATCTCATTGTTGCTTTAACCACCATACTGGCCTGGATGTGTATATATGTCCATAATTACATAAATGCAAAGTGTCCGTTGAAGTCAGGGCTGGCTCAGGTGTCCGTTTTTTTGAGCCTCAGACTAAGGCCCCACACTTTCAAATTTCTAAGAAAATTTGATAATAGAATTTTCAGAAATGTATTGATATGGGAAATATTTTAGTATATAACTATGTATTTAATGTTTGTAAATTATGTTTAATAAAATTACATGATTTTTTGATAAAAAAATTCTTTTTTGCAAATATTTTGAGACTCCCATTAACAGCATTTTCCCGAGGCACCACAAAACCTCCAGTCAGCCCTGATTGAAATCAATATAACCATTGGATATTATAGAAAAAATTATATGGATAGAAATCATATATTTTTGATATATTTAATCCATATGGCCGGTTAGGTGGTTTAAAGGAAAATCACAAAATGTATCTTAAATATAATTAATACATAATTCTTCTTCTACAGCTTCTCCCACTTAAGTGGGGTCACTGTTTGTTATGAGTCTCCTCCACACCTTCCTGTCTTGGGCTGTCACCACATCCAAGTTCTTCATCTTCAAGTCCTCTTCTACCAGCTCCCTCCATCTCTTCTTTGGCCGCCCACGCTTCCGCCTTCCTTGCACATCCATCTGCATGACCCTTCTTCCCACATATTCGTCCTCCCTCCTCATCACATGACCAAACCATCTCAACCTTGCTTCCTGTATTTTCACTCCTAAGTTCGTAACTTTCACTGTTCCCCTGACATAGTCATTTCTAAGACGATCCTTTCTGGTCACACCGCACATCCACCTAAGCATTCTCATCTCTGCTACTTCCATTCCTGCAGATGTTATTTTTCCTCAGGGCCACAGTTTCTATAGCATATGTCATAGCTGGCCTCACTACTGTCCTATAAATTTTGCCTTTCAGATTGATCGGCAGCCTCTTATCGCATAACACTCCAGCCATTTCCCTCCAGTTCCTCCAACCCGCTTGAATCCTGCATCCCACTTCCTTCTCAGCTCCTCCATCTTCTTCCACTGTTGAACCTAAGTATCTAAAGTCTCTAACCTTCCTGATGACATTTCCTTCCAGCTCCAGATCTGTCTCCTGGCCACCGCCCACTGCGCAACACATATACTCTGTCTTACTTCTGCTCAGTCTCATACCTCTCTCTTCCAGTACTTTTCTCCATCTTTCCAGTTCAGTTTCTGCTTCTTCTCTTGAATCTACACACAGCAAGATGTCATCTGCATACAACATTGTCCAAGGTGCATCTTCTCTCACCTCCTCTGTTACCACCTCCATCACAATATTAAACAGAAACGGACTTAATGCTGACCCTTGATGCAAGCCAACTGTTACTTGAAAACTTTCTGTCTGTCCCAAACAGGTCCGAACACTTGTCTTCACATTTCTGTACATTTCCCGCACCAACCTGACATATTTCTCCGGTACCTTCTTCTCCCTCAGACACCTCCAGACTTCTTGCCTTGGCACTCTATCGTATGCTTTCTCCAGATCAATAAATACCAGATGTAGCTCCCTTTGTTTCTCTCGATATTTTTCCATCATCTGTCGTAATCGAAAGATAGCATCTGTTGTTGATCTACCAGGCATGAAGCCAAATTGTTCCTTTGCAATCTCCACCTCCTCCCTCAATCTACCATCAAGAACCCTTTCTAGGATCTTCATTGTGTGGGACATCAACTTTATTCCTCTGTAATTTTTACAGTCTTGTGCATCCCCTCTACTCTTGTAGATGGGAACAAGAATACTCTCCCTCCATTCATCGGGTATATTTTCCTGTTGGCAAACTTTCATGAACAGGTCCCACAGCAGGTCAATTCCCTCTTCCCCCAGTGCCTTCCATGCCTCCATTGGAATTCTGTCGGGGCCCACCGCTTTTCCATTCCTCATCCTCTTCATGGCCTCCGTCACTTCCATTCTACTGATGTTCTGCACCATCCCCTCAGAAGGCTGGCCATCTCCTCTGTGAGTCCTTGCATTTTCCTCATTCAAAAGTCCCTCAAAGTATATTTTCCATCTGTTTCTTATGTCCACATCCCTCCATAATACTCTTCCTTCAGCATCTTTGATCTGCCTCACATGTAAGATGTCCTTAGCTGCTTTATTTCTACATTTCGCTAGTTGGTAAATTTTTCTCTGTCCTTCCTTTGTTTCTAATTGATCATACAGATCTTGATATGCCATGGCCTTCACCTGTGCCACAACTCTCTTGGCTTCTTGCTTTCTCTCTTTGTACACCTCTCTGTCCTCTTCCACTCTTGACTCATCCCACTTCTGCTTTGCCTTCCTCTTAGCTGTCACTGCCACTTGTACATCATTATTCCCCCACCAACCCTCCTTCTGCTCTCTAATCTTTCCAGATGTCTCACCAAGCACCTCGATTGCACAGCTCAGGATTACTTTTGAATTATGTTTCCACCAATCTTGTACACTTTCCAGTCCATCCGAAATCCTCTCTAACACTCTCTCTCACTAAAACGATTCCTCACACTCTCCTCTTTTAAGCGAAACCACTTAATTGTCTTCATCCCATGGCAACCAGAAGTTCTTATCTTCGATCTTATTTTAAAGTCTGCACACAGCAGTCGATGTTGTTGTGCTACTTGATCTGTTGGAATTACTTTACAATTTGTCACAACCTTAAGATGTTTTCTTCTAGTCAAAATGTAGTCAATTTGTGAGCTGTTGTTACCACTTCTAAATGTTATCAAATGTTCTTCCCTCTTGAAGAAAAACGAGTTCACAATTGCCAGATCAAACGCTACTGCAAAGTCCACAACACTCTCTCCTTCCTGGTTCATCATTCCCACTCCGTGGCCACCATGCACCCTTTCACAGTCTCTATTCTGTCTTCCTATGTGCCCGTTCAAGTCTCCTCCGACAATCACAATCTCATTTTCTTCCAATTCCCTCATTTCTTCATCTAACACGTTCCAGAACTCATCTTTTTCCTCTGCTGTACAACCAACTTGCGGGGCATATACACATAATACGACCACCCGCTCTTCTCCAAGACCCAATTTCATTCGCATGATCCTGTCGTTCCTTCTACCCACGTCCAGTACTTCACCCTTCATTCTGCCACACACCACAATTCCTACACCATTTCTTCCCTCGTTATTCGCTCCAGAGTAGAACAATTTATATCCATCTCCCAGTTCCTTTGCCTTTCCCCCTTTCCACCTTGTCTCCTGCACACATAAAATGTCCAACTTCCTCTTCCTCATCATGTCTGCCACCTCTCTTCCCCTTCCAGTCATGCTTCCAACATTCAATGTTCCCACTCGCAACATCCTCTCCACCTGCTGGGCTCGCTTCTTTAACCGCACCCGCCCTATATAATTAATACATAATGAGATACAGAAATACACTTAAAATTTTGGTGGGTTATGGTTCTGACTGGCAGTTTACCATGACTATAAAACTGCAAATAGTGAACTTTTGGGGGTAAAGAAAATGCCTCAAAATGCAAATCTGTTGGGGAAATGCATAAAGGGCCTATAAATATGTCTTATACTTATGTTATGCTATATGGCTGAATATTTCATTAAATATAAACCACAAAACATAAAGAGAGAATATGAATTAAGAGGCTGAAAATATTTCCAAGCCCAGTGGAATAAAGTATGACTGATTTACTCAGAAACAATAATGTGATTGCTGATATATCTCTAAACTAATAAAGAAAGTGGAAAAGCAGGTATTCAAATTTTGTTTTTTCCAATTTTCCATCCTTTCATCACATGCTAAAGACAGATTTGAAAAATCTAAAACACATGTAAGTGCTTTAGATAAAACATACTTTTTTTTTCTTTGGTTGGTTATCACAATATCAAATTGAACTTCAATTTGGAAAGGGAAAAAAAATTCTCCATTAAAAATGAAAAGTACTGATGCACGTTGTGGCAATAATTAAATCCTAATTTAAGAGTTGGTTAGAATGGTCAAGATAAACGCATGATTTTGAGTAACAAGGGCAATTTTTGTAAACATGGATGTAGAGTTTGACAATTTCCTAAAAACTCATCAATACTATGGATCTAGCAGAACTACCTTTTAACTGCATCACATATATAATGAATTTATTAATATTATGGTAGGATACTTAGAACAATTTTATTAATGAAGTTTGAGAAGCGAAATATCCTTATAAAATCCATAATATACAAAGAAAGCCATGTGGATCAATTGACTTGTTAAGATATTTAAAATCAGGTGAGAAGAAATTTGTTCTCCATAGCTAAAATGGGACCACTTAAGGGAGAAAGTTAAATAACTGGGAGGAGACATCTACATAACCTTTTAAGGAATAGGGAGAATCGACTAAGCTGCTAATCTAATATCCAATTTCCACCTATTTTTTTTTTTTTTTGCCTATTCTATTAATAGGTATCTACTTAGATACTGAATGAACAAAGATCAGTTGGCAATTTGGAGTTTAGTTGACAAACTGTATTCTGAATTGGCTTAAACCAAAACACAATGATGGTACAACAAGATGAAATGTTACGCTGGCTGGACATCATCCAGTTAAACAATATCCTTGTTTTTGTCAACCAAGGCAAACAGTAAAAATTCAACTATACTAGAAAAAACTAAACTCGACATCAGCAGAATCTCACAGTTTCAAATAGGCACCATCGACACAAGAGGTACTACTGGAAAAGAAGTGGAAATGCCAGAAGAATTAAAGAAGTACAAAGTTGTTTTGGTGTTAACAAAACAAAGAAGACCAACTGTAGATGATTCATTTAGAAGAATCTCATCTCCTGTCAAGAAGAGTAAGGAGTAGCCATAATATTCAACACTAAAAACAAAACTAATTTTCTTAAATGGAAGGTGATTTCAAGAAGAGTAATGTTGGCCAATGTCAAAATAGACAATGACTGGACAATGAAACATGTATGCTTGGACCCAGAGAAAGCTAACAATGAAAGAAGTTTAGGGATTTATTGAGTCATTAGAGAAGGTAACTGATATAAAGAAAAAAAATAGTCCTTGTTGGAGATCTAAACAGCAGAGTAAAAAAATTAATACCAAACAGAGAAATGTATTGGAAAAAATTACAAACTCATAGAAATGAGTTGGGAAAAGAGAAATTCTAATAATAATGATAATTACCTGTGAGATTTCTGTTCAGGACATGAACTGGTCATCATTAACACCATGTTCCAACAAAGATGTGCACAGATTCATTTGAAGAGAAGACAATAAATATGGAACTTACTACATTATTTTGGATAGCAATATCATCACACTGGATAAGGATAATACAGGGAGTTGGAAAAAAGAAGTGATCACTTAGTTTTGAACAGGACAAAAATGAATATCATACTGAAAACAAAAATATGTAAGAAAATTTTGTACAAATATGTTTGGATAATAAACTAAGGACTTTGAAAACAATCAAACTTCAGCAGATTCTGAAGAAAACACTTCCAAAGGTATGTGGGGAAGTTGCCTGCAAGTAGAGAAAAATCAGAACTCCATAGTGTACTCAGGATATTTTTTTAATGTGTGGTTCCTACCCATGAAAGGTCGTCATAAACCTATAGTACATTTAATACTCTGGAAGGGCTAAGAATTTTTTTTGCCATTGTTATCAATTTAATTTTTTTTTTGTAATTTATTTATTTATTTTTAAGTCTGAAAACACTACTCTAGAGACAAAACATGGAACTTTTTCCAGCCACTTCAGACCTCCAATAAGCAAAGCGGTGGTCTCACAGTGGGTGATGAAATTCATTTCTCGCCTAAAAAGTTAAGGACGCAGTAATGGATAAAAAAGAAGAGTATAAAAATTTCTAACAAGTAGATTAGCAAGTAGTGTGAACACATATAAGAATGTAAGAAAGTGAAGCAGTGCGTAAAAATAGGTAAACAAAAGTCAAAGTAAGACTAGTAACAAGAAGATAAATATCACGAAAATGGCAAAATGTTCTGGAGGCTATTAAAAAAAAGTGCAGAATTGAGAGAAAGAGTACTTGATAGCAATATCAGTAAAAGAAATCAGATATCATAGATGTGATATGAAAACTGAAGATAAAGATATTCTAGATGTCTGGAGTAATTACTTAGAAAGAATCTTAAATGAAACAAGAAATGCCAGATCAGTGGTAGAAAATATTTGAGAGGAAGGCACAATCAGGAATACATATCAATACTTGAGGTAGGAAAAAACCTATCAAAAACCTCAAATGTAAAAAAAAGGGCAACTGAAGTAGATTATATCTGGCAAGAAATGCTCAAAGATGGAGGTATGAAAGTTTTACAATTGCTGCACTACATAATTCATAAGGGTCAAATTCCAGATGATTAAAGTAAAGGTGCCTCTGATTTTGTAAATTACTGAGAGAGCTCCCCTCCTCAATGTAGGGGTCTACTTCTGTTGTGATCCAGTCCATCTTAAGAAGAGCGCATGCAATGTATGTATGAGTGAATGAAGGACATCACAAACATGGATGACCAAAGCATGATTCAAACCCACAGTCTTTTAGCTGGAGAACACGTATGCTAAGCACTTGGCCAACCAGGACAGTTTAGTACCCATCTATATAAAAAAAAATAAAACAATGTGAGAATAAAGAAATGCCTCTACTGCATTTTCCAGGAAAGATTTATGCAGACAAACTTGAAAAGAAACTAAGAAAAATTGTGGAAGAAAAACTTGGAGAAGAACAAGGCAAACAGAGGTAGTCAGGATCAGATATTCACTTTAAGGAAATAGTTGAAAAATCTTGGGAATATAAAAAGGATCTGAATTTAAATTTTGTAGACCTGTAAAGGACAAAACAGCATTCCTAGAAAAAAAGCTGCTCAATACAGTTATGGTGTAAAACAAAACGTTGTATCATGCAATACATAGTCTACACTGAAGTTGTCAGTCAGCAGTTAGAACTGAAAGCGACACAGGAAGACAGTTGATGCCAGATCAGATGAAAGACACAAATGCATACTACCTTTAATAAATTTAGTTTAATCCTTTATCCAAGTGTGTGCAAACAAAGTTTGCGGCTGAAAGTATCTTCAGGACTGGAGTAAAGTGGTACAACACCGGGCGACTCCTTGCTCCACCTTTGCAAGGAGTTGCCCAGTGTTGTACCACTTTACTCCAGTCCTGAAGATACTTTCAGGCGCAAACTTTGTTTGCACACACTTGGATAAAGGATTAAACTAAATTTATTATAGTCTGACCAAGTGAAAAATAAACTTTCAGCATACTACCTTTGTTGTTATTCATCATCTGTACAGATCACATTATGAAACAGTGATATTAAACCTGATATCATTGTTGGAAATGGTAATCTCATCTGTTTACTTTATGCAAATGATTCTATACTCCTAAATAAACCCAGTACAAGTAGACAGGATTAATTACCTAAAGTTTATAACTGGTGTAACAAATCTGGCATGAAAACCAGCAATAAAAAGACAAACTATGAAAAGAAGCCAGCATAAACATCAGCTGTACTCTAAATACAATTATTTAGAGTACGATATCTGCAAACATATTTTTTATGAAATATATATATATATATATATATGTTAAAGATACCAAGTAATTATTTAAACTTGGTTTTAATCCTTTTTCCCAAGTAAGCAAAAACAGACAAGTAAGTCAAGTTTGCACCTGCACATAGAGCAAGACTGAGGCAACTCGTGGTAAAGGTGGATTAAGGTCTGATCACTTTCCTTAGTATTTCCCCCTAATGCAAAGCACATCCCCTTGCAGAGGTGTATGATGCTATGCATTAAAGGCAAAGGCCACTACCCAGACCAGTTTCGACCTTTATTGAGGTCTCGTCAGTGGGAGCCAAGCCCAAAAAATGCTAAGGTTGAAATAATGCAGAGCTTATATTTTACCTAAACAAGGTTCTTTGACCTTATTTAATAAAATCTCCGGATGAGAGAAAGATGTAGAAAGTTTTTTTACCCAGGTATACCATATGTTAAAGATACCAAGTAATTATTTAAACTTGGTTTTAATCCTTTTTCCCAAGTAAGCAAACAGACAAGTAAGTCAAGTTTGCGCCTGCACATAGTGCAAGACTGAGGCAACTCGTGGTAACTCTGTTTGCTTACTTGGAAAAACTGTGTCCAAGTGAAATGGCTGTGAGAAAGGAACTGACAGAGTTTGAAAGAAGCATTGTGATAGGATACCATGTTGCAGACCTATCTGTTTCGCAAATTGAGAAATTGGGTCATTCTAGGCCAATAATCAATAATACAATACTGAGATGGAAGCGGGGGGGGGCAAATGCAAGTGCTACCTGCAGTGGACAAGTCATCATACTCATTGAACATGACTACCATTCATCAGTCAACATGTTGAATTCAGAGTTCCAAGCACTGACTGAAACATTAAGCTGCATAAAAACATTCAAAACCAAGGCTCACAACATGGGTTTCCATGGTAAGACTGCAATATGCAAGCCCCAAATTATTACCCAAACCAACATGCAGTTTCATCTTCAGTTGTGCAAAAAGCATGCACAGTGGGATGTGGAAGCTTGGAAAGCTGTGCTATGGAGCGACAAATCATGCTACATCCTCTACTGATCAGATGAACAGGTGTGTGGGTGTGACAGATGCATAGTAAATGTCTTTCACCAGAGTGCATGACCCACTACTATAAAATTCAGAGGTGGTGCTGTTTTTCCTGGTTTGACCTTGGACCTCTGTTTCTGGTGCCACGAACATTAATCTCTGAGCGGTATCTGAACATTCTGGACAATGCAATCCTTCTTACTTAGTGGCATTTCTATGGAACTGACCATTGTTTCTTTCAGCAAGACAATGCACATCATAAGGCTGCTGTTGCTGTAACTGTATGGTTTGTGGACAAGAATGTCACCACCCTTGACTGGCCTCTACAGAGCCCTGATCTCATTCCTATTGAACATCTGTGGGATAAACTGGAGCATCGGGTGAGATCAAGGGTCACTACCCAGACCTTAGTATCACATCTGGGTCTGGCTCCCACTGAACAGACCTCAATAAAGGTTGAAATCAGTTGGTGGTTTGATTCCGGGGAAGCAGGGTTTTTGCCTTAGGGAACTTTTGAGCATCCAGGGATTTGGATCCGTTGGGTGGCCTGTATCAGGGCTTCCTTGGCTGATGCTTTTTCCTGGAATATGAGCAGTTCTGCTTGGTGGTAGGTGAGCCTGTCACTGAGCAGAGCCACCACTGAATTAAATGATCACTCAGGTCGCTCATTGTTGAGTGATCTGAGTGATCGCACGAGTTGTTGGAGAGGTAACTCTGCACTTAAACAGGGAAACCGGTCTGGGTAGTGACCCTTCCCATAATGCATAGCATTATACATGTCTGCAAGGAGATGTGCTTTGCATTATGGGATACCAAGGCAAGTAATGAGAAGTCTTAGCTTCCTTATATGAGTTGTCCCAGTCCTGAAAATACTTCATCCACAAACTCTGTTTGCTTATACTTGGATAAAGGATTAAACCAAGTATATAATTTCTTGGTATCTTTAATTTATGGTTTGTAATTTAATACTTGTTTTGGTAATCTTTCTGTTTTCATTCTTTCAACGTATTCCATCCATTTATGTTTATATATTTTTTTTTATTATTTCTATTACTGATTCCTGGTTTAATTCTTTCATAATTTCATTTCTTTTGTGACTGAATAGGGTATACTTTGCAGTTTTTTCTCGTAAACTTCATTTCAGCTGCTACTAATCTTTGTTTGTCTTTTTGTTTTATTGCTCAGATTTCACTTCCATACAATAGGACTGGTAGGGCTAATGTATTGTATACTTTTAATCTAGTTTGTTTTTGAACTAGGTTAGGTTTAAATATAGAGTTAATTACACTTGTTATTTTTAAACATTTCACAATTTTTAGTTTATTATTTTCATATATGTAATCATACATCCTAGGTAGTTAAATGAATTCATCTGTTTTAAAATATTTTTATTTATTACTATTTTAGTTATTATTGGATCTTGCCCTTTAAAGACCATCAGTTTTGGATTTTTCTGTTGATATTATCATTCCATAATCGGCTATTTCATTTAAATTTAAAATATCTTTCTGGAAGGTATTTTAAATTTAATAATAAATTATTATTTGATCATCAGTAAAAAGAAGAGTGTTTAAGTTCACAGTAGGAAGAAAGTTTAATACCTTAATGGAAATTTTTATTCCATTTTTATTATTATTTCATGCCTTTCATGCCCGTTCTTTCTCTCATTAACAAATAAACGTACAAATGTTCTTGAAATATGTGAAGAAATATGTCATTAAATAAATACTTTTGTATATCAAAACTGGTTTACAAAGTTATCAGATATACCTAACACATCATATGAATGTAAATTAATACAAAAGTAAAAAAAAATTACCTACATCTCCAATCATAACTGCTTCTGGCGGATCACAACCTAGTGGCCTTAAGCTCTCCATAAAAAATAACTTATCTGGTTTTCCAACAACAAGTGCTTTTGTTTCTGTTGCATACTCTAATGCTGCAACAAATGGACCCGGACCTAATGCAAATCCTTCTATATGTTTCAAGTAACGTGATTTATGGATTGCAATAAAAGTTGCTCCATCTAGTAAAAGCCTGGAAAAAAAAAAAAATTAGCAATATAAATGTACACATATACCATGTCCATTTATTGGATGCATTTTCTAAATTTTCAATATTATTATAAATTTAGTTTAATCCTTTATCCAAGTGTGAGCAAACAAAGTCTGCGCCTGAAAGTATCTTCAGGACTGGGGTAAGGTGGTACAACACCAGGGCACTCCTTGCAAAGGTGGAGCAAGCTACCAACACTCCTATCTCAGTTTCTCCCATAATGCAAAACACATCTCCTTGCGGATATGTCTAATGTTATGCATTAAGGGAAGGGCCACAACCCAGACTAGTTTCGACCTTTATTGAGGTCTCTTCAGTGGGAGCCTGAAAGTATCTTCAGGACTGGGGTAAGGTACCTTACCCCAGTCCTGAAGATACTTTCAGGCGCAAACTTTGTTTGCTCACACTTGGATAAAGGATTAAACTAAATTTATTATACTCTAACCAAGTGAAAAATAAACTTTCAATATTATTATTATTATAGAGAGACCTCCAGGGAGTCAGAGACTCATCGAGGGAGGCCACATACTACACACACTAGCTATCATACTTATTCTTGAATTCATTCACACTGCTTGCACTCACAACATCCAATGGCAATCCATTCCAATCACAAACCACCCTCTGAGAGAAAAATCTAGCCCTCACACCCTTCTTGGCAGCCTTTATTCTCAGCTTCCAAGGATGCCCTCTTATCCTTTCCTCAGCCTCATATCATATCATCCTTCTTTCTCCTGTTTGCTAGTGTCTGCTGTCTACAAATTCTCAATCTGTCTTTATAATCAGTATTTCACAATTCTGATATCATTTTTAACTCTCCTTTGTTCTCTCCACTATATCAGAATCACAACAGAAACCAGGAGACCAGACCTGAACACAACAGTCCAAGTGAGGTCTTATCAAGGCCTTGTAAAGAGGCAAAATGACATCTTTATCTTTACATGTGAATGTTTGTTTTAGCATTGCAATTATCTTTTGAGTTGTATTTGAAATCTTTACAAAATTATTGTCCAATTTCTCTCATCTCAATTCTCTAAAAGGAGAAAAAGTCAATTTCTATGCTATGTTGAAATCTCAACTAATGAACAACTGCCAGTGGATATTGCACATTGTCAAATCAACAGGGAATCTAGTCATTAAGCCACTTTGGACAAATGTTAGGGTAAATATGGTAAATTCCAAGTGGCTGCTTTTAATATCTTCAAGGCATTTTGATCAGGTCTGGCAGAAAGATCTACTTACTTTGTGAACCAGTAATTCCTGATATGTACAGAATACTGTGATAATACTACTACATAAAAAGTTTGCATCCTTACTAACTTTCTATTGACCACACCACTTTAGATTAGCTCTACTGACATATTCCCGAATGCTAACAATGTCAAGTTCTTTCTAATATCCTAATTTTTAATATGATTCTGCCATTGATGTCATCCATTCACTCCTCTATTTTTTTTGGTGCAAACTCTCATATCTTTGGTCTCCAATTTTTGATCAAGTGTTTTACTTCTAACCCAGCTCTCAGATCTAAATAATTTTTGCAACATGAATTTAAATCCACACACTGATACCAAATAACCCACATGCAATATAATTCCCAAGAAAATATCCTAGAGTCATAAACAAGCCTTGTTCCTCATTCATATTTTATCCTGAGTCTTAAGCATTAATTTATTTATCATCAGACCTCAAAGGATTCAAGGACTCATCAAGGGAGGCCATACACCAACTGTCATACCATCTCTTAAACTTATTCACACTAGATGCACTCCCTACCTTAAAAGGCAAACTGTTTCCCTCAACTCACAGTCCTGTGAATGAAAAATGTATCTCGAGTTCCTTGCTTAACTGCACACCACTGGTCACCTTAAACCTCGTAGATTCACCTCCTCCACTTTCTGATACCGTTCTGTCAGCCACCCACTTATTCAAGCCAATAGCTTATATTCCAATCCATTCTCCAGTTCAGGCAACAACCTTTCATGTGGTATGTTATCAAATGACTTAGCAAAGTCTAACAGTAACATAGTGCATCCATTCATTTCATCCAACTCGACTGTAACATTATAAAATAAGAGTGAATTGCTCAGACATGATCATCCTTGAGTAAACCTGTGCTGTTGCTTGCAAAGTATAGCTTGTTTGTCAATCCATTTCTGTATGCAATTCTTACCAACCTCTCTAAAATCTCCACAATCACTCCAGTGATACTGACAGTTAGACACAGTCTTTGCACCACCCCTGTGCAGTGGAATTATCATACATTCTTTCCATCCCTGTGGGATCTTTCCTGAGCTAAAACTCAAATTAGACAAACATGTCAAGGGCCTAGACAGTTCAGCTGAGCATTTCTTTAGCATATGCACTGATATCCCATCTGTTCCCATGCAAATTCTTACCCAGATTATGTAACAGTTCTAGAACTTCCTTCTCATGTTCTTCTATCTCTTCCTCCAATGTAGTGGTAAAACTAAGCACTATTTCACATACACCAGGCTGATAGATTTTTAGTGAAGTGAGCCCTCAATATTTGAATAATTGCTCCTGAGACAAGCTTACTTGTTTACATTCAGTAAAATTATTATTTCATATTCACTCTTTCTTTTACTTGCAGCAAATTGATAAAATTCTTTTGGATTGCCTTTTAGCCTGTGCAGGCAATTTCTTTTTCTACTCCAGTTTAGCTTTCCATACAATACTTGCAACTTTGCTGGCATATGCTTCATACATTTCATAACTCCTCTAACTCTTATTCTCATAATATTCCTTCCATATCATCATCTTATGGATAAGGTTGCACATTTCACTTCCACCTAATTTGTTCTTCAAATTCTAGAAACACATTCAGATACTGCATCATTTAAGCACCTTTTCAAATCAAGAACCAAGCAAAGATTGGTTGGTAGAGCCCCTGCTACTAATGGCTCGCAAAAAGTTAAGCAAGTTTGAGCGCAGTTAGTAGTTGGAAGAGGATCAATCGTTCAATGCTGTTGGCATACTCTCCCTCGATGAGTCTTTGGACTCCCTGGAGGTGTCACATAATAATATGAGGAGCAACATGGCTTTGTGAAGGATCAGTCATGTCCTCGTAATCTTCTCATAATAGAGTAACAGTTGAGTTGGATAAAGAAAATGGCTACAAGATGATTCTGCTGGAAAGGCATTTGAGAGAATACTACATGGAATTGTTACACAAATTAGAACAAATGGGAATAGATAATATGCTGGTTATGTGGATAAGGGATGGCTGCTGGACAAATATCAAAAAGTGGTATATGGAGGAAAAGAATCAACACAAAAACATGACTGGTGGTATGCTACAAGATTAAGTGCTGGAATCGTTACTGTTTAATTTGCACATAAATGATATAGGCAATAACCTGAAAGGAAATATTCAGTTGTTTTCTGATTATATGAAATTAGGCAGAGTAATGGTTAATCATTAAGGCAATGTAGAGGAGCTTGCAGGACAATTTAAACAGGCTGTAAGTATAGGCAAAAGTTAATGGGCATCACTTTAATGTGGAGAAATGTAAAGTTATGCATTTTGAGATAAATAGATTACAAGCTGTGTACCACACTGATGGAACTGCACTCCAAGAAATAGATGAAGTTGGATATTTAGGGGTGATGGTAAAGAGAGAGAGAGTTAAAGTTTAGGTTTCCTATGAGGATAGATTGAAGGTGTGTGGACTGCAGAAGTTGGTTGATAGGAGAAAAAGAGGAGATATGACAGAAACATTTAAGTTACTTAAAGGGTTTTATAGGATTGATTATTATTATTAACATTCGACTTCCATGGAGTCAGAGACTCATTATGGGAGGTACACACTATTGCACAAGAAAGTTCATCTAACTGTGCTTTAAACTGATTCAATGTGACTACATTCACAATACACTCAGGCAATGCATTCCACTCACCTACCACTCTCTATGTAAAGAACATTCTCCTCATTCCTCTGCTCACACACACACACTCTTTATACAGTTTACAGGGATGGCCTCTTGTTTTCTAACCCCCCATTCCATGAAAAATCTCTTCCATGTTAATCTGATAGCAACTCCTGACTAACTTATATCTCAATCATATCCCCTCTCCACCTCCTATTCACCAGAATTTGCAATTTACATTCTCTCAACCTGTCCTAGTACAAGACCACTAACCACCTTTGTGAATCTTCTCTGGACCCTAATATATCCTCATCACCATGAAAGCCAATGACCAAATCTATGCACAATAATCCATATAAGGCCTGAAAGGCCTTTTATACAATGGTATCATAACCTCTTTATTTCTGCTTGTCAGGGTCCTCGGCATCATTGTGATTATCCAATGTGACATCTTCACAACTTGTGCAATAGCCTCTGAATTTCAGTTCCACTCCCAGATCTCTCATCTCCTCTACCTCCTGTAAAGTTTCCCCACTAACTGTATACTTTGCATTCCATTGTTGTTTAATAAATTTCAAAACCTTACACTTTGCAACAGTGAACTGATAGTTCCACTTATCTGCCCATTCATGCAATCTATTCAAGTCCTCTTGTAAGGCCATAACATCTGCTTGACTCTTCATTGCTCTCCTCAATTTTGCATAATCTGCAAACAGCTGCCTATTACCAGTTAAATCCATCCCAATATCATTAATATACAAATTAAACAACAATGTTCCAAACCTAACTCCTGTGGCACACCACTGGTGACCTTCCTCTTTTGGGATATGGCACCCCAATATACAACTTTCTGATACCTATCTGACAGCCAGTCACCGATCCAATTTAACAGCTTGTCATGTGGCAGTCTATCAAAAGCTTCTGCAAAATCTAAGTAGTATATAGGAGATGCATATATAGTAGTATATGCATCTCCCTTGTCCAAGACATTTGTCACATTGTTAAAGTGCATAAGTAAGTTAGTAAAACATGATCTCACTTTAACAAACCCATGCTGATAATCACAAAGAATACTGATATCAACCCATTTCTGTATCCTGCTTCTCACCAATCTTTCTGGTAACTTCATATATACAAATTGTCTATAATTTGTAGCCACAGCCTTATCACTATCTTTATGCAATGGAACAATTTTATCTTCTTTATATTCCCTTGGAACCTGTACCGTTGAGACTTATCAAACAGGCATGCTAATGCTACTATCAATTCCCTGGAACATTCATACAATCTATTCATGTCCTCTTGTAAGGTCATAACATCAGTTTGACTCTGCATTGCTCTCCCCAATTTTGCATCATCTGCAAACTGCTGCATATCACCAGTTACACCCATCCCAATATTATTAATATACAAATTGAACAACTGCAAACAGTTCTTGAATTTGTACAGTATGGTGCAAAAAAAAAGTATTGACTGAACATAAAAAATACTCCTAAGACTGCCTTTTGCCAACATTCAGTACTATTTTATTTGCACTGTACTGTACATTAATGCATCTTACGGGAATCATGAAGATGATTAACTGGAATAAAATTGTTTCACTGAGTTTATTCATCCCAAAATTGTTGGAATAAGTGAAACATGGTTGAATGAGGATGATACCTTAACTTACCTGCCAATAGTAGCTAAGTTAGGTTAATAGCAGGAGAATTATATGGACATAATTGCCCTGTTATCATCAGCACTGCCCCTCCCTTCTTGTCCTTTCTATCCTCTCAAAAAACACCATTTCTATTTTCATTAGGAGGTCATCTTCATTCAACCATACTTCACTTATTCCAACAATTTTGGGACGAATAAACTCAATCAGTGAAACCATTTCATCTCCCTTATTTCTAATACTTCTGGGATTTGTAAATAAACACAGCAGTTCACTTTTAGTTGGAGGTTTAATGGATTTTTTTACAACACTCAGAATGAATTAAATTAGAATTTAATACTCCTATATTTCGTCCTAGTCACTAGGACATCTACGGGGATTACAAAAACAATTAATGTAACATGCACACAAAAACTTACAATACTAAGCCCAACCATGAGGGTGACACTAAAGTCCTATCTAGGTGGAGCGCCCTCTAAGGGCTGTAGTAGGTGGCCTGGAATGTAAGGTGGGACCTCTGGTGATGAGTGGGAGGAATTGATTATTTTTTTAATACTTTGTTCACTGTAGCCATTGGAGAGGAAAGTTCTGTGTATGTGGTTAAGCTCTGTAGTGAGGGCAGTTCCACTGGAACAAAGATTGTGTGCTCTCTTGGTAAGGGTTTTAATGATGCCATATTGTTGTGAGGGGTGGTGGTGGGAGAGTTTGTGAATGTATCTGCCTGTGTGTGTGTGGGTTTTCTGTATATAGTGAAGGCAAGTGTATAATTGGACAGGTGCATGACTAAGGTGTCTAAGGAAGGGTAAACAATTGTTCTTTTCCTTTTCCATAATAAACTGGATTCTTGGATGTAGGCTATTGAGATGACTGAGGAAGGAGTCTAACGTGTCTGGGCCATGAGGCCAAATGGAGAACACATCATCTACATATCTTAGCCAGATAGAAGGTTTGAGTGGGGCTGAGTCTATGGCTCGTTTTTCGAAATCTTCCATATAGAAATTGGCTAGGGGGTGGTGAGAGGGGGGAACCCATGGCGGTTCCTTCTATCTGCTTGTAGATTTTGTTATTTCAAGAGAAATATCCTGAGTTGATGGCAAAGGAAAAGAGATCTAAGATGTCAGAGGGGAAAACGTTTTCTAAGAGAGATAAAGTGTCAGTTAAGGGAATATTGGTAAACAAAGAGGAGATATCAAAGCTTACCAATATGTCTGTATTGTTCAAGGTTAAATTTTCTGTGAGGGCTTTAAAGTGGCTCGAGTTTTTTATATAGAAAGTTGAATTTCCGGTGAGGGAGGACAGAGAGTTGGCCAGCTGTTTAGACAGTTTGTAACAAGGTGCATTGGTGGCATCTACTATAGGTCTGAGTGGGGAATTGGGTTTGTGGATTTTTGGTAAACCGTATATTCGGGGGGGGGGGGGGAGCGGAAAGGTTTAAGTTTTTTCGTGACATCAGGGGGCCAGAAGGTTACTTTTTTAAGTAAGATTTTTAATTTCTTAACTTGTGTTTTTGTGGGGTCATGTTCTAGCGGAATGTAGGTAGCGCGATTGCGGAGGATAGTGTTCATTTTACGTTTGTATTTGGTATTAAGAACAACTGTAGCATTACCCTTATCCGCTCTGGTGATGACGATACTTTTTTCTTTGCATAGTTTCTGGAGAGCCATGCGTTGGGCATAAGATAAGTTACTTTTTGGAGGCGAAGAGTGAGCGAGGATGTTGGCTATGTCGAGTCTGATGTTGTTGGCTACCTCCGACGGTAAGCGACCGATCCCTCGTTCGACGTTAACCATTACATCGAGCACCGGCACTTCTTTCGGGGTGACGGCAAAATTACGGCCGAGGCCAAGGGCGCTGACGGCATCCTCATTGAGTCTTTTCGAAGAGAGGTTAATTACTGTCTGGAGCGGTTGAATTTGTGGTTGTGGTTTGTCTTTAACCAGGTTCCTGTATTTCTTGACGTGTTTGTTTTTTATTTTTTGAAATTCTCTCTGTGCGGAAGTTTCCGAAATGTCAGAGAGAATCAACCAAATTTCAGGGTTAAGAACGGTGGAGAGCTCTGTATGTAGGGAGCCAATGGCAGCATTCGTCACTGCGAGGGCGGCACGAGTAGAGGCGATTTGCTCGCGTAGTAATGCTAGGCTGGCACGTTTATATATACGGAGTGATTTTTTGGAATGGAAATTGGTCTTCATTTTAACGCATTTCGGTATCACTCTTGTATCCCGACATCTTTTTAGAAAGGCCAGCCTATTTAGTTGTCTAGATAGTCGTAGTTTTGACTTACCGTATTGCTTGGATTTACGTGCTAATGACTATTTTTCGTCTCTCCTATATTTCGTCCTAGTCACTAGGACGAAATATAGGAGTATTAAATTCTAATTTAATTCAATCTGAGTGTTGTAAAAAAATCCATTAAACTTCCAACATAATGTCCTCACAGCACTTAAGCCTCTACACAAGAATTATAAATCATCCATGGAGAAGATTTAGCACGTAAATCCAAGCAATACGGTAAGTCAAAACTACGACTATCTAGACAACTAAATAGGCTGGCCTTTCTAAAAAGATGTCGGGATACAAGAGTGATGATACCGAAATGCGTTAAAATGAAGACCAATTTCCATTCCAAAAAAGCACTCCGTATATATAAACGTGCCAGCCTAGCATTACTACTCGAGCAATTCGCCTCTACTCGTGCCGCCCTCGCAGTGACGAACTCCGCCATTGGCTCCCTACATACAGAGCTCTCCACCGTTCTTAACCCTGAACTGTAGTCGATTCTCTCTGACATTTCGAAAACTTCCGCACAGAGAGAATTTCAAAAAATAAAAAACAAACATGTCAAGAAATACAGCAACCTGGTTAAAGACAAACCACAACCACAAATTCAACCGCTCCAGACAGTAATTAACCTCTCTTCGAAAAGGCTCAACGAGGATGCCGTCAGCGCCCTTGGCCTCGGCCGTAATTTTGCCGTCGCCCCGAAAGAAGTGCCGGTGCTCGATGTAATGGTTAACGTCGAACGAGGGATCGGTCACTTACCGTTGGAGGTAGCCAACAACATCAGACTCGACGTAGCCAACATCCTCGCTCACTCTTCGCCTCCAAAAAGTAACTTATCTTATGCGCAACGCATGGCTCTCCAGAAACTACGCAAAGAAAAAAGTATCGTCATCACCAGAGCGGATAAGGGTAATGCCACAGTTGTTCTTAATACCAGCGAATACAAACGTAAAATGAACACTATCCTCCGCGATCGCGCTACCTACATCCCACTAGAACACGACCCCACAAAAACACAAGTTAAGAAATTAAAAATCTTACTTAAAAAAGTAACCTCCTGGCCCCCTGACGTCACGAAAAAACTTAAACCTTTCCGCTCCCGTCCCCCCCCAAAATATACGGTTTACCAAAAATCCACAAACCCAATTCCCCACTCAGACCTATAGTAGATGCCACCAATGCACCTTGTTACAGACTGTCTAAACAGCTGGCCAACTCTCTGTCCCCCCTCACTGGAAATTCAACTTCCTATATAAAAAACTCGACCCACTTTAAAGCCCTCACAGAAAATTTAACCTTGAACAATACAGACATACTAGTAAGCTTTGATATCTCAATATTCCCTTAACTGACACTTTATCTCTCTTGGAAAACGTTTTCCCCTCTGACATCTTAGATCTCTTTTCCTTTGCCATCAACTCAGGATATTTCTCTTGGAATAACAAAATCTACAAGCAGATAGAAGGAACCGCCATGGGTTCCCCCCTCTCACCACCCCCCTAGCCAATTTCTATATGGAAGATTTCGAAAAACGAGCCATAGACTCAGCCCCACTCAAACCTTCTATTTGGCTAAGATATGTAGATGATGTGTTCTCCATTTGGCCTCATGGCCCAGACACGTTAGACTCCTTCCTCAGTCATCTCAATAGCCTACATCCAAGAATCCAGTTTACTATGGTAAAGGAAAAGAACAATTGTTTACCCTTCCTTAGACACCTTAGTCACGCGCCTGCCCAATTATACACTTGCCTTCACTATATACAGAAAACCCACACACACAGGCAGATACACTCACAAACTCTCCCAACACCACCCCTCACAACAATATGGCATCATTAAAACCCTTACCAAGAGAGCACACAATCTTTGTTCCAGTGGAACCGCCCTCACTACTGAGCTTAACCACATACACAGAACTTTCCTCTCCAATGGCTACAGTGAACACAGTATCAAAAAAATAATCAATTCCTCCCCCAGTCGCCGTCCCTCTCGTCAACAAGAATTTAAAAATGCCATCACCATACCCTACATCCGAGGCACATCGGAAAAAATAGCCAAGATACTTAAAAAGTATAACCTACACACAGCATACAAGCCCTATCGCAAACTTGCTACCCTTATCCGTTCTACGAAAGATCAGCTCCCCCCTCTCTCTCTGCCTGGAGTTTACAAAGTACCCTGTTCCTGTAAGCTTGCGTACTTTGGACAGACAGGCCGATCAGCATCCATCCGCCTGGAGGAACACAAGTCGTACATCGTTAAACACAACTATGGCCATTCAGGCTTGGCTGACCATGTTTTGGACACCACCCACAGAGTATCATGGAAGAAAACCACCATGCTGCACCACAGCAAATTCAAGAAAGAGAGACTTTTCTTAGAAGCAGCAGCAGCTCTCAGAAACCAACCAAATCTTAACAAATACGGTTGCATTAAGCTTCCGAAGATTTGGGAAACACTCATCACCAGAGGTCCCACCTTACATTCCAGGCCACCTACTACAGCCCTTAGAGAGCGCTCCACCTAGATAGGACTTTAGTGTCACCCACGTGGTTGGGCTTAGTATTGTAAGTTTTTGTGTGCATGTTACATTAATTGTTTTTGTAATCCCCATAGATGTCCTAGTGACTAGGACGAAATATAGGAGTATTAAATTCTAATTTAATTCATTCTGAGTGTTGTAAAAAAATCCATTAAACTTCAACATAATGTCCTCACAGTACTTAAGCCTCTACACAAGAGTTCACTTTTAGGTCTATAACCAGTCCTACCCAAGCCACTTGCTGGTTGTGATTTCTCCACCTGCACTTGACCAATCACCTTTATCACCACTTACCTCCATTGAATCTCAACTTCCTCACTCACATTCTGATTTTTTTTTTTTTTTTTTTTTTTTGAGCCCATACACGAGAGGTTGATTAATTGACCTATAGTAAATCAGTACCTTGTATGGGTAGTGGGAAAGGAGAAACTTGTTTACATTTGATTTAAAAGCCTGTATACTGTATTCCTTGGAAAATACATCAGGGGGAAGACTGTTCCAAAAATACAGCAGCAGCAGGGATGAAGAAGGAAAAGAAACTTGTTCTGTAGGTTTCAGCATCCCTTCATAGTTGAAGGGATGTTGGGCAGCAGCTGCACGTTTCAATGAACTTAGTACTGAGTGAGGGAATCATTGATGCTATTTCAGATGAACATTTGCCATGGAAATATTTATAGAATACACATAATGCAAAAAACCAATTGACTGTGCAAAAGTGGTATGAGTGAGTTGGTAAGAGAAGGATTATTAATCAATCTAATTGCTCTCCTCTGTATTGAGTCAAGCATTTTATGAGAGCTCTTAGAAGACTCAAATGCGAGGGCGCTATTCAAAAGCTGGATGGATTTGTGATTTATATAAGGTAAAGTAATGTCTTGAGCGAAAGAGAAATCGTAGTTTTTTAGAAGCTGAGGATGCAATGGTTGTGTTGTGTATATACCACCAAAGGCTTGATGTCAGGGTGATTCCAAGAAGAGAAATCTTATCTTGTCTGGAAATTGGAGTGTTGTCAAAAAATAATATTGAGAAAAAATGGTACTTTTTTGTGAGAAATAAGACAGAATTGAGTTTTACTGAAATTGACGAGGTTATCTGAACACCATTGCAGGATGGCTTGGAGATCAGAATTGAGGGCAGTGGTGGTTGATGTTCTATAGGCTGAGGTCAGTTGTGTAGAGTTTATCAAATGAAAGGGAGGAGTGCAATGTGCTGTCATCTGCAAAACTTGTATTGCAGATGACAAAAAGGGGTTAGTGAGAGAACAGAACCTTGTGGAACTCTGGCTTGTTGAATGGTAAGAGGATAAGGAACCATCCAACATCACACATAGTGTGCGTCAAGACAGAAAGCTGGCATTCCAACTGCAGAAGTCCTGAGACTAAGCAAACTCCCATCATTTGGTCTGTCTAAAATTTGATATCTCCAAAGCTTTGACCCAGTCAAAAGTTTTGGAGATATCAAGTGCAACCACTTGAGATTCACCAAACTTCTCCATGGCATTTGTCCAGAGATCTATTCCATTTCTATGCTCATCATCATCATTCCCATATATACATTCACTACTACTACTACTTCCAACATCCACTCTCCCTATGCCATATCTCCCTGTCCACCCAGGATCCCCACCCTGTTTCTCTTGTATTCTGTTCTCTCTTCATCTCTCAAACCACTACTGTTTCCACTGCCAAGCACTTTTGTCTCTTCAATACCACTCTCCTGATCTTTCACTTAATCTCTTACTTCTGATATTTTGCTTGCATCTCACACACTACACTTCCATCTAACAACAGTTTCTCTAGTACACTCACTCCAAAGCCATTCAAATGCATTCCATCACATCTGTATAATTCCATTCTTCCCTCAAATTCATGCCAGACATCCACAAATTGTACAGCTCTGCTACAGCACACCCACAGATATGAGACCCTCAGACAGTTCTGCGCATGGAGAATACATTCCAATAATAGGTTAATCAATCCGTATTGTGGAATGAGCGTTTATTATTAGTAGGAAAATTAACTTCTCTTTTATGATCATTGTAGTTTTTTTAAAGTGGTAACTATTTTGCTTGTATAACAGTTGGAAAATTTTACGTATAAAGCACGTGATTTCATGTGTTAGTAACCAATTCGTACATCACCTTATTTCTTTCTCCCCTTCAACATGAATTGACTCTTCTTGGCACTGACCCAACGACAGCTCTCTAAAGTGTGGGCGTACTATACCATACCATTCATGATTTTTGGCTGTTCATCTCAACTCATCATTGTTATACCTCATCAACATGCTGACAACCTTTCCCACTATACTGTTATCTTTCGCTCTCTCCTCAATAACCTCCTGATATTCACACTTACATTCTCCTTATGTTCACTTAAATCATTCATCCCTGCAACCTCCACTAATTCACTTGCTCATTTCCTCATGTCCAAAGCATGAATTATTTTGCTCATTCTCCCTCCTGGATACAAACCTTATGGACTCTCTCTCATTAACCAATCCTCCAACAATGGAATCTCCATACACTGCTATTCTCATATCACTCATCACCTCTTTTACCCTTTTTTTTTTCTTTCACTCTATTCTTTTTGAACAATTTCATTTGTTTCCACTAAACATCTATTATCGCTCCACATATTTCTCATTTCATATGGAATAACTGTTTCAAAAAATCTTGCATTCTGACAATTTCATTCTCTGTCACTCCCATATTTTTTCTACCTCTCGTTCTGCTGCACCTTACTTCCATTCCCTCATTTATACTTCCTTTTGCTTTTACATTCTTGCATCCTTTCACTCCCTCAGTCTCACTAGCTTCTGTTCCATTTCTTTTATT
This sequence comes from Typopeltis vanoorti, assembly GCF_054136105.1. Taxonomy (NCBI): domain Eukaryota; kingdom Metazoa; phylum Arthropoda; class Arachnida; order Uropygi; family Thelyphonidae; genus Typopeltis; species Typopeltis vanoorti. The sequence goes on from NC_143549.1 coordinate 129,365,661, forward strand.
TATACTATCTTTAATTTTTTCAGTCTGTTTCACATTTGTTAACTCATGGTCTAACAAAATATCGCACTTCCTACAAATCCATACTTTCTTTTGTCACCTGTTCAGTCTCTCCCCTAACACATCTCTCACATTTCACCATACATACATATTACACTCACAACATCAAACCATTTTTGGGGAATTGTTACTGACTTTATTAATTGAAATTTTAAAACTTGTCTTCTTTGAACAGAACACAATGGCGGTACTCATGAGGTCAACCACATGGGTGTTGATCAGTGCGACTAAGCAAGCATTAAAATTTCAATTAATAAAGTCGGTAACAATTCCCCAAGGCCAAAAATCAACAGACACATTAAGTTATCAAAAATAAACAATACTATACTAAAATTCAAGCAATATGGCCAATTATTTTAGAAAAGAGCTCTGAAAAAGATAAGTGCTATTTTGCATAATAATTGGCCATATTGCTTGAATTTTAGTATAGTAGTAATGTTTATTTTTGATAACTTAATGTGTCTGTTGATTTTTGGCCGAACAAGGGAAAGGTTGCAGCACAAGAACAAGGGGTCATCCCTGAAAGTTGAATAAAGGTGTGGTTAGTAGGGATGTGAGGATTAGATTTTTTGCTTGGAGAGTTGTGAATGAGTGGAATGGGTTGCCAGGGTCAGTTATGAGTGCTTTGTCTGTTAATGGGTTCAAGGAGATGTGCGACAGATTGTGTGGATAGTTTGGGTCACTGTGATTAGTCTTCAGACTCCATGGAGGTGCTCATACAATAATAATTCATGGCTGATTTTCTAATAATTCCTTTAAATGTGGAAATTTCATACGTCAATTTTTTTTCATTAGTATCATCAATATAAAAGTTCTTATTTCAGGATTCTACAATAAGATAAAGAAAAGGAAGAAAAAATGTCTTCAAGACAATTCACAATAGAATTAATTTCTTTATTTAAGAGGACTAAAGAATGTCATAGAACATGTTTGAGTGGCTGAATTTATTAATATTCTTCATGTCTCATCAACTTCATACCAACATGTTTCTAATTCAAAGTATAATAATTAAAATACAAGTTTGATTTCACTGTTAAGCTGTGTTAGGACAGTACTTATAATGTTTTATGACACAGATTAACTTGTCATCAGTATATCCAGCTGTCCACTAACACAGGGTGAGCTTAATGTTTTATCAAAAGGATATAACTTTGCCATTTCTCCCAAAAAAGGTAACTCTTATGGATTTTTTTCACAGCACAGATAAAAGCCTGCAACCCTTATCTCTTTAAACAGTCAACATAATTTGGTTTGAATGTGCAAAAATTCTTTTCAATGATAAACCTCCTTATCTTAATCTTTCATTATCTGAATTTTTATCTCAAGTCTTTGAAGAAAAGCAACAATTTTATTATTACTAAAGTGGACAAAGATAAGGTGTTGTTCAGGATAAGAAAATATGATAGAAAAATGTCATATTACTTCAAGACTGTTCCATTTAAAGGTGCCTCACATCTGATCCTACTGACAACCAGATGAACAGGCTTAATTCTGTTATTGATAATGTTTCTATTTGGGACAAAAAACAAAATAAAAAGCTTAAAACTTCTTTACTCATCCATATAAACATGTTATTCCATTAAGACCAGTATTGCAGCAATCCCATGGGTTACCTTCACAATATGTTCCCTGAATTTCAGGTTTCTATCAATCATCACCCCCCAGATCCCCTTGCTTTCCCCCCACTTCCAACAAAATAGTATGCAGCCTCCCATCAATGTATCCCAAAACTTCAAGACTTTACATTTAGCTGATACCCCCCTCCCATTCATTTGCCCATCTGTCCAGTGTATTCAAATCCTCTTGCAGAGCTGCCACATCTGAACTATTACTAATAGCCTTCCCAGCTTCATATGCAAACAACTGAATATCTCTCTCTCTGCAATCCATTGACAATGTCACTGATATAAAGGTTAAACAATATAGGTCCCAATACTGGGCCTTGTGGGACCCCACTTGTAACCTTCTGCCTCCTTGATACTACTCCCCACAGGCAATTCTTTGATACCTATCAGATAGCCAATCCCGAATCCAGTTCACTAACCTGACATCTAAATGCATGAGCTACAACTTAAATATCAGCTTATCGTGTGGTACCCTGTCAAATGCCTTTGTAAAATCCAAAAAAATAGTAGAATATGCTTTTCCCCTCATTAACTTGTCTTGTCACTTTATTATAAAAGGCAATCATATTACTAAAACAAGAGCGCCCATTAACAAATCCATGGTAACTCTCACAGATAACATTACCCTCATCTACCCAATGCTGTCAATGATCCCTCACTAATTTCTCCAAGATCTTAACTACTGATGAAATACATACTGGTCTATAATTTGACACTTCAAGTCTGCTACCACTCTTATGCAATGCCATTATCTTACCCCTCAGTCCACTCGTTGGGTACCTTTCCCATGACAGGGAGATTTAAATATACAAATGTTAATAAATGGAAAATGAAAGTTTGAAAACATACATCAAACCTTAGGGGTTAAATGACAAATCAAGAGAAAACACAAAACACTGACCGTCAGTGTGGGAACATTAAGTGTAGTATTTCTTCCATTACTGTAATTGCTGGAAAGCCTGTATGCTGATAAAATATCAGGATTTTCTTTTCTTTTTTTTTTTTTTATGCATTTGTTTTGGTTTGAGTTAAATCCTCAATAAATTTGTTCACTACTGTACAGCAGTTTTTAAAATAGGATATGAGTAACACATAAATTATGCCTACCAGATATGTGCCACAGTAAAATAAGTAAAATTTCTCTTATTTGAGCTATATTCATAGCTACCTGAAAGCTTCATTTAATTTTTCATAATTGAATTGACTTGGTGCATGAGCAACCACTACAGCATTAGGGTTTTCAGTATCTACACCTAAAATAAACATTTATAATGAAAAAATTAGATCAGTATTCCAAACATTTTCATTTCTTTTATATATACACATTTTATAATTTACTAGTCATAGTATAGCATATCTACATTGAAATTCAGATATCCTACAAATTAAAAATATAAAAATGAATTAATTTAACGTTAAGAAGTTAGTAATATGGCATTTTATAAAAATTATTTAAATGTTTTTCTTTTTATATGTTGCAGGAAAGATCTTTTGCAATGTTATTCCTTTTGACTGCTGAAGTCAAAAGGAATAATATTGCCTTGCTTAGAGATGCAAAATAAATTTACTTAAATTTGTTATTAAAGTTATTATGTATGAGCTGTCTAGTTTTGAAATGTTTGTGCTGATTGTACATGTTGTCAATTAAAAAAGAAACCACTATACTATCAAAAGTGATTAAATAAGCTTATCTCAAAGCATAAGATTGTGAAATGAATGTTCTATAATTTCCATTACATTAACTTAGGTATAAAGAGCTCATAAGCTTCGTTTCAGCAATGAAAACATTACTAAAATTAAGGGGATATTAAATCCCACATTGTTTTAAAACCGAATAAGAAACTCAAAGATAGGAATCAGAGAGTTTCTTGCCGAATATAGTAAACTATAAAGTATCGGCGAACACTAGCGTTAGCCAATGCAAGTGATCCTAGTACGTAGTACAATCACGGGCAACTCGTTGCAAAGGTGTGTAAAGTTCAGATCGCTATTCTTAGGTATTTTCCATAATGTAAAAACATATTTCCAAGGAAATGTATGCTGTTATTACATTATGGAGGGAAGTCACTACCCAGACCGGTTTCAGCCTTTTTTGAGGCTTCATCATTTGAGGCTTAATATCCCCTTAATTTTAGTAATGTTTTCATTGCCGAAATGAAGCTTATTAGCTCTTTATACTTAAGTAACTTAACGGTTGCACCTACTTGGAAAACTCGTTCGCAGAGTATATAAGTTCTTTTCGCTATACACTTCGGTATTAAGTCTAGCTACTCACTGATGAAGCCTCAAAAAAGGCTGAAACCGGTCTGGGTAGTGACCTCCCTCCATAATGTAATAACAGCATACATTTCCTTGGAAATGTGTTTTTACATTATGGAAAATACCTAAGAATAGCGATCTGAACTTTACACACCTTTGCAACGAGTTGCCCGTGATTGTACTACGTACTAGGATTACTTGCATTGGATAACGCTAGTGTTCGCCGATACTTTATAGTTTACTATATTCGGCAAGAAACTCTCTGATTCCTATCTTTGAGTTTCTTATTCCATTACATTAATTTTGAAATTATAATTAAGAAAACTTTCCTGCACTATGAAAAGAACTTTATCGTTGCGGTTTCAAGCACAGCACTGAAAGCATTAATGGTAGTGCACAATGGTGGACTAAAGCAGAAGTTACTCTACCATTTCCAAGATTTTGTCACCTGAATTTCTTGGGGATGAGGAGGTGGCAGAGCTGATTCAGAGACGAAGGACTAAGCTGGTGACAAGTCTGTGAAATGCTCCCTATGAGGATAGATTGAAGTGTATAAAGTTTAGTTGATAGAGGAAAAGATAGAAAGAAAAATCTTAAATATCCCCAAGTAAAGGGATATTTAAGATTCTTATAACAAAAAACTGGAGTTTTCAGAATGAAGAAAATTTAGAAGCTAGCATGCCAGACACTTCTAAGATATTAAAGGAGTTTTATAAAATTGATGCAAAGGAGATTTTTCAATATATGACAAATAGAGAACTAGGGGTTATCCGTATTATTATTATTACCCCAAGACCTCATGGAGTCAAAGACTCATTTGGGAGGTCTTTTTATCACACACACATCTCATCATACCATGTCTTAAACACACTCAAACTCCTTACAGACACCACGCTCTCAGGCAAGGCATTCCAATCATTCACAACTCTGCACGAAAAAAACCTGCCTCTCACTCCCCTACTCACACCCTCTTTACACAGTTTCCAGGGATGACCTCTGGTTCTCCCACTATTCTCTGTAGAACTTCTCCACCACTGATCCTATAACAACCCCTTACCAATTTGTTGGTCTCTATCATATCTTCCCTCTTCCTCCTGTCCACCAGACTCTGCAAATTGCATCTTCTCAATCGTTCCTCATACTCGACATTCCAGAGGTCAGAAACTACCTTAGTCAGTCTCTTTTGGACCCTTTCCAACATCTCTTCATCCTTCTGAAAATCCGGTGACCAAATCTGGGCACAATAGTCCATGTGTGGCCTAATCAAAGCCTTATACAATGGAACAAGAATTTCCCTACTTCTACATGTCAGTGTCCTCCGCTTCTCAGAAGCCTTTGTGTTGTCTTCACAATTTCGGCGATGTGTCCCCTAAATTTTAGATCCTTATCCACTATCACCCCAGATCTCTTATTTCCTCTACCTCCAACAATACATTCTCACCAAGCATAAATTCTGCATCCCATCTTTGTTTTCCAAATTTTAAAACCTTACATTTTGCAACATTGAACTCACATCCCCATTTCCGTGCCCAATCACTCAATTTATTCAAGTCTTCTTGTAAGGCCACAACATCTTCACTACTCTTTATGGTTCATCCCAACTTTGCATCATCTGCAAACAACTGAATATCTGCATCCAAATCTTTGCCAATATCATTAATATACAAGTTAAACAGTAATGACCCTAAAACAGACCCCTGAGGCACTCCACTAGTGACTTTCATTTTCCTGGATATCACACCCCCATACACAACTTGTTGATACCTATCAGACAGCCAGTCTCCAATCCAATGCACTAATCTAATATCCAACCCCATCTGCTCTAGTTTGACTTTCAACTTATCATGAGGTACTCTATCAAAAGCCTTTGTGAAATCCAAGTATATTACTGTGTATCCTTCTCCTCTGTCCAAGGAAGCAGTCACTTTATTGTAATAAGTAAGTAGATTACTAAAACATGACCTCCCTTTAGCAAATCCATGCTGTCCATCAAAGATAATACCATTGTTGTCAACCCAACTCTGGATCCTAGTTTCACAAGCTTCTCCAACAACTTAACCACAACACCTGACAGGTAGGCCTATAGTTTGATGCTTGAGTTCGATCACCTCCTTTATGAAGTGGCACAATCTTGCCCTCCTTCCACTCCTTAGGAACTTGACCAAGTGCAAGACTTGTATTAAAAAAATATGTCAAGGCAGGTGTCAACTCCCTGACACATTATCACCGCGTATTGAAGAATATGCGGTGATATATTATCAAGTCCCACAGCCTTATTTACATCTAGTTTACTCAACTCCCCATACACCTCTTGCTCACTTACAGTCAGTCTCTCCTCCCCACCATCAACTGCTCTCAATCTCTCCATGAAGTCACATTCACAAGAATGAAAGATCTTTATGAACTGCTCATTAAGTATCTCCACCACACATTATGCAACAGCTGTCTATATATCATTTTCTCCAATCAATGTCATCCTTCCATAATCATTCTTTCTTTTGCTGGCTACATATCAAAAGAACTCCCTAGGGTTCTTTTTGGCTTCATTAGCTAACTGCTGTTCAAACCTTTCTTTAGCTACTCTCACCCCAAGTCACCCTCCTTGCCTGGTCTTTGTAGGCCTCATGAAATTGGTTATTTCCACTTCTCTTATGCTGTCTCTACAATGCCCTTTTTCTCTGTATCACATGCTTCATCTCTTTATTCATCCATCTCACACCTACCTTATTTAACCTTCTCACCCATGGAATTCAGTATACAAACTAGATTTTTTGCCTCTAGAGTGGTGAATGAGTGGAATGGGTGGCTTCTAAATCAGTTCAGAATTAGTCGTGAGTGCCCCAACAGTAAATGAGCTTAAGGAAGGTAAGATAGGTTTTGTGTATGTAAAAACAATAGTGTGGGTCTCCCATTATGAGTCTGCAGACTCTATGAAGATATGCATAAAATAATAATAATAATAATAATAATAATAATAACAATTTGCTTGCTTTTTATAAAAATGACAAGTAAATTGAATAAAGGGATGCTGCTACACAGGGGGGATACTGCAGGATTTTGCCAAGGTATTTGAAAGGATACCACATAGAACTGTTACATAAATTGCAGCAAATGGGGATGGATATAAAGCTGGATTAGGATATGAAAGTGACGGATAAACTTAAATAATAGTAAAGAACAATTTAGAAGAAGAGGTAACTAGTGGCATACAACAGATGTATAGATAGAGGATTAAGTAGTGGAGATGGTGGATTATGTGGAGTGCCCTCCCTCAATGAGTCCTTGGAGGTGTGGTGAAATAATAACAAATATAATAATAAGTTATTAATTATAGTCAAAATGTCTGGCATAGAAAAAATAAAATATGATATAATGAAATGCAAATATAAAAGAAAAAGCTTTAACTGAATCACAAGTACCATTTTAAAATGCCTTAATGTTAGGCTCGGCTGCAAAAAAAAACATCAATGAAGTTGGACCTCAAGCATTGATGTTTACCAATGATCATGAAACGAATTTTATATCCAGGCATGAAATTATGTCAGAAGAAAAGCTGTTATTTATTTATAGCATGCATCTTCACAAGAAGAAAATTCAGAAAAGCTGAGTTGTTGGGAACAACTGGAGCAACTAAGTCTACAATCTCAGTGTATTATGCCTTAATTGCATGTGTAGTACATTTCAAAAGGTATGTGGATATCTCAAGTAAGGGGATATTTAAGACTCTTATAACAAAAAACTGGAGTTTTCAGAATTAAGAAAATTTAGAAGCTAGCAAGCATAACAGAACATAACATACATGACCTTACTGAGTAATGGTTTCAAATTAAATAAAATACTGGAATTTGGATGAGTCTTGTAGATTTTTTTTAGTTGAATAACAAAGGTGAGCAAAACTGAGATCTTCAAAAGAATGATGGATGGTTCTCTTGCATTTTACACTAGGTGAAAAAAGATCATTGAAGGACAACTTATTTAAAAAAAAAGTTTTTTTCTGCAAACATTTGCAACTATAATAAATAACTTGAAAAGTGATTAAATAAAATGGAACAGCTAAAAATAAATAAAAGACTTTTTCAGGAAGTTACAACATAAGCAAAATATTAATTATACAAATAAATATAATAATTCTGATATTTCATTAATATTACACTGCCATCATCGGGGATCGCAGAACAATATGTGCATACAGGCACTAACACTGGGTAAATTAGGCTGAAGAAAGGCAACCAAAAGTTGGGCCTGGAGTAAATGGAATCCTCTAGTGGGTTAAATTGGGTGGTCTTGGCCATTGGGCCAGAGATCTCAGGATGAGTGTTTCCCAAATTTGGCAATCCAAATTTGTTGAGGTTTTGACAGTTTCTCAGGGTTGAGGCAGATTCCAAGAATAGCCTCTCATATATATATATTTGCTGAGGTGCAAAAATGGCCTTCTTTCAGCATATTAGCATGGTCAGAATGTCCAGAGTGGCTTAATGGTGGAATTGGATGTAGTCCATGTGTTCAGAAATTGTGATAATGTTCTGTCTGTTTGGCCATAGTAGGAAGTTTGTAACTGCAAGAGACTTAGTAGAAACCTGGTAGGTCTAGAGAATGTGGATAGTCTTTGGTGGAGCAGATAGGGGGGATGCTAATTTTTTGTGTGGTTTGTAAGGTTGAATTTCTTTAAGATTTTTTGTATTTCTTTAAGATTCTTTAAGAAAACAAAAAATAAAAATAAAAATTTTGATTTTTTGTTTTCCAGCTATCTGGGAAACATTTTCCCAAATAGCGATTAAAAACTTGCTCATTAGTTTCCAAATTCCTATTACATATACATAAACCCACATAACTATTACATAAGTCCACTGCTGGTGAACGTATCTACCTGTATGTGGGTAAATGGAACAATGGCGCACCCAGAGGGGGGGCTGGCCCCTCCCAAATGAATAATGAATTAGCGATCACTGCAGATGCATAGTGTGTTTTCTCACGTTGTCTACTCAACTCGTATCGACCCCCCACCCAAGATTAAACCCTGAGTGTGCTACTGAAATGGAGAATGTCAGGAATCCATCAGGCTGGAGTGTAACCATCATGTCTAGGAAGAGTAGAGTGTTGCCGCTTTCCTTTTCTAAGGTGAGCTGGATCCTGGGATACCTGACTGTTTAGATGTGTTAAGAAAATGTTCAAAGTATCCAAACCATGTGACCAAATGGAAACCACCTACATAGCATAGTCAAGCAGTGGGTTTATGTGCAGCAGAGTTTAAGGCATTTCCCTCATAGGTCTCCATGAAGAAGTTGGCCAGAGATGGAGAAAGCAAAGAACCCATGGCTGCCTTCTCTGTCTGTAGAATTTTCGTTGCCAAACAAAACAGCAGAGATCCCTGTTTCAGTTCAGTGAACTGAAATAGGGATCTGATTCAGTTCACTGAACTGAAACAGGGCTGAGATATTTGGAAGAAATATAGATTGGATAAGGTCTAAGATGTCTGAGTATTGAAATGTGAGGTTTTTTATACTGGTTTTAAAGTAGGCTGAGTTTTTTTATATGTGAAGGAGTGTTGCCAGTATATTGTAAAAGTACATTGGCTAATTTGTATGTGGATGAATCAATGTCATCCATAATGGGATGTAATAGCACATTTTGTTAATAGATTTTTGGTAGCCCATATATCCAGGAAAGGGGGGGGGAATATAGGAAACAACTTACAGTAGTAAAAATAATTACTGGAATTCTTTGGTCTACAGATGATATCTCAGGCAACATGTAGTAGAGTGAACATGAGGATGAAGAGTTTGTTTGGAATTTGGTCCTGATATTAGAGATTGGTTGTAATTTGGATAGCTTGTCCCCAAGAGGCAGACTTCAAAGGTATCAGGGAGAAAGGAATTTATGCAGAATTATAAGGCAGATGAGTGATCTTAAAATCAGTTATTGGCAGTTCCATGAATGGAAGAAAGATACAGTTTTAGTTTGACAGTTATACAGTTTTAGTTTGACTTCCACAGGCCAACAGGTGACTATTTGGGAAACATTTTCCCACATAGTGATTAAAAACTGGCTTATTGGCTTTCAAAGTACATACTATTTGAAATAAATTCTCTTCGTGTACCTCAACCTTCAATCATAACTGATTTTAAGATCACTCATCTGCCTTATAATTCTGCATAAATTCCTTTCTCCCTGATACCTTTGAAGTCTGCCTCTTGGGGACAAGCTATCCCAATTACAACCAATCTCTAATGTCAGGACCAAATTCCAAACAAACTCTTCATCCTCATGTTCACTCTACTACATGTTGCCTGAGACCTCATCTGTAGATCAAAGAAATCCAGTAATTATTTTTACTACTGTAAGTTGTTTCCTCTACCTAATATATACTGCTATAGTTAAATTATACCATAAATGGTCACTTGCTTTGCACTTGTCTTATCTGCCTAAACATTTCCTGCTCATCACCCTCTTATGTTTTCTGACCTATAGCAACATCCCACTAAATATTCTACTCTACCCTACAAAATACACTTCCAAAACCATTAGTGTCATTTCCTTCTAAATTCTCAACTCTGAGAGGATACAACTCATCACTTATCGTAAACAGAACTCCACCACTACATTTACTCTTCTATCCTAACAAAATATACTACAGCCTTTACTTTTATTCCTGTCAGGACAACCTCTTCTATCAACCATGTTTCACTGATTTCAGTAATCTCTGGACAAGGCAAAAGTTATCAATGCCACCAATCTATTTCCTTCATTCCAGAATATTCCTGGTATAAGAAACATCAATGCATTATCAGTATTCCTATTATATCCTTCAGACTCCATTTGATTCTGCAATATATCATACATTCTCCAACCTCCCAAGTGATTTATTCCCAGAAGAGACAGATACATGTCCTCAAGGAGATGTGTTTTGCATTATGGGATACTAAGGCAAGTGATGTGAAGTCATACCACCTTTACAAGTTGCCCCGGTCCTGAAAATACTTCAGGTGCAAACTTTGTTTGCTTACACGTAGATAAAGGATTAAACCGAGTATATAATTTCTTGGTATTTTTAATATAACCAAGTGAAAAAACTTCCAACAATCTTTCCATATGCCTATATATTCCATGTTCAAATGTAATCCATCCCTCAAATATAACTATCTTCAAATTCTAAGCATCTACACATTCAAGAACAGAAATCTGTCTTTATGTGTTTCATAGATTTTGAAAAAGCATTCGACAAAGTCAGACACACTAACTTAATAGAAGTCCTTCAACAAATAAGGCTAGACGAACAAGACATAAGACTAATAACAAATTTGTATTGGAATCAGTCAGCTACCATTCAATTAGACAACATTACCACCAGTGATATTAACATCAAAAGAGGAGTGAGACAAGGATGTGTGCTCTCACCACTCCTGTTCAACATATATGCAGAGGTAATCTTTAAAAAAGCATTGGAAGAATGTCCAGAGGGAATCACAATAAATGGAAAGATCGTTAACAACCTACGATATGCAGATGACACCGTGCTAATTGTAGATAATATTATGGATCTCCAAAAACTCATTGACAGAGTATACATAAAAAGCCAAAGAATGGGAATAAATATAAACATCAACAAGACAAAATACATGATCATCAGCAAACATCCAGCCTCATCAATGAAACTGACACTCAATGAGAAAAATATTGATCGAGTGTCAAGATATAAATATCTTGGTTGCTGGCTTAATGAACAGTGGGATCCAGAAATAGATATAAAGACAAGGATTGAAGTTGCATGGCAGTCCTTCATGAAAATGAGAACACTATTCTGCAATAAAGACCTAAACATGGAAGTCAGATGCCGAATGCTGAAATGCTATGTGTGGTCTATTCTGCTCTATGGAGTTGAAACATGGACATTGAAGGTGACAACCATCAAGAAAATTGAAGCCTTTGAGATGTGGCTATACAGAAGAATGCTAAAGATATCATGGACAGAAAAAATTACCAATGAAGATGTCTTAAAATCCATTGGCAAAGCTAAACATCTTGTACAAATAATCAAGAAACGAAAAACATCATATCTTGGCCACATCATGAGAAACAGCAAATACCAACTTCTACAAACTATTTTGGTAGGAAGAATTGATGGCAAAGGAACTAGAGGAAGAAAAAGAATATCATGGTTTGACAACATCAAGACGTGGACAGGAAAGAGCAGTGCACAACTGCTCAGATTAGTACAAGAGCGCAGTTTGTTCGCCAAGATGGTCGCTGACCTTCGATAGAAGATAGCATGATAAGAAGAAGATGCTCTCCTCCTCACCTTATCTGGACAATATGCTCACTATCTTCTCTCTCACTCTTTTGCTAAAATTCCTAACAGTAACAATTCCTCTCAGTTTTCTCACCACCTGATTCACACTACCTCTCAGATCATTTGCACCAACTATCTATCACTATCATCTCATCCATATTTTCACTTCTTCGTTGCTACAGTCACACTTTACTTAACATTCTATTCTGCACTATCTATCTCCATAAGTTATTTCTTTCACAGATCCATTCACTCCTTGTTCACTTGCATCACTCACTCTCCTCCAACAGTCCTTCCTTGTTCTCTCAACTTATCTACTTTTTAACTTTTTATCTCTAGATCACATACTATCAACTTTCATCCCTCTTTTCCTGGTTCTTTCATTCTCTGTCCTTCCCTCATTTCCATAACTTTCTCTCACTCCTAGTCTTATTTGTCTCAACATCATTTAGTCTTTCAAATTTTCTAGTCTCTTCTTTCACACATCAACTCATTTTTCATATATAATTTAGCTGTTTATCATCATCATCACCACCACCATCAATTTCCTGATATGCATGTTAAAGGGATGTTCAGGCTACTATGACAGCACTATGTGATTAAGTTTACACTGTTAGTGATCTCCTATCAACAATTTCTTCTATAGTCTATTACTTGTCACACTTCAGTATCGTCATATCTAACATTTTCTAACAATTTCATACTGAAAGTTTATTTTTCACTGATTAGACTATAATAAATTTAGTTTAATCCTTTATCCAAGTGCAAGCAAACAAAGTTTGAGCCTGAAAATATCTTCAGGACTGGGGTAAGGTAGTACAACACTGGGCAACTTGCAGCAAAGGTGGAGCAAGCTAACATCACTCCTATCTCAGTATCTCCCATAATGCAAAAACACATCTCCTTGTGGATATGTATAATGTTATGCATTAAGGGAAGGGCCACTACCCAGACTAGTTTCGACCTTTATTGAGGTCTCTTCAGTGGGAGCCAGGCCCAGAGGTGGAGATACCAGGCAGAAGCAAAATATTTTTAGGCGCAAACTTTGTTTGCTCACACTTGGATAAAGAATTAAACTAAATTTATTATAGTCTAACCAAGTGAAAAATAAACTTTCAACATCTTTCTCTAAATCCAGAGTAATTTAATAAAAAAGGTGGCACACCTTTTGGCATCTCCTATAGGTAAAGATGACCTGCCATTGCTTCTGCCTGGTATCTCCACCTCTAGGGCTGGCTCCCACTGAAGAGACCTCAATAAAGGTCAAAACTAGTCTGGGTAGTGGCCCTTCCCTTAATGCATAACATTATACATATCTGCAAGGAGATGTGTTTTGCATTATGGGAGATACTGAGATAGGAGTAATGTTAGCTTGCTCCACCTTTGCTGCGAGTTGCCTGGTGTTGTACTACCTTACCACAGTCCTGAAGATATTTTCAGGCGCAAACTTTGTTTGCTCACACTTGGATAAAGGATTAAACTAAATTTATTATAATATCATCATATCTAACTGAATCAATACACCTAGACCTTAATCTTCCTCTAGGTCTTTTTCCTGCTGTCTTGCCACAAACAGTTTTGCTAACCTTTTCCTCTACCATTCTATTTAAGTAACCATACCATCTTAGATTAGCCCTGCTCACATATTCTTGAATGCAAATGTCAGGTTCCTTCCCATGTCTTCACTTTTAATATGATTCTTCCATTAATGACATCTATTCACTTTACTAATCTTTCTTAGAACTTTCATATCCATGGTTTCTAATCTTTGATCAAGTGCTTTTTTCTTACCCAGTTCTAAGATCCATAACTTAAAACTGGTTTGAACACTGTAGAGGGTGGTCCATAAGTCACGATGGGGTTCAACAGGAGATCTACTCTCATACATCACCCATCGCTGGACAAATGCCATGGAGAAATTCAGCAAATCCCAAGTAGTTACACTTGATATCTCTAAAGCCTTTGAGCAGGTCTGGCACAAAGGCTTACTAAGCAAACTACCATCATTTGAACTGTCTCAGGACATCTGCAGATGGACATAGTGTTTGTCCGGACAGCTTCCTGTCTGGACAAACACTATGTGTGATGGTAGATGGCTCCCCTATCCTCTCACCATCCAAATGCTGGGATCCCACAAGGTTCAGTTCTCTCACGACCCTCTTCCTTCTATATATATATATATATCAATGACCTATTTCAGTTGACCTCTAATCCAATACACAGTTTTAGCAGATGACAGCACATTACACTCCTCCCCCTCTCATTTGACAAACTCTACTTTACACAACTCACTTCAACCTGCAGAACATCAACCACCACCACCACTGCCCTTAATTCTGACCTCCAAGCCATCCTCCAATGGGGGTCCAGATAACCTTGTCAACTTCAATGCTGGTAAAACCCAGTTCTGTCTTATTTTTCATAAAAAAATAACCATTTTCCCCCAACATTGGTTTTTGATAATAACACTCAAATTCCCAGACAAGATGAGATTTCTCTTCTCAGAATTACCCTGACATCAAGCCTCTCCTAGCATAAACACATCACAACCAGTGCATCCTCAGCTTCCAAAAAACTAGGTTTTCTCTTTCGCTAAGGAGGCTACTTCACCTCTAAACAGTTATTAACATTAAACAAATCACAAATCTGCCCAGCTCTCGAATACTGCTTTCACATTTGGAATGGGCTCCTAAAAGCTCCCTCAAAATACTTGACTCAATACAGAGGAGAGCAATTAGACTGATAAATGACCCATCTCTCACCAACCCGCTTCCCCTCACTTTCACACAGATGCTTGGTCTCTGCAATTTGTATATTCTATAAATATTTCCATGGGAAATGTTCATCGGAAACAGCATCAATAATTCCCCCACTCTGTACTAAGCCCATTGGAATACGTACAGCTGCCATCCAACATCCTTTCACAGTACACCTTGAAACCCACAGAACAAGTTTCTTTTCCTCCTCCTTGATCCCTGCTACTGCGGTACTGTGGAATAGTCTTCCCCCCTGGCGTATTTCCCAAGGAATATAACATACAGGCTTTTAATTCAAATGTAAACAAGTTTCTCCTTTCCCAACCCATATACGGTACTAACGTACTATAGGTTGACCAGCCAACCTCTTGTATATGGGCCCAACTTAAAAAAAATAAAAATAAATAATAGATGCTATCTGGATGAGAGAGAGATAGGACAGAAGTTGCATCCAACGACCTTTGCAAAGGACCATAAGGCATGACTACCATATGAGCAGAAGGCAAGTTTTTTTGCCATTGAATTTTCAAAGTTAGAGTAAGAAA
The DNA here is from genome assembly GCF_054136105.1 of Typopeltis vanoorti. Classification (NCBI taxonomy): domain Eukaryota; kingdom Metazoa; phylum Arthropoda; class Arachnida; order Uropygi; family Thelyphonidae; genus Typopeltis; species Typopeltis vanoorti. The sequence continues at coordinate 129,381,190 of NC_143549.1, forward strand.
GTAAAAATCGTAAGTATATAAGTTAAATATGATGGAAATGAATTATAAAGAAAGGCTATGATGGCAAATGATTTGATATGTTGTCTGTGTATAAGGAATGGACACAAATGTTTGGAGTGGAGTGAGTTTGAGGGAAGAATGGATTTGTATAAGAGGGATGGCCTACACTTGAATGCATTTGGCATCAGTAGTCTTGAAAAATTATGAATTGATATGAGGCCTAACACAGTCAGGGAAACTGAATTATGATGGGAGGAATCATGAGAATTTGTGCATAAGAGTGACAATGTTACGTAATTGTGTCAATGATGGAAATGGTTATTATTATGGAAATGATTATGAAGAAAGAGCAATTTGTGTTTGTCCAGTTCAGACCTATCGAGCATGTGTAAACATGTCTGTATAAGTAAGAAACTAGATAAGAACAGAGGTTTGCAAGTTGTGGAACCATGTTGCACAGACAAGAGTAAGAGTATACAAAAAAGTATGCAGGTAACTTGTGTCTATACACAAATGCTAAAATAATAAAATAAAGGAGTAGAGTTTGTTGCCTTGGTTAATATTACTGGGACCTCAACATTATAGGCATTAGTGAGACCTGGCTATCAGAAAAAGATATACCAACTGGTGTCAAGTGCAAAGGGTATAGTATTTTTAGAATGGATAGGAGAGTGGGTGGGGATGCACTTCTAATGATATCAGATGACTTGAATCCAGTTAGAGTTGAGACCTATGGCTTCAATCCTAGTAACAGTTTTTCATGTGGCAGTGAGTTTCAAGCCATCTGGTGTGAGGTAGAGTCTAACAAGATTCAATACTTATTGAATCTTGTTAGACTCTACCTCACAAAGTGGGGTGTTGTTACAGACCTGGTGGATCAGTTGCAAGTGATGAAGAAATGCACCACCAAATAAAGATGATGGGTGTGAAAAGAGTAATCATAATGGAGAACTTTAATTATTCAAACAGTGATTGGGTAGCATGAAATTACATGAGAAGAATGAAACTGAATTATTTACTGAGCTGCTGTCAGACAACTTCCTCAAGCAGCATGGGAGAAGGAACTCATGGTCAAAGAATGTTAAATCTGATTATAGTGTTGGGGGGGGGGGGTTCAGTTAAAGACATAACTATTCTGCCTCTGGCTGGTGACAGTGATCATGTAGTACTCACTTGGGAGGGCAGCTAAGTTTATGAATGTTCCATTCAAAAAAAAGGTTACATACCGAACTACAAAGCAGAAAATTATTTTCACCTGAGGAGTATGCTGGGTTCTGTCCCATGATATCAATTGTTGGATGAGGAGGATATCGACAGTGCCTAAAAAGTGTTAAAAGCTACTAAATGATGCAATATCAGAATGTGTCCCTAAAGTTTGAAGAATAAATACAGTAGATATGAAATCTACTCTATTGTTATGTAATCTAATTAAGAAAGAAATTCTTCAGAAAAAAATGATGCGGAAGGAATACCATGTGCATAAGGATGATGTCAGTTATGATAATTAAACAACAGGCCAGAAGAGTCACAAGTGTTGTGTGGAAAGCTAAGTCTGAGTATGAAAAGAAACTGGCTCTCCAAGTTAAAGAAACCAAAAGAATTCTACTATTATGCTGCAAGTAAAACAAAGAATGAATTTGAAAAAATAACTCCACTAAATGCAGATGATATGTGGGTGACTGATGCAAAAGAGTTTGTTCAACTAGTGAGTAGCCATTCTGCTAAAAGCTATAAAGCTGGTAACGCAACACTGAACTCCCCGCTACCTCTTCACTATATAAAGAAACTCGTGTACGAGGAGGAAGTACTAGAGCTGCTGCACAAGTCGAATAAGAATTCTGCAATAAGAACTGAAGCTAAAAGAGTGTTCAGCTGAATTGGCTATTCCTTTGACCAGGCTAGATAATTTGAGTTTCAGAACAGGCAAGATTCCACAAAGTAGAAGGAATGTATGGTAATCCCATTATACAAGGGTATGTAAAGACTGATGTATACAACTACTGACCAATTAGTATCTCAGGAGTGGTGGTGAAGATTTTGGAAAAGTTGGTTATGGCTTGCATTCAGAAATGGATCAACAGAGAATCTCTACTTTGCAACAAACAGCATGGGTTTACTAAAGGAAGATCATGTTTTAGCAACTTGGTCACATTCTATAATAATGTTACCAATGAGTCAGACAAGGGAATGGATACACCATGATACTTTTGGATATTGCTGCTAAGGCTTTTAACAGAATACAGCATGGAAGACTGTTACATAAACTGGAGAATATTATTATTTATTATTATTTTGTGACACCTCCAGGGAGTTAAAAGACTCATCGAGGGGAGAGCACCAGCTCTACATCTCTTACTTATTTTCATAGTCTGTCTTTTTATTGCTGATTTTCATATACAGTAAACCCTCGATTTAACAGACAAAATTTCTGATCCATATGTCACATGAGAAAATTAACACCCTGTTAATTTAATAAATGCTTTCAACCAAGATTTGGTTATAGTTAAATTAACAGGTTATTTTTTGTTATTAATTTCCTGTTATTTTTAACAAATTTTGGCGAATAGGCCATCATATGTTGGAAAAACACTGTAGTAATTTAGCTGACATAAATGAGTCACCATTCATAAAACATGTTCGGTAAATGATTAGGGCATGATCACACCAATCTCACCTAACTGGTTCTTTTGTCGCGTGGCATGACTTTCTGCGGCAGTTTTATTACATGCATTTTTGTAATTTTAAGGAGTTAATTATAAAAAAACAGCAGAATTCAAAAGTTTAAAAAAAAATGTATAGTTTTTCAAAGCAGGATTACCTAAGCTAAGGTACTAAGATTACCTAAACCAACAACAAAATATTGCAGTATAATGTTACAGATATTTTTATTTTAAAAAATTCACGATTTAATGGACACCCCTTAGCTCCTATTAGTCCATTAAATTGAGGGTTTACAGTATATATACATATATATATATATGTGTGTGTGTGTGTGTGTGTGTGTGTGTGTGTGATAGACAAGAGGAGGACAAAGTATGCATTAAATTTAATGCATGCTTTGAGACTATAGTAGTGTTTCGTAGCCAATACTTATCCTAAATGTTTATCAGGAAACACAGAAATCGTTACTCAGGGTGCTAGCATGATCTGCCAGTCCCGACTTGCAATAATATATGTAATTTTATGTTCCTTGTGGTGAATGTTAACAAATCTTCCAACTGCCCACAGAACAAAGTGCACATGAACTTTATATACTCCAGGATGTGTATAAAGAAGGGAACATCATGAACTATTTTTCTATTTTATAGGGGATTATAGCCACTGACTAAAAAATGTGGTGAAAATAACTGAATTCTGTGTCAAGAGCTCCATTATAAGAACAAACAGCCCTGGTAACTATGTATATTTTGAAGATACTAGACTGTTCTCAAGAAAACGGTGTGTGGATTTCTTAAGAGCAACAAAAAAAAAAAAAAATGAAATGAAATAATGGACCATTTGAAACACATTTGACTAGTATGTCTAGGAATGATAGTTATTTTTCATTTTGTGAAGTGTATTTTTGATGTTGGCTATTTAAATGCATATCTAATGTGCCTTGGCCATAGATTGAAATAACAAACAGCTAGACTACTGGTTTGAGAGTGTAGCAGTATTCTCTCTAAGTGTTTGGTAGAGAAATTTGGAAACTGGTGAGAGATAGAGGGAGGGGGGGAAGAGACCCATTATAATTGTTTGTATATTTTTACCTTCCATGTAAAATAATGTGAATGTATGGTAAATTAGAATGAAGTTCTTCGGGGGGGCTCAATTGGGTGAAGGCACTACCAGTGATACATGTCTCTGCTGCGTAATGATATCACAGATAATCATGATGTCTGAATTTTTGAGGATAAAAGTTATTAGAATTTTGAAGTGAATAGAATTTTTAATGGAGAGAATTGCCTGAAAGAAGGAGGCAAATGATTTTTCTAATTGTATAAGTGAGGGTGAAACTGTCTATACTATCAACTACAGGATGAAGAATTAATTTTCTTTAGACCTCTCATACCTATAGCCTCAGGTCTGTATGAACAGTCATTTTTAACTCAACTCTCAGATTAATTTGTTGAATGTATAAACAGAACTAAGATAACATCGCCTACAAAAAAAAAGATGAAAGATTAACAAAACTAGTGTCATCATCATCAAATTCCTGACATGTACCCTCAAAGGGTGTACAGGATATTATAGTACTACATGAAAAATTTACGTCATTACTAACTTACTATCTACAATTTTCCTCAAAATCGGTCTGTTACTTGTCAAGACTCCAACATTATCATATAATAAAATTAGTTTAATCCTTTATCCAAGTGTGAGCAAACAAAGTTTGCACCTGAAGTATCTTCAGGACTAGGGTAAAGTGATACAACACCAGGGCAACTCGTTGCAAAGGTGGAGAAAGCTACCAAACTCCTAACTCAGTATCTCCTATAATGCAAAACACATCTCCTTGCAAAGAGATGTGTTTTGCATTATCTCCTAAGTATCTCCTATAATGCAAAACACATCTCCTTGCAAGGAGATGTGTTTTGCATTATAGGAGATACTTAGTTAGGAGTGTTGGTAGCTTTCTCCACCTTTGCAACGAGTTGCCCTGGTGTTGTATCACTTTACCCTAGTCCTGAAGATACTTCAGGCGCAAACTTTGTTTGCTCACACTTGGATAAAGGATTAAACTAATTTTATTATACTCTAACCAAGTGAAAAAATAAACTTTCAACATCCAACATTATCAGATCTTTTATTATTATTCGTGACACCTCCAAGGAGTCCGAAGACTCATCGTGGGAGGATACCTACAACTGTCTCAACCACTACACCGAACCTCTACTACAATCATCTCCATCAACGCCATCTACCCCACCTCCACCACAACAACTAGTATTTTTGTCTGTAAATTGTGTGTGTTCTAAAGGGCCGATTTGTCTGCATGCGGGATGAAAAACCCGAGTTTCCGGGAGAAAAAACCCTGCTACCACCGTATGAGATCAGCTAACTCACCTTCGATTGAAATTGTCCAGATAAAGATTCCTCCTGTCGCGACGAGAATCGAACGTAGGCCTATTCCAATCGAAGGGCACAATATACCGTTGTTCTTCCAATTGCACTACGGAGGCACTAAAAATAAAAAAAACTTATATTTCTATCATCTAAGGCACTTTGTACCATATCAATCCATCTATATCTTGGTCTTCCTCTGGGTCATTTTCCTGCCAACCTGGCAGAGAACACTTGTTTTGCTAATCTTTCCTCTCCCATTCTGTTTAAGTGACCATACCACCTGAGATTAGCTCTGCTAACGCATTCCTGGATGCTCACAATGTCAAGATCTTTCCTAATATCCTTGTTTTTAATATTGCCATTGATGCCATCTGTTCACTTTTCATTTATCATCTTCACAAAAATCGTGCCAAAGAAGCAAAAATGTTTTACTTGTTCTACAGGTTCCCCATTCACAACACAGTAACAATTTCAACAGTTCTACCTATTTTCATTGTCTTTGTCTTTTTAATGCTGACCTTCATACCATATCTATTACAACAGTTATTCAATTTAGTCGGAGAATCTTGCAAACTTGTACTGGATTTATTTAGAAGTATAACATCGTCGGCATAAAGTAAAGAGCTGACATTAACATCTCCAATTCTGATATCATGTTTAATACCACTTTCCTTCATAATGTGATCCATATAGATAATGAATAACAGAGGGGATAATGTACATCCTTGTCTTGCACCAGATTTAACATTGAACTATCTTCCTGTACTTCCTTCAATTCTAACTGCTGACTTACAACTCAAATAAAGACTAAGTATTGCTTGATATAATGCCCCATTGACACCATACAACCATAGCATATTGAATAGCTTCTCTCTTGGCACCTTGTCATATGCCTTTTCCAGATCGACAAAACTTAAATACAGATCTTTGTTATATTCCCATGCTTTCTCAACTATTTGTCGTAATGTGAAGATCTGATTCTGACAGTCTCTATTTGGCATCAATCCAGCTTGTTCTTTCCACAATTCTTCTCGACCGTTTCTCAAGTATACTTACAAAAAAAAAAAAAAAAAGATGAAAGATTAACAAATCTTGCCAGGAACACTCAGTAAGGAAGTACCTTTGTAGTTCTCACATTCAGTTTTATTTCCCTTTTTATATATGGGTACTATTAGAGCTCTACTCCAATCATCGGGAATTCGTCCCTCTGTCCAGGCTTTCTGAACTATGCAGTGCAGCCACTGTAAGACTTTTATACCACCATATTTCAGATCTCACCAGTTTTTGTCTTTTTTGTTTCCGTCACCCCCTATTATGTCGATCTGGTACTTATCTAATTTCTCATGTTGATAGTACCAATCTTTAACTCTGGTGATGTTGAGTTGGGGTGTACTTTCAGATTTGTTCCATTAACTGACTTTTCACTGTTCGCCCTGGTTCCCTGGCGAAAACAACGGGGACCTTGTTTAACCGGGCGACGCCCCAGCCGGCATGAAATTTTGTCATGTTGTACCATAATTTTCTATATTGGTTTAAGCCAATAAGAATACAATTTGGCCGGCTAAATCCCAAATTGCCAGCCCATCGTCATTCGTTCGGTATCCAGGTAGATACCCAACAGGGTGCACCACGAGAAGGTGAGGATTGGACATTAGGTCAGAAGCCCTGGTCGGTTCTCTGCATTTCTTTAAAATCTATGTGGTGGTCTCCTCTCAGTTATACAGCTTTGACCCTTAAGAACCCCTCCCCCCCAAAAAAAATGAAAGTAAAAATAGCAGTGGAAAAAAATCTACAGGAAGACCAAATTATAGGAAAGTTGATGCAGTTAGAAATCTCTGATCTTATTATAAATATTCCAGACATCAGGCAGATTTGTAAGAAATTTGTTGCTTGGAAACTACTCATGAAATTTTAATTGTATTAAACTTACATGATACACCTCCTGAGGGTATATGCGAAAAAAATTATGAACCCAAATTATAACACTGTTTTCAAAAAGAATTTCTATTTGGATAAATTCTGTGTTGCAATTTTATGCACTACATAAATGAAAAAGGAAACAATACATTATAGTGAAAATTCAAATGACAAAAAAGGTTAAATGCCACTGAAAGAAACTGATAATCATATAAAAATAAACAAACATGAAAACACCATATAGGCATAAGGGTATTTGATAGTAAAAAATACCTTCTAAGTCTTCTAATGCTTCCTTTTCAGCAATTAGCATAGGTCTCAAACCTTTAGATGCAACGAAATCTTTAAGTGCAAGCAATGATGTAAATATTTCTTCTTGTCTTATTGAAAATCCTATTCTTTTAAGGCGTTCATACAAAATACTTTTTGATTCCTTACTAGTGTTTGTTATAAAGCGCAATTTCAGGTTGCTCTTTCGGAGCCTAAAAAAAAAAATTTATATCAGGAAGAGAGGTTTATTTATATATATATATATATATATATATATATATATTATAATAATGCCACAATTGTTTTGAGAAGTCCCATAATTTTTTCTTCTAATTTCATGAAATCAATATTTGTTATGGGATATCATTTTTTTTTTTAATATTAACCCCACACACAATAGTACTATCATGTTGTAGGTTTTTGTGACCTATGTGTGGGCAAAAGGTTAAGGAGAAAGAAGGAATCTAATAAGTTTCTTGAAAAGACAGGTCGTACTCATTGCAGAAAACAGTAATGGGAAGGCTTCCAAAGAACAGAGATAGATGGAATGAAAATGAGAAGTTGGTCTGATATGTTTGGAGTTGAAATGTGTATGGATGTCAACTAGCAACTGCTTGTGTTCTGTATATGAATAGAGGAAAATAGAGGAATGGTGGTGGCTCGTTCAGTTCAGAAATACTCAAGAAAGTACCAATAAAAAATATAAAAAATTAAAAAAAGGCATAATACAAAAACAGAATATCTGTGAGAAAGTAACTGAAGGGAGTTAGAGAATGGGTGACCTATTAATAAGCAAAAAGCCTTCTTCTGTATACAATCGTTTCACCACACAAAATGTGAAAACAATATTCTCAGGCAGAGATTATGTTAAAACATTTTATAAATCCCAAGTCCAGGCAAGTTGGACTTGGGATTTATAAAATGCTAGGAGCAGAGCAGATGAAAAGTAGTATTTTGAACAAAAAAATAAAAAAGATTTTTGAAAGCTGAGAAGGTATGGATGTCATATGAAAATCAGAGCAAGAGAAAAACTAATTATGACTGGAATTAGAATATTATCAAAAATAAGAGTGATGTATGATCTTTCTTTCAGGTAATAAAACAGGACTTATTTTGGACAATGAAATTCATTAGTCTGTCTGCACCTGAGACTTGAGAATGGTGAAGAATCAGCATATAATTTCTTGGTATCTTTAATTAAGAACAATGCAATTTAGTATAGAAAGAAGTATGCTTGGTATCACAAGGCTGGATCACAAAAGGAATATGTCGATCGATAAGAAATCAAACCAAAGTCTCTGACATCATAGGAAGAGTGAAACATCCAAAGTGGCAATGGGCTGGGAATATTGCTCAAAAATAAGATCAACGATGGACAAAAGAAGTACTGGATTAGATTTCACAGGAGGAAAAACAACTACGACGCCAACCTAAATCACAGTGAATTGATGATATCATCAGATTTGGAAATGATATCATCATTGATCTTTAAAAGGCCTTCATCCAGCAGTGGACTGACAATGATGATGATTATTTTGATACTTTTTAATTTTTTAAAATATTTATAGCTGCAGAAATAATATCTCAAGATCAGAGATAGCTACAGAAGGTTCTTTCACTTGGTTACGAATTAAATTATACTTGGCAAAAAATTAATTCCTTGTTTAATCTTCTACTGAAAAGTAATAAACACATCTTCATGACTTTGAAAGAAATGCATTGCTTTGGGAAAAGAGTTAGTACCCATTAGCCCGCCAATGAGTACTAATGTACTATAGGTGGGTTTAGAACCTTTCAAGAAAATTTCTTGTGAAGTATTATTTACTCGCTGGCCAGGTTGCACAAGTAATTAGCATATCCACTCTCCAATAACAGGATGTGGTTTGGAATACTGCTGTGGACATGGATATTTGTGAGCATCTTTAGGTAGTAGATAAATTTCAATGCCACTATGAGGGTACTACCTTGCTTACTGGAATCCTAAAGTGCTTGAAAAATTCCATGTTTGGTCTCTAGAAAAGGACATCTGAATCAGGTAAAAAATGAATAATAAATATGAAAATATTAGTAAAAATAGAAAAAAAAATCCTTAGCCCAACAATGGGCACTAATGTACTGTTTGCAATGTTTCATAGGTGAAAGTTAAAACAATTCTTGAGGCAGTGTCTTGAGGTTGTGAAAATTCAGAAAAGGACATATTAGATATGAACTATGGGGAATAATATATGTTCAAAGTAGGTCTTACCTTAATTGGGAGGGGGGGGGAACAAAAGGGCCCATGAGTGTGCAGCATGAAAGAATGAGGAATAGGAAAGTAATAAAGGCAGCATTGCTTTACAAAGGAATATGATGAGCATGGTGTATGGAGACAATCAGTCAGAATATGCCAAAAGAGCATCTGCTGGAGAAAGGATGGATAACTAGAAGTAACACCAGTTTGAAGAGAGGAGAAAGTAAATGAAATGGCTGGAACAAACAAGTTGAGAGGGTGCATAAATCAAATGGCATGAAATTTAAGACTCACCTCAAATACCAAAAGGAATAAGATAGTAAATGCTTTACCTATGCATGACAGTAAGCTGAGCAGACAAGCATTTGCTGATAATTTAATAGCAAGAGTGATCAGAAAGAGGAGTTTAGAGTATGTGAATGTGTGAGATTAAGATGATGGGCAAGGACAAATGTACAAAATCAGATGGAAGGGGAACACATAAACCAACTTTCCAAGTACCTTAAAACCAAAATCCTCAGATAATGATCATAGATTTGTTAGATTTGTCTAGCATCCTCTATTTTTAACCCTTTCTTTTTTTTTTTAAAAAACTACTTTTAACCATTTTTAAATGTAGCACAAATCATGTATGATGAGACCAATGTGCAGCAGAAATGTGTCAGAGGTACAGCAATGCGTGTATTGCCAGGGTATGATAATGCAGTGGTTGGAGAAAGGGGCAGTGATAATGAATGAGATGATAGTGAGAATGCTTAGGAAGAGAAGTTTAGAATATGTGGATGTGTGGTGTACATTTCAGAATAGAAGTGAGCTGCATGCAAGAGATGGATTGCATTTGAACACAGAAGGATGCAGACATTTGGAAAGACTTGTTTCCTGTGCTCTAATATGCTCTTAGCATATTAGAGCACAGAAACTAGAAATGCAAGGGGAGAACATAGCAGGGATTGCCTTATAGTAACTTGAGAAATGAGTGTGTGTACACTAAATTGCAGAGGGTATTAATAGCTATATGAATACTAACAATGCACTGGATTTTCTGTATACAAATGCTAGGAGCATTAGGAATAAAGGGAATGAGGAAAAATGGTGTAAGATATGGTGTGTGGCATGAGATAGTTTATAAGACAAGATATTCAGTGGGATATTGCTAAAGACCATGGTCATGAGAGGGAACATTTAGGCAAGTGATCATTCTGGGGACTTCAACTATAGCAATATAAACTAGGAAGAGGAGGCAGCACAACATAAAGTACTAAGGGAACCGATTTTTAGAACTGCCTTAGGCAGCATGTGGTGAAGTAGGGGGAGGTCTGCCCTGGGTGGCACTTTGAACCTTTTTGAACTTTTGTAGTTAATTCTAAAAAATCAGTCTCAAGACCTCATTTCCAAATATTGCAATACTGCTGCGAATTTTCCTCATAATTGCTGTAGGTGTTGCTAGTTGTGAGAGGAGTTTTTCTAAATAAAATTGATTAAGAATTATGTACATTACTATGAAATAGACTTCACCATTGTCATCGATAATTTTTCTAACAGAAAAGCAAGAAATATAACATTTTAGAATGTTGAAATTAAAGTTTTACTTCAAAAATAAACATAGCATTTTAATTTATTTTCGTATACGTCATTTTGACTTTAGGTAGTATTTTTGGTGTGTATTGAGAGGGGTGGCAAACTCAGGGATCGCCCTGGGCAGCAAAAGCTCTAGCTACACCACTGGGTGAAGAGAATGAGGATGAAGAGTGGACTTGGACATAACATCAGAGGATCTGATTGTGAATGGAATGTAATACTTGCATTAAATAAAGTGGTTTGCTGACGATGCAAAGCTAGGAAGAGTGATATTTAATGAAGATATCATAGAGATTCAGCAGACTGACAAACAGGCTGACAGTTTAACATGGCCAAGTGTAAGGTCATGCGCTTTGGGATGAAGAGATCACAAGATGTATACTACAATGAATGAAACTAGACTGCAGGAAAATGACAAGGTCAGGGATTTGCATGTGATTGCAGACAGGAAATTGAAATTCAGAGGACATATCACAAAGGTCTCTAAAGCACATCAGATTACTTGAACGGCAAAGAACACATTGACAAGCAGAAAGGAATATTATGGTTTCCCTTTATAAGACTTAATAAGGCCACATCTAGATTACTAGCATGGAACTTATCACTTAGATTTCATGCAGAGATAGTGGAGAGGATCTAGAGATGAATGATTAAGATTGTGACAGTTCTATGGAATGCTTCATATGAGGATAGATTGAAGGGCTATAGGATACAAAGACATAGTCAAATGAAGAGATAACATGACCAAAACATAAGAGGTATTATAGGACTGACAGTGAAAACTTTTTTCAATACATAATAGAATGGGAGAGAATAAATGATTACCCTTAGAAAGGGTACAAAGGTTTGGTTAACAAGAATGTTAGGACTATATTTGTTGTGTGGAGGGCAGTGAATGGTTGGAATAGATTACCAGACCAGGTTGTAAGTACTTCGTCAATAAACGAGTACAAAGAGAAGTATGGCAGGTATTTTGTGAATAATGGTATGGGACTCCTGTAATGTGCATTTGATCCCATGGAGATACCCAAAAAAATAATGTGAGTTAGCTGGTCTCATAAAGAGGTGAAAGGGTATTCCTTCCTTGAAACACAGGTTTTTAGTCCTATCAAATTGGCCAGAAGAACAATGCAATTGACAGATATAATACACTGGCTTTATAGCCCTGGATGCTTCAACTGAAATTTTAAAATGACAGCCGAGATAAGAGCAAACTACGTTTTGCAGGTAGAGAAGAAGATTGGAATAATTGAAAACATCAAATGAATTTTCTTTACCAACTCCAATTAATAAATTTGCCAGGAAGAAGAAAGTTATACACAAATAATGGATTGTAGTGAAGTAAACAAAAGCAATCATACTCCCATCAATAAATCAAAGCAAAATAAGTTTACATCAGATGGCACACAAAAATACAGTATTTTAATACTAATTTCTAAAAAAAAAAAAAAAAAAAATGAAGAATTGCTCATGAAAAATTTAAAGAAAATAACAGATGTACGCATTCGTCAGTAGCCTCACAATAATAGCGCAATCACTCTTTTCCAAAACCAAAATCTCATTCCACTAATGGTAAAAAAAATGGGATTATGGAGCAGGTAGAAAATAGCAGCCTGCACACCCAACACTCCCACAACTGACTTTCATTAGCGGATGATTATTATATACTCGGTTTAGAGTAATAAATAATAATCAACCCACCGCTCTAAGGCTTCAACAGCACCTGGTATGGCTTGATCATCAATGTGCAAAGTACCGCTAAGATCAATTAATACAGCCTTAATAGTGTGGTCTTCCATACTAATACGAGGCCGAAGTCTCGAAAACCAAAATCCAAATTTTGATGTTATTCTTATTAACATGAAATCAAGATACAACCGAATCGTAACTAATCGTGTATCATAAAGAACCAACACACGATTTAAAACTTTAGGTTAATAATTAACGCCATTTTGGCACAGTACTGGTAATAACGACAAACACTTCTTTTAATATCTATAACACTCGCCACTCTTCCATTTGGCCCAACATTCACTTCTAATCAACACGTAGAAATTAAATTCACCGCCTGGTAGAGTGCCGCATTCATTATTATTATTATTGAAAAAACTACAGCATGAAAGTGACAGTAAGCACACTATACTAGCGTGTTTTTTTTTATTTTTTTATTTTTTTATTTTTATACTTTATATAGAAGAAGACCGTTTTTCTTTCACTATCAATTTTTTCGCAGCCCACCTTTAGGCACTAGGCTCCGACATAGTATGATATTTTCTGTGTGTGTGTGTGTGTGTGTGTCAAAATCATTAAACTTTCATTAGCAACAGTAATGCATTTCTCACTCATTCATTTTTATCTTTTAATGGTAGAACATAATTTTCTCTATAGACAGGTTATATACCATATTTGAATTTTTTTCTCAGGACTAGTAGAACTTCAGGTAATAAGGCCGGTGTAGCTCACTGGAAGTGGTACTTGCACTCCTAAGCGCTAAACTTTCCGAAGATAGATTTAAGTTCAAGTCTAGTCGCCGAGTAGCGAACTTTTTCTAACCCTTTTTTCGATTGATTCCCGAGTTAGTCGATATCTGGCACGGGCAAGTGGGTTTTTCCTCTCGGAAACTCGGGTTTTTCTTACCGAACTCAAGAATATCGACGGGAGAACCCACACTATTTCAGACATTAAAAAAAAAATATTGTGTTAGGTGAGGTACCACGAGATGGTGGCACTTGTTGAGCCGTCTTTCCACTGGAGGCTGCTTAAATTAGTGATAGCTTTGGGCCAGCTATCTCTGATTGGCTACCAGTGTAGACTGAATTGCCACTCAGTCTCCAAAAGTTAGGACTAAAATGGCCTCGCCAACTCCCTATACGAGAATAAAAGGCATTAACTGATTTATTATTATCAGCTAACGCCATTTTATTCCCGTATACGGGAGTAGGCGAGGCCATTTAGCCCTATCTAACTTTTGGAGACTGAGTGGGCAGTTCAATCTCCACTGGTACCGAATCAGAGACAGATGGCCCAAGGCTATCACTAATTAAGCGGTACGCAGTGAAGAGAGACGGCTCAAATGTGCCGCCATCTCGTGGTTCCTAACCCTAACACAATATATTTAATGTCTGAAATAATGTGGGTTCTAAGGTCGATTTTCTTGAGTTTACAGGACGAAAAACCCGAGTTTCCGGGAGGAAAAACCTGCTTGCCCGTGCCAGAGATCGACTAACTCGGGAACCGGTCGAAAAAAGGCTTAGAAAAATTTCCTCTAGTCGCCGACTAGACTCGATTATTATTTATTATTATTATTATTATTATTATTATTATTATTATTATTATTATTATCAACAACGGACCTCTATGAAGTCAAGAGACTCATCATGGTAAGTCCCACTCTTTCATGCACAGCCCATCCTACTTACTTAAATGCATGTACTGTCCATGCGATCATCACACTCTCAGGCAATGCATTCCAATCACCCTTTTGTATTTCCATACAAAAAATCTATTCCTTATAACCTCCTTTCCCCTCCATCATCCAATCCTTCATCTCTTTCACCTCCTCCAAAATATCCCCACCAATCCTATACTCTGCTTCCCAACTTTACTCACCCACCTTATACAGCTTTCAGGGATGGCCTCTTGTTTTCTCCTTGACTTGAGATATTCTGTGAAAAATCCCGTCCAATCTGGTAATTATCCCTTATCAATTTATACATCTTCATCATGTCTTCCTTCTTCCTTCTATCCACTAAGCTCTGTAATTTACAATCTCTCAATCTGTCCTCATATTCCACATTCCAGAGAGCAAAATCAACTTAGTCAATCATCTCTGGATCCCTCTCCAACATCTCATTCATAATAATTTCTCATTATCCTTTTGAAACACATGGCGACCAAATCTGTGCATGCTAATCCATATGCGACCTGATCAAAGTCTTGTACAATGGAATAAAAACATCCTTCTTGTAAATGCCAGTGTTCTCTGCATCATTCCCATAATCCGCTGTATCGTCCTCACAATATTAGCGAAATTTCAAATATCTATCCATCACAACTTTCAAATCCTTCACCACCTCCAAAATATCCCCCAATCCTATACTCTTCTTCCCAACATTGTTTCCCAAATTTTAAAAACCTTACACCTTGTAACATTAAACTGACATCCCCCACACACTCGCCCATTCAGTTTATTTACGTCCTCTTGCAAAACTCCATCTGCTCTACTTCTCCTAACTCTCCTCAACTTTACATCGTCTGCAAGCAATTATATAGCTTTTTAAGCCCTTTCCAATGTCATTTACACACAAATTAAACAACCATTGCCCCAAAACATCCCTGGCAAACCACTAGTGACTTGACTGTTCTGGGTTATTACTCCCCCCCCCATACACAACCTGTTCATATAATTCCTATCAGACTACCAATCTCCAATCTAATGCCATGTATTCTCATTTCAGTACTAGTTTGTTATGTGATATTCCATCAAAAATCTTTGCCAAATCTTAATATACTATTTTTGTATGCATTCCCTTGTCCAATGTATTTGTCACCTTGTCATATTAAACAGATTGCAAAAACACGATCTTCATTTATCAAACCCATGCTTCCCATTGAACAGAATTCTACTGCTGTCCACCCAGTTCTGAATCCATGTCACTAGCTTCTCCAACACCTTGACTACAACTCCAAACAAGCAGATTGGCCTAAACTTGAAATCTTTCCTTTATCACTCCCCTTTATGAAGCAAAACAATTTTGCAATATTTCCGCTCCTTTGGAACCAGGAATAATTTAAGACTCATGTTAAAATGTGAGTGGAAGCTGTTGTTAACTTCCTGGAACATTCCCTAACGACTCCAAGTCACATGGCCTCGTTGATATCATGTTTACTCGACTCCACATATACCTACTGCTCACTCATCATCATTGGTAACTCTCCAACATTCCCACCGCTCCAAAATTCTGCAACAACCCTATTAAGATTTAGGAGACTGAGTGGACAGTTCAGTCTCCACCGGTAGCCAATCAGCGATAGCTGGCAAATAATTCTCACTAATTATAAGCTGCCACCGATGGATGATATGGGGAAGCACATACTACCAGCACTTGATAACCTACCCTAAGATATATTACTGTCTGAAATAATGTGGATTCTATGGTCAATATTTTTGAGTTTATGGAGCGAAAAACCAGAGGTATCTATCCGGGAGAAAAATATCGCTTGCCCGTGCAAGAAATTGATTAACTCGCGAACCGGTCAAAGATAGGCTTTTAAAAAATTCCTCCAGTTGGCGACTAGACTTAAACTGAAGTCCATCTTTGGGTGGCCTAGTGCTGAGAATGCAAGCGTCACTTACACTGAGCTACACGAAACTTGGATTATTATTATTATTATGCAAAAATTGCTGATTTTTGTATTGCAAAAAATTCCCATGAACAGGTAAGAAGACAAAATATGTGGTCAAACTTGTTACAAAAAAATGGACTTCGTTAAGTAGGAAACATGCAGCCACAGCAAAAGAACACTTGCCAAATTGCTTCAATATTTGCTGAGAAGGACATTTTTTTCAATAAGCACAATCTGAACTCAAGTGCACAGACGTGGTTTCGTGCGATTTTAGGAGATAGGGAAACACTAAAATTCCAAAAGCAGACCATTAAAATTTTATCGGACCATCGGGGATGTTGAATACAGAATAGATTGAATTGACTGAGTAGCGTTTGAGTAATGGATGACAGTTTGATGTTACCTGCCCCATGGAATGTGTAGTACGGAGGTTTACAGTCAGTTCTCTGGCTCCATAAAGTGTTACATCATGATGATGATGAAAAAAAATAAGAAATTTGTCCCATAAAAATGAGAAATCAGCTATATTTTGCATATTACGGCTATACGAGCCTTGGTAGAAAGGGCCTCTATATTATCACTGACTACATCGATATATACACCCATCCAGGTAACATTCGTTTTCCTTCACTTACTCAAAGACGATGAGTCAGACTCTCTCTCCCAGCCATTGAAGAACTTCTCGTCGACTAAGAGATATATTGAGTATTTCTTTCCTTCCTTTGAAGAGAATTAGAAACTATATTCACTCCATTATCAAAAGTCTAATATAGTGTTTTAGTTAATTCTCGTTGAATCAAAAGACTCATGTATGTAGCTATGGTAAAAGTGAAAGATGAATGTTGGAGTTTATTTAACCGTAGATATTTTAGAGATATGTTTTAGAACGATCCTTATCAATGCCCGAATTTCTAATCCACTAGATTTAAAGTCCTCATGATGATATGAAAAACCTGTGACAGTCTACGCTAAGATCTAACTGCTGTTTGGTGTACTTGCTTTTGAAATCTGTTCAGTGGTAAAGTTGGTTTTTCTAATAATAAAGAATGGAATGATTTAAGCAACAAACATTTATTTAATAAGGCAGTGCATGGGACGCTTCAATAGAGCTTTATGAAGCTTATCCAGAAATATTTAAAGTTTACTCGATCAAGGTCGCGGTCCAGCAGCCGAAAACATTAATAGCAAGTACCAAAAATCGTCCAAAATACCGCGGTTGTAACTTTGATTTTCCTATAATCAGCTGATGGCAAATGCCTTCTTGATTAGCAAGATTTCTGGAGTGAAATACTGACCACTATGGTTTAATAACTGAAGACTCATCTGAATTTCAGAAATAAGTATCAAATATTCTGCAAATGCCATCGTATTTATTGCATCCATTCAAATAAACAATATATGGCTACAAAGATGACAAACATCATTAAAAGCTATTTAGAGAAGGAATAGACGATTTCATGTCTGCAATATTGATTGCGTACTAGATGATTTACTATATAACTTAGAAATATAATCTTTAAAAAGAACAGAACAACCAGGCTTGAAAATGCTTCAATAATAGCGGTATGGGAGACACTGTTAAAATCTTTCATTAAATCCAGCAAAGCAATCAAGTGAAACTCGCAGGCGATGAGCTTCACATATAAGGAAGGTTAATATAATGATATTTTGTGACATCCACCAGCAGGAATGAAGGATGTTATGAGGAACATTATGCGGAAATATCTTTTGTAAACGCTGTACCAATATTTTGTGAACTAGTCTAAGAAATACAAGAGCTTTAGTATTTAATTCTGTATTGAGACAGTGATTAGCAGTTCTTTTTTTAGGAATGAAAATAGTCCTTGACTTTTTAAGCAAAGTGGAATATTGTTAATAAACAAGAGAAGATTTAACATGTCCTCTAGGATGCTGAGAGAAATACTCTTCAAATTAATTGCAGTAAAACCACCAGGACCAAAAGAAGTAGAATTTTCTGGAAGGCAGCTTTAATTTCTGATTGTTCAGTAATATAATAAAGGAAATCTGGATGCAATGGAGACATCAATGCTGTTAGGCAGAAATATGGGGTAGAGAATACTTTCCTTTTATTCTTTTATTAATTATTGTAAAGTAAATTAAATCTTGAATTAAATCGTTAAATCTTAAATTAATTATTTAAATCTTAAATCAATCTTTAATTATTTTATTAAGAGGCCACATAATTGACTGACCATATTTCCTTTAGACAAAAACGGGACATTGGGATGGCAAGAAATGGACGTGGGTTATGCGATATTCTGTATTCACGAAAAAGTAAGACGAAAAAAAGTTTTATTACATAAATATATTGAGCTTACCATTATTTTTCAGTGACAGAAACCATACAAAATTTTATGTAGATGTAGACGGGATTGGATTTCACGATGATCGTACCATGAATATTTCTCTGATGTAGTTGATCTTAGGCAGCAAATTTAGGTCTTTTAACATCTTATCATAAAAATTCTCACACCCAATTTTGTCTTACAGCTAACATAGCCCTCATTGTCTCAACACTTAATCTACATTTCTCCTTTCATCACATACTGTTCATAAGAAATATATATATTCTCTCAACAGGTGCTATACTTTGTGGAAGACAAAGAATAAACTCTACAATATTACAAAAGTCTTGAAAGTCTAGACGTTTCTCGCTCATTTCAGAAAAAATCTGTACCCATCTATCAGATACAGAAATGTTTTCTTTATTCCATATATCAAACTGCATTACAATTATAGATTTTATGAGAGTCTGCTGATCCAATACAAGAATTTCTTCTGTTTCTGGAAGTGTGATGACTTCCTCGTTCAGGCTGTCCTGTATTTCTTTCCATTCAGGTGTCTTCCTTAGTATCGCCCAATTGAACGTCTCAGTGTTTCAGGGTGAAGTACTGGACGTGGGTAGAAGGAACGACAGGATCATGCGAATGAAATTGGGTCTTGGAGAAGAGCGGGTGGTCGTATTATGTGATATATCACGCAAGTTGGTTGTACAGCAGAGGAAAAAGATGAGTTCTGGAAAGTGTTAGATGAAGAAATGAGGGAATTAGAAGAAAATGAGATGGTGATTGTCGGAAGAGACTTGAACGGGCACATAGGAAGACAGAATAGAGACTGTGAAAGGGTGCATGGTGGCCACGAAGTGGGAATGATGAACCAGGAAGGAGAGAGGGTTATGGACTTTGCAGTAGCGTTTCATCTAGTAAATGTGAACTCGTTTTTCTACAAGAGGGAAGAACATTTGATAACATTTAGAAGTGGTAACAACAGCTCAAAAATTGACTACATTTTGACTAGAAGAAAACATCTTAAGGTTGTGACAAATTGTAAAGTAATTCCAGCAGATCAAGTAGCACAACAACACCGACTGCTCTGCACAGACTTTAAAATAAGATCGAAGATAAGAACTTCTGGTTGCCATGGAATGAAGACAATTAAATGGTTTCGCTTAAAAGAGGAGAGTGTGAGGAATCGTTTTAGTGAGAGAGAGTGTTAGAGAAGATTTCGGATGGACTGGAAAGTGTACAAGATTGGTGGAAACATAATTCAAAAGTAATTCTGAGCTGTGCAATCGAGGTGCTTGGTGAAACATCTGGAAAGATTAGAGAGTAGAAGGAGGGCTGGTGGTGGAATAATGATGTACAAGTGGCAGTGACAGCTAAGAGGAAGGCAAAGCAGAAGTGGGATGAGTCAAGAGTGGAAGAGGACAGAGAAGTGTACAAAGAGAGAAAGCAAGAAGCCAAGAGAGTTGTGGCACAGGCGAAGGCCATGGCATATCAAGATCTGTATGATCAATTAGAAACAAAGGAAGGACAGAGAAAAATTTACCAACTAGCGACATGTAGAAATAAAGCAGCAAAGGACATCTTACATGTGAGGCAGATCAAAGATGCTGAAGGAAGGGTATTATGGAGGGATGTGGACATAAGAAACAGATGGAAAATATACTTTGAGGGACTTTTGAATGATGAAAATGCAATGACTCATGGAGAAGATGGGAAGCCTTCTGAGGGGATGGTGCAGAACATCAGTAGAATGGAAGTGACAGAGGCCATGAAGAGGATGAGGAATGGAAAGCGGTGGGCCCAACAGAATTCCAGTGGAGGCATGGAAGGTACTGGGGAAGAGGGAATTGACCTGCTGTGGGACCTGTTCATGAAAGTTTGCCAACAGGAAAATATACTCGATGAATGGAGGGAGAGTACTCTTGTTCCCATCTACAAGAGTAAAGGGGATGCACAAGACTGTAAAAATTACAGAGGAATAAAGTTGATGTCCCACACAATGAAAATCCTAGAAAGGGTTCTTGATGGTAGATTGAGGAAGGAGGTGGAGATTGCAAAAAAACAATTTGGCTTCATGCCTGGTAGATCAACAACAGATGCTATCTTTGGGTTACAACAGATGATGGAAAAATATCGAGAGAAACAAAGGGAGATACATCTGGTATTTATTGATCTGTAGAAAGCATACAATAGAATGCCAAGGCAAAAAGTCTGGAGGTGTCTGAGGGAGAAGAAGGTACCGGAGAAATATGTCAGGTTGGTGCGGGAAATGTACAGAAATATGAAGACAAGTGTTCGGACCTGTTTGGGACAGACAGAAAGTTTTCAAGTAACAGTTGGCTTGCATCAAGGGTCAGCATTAAGTCCGTTTCTGTTTAATATTGTGATGGAGGTGGTAACAGAGGAGGTGAGAGAAGATGCACCTTGGACAATGTTGTATGCAGATGACATCTTGCTGTGTGTAGATTCAAGAGAAGAAGCAGAAACTGAACTGGAAAGATGGAGAAAAGTACTGAAAGAGAGAGGTATGAGACTGAGCAGAAGTAAGAGTATATGTGTTGCGCAGTGGGCGGTGGCCAGGAGACAGATCTGGAGCTGGAAGGAAATGTCATCAGGAAGGTGAGAGACTTTAGATACTTAGGTTCAACAGTGGAAGAAGATGGAGGAGCTGAGAAGGAAGTGGGTTGCAGGATACAAGCGGGTTGGAGGAACTGGAGGGAGATGGCTGGAGTGTTACGCGATAGGAGGGTGGCGATCAATCTGAAAGGCAAAATTTATAGGATAGTAGTGAGGCCAGCTATGACATATGCTATGGAAACTGTGGCCCTGAGGAAAAATAACATCAGCAGGATGGAATTAGCAGAGATGAGAATGCTTAGGTGGATGTGCGGTGTGACCAGAAAGGATCGTCTGAGAAATGACTATGTCAGGGGAACAGAAAGTTACGAACTTAGGAGCGAAAATACAGGAGGCAAGGTTGAGGTGGTTTGGTCGTGTGATGAGGAGGGAGGAAGAATATGTGGGAAGAAGGGTCATTCAGATGGATGTGCAAGGAAGGTAGAAGCGTGGGAGGCCAAAGAAGAGATGGAGGGAGCTGGTAGAAGAGGACTTGAAGATGAAGAACTTGGATGTGGTGACAGTCCAAGACAGGAAGGTGTGGAGGAGACTCATTACAAACAGTGACCCCACTTAAGTGGGAGAAGCTGCAGAAGAAGAAGAAGAAGTTTCCTAAACTGACTTGTTGACATTCTAAGCTGGTTTCATAGAAATTTTCAACTATCTCAAAAAACGTAGCTTCATTAATTTCTCCTAATGCTATTAACATTTTCAGTTGTTTTTTTTTGACATTAGTAGTTACCAATCTTAAGTTTTATGTATCACTTCCGTTTTTCTGGACTCTAAAATTATTTACAAGATTTTCAATGTTCATGGATACTTCTGTAACTGAAATATTATCTTTTCAATTAAGCTATGTATGTTTGGAACGTAGCCACTTGATCTCTTGTAAATAACAACCACAATTTCAAACAGGGATCTTCAAGCAATTTTTGCAACATAACAGAGCATTTTTCTTGAGAAAGAAAATTAGAACGAAGCCCATCAAACACACTTAAAATTCTATCAATTGGTCCCAAGGACAAAAATCTTGTATTTCCGTGCTCTAACAATTTAGGGTAATTCTTTCCTGTAAAGTCGAAAACGTTTTTCAGTTTTTCATTTCGTACATATTCTGACTGTATATATTGAAGTATTTATATACTTTCAATGCAAAACATTCAATATCAATTGGTAAAAGCGAAGAGAATCAGTACAGTAACGAGGGCATGAAGCGCTTTGACAAGTGTCTAACTTACGCCCCTAACCCAAAAATGACAAAAATTTTGAAAAAATTTAAATATAACAAGTTAAATTTTATTAAATGCAATATGTTAAATACGTACTATTAACGACATCAAAATGAGTTGCAGTATATTGCAGAATTTGTGTGTGTCTAAAGCGGCGTATTGCCGAAATTTAAAAATACAATATAAAATAGCGGACTTTTATATTTATTTTTTTATTTTTATTTTTTACGTTTTGCGCCCCAAATCTAGTTGCGCACGTGGCGGGCGCCTCTTTCTCCACGCCCTCGTCAATGCACTGGAGAGAATTGTGGATAATGCGTGTCCCCACAACCAATATCGATAATCTGCCTCTTTAGTTCAGTTTCAAGTTTTTGCCACACATTATTTTTGCCAATTCTTTTGCGACCACCAAAATTGGTATTCGTGTTATCTGCACACAAAGCAACAATTTTGTTTTGTAAGGCAAATTTGTCACTTACTTCCTTTAGCACAGCACAATGTAGGTCGGATGTTTCAACAGGTAAGGAAATAAATTCTATAATTATATTTATGGCTATTTGTCTGCTTCTGTTTAGGAGTGCCCCAGTTTAAATGCCATTGGCTCTTTTCTCAAGGATTCTTAGTGCCCATGGATTCTTAATGCCCACTGGGGCACTCCTAAACAGAAGCAGGCAAATAGCCGTAAATATAATAGTTTGTTAAGAGGAGTAACCTGGGAGTTTTCCCAGAAATAATATCCTTAAATTCTATAATTTTGTCTTGAACACCACGGTTTGGCAAAAGGTACCACACAGTGACTGGAAAAAGTTTGATGTCTTTTTCGTTTGATGCATCTAAGCTGAATGTAATGCCTTTCGTTTTATTCAAATCCTCCATTGCTTTGCCCAATATGTGTGGTGATAAAACGTTCGTAATTATTGCTTCTGATTTGGTACATGCTGAAGAAAATTTTGGTTCATAAATTTTATTTATCAATGTCGACATGCACTTATTTGCGCAAAAACTTTGACCATGAGGCACAGCATGATAAGAGCTTCACTTACTGCAATTTTATTGCTTTCACTATCACCATCACGTCTCACCATGACCATGCTGACTTTTTTAACTGAAGCCAGAGTCTTTTCAGCATCCTTATGTTTCTGGCTACGCAGATGTTGGTTGATGTCGCTCCTGCCTCCGTGAGCAAGGAAAAAAAAAAAAAAAAAAAATCAGTAGTAGGCGAGGCCGTTTAGCCCTATCCAACGAAAAAATGGACATTAAAATGTTGGCATGCCACTTTTGTTCCATCACTACACAGCTTATTCAGTTTAATAAATTTGAATTCTTTCTGGAAATCGTCATTATAACTGCAGTTTCGCCTCTTTGACTGAATAAACCACCGACATTGAAAAAAACGTCAACGGCTAGCATATAGGCAAAACAAAAACTAACGCCAGGGCCAGTTTTAGACTGT
Source organism: Typopeltis vanoorti (assembly GCF_054136105.1). Lineage (NCBI taxonomy): Eukaryota > Metazoa > Arthropoda > Arachnida > Uropygi > Thelyphonidae > Typopeltis > Typopeltis vanoorti. The sequence goes on from NC_143549.1 coordinate 129,405,181, forward strand.
TAGGCGCCTGCCTGGTAGATTTTAAGGCTAAACTAGTGTTTTTTTTTTTTTTCCCCGAACATGTACAGCAGTGAATAGAACATATGCAAGAATGGTGATAACCACGTTGACGGAAAAAATTTGTATAGAACATTACCATTCTTCTGCATATGTTTTATTCGCGGCTGTACATGTTCGAGAAAAAAACACTAGTGTAGCCTTACCCTAACAATGCAGATCGCGAATAAATTTACAGCATAACCCAGAATATTATTTTTATGACAGTATAATATAGTCTAATTGACAAAGGAAAATTCATAAAATATTTTATATACTGTAAGCTATTTATTTTAATTTTATAAATAGAAAAATTACAATGAATGTATAAATTATATCGAACAGATGCAAAATGTACAACTTCCCAAACAGATGCAATCATTACGTCAGAACATTGCTCTTCTTGAAATTTTATTTGCCAATTCATCAATAACATTTGATCATTCTAATTTTTCAGACAAATCCTTTTCTATTGCTAGCAATCCTAAATCACTAAACCTGTCTTGGGTCATTGCTGTTCTTAAATATGTTTTTATAAGTTTGAGTTTCGTATTTGAGTTTCGTTTTCTTATCCGACATATCTAAACATATAATAAAAAAACATTAATAATAATAAGCACAAATTATATTTTCTCTTTTTGAATGAATAAATAAATGTTGTAATGACCCAAACTGACTTAAGCCTTTCTGTACAGATTCCGAAAAAACTCCGATCTGTCCGTCCGTCTGTCTGTCTGTCAGGTCTATCTGAAAGACGGTGGTATATTTTACAACGGGTACTAGGGGAAAAAAAAAATGTAATTCCATTTTTTTCCCAATTATGTATTTTCAGTAGCAAAAAACTAGGCCAAAACTATGGTTCGCTTGATTGAACATTCCTTGTTGAGTGAGGTTTTTAAAGAGATAGAGAATGAAACCCAAAGAAGATATTTCGAAGTTAGCACCGCTATAAGTATTAGCAATGTTATTATTATTATTATTATTATTATTATTATTATTATTATTATTATTATTCCTGATACCTCCAAGGAGTCCGAAGACTCATCGCGGGAGGACATCTTCAACTGTCTCTACACCTTTCCTCTACTACGAATCAACGCCCACCTCCAACACCACCACAACTAGTAATTTTTGTCTGTAAATTGCGTGTGTTCTGAAAGGCCGATTTGTATGTATGCGGGATGAAAAACCCGAGTTCCCGGGAGAAAAAACCCTGCTACGTTATGTTACGTTCCTATTTCCTCGCCAATATTTTAAAATTAACTATTGGCTATTTCGAATTTATTCCATCGGCCGCCCTAAAGATTTGGGCGTCTGCGTGCACGCACGCTCTGCAAACCTATTAGAACCGGCCCTGACTAACGTTTCAGAAGAAGAGACGCTTCGTTTGAGACGGGCAAGTGTTGAAAACATGTATTTTTTATTTTCTCTGAATATCAATATTTAGTAACGAACAATGCGACTCCATGGTTCAAATTACTTGTATCCATGATATTGATATACGATTATAGGTTATGAATAATATTTTGATTGACCAAATTTAAAGAATATTTATAATTTTATTAAAAACGGGATAATATTGACATTTTTGTTAAAATGACTGGACGGCCAGGAAAAACAAAACAAAACAAAACAAAAAAAAAAAAAACGGTACTGTCCCGTTCAAAACAATACGTATGGTCAACCTATCCCATAACAATAATTGATGCATATACACCAGAAGAGAGGAAAAGATGAAGAATACAGTAACATATTTTATAAAGAATTACAGAATTTTGATTATATATATATATATATATATATATATATATATATATATAATCAAAATGGTTGCAGACTGCGCGATTTTATCATTTATTTATAATAATATGAGAATAATGAATTCTGTTTAAACACAAGGAAATACATAAATATACTTGGTCAGCCAGAGGATACAAATAACGCAGTCAATCAATGATTGACTGCGTTATCGCAAATTTTAAATTAGCGGAGTTAATTTTAGACGTAAGAGCATATCGAAGCTTTGAATTAAACTCTGATCATTAGGCTATATGGTATCAGGAAAAATTCGATTTAAACCAAAGTGGTTAAAATACATAAAATTGAAAATTCTTATCAACCAAGTTGCAAAATTTCTTCATTACAGGATCCCCATGTTAGACAACAATATCAAAAATGCACAAACTTAAAAACAGAAACCACACATGAATCAAGTGACATAGAGGAAGAATGGGGAAATTTGAAACAAATTCTCACAAAATTCTCTCTCTCTCTCTCTCTCTCTCTCACACACACACACACACACACACACACACACACACACACACACACACACACACACACACACACACACACACACACACACACACACACACACAGAGAGAGAGAGAGAGAGAGAGAGAGAGAGAGAGAGAGAGAAATACAAATAATAGATTTATAAAAATGGGTGACCTAAAAATCTCTTGACAGATGAGAACAATGAAATAAAATTTTATAAAACAAAGAATGACCTAACAGAAAATATCACAATGTTAGAACTGAAAAATATAATAAAGAAGATGAAAAATAGGAAAACACCAGGAGAAGACTATAAATATAGAACTATATAAAAATGCAGGTGAAACATTTAATGTTAGATTTCTGAAAAATTTTAATATGGTTTGGGTGTCTGGAAAAACTCCTAACCCTTGGAAAAAAAGCACTGGTTATCCCAATCTATAAAAAATGAAATAAAGAAGATTACAATAACTATAGGGGAATTAGTCTGCTGAATACAGGATATAAAATATATGTGGGAATATTAAAAGAAAAGCAAAGCAATGTTGTGGAGGACAAACTATTAGAAGAACAAAACGATTTCCGAAAAGGTCGATCCTGCACAAATCCAATTTTATATATATATATATAAGTAAAATTATAACAATTTGGAAACAATATAACCCATTTGGTATACAAATAAGCCCAAAAATAAAGATAGATACACTACTATTTGCAGGTGATCAAACAGTATTAGCTACACCAGAAGGTGATTTACAAAGATCATTAAAATCATTAAGTGATATCTCCAAACAAAAATATGATATTACGATATCTAAAGAAAAACAAAAATAATGGCATTCAAAGGAGAAAATCCAATAAGAAGTGAAATAGTGATAGATAATAAAATATTAGAACAAGTAAATACTTTCAAATACTTGGGATATGAATTATCATACGAAGAAGAAATGACATAGACACCAAAATATCAAACTTTTGTCAAAGTAAATAGCATAATAAATAATATATTTAAGCCAACCTAGTATAAAAACACACTAGAATCAGACTATATAATGTCTTGTCAAAATCAAATCTGTTATACGGCAGGAAACATGAACCATGAAAAGGAAATATGAAAAACGAATTGAAACAGCAGAAATGAAATTTATCAGATAAACATCCAGATATCTCAAGTGGAATCATAAAACAAATGAAGAAATTTTACAATCCCTGAATATAAAATCAATTAATTACTATATAAGACAGTATAAAGAAAAATGGATAGCACAGATCGAATGTACAACAGCAGACTATCAAAAATATTATACAGATATAAAATGAGTGGAAAAAGAAGTATCGAAAGACCAGAAAAGAAATGTCATGAGACCGGAACAGGCCACCTGGCCTAAAATCCATGTTAGGAAGAAGAAGAAGAAGAAGTATTCTTTCCAAAAAGGCCTCAACAGAATCGGAAAACTAATCAGAAGATTAATTTCTCCTTCCAGAATTAATCTTTCCGACACACTTCTATTTCGCATTTACTTATGAGTATATTACATTTTCCTTCTTTTACGGGAGAACATCCAACGCTCTGTATAGGATTAACCCGCCACGTCTCTGCCGAAAAACATTCGTTGTTTTCAAAAGACTTATCTAATATAATTATTTACAAGGGGAAGAACGAATACCGATTAAATAAAGCTTTAGAAATAACATCCTTAATTGATCGATGAAGACAGGAGTCCAGTAAATGTTCTTGTATAGCTTGAAGTTGATGGAAGTTTTTTCACTTGGCTATGCTAACAATTATATATTTAGTTTAATCCTTTATTAAAGTGTAAGCAAACAAATTCTGTGTCTGAAGTATTTTCAGGAGTGGAGCAACTCGTGACAAAGGTTCTATAAGTTCTCATCACTTGCCTTAGTATTGCTTACACTAAGGTTGCTTACACTAGGATAAAGGATTAAACCAAATATATAATTGGTAGCATAGCCAAGTGAAAAAAACTTCCATCATCTTATCTCTAATCCAGAGAATTTTAATAATAAGGTGTGATACCTTTTTCCAACTGGCATATGGAAATATGACTTCTCTGTTACTTCCACCTTAGTATCACCACCTCTGGGTCTTGCACCTAGTGATAAGACCTCAATATAGGTCGAAATCGGCCTGGGTAGTGATCCTTCCCTTAAGCATAGTATTATACATGTCCGCAAGGAGACGTGCCTTGCATTATGGGATACTAAAGCAAGTGACGAGAACTTATACCAACTTTACCACAAGTTGCCTCAGTTCTGAAAAATAATTCAGGTGCAGAATTTGTTTGCTTACAGTTGGATATTGAAGCAAATAAGATTTTAAAGAAGTTTCATTCAAAGCATATGTATTTACAGAAGGCATGAGTTCCCGATGATTAATAAATAGATAAATAATATAATCTGACAATATCTTAACGAATTATCTATAACTTTAATAAATTTAGTTTAATCCTTTATCCAAGCGTGAGCAAACAAAGTTTGCGCCTGAAAATATCTTCAGGACTGGGGTAAGGTAGTACAACACTGGGAAACTCGCAGTAAAGGTGGACCAAGCTAACATCACTCCTATCTCAGTATCTCCCATAATGCCAAATACATCTCCTTGCGGATATGTATAACGTTGTACATTAAGAGAAGGGCCACTACCCAGACTAGTTTCGACCTTTATTGAGGTCTCTTCAGTGTGAACCAGGCCCAGAAGTGGAGATACCAGGCAGAAGCAATAGCGAAGTCATCTTTACCTATAGGAGTTGCCGAAAGGTGTGCCACCTTTTTATTAAATTACTCTGGATTTAAAGAAAGATGTTGAAAGTTTATTTTTCACTTGGTTAGACTATAATAAATTTAGGTTAATCCTTTATCCAAGTGTGAGCAAACAAAGTTTGCACCTGAAAATATCTTCAGGACTGGGGTAAGGTAGTACAACACTGGGAAACTCGCAGTAAAGGTGGACCAAGCTAACATCACTCCTATCTCAGTATCTCCCATAATGCAAAACACATCTCCTTGCGGATATATATAATGTTGTACATTAAGAGAAGGGCGACTACCCAGACTAGTTTCAACCTTTACTGAGGTCTCTTCAGTGGAAGCCAGAAGTGAAGATAGCAGGCAGAAGCAATAGCGAGGTCATAAACTTTCAACATCTTGCGATTTAATTGCATTGAAGGATCTGTAAGGTAGAACAGATGAAAGAGCTACACTGAGGTTTTGTTCTCCAGTAATTAATATATCGACGCTCCTTGAAGCGAGAATTCACTCATCTTCTTCTGGAGAACGTCTGACATTAGCTGTCCTACCGTGAAAAGTGCATTAACCTCACAGGATGTTTAGATGATCGATGAACACCCAGACCTCGAGCAAAGGAGAATGAACGATTGCAGTAGAAACACAGATAAGAACCTTCACCTTGGTTACAATTAGAAAATACAGCAGATAGAGTCGATGATAGATGGCTTGTGCTTCCTCTCGCACTATCCTAAGCAAGGAAAGATCTTATGACGCTTGTTTTTTCTGTTGTAGCCAGCAAGAAAAACTTATCAGGTACTAAACATGATAGGAAGAAATAGCTTTCACTATTGGCACGCAGAAGCCAGAAACTCTACACTTTCCAAGCCCCAAGTCTGGGAGATTTTGAGGGCCAAAAATATGAACGGTATATAAAGGGTTTCGAAATGCGTTTCCAATAAAAATAGTTAAAGTAATTAAAGCATACCTAAGTGACAGACACATGCAAATCAAACTAAAGGGAACAATATCAACCAGATGCAAGATCCGTGCAGGCGTGCCACAGAGCTCTCTCTTAGCACCACTAATGTTCTTGATCTATGCAGCTGATACCCCCCCCCCCAAATCCGAGAAACATCATCATAGCACTACATGCAGATGACACTGCGATACTATCAAGATCTCTCTGCCCTCAAATGGCAATTAGAAGGCTGCAAGGCAGTATCAGTGCACTAGAAACTTGGTTAACAGACTGGAGGATCCAGGTAAACCCCCTAAAAAGCTCGGTTATACTACTCTCCAGAAGAAAAGTCACCAGCAAGGATGACATTCAGCTCAACGAAGTCAAGATCCCATGGGAGAAAGAAGTCACATATCTCGGAGTGAAACTGTTAACAAACTCCTATTTAGCAACCACATCAAACTAACAGGAGTGAAAACATCCAAATTAATTGCACAACTCTACTTCCTGATCAACCGCAAAAGCAAATTAGATATACGAAACAAGCTAACTCTATACAAAACTGTAATGCCCAGTTATCACCTACGCTTCTCCAGCATGGAGTCATTCCTCAAAAACGAACATACAGAAACTACAAAGAATCCAGAATAAGAGCCTAAGAATGATCCTGGATGCTCCATGGTACATAAGAAATTCCCTGATCCATCGAGAAGTAAAGATCCCTTACATCTCTTCTGATCTCCATGATTTAGCCAAAAAACTTTTCCAAAGCAACCCTGCACTCAAATCCATGATCAAGCAAGCTAGCAACTACAGTGAAGAAATACACTGCAAATATAAAAGATCAAAATCAATTCTACTACAAACCGAACATAGTTAATTTCAGACCCCAAGAGGGAGAGCAGAAAGTTCAATAATATCTCATCCATTGTATTACTACACAGATAAAGGGGAACAAGAAAAGCATTTTTGCCTCACCCATCCAGCCAGTAACCTTATACCTATCGGCAAATTGATGAAGTTCTTAAATTGTCAATTAAATGCTTGTCGTTGTAAGGTATGTTATTAGGAACATCTAGTTCTTTTCTGAAGGGTAGTGTTTGATTAGCTTATTTTCGTAGGATAAATTAGAAGGTTAAACAGAAGTAAGTTATTTTCGGATCTGGAGCTTTCGTTTATAGGGAATATCATTTCCCCCAAACTTGAAATATCTTTTAAATCGTCCATAAAACGTGACTCATTTTTCGAATTCGGTGTTGAAACAATCACGAACTACTATGCATTGCATTCCACTCATTCACAACTTGCTGTGCACAATAAATAAATAAATAAAAATATCACTTTTTTCCTCATGTGACTCGCATGCATTTTCAAGGGATGACCATTTTTTCTCCCATCTTTTACGCTATGCATTAGCCTATGAATGGGCTCCTCTCACAAGTTTCACGTCTCAGCTATCACTTGCATATAGAAGCTATGCGGAAAATATTCCTTTAATCTGACTTATACTAAACATTCAAGTTTTACCGCTTATCTGTATATGTATTTCTTTATCATCCATTTAACCAGATTTGTGTGTGCAGAAATCCAGATGTGACCTGATTAGTATCATATGTGGTGGAACTATCATCTCTCTGTTCTTCTCATTCCTCTTCTTATCATCGATCTACATATACAGTGTGCCCAGGCAAAACTTAATACCCCCCCCCCCAAAAAAAAAGGCTGATAGGTTTAAGTCTGTCTTTGCAAGTGATGCCTCATTCTCTAAAACTGAAAGATGGAGAAAACTTGATCTTGTTTCAAGTAATTAAGTGCTTATCTTCAAGTAATTAACTTTAACTTAAAAATAAAGATCTCGTAACTTGATTTCATCTTTGTATATGGTATATTTTCTCAATAACCTCAAAAGTTGACATTTCCCCCCCTTTTTTTTTATTTGTTTGTGCAGTGTAAATGAAGTTTAGTATATATTAATTTAAAAAAAAAAGTTTTAGTTTCTTTTGTTTGTTTGGTGAATGAAATGCAATATCCTTTATTACTGGTTAACAATGAAATGTACTGCACACATCTTTGTGTCTCATTATAGCAGCAGTTTTCTCAGTAGCTTTTACAAATTTTGCATTGTTTTTCCTAAGCTTTAGTTACTTATGTACTAGTACTTCTGTGTCCCTCTTCCATACAGCTCTAAAAAGATGTCTGTCGTCATCATCACTCCATCTCTAATGGAATGATGATGACGACAAACCAATATCTTACATGATGAATATGTACATTTTCTACCAGTAAATCAAATTATAAGAAGGAATGCATTGGGCTTATATTCCATGTTTTTATATGGAATATAAATTTGATTTATATTCCATGTTCTTCTTTGGCACTACAGCCCCAGTAGGACCTTGGCCTGCCATCTTTGGGTTTCATAGCTCACTACAAGGTGGGGCTAGTTGTGTAATTGTCTGTGAAGCATTGTGTTCTTAAGACCGGTTTGCCTGCTTTGCCAGAGGAAAACCCTAGATAAACTGGGGAGAAAAATCCTGCAGTCCATGCCTAAGACTGGCTAACTTGGCTATGTCTGAGAAAGATCCTTAGCTTCTCACGTCGGTGACGAGAATCAAGCGCAGGACACTCCTTTCCCAGGCATATGGTTGCGGAGCGCGTGACCACTCGTCTAACCACAGAGACATGCAGTGAAACTAGTCGGTTTTATTTTTTTTGTATTAATATGGCCAAAGAAACTCAATGTATTTTTTTCTTATAATCAGTCTCTTACATCTTTACCTCCATACCTGGCACATTAACATGGCCCATAATTTGAACTGAAATAATTTGTATTTTCCCTTATGCAATGACATTTTTCCATTCTTTCATATTTCTGGGACTGTTTCCTGTTGTGTGACTGGTTGAACAACCAAGTGTAGGACACAGCCCACTTTGCACATTTCCTTAATATATGTAGCAATATCTTATCAATTTCACATTCCACAGCCTTGTTAACATCAAGCTTACTTTAAATTTCAGATTTCACACATATGAACTTCAGTATCTCCTCTTCTTTCCCACTGTTATTCAATGTTATTTCCAACCTCTTGAGTTGAAATACACTGATAATTTATTTATTGAACATATTATTATTATTAACATCTGACCTCCATGGAGTTAGAAACTTATCGCTGGAGGCACACAATATTGCACACAAAGCTCATTCAGTGGGTCTGCATCCACAACATACTTGAGCAATGCATTCCACTCATTAGCCATTCTCAATGCAAAGAACCTGCTATTCACTTCTTTGCTCACATTCTCCTTATGCAGTTTCCAGGGATGGCCTATTCTTTTATCCCCCTCCCACATTCGGTGAACAATTTCTTCCATATCAACCTGGTAACAACCTCTGACTAACTTATATTGCTGGCCTGGTTGGCCGAGTGGCTAGCGTATCCACTCTCCAGCCAAAAGGCTGCAGGTTCGAATTCCGCTGTGGGCGTGGATGTTTGTGATTGTCTGTGAAAATACTAGTGGTGCTTGTGGGTGGTAGATGGCGTTGGTGTAGTTGTGGTTTGTTGTAGTTGGTGGATTGAGTGGTGGAGATAGAGAGGTGTAGAGTAGGTACCCTCCCTTGATGAGTCTTTGGACTCCCGGGAGGTGTCATGTAACAACAACAACAACAATAATAATAATATGACTGATTCATATCCTTCCTCTTATTTATGAGGCTTTGCAAATTAAATTCTTTCAATCTTTCTTCATACTTCACATTCCAAAGACCAGTTACCACCTTTATGAATCTTCTCTGGACCCTTTCTAACATATCCTCATCATCATGACACAGTAATCTATGTGAGGCCTGAAGAAGGCCTTATACATGTCAAGGTCCTCCACATCAGTGCCGTTACCCCGTGTGATGACTTCACAAATTGTGCAATGTAACCCCTGAATTTGTGTGGCACCACTCCCAGATCTCTCATCTCCTCTTCCTCTCTCAAAGTTTCCCCACCAAGTATATATTCTCTGAATTGTTCTTTTTCCCCAATTTTTCATCATTTGCAAACAGTTGCATATCTAAACAGTTAGTTTTGCTGTTTAATTTATTGTATTTTCTTCCATTTGTTAAATTAGTTGCATATTACCAGTTAAATCCATCCCAGTATCATTAATATGCAAGTTGAACCACAATGGCCTCAATACAGATCCCTGCAGCTCACCATGACTTTCCTTCTTTGGGATACTTCATCTCCATACTTTTGACTGTTTAGACTTACATTAGTTGGAACTCATTATGGGGTTTAATGGAAGAAATATGACACATATGAATAATTAAATAACCCATTTAATCACTCCTATATTTCATCTCAGTCACTAAGACATCATCACTCCTATAATATTATATATTATAGGAGTGATGTCACTGATGATGTCACTGAGACATCATCAGCGACAATATTAAATCATCACAAAATCATCACTTCCAAATTTCTAATCTCATGCATTTCCTGCAGTACAGCTCCATCAATATAGTACACATTCTTATATTTCTGCACTCCAAAATGCACTTATTAATATTAAAACTACAAGCCCACTCCTTTGTCTAAGTCAAAAGTCTACTCAGATCTTCCTGAAGGGAATTAATATCAGCAATGCTACTTATAATTCTCCCCAAATTTGCATCATCAGCAAACAACAGAAGCTTCCCAGACAGTCCACATGATATATATATCATTTACAAACAAGTTAAACAGCAGGAGCCCAAGAACAGATCACCTTGGGCCATACCACTGGATACTTTTTGACTTACTCCTCCATCATACACAATTTGCTGGTATCATTCAGAGAGCCAGTGACAAATCTATCTAACCAATATCCTATTCATTCCCATCCTCTAGTTTATACACCAACTTTTCATGTGTTAATCTATTGAACACTTTTTTCACAGTCCAAGAATATATATATGACTGTATATGATTCTCCCTAATCTAAGACACTCATTACCTTATCATAAAATGCAAATAAATTGTTAAAACAAGACCTATCCTTTATAGATCCATGCTGACCATTATAATAAATGCTGTTCATCAATCCAATCTTGTCCATGGGGCCATTTGGCCCCATGGACAAGATAGACAAATCAAAACCTATATACAAGCTACTAGTGTGGTTACACTATGTAGATGATGTTTGTGATTTGGTCCCATCGACAAGACACTTTGGATGCTTTTGTCACCTACCTAAACAGCCAACACCCCAAAATCCACTTCATGGTAGAAAAAGAATCTAATAACTGTTTACCATTTCTTGACACATTATTCACCTGCCTTTCAGATGGATCACTATCTTTTTCCATTTACAGAAAGCCAACACACACACACACACTCTCTCTCTCTCTCTCTCTCTCCTTGACACATTAGTCACCTGCCTTTCAGATGGATCACTATCTTTTTCCATTTACAGAAAGCCAACACACACACACACACACACACACACACACACACACACACACACACACACACACACACACACACACCTCTCTCTCTCTCTCTTGGCCAATGGCTACAATTCAAACAAAATAGATAAAATACTGCATTACCCCTCCCTCCCTAATACACAGGGACACAACATTACCATTTCTATTCCCTATGTCAGAGGTGCATCAGAAAAGATAGCAAAAGTACTGATGAAACGTTATGTTAAACCAGCAACTCTTGTTAGTTTAACATGATGCTTGCCTAACGATAAACTTTACCCTCTAGCACACCTTGGAGTGTTTGAAGTTCCCTGTGACTTGGCCTACTATGGGCAAACAGGATGATCAGTTAACATCTGCCTGGAAGAACATAAAAAATACATTCACTACTATTATTATGGCAAGTCAGGACTGACAGACATGCTTTGGACACCCTTTCACACAGGATTAGATGGAAGAAAATGAATGTGCTGTTTAGAAGTCGTTACAGATCTGAAAGATTATTTTTGAGTCAGCCATGGCTTTGAAGAATTCTCCTAACCTGATGGTTGCATTAATTTGCCAAAAATTTGGGAGACTGTTATCTTAAGAGTAACTCCCACATAGCTGTAATGTTTTTTTTTTTACATTAGAGGGCACCAAAATAGGACTTTAGATCTTTTGTCCATTAGAATTATATTGTTTCACTTATTCAATGTTGCGTATACAAGCTGTGTTGCACTCTGATGATGCTGATTTGAAATTCAGCAAAATAGAAGCAGTTAATAAAACATCTTTTGATAAAATTGTTTGGTGTTATTAATTCCTTCAAATTCACTTTACAGATTTACAAACTGAACCCCATTTGCCTCACACCATTCAGCCATCTTGCTATTCATTATTTCTGCTCTTCTTCTCAGTTCACTGTTATGATATCTGGGCAACACAGTGATTTTCCAGCAACACCCTTTATCTTCTGCAACAACTTCTTCAAGTCTCTGGCAGCATTCTTTTTTTTCCCCAACTAAGTCATTTCTCCTCTGCAAAGTATTAGTTATTTGTTTCAATGTTCCATCTGGAAAGCATGTTTTGTGTACTCTATTAGTCATCACATCTCTAATGATCAAGTTCCCATATAATGATATACTATTATCCTTTGATGCTTTTTTTTTTTTTTTGTTATGTTAACTTCCTCATTCTCATTTGCTATAGATGTTTCCTTTCACTTTTAATTTTCACTAACTCTTGCCTAAACTCTTCTACTACGGTTCTGACGCTAGCCCCTCTTTCCTATTAAATATAAAAGAAATGTCTGTTTCAAGCACACAGAGCTCCACAATCATTCATTTACAATCACTACTTGACTACTAAAATAAAGCTCATCCTTTCAGCAGCTTTCACTAAGGCCTGAGAGGCCATTGTAAGGTCTTTAATTTAACTTTCATATCCATTGTAACTTCAGGGTAAGCATCCAGCAACTAAAGTCTTCTATATTCTGACTATAAAGTCTTCTATATGCCGGCCTGGTTGGTCGAGTGTTTAGCGTATCCGCACTCCAGCCAAAAGGCTGTGGGTTTGAATCTTGCCATGGGCATGGATGTTTGTGATTTTCTGTGAAAATACTAGTGATGGTGGGTGGTAGATGTTGTTGGTGTAGTTATGGTTTGTTGTAGTTGGTGGATTGAGTTGTGGAAACAGTTGTAGAGTAGGTGCCCTCCCTCGATCAGTCTTTGGACTGACTCCCTGGAGGTGTCACATAATAATAATAATAATAATTTATATTCATCTGTTATTTTACTACTAACCTGTAGAATTCTGTAAAATTTTGTTTTACTATCTCATCCAATTTTACCTCATGACATTTAACTGTCATATGCACCTTGTGCTGCTGAAGAGTACTGTTATTTATACCTTCATAATTCTCTTTTTCTTTAGGTTCCTTCATAATTCCATGATTCATTCTTTGTCCTCAAAATTTTCGAAATGAAATCTGATATTTCTACCAGCACTCATTGTGAGTAAAGTTTCAGGCACTGTTGAAATCACTCCTCTTCAAATGATCATGCAATGGCAGGCACCAGTCTGTTTTCTTAGTTTGCGATAGTCTCCTGCTCTCTGCAATTCTACAAACATTTGTTTAGTGAAGCTTGCATCTATCTAGCCGCTTCTCATGTCAACATTGTATGATCGCTCTACCATCTGAAGGCATTGTGGCAATTTCGTGTTATCACCATATATTATTATTATTACACGACACCACCAAGGAGTCCAAGGACTCATCATGGGAGGGCACACTATTTCACAACTCATCTGCTCTACTTAATCCTCCAACTAAACAACGACACTACTACTACCATCAACATAAAATGCCATCTGTCACTCACCTCTACTATGAATAGTACACTGGTGTCCAAAACCTAAAGAAGAACACTATTTCTGAAGATTATAACTGCAAATTCAGATGAATCAGCTTGTGACAATTTGTATAACTGATGATTAAGAGCAGAAAGTGGGTACACATTCAAATTTTACAATTGCATGCAAAGGGGTCACATGATAGTACTCAACAAGATAAAAGGCAAGAGGCTGCGCTAAGTGAATTATGTTTGAAGGAAACTCTTTTCGTGAAGGAATAAAGCTGCAAATTTTGATGTCTTGTAATGTCTCAAAAGACATCATCTAGATGATTTCACGCATGGAAGAATTATTGGAAAGCTTGAAGGAGGCCACAGAATTGCAGATGTTGCCAGAGAATTTGGAATCTCACATGTTGTATCCAGAATCTGGGCAGCAATTTCAAACCAATGGAACATATTCCATACATTTGCTAAAGGTTGTCCTCAGCCATTGAGCATGAAGACAGATTTTTAGTTATAAAATAAAACATGATTGCCCACACCACAGCAGGTCGGCTTACAAGTTGGCTTTATTTCCAAGTTTGTTGAGTATGCAGGTATGCAGATATCTCAACAAAATGTGGCAAGACATCTGTGATAAGTAGGCCTATATAGCAAAGGCCTGTAAGCTATGTCCCTTTATTCACAGCTCATCTAGAACACATTTTTAGTGGTGTTGTATCCATAAAAATCGAACGAGGCACCAATGGGTTAATGTACTCTTTACAGATGAGAGTCATTTTAGTTTTTCCTCCAATTCTAGATAACACTTCATCTGGAAGTGTTATCTGGAAGTGAAAGTGGTACTGCTTACCATCGTGAGAACGTTCTTGAAAGGGATAGATATGGTGGTGCTGGAGTTATAGTGTGCGGGAAGCATTATGCTTAATGCACACACTGAGCTACAAGTGCTTGCGAATGATATTGCAACGAAGTTCTTCAATGTCATGTTCGATTTGTTCTGTGGTGCTGTATAAGAATAATTCATTTTTATGGATGTATCCATAAAAATGAATTATTATTTTCAACATAGAGACTGAGGATTTTAATCAAATTGAATAGCTAGCATGCTCCCCAGATCTCAACTCTGTAGAGCACAGGGTTGCAATAAGAAGATGCATTATTGCTTGAAATTGCTCTCTAAAAAATCAAACAAGGCCTTATCCTTGGTCTGAAGGAGGAGTGGTCCAGTTTTCCTCAAGAACTCCTGAATCACTTGGTGATAAGCATGGTACGAAGTTGTGAGCTGCATTGTAGTTTGGGTTGGACATATTCCATACCGAAATGTCTCTCTGCATAGTTTTCTTTAAGCACTGTACGTTAATTCCTTAACTACATGTTTAGGAAATTTGAAACTTTTGCCAAAAATGTATTGCAGTTTAATTTATAAAAAATTTATAACACATTTTTCGTGTAATTTATTAGTATGCTTCCAATAAATTGATGTGGACATCAATTTATTGGAAGAACTTCAGGAACTCCATGCAGAACTTCAACCACTAATGATAAAGGCTTTGAACCTGCATGGTGTGAGGTAACCAAGTGTGAGGTCTATATTTGGTTATAGTCATGAAAATTTTTTCATATACAGGTAAAAATGTAGTTCATCCTTGGTTTTTGGTCACTAGTGTATATTTTTGTCTGTAAATTGCATGTGTTTTCACAGCCAGTTTACCTCTATGCAGGATGAAAAAACCTGAATGTCTGGAATAAAAAAATCCTGCTACTTCCGTATGAAATCAGTGTTGCCTCCTCAACCACATGTGTAGGAGTTACTTTAAGCAGCTTCAGGAATCATTGTTCTTACTCACACATGCAATTTCCTGCTTCTAATTATTTCTTCTGTAGGTTTTTTTTTTTTTTATATATAGGTTTGCATATAACCTTTCGTAGATGGGAGCAATATAAAAAAAAGCCTATGGAAGAAATAATTTTATAAATTTATACATTTTTAATTAATTTTTTTTGAATAGTCTCTCTAGCAACCAAACATGGAACTTTTTCAAGCCACTTTATGCTTTCAATTATCAAAGCAATGGTCTCACACTGGAGAATGAAATTTATCTTCCACCTGAAGACAATCACAAACATCCATGCCCATAGTGGGGTTCGAATCTGCAGCCTTGGTTGGAAAGCAAGTATGCTAACCACTCGGCCAGAATTTTCGAATCATCTCCCTCTACGTTTCTTGGCCTAT
The DNA here is from genome assembly GCF_054136105.1 of Typopeltis vanoorti. Classification (NCBI taxonomy): domain Eukaryota; kingdom Metazoa; phylum Arthropoda; class Arachnida; order Uropygi; family Thelyphonidae; genus Typopeltis; species Typopeltis vanoorti. The sequence goes on from NC_143549.1 coordinate 129,421,230, forward strand.
ACCACTGAATAACTAAAATTCCCTTCCATGCAGAACTTCAAGCACTAATGATAAAGGCTTTGAACTTGCATGGTGCGAGGTAAGCAAGGATGTTTTTTTCTTTTTCTTGAAATACTTTATCTTCATTCTCTTCCAATCAATATATTATTCTCTGCCAACCATGTCTCACTGACCATTAAGACATCTTTGTAGAGATGTCTTAACACCCAGATTTTTTGTGCCCAAAGAGCCTGAGATGTTTGTTTGTTTGTGGCATGAAAGGCTAGAGTTTAGTCAGCCAATGAAGAGAAATGAACTTCATATTTAAAGTTTAAAGCAAGTGAAATCTTTCTTGAGAGAAATAAGCCCGTGCTGTGTTTTATTATTATAAAATACAGCCTGTGGACGTCCCGTGGGATGGGAAGTCCACAGCCACACAATCCATCTTCTGCATGACTTAATCCTTTATCTGCATTCAGCATCTACTTCATACTAATAGTTTTATTTATGTATTATTTATTTGTGTATTCTCTGGTTAATTTGCATTTGTGCATGATACTTCAAACTGTTCTGCAGATGGGGCACATTTTGTTGGCATTGAAGTTCATAAGCCATGCTCCTTTCCATCTCAGCAATGAGTTTTGGTTGTTTTTGTTAGGTTGTTTGACTATGTAAACTTTGTCATAAATGATGAATATGTTTTCACTAACGAAATCTAAACTTATCAGTAAAGGCTTTGCAAAGAAACCACAAACTATTTGACTTTGTGGTATCAGGCTTTGTGCAGCTTTTTTTACTTGGCAAGATAAATTACACAGACCATTTGTTTTTTCTTTGCTTCTGTTTGCAAATTATTTTATGAACATTTTGAGATTTTATCTTCAGTTTTTGTAAAATCTACTGCTTGGTTTTGCTTTCTATATGACATGTATAGCATCTGTCATATAGAAAGTCATATAGCATCTGTCATATAGAAAGTCATATAGCATCTGTCATATAGAAAGCTATACATGTCATATATATGACATGTATAGCACCTATATGACACTTACTTTCTAGCTGATATACCAATGTCATAATCTATTCTTTCTTAATACTTTCATAATATGGGAACTAATGAAAAACTTGAACTGCTGATAGGAAATTTAGATATAGATATAATTAATTTGTTCTGACCACCTTTACAAAATGAATAGATGCCACCAGAAACCTTTTCTAGACACTAGATATAGCTGTCTAGATAAAAATCTCATCTATAGTCATAATTCTTAATCTGCATTCACAGGCTCAGATAACAAAATTACTTACCTTACACAAAAAGAGCTTTCTGAACATAATAGCAAAATTATCCAATGATATTTACACTTTCTAGATTAATATATACTGAATAACCAGTCGGGGGGGGGGGGAACCCTCCACCACAGACCTGCTTTTTTTTTTTTTTTTTTTGTTATTGAAAGCTTTTTATGCAGGAGTTGTCTTCACGAACATGGCAACTTTTTAAGAACAGAAATGATTTGGTAGTTCATTTAGCATTATTCATGAAAATAAGTAATTTTACTTAAAAATATATTTCAGTAAGAGTGACTTTATAATGAAAAATTTGGGTGAATATTTAAGCAAATTAATAATTAATGAATGTAGTGATTAGCTGTTCATATTTGCTGAGCCACCAGTAGTTATATTGTTGGATTCATTTTGTTTGTATATATATGTTTGTGATGATTCTGTTGCCACAACAGTGAAAGCAGAAAGAAGCCACTAATAAATATTTAAAAAAAAAAAAAAACTCCAACTTAATTTCAGAAAATTTCTTATTTCAAAAAGCTTGGATTTTCTATAAATATAGAAAAATGTTTGAGATAGTATCCTATAATACTGGAGAAGATCATTTAATAAAGGGTAAATATTAAGTGTTTGAGATCTGCAGCTGAAAAATATTAATTCTGTTTAGCATTGCTTTTCTGTAAACAATTTTCATTATGTAAAAAAGGTTTAATTTGGAATTCTTTGTTTCAGATGCTTTGGACAGAAAGGATGTATAAATCTGTTTGTTAAAATGTAATTGGAAAAAAACCTTTTCAGGTCACTGAAAATGGAAGCCATTAACGGTAAATAATATTAGGTGTTTATTTTGATTATAAAACTAGACTTGTTAACTGAATATGGTTAAAATAAACTGCAGTTTAATGTTGGGTGATTATATAATAAACATATCCTAATTAATTAGCCAGTTTTATATGGAGATAGGACTTTTTCTCCTGGAAACTTGAGGTTTTTTCATTATGCAATTCACAAGCATACTAGCTAGAAGAACATGTGCAATTAATAGACACAGTAATCTGGCCTCAGTTACTTTGGAACTGTGATTCAAAACAACTCATTCAATTTCCTAAGTCTTTAGACATGGAAAATATGCTATGCACTTTAACTTTACAATGTATTAATACCCATTTACAAAGAATATATAACCAGAGCAAATATCATTTGACATATAGGAATGTAAGACATGATAATTAATAACATAAAAACAGATTTACCTTATGTATATATTTTTATTAGTATAAAATTTTCAGGCATCTTCAGTATGACCTTCAGATTAAACAACAAGAACAGTAACCAGTATATTCAACAGTGACATGCAGACTGCATGTACATGATGTAGAGCAGTGATGGCGAACCAATGACACACATTTCAGCACTGACACACTTGAGGGTTTCAGGTGACACATCTTGGATGTTGAAAAATATTGGTATTCTGATGAAAAAACTGCAATAAATTGTGTAAGATCGCTCTCAGTTAAGGCAAAGATAGTTTTCGGCTTTGAGAATAAACTCAAAATATTTCAGCGTGATTTGAAAAGTAACAATTTCCCAAGAGTGAATTTTTTTTTTTAACGAAACCAGCCCCAAAAATCATGAACAACACAACATATCAACTAATCTATCGAAGTTCTAAAGTCAGTAACTGAGCAGTTTTCTTCTGGATTTGAGCAATTTCGAATGTTGGAACAAACAATCCACTTCATAAAGTATCCTGATGAAACAGAATTCATGGATCTTAAATTAGATGGCTTTGAGTAGCTGGATTTAAAAGATCTAGAAAGGCAACTAGCTGACTTCCAGTGTAATCCTATCTGGAAAAAGAAAGTTTATTGCTCTTAGAAATGAATTAGAAGAACTTGAGCGGGAATGTCTGCATGATACCGCACGTAAAAATTCAGCAGATTGTGAAATTCTAAGCGTGTGGAATAATAGCCTTCCTGAAAACTTTCATGCTCTTAAAATCTTTGCTAAAGCTCTTCTAGCAATTTTCTCTTCTACATATTCTTGTGAAACTCTATTTTCTGCCTTAAATAATATCAAATTGAAAGGGAGAAATAGATTGAGCCATGATTTGAGTGCTGCCCGTGTAGCAAAGCCTTTTAACATCATAATTATCTAAGTTTATGCCCCTACGATGACTCACAATGATGAAGAAATAGAAGATTTTTATAATAACTTACAAAAATCTATAGAATATATAAAATCAAATGAGATACTCATAGTGATGGGTGACTTGAATGCAAAGGTTGGAGAAGGGGAAGAAAATCCAGTTGTTGGAAAATTTGGACTAGGAGACAGAAATGAAAGAGGTGAGAGATTGATACAATTCTGCATTCAAGACAACTTGCGTGTAATGAATACTTCTTTCAACATCCAAAGCACAGACTATATACTTGGACAAGCCCAGATAACTCTATAAGAAACCAAATAGATTTCATAATGATAAATAATAGATACAAAAATAATATAACCAACATAAAAACATACCCAGGTGCTGATATAGGTTCAAACCATAACCCTGTTGTGTCCACTTTAAAAATTAAACTAAAAAACATTTCTAAAAACAATCATACTGAAAGACTTGACTTCACAGCTCTGAATATACCTGACAACATAATGGTGTTTAACTCAGAAATTAGGAAGAAATTAGATCATGTAGGATATAAAACAGAAGACAATATACTTTGTAACACAGAGGAAATTGAAAACAGGTGGTCAAATTTTAGAAGTGCAATATATAAGACAGCTAACGAGGTTATCCCAAAAATTAAATACAATAAGAAAAAACCCTGCATGACTGAATCAATACTAGAACTTATGAATGAAAGAAGAAAAAAGTACACAAAAGTATAGAATACTCAGTAAAATTATAAAAAATGAATGCAGGAAGGCTAAAGACAAGTGGCTAAATGAAAAATGTAAAGAAATAGAGGAATTGGACAAGAAACACAATAATAAAGAAATGCATAAATCAATCCAAGCTCTGACAAATAAAAAGAAAAATTTCAACCATAATCCTTGTATAAAAGATCAAAATGGAAAATACTACTAGAGACGCAAGATATCATAAAAAGAAGGAAAGAATATGGAAAAGAACTGTTTGACTCTGATCGCACAGATGCACCAGATATACAAAATATGGATGGTGAACCAATTACATATGAAGAAATAGAATATGCTCTAAGTCAAATGAAAACAGGTAAAACACCAGGCTCTGATCATATACCCTATTGAATTGTTAAAGAAAATAAATGAAAACACACTTAATGACCTAAAGGTTATTAGGTGTGTGACATCTATGATACATCCCTGATGATCTAAGGAAATCCATCTTTGTCACTATTCCCAAAATTCCAAGAACTTTTGAATGTACAGAATATAGACTAATAAGTTTAACAAGCCATGTTACAAAACTGAGAATAATCCTAGAAAGAATAAAAGGCACTTTGTCAGTAGAAATAGAAGACACTGAATCAGGTTTTCAAAAAGACAAAGGTACAAGAGAAGGAATCTTCAATTTGAAAACATTATGTGAAAGAAGCCTTGACAACCAGAAAAGCATATATCTTTGTTTTATTGATTACACCAAAGCATTTGATTCAATAGATCACAAGAAATTAATACAGAATATATAATACAGAATTAATACAAATATCCTACAGAATAATGGGTTAAAAGGAAAAGATCTACGTATAATTACAAATATATACTGGAATCAAATGGCCTCAATAAGATATAAAAATACATATTCTGGCAACTTTGAAATCAATAAAGGAGTAAGGCAAGGATGTGTCTTATCACCCTTACTGTACAATATATATAGTGAGCAAGGTTTTAAAAATATTTCAGAATTGAAGGGTGTAAAAGTCAGAGGTAGGAACCTCAGATATGCAGATGACACAGTTCTTATAGCTGAATCTGAACATGATCTTCAAAACTTATTCACAGAAATTTACAACAGAAGCTTAGACATGGGACTAATTATTAACTTAAAGAAAACAAAGTGCATGATTATATCAAAAGAACCAATAAATAAGAAACTGAACATAACTGTTAACAAAAAGAAAATTGAACAGGTTCAGTCTTTTATATATTTGGGACAAATGTTTACAGACAGAGGAAATTCCCTTAAAGAAATAAAAAGAAGAATAGAGATAGCAAGAAAAGCCTTTACTGATATGAAAACTGTTCTAACACCCAGAGACATTAATATAGACACAAGAAAAAGATTACTAAAATGCTATATCTGGTCAAGCCTTCTCTACAACAGTGAAACTTGGACACTAAATAAAGAAGCAGAGAAAAATTAGAAGCTTTCGAAATGTGGACCATCATAAGAATGTTGAAAATACCATGGACAGAGAAAATGAAAAACGAAGATGTTTTAAAGAAAGCAAAAATGAAAAGAACATTAATGAAAATAATTAAAGACCGAAAACTTAAATATTTTGGACATCTAACTAGACAAGAAGGCATTCAGAAATTAATATTAGAAGGGAAATTGGATGGAAAAAGAGGTAGACGTAGACCCAGAAGAATGTGGTTTGAAGACATTAAGGACTGGACTGGCTTGAATTACCATAAATGTTCCAGAGCAGCAAAAGAAAGAAAAAGGTTCTGCAACATGGTTGCCAACCTCCTTCTAGGGGATGACACTTGAAGAAGAAGGAAATATATTGTTGGAGGCAGAGAAAATAAGAGATCTTGGAGTGATGGTGGATAAGGATCTAAATTTTAGAGGACACATTGCCAATATTGTGAGGACATCACACTGAATTCTGGGAATGATGCAGAGGACACTGACTTGTGTAAGGAGATTCTGCTTTCATTGTAGAAGGCTCTGATTATGCCACATATGGACTACTGTGCAGAGATTTGGTCAACTGGTTTTCAAAAGGATGAAGAGATGCTGGAGATGGTCCAGAAGCAATTGATCAAAATAGTTTCTGATCTCTGGGATGTTGAATATGAGGAAGGGTTGAGAAGATGCAATTTACAGACTCTAGTGGATACGAGGAAGAGTGGTGATATGATAGAGATGTATAAGTTGGTAGGGTTATATCCCACCAATGTTAATCCTATAAGGTGTAGGATTAACATTAAGAGGTTTTCATAAAATGGTGGAAGATTGGGGGAGAACAAGAGGTCATCCCTAAAAGCTGTATAAGCTGGTGTGAGCAAGTTAGTGAGAAGTAGGTTTTTTGCATGGAGAGTTGTGAATGATTGCAATGCACTGCCTGAGAGTATAGTGTCTGCAGAGAATTTTAATTTGTGTAAGGGGCAGTGTGATGAGCTGTGTGTATGTGTGTGTATGACAATGGGACCTCCTAAATGAGTCTTTGACTCCATGCTGTGTTAGGGTAATAATAATAATAATGAAATAACTGTTGTTGTTCAGTGAGGAATGGCCATGAATAAAATCATTAAAATTACCTATTATATTAAAGTTACTAAATTACTTTGTGCCAAATGAAAAAACTTTTACTCTCATCCCATGTCTTATTTCTGGACCAGGTATTTTCCACTTCTTTGACATGAACTTAATCTCTTTTTCCTTGGCATAAATATATCACAGTTTGCATTGTCATTATTCAAGAAACTGGATTTTTTCTAACTCCTGACAAAGAATACTTTCTTACTGTTGAATATTATTGAGTGTGAGGATTTGGATCTGAGGTGTAAGCAAGCAATTGAGTTGGTAGTGGGAATTGCAGCTATAAATGACTTAGTTGGGCAGAAGAATGTGAGAATACATATTAGTAGCTTGACGAGAGTGAAAGATGGTGTGGTAGGAAAGGTGTAGTGTGTTGTCTAGATATAACAGTGATGAGTTGAGATGCCAAGAAAAGATCATGAATAGCAGACTAGATGTACACTCTTTTCTTCTAAGGAGTATACTTTGTGAATGTGTGGGTTGAGTTTGAGGGATGAGTGCAATTGTATAAGAATAATAAACTTGTCTCATATGCATGGGTACGAAGCGAGTGAACTAGAGAAGCTGTTGCTGAAAGGAAGAATGATGACAGAGATCTGAGGTAGTAAGAAGCAATGTGGAAGAACAGGCAAGTAGAATGATGAGAGTAGTTTGAGAGAGAGTTAGACAACAGAAATGCAGGATAAAGAGATAGGAACGAATCAGTGATAGTATAGCATGAGAATGACAGATGCTTTAAGCATAGTATAGGATTTTAAATAGCAGCTTCATGATGTAAAAGAAAACTAGAATTTATTAATACTCCTATATATATTTTGTCAATATGCATGAGCATCATTCAGGGAGAAAGCAGAATTGGCTAAAACATAATGTAAATTATGAACACAAGAAAGAGTCACGTAGCATGTGCGTTCTTCCACATGTCTCAGTCACAGCTGTACGAGTAGGAGATAACATGATTAGAGTTCTGGGAAAGTATAGTTATGTAATTTAAAAAAAAATTATAAACAATAGCAATCACCTCCCAAAACTTAGAGAAAGACATACCATCTGTTTGATTAAGATTAGGATGGTGGCATAAGGCTTCAAGCATTTCAAGAAATAGACAATCAAATTTAAACTTATTGAAGTGCAACATCTTTATTTTAGTCCACTGAACTGTGTCTAGTGTTGATGGCATAAGAAGCGAGGCCTGAAACTTCAAGATTATATAATCTTGATGTTCTTGGATTCTAATCTCAGCAGAACTGTCAGTCTGTCCAAAGTAGCAAAGATGACAAGAGCATGGTATTTGATAAACAACATGATAATTTATCCTTGATAGGTGGTAAGAAAGAAAATAACTTCCTTGCTGGTTTGAAAATAGTATACAGATTATTTACTAAAATAAAGAGCCAAAAGACTTCAGTTTGGTGATGCAAAATTATATAAGTAAAGTAAAGTAGAAAATTATAAAAGGTATACAGAGATTATATTTGTAGAGAGTCCTTGCTATATGTTCTGGTAAGGTTCCTTTAAGGTAGAGTATGCGGATCCTTTTAACATCAGACTTATTGTGTATCTGTATTGTGGTGTCATTATATCCATTAAGTGATAGAGCATAAGAACAAATTGTGCATGCTTGGTGCATGAGGCTTTTGATAATATCTGTTTTTTGTGAAGGGTGATTATTTGAAGATCCATGGACATATCACCAACAGTGTATTAGAGTATCCGGAAAGGGAAGACTTGTCAGATTCATACTAATTGTGAACTGTGTGAGTGTATAAGAAGTTCCCATCTGGGGTATTTCATGACATTAAAAAATGTTGATGACATTAAATTAATGTTGATGACATTAAAAAATCCACACAACAAAAATAATTGATTTTTGTGCACGTTTTGTTGTTTTTTTACTTCATTTATCTTTTTTGACATTTGAGATTTTCAATTTATCTGCATAATCGTTTCTAGTATTTTGCACACTGCTGGCATATCACATAATCGGCATCGTGTCTAATGACATATGTAGGCCATTTGGTTTTACTAATATGTCGATTATTGGGAAGGAGGCTGGTGTCATATACTTTTACAATTTTCTGCAGACACAAAGAGTTCATTTCAGAAAATTTTAGATGAGATTTAAAGTTGAACTTTGACCTTGAATATTAATGAGTATTTTAAAAGCCATCAAAAGATGTCAGTTGTTTTAATACTTACAACCAGAGACTGTCAAATGATTATCAGGACAGACCTAGGATATTTATTTTTCTAAAGATTAATTTAACTCCTGTCTTGGAAACTGTTCTATTGTACTTAAGGATCTACAGTTGCAGAATTTTACTTTGTTTGTTTTGAGACATGAACAGAAGAAAAACCCAACTTATAGTTGATTTCATTTAGTGGTCTTGAAAAAAAAAATTAAAATTGAACATTTTTTTTTTTTAATGAAGTTTTGGCTTGATTTTGACTTTTTTTTGCATATGTTTTTATTATTCTCTGATTATGTTTTTATTCATATGCAAATAGGCTGTAATCTGCTGCTTTTTCTTTGCAGTTGTGGCTGATGTTTTGAGTGAATTCTTTGAAGTAGCTGTACATAATATTTTGTATGCTCGAAATATCTACCCATCAAACATCTTTGAGAAAAGGAAAAAGTACAATATTCCTGTTCAGGTATGCATATTATCTCTTCTTTGTTTCTTTCATAGTAACATAATCATCATCATTCATGGTATAGGATTATTGTAGACAGACTTCTGTGTTAGAGCATGTACTTTAATTAGAATAAAATAACACTCAATGTTTTGACCTTTATATCAAGGTTATCTTCAGTAATGTATGTAGGCAAGTACACACACACACACACACTGCGACACAAACTACATTAGAGTACTACAATGAGTTGCAGTATAACTGCTTGGTCAATCATTTATAGATAAATGGTTAACCAAGCCTGACTGCTAGTGAGGGAAGGGGGGGGGGAGAAAGTAATAATAATTGAATACATAAATATATTGTGTATATCAGTGAAATTAAATCATTGTCTGCTGGTTAAGGTTTAGTTTCCTTTAATCCTGTTATTTTTAAATTCTGTTTATCGTTTGAGGACCACTGGTTGAATAACCTTTTCTATTTTTCCTGGTTTTTGTGTCCAGTATGTAGCTTATTTATGTTTGGAAAACTGTTGAGTTCTTTTTCTAGCTGTAATGAGCCATCCAAATTCTTGGGACTGTTAAGCTATCATTCTTGTTGAGATTGGTTTGATGGATTAGCATCTCACAGGCTTTTTTGAATTTGTGTTCATACCAAGTTTTGTATAAGTTGTATAATAACTGGGTACCTTTCCAATCATTTCTGTGGTATCTTTGAAATGTGTGACCAGAATGGCCTGATTTTCTGTAATGAAGGAAATTAATGTGTTATTTGTGTTCTTTTTTTGAGGGAGGGGGGGGATTGTATGTTCTGTTTCACCTATGTAAGGTAAGTTACATGTGCATCAGATCTGGTATACACCTAGATGAACAAGTGAAGGAACTCTTATAAAGGAACTGAGTATATTTTAAATTTTGTTAGTGGTTTATATGTGGCTTTTGTGTTGTATTTTTGTACTATTCTGCCTATTTTCTTCTGATATTCTCTGAATATAAACACTATTCTATTTTCTTCTGATATTCTCTGAATAAAGATATTCAGAGAATAGAAGAAAATCAACAGAATAGTGCAAAAATACAACACAAAAGCCACATTTAAACCACCAACAAAACAATATGGCTATGGCCTTATTGTAATCTTTATATTTGTTTATATTTTTGTGAAGGATTTTATGGATTGTTTTTCTGTTGTAGCCAATTTTTATAATCATTTTGCTAATTATTTGAAGCTCATTTTTCAGAGTCCTGATGATTAGTGCAATTTCTAGAGGTCTATTTTTAAGAATGGTAATGACCCTTAGTTTTTGAATTTTTGTGTTGGATAGTACTATGAGTCTTGGTGTATTATTACTATAATAAGTATTATAGTAAACAGTTAAGGATAGAAACTTGAGGGAAGATATTACCAATGTTTCCAGAAAATATTCAAGGAATATTAGAAAAAATAGAATGGTGCAGCAATTTTCCAAACATAAATAAAGTTATATTTTGGATACAGAAAACAGAAAAAAATAATAGAAATTGATAAAAAAAAACCAGTAGTCCTCACACCATTAAAAATAACAGGACTGTCGTTAACTAAGCTGTAGCTGCTAGCCATTGATGTGATTTCACTGATATTAAAGTATATTTATGTATTTAATTATTACTTCCCCTTCCCAGAGGTCAGGCTAGCATCAACTGTTGACTGGCATACCTGCTTTGTCAGTGTAGTGTATTACAATATAACTTGTGCTCCTGTGTATATATATGCATGAGATTAACTTGATATAAAGGTCGAAATGTCCAGTGTTATTTTATTTTAATTAAAGTAAGTGTGTTAACATGGCAGTTTCTCTCCATCCCCCCTCTTCCCTCCCGATACATAGTATAAATTATCTCCTATTATTTACATACTTCCATATGTGAAGATAGCAAAAAGTTTTTATGTTTATTAAAATATTTCAATCAAGGAGAATTTATTTCATCCATTAATTGTAAAAAGGCAGTCATTATCCCTATGTAATACTGAATCTCCTTGCAGCTATCTAAATCACTTTTCATATAGCTGCAGGAGATAGGTTGACATTACAGTTCAGATGGACAGAACTTACGCTTACTGTATATATACTGTGTATGTCATTTTTAATATGTCAGTCATTATTAGCAGTATTTCAGTTCTGAGTAAGCCTTGACCTCTTCCAAACTTTTTTGCCAAACTATCCTCTCCATGGCCATTTTCTGTATCATAAAACAGAAACAGTTTTATATATATAATAAAATTCCTCCTAATACATAGGAGGAATTTTATTAGTATTGATGTATACTTTCATGTAGTGCAATTATAACATCCTGTATCCTTGGGGTGTGCAGGATGTTATGATTGTACTACATGAAAGTATACATCAATACTAACTTTCTGCCAATAATTTTCCTCTAAATTAATATGTTATCTGTCAGGACTGTTAATGTCAGATGTTATATTTTGCTCTTGTAAGGTACATCTTGCTGTAATAATCCACCAGATCTTTTTGTTCCTCTGGATCTTTTTCCAGCCATCCTGGCAACAAATAATTGTTTTGTTAACCTTTCCAATCCTATTCTGTTTATGTGATACCACTTAAGATAAATTCTGCTCACACATTCCTGAATGCTGACATTGTCAAGTTCCTTCTTCATATCCTCATTTTTAATATGATTCTGCTGTTGCTGCCATCTGTTGACTCACCTAATTTTTCTTAGAACCCTCATATCTGTGGTCTCCAGTCTTTGATCACTTGTTTTATTTCTAACCCAGTTCTCAGATACATTAGTTAAAATTGATTTTAACACTGTCTTGTATATAGCTAGTTTAGTGGTCTGACCGATTTAGAGCCTCTGTAGCTCAGTTGTGTAGATTGCCCTTTGATCAGAAAGACCTGGGTTCGATTCCCGTCAGTGACATGAGGAATCTTTATCTGGTCTCTTTCAATGAAAGGTGAGTTAGCCAGTCTCATACAGAGGTAGAGGGTTTTTCAACCCTCAGAACAGGCAAACCGGCCTGTGAACACATGCTGCTATAGTCAAAAAATACATTCCCCATCCCCAGTGGCAGGCTAAGCAACAGGCCGGTTGTACTAACAAAGTCGTATCTATGTAACATGCAGACCCTGCATTGGAAGCAGGATAAATGCGCAGAGGAAGGAAGGAAGTGGTCTAACTGATTTCTCTCTTATTTCATGAAAGTTTATTCATCTGAGTTTATTCCTACTATACTAGCCTTGGTAAATATGTTGTCTATTTTCATATTTAATTTGCCATCTTCACTAAAAATTGTGCCTGTAAATAGCTGAAATGCTTTAGTTGTTTCAGGATGCAGTTGATATTCTCAGTGCTCCTGTATATTCACAGTATTTGTCTTTTTTATTGCTGATTTTCATATCAAATTTAAAATAGTAGTTATTCAGTTTAGTTAGTGAATCCTGTAAACTTGTACTGAATTTATTTAGAAGTATAATGCCCGTTTGCATAAAGTAATGAACTGAGATTAGCATCTCCAATTTTACCATCAGGTGTTAATGCCTTCATAATTGATAAGTACGTTGTAGTGTGTGGTCTATGTACTCATTACCAAGAGTGAATTGTTTATGGTACAAAAGTGAGAGCAGAGAGAGAGAGGGAGAGAGAATATGTTGGAAATGTTCTTCATGTGTGCAAGAAATGTGAACTGTGTGGAAAGCAGGAGATTGAAGCAACTAGTATTAATGATGTAAGGCAAGATAGTGAAAGTGTTATAGAGAATGTGGAAGGAGTGAACGATAATGTGCGAAATATGAATGAGAGCATAAAAGAAGTGGTTGAAGGTAATGTAGATAATAAGGTGACAGTTAGGAGTGAAATAGTGCAGTTATGCAGTGTCCTTCACAAAACAAATTGTGAACTATAGCAACTGGGGAAATCATTGTCGTGTGGTGCATCAGGAAGGAGAATGAAAGAAAAAGTAAATGAGAAAAGAAAGTGTGAGAAACTGGGAGTAAAGAGAATATATTGCATGGAAAATCAATGATAAGAGGTGTACTTAATGCGAAAGTATGTTTGTTTCCCAAGTGCAAAGATGAAGAATGTTAGTGAAGCTATTAGTTTGTAGAGGAGAAAAAGTGAAAGAATTGATTGCTTTAGCTGGCATAAATGATTTGAAAGGTGAGGGATATGCAATGAGAGAGGATATGAAAGAGTTATGGATAAAAGCAAAAAAGAAAAGCAAGAAAGTAAGGATTTTGAGTCTGTTATCTCAGTATGATAGGAGTGAATTGAGAAGAAGAGCCATGATTTGAATGGGTCAATGAGAACCTTAATCATGAGGAATGGTGTGCAGTTTATAATTGTATGGAGCGAATTTGATAGATGAAAGGATTTGTATATGATGGACTGCATTTAAATGGTTTGATTTTTGGAGAGAGAGAGAGAGAGTGTGATGTTGTTTAGTGAGAGGTTAGAAGTACAAACTCAGGGAAATTAGATGTATTGGGAGAAGGGGGATGTAGTCTAGTGAGAGTTCAGCCACATCTGAGACAAATGAGTGTGTACACAGAAATTATTATGCAATGGTGAATGCAGTTTTGCAGGTTTCAAATCTGAATGAGTTGGTAATGACATTATACAATGGTAATTGTTGATCTAAGGAGATGTTGAAATGCATGTACATGAATGCCAGTATCAGAAATAAAAGAGAGAAGTTTATGGCATTGGTCAGCTCGACTTTATCAAAAATTATAGGCATTAGTGAGACCTAGTTGACAGAAAATAATATAGTTACAGGAATAGAATGTAAAGGGTATTGTATTTTCAGGGAGGATAGAGGGAATAGGAGGAGCTTGGGTATTTCTGATGGTACAAACTTCATCCAAGAAAAATGAGAAGTTAAAGGGGGAGGCAGTTCATTTGAGGCAATTCTGGTCTATTGCAGCAACCAACAATAAAATTAGACAAAGTATATTGTTGGTTGCTGCTATAGACCAGGAGTCCACGAGAAAATGTGGATGTCATACATCAGCAGATTAGCACAGTGAGTGCAGGCTGAGCAATTATTATGGAAGCCTCAATTATGGGGATATAGATTGGAGTGAGGAAAGGGGGGGGGCATGCTAAGATGGAAGTAGAATTTATATAGTTGCTAAGGGATAATTACCTGAAACAGCATGTCACTAGTAGGGAGGACCAGGGGCTTGAGAATGCTGCATCTGGCAATAGCATAAGAAGATGTATCCATAACCAAGGCAGACACTCTCTGCTTGCAATCAGGGAGAGTGACCATGCAGTCTTGTTCTGGGAGGTTGCTAAACATGTGGAATTCTATGTCCAAGAAAGGGTTTATGTTGAACTATAAAGCTGGTAATTATGACAGACTTAGGAGGTATCTTGGAGTAGAATTAGCTTGAGAAGCTACAAGAAAATGTCAGTAAATGCATGGGAAGTGGACAGGGATTGTTTGAGAGAAGAAGTATTGAACTGCATACCCACAGTCAGAAGTATAAAGAAAAGCTGCAAAAAAAGAAAACATTGTGGAGGGAATATAAAGATAAAGGTAATCAGCATACTCATGAGCACTACAAAATGCAAGAAAGAGAATGGTTACTTAATATGGTAAGAAAACCAAATCTGATTTTGAGAGAAAATTAGCTAAGCAGGCCAAATGAAATCCAAAAGAGTGTTTTTTTTTGTTATGTAGCAAGTAAGAGGAAGATGATTATGGAAGGATGACTTTAATCAAAGGTGATAGTAGAAAGGTAGCAGAAGCCAAAGAAATAGTTGAGTTGTTGATTGATCATTTTGCAAAAATGTACATTCTAGGTGGAGATTTTACAGTTACTGATGTGACAGAGAGTCTGAGTCTAATGTCAGAATTGAGATAGACAAATTGGAGGTGCTTGGCATGTTGAAAAATATCACTGTGAATATATTGATATTGGATGGAATGGCAGTGCCACTGATGTAATTATTCAGTCTAAAGTATCAGCTGTGGCACGGTTCCAAGGGAGTGGAAAGAGGATAAGATAGTTTCAAGTTCCAAGGTAGAAGTAGCAAATTACACACCAATTGATGACTCAGGAGTGGTGGTTAAAGTACTGGAAAAGTTAAAAATAAAATCCAGCAGTGGGCAGATGGGAATGCAGTACTCTTATGGTGGGCACGATGGCTTTGTAAAAGTTAATCCTGCCTTAGTAATTCACTAATGTTTTATATAGATAATGGAAATGGCTACACCATGAATACTTCTGGATGATACAAAGGCATTTGACTGAATACCATATGGAAAACTACAAAAGTTGGAGCAAATGACAATAGATATGAAGCTAGTAGCATGGATAGGAGGGTGGTTGAGAGACAGACACCAGAGAATGGAGTGGAATCTAGGAGAACGAGGTTGACTGGTAAGTACCTAAGGGTTCTGTACTAGGGACACTATTCTTTAATTTATATATTAATGATATAGGGAAAGATTTAAGGGAGGATATTTAATTGTTTGCTAATGATGCAAAACTGGGGAAGCAATAATTGATGAAGGTGAATGGGAATGGTCATTGATTTATCAGATTGTCTGCTTCAGCAACATACGAGAATATTATCCTAAAGTTAAGATACATTGAGAGAGTAAGGTTAGTGTTGTCCAGTTAAGTAGCTATTTAATATGTTGAAAAGGCTAAGGATGTGATGTGTTTTGCCAGAAAAGGCTGAAGATATACGAGGGTAGTCTGAAAAGTTCTCGACCTAACAATGAAAAAACGAATTTATAATTTCAAAATTATTTTTATTTTTCAACATAATCTCCCTTAAGACTAATACATTTATTCCAGCGATGCTCCAGCTCCATTATCCCGTCCCTGTAGTGGTTCTCAGTAAGATCTGCAAAATACCCCTCTACAGCTGCAATCACCTCTTGATTCGAAGAAAAACTCTGACCAGCAAGGAAGAGTTTTAGTTTTGGGAAGAGATAGAAGTCAGAAGGAGCCAAATCTGGGGAATAGGGTGGATGTTCCAACAATTCATAGTGCAGATCCCTTAATTTTCCCATTGCCAAAACACCTTTGTGGGCAGGTTCATTGTCCTGATGAAAGATGATTTTTTTCTTCTGCAAACTGGATCTTTTCTCATGAATTTTTTCATCTAATCTGGTTAAAAGATCGAAATAATATTCCCTGGTTAT
The DNA here is from genome assembly GCF_054136105.1 of Typopeltis vanoorti. Taxonomy (NCBI): domain Eukaryota; kingdom Metazoa; phylum Arthropoda; class Arachnida; order Uropygi; family Thelyphonidae; genus Typopeltis; species Typopeltis vanoorti. The sequence continues at coordinate 129,437,764 of NC_143549.1, forward strand.
TGTTTTACCCTTTTTAAGATAATTAATAAACCAAATGCCTTTAGATCCCAAAACACTGATGCCATGACTTTTCCTGCTGATGGAACCGACTTTGTCTTCTTTGGCACTGAACAACTGGCTTCTGTCCACTGTTTTGACTGCTGTTTGGATTCTGGTGTGTAATGGTGAATCCAAGTCTCATCCGTAGTAATAAATCACTGCACAAAATCAGTTTTATTCTTGTTAAAACACTCCACGCACTGTTCAGAGATTTTCATGCGAGTGCGTTTTTGATCTGCTGTGAGCAAGTGCAACACCCATCTTGCGCAAACCTTTTTCATTTGCAATTCTTCATGCAAAATATATCCTACACGTTCTTTTGAAATGCCTATAGTCTCAGCAATTTCACACACTCTGACTCACCGGTCATCCAATACCACTTGATCAATGATTTCTGGTGTCGTTACACTTTTTGGACCTCCTTCACGTGGATCATCTTCAAGGCTGCTAAGGCTACATTTAAATTCTGCAGCCCATTTCTTAATTGTCGAAAACGAAGGAGATGAGTGCCCATAAACTTTTATGAACTTCGAATGAATTTCTATTAGTATTAAACACCTTCTTTTACAAAGAATTTTATAACTACACGATACTCAATTTTATCCATTTCAAGAGAGATACAGCCAACATTTTTGGTTCAGACAGCTGTATAAAATAAACTACTTAATAGAATGACTTGCAATTTCACATGGATGCTTATGACAGATGTACCAACTTTGAAAAAAAAAAAATCTTGCCGATAGTGTTGCCATCTATGGTTGAGGCTGAGAACTTTTCAGACCACCCTCATAAGTTGACTCAAGAAAAGAAATCAGATCTTTGTATTATCAAATGTAAGGGGGAGATAAAGAAAAAAATATTTTTGTAAGTTGGGCACTCAACCATTGTTGAGTGGCTTGCTCAAAAATAGAGCAGACAGAACTATGTTTTAGCATTGAAGTTGACAAGATTTTCTTCACCCAACTGAGGAATGGTGAGATCAGTATTTTAGTGCCTTTTTTTAATAGAATATCTTTTGTAATATTTTAGCTATAAGGTTTGTTGAATGTAAAGAGGAATGACATCATCTCTTTCAGATTGGTGGATAGGATTTAGGATGAGTTAAGTGTTAAAAGTTAGAGGTAATTTCTGTTTAGAATGAAGAAAATACTGATCCCTGAAGCACTCCAGCATCGGTAATGAAATATGAATAGCAAGATCCCCCCCCCACACACACACACCCATGACATACAGTGACCTAAAGAGACATAGTTTGTCAGGTAGAGATCTGAGTCATATTGTGCTAAGTGCCTTGGAAATGTCAAGAATGCCTATAGAAGTTTTCAAACCTTCACATGATTTGTATCCAGATTGGTAGTATGGAGAATTCAGACTCCATACTGGAGATTGCCAATTAATGACATTCTCCATTATTTTTGAGAGACCTTGGCTTGATTGATGGGAATAGGAATTTTGATGGCAGACATTTACCTCTTTTTTTTGAATAGGATGAATACAGGCAAATGAATATATGAAAGCTTGTTGAGACAATATACGATGTGTGTTCAGAAATTTGATGCCTAACTGAGTACTGATATATTTCATCAGTACCAGATACTTGTGGTTATACATGCTTTTTTAAGATTTTTCTGATGTTTTTCTGGCAAACCACCAAAAGGAGGTATGTGGTCTACTGTTTTTGGTAGTAAGGAATGATTTGAATGGAACAGGGAATAAAGGCTTTCATTTAAAAAAAACAATAAATAATAAATACATTCTGAATATGTAAGTTTCTGTGGTTTAGCATTTCTATTTTAACATCTACCTTGATTCTAATACCTTCTTAATACCTCCTGACAACCCTACTAGTTTCATAAGTCGTCAGACTTATGAAACTAGTAGAGTTGTATTTTTGTAACTTGTTATTTATCTTTAAATGTGGTCTCAATACCAGGAGCTGTCTACAGAATAAATACTCTTTTTTTTATATTTCCTTTTCTAAAAATTTCTGTGAATTATGGGAATTTATTCAACTCTGCATTTATTTATTTATTTATTTATTTTATTTTTCAAATCAGCAGTGCGACTTTATTATTTGGATGATCTGTTTTCATAGAACTTCAGATTTTTATTATATGCTTAATAGTTCATAGTTCAGTAAGTGCAAAGTTATATAAATTAATACTATTTGAGGAATCCATTATCCCTCAAGGGGATGAAAGAGTGATCTTTGTGTTTTTTTTTTTGTTTATTAGTATTTTTTTTTAATTTCCTGTTTGAATCTGCTGATAGATGTTCTCCTCCTCTTATTTGAGAAGGGGTGATCATGCCCCCCCCCCAGAAATCATTTTAACATCTTCCTGTTATTTTTCTTAGTTAATCTCTTGATATCATATAAATACATTTTCATGATTCTGTTTATCAGTTGTTAACATGTTCAGCCTGCTAGAGTTAGCCTTTATGAGTGTTAAAATAAAAGCAGTAGAAATAAATTTAACCACCCGACCAGCCATGACGTGTATACATGTCAAGGTTACCATGGATGCAAAGTGCATATTAAAATTGTATTACTGTTGATATTACATTGAAATATATGATGGATACAAAGTAGAGGAATGATGTATTTTATCCATATTGATGGCGATGTGATTAATAAAAATTGAATAAGCAATATGACATAATTCCTCAGATGGCCTTGTAGTTCTGAATTTTTATTTTTAATTTTTAATTAGATATATAGAAAATTTAATGGAATAAAGGAAGATATAAAGTAGAAACAAGATTATCATGAAGAGTGAGTATTTTTCAGCTCACTACAAAAGGCAAATCAACTTTTATATTATTTTTCAGATGGCAGTTCATCCTTTAATTCAAACCTATATTGGTAATTGCATTTTTGCCATTCATAAGCTCATTTTGAGCAAAGAAATAGAAAAAGTTGCAGTCGTTATTCTTGATCATTTGGAGCATCCAGTAGAACAATTCGTGTTTGAGGTAACGCTGCCTGAAGCTGAAGAGTTCACGTGAGTCCTGCTCTGTAGGATAAAATGTTTTTGTCTTTTAGATTATGTTCATGCATTTAATTAATAGAAGTGTATTTAGTAGTACAGTATTGAATTATTAAAAAAAAGTAAATTATTTAACAATATTTGTAATAATGTTAAGAACACTGAAGATCTTTTGGAAATTCAAAAAAAAAAAGCAAAAAAAAAAGTATGTGTGTGTGTGTGGTATTTGGTGAGGTAATAGTATCCATGGTATTTGTTAATTACTGGCGAAACCACATAAAAAGTAATGTGATTTAATAAATTAATTATTAGTTTCTTATAACATTGTTGTGAACTTCTTAAATAATGAAACTAGTAATTAATTCATTAAAGTGCATTACTTTTTACACAGATTTCACCAGTAATTAGCAAAACATGGATACAACAAGCCACTGAAATTTTAACGTTGTAGTATCCATGATAGTCTCCTTCAAAAATATCAAAAATTAAAGCACTAGTGGAAGTGTTACAGTTTGCATTATTTTAAATAATTGTGTTTTAAAGTGGATGAGCCACATAACCTGTTTTGACATGATCTGTTATCAGAATAGGTCTATACCATTTAACTTTTATTTGTATTTTAGTTTACTAGCTAATTGAGGACTTGATTTACCAAAAGATGAGTATTAGGAATTCTCACTCACTCACTCACTCACTCACTCACACACACACACACACACACACACACACACACACACACACACACACACACACACACACACACACACACACACACACACACACACACACACACACACACACACACACTTTTTTTTAATTATCTCAAGTTATACTAAAGTTTTGCGATTCTCTTATATATCTTGCGATAGATCAATTATAGATCAATAAATAGATAGATTAATTAAATAGAAAGATAGATCATTGGAAACGATAGTCCCATATAACAGGTTTTTGAAAGTGTGCTAGAAGTATCTTAATCTTGCTATAATTGTACATTATAATGACTGTAATGGAACTTGCTGTGCAGAGCCATCTGATAGAAATGACTAATTATGTAATTTGATTACTGTAAATTATGATAGCTGTATAATAAATTTAGTTTAAACTAAATATAGCTGTATAATAAATTTAGTATCTTCAGGACTGGGGTAAGGTGGTACAACACCAGAGAACTCCTTGCAAAGGCAGAGCAAGCTACCAACAATCCTATCTCAGTATCTCCCATAATGCAAAACACATCTCCTTGCGGATATGTCTAATGTTATGCATTAAGGAAAGGGCCACAACCCAGACTAGTTTCGACCTTTATTGAGGTCTCTTCAGTGGGAGCCAGGCCCAAGTGGAGATACCAGGCAGAAGCATTAGCAGGTCATCTCTACCTATAGGAGTTGCCAAATGGTGTGCCACCCTTTTTTTAATAAATTACTCTGGATTTAGAGAAAGATGTTGAAAGTTTATTTTTCACTTGGTTAGAGTATAATAAATTTAGTTTAATCCTTTATCCAAGTGTGAGCAAACAAAGTTTGCGCCTGAAAGTATCTTCAGAACTGGGGTAAGGTGGTGCAACACCAGGGCACTCCTTGCAAAGGTGGAGCAAGCTACCAACACTCCTATCTCAGTATCTCCCATAATGCAAAACACATCTCCTTGCAGATATGTCTAAAGTTATGCATTAAGGGATGGGCCACAACCCAGGCTAGTTTCGACCTTTATTGAGGTCTCTTCAGTGGGAGCCTTCCCTTGTGGCCCTTCCCTTAATGCATAACATTAGACATATCTGCAAGGAGATTTGTTTTGCATTATGGGAGATACTGAGATAAGAGTGTTGGTAGCTTGCCACACCTTTGCAAGGAGTGTCCTGGTGTTGTACCACCTTACCCCAGTCCTGAAGATACTTTCAGGCGCAAACTTTGTTTGCTCACACTTGGATAAAGGATTAAACTAAATTTATTATACTCTAACCAAGTGAAAAATAAACTTTCAATATCATAGCTGTACTTCTTATTTGAAATAACGATATCATATATACAGGGTGTTCGGGATAAATTTGACATATTTATAATTAATTATATTTTTCCGTAAGTTACATGTATTAACACACACTTCTCTTCATTTAAAAGTTTGGACCCTTCTTCATTCATATACAAGATGTCAGAAAGGATGGATAGCTGGAACCCACCTGAATCATGGAAGAGAATAACTTGTATCATGATGATTCGTGCCCGCCATCAAAATAAGGATATTACGACTGCTGCCCAATGCTCCCTGAATACAGTAAAAACAATCAGGCATGAACTAGAGACTTGCAATGGTGACTACGAGGATGTAGCAAGAAGAAAGATCCCTAGCAGACGATCTGATTGCGTTCGTACAGCAGAATTCCTCGCAAATCTGCAGGAACAGGTGTTGAAGAACCCTGGCATTGGAATTCGGGCTTTGTTCGTGGAGTTGCTAACTGTAGTCAAGCCCTGGATAACAAGGGTAGCCAATGGTAGGCCGTATGTATGGCAGCAGGATTCGGCCCCTTGCCACACCTCTGGGAAAAGTCAAAAATGGTTGTCTGAAAATTTCTACGACTTCACCAGTCCAAATGTTTGGCCTCCAAACTCCCCAGACCTTAACCCCATGGATTATTTTGTATGGGGCGCAGTTGAAAAAGACACCAATCGCACTTCCAGTAATACAAAAGCCCAGTTAATGGATAAAATTAAAACAGTTTTTGCGGCCCTTCCCAGGGAGACTGTAGCATCAGCTTGTTCGAGGTTCCGAAGCAGAATTGAAGCTGTGATCGATGCTAATGGTGGTTATTTTGAGTAAATCTTGTTGATAGTATTGTAATTAACTCTGCCTGTAATGTTTTTTTGTCAATTCATTAAATTTAATAGATACAAAGAAGATTTTCTTTTTCCTTACGAAACTGTCAAATTTATCCCGAACACCCTGTATATATATATATATATATATATATATATATATATATATATATATATATAATTTAATATATTTAAGGTTGAATGCTACATGCATTTGCTCTGTTTTCATGACCAAGTATTTTTTACATTGCATTTTCATGGCAAACAAAGCATAACAGACATTTTATGAAACAAATAAATGGATAACTTATGTGATTATTAATCCTGACATATATACATATTTAATCAGTTCATCATAACTTAATTTACATAAGAAAAGAAAGTATTTATTATTAAAACACTTATATTTTGAAAGTAGGTATCTGTAGCATTATCAAAGTTGAGCACACAGTGTATAGTTAGTTATATTTATTCATTGAATTCCTTATTAGGAATCCAATGAATTATATATTGTAAATATATATAAAATAAATTAAAAACAGTTCAATGGAGTATACAGTTCACATGCTACAACTATATGCAAAAAAAAATACTTGAAAAGTGAAAAATAGTTATGCATGAAAAATACATGTTTGTATTGAAAAATAATATAATGCAAGAATTAAATTAAAAAATAAAATGTTTACATATTAATAACAACAATGCAAAATTTTAATTCTCCTTTCGTTATATCATTTTAAGGTATATGTATTTCTTATGCATAGTAGTTCTTATTTCTTACACAGAGAATTAAATTAAAAAATAAAACATTATATGTTAATAACAGCAGTACAAAATTTTTAATTCCATTTTCATAATATTATTTTAACGTATTTGTATTTCTTATGTTTAACTGTATTTTTTATATATGTTATTTTACATATACTTTTAGCTTGCAAACTCCACACTCCATTGGTGGTGTTTAAATTGCTACTTGGCTTCCTAATGGTCTCATGTTACTGGCCTCATTGTAGTACAAACAATGCATTTTGTAATATTTGTTTTCATTCCATCCAATACTGGTTGGAATACTGGCACAAGCAGACATAAGAGAAAAAAAAAATTAGACAAATAGAGCAGTAAGGTCATGGTATAGTAACACAGTTTACACAGTATTCACCAGTAATTAGCAAAACATGGATGTAACAAGCCACTGAAATTTTAATGTTGTAGTATCCATGGATAGTCTCCTTCAAAAATATCAAAAATTATAGCACTAGTGGAAGTCTAGATTAAAATGGTTTAAAATTCATCTGTGATTGGAAGAATTCTGTAGTTTTTTTTTTTTTTTTTTTTTTTTTTTTGACAGGGTGGGGGGAATCATTTGGTCTTAAAGAATAGTTATTTTCTAGAAATCCTCTCTTTAAAAAAATCAATTTGAGTTCATGCATTACAGTAGTACCAAACTATGGACATAGGATTTGGGTACCTTATATAATTAAGTGTGATTCTGATAACTTCCCTTGCACCTTGATAAATTTTATGTACAATAAAATAAATGAAAGTTTTTGGAGAGGTTGCAGTATCTGTTTAGAATGCAATTTGTAAAACTAAGCATCCTTAATTTTTTATTATTTTTATGTAATTGCAATATTTGATTTAATTTAAAATAAATTTAATATTATATAACATATTTACTTTTTTTTTCTCCAGTGGTGAATCATATTTATTGGATGTTGAAATGGCTCTTCGTGCTTTTTGCTTAAAAATTAACACAGTCGATGGTGTTTTGAAATCCAATCCATCAGGTAAGGAATGTCTCTGACATTTATTTCTTTAAATTACTAGAACAAAAGTTACTAATGTGGACAACGTTTTTTACAAGATCAATTTTTTGCATCTTAATTAATGTATAACCAAATGTTTTAAAAAGCACCACCATCATCAAATTCCTGATATATACTCTCAAGGGGTGTACAGGATATGATAGTACTACATGAAAAATTTACATCATAACTAACTTCCCATCTACAATTTTCCTCCGAATCAGTCTGTTACTTGTCAAGACTCCAACATTATCAGATCTTATATTTCTATCATCTAAGGCACATTATACCGTATCAATCCACCTATATTTTGGTCTTCCTTTCCTCTGGGTCTTTTTCCTGCCAACCTGGCAGAGAACACTTGTTTTGCTGATCTTTCCTCTCCCATTCTGTTTAAGTGACATACCACCTGAGATTAACTCTACTAACGCATTCCTGAATGCTGACAATGTTATGTTCTTTCCTAATATTCTCGTTTTTAATATGGTATTGCCATGGATGATATCTGTTCACGCCTCTAATCTTTCTCAGGGCTCTCATATCTGTGGTCTCTAGTCTTTGGTCAAGTGTCTTAATTCTGACCCAGCTCTCAGATCCATCATCATCATCAAATTCCTGTCATGTACCCTCAAGGGAGTGTATAGGATATGATAGTACTACATGAAAAATTTACATCATTATCATCATCATCATCATCAAATTCCTGCCATGTACCCTCAAGGGGTGTACAAGATATGACAGTACTATATGAAAAAATTACATCATTACTAACTTCCTATCTACAATTTTCCTCCAAATCAGTCTGTTACTTGTCAAGACTCCAACATTATCAGATCTTATATTTCTATTGTCTAAGGCACTTTGTACTGTATCAGTCCACCTATATCTTGGTCTTCCTCTGGGTCGTTTTCCTGCCAACCTGGCAGAGAACACTTGTTTTGCTAATCTTTCCTCTCCCATTCTATTTAAGTGACCATACCACCTGAGATTAGCTCTGCTAACGCATTCCTGGATGCTGACAATGTCAAGTTCTTTCCTAATATCCTCATTTTTAATATGATATTGCCATTGATGCCATCTGTTCACACCTCGAATCTTTCTCAGGACTCTCATATCTGTGGTCTCTAGTCTTTGGTCAAGTGTTTTACTTCTGACCCAGCTCTCAGATCCATAAGTTAAAACTGGTTTGAACACTGTCTTGTATACAGCTAATTTAGTGTTTCGACTAATTTCTCTCTTATTCCATATGAATTTATTCAGTTGAATTTCTACCATACCAGCTTTGTTGATTCTGTTGTCTATTTCCATATTTAATTTACCATCTTCACTAAAAATCGTGCCTAAGTAGCTGAAATGTTTTACTTGTTCCACAGGTTCCCTGTTCACAACACAGTTGACATTTTCAATGATTCTGCCTATTTTCATTGTCTTTGTCTTTTTAATGCTGACCTTCATACCATATCTATTACAACAGTTATTCAATTTAGTCAGGGAATCTTGCAAACTTGTAGCGGATTTATTTAGAAGTATAACATCGTCAGCATAAAGCAAAGAGCTGGCATTAACATCTCCAATTCTGATATCATGTTTAATACCACTTTCCTTCATAATGTGATCCATATAGATAATGAATAACAGAGGGGATAATGTACATCCTTGTCTCACACCAGATTTAACATTGAACTATCTTCCTGTACTTCCTTCAATTCTAACTGCTGACTTAAAACTCAAATAAAGACTAAGTATTGCTTGATATAATGCCCCATTGACACCATATAACTGTAGCGTATTGAATAGCTTCTCTCTTGGCACCTTGTCATATGCCTTTTCCAGATCGACAAAACTTAAATACAGATCTTTGTTATATTTCCATAATTTCTCCGCTATTTGTCATGAAGTGAAGATCTGATCCTGACAGCCTCTGTTTAGCCTGAATCCAGCTTGTTCTTCACCAAGCTTTTCATCCACAATTCTTCTCAACTGTCTCTCAGGTATACTGACATAAATCTTACCAGGAACACTCAGTAGGGAAATACCTCTGTAATTCTCACATTCAGTTTTATTTCCCTTTTTATATATGGGTACTATGAGAGCTCTGCTCCAATCATCGGGAATTCATTCCTCTGTCCAGGCTTTCTGAACTATGCAGTGAGCCACTGTAAGACTTTTATACCTCCATACTTCAGCATTTCTGATCGCATATATCATCTACTGCTGCTGGCTTTCCACATTTCAAGCCTTTGATGGCATTTTCTACTTCAAATATGGATATGTATTCCTGACTGTATGACTGTTGAGTGTTTTTTACCACTGTGCTATCACTGCTTGTTTCATTTATCAATTTTTCAAAGTAATTACTCCATACTTCCAGGATATCTTTTTCTCCCATTTTCATGTCACCTTTATCATCTCTAACTCCTTTTACAGCACTCTTTCCTCCATTTCTAAACTTCTTCAACAACTTCCAGAATATTATTTTGCCACCTTTTTGATATTTATTTTCTATGTTCTTGCCAAAGTCCTCCTATGACTTTTGTTCAGCTAGTTTTACAAAGTGTTTAGCTTTCTTACATTTGTCTCTGTATTCTCTAAGAGCATAAGCTAATTTATTTGCCAGGAACTTTTGATATGCTTTCTTCTGTTCCTTCACTGTCTCTTTAACTTCCTGTGTCCACCATGGAGTTCTGATTTTTCTATCCTTGCAGACAACCTCACCACATGCCTCTCTGGCTCAATCAGTCAGGGTTTTCTTCAAGGCTTGCCACTGAATCTCCAAGGTTTGGTTCCTGTTCTCAAAGTCTTTCATTTTTTTTTTTTTTTTTTCAATAATCTTTGTGTATTTTAGTCTGTTCACATCTGAGAGCTACTCAACTTTTATTCGCTTTAAAACTTTCTTACATGTCATTCTTTTCAATATGAAATTCAATTTTATCCTGCTGAAGACTAAATAGTGATCACTTCCAATTTCAAATCCTCTGTACATTCTGGTGTCCTGCACCAAGGAGAAAACATCATTATCAACAATAACATAGTCAAAGAGACTTTTCTTTTTCCTTGCCTCTTCTCTCCATGTGAATTTGTGCACATATTTATGTTGGAACATGGTGTTAGTAATAACCAGTCCATGAGCAGAAATCCAACAGATATTTGCCATTATTATTAGCTTTGCTCTTTTCTCCAAATTTTCCCAAAATATTTTTGTATGTCTGCTATTTAGATCCCCAACAAGGACCAACTTTTCCTCTTTCATTGTGTCAGTTGCTTTCTCTAAAGACTCAAAATATTCCTCCACTTCTACCTTAGTAGAACCTTCTGTGGTACCATAGGCTCAAATAAGTCTCATTGTCCAGTTCCCCATTCTGATATTTGCACATCACTCTACTTGAGACTGCCTGCCATTCACGAAGATTATCCTCATATTTAGTGTTGAATACTATGGCTACCCCTTCTTTTCCTCGATTATAACATTTTGTATTTATTGCTCAAAAAAAAGCTCACCAATTTTTGTCTTTTTTTTGTTTCAGTCACTCTTATTATGTCGATCTGGTACTTATCTAGTTTTAATGTGTTAAAAAGCATTGTAAAATAATTCAGGTCAGGAATTAAGAAATCGCAAGGATTAATTAGTCAGCTGTCACTATAGCAAACTCATAGGTACCATTGGAATAGTTCATTGTAATGGATAGTCTGCACTGAATTTTCTGTAGCATACTGTTGTGCCTATAAGGCTGCAGTCAGGACTTTCTGTGGTAGTTTGTTTCAGAAAAGTAATTGGTGTCAGCAAATATATTTTCATAATTTGTTTTGATTAACTTTCCTTTTTCTTACTTGCAGAAAACATTTTTCAAGCAATAGAAATGGTACTGCCCCTAATTTTTTAAAATGTTTAAGTCACAACATCATCATCATCATGTGTATCAAGGATTTAGGCCTAACGTGGCCTGCTCCGGTCTTAGAAGTCATCATTGAATCTTTTAAGAGGACTCCTGGTTTTCTTTTTTCCTAATGGTTTGTACTTTAAGGCTTGTTTTTGTAAACTTTCTATTTTCATACTTTGAACATGTTCCATTTATGTTTATATTTTTTAATTTTTTCTATTACTGATTCTTGGTTTAATTCTTTCATAATTTCTTTGTTTCTTTTGTGATCAAATAGAGTATACTTTGCAGTTTTTCTCATAAACTTCATTTCTGCTGTTATTAATCTTCATGTCTTTTTGTTTTATTGTCCAGATATCACTTCCATACAATAAGACTGGTAGGGCTAATGTATTGTATACTTTTAGTCTGGTTTGTTTTTGAACTAGGTTTGGTTTAAATATAGAATTAATTACACCTGTTATTTTTTAATATTTTGTAATTTTTACATTTAATCTTCGTTTTCATATGTGATCATACATCCTAGGTAGTTAAATGAATTCACCTGTTCTAAGATCTTGTTATCTATTACTATCTTAGTTCTTGCTGGATCTTGTCCTTTAAAGGCCATAGTTTTTGATTTTTCTGTTGATATTAACATAATCTTTGGCTATCTCATTTAGATCTAAAATAGCTTTCTGTAAGTTATCTTCAGAATTTGTTATTATTATTATTTGGTCATTGGCAAAAAGGAGAGTGTTTAAGTTCACAGTAGGAGAAAGTTTAATACCTTGATGGAAAATTTTTTTTCCATTTTATTATTATTTCAGTTAGGTAAATATTAAAAAGAGTTGCTGAGAGGGGGACATCCCTGTCAGACCCTTTGGTTTATCTCTCTCGTATATGATAGCTCATGATTTAATCTTATTTGTATTTGATTATTTTCATATATACTTATGATAGCTTTTAGGATATTATTTGGTATTTGTCTTTCATTTAATATGTTAAATGAAATGCTTTGTCAAATGCTTTTTCAAAGTCAATAAATGCAATATGTGTTTCTAAATTGTATTCTCTTCTTTTCTCTATTATTAATTTTAGGCAAAAGGCTGGGTCTATACATGATCGTCCTTTTCTAAACCCATTCTGTACTTCTAAAATAAAGTTTTCAGAATTTCATTAGTTTGCTATTTAAAATTCTGCTGTATATTTTGTAACAAGAATTTAGTATGCTTATACCTCTGTAGTTTTTAGGGTCATCTCTATTACCTTTTTTAAAGATAGGAATCACAATTGCTTTTTTCCATTCTATTGGGGGGTTACTAGTTCTATAAATTTTATTTAAAAATATTATTATTATTGTTATTATTATTATTCAGGCCTCCATGTAGTCAAAAGACTTATCATGGGAGGTCCTTCCTAAGAACATAAAGTCTGTCAAGATTCATCGAGGGGAGGTTCCCCTTAAGAAACACAAAGTCTATCATACCACTCCTTAAACTCATTGACCGTTCTCGCTCTCACCACTCGATCAGGCAGTGCATTCCACGGTTCAACCACCCTCCACACAAAAAAAACCACTCCTCACTCTCTTGCTCACAGTTTCCTTTCGTAACTTCCAGGGATGGCCTCTTGTCATCACTCCTTCCTGCTGTTCAACCAAGCTAAAGAACTCCCCAGTGTCAACCCTGTAACCACCTCTCAACAGTTGAAAAGTCTGAATCATATCACCTCTCCTTCTTCTATCCACCAAACTCTGCAGTCAACATACCCTCAGTCGATCCTCATAACTATCCTTGTACAGTCCTGAAACCATCTTTATCATCTGTCTTTGTATCCTTTCCACAGTTAATTTATCCACTTCAAATCCTGGGGACCAAATCTGAGAACAATAGTCTAAGTATGGTCTGATCAGAGACTTATACAACGGAATGATAACCCTTTTATCTTTGCAGGTCAGTGTCCTTCTCATAATTGCAGCAATCCTCTGTGTTACCTTCACCACCTTTGCAATATGTTCCCTAAATTTCAGGTTTCTATCAATCATCAACCCCAGATCTCTTGTCTCCCCTACTTCCTCCAGTATAACTCCTCCCATAGAGAATGCAGCATCCCATCAATGTTTCCCAAACTTCAAGACCTTACATTTTGCTGCATTAAACTGACAACCCCCATTCATTTGCCCATCTATCTAGCTTATTCATATCCTCTTGCAGGGCTACCACATCTGCACTATTACTAATAATCCTTCCCAGCTTTGCATCATCCACAAACAACTGAATATCCCCTTGCAATCCACTGGCAATGTCATTGATATAAAGGTTAAACAATATAGGTCCTAGTACTGAGCCCTGTGGGACCCCACTTGTAACCCTCTGCCTCCTTGAAACTGCTCCACCATACACAACTTTCTGATACCTATCAGACAGCCAATCCTGAATCCAGTTGACCAATCTGACATCCAGACCCATTTGCTGCAACTTAAATATCAGCTTATCATGTGGCACCCTGTCAAATGCCTTTGCTAAGTCTAAGAAAATTGCAGTATATGCCTTTCCCTCATCTGTAGGGTTTTTTCCGCCAGTTTATCTGGCATTTTTCATCCCGCAAACAGGCAAACCGGCCCTTTGAACATACGCCTCTAAAGTCAAAAATAAATCTCCCCCCCCCCAGCGGCAGACCAGGCGACGGGTCGGTTGGGAGTAGTACTAACAAGAAGTCGCATCTAAGTAACACGCGGACCCTGCATAGGAAGCGGGAATAACGCGTAGAAGAAGAAGAGATGCCTTTCCCTCATCTAATGTTCTTGTAACTTTATTATAAAAGGCTATATTGCTAAAACAAGAGTGCCCTTTCACAAATCCATGTCGACTCTCACAGATAACATTACCCTCATCTGCCCAATGCTGTATACGGTCCCTCACTACTTTCTCCATGATCTTAACAACTACTGATGACACACAGACTGGCCTATAATTAGATACTTCCAGTCTGTTACCACCCTTATGCAATGGCGCTATCTTACCTTCCTTCCATTCCCTGGGCACCTTTCCCGCAGCCAGACTTTCATTGAAAAGCCAGGTTAAAGGCACTCTCAGTTCTCTAGCACATTCTCTCAAAACTCGTGGTGAAATACCATCCAGTCCCAAAGCTTTACTGACATCTAGAGTACTCAATATCTGAAACACACTCTCCTGTACCTCTAAACCTCGAACCAGCCCTATCCCTCTAGCATTAAAACTGACTCCTCTAGGATGAACTACTCCAATAAAGTGTTCATTGAACAATTCCACTATGTCCTCTGCATCAGTCACTCTATTCCCATTTTTATCCCACAATATCATTCTTTCACAGTCATTTCTCTTCCTACTGGCCACATAGCCAAAAAATTCCCTAGGATTTTCTTTGGATCTTACGGCCAGTCTCCTCTCATATTCCAGTTTCGCTTTCCTTACCACACTAGTCACTCTTCTGGCCTGTGTCTTATATTCTTCATGCATCTTCTCTTCACCTGTCTCCTTATATCTCTTCCATAGCCTCTTTTTTGCATGCAATTCCTGTTTAATATTGTTTGTCATCTACTTTACTCCAAATTGTGTCCTCATCTTCACTCATGGTATACAACTTACCATTGCTGCTAACAAATATTCTTTCACAATTTCCCATGCACCAATGATATCCTGGCCTTCCAATTCCTCCCTCCACGAAACTTCCCGAAGTTGACGTCTTAGACTATTATAATCACCTGCCTTATAATTCCACATATGTTCCCATCTCTTTGATACTCCTGCATGTCTATTCATTTTCCAAGTCAAAACCATATGGTCACTCTCTCCAACTGGTTGGAGAGATGTCATCTCAGTTATTATCAACTCCTCTGATGCTATGACCAAATCCAAAACTCTTGAACCTCTTGTTCACTCTATTACATGTTGCCTGAGACATTTGTCCCTCAAGAATTCTAGAAATTCCATTCCCTTATTGCTACATGCATCTTTCTCTTCCCAGTTTATACTACTGTAGTTAAAATCTCTCATAACAATCATTCTTCTTGCACTTGCCAAAACTCAACTGTCTAAATATTTCCTGGTCCCCACCCTCTGTACTCCTGGGTTTGTAGCAATACCCCACTAAATATCCTGTCTTACCCACCTCTACCTCATACCATATGCTTTCAAAATCATTAGTGTCACTGCCTTCCAAAGTCTCCACTCTTAGAGGACATAGGTTGTCACGTATCATAAGCAGTACTCCACCACCAAGCTTACCCTTCCTATCCTGCTGAAAAATGCTGTTCCCGGCGACTTCTATTCCTGTTATTATATCCTCTTCTGTCAACCACGTGTCAGTGATCCCAATAATTTTTGTCCAGGCTGATGCTATCTGCGCCACCAATTCCTCTCCCTTATTTTGGATACTCCTGGCATTAGTATGTAGCATATAAATGCCATTGTTTCTATACCCAGCATTATCCCCTCTAGACTCCACTGGGCTCAGTGTTACCTGATGTCGTCCCCCCCCCCTTCTCCCACATACCCATTCCCACAAGAGGCCACCCCTTCTACCATTCTCCCTTGGACACACTGACTTTTTCAGAACAGCAATCTCTCCAGATGCCTGCGTCCTTCTTCATTCAAATGTAAGCGGTCTCTCGCATACAATTCCTTTCTTTCCTCAAACGCACTCCAAGCATCCACATATACCAGTCCTCTCTTGTCACACATTCTCGCTATTATGCCATTCAATATCACCGCTCTTCTGCTCAGCTCATCATACCTAGGCAACACGCACACTATTTTTCCTCTCTCTGTCTTCTTCCGTACAACCTCAAGCAAAAATCTCATATCTCTTGCTGCCCAACTTACATTACCACTCAAGTGATTTGTTCCTACCATCACAATCATCTCATCCACCCTTTCACCTCTCTTAATTGCCACCCTTTCTATTGTTCTTCTTGGCAAACACTCCTCACACATCCTATCTTGAACACCACGGATCATTGAGTCGCCATACATTATACCTCTTACCATTCCCTCTCTCCTATTGTTTCCATTCTCTCCTCTTCTTTCATTCCCATAGGTCTCTCTCATTCCCTCTCCTCTACTGATATTCTCTCTTCTAGCATTCCCATACCTCTCTCTCCTACTTTTCCATTCTCTCCTCTTCTAGCACTCCCATACATCTCTCTCTCTCTCATTCCCTCTCTCCTACTGTTTCCATTTTCTCCACTTCTAGCACTTCCATATCCCTCTCTCATTCCGTCTCTCCTACTGTTTCCATCCTCTCCTCTTCTAGCATTCCCATACCTCTCTCTCTCATTCCATCTCTCCTGCTGTTTTCCATTCTCTCCTCTTCTAGCACTTCCATATCTCTCTCTCATTCCCTCTCTCCTACTGTTTCCATTTTCTCCACTTCTAGCACTTCCATATCCCTTTCTCATTCCCTCTCTTCTACTGTTTCCATTCTCTCCTCTTCTGGCACCCCCCCCCCTTCCTCTCACTCATTCCCTCCCTTCTACTGTTTCCTTTCTCTCCTCTTCTAACGCTCCCAAAATTCTCTCTCTCTCCCCTACTCTGATTCGGCTTGCATTTATCTCTTCCATTCTCCTAATCTTATCTTTCATACTTCTGCTCTCATTCACAAGACATTCCACCTCCTCTTTCAGCTCATCTATCTCCCTCTGCAGGTCAGTCACTCTTAATCTAAATTCACTCTCCCAAACAAAACCATCTCCTAAGCTTTCACAGTCACTCACGCCTTCCACATTATCAACTATTATTTTCTCATTCATATATATATATATTTTTTTTTCATTCTCTCCTATTACACTATGTTAATAATGTTCAAATAAATTAAATGATGAAGTATTAAGTCTGTTAATATTTTGTTGGAGTCAATCTGGCCTCCATACAGTATTGTATTTATTTATTATTATTATTATTTATTATTATTTTTTTTGAATCCTCATTATTATATAGATAAAATTTAGATCTTCTAATGAGACAGATTGAGAAGAATTATTTCTAAATTTAGGGAAATCTTGCATGTGCCCATTATTTATATCATTGCACTTCTCTAATTCAGAGAAGATACAGAAATCATCTACAGAAATGATAATTCATAGATTTATGAAAACCTAAGTATAGTTAAAGTTATAATTATGTGAACAGCATATTTTTGTATGGATGGCTGTTCATAAATTCCATTCTAAAATCTGAGGAGTTTTCTAGTCCTTTTCATCTAAACCTTATTAACCAGTCTTAAGTAGAGGTAACAGCTTGCAGTCTTGGTAATTGATTGGAACACATTTTCACTTTGCCACATATAAGCTGTGGATTCAAATTCCATTGTAGTGTGGATCCTTTGGGAAACACCTTTAGATGATAGATGATCTGCACTACCTGATGTGACATGAACATTTTGTTGATTGGAGACCTAAAATGTCTATGAAAAATTATTTTATTTACACAGCAAGGTTTTCTGGCCTTCTCTGTGGGCTGTGTTACAAATTCCTAAATGTTTTATGGATTGAAACCATAAAATCCACACACACACACACACACCCCTCTTACTCACTTGGATATTTTCTTCTCTAAAGGCATATTGTCTGAAAATGTATTTGAACAAACATGGGAATTGTCATTGTCAATAAGCCATCCAGTGAGTTTCCCAAAAATTATGATAGGACTAACTTGAGGCATTCTCAGGTGATAACATGGATATGGTGAGGGGAAAAAAATTAAAGAAAAAAGGTGATAAGGGGATAATAAATCTCATATTATTTTACAGCTGAGTACGAAAATCGGAGATCGAAATCTAAGAGTTTCATGCCGAAGAACTATTGGCGAGTCCAAGCATAAGTCATCACTTGGGTAGTACAACACTATGGCAACTGGTGTCAAAGGTGGAGCAAGCTCTGCCCCTATCCTTAATATTTTCTCATAATGTAAAACGCACCTCCTAGGAGATGTA
The DNA here is from genome assembly GCF_054136105.1 of Typopeltis vanoorti. Taxonomy (NCBI): domain Eukaryota; kingdom Metazoa; phylum Arthropoda; class Arachnida; order Uropygi; family Thelyphonidae; genus Typopeltis; species Typopeltis vanoorti. Next base: position 129,456,237 of record NC_143549.1, read on the forward strand.
TTACTGTTTTACATTATGAGGAGAGGTCACTACCCGTACCGGTTTTGACCTTTATTGAGGACTTACGCTTGGACTCGCCAATAGTTCTTTGGCATGAAACTCTTAGATTTCGATCTCTCGATTTTCGTACCCGGCTGTAAAATAACACAGGATTTATTATCCCCTTAACTTAATTTATGTCGCCGGAAAAATAGCTTCTTGGATCTTTATTGAAAAAAGGTGTAGTCATTATGAATTCTATTATGCTTCCAACTTTTTAATACACAAAGTTTATTCTGTGCAGATATATACAGTATAAAAATGTAGATAAATCTTAGCTTACTGGAACCTTCGAGGAAAATTGAGTTCAAACCTAGTTTTTCTTTTTAAAATAAATTCATAATGATATTACCTTCTTGTTGTTGATTAAAACTACATGTATTTTTTAGACTGTACATTTGCATTACAAATTCATACAAAGGAATCAGCTGCTGTCAATATAACTCTGGGAGATGATCCTGAATTTCAGGTAGGAATATTTGCATATGAAATCAAGAAAGATAGTATTTGATTATTGAATTCCATAATTTGAGTTTGGCATTGAATTATCCTCTTACTCTTCTTTTAATCCTTTGAATCATAAAAAATATCCATAAATGCATTTGACTCTCATTATAGCAGATAAGGACCAAAGAATAGTTTTTTACAGTTAAATCACTATAGCAGAGATAGTTATGACAAATTATTATAAATTAGTGAAAGGTTAAAAACATAGCTCAGCAGGTACAATGTGATGCTAAAAGAAATTCATTATAAGAAACTATCTGTTATTACAAATCATACCTGTGGTTCCTCCAAGTTATAGTGAGAGTTGACTGTAGGATAGTTTGCTGTTGGGAATTTTTTTTTAGCATAGCATATTTGTAGACGTTTTGTCAGGGAATCAGAGGGAACAGGGAAAAATCAGCTACAGAACAAATTCATCATGAACAGAATTGAAGGTCCTGAAAAGTCTCGTGAACTTTTCAGATGAACCTTTTGGAAAGGAGTCTTTGGAGATTTCTTCTTGAGAAGAACTAGGAATGAAGGCAATAGTTGCTTATTAATTTTGTGATGATATCCGAGTCATAACCATTAGAGAAGGAAGTAATTTTAATAAAAACCAGTTCAGTTTTTAGAAGAGAATTTATGGATCATAAGATTTGTTCATGAAGCATTGGCTTCTAATTATATATTTTTGACTGTAGATCCGTGCGTTCATGGACCCCTTGAGGGTACATGGCAGGAATTTGATGATGATGAGCATTAACATTTTGATAATGTTTGACTTCTGAGATGGATGATTGATGAGAAGCATTAGTATATCTTTCCATATACTGAAAACTTACTATTAGGCGGTCTGTGGTAATTCTTCTATTATCTTCTCTTTCCAGAGTAAATTTAATTCTTGTTGGGTTGACTGAATTAATGTTGTGAAATTAAACATGGAGTTGAAATGAGGAGATCCAAATTGCAAAAAAGGTCAACATATCAACATTTTCACATAGGTTAGCTTATATATATTCTCTAAAAGGTATATGCTGATCTGCTGGCCATGAACTTCTTAGATTTCTTTTTCATGTAAAAGAAATTGCTCTAAAAAGAATTCTTCTTTGCTTTCTGTATTTTTTAAAGTTCTGACTTTTCTGTATTTTTAAATAATCCCATGCATCCACAGTATTTTCTTATGCTTTTTTCATTCAGTCTCTGAGATGTGGTTTTGTTTTCAAATTCTTTCACATTTTCCCCAGTAATATTTGTATATTGGGTCTACAAGTCTTTTGAGAGTTGTCATTATGCTTCCAATTTTTAATACACAAAGTTCAGACAATTGTTGCTTCTTTTCAAATTTTTCATAATGCATTATTTATTTTCTTTTCAGTATGATATGAATTTTTATTCTGTTTAAAACTTTATAGTCAGTGATGCAGGATCATGAGCATTGCACATATGAATTTTGCAAAAGTCTTGTCTACAAAAAGATTTGTTCACTGTAGCAAAATCTGTAAATTTGGGTTAGTGAGGGAGAGGAGAGAGGATTAAATTACGTGTTTTTTTTTTTAACAAAATTATAGCATAAGGTCATGAATAGGAGATTTTTAAATTCTTCATAGACAATATGCTAGAGCAGCTTCCACTTTCCTTCATGAATAAATCAGTAAATCATCTAATTATTTAGAGGAATCTCATTTGTTTTATTTTTCTTTACCTCAGTAGCACTGGCTAATTGATGGTATTTGTAATGAATTCAGTCCTCGTTCAGTAATCAAGTGGATAGTTATTTAATACTCTTAATTTTAATATTTTCTTATCTGTGTACATAATTTGCATATCACTGTGCAAAATATGTTCAAAAGTAATTATTTTCTCTATGTGTTATGTGTGTGTATATATGAGTGAAGGGGGAAAGGATGAGAATTAAGTATGTTCATTTGACACAGTCAAGTAGCAAGTCTTTCAAAAACAATATTATTTAAGCTTTAAAATTTCATTTATTGAAAGTATTGGAACATTGTTTTGGATTAAATCATAGCTGTTGAACTCATAAATGATGTGAACTAATAATTTGAAGAGTATATTCTTTGTTTTTTAAATGGTGTCAACAAACTTTCAGAATTTTTTATGTCAGTTTTTTTTCCCATTGAAAGACTACAATAATCTATTTTGGAATAACATCACTTCTGAGGATCTATTAAATATATGCTACCATGTGGCATATGGGTGTGTGTGTGTAGGGGGGTGGGGAAGAACATGTTCACTGAACCAGTATGCAGGTTGGATCAGATGCCATCTCATAGAGATAAGTATAAAGTAGTTCCCACAAGATATCTAGAGTGTTTTTATTAACATACTTTTGATAATGTTCATTAGAAAAATTCTAAAATATTTAAGCTTATATTCAGGCAACTGTATTTTACTTATTGAAAATGTTTTTAAAAATCTGAGTTTTGTAATATATTTTGACATGACAATATTTTATATTCTTAACAATTTTCAGAATTTTCCATGGATAGAAGCAGAGCATCATCATGTACAAGTTAATACATCTTCAATTTCTCCATTGAAAACAATGGATACCCCTTTGTGTAAGGTATGATTAAAGACTTTTATGTTATGTTCTAGAAACTTTTTCACCTGATTACAAAGTAATTTATTAAGAAATTATATTCTTGTATTTTATCCAGGTGTAAGCAAACAAAGTTTGCACCTGAATTATCTTCGTGACTAGCTACTTGTATGTGGAGACTGTTAACCTCACATCAGTTGTCTCATAATGTAAAGCCTACTTCAAAAGGAAGTGTGCTTTGCATTATGGGATACTGAGGTAATTGACGTGAATTAACAGACTGTATTTAAGTAGCCTAGTCACAAAGATACTTCATATGCAAACTTTGTTTTTTTTACGCTTGGATAAAGGATTAGTTAAGAATATAATTTCTTTGCAAGTATAATTTACTGGTAATTTATTAACAAGTAAAAACTCTTTTCACAACCTCCAATCCAGAGTATTTTAATAATAAGATGATACACTTGTTTTTTTTTTTTTTACTGGTATATGGAAAATATATTAATTTAGTCTTATTAATTTTTTGGGTTTGAATCCCATTGATGAGACCTTAAGAAAACCTCAAAGAGAGAATCCCTCACTATACTTGGAATTCCCTTCTCCACTTACCCAATATTATCAATTCAACAAGACCTTATATACAAAAACATTGAAACTTGAAACCTTAGAAGATTGAGCCACTTTCTTTTTCCTCTAAAGTCATAGTCCTTAAAACCATAATCTTCCTTGCTCAGTTGTATATAATAAATGTTACAGACATCACAGAAACTGAAGAAAAGCAATTATATAGTAAGCCTGTACAATTTTTTTGGTCCAACTGATACCAAGAAGTTAAAAAGGAATTTCTTCAACTATCAAAGAATCATGGAGGGTTCACGGAGGCTTCAGGCTTCCAGTCTTAAAATTCTGCTATTTAAACAGTATATCTTCAAAAATCCATAAAATGTTGCAGACCAATCACATATGTGCAGATCTCTGGTACTTTCTCTTCTTTCATTCATTCCCTGTTTGGAGTAAATGATTATAAAAGCCCAAAAGTAGAGGTTGTTCCCGAATACTATTCTGTGCTCAACTCTAAGATTGCTACAACATGCTGGCATTGACATTCTTTCCATTAAAAGTAAAATGTGGTATAAAGAAATCTTGAACTCTTTCATCACAAACTTCCACACTTGAAAACAACACTTTGTTTCATAACCTACTGAATTTCCAAGGATACTCTTACAGTGGGATCTTGCTTAGAGAATTGCATTCTTGTGTAGAGGCTTAAGTGCTGTGAGGACATTATGTTGGAGGTTTAATGGATTTTTTACAACACTCAGAAAGAATTAAATTAGAATTTAATACTCCTATATTTCGTCCTAGTCACTAGGACATCTACGGGGATTACAAAAACAATTAATGTAACATGCACACAAAAACTTACAATACTAAGCCCAACCACGTGGGTGACACTATTACAAAAACATTTAATGTAACATGCACACAAAAACTTACAATACTAAGCCCAACCACGTGGGTGACGTGGTTGGGCTTAGTATTGTAAGTTTTTGTGTGCATGTTACATTAATTGTTTTTGTAATCCCCGTAGATGTCCTAGTCACTAGGACGAAATATAGGAGTATTAAATTCTAATTTAATTCTTTCTGAGTGTTGTAAAAAATCCATTAAACCTCCAACATAATAGAGAATTGCATGTGGTCGCCTTCAGTCAATACCATCAAATGGAGGTACTTGGACATTGGAGATCCAATCTGTGACATCTGTTACTGAATGGAAACAGGAATATGCATTCTACAGCTGCTCTCTTGCCCTGCATATTTGGAACAGATTATGTAATATGTTTGGCATTCCATTTATTTTGAACAGAACAGGTTCTTTTTTTTTGTTGTTGCAGTACCTGCTGCCTGTCAGCAATGGGAAGAGAATTTTTATTTTTATAATTAATGAATTAAAATACCATTTAAGGGAGACTTGGAAGGAACATGGATTAGAAAATCAGCAATATGACATATAAATGCTTTACAATATTGTATTGTGGAAATTTTATTGTTCTGTCAGATACTTTTTGTATTTAGAAAGAAGCATTCTAAGAGATGTCAAATTTTTGGCTAGGTGGTGTAGACCAGGGGGAGATAAAATTCTGTCTACAAGAGTGGCTGGAAAGTTCTGATAATCACTACGAAGGAAACTGAGGTAGAACCATGTAACTTACACTTTCTACATATTCGTCATGAAGTGTTATACACTTGTTACAATGCTGCTGTAACATTTATGCTCCTCTGAGAAAATAGCCTTTCCCTTGTATTTTAGTAATTACTATAAGAGGTTTTTTAAATGGTTCCATCCTCTTAGTTCAGTGTGGTCCTATGATCAATTGCAGGGATGATGGGAAAGCAATCCCAGGCAGAGAAGGCCAACTCAAGACAGTTAACTCAGATAAGGCTAACGACCTGGATATCAGTCATCTTTGCACTTTAGTTTCAATTGGTCTTTTGGTTGTTCATCTGCATAAGACTGGTGAAAAAGGAAAAATGATAGTCTTTGGCTATTATCATTATTATCATTAAGAGAGACCTCCGGGAAGTCGGACTGATCAAGGGAGCCCACATACTACATGCATAGCTATCATACTTGTTCTTGAATTCATTCACACTGCTTACACACACAACATCCATCGGCAATCCATTCCAATTCTCTCTGAGAGAAACTTCTAGATCTTAATCCGTTATTTGTAGCATTTGTTCTCAGCTTCCAAGGATACCCTCTTCTACTTTCCCCACCCTTTATAAAATAAAATATTCCCATCAACTGAAATCTGTACGACCCTTTCAGTAGTTTGTAAGTTTCAATCATATCACCCCTTTTTCTTCTGTTTGCTTGTGTCTGCAGTCTACAAATTCTCAATTTGTCTTCATAATCAGTATTCCACAATTCTGATGTGATTTTTAACACTCTCCACTGTATCAGAATCATAAGGGAATGCACAATAGTCCAAGTGAGGTCTTATCAAGACCTTGCAAAGAGGAAAAATGACATCCTTATATTTACATGTCAAAGTTCGTTTCAGCATTGTGATTATCTTTTGAGTTGTATTTGCAATCTTTGCTACATGGTCCCTGAACTTCAACTTCCTATATACTAACACTCCAAGATCCCTAGCTTGATCGGTTTCTTCTAGCATAATCCCACCAATATAATACATTGGATATCTAATCATGCCAAAGTGCATGACTAGCCACATTCCTAATTGCCCTACCTATCTTTGCATCATCAGCAAATAGCTTCATCACCTGTCAAATCCTTTCCAATGTCATTAATTATACATATTGAATAACAGTGGATCAAAGACTGTCCTTGTGGTACATCACTGGTTACCTTAAATTTTACAGACTCGCATCCCCCATATACCACTTTTTGATATCTGTCAGTCAGCCATCCTCTTATCCACGCTGATATTTTATAATTCAGTACCATATTCTCCAATTTATGCAGCCTATAAAATGTTATGAAAGAGCTCAGGCTTTTTTTTTTTTCTCTATCTCTTATCTATCTATCTGTCTTTTCTTTCTTCTAATACTATCAGGCTCTCTTGCACCCTATACTAACTACTCTAGGCATATGATGAACACCCCTTTACTCTTTTGACCTTTCTTGAGGTGACCTTTCTTGGTCTGAGCTGTGACTCCTCGTAATGCATATCCTATACATGTCTCAAAGGAAGTAGGTTGATTTAGATTTACGACTGAAGTATCTCGGGCTATGAGGCTAGTGTATTATGTCTGTTAATTGTGTTCTAATGGCTAGTTTTTCCTGTTTTGTGGGATGAAAAAGCAGAGCTTCCTGGATGAAAAACTCTGCTACCTCTGTATCTGAAAGGAAGTGTGCTTTGTATTATGGATACTGAGGTGATTGATATGAAGTTAGCAGCCTCTAAATACTAGTAGCTTCCTAGTTGTGAATCTACTTGACATAAAAATGTTTGTTTGCTTACACTTGGGTAAAAGGATTAAACAAGAATATAATTTCTTTGCAAGTATAATGTAATTCAGTATGTTCATTTATTTGATAAATCTAAATTATAAATTAAAGATGACAAGAAATTATATTCTTGGTTTCATCCTTTATCCAAGTGTAAGCAAACAAAGGTTGCATGTGAAGTCACTTCACGACTGGGCTACTTGTATATAGCGGCTAATGACTTCACATCAGTTGCCTTAGTATCCCATAATGCAATGCACATATCCTTACAGACATGTATAATGCTGTGCATTGTGGGAAGGGCCACTACCCCTACCCTTATTACTAAAATCCAGTGGTGTGGCATGCCCATTTCAGTTGGGTGTGCTGTCATGTGAGTTATACAACGCTCTACAAATTTCACGTCAATTTGACCGTATGCAGGGGCGTGTGTCCGCAGAAAATTTTCCAGATTGGGGGGGGGGGGGGGGGCTCGGAGACAAATAATTACATCAATAAATTTTTAGAATTATTGATTTAATTAAATAATTACATCAATTTTAGCATCTTTTAGCATTTTTTGATGTCATTATTTATCGATGTGAATTTCAGTTTAAAAGCAAAAAAACAAAACTAACAAGTAAAATAATATTAAATTATATACACTTACCTTTTAAAAATGTATTTTTCTGTCTAAATTTGTTTCACTATCAATTTACACTTCGCTCAGTGACTCACTAGACACGGCAAACGAACTGGTCTCACGGTTCACGAATCAGAAAAAGATGAACCAAAAACAGGAACACGTGTTTTATTGCTGCAATAAAACACATATTCTATGGCTACCCCCACCATGGGCCGAAACAGGCCAACTCATAATAAAATTTTAAGATAGACAGAGCTTACATATAAGGTTATATGTAAGCTTTGACTATAATTTGACTGGTTATAAGACATAAGTATACATATCTCAATCACTTTTATGATTATAATTTGTGGAATTTTACAAACAGGGAACTCCCGGTGGGGGGGAGTGTTCCCTGTTTGCCCCCCCCTCCCTCTGCAGACGCCCATGACCATATGATTGCATTTTTATCGATGTATGAAAGTTTTGAGAGTGCTTATCTTAATTGGTCCAATGCAATTAATTGCAGGATAACTGTGAATACTTCTGCATAGAGTGGGGGAACAATCTCTTTGTTTTAAGATTTATTAGAAAACAACAATTAAGGAGGATGCTATAGTTGGTTGGTATATTTGAAATACTCAAAGATGAAAATATGTGAACCATCATTTATAAGACATGTTAGAATAGGAAATGAAAAGAAAGAATAAGTGTGAGTAGAAATATTTTCATTAATGGTAAACAAATTATTAATAATTAACATTTGTGATATGTGTGCCCTATAAGTTGCTGGGTAGAGCAATTAGCATGATCCTATAAAGTCTAGACATGAATAAGTGAATTTATGATGGTATAATTAAAAAAAAACTTACGAGGAGACAGAAAATGGCAGGAATAAATATCATTTGATGGAGCAGCAAATCATTTCATAAAATTTGTGCCCATGTTATGTGTATTTCTCTGGTTTGTGTATATTTTGCTCTGTTTTTTTTTCAAGAAATTTCTTTTGTTTACAGAGACTCAGTATACATAACATCCGATCATTATTGGAATTATTCGCTCTTTCAAGAATCCTACATTCATCAGTTTTTTTTTTTTAATTTTTTAAAAAAAGTTGACCCCCCCCCCATAATGTATAACATCATAACGTGAAACACATCTCCTAGGAGATGTGTTTTACGTTATGGGTAATATTAAGGATAGTGACCTTTAAGGTGGAGACCTTTACTATGAGTTGCCCTGTCATGAAAGGTTTACTTACGCCTGGAACTACCAAAACTTTATAGTTTCTCTATTCAGCTTTGAAATAATGTTGGATTCATTATCCACTTAATTTGAATAATTTTGCATCGCCAAAGTGAAGCCTTTTGGCTCTCTTTTTCAATATTTTTATTTTTTTAGTATCAGCTGTTCTTCTGTCTTTTCAATCTCATATATGCTGGTATTTTGTTGTAGATCAGCAACGTCTTATAATACACAGAATATTCATTTTTGTTCAGGAATAGATTTTTTTTTGCTGTTTGTTGTTTCCGAAGACTAGAATAAAAATGTCTCTGTACCGTTAAAAAACTTTGCAACCTCAACAGATGCTATACTACATAGCAAGAGAAACATTTAGTTTTTTTCCTCCTAACATCCACTTTCAAATTTTCATTTCCAGAAAACGTGTAACAGCTGTTTGTAATAAAGCCATTGGATATAGTAATCGCTCAACTCATTACAAGTGACAACATTCAATTGAATTGGTTGACACAATAACCAATCACAGCTGCTAGATACTGGGTGAGCTCAAAATTTTAGCTCACCCAGCCCTTCCTTCTCAGTGGTTTAAAAATATTAGAAAGCTAAAAATTTGACTAATTTATCGGACTGTACCGTAGTGAACCTTCAGCTTCGTTATCCATGAGGATGGTTGACTTTTATCAATAAAAAAGGGAATTTATATTAGTATATCGTAATGCCTACCCATCGGCTGCATCAAAGTTGAAGTGGATCGTAGTGATCAGTTGTGTCATATTACTTCTTCCATCGCCATCATTTGAAATGGTGGAAGACACTGTTCATCCATATCCTGGATCTCACAATAGTGAACTCATATATATTATATAACAAAGTCCACAGGAATATCCGACTACAACAATATGTTGAAGCAGTAGTTAAGGTCTTGTGATATCAGCTCCTCATGAAAGTGGACATCTTATTAGAAGAAATCATTTTCCACATGTGATTCCTGTCACTCCAGGAAGTAAGGGAATAAGAGGACAGAGGAAATGCTCTGCACACACTTTTTCTGCAAAGTGTGTGCAGAAAAAGTAAAACAAACATCTGTAGGACAGGAAAGAAAGTACACAACTGTATACTGCAAGCAGTGTGACGTCCCACTTTGTCTAGGAGTGTGTTTTGATGATTGCCACAGAAAGATACATTGTGCATCAATGCATGTGCCACAGAAAGGCACATGCATTGATGTATTAAACTCCATATTTCATTATTTTACAACATATTTCTAGTAATACTAAAAAATAAATGAATATTACCCAAAATGTATATATATAATGTTATTTAATATGCCTTGCATTTCAAAAACTGAATGGCCTAATTCAATAATTTACCGCTCGATTTTTGTGGCCGATGGGATAATTATAGTGATGTACACCTCTATGTAAAATTATATTTTCATTATAATAATAACACACATTAATTTTATTTATAATTTTCATTATTTATGTAACATCTAAGCAATATTTTGACTGAATTTGTTGAATTTTGAACACTAAAGAAGTAAATATAAGTAGAAACTAATAAAAAAATTAACTTTTAATTTTTTCAAAAACCTTGATTTCTTGCAACTCGTTTCTGGAGCCCACACCACTTGTATAACTAAAATTTTTGTTCCAATTATTTGTCAGAGATGCTAACTAAAAGACAAAATATAAGTATTTGGATATTCCATAGAAATACTGCACCGCAATTTTTTAAATAAAGCTAAAAATGGTCAGGGTTCTTTAAGTTCCAGTAGGTCTAGGACTTAAAGTGTTAATGGAGAAAGATTTGAGGAGTCTGCAAGTTTGAGTACCTGGGATTCATTATTAATATGAAGAATTGCTGTTCAGAAGAAGAATAAGAATGGCTAAAACAATAGTCAGAGACTTGTATAAAAAAAGGAAGGATGGATCTATCTCTGTGGGAAAAGCAACTATTGGAAAATTCCAGTAGCATTTTTTCAAAAACCTATTTGAAAAACGACTGCTTCCAATAGTTAAAAGAAAGTTAAAATATTTGGAAACATTGGAAGCAGTTGTTTTTCCAATAGTTAAAAGAAAGTTAAAATATTTTGGACACATTAAAAGGATGGAAGGAGGACTTCTCAGAACAATAATAGAAGATAAAATTCTTTGAAAAAGAGGAAGGGGTAGACCATCAATGGAATGGATGGTGTGTGTGTGGAGTGAGCTTTCAGAAAAACATATAACAGGGCTACATGGCAAGGAGTGGTGTGACATATCACTGAGCATTAGAGTGACCATATGGCATCTGTGGATGTCCAATGAACAAGTGATGACGATACATCATGTTTGTCAGGTTAAAAACACTATTGGGCTGAAAATATTATCAATAAAATTAAAATAAAACAATGGCTATTTAATACAGTTGAGGATAACAATTTCCAAACTTTGGGTATGGTAAGGCAGTCATTATGATTAAGGTTCATTCGATGAAGTAGAGCTTCAGCACTTTCTTTGAATAAACATTTATATTTAAATATAGATCCGTGTAATAGTTTGTTGTCTTCCCATTGGATCCCATGATTGCATTTTACTCCATGTTGTGTCAGGCCTGGTTTGTAAAGTTTGATAAGTTGTATATGGTCTTGATGTTTGGAAATATGTTTATTGTCTGATCTTTCTGTTTGTCCACAGTAAGATGAGTTACATGAACATGGTACTTAGTATACATAAGGTATCAATAGTGAAAGTTTGTTGTTTGGAGATGGCAACAGATTGTGAATTTGGTTGATTGGTTTTGAATGAGTGTTTATTTTTTCATAATCTTTACCACACATTCGGAAATGCTCTTGATGTAAGTAAGAGTCTTGTGGGTTTTTTATCTGTTTTTTTTTCACTTGAATACTGTCTGGGAGGTTGTTAATTATTTTTTGTATTATTGTTGGATTATATCCATTGAAACTGGAAACTCAAACAAGCAGCTCTACTAAATGGATTCAACAGCAACACAAAAAATAATTAACAGCCCTCCTTTGTTATCCAAAGGAAGACAAAGAACTCTGTATTATTCCCATACCTTACATCAACGGTGTGTATGTCTCTGAATGTGTGGCAAAGATTATGAAAAATTCCAAACTCATTGCTTCCTTCAAACCTATCAATCAAATTCACATTTTCTTACCTTTTCCAAAGAACAAACGTTCATCAACAATTCTTACTGGTGCATAACCAAGTATCATGCAACTTGTCTTACTATGGACAAACAGGAAGATCAGTTAAATATATTTCTCAACATCAAGACATATCTGGCTTATCAAACCTCACAAATCTGGCACAGTATGGAGGTGAAATTATTAGCCATGGGATCCAGTGGGAAAACACCAAACTGTTATATAGATCTGTGTTTATTTATGAACGTTTATTTAAAGAAACTGTTCAGGCCCTACTTTATCAACTGAACCTTAATCATAACGACTGTCTTACTATCCCTAAAGTTTGGAAATTGTTATCCTCAATTGTATTAAGTAGGTTCTACTTTCTTTTTATTTTACTTTATTTTATTCTGTTTTATCTTAATTTTATTTTATTAATATTTTGAACCCGATAGTGATTTTAACCTAGCAGATATGCCATTGCATGTATAGAGGAATTCTAATGTAATGCATTCACCATGCTGTTTCTTTTGTTCAAATTCCTCACACTGATGGTGTCTTATGATACACAAGATGAAATATTTGTATAACATATAATTTTTACTATAATACACATATGATTTTATAATTATGGAATTTCTACAAATCTCACTATACAAAAAAATCACATAGAGAGAGAGAGAGAGAAGACATAAGAAAAAAGTCTAATTTATTGTGTTACATGCTGGTTCAAGACAAAAGGATACAGGGGATTTCAAATAAGAAGTGATCACCATTTTCTTTTGAGCATGATAAAAATGAATTACATATTGAAAAGAAAATTATGTAAGAAAGTTTTTACAATAATTAAATTTGAGCAGCTTTGACTGGTAATCTGTGGATCCAAATGTACAAGTGTTATTTAAGAAAGAATGATAGTTTTAAAATAACAATTAAACCTTGTAGTGGCAGTCTCTAAAAAATATTCATTCAGCCACTGAGCCATGTGTGAAGTTGTCTGCAAGGACAGAGAAATCAGAACTTCATGATGGACTAAAGAGGTTAAAGAGGTTGTCATAAAAAAGAGAAAAGCATATTGAAAGTTACCAGTAAGCCAACATGTGCTCAGAGAGAATACAGAGAAAAATTTAAAAAAAGTGAAGCAGCATGTAAAAGTAGCTAAACAAAAGTCATGTGAAGACAAAAATAAAGAAGAAGATAAATAATACAAACATGGCAGAATATTCTGGAGGTTATTGAAAATGCTTAGAAATAGAGGAGGAATGCTGCAAAAGGAATCAGTGGTGGTAAAGGTAGCATTAAAATTGAAAATTAAGATATTCTAGGTGTTTGGAATAATTACTTTGAAAAATCTTTAAATGAAACTATAAGTTGCAGAACAGTGGTAGGAAATATTCAAGATGAATGCAATCAGGAGTACATATCAATACTTGAGGTAGAAAAGTACTACTGATTGCATTCGCCTTGAATGTTTTCCACCACTATTGCCACTTGTGTCACTTAACAATCATTAAGACTTATTCCATACAACTAGATTATCTTTATCTCCAGTTTTCATGTGACCTTTTATCATTTCTGATTCCTTTTACAGTACTCTTTCCTCCATTTCTGAGCTTTTTTCATAGTTTCTAGACCATTTTGCCAGCTTTGTGATTTTTATCTTCTGTATATTGTTACAGAAGATTTCCCATCATTTTTGTTCAACTACTTTTTTCACTGCATTTCTGTGAGTAAAGCATGGATTCATAGCCTATCTATAAATAAATAAATAAAATAAAAAAAGTGAGGAGGTGATACACTGTGAGAATTACAGAAGAATTTCCTTATTTGTGAGTGTTCCAGGAAAGATTTGTGCTTGTCATACTTAAATAGGCTAAGAAAAGCTGTGGAAGAGAAACATTGAGTAAAAAAACAAGGTGTAGGCCAAATATTGGTAGTCAAGATTTTTACTTTAAGACAGATAGTTGAGAAATTATAGGAATATAACAAGAATCTTTATTTAAGTTTTTATAGATCTGGAAAAGGCATACAGCTACGTACCAAGAGGAAAAGCTGTTCATAATGCACCATTTTTTTTTTTTTTTTTTTTGGAGTAAATGGAATTATGTTATACAGAGCAATACATTTCTATATTTAAGCTGTAAATCAGCAGTTAGAATTTGAAGGAGGTATAGGTAGCTGCATCCTGATGGGGGAAACCTATAGAATAAGAAAATATTTCAGCTATTTAGACACAATCTTCAGTGAAGATGACAAATCAAATAGGTAAACAGATTAAGCAAAGTGTGATAGGGAGTCAATTATACATTTATGTGGAGTAAGAGTGAAATTATTCAAATTGTTAAATGTTGCTATATACAAGATATTTTTCAATCCACTTTTAAATTAGGGACCTGAGAGCTGAGGTAGAAAAAAAACTATTCATAAACGACTAATTGACTAGAGATAAGATATGAAAACAACCACTGCACTGATTATTAGAAGCCTGAAGCAGCTTGAAAACTTCATTTGATCTCTAGAGCAAGGTTCCTGGCTTATCTAATTCATAGCCTACCACTGTACTATAGATTTTTACATCCTTTTGTGAGTGGTATTCGTAAATCAAAATTTAATGCCAATTTACTTTGACAACTTCCCAATGGAATATACAACAAATGTGTCCAAAAATGTGATGTAAATTTGTAATGGATGCCAGTGAATTTATTCTTGCTGGTGATAGTCTCAGTCAACAGTTGAATTAACATTTATTAATACCGTAATTATGATAGCAGCAAATATGGCATTTGCAAAAGTGGATTTTGTAATGGTGCATTTAGACTTCAAACCAAATTTTGCCAAGATACAAATGCTTTTTGTTACTTCCTGTGCCAGATTATTCTGCTGATGTGATTGCAATTGCTACTTGTTCCCATAATTTAAACAGATGTGCAGCTTGATGTAGATGCTATAAAATTAACCACCTTACCAGCCATTATGGATCAAATATGCATCCTCATACGCTTCGTATCCATCATATATTTCAATGTAATATCAATGGTATTACAATTTTAATATGCACTTCACAACCATGATAACCTTGACGTCTATAGACATCTTGGCCGGTAGCGTGGTTAAACATAGTGAAGAACATCCCAAAGAAAACATTCTGGGAACAGTTCAGAAGTTAAAGCAAATCTGAGAATAGTAGTTTTAAGAACAGAATGATTATTTTGAAGGAAATAAGTTTAACTAATTTTTAATTGTAATAGTTTATCAGTAAAATATTGAATAATATTTGATCACATCTCGTGTGTGTGTGTGTGTGTGTGTGTGTGTGTGTGTGTATATATGTATATATAGACATGTTATTATGCTCTTACAGATGCAAATGTATGTCATTGAAAAGGAAAATAAATGAAAGGACTTTGGGTGAAGCCAGTATTTAGGACAGTCCGTTTTGTCAGCTTGTTCACATCTGATGTAAATAGACTACTGCATGTTTATTTTTTCTTTATTCACTTGATAATTCAAGCTGAAATATCAGAGTTGAAAATACACAGATTATTAGAACACTGTTCTGTAGTATGATCTTTATATTAGAACATTTTGTATATTCTATTTTTATACTGCAGCATTCTGTATATTAGAATTTTATTAAATTGTACCATAAAACAGCTTCAAGTTTAGTATTATTTCTTTGCTGTGTTGTCACAACAACTACAAAAAATGTGATATCCTGGATTTTGTAATAGTGAAAAGAGATATTATTTTTAGCTATTTAATACTTTTTTTTTCTCAGCAGCAGTTCACATGCATCTGTATCAGTAATCGAGGCTATATCCTGCTTTAATATCACTACTTAAGTTGACATATTTAGAAAAATTGAAGACAGAAAGCCAAACTTAAGTGAAATAAATTTATTAGCTGAATTTTCTGTGTATTATAGGCATCCTCAGTACTTTAATAATGGAACACAATATAAAATTACAATTAAAGAATCATTTTCAAAAGTTGCTATTAAAGCATTAATAAGACAACAAATGGTCAGTAAAATTCTCAATTAATTAAAAAAAAATTCAATAATATAATAACCAGGAATTTGCATAAAAATTATCTAATAATATTTTCCATAAAGGGAACTTGAGGCCATCAGATCTGTGTAAGTTAGATTAGTGTAGAAAGGTCTCACAACTCTTTTTATATAAACAGTCTATAAGGAATATCTACCTGTATGTAAAAAGTTAATTTTTTCCAAAAAAACTATGGTTATTGAATTGAATTACACAACAGATGACTGTAAAGTAAAAAAACCACAAGAGCATGGGATCTGATAAACACCTGGAAGGTTGAGTGGGGAAATCTTCCTGACAGAACAAAAGGATACTACAAATACATTTAGAAATCCCTTTAATATTAGGGAATGGAATGCGAGTGATGTCTTCAGGAGATCTTGGTTTTCTGAAGCTGTTAATAGTCTTTCTTAATAAAAGATTTGTTAAAGCCATTTTTCATAAAAACAGATTTGATGTAATTAAATTCTTGTTGTAAAAGGTCTTCAGTGAAACAAATATTATGAGTATGATGTGACAGGTTTTAATAGTTTCAATCTTTTGAACAGAATGATGAAAATTAGGATGGATATAATAATCGATATGAGTTTCTTTTCAAAAAAAACAGAAATTGTCAACTATCATCTGGTTGACAAAGAGTTAAAATATCTAAAAAAGCTAGTTGATTGTTTTTTTTCTTTCTTCTAAAGTAAATAAATATGATTTACCTGAATTCTCATATGAATCATGTTTATTTTTTTGAAATGAATAGTTTTAAACCTTTCCATACTGCAAACATATATGTACATTCTGCACCATACTGTAAGTTTAGGAGAAATGTCTTTAAGGAGACACTCTTCAAAATGCTCCTTGTAGTAATTTGCAAGAGTAGGAGAGATAGCAGCTACCCATGACTATTCCTTTAACTTTTTGGTATAATTTGTCTTGTACACTGAAATAACTAGGTGGATTACAAAGTCAACCAGTTTGATGATATCAGAAGGAAAATCTTGTTTAAGTAAATTAATTAATAGTATCTGTCAAAGGAATGTTTGTGAAAAGAGATATTATATCGAAACTTAAATAAAGCATCTGAAGGTTCTGAATATAGATTACAAACTTTTGTTTTAAGATATAGAGAGTTCTTGATGTGAGAAGTAGATTTTCCAGTAAATTAAGCAATAAGGTAGATAAGTATTTACAAACTTTATATGTGGGACAGCCGATACAATCTACTACCAGTCTTAATGGAATACCTGGAATATGAATCTTGGAAGACCATATAATCTGGGCAGTTGAGCATGAAAATTTTTTAGTTTTTTCTTTAATGCTTTGTCTCACTGGAAATATTATCAATCAATTCATTGACTTGACTAACTTGTGTAGTAGTTGGATCAAATGAGAGGGGATGATAAGTAGAGAAATCACATAGTATTAAGGAAATCTTTCTAAAATATTCTTTCTTATCTTGTATGACTACCGCTTTGCCTTTGTCTGCCTGAGTAAGGATAAAATTATTATTCTTTTTTAGAGAATTAAGTGTTTTGAATTCTGTTGGAGTTAGATTAGAAGGTGGTAGTTTTGCTTTGAAAAGAATCATGTCTAATTGAAGATAAACTTCGTTAGCAGTCTCAGCACAACACTTATCATCCTCTCTCATCTGACACAACTTCTAGCCAAGTTAATAAAGTCAATAAATTGATTCATAATATTTTCATTTGGGACAAAGAATTCAAGGAAAAGTTAAAAATTCTTTGTGCTCATCCACCTAGATTATATGGTCTTCCCAAGATTCATAAACCATGGTGATTCATCTATAAAACATGCTGTTAATGACTGCATTACTGTTTTGAGTTTTTCAAGAGTGAAAATCAAAAACTGCAAGAAATGCTATAGACAAACAGAAGAAAAGTAACAGACATTGGTGGTTTTTGTAGGTACAAATGGTTTAACTAGTAATAAATATAATATGAGAGACAGTATGAAGGGATTGCTGAAGGAGAGTGATGAATGAGTGAGTGATGGAAAATCATTAATTTGTTACCAAGATATGATAATTGTGAAGTAAGGAGAAGGGATGTGATAGCAGTTATGTACAAGGAATGGTTGCAAGTCTTTGAATGTGTGAAGTAAGTATGGTGGAAGAATGGATTTATTTAAAAGGGATTGGTTGCACTTGAGTGTATTTGATATCGGGGTGTAGAGAAATTACTTATTATATCATCTAATATGAAAATTCAGGGAAACTAGATTACACTGGGAGGAAGTGAGTATCTACTCTTAAGAGTAACTAAATTATGTAATCTAATAGGCTGTTTCCAAATTTTTGGGAACAAGTATGAGAATAACCATAACAAGTATGGTTGCAAAAATTTTGGAGACTGTTATCTTGAGATCAACTCCTACATAGCTGTAACACTTCTTTTTTACAACATTATAGGGTGCCAAATTAGCACTTTAGATCTTTTGTCATCTATTACAATTTGAATTGTTTCACTTACTCATCATCACATGTTAACTGTAACATGTAGTGTGCTCTGAAGATGCTGGTTTGAAATTCAGCAAAATATAATTTATAATAATTTAAATCATTGGGTGTTGTAATACCATTAAAATAAGTTACGTAATTGTTGCAGTGATACAAGTGGTATAGTAAGGTAGGTGAGTATGATGGAAGGACATTTGTGTGCTTTCCAGGTTTGATCTTATTAGGTATTCGTAAAAATATCTTCATAACCAAGGAACTAAGATATGAATAAAGATCTGCAGTTTGTCCAACTGAACCAAGGTTATGCAGGTAAATACACAAAGATGACTTGAGGTAACTTATGTCTGTACACAAATGCTATTAGTATAGGAAACAAAAGGGATTAAATTTGCTGTCTTCATGAATACATTGTGGATGCAGATTTTAGACAAATTAGTAAGACCTGGTTTCTGGAGGCAGATATACTAACTGAAGTTGAGTGTAAAAAGGTACAGTACTTTTTAGGGAGGACAGATATGATAGGAGCAGGAGTTGTGCTGCTGATGATATCAGAGGATATGAATCTTTTCAAGGTAGAAGGCTGTGAATGCAATGTTGGTAATATTGTTACAGACCCAGTGGATCAATTGCTGGTCAAAATGAAGTGCATTGCTAAAATTAGCCTAATGGATGTTATGTCACATGTATAATTATTATGGTTAACTTTATATATATATATATATATGTATATGCATATTAATATGGTTTAAATGACTATAACACCGAGATTAAAAAAGAATAAGGTTTAATCATGAGACACTACTAGTTTCGTTGAAAAAATCAACTTCCTCAGGTGTCCAATACAGAGAATTATATAAAAAATAACAGAAACATTGTTAACAAAACATCTCCCTCTTCAGTATCCAGAAGTTTACAAGATCATTTGTGAATGTGGCAAAAAATACTACGGTCAGACTGCTAAATCTGCGCTTTTACGTTTTGAAGAACACAAAAGAGACATATCCTACAATAGGACCCGAGCCAGCGCTCTCTCAAGCCACATCCTCTTCTCTATAAACTCCAACAAAGGCTACCAACATCTCATAGACTGGTCTCAAACGTCCAATATACATACTTGTTATGATGAACTCGAGAGAAGGATACTTGAATCTAAAGAAATATTCCTCAATTCAACCCATACGAATAACAGCCTCAGCTACAATTTATCTGATGTGCACATCTCTACTGTCCAATATTGGCGCACTCGCGATAGCTCACGCACGTAGCTTACTTCAATTGGAATTTCAGCACGTATTCTTTTTTAAACTGTACTTCAGTTTTTTACATTAGATCTGTTGTTGTTATTTTACAATGTTTCTGTTATTTTTTATATAATTCTCTGTATTGCACACCTGAGGAAGTTGATTTTTTCAACAAAACTAGTAGTGTCTCATGATTAAACCTTATTCTTTTTTAATCTCGGTGTTATAATCATTTAAACCATATTAATATTCATAACATTATTAACCGAGTAAATATGAACTCCAATATATATATATATATATATATATATATATATATATGAAGATTGATTTAGTTGGTTGTTATACATTTTTATAAAAAGATTGAATTGACTAGAACCGAGAGAAATGAAAACAAAGTTTATTAGTACTAGCACAACTAGTTTTGCTTGTATCAGCCCTCGTCAGGTGCACATTAAACAAACAAACAAAAAAAAAACAGTAAACATAAAGGAAATAACTGTAAACAGCACAGAAAGCTAGTGTATATGTATTTCAATGTTGAAACGTTGAAGTCTGTGCATTCAAAATTGTTCCCTCGTTGGCTTCATTGTTGGGCATGCATATAGCATCTCGTGAATGCCAATATTTGACCGCAGCACAATGACAGTCTGAAAAGTTGTAACTCAGGTTGTTATTGAGATGTAGGAGGTTGAGAATGATTTCCTTTGATTCTATTATCTTCCTTTCTAATTCATCAACCTTTTATTCTATGATGAATTAGAAAGGAAGATAATAGAATCAAAGGAAATCATTCTCAACACCACCGTACATCTCAACAACCTGAGTTACAACCTTTCAGAGACATGTCATTGTGCTGCAGTCAAATACTAGCGTTCATGAGATGCTATACGCATGCATATGCCCAGCAATGAAAACAACGAGGGAACAGTTTTGAATGCGCAGACTTCAACGTTTTAATGTTGAAATACATGTACACTAACTTTCTGTGTTGTTTACAGTTATTTCCTCTGTTTACTGGTTATTTCTTTTTTAATGTGCACCTGACGAAGGCTGATACAAGCTGAAACTAATTGTGCTAGTACTAATAAACTTTGTTTTCATTTCTCTCGGTTCTAGTCATTCAATCTTTTTTATAAAATATATATATACAAGCATTGATTGCAAAGCAGTGAACTCTCATGGTAAGAAAGAAGTTGAATTAGCTATTGGGAGACAAATTCCTCAAGCAGCACATGATAGTGAGAACTCATTCTCCTAGAATGTTGGCTCTGAGAAAGTTTCAGTTAAGGATGTGACTGTGCTATTTCTAACTGATGACAAATCATGCTATGCTGTCAGGAAGTGGCTGAGTATGTGAATATTCTACTCAGAAAAGGTCATATGCTGAGTTACAAGGATAATTATGAAGAACCATTGAGGTGAATGTAAGCTTGGTCCTGTGGTATTAGTTGCCAGATATTACTGTTGTAATAATTACCATTATTATTTAATAATAATATTACAGGATACCTCCAGGGAGTCAGGAACTCTTTTGAGGAAGGCCACATATCACTCACACTACCTACCATACTTTCTCTTTTGAATTCATTCACACCATCTGCACTCATTACCACTAAAGGCAAGCCATTCCGGTCACACACCATTCTATGAGAGTAATTTCTAGTTCTTACTCCTTTCTAGACTGCATTCATTCTCAGCTTTCATTGATGTCCTCTCATCCTCTCTCCATCCTCTATAAATTCTATCTACTGGTATTCTGTAAGACCTTTTCAGATATGTTGGAGACCTGGAAACTTTCAAGAGTTTCTAGGCGTAGCATGTTACTCTTCTTTAACAGTCCCTTTGTCCCCCACCATATATTTGCATCATCTCAGAAATCAGGGGACCAAGTCTGCACATATTTGTTTGAAATGAGGTATTAAAGCCTTGTAAAGAGGCAATCCTTATCGATCATCATCATGAAATTCCTGATATGTGCCCTCGGGCATGGGGTAAAGGACATTATGATAATATTACATGAAAAGATTACATAATTATTAACTTCCTACAGTTTTTCTTCCAAATGAATCTGTTATGACTCTAATATTATTATCAGACCATATATTTTGGTATGCATTTTTTACTGTAACAATTCATCTAGATCTAAATCTTCCTCTGAGACTGTTTCCTATCATCTTGGGGAAAAAAAATACTTGTTTTGGTAACCTTTCTTCTTCCATTCTGTTTAAGTGGCTAATCCATCAGAAATTAGCTCTGATACATTCTTGAATGCCAACAGTGTAGGTTTCCTTCCTAATATCCTTGTTTTTAATATTTATACTCCACTGATATCATCTGTTTACTCTCTTAATCTTTCTCAGAACTCTCATATTTGTGATTTATCAGATATAAAACACTTTGATCAAGTGTTTTATATCTGATACAGATCTCAGATCCATAAGTTAAAATTCGTTTTAACACAGCTAATTTAATTGGTTTGATTATTTTCTCTTTTATTTCATTTAAATTTATTCAATTGACTTCCTATCATACCAGCTTTGTTAATTCTGTTGTCTATTTCCATATTTCATTTGCTATCATCACCAAAAATTGTGCCTAAATTAACTGAAATGTTTTACTTGTTCTATAGGTTCATTCTCCATTCAAGGTGAAGTTGAGGTTTTCGATGTTTATGCTTATTTTCATGGTCTTTTTATTGCTGCTTTTCATACCAAATTTTACAGCAGTTATTCCGTTTAGTTATCCTACAGATATGTACTGGATTTATTTAGGAGTGTAACATCATCTGCATGATGTAAACAGCTGATATTAACATCTCCAGTTTTGATATCTGGTTTAAAGTCACTTTCATTTGTAATGTAATCCACGTAGATAACAAATAAAAGCGGGGGTAATGCACACCCTTGTCTCACATCATTGTCATCCTGTAACTCCTCCAATTCTAACTGCTGACATATACAACTCAAATATAGACTATGTATTGCTTAATATAATGTCCTTTTTACATATAAAATTGTAGTTTTGAACAGGTACCTTGTCATATATCATTTCCAGATCAACAAAATTTAAATACAGAGCCTTTTCCTTAACTGTTTGGTCTGAACCCAGATTCTTCCTCTCAGAGTTTCCTTCCACAATTTTGAATATAAAATTCTGCACCTCCCTGCTGAATTTTGTATTCATACAAAGTTTGATGTAATTGAATCCCACCAGGCATATAGGAATATTTTGAAAAATTTGGAGAAAAGGGCAAAGCTAATAATAATGGTAACTATGTACTGGACTTCTGCTCAGAACACAGACTAGTCATTATTGACACCATGTTTCAACATAAAGATGTGCACAAGTACATATGGAAAGAAGACACAAGAAATAAGAAAAGCCTCATTGACAACATCATTGTTAATAGTGATACCATCATGCTGGTTCGGGATACAAGCATGTACAGAGGATTTGAAATCGGAAGTGACTTAGTACTAAGCAGGATAAAATTGGATATCACATTGAAAAGAACACTGTGTAAGAAAGTTTTAAAGAGAATTTAAGTTGAGCAGCTTTTACAGGTAAGTTGTAAACTCTACTATACAATCATTATTGAAAAAAAAAAAAAAAACACATTGAAAACAAGAACCTAACCCTGGAGTCTCAGTGGCAAACTCTAAAGAAGACATTGATTCAACTAGGAAAGCATTTGGTGAAGTTGTCTGCAAAGATAGAAAACTATGAAAACCATGATGGACACAAGAAGTTAAAGAAGCAGCCCTGGAAAAGAAGAAAGCATGCCAAAGATTCATAGCAAATAAGTCAGCAGATGTCCTAAAAGAATACAGAGCAAACTGTAAGAGAGCTAAGTGTACAAGTAGCTTAACCAAAGGCATAGGAAGACTGGTAAGAGTATGGAAAATATCAGTAAGGCAGCAAAATGTTCTGGAGGCTATTTAAGAAGCTTAGAAATGGAGGAAAGAGTACTGTAAAATGAATCAAAGATGATATAGGTGACATGAAAACTGAAGATAAGGAAATCCTAGATGAGTAATTACTTTGAAAGACTGTTAAGCAAACCAAGCAGTGACTGGAACCATGCTAGAAAAGTTTCAAGAGGAAAACTTGAAATATGGAAACACAGCTGGAGTAGATGATATTTCACCAGAAGTACTTAAGTATTATTATTATTATTCAGGCCTCCATGGAATCAAAAGACTCATTGCTGGAGGTTCCTTCCTAGGAAACACAAAGTCTATTATATCACTCCTTGATTGTTCTCGCTCTCAACACTATCAGACAATTCATTCCATGGTTCAACCACCCTCCATGCAAAGAAACCACTCCTCATCCTTTTGCTCACAGCTTCCTTTCATAACTTCCAGAGATGGCTCCTCGTCATCACTCCTTCCCGTTCAACCAAGTGAAAGAACTCCCCCAGTGTCAACCCTATAACCACCTCTCAACAGTTTAAAAGTCTGAAATCATGTTCACCTCTCCTTCTGTCTACCAAATTCTGCAGTCCACATTCCCTCAGCCGATCCTCATAACTAGCATTGTACAGTCCTGAAACTTTCTTTGTTATCTGCCTCTGTACCCTTTCCACAGTTAATTTATCCCTTTCAAATCCTGGGGACCAAATTTGAGAACAATAGTCTAAGTGTGGTCTGATCAAGGTCTTATACAATGGAATGATAACTCTTTTATCTCTGGTCAGCTTCATTCTCAGTATTGAAGCAATCTTCTGTGTTACCTTCACTACCTTTGCAATATATCCCCTGAATTTCTGGTTTCTATCAATCATCAACCCCAGATCTCTTGTCTCCCCTACTTCTTTCAGTACTTCCTCCAATAGAATATGAAGTGTCCAAAAGCTCAAAATCTTACATTTTGCTGCATTAAACCAAACCCCCATTCATTTGCCCATCTGTCTAGTTTATTTAAATCCTCTTGCAGGGCTACTACATCTGCATTATTACTAATAATCTTTCCTAGCTTCACATCATCTGCAAACACCTGAATATCCACTGACAGTGTCATTGATATAAAGGTTAAACAATATAGGTCCCATTACTGAGCCCTGTGGGACCCCACTTGTAACCTTCTGCCTCCTTGATACTGCCCCACCATACACAACTCTTTAATACCTATCGGACAATCAATCCTGAATCCAGTTAACCAACCTGACATCTATACCCATGTGTTGCAACTTAAATATCAGCTTATCATGTGATACCCTGTCAAATGCCTTTGCTAAATCCAAGAAAATGGCAGTATACACCTTTCCCTCATCAACTGCTCTTGTAGCTTTACTATAAAAGGCTAGAATATTACTAAAACAAGAACGCCCTTTAAGAAATCCATGTTGACTCTCACAGATAACATTACCCTCATCTGCCCACTGCTGTATACAGTCCCTCACTAATTTATCCAAGATCTTAACAACTACTGATGACACACAAACTAGCCTATAATTAGACACTTCCAGTCTACTACCTCCCTTCCATTCCTTGGACACCTTTCCCATAGCCAGACTTTCATTGAAAAACCAGGTCAACAGAGCTGTCAGTTCTTTAGCACATTGTTGCAAAATTCGTGGTGAAATCCCATCCAGTCCCACAGCTTAACTGACATCCAGAGTACTCAGTATTTGGAATGCACTCTCTTGCACATCTAAACTCCGAACCTGCCACATAGCTAAAAAATTCTCTAGGATTTTCTTTGGATCTTGGGCCAATCTCTTCTCATATTCCAGTTTTGCCTTCCTTACCATACTAGTCACTCTCCTGGCCTGAGTCTTATATTCTTTACGCATCTGCTCTCCAGCCCCCCTTATATCTCTTCCATAACCTCTTTTTCACCTCCAGTTCCTGTCTGATATTGTTTGTCATCCACTTTACACCAAATTGTGTCCCCTTCTTCACTCGTGGAATACAGTTTACTATTGCTGCTAACAAATATTCCTTCACAATTTCCCAAGCACTAATAATATCCTGCCCTTCCAATTCCACCCTCCATGGAACTTTCCCAAGTTGATGTCTAAGATTATTATAATCACCTGCTTTATAATTCCATATATGTTCCCGTCTCTTTGTTACTTGCATGTATATTCAGCTTCCAAGTCAAAACCACATGGCCACTCTCTCCAACAGGTGGGAGAGAGGTCATCTCAGTTATTATCAACTCTTCTGATGCTTTGACCAAATCCAAAATTCTTGAACTTCTTGTTCCCTCTATTACCTAAGACATTTGTCCCTCAAGAATTCTAGAAATTCCATTCTCTTATAGCTACATGCATTTTCATCTCCCCAGTTTATACTGCTATAGTTTAAATCTCCCATAACAATCATTCTTCTTGCACTTGCCAAGGTCAGCTGTCTAAACTTCTTGGTTTGTAGCAATACCCCACTAAATATCCTGTCTTGTCTACCTCTACCTCACACCATATGCTTTCAAAATCATTATTGTCACTGCCTTCCAAAGCCTCCACTCTTAGAAGACATAAGTCGTCACTTATCATAAGCAGTACTCCACCATCACGCTTTCCCTTCCTATCTTGCCGAAAAATGCTGTACCCTGCTACTTCTATTCCTGTTATTATATTCTCTTCTCTCAACCACGTCTCAGTGATCCCAATAATCTTTGGCTAGGTTGATACTATCAGCACCACCAATTCCTCACCTTTATTCTGGATACTCCTGGCATTAGTATAAATCATAAAAATGCCACTGTTTCTATACCTAGCATTATCCCCTCTAGACTCCACTCTGCTCAGCGTCACCTGATGTCAATCCCCTTCTCCCAAGCACCCATACCCACAAGAGGCCACCCCTGCTGCCATCCACCCTGGGTATTCTAGTTTCCATGCATTGACACCCTGACTCGTTCAGTAAACAGCAATCTCTCCAGATACCTACGTCCTTCCTCATTAAAATGCAAGCGGTCTCCTGCATACAATTCTTTTCTGTCCTCAAACGCCCTCCAAGCATCCACATATTCCAATCCTCTCTTCTGACACATTCTAGCTGTTATACTACTCAATATTACTGCTCTTCTGCTCAGCTCGTCACTATCGTACCTAGGCAACACGCACACTATCTTTCCTCTCTTCATTTTCTTTTGTACAACCTCAAGCAAGAATCTCATCTCTTGACGCCCGATTTACATTGCCTCTCAAGTCATTCGCCCCTATCATCACAATTATCTCATTCACCTTTTTACCCCCCTTAATTGTCATAACCACTCTTTCTATCGTTCCTTCGGGCAAACACTCCTCACGCATCCTAACTTGCACACCATGGTTCGAGTCCCTATACATCACACCTCTTACTACCCTGTTCCTCAATTGCTCACCTGCATCCCTCACTCTCTCTAATACTTTCTCTCTGTGTTCCCCCACTTACCTGCTTTCCTGACATCACTCTATCCCTGTTCCAGCACTCCCTCGCATTCTTCTCATTCCCCTCTCTCTCTCCTATTGTTTCCATTCTCTCCTCTTCTGTGATTCCCACAACTCTCTCATTCCTTCTCTTCTGCTGTTCATATTCTCTCCTCCTCTACCATTTCCATAATTCTCTCATTCCCTCTCTCCTACTGTTCCTATTCTCTCCTCTTCTACCATTCCCACAATTCTCCCACTCATTCCCTTTCTTCTACTGTTCCTATTCTCTCCTCTTCTACCATTCCCACAATTCTCTCATTCCCTTTCTTCTACTGTTCCTATTCTATCTTCTATCATTCCCATAACCCTTTCTCACTCCTACTCTGATTCGTCTTGCATTCATCTCTTCCATTCGCCTAATCTCATCTTTCATACTTCTCATCTCATTCCCGAGACATTCCACCTGCTCTTTCAGCTCATCTATCTCTGCATGCAAGTCAGTTACTCTTGTTTGCCATTCATCCTCCCAATTGAGACCATCTCCGAAAACTTCACAATCATTCAACCTTTCCACACTCTCCCACTCTCATTTTTTCATTCATATATCCCTCGCTATTCTCGCCCTCTATCATACCACTCGTCTCTCTACATGGAGAATCTCCCACCTCTGACTCAATGAGGTCAGGTATAGTCTCAGCAAGGGCAGTTATAGCCATCTCTAACTCACCAAGTTCCTCTCGTTGCTTGCATATTGCCACATGTACAACCGCCAGGACCTCATACATTCCACAGGTCCCGCATGCCACAAAATCCCTTATGTCATGCAAAATGGAGTCATTAAATGGGGGAGGACTTGGTGATAAGCCATTTGCAATTAGAGTTGCCGCCATTATTCAAATTAGTGTCGAGGAACTAATACAACTAAACGCTAAATAAGTATAAGTAAGTATAAAACATTTAAGGATACTAAATATCTAAATAATGAAAACATATTATCTTCTTCTCTTCCACCGCTATGCGTCCGATTCCGATCCCGCCTTCTCAGTAACCAAAAATATACAATATAGAAACAACTAACACCAAAAACAACCAATGAAGGATACTTGTATTACAGAAAAACAACCTAGCACAAATCTCTACAGAAGTCACACTATTCACCGATTAAAAAAGCCTTAAGTATAGAGGTATAAACGTTTTGCAGTGGCTGTACTGCATAATTCAGAGTGCCTGGTCAGAAGATCGAATTCCTGATGATTGGAGTAAAGCTCTTGTGGTACCCATCTATAAAAAAAGGGAATAAAGCTGAATGGGAGAATTACAGAGGATTTTCCCTACTAAATGTTCCAGGTAAGATTTATTCAAGCTTACTTGAAAAGAGGTCGAGAAAGATTGTGGAAGAGAATCTTGGAGAACAAGCTGGGTCCAGACCAAATAGAGGTTGTTAAGATCAGTTTTTCACTTTAAGACAAAAGTTGAGAAATCTTACGAATATGACAAAAAATCTGTACTTAAGTTTTGTAGATCTGGAAAGGGCATACAACAAGGTGCCCAGAGGAAAGCTCTTCAAAACAATTCAGCTGTATGGTGTGAATGGAACATAATACAGAGCAATACATAGTCTATATTTAAGTTGTCAGGGAGCAGTTGGAATTGAGGAAATATAGGAAGAAGGTTTGATGTAATATAAGGGATAACACAAGGATGTACACTATCTCCACTCTTATTCATCATCTGTATGGATCACATTATGAAACAAAGTGGCATTAGGTCTAATATTAGGATTGGAGATGTCAAACTTAAATTCTTTGCTTTATGCAGATGATGATGATGATGATGTACTCCTAAACATCTAGTGCAAGTCTCCAGGATTCTCTAACTAAATGGAATAACAGCTAGGCTGACCATATTTCCTTGAGACAAAAACGGGACGTTGGGATGTCAAAAACGGGAAGGAAGTTATGTAATATTCTGTGTTCATGAAAAAGTTATATTACATACACATTGAACTTACCATTATTCTTCAGTGACAGAACCCATACAAAAAATTTAGAGATGAAGAAGGGGATTGTATTTCACCCTGATGGTACCATGAATAATTTTCTGATGAAGTGATCTTATGCAGAAAATTTTGGCCTTTCAACACATAAAACTTCTCACACTCCATGACACAATTTTATCTTACAGCTAACATAGCCCTTTGTCTCAACATTTAATCTAGATTTCTCCTTTGACCACATGCTGCTCATAACAGCAAATATTCTCTCAACAGGTGCTGCACTTCTCGGAAGACAAAGAATAAACTCTACAATATTACAAAAGTTTTTACCAGAGTTTTGTGTCAGGGTAAACATCACAAAGTCTGAACCTTTCAGTCTCCTTTGTCTCTGCCAAGGGTGTGTTCTGTCACCCCCTCCTTTTCATAATATTTATGGACTGGATTGATAAGCACAGCCGAGGCAGTGAGTTTGTCAGAATTGGAAGATGTAGCATTGGACAGCTGCTTTTTGTAGATGACCTAGTTCTGCTTAGTTCTGCCAAAGATGACCTCCAGCGAACCCTGGATCGGTTTGTAGCTGTTTGTGCAGAAGCCAGGATGAAGATCAGTGGCCAAAAAAGAAACATTTGTGGTCTCAAGACAACCATCCCAGTGCACTCTATATGTGAGTGGAGTCCCATTGAGGCAGGTGGAGAAGTTTAAATACCTTTGGTCCATATTCACGAGTGATGGAAAGTGGGACGTAGAAAAAACTAGATACTAGAATTTGCTCAGGAAGCGCAATATTGCCGGAGCTTGACCGTTCGGTAGTATTGAAGCAGGAGTTAAGCAAGAAGGCAAAGCTGGCTGTCTTCAATACAGTCTATGTCCCCCATCCTCACCTATGGTCATGAGAGCTGGGTAATGACCGAAATAATGTGGACTCGAATCCAAGCGGCTGAAATGAGGTTCCTTCGAGGGGTTGCGGAGCTGACAAGACTCGTTAGGGTCAGAAGCTCTGCAATTCGGGAAACCCTCAATACTCAACCGCTGCTTCTTCGTGTTGAGAGATCACAGTTACGATCATAACGGGTACCTGGTCAGAGCGCCACAAGAGAGGCTTCCCCAGCAGGTCCTCTTTGTCAAGCCAGAGGGTGGAAGGCCACGCGGAAGGCAAAGGACTCGCTAGATAGACTATATCCAAAACCTTGAGTGGACACGTCTGGGAGTCCAACCAGAACACCTGAGCTTGGTGATGGAGGATCATCACCATTGGAAGGCCCTCTTGCAGCTGCTTCCCCCACAACACAATTAGAAAGGTGGGCCTTAAATATGGATGGTGGATGAACATTACAAAAGGCATTTTTTGCTAATTTTAGAAAATTCTGTGCTCATCTATCAGATACAGGAATGTTTTCTTTATTCCATATATCCAATTGCCTCACAATTATAGATTTTATGAGGGTCCACTGCTTGAATACAAGAGTTTCTGTTTCTGTGCGTGTGATGAGTTTGTGCAGGCTGTCCTGTATTTTTTCCATTCATGTGTCTTTCTTAGTAACACCCACTTGAACCTCAGTGTTTCCTAAACTGCACTTCCACTTGTTAACATATTCTAAACTGGTTTCATAGAAGTTCTCAACGACATCAAAAAACGTAGCCTCATTAATTTCTCCTGAATCTACTAACATTTTCATTTGTTTTTGAGATCAGTAGTTACAAAACACTTCACGTTTCTAGACTCGAAATTGCTTACAAGATTTTCAATATTCATGGCTACATCTGTAGCTGAAATATTATCTTTTTCAATTAAGCTAATGTATGTTTGGAACGTGGACACTTGATCTCTTGCAAATGACAACCCGGATTTCAATCAGGTATCTTCAAACAATTTTCGCAACATAACAGGGCATTTTTCTTGAGAAAGAAAATAAGAACGAAGCCCATCAGACATGCTTAAAATTTTGTCAATTGATGGATCCAAAGCTTGGACAAAAAGCTTGGGTTTTCATGATCTAACAATTTAGCATAATTGTTTCCTGGAAAGTCACAAAAGTTTTTCAGTTCTTCAATTCTGACTTGTGTATATATCGAAGTATTTATATACTTTCACTGCAAAATATTCAATCTCAATTGGACAGCAGTAGAACTCTGTAGCATAACAGACGCCTCATCTGAGACATGCAAGTGTTGACAACATGCATTTTTTTATTTTCTCTGAATGAATCACTGCAGATTCGATATTTAGTATTGAACAATGCGACTCCATGGTTATACAAATTACTGGTATCCATGATATTGATATACGATTATAGGTTGTGAATAATAATTTATTATAGACCAATATTAAAGTATATTTATTGTTTTTATTAAAAACGCGACAAAATTGACATTTTTATTAAAACGACCGGGAAATATGAAAAAAAAAAAAAACGGTACGTATGGTTCAGCCTAATAACAGCTATAAGAAAATTGGCCTTCAAATCAGCAATAAAAAGACAAACTATTATATACATATATACATTATGAATGGAGAGTCAATAGAACAAGTCAAATACTATATCAGTTATTTAGGCACAGTTTTTAGTGAAGATGGCAGGCTAGATCTGGAAATATACAACAGAATAAACAGATGGTATAGTGAATAGTCAGCCGAATAAAATTATATGGAATAAGAGAGATATTAGCGAAAATACCAGTATACTAGCAGTATACAAGACACTGTTCAAGCCAGTTTTAAGTTGGGGATCTGAGAATTGGGTTAGAAATAAAGCACTTGATCAAAGACTAGAGACCACAGATATGATGGTTCTGAGAAAAATTAAAGGAGTGAACGATGGCATCAATGGCGGAATCATATTAAAAATGAAGATATTAGAAAATAATTTGACGTTATTATCTTTTCAGAATGGGTCAGCAAAGCTAATCTAAGGTGCTGTGGCCACTTAAATAGAATGGGTGAGGAAAGGCTAACAAAACAGGTGTTGATACTAGGATGGCAGGAAAGAGACCCACAGAAGACCAAGGTCTAGGTGGATTGATTCAGTCAGAAGTGGCTTAGAAGAAATGTTAAATATGACAATATTGGAATGCTCACAAGTAATGGACTGACTTGGAAGAAAATTGTTGATAAGAGAGTAATAATGTAAATTTAATCAGGTAGTGCTGTCATAGTAACTGGACACCCCCTTGGCAGGGGATACATATCAGGAAATTGATGATGAAGAATACAAATGCACAGCACATCCGTGTTCATTGGTGATGATGATGATGATGATTTATGGTTTTAATGGTGCAAGGACAGCAAAGGCGATACTGCGCCATATCAATGGTTATAGCAGTACACAAGGTAAGACAATCACAAACACCATCCATGCTCACAGCGGGATTCAAATCTGAGATCTGTTGGATGGAGAATGGGTACACTAACCACTTTGGCCAACCAGGCTGGCCTTACTACCGTTCAGTAGTAGAAGGCACATGGATGCACTGCATAGACTATGCCTTTCAGATGACCACTGGACACTGTTAGGTGGTATGTGAATAACATGCATACATATGTAAGGAAAATTTTTATTAACTCAAATTTTTTTCCATAGTCCTTTCAGGCTGATATGCATAAGTCTGAATATATGTAAGTTGATGAATTTACCTGAGTGCCTGAGTGGTGCATATATGGCATTACTCAGGGCCCGTGCGAGAGTATCTGACGCCCCTAGGCAAAGAAAATTTAGGCGCCCCTATACAATGTCTTTATGTAGTAATTAGTGCGTCATTTTTTTCGATACCTAAACGATTAGTGCGCCTATATACATCTGAAAAATAAATGTTACAGATTTAAAAATTTTTCTGTCTATACGTTTTTATGCCTAACTATTTTAAAATAGTTACGCATAAAAATGAAATAATTTAGTTACCGATTTAAAACATTTTCCCAAGTTATTTTTAATGTCATACTACACTACTTCCTTGTACACTATGTATACCAGGGTTTCCCAAACTGTGTTCCGCGAGAAGTCCTGGAATTTGTCATTTTAGTTTTCTAAGCATTTTTTATGAATAAATATTTTATAGTGGAAATATTCTGAGGAGAATAATATTCGAGAATATGTCGAAAAGCTCGGACCCAGAACGCCTAATAACATTTGTGTATCGTTAATTTTCGCACATCGAAACCTTTCAACATTTGGGAAAGAGAATACCGCTGTTTATGATCGGTCATAAAAATTGCCTGCAAGCGGATTATAACAATCGGCGGTGTATAATATTTTCGTACAAGCGAAGTTTTTAAGCAGCAATGCAGAGGCTGGCCCTGATGAATAGAGAAGCAGTAAAATTTGCAGAAGAGTAGAAGACGCAATAGGGCCATACCGTCGTTTGTATATAAAAAAAAAAATAAAAAAAAAAAATACCGCCAAACTACGTTAGCTCAATTCTTTGTTAAGAAGTAGAATAATAAAATTTATATTCTGAATATGTTTTATAGTCTTTCAGCTTCATGATTTTACTTTAACTAGGCCCTGAAACATACCTTAATTATTTTATAAAAAAATAAGGTTCAAAAAAGAAATTTGAGGAACGAATTATGCTTTTTCCCATAAGTTATTATATTCGATTAGTGCGTTTTCGAATAATGCGCCTGTTTTAAAGAATGCATTAAGCGCACTAATCGAGAGATTGCTGTATATATATTTTGTCATACTCACACAAGCACTCGTACATCTACACATGTGGATATTTATAAAAAATAATATCATTATGAACATTTATATATAAATGTTTATATAAATATTTATTAATCAAAACCAATATATTTGTCTACATATATGATTACTCCTAATATCTGTATAGCAAGAAAATTATTACATCTTAAATAAAAAATTATGAAAAATTAACATTTAGGACTTTTGCTTTGGCAAAGTTTTGAATTAATTCATCTATATTGATAGTAGATGCAATTTCATGCTCTATAGATATTATTGCTAGACCAATGAGTCGTTCCTGAGCCATCATAGAGCGAGTGTACGTTTTTGTAAGTTTTAATTTCGAGAAACTCCTCTCTGAACTTGCTACTGATACTGGCAATGTCGAAAAAATTCTCAGAGCAATAAACACATTCGGAACACTATTTTCTAAATTACTTTTGCATATGTATGACAGGACATCTAATGAGGAAGTCTTTTCTGGAATTCGTCTTGCTATTATTTGTAATTCACTACATAAATCTGTTCCGTCAATATCTCTAGAATTATCATGTGTTAAATAATTTTCCAATAACAAACATTTTTTAAGCAGTTCTGCTGAAGTAATTTTTCGAAATTCATATATATTTAAAAGAAAACCAAACTTTTCGTTAATTGTAGAAACGTGCTTGAATTTTTCATCAACAGATGCAATTGCGTTATCAATAATTGAAAAATAAAAATCTACGTTAAATTTTTGTTTAAAATCTGTTACGAATTCATCCTCTGCTTCATACACAAATTGTTTCTTTTTTTTTCTCTAAGTCTAACTGTTTCTTGTTCAGAATTAGGCGTCACACCTAAGACCTCGGCGATTTTTTCCGCATCTGTTAACATCTTTCCAAATTCATCCTCATTTCGGATTTTCATTAAGAAACTCTTTGTATCATTAATACAATTTATGGCACCATTTAATCAAGGCTTGTATTCTGAAGTTGTTTACTTGTAAAGTTTATTTCAAAAAGTATATTATACCACATTACTAAGGATGCGATAAATTTGAACTTCCTTAAAGTTTTAAGAAGACTACTAGCGTCTAATTTCATGGTATTTCCACTTAATCCACATAAACTATCATCTTGAGATATTTCTTGCAGTGCTTCGCAAACATCGGAGAAATTATATCTTAGGGGCTTTAATAGGGCTTTAATTCGACTCTCCATCATGTATGATAGACTGGTTTGAGTGTAAAATTACTTGTGTCTTTTGAAGTATTCCCATCGACGAGTCGAACCGGAAAAAATACATATAGACCAGTGGTGGCGAACCTTTTTATGTGCAAGTGTCAAATTTGCAAATCGGGTTACTGACGTGGAGGCGGGTGCCAAAAATTTATCAATCGATAAATTTTTGGCACTATTAATTTTCCTCTATTAAAAACTGCCTGGTACGTCAGCAATCACTTGCTGACGTGCCAGGCAGTTTTTAATAGGGGAAAATTAATAGGAAATTAATCTAATTTAATTAATTTATAATATATATATTTATTTATAATATTTTATATATAATTATTTATAATTTTATAAATAATTAATTATAATTTTATAAATAATTAATTATAATTTTATAAATAATATTTTATTTTACTTATAATATTTATTTATATATAAATTTATAATATTATTTAGTATAAAATTGATTATTATATTATTAAATTGATTTTAATGATGTTGGTTTGAAAAAAAAAAAACCGGTAGTGAGAAAAATATTTATGCATTGTAACTCATTATTGAAGTCAGCTGGGCAGTGGAAGCAGCAGAAGGATGTCAACTTGTCTGCGAAACGCTTACCGTATTTACTCGAATATAACTTGTCCTCGCATATAACTTGCACCCCTGATTTTACTTATGAAAAAATACATTAAAACCTTTTGCATATATCTCGCACACGAAAAATGTTTGAACATTGGAACTTTCTTCACTTGGTTAGACTATAAATTATATATTTAGTTTAATCCTTTATCCAAGTGTAAGTAAACAAAGTTTGCGCCTGAAGTATCTTCAGGACTGGGGCAACTCGTGGCAAGGGTGGACTGACTTCACATCATTTGCCTTAGTATCCCATAATAAAAAGCACATCTCGTTGTGGACATGTATAATGCTATGCATTATGGGACTGGTTTCTACCTCTATTGAGGTCTCTTCAGTGGGAGCCACACCCAGAGGTGATACCTAGGTTGAAGTAATGCAGAAGTCATATTTTCCTATACCAGTTGCCAAAAGGTGTCACACTTTTTATTAAATTACTCTGGATTAGAGAAAGATGTTGGAAGTTTATTCACTTGGTTAGACTATAAATTATACACGTCTTCTGAAAGGTTCTCGGCCTAACAATGAAAAAACGAATTTATATTTCGAAATTGTTTTTATTTTTCAACATAATCACCCTTAAGACTAATACATTTATTTCAGCGATGCTCCAGCTCCATTATCCTGTCCCTGCAGTGGTTCTCAGCAAGATCTGCAAAATACCCCTCTACAGCTGCAATCACCTCTTGATTCGAAGAAAAACGCTGACCAATAGGGAAGAGTTTTAGTTTTGAGGAAGAGATGGAAGTCACAGGGAGCCAAATCTGGGGAATAGGGTGGATGCTCCAACAACTCATAGTGCAGATCCCTTAATTTTCCCATTGCCTAAACACCTTGCTGGGCAGATACATTGTCCTGATGAAAGATGATTTTTTCTTCTGCAAACTGCGTCTTTTCTCACGAATGTTTTCGTCTAGTCTGGTTAAAAGATCAGAATAATATTCCCCGGTTATTATTTTACTCTTTTCAAGATAATTAATAAACAAAATGCCTTTAGCATCCCAAAACACCGATGCCATGACCCTTTCTTCTTTGGCGCTGAACAAACGGTTTTGTCCACTAATTTTAATTGACTGTTGTTTCTATTCTGGTGTGTACTGGTGAATCTAAGTCTCATCCATAGTAATAAATCGACGCACAAAGTCAGTTTTATTCTTGTTAAAACGCTCCACTCCAAGCATTGTTCAGAGATTTTCATGCGAGTGCGTTTTTGATCTGCACGGCACCCATCTTTCGCAAAGCTTTTTCATTTGCAATTCTTCATGCAAAATATCAGAGATGTAGTGAGGAATTTTGGCGCCTATGGCCAGGAAAGAAAATTGCGCCGTTCTAAAAAAAAAAAAAAAAAAAAAAAAAAAAAAAAAAAAAAACTCAGATATTTTTATACTTTTTTATTTCAACACAATAACTCATTTTGACGAACTTTTATTTGAGCAAAAGTATCAATTGCATTGTCGAAATTTGCTTCACAAAACATTTCAGATTCTATTGATAAAATACTTAAATTGTCAGACGTTCCTGACTCATTTTTGATCTTAAATATTTTTTATAATTTTTAATTTACTAAAACTCCGTTCTCCTGAAGCAATGTTACCAGTAAAGTAAGTATTAAACGTAATAATATTAGTATGCTAGGGTAAGATAATGATTCACATAATTCGTAATTTACAATGCCCTGCAAAATTTCCAAGTGATACATATTTTCCAAATCAGTAAATAAGACTTGTGCTTGATTTTTAAAACACTCTAACTCATTTATTAAGCATAAAGCATCTAATTCATCATATTTAACGCAACAATCTTTGATAGCTTTTGTCAAGTCTTCTAAAGTTAATGAATCAAATATATCAATATTTGATTCATTAACTTTGGAAGATTTTATTAATGAAACTAAGCCTTTTCCCGTTATGAAAAAGAAGGGGCCATGATATTGTATGAATGCTCTCAAAACGGTCTTCAGTCATTCTAGGTTCAATATGTAGCTCTTGACACCTTTGCTGGCACTCCATGCTAATCGCTTGAAAACCATTGTTTCTAAAATCTTTAAAATAATTTACTAATTCGTTCAAAAGAAGTGATGTTCGACAATATCTTGGTCTCTTGTTTACAGTTGTAAATTTACTGTATTTATCTATATCAATATTTTTTCCCACATAAACAACATAAAACAAATTTTATAAGACTTAAGATGAAACAAAAGTCCTTTTGCACCACTAATAATATCTGCACCAAAAGATGGATCGTATGATATTTCAGTAATAAGATTTAATACCTCTTTAAATTGTGTTTTTAGTACAGATACACAATTTAATTTAGAACACCATCGTGTGTATCATTATGACCTTTTAAAGTTATTTTTAATGTAGATGTTATTTTTCCCCATTTTCGAGTTGAAAAAACAAAAAAATTAACTACTTTTTGAATTATTCCAAAAAAATTTATCATTTCTAAGTTATTATTTGCAGCTTAAACTCCAACAAGATTAAGCGAATCCAATATCATAATGTGCACTTGATCAATGATTTCTGGTGTTGTTACACTTTTGGGAGACTTCCTTCATGTGGATCATCTTCAAGGCTGGTACGGCCACGTTTAAACTCGGCAGTCCATTTCTAAACTGTTAAAAACGAAGGCGAAGAGTGCCCATAAACTTTTATGAACTTCGAATGAATTTCTTTTAAACCTTCTTTAACAAAGGAAGCGATACTCAATTTTTGCCATTTCAAGGGATACAGACAACACTTTGACTTCCGACAACCGTATAAAACTATTTGACAGAATGACTTGCAATTTCACATGGATGCTTATGATGTACAACTTAGAAAAAAAATCTTAACGATAGTGTTGTCATTTATGGTTGAAGCCGAGAACTTTTCAGACACCACCTGTCTCAAAGACATCATCAGGATGAATACACGAGGAAGAATTATTGGAAAGATTGAAGAAGGCCTCAGAACTACTGATCTTACTAGAGAGTTTGCATCTGTGTTCATGCTTTACCACGGAGACAGATTTT
Source organism: Typopeltis vanoorti (assembly GCF_054136105.1). Lineage (NCBI taxonomy): Eukaryota > Metazoa > Arthropoda > Arachnida > Uropygi > Thelyphonidae > Typopeltis > Typopeltis vanoorti. Next base: position 129,494,949 of record NC_143549.1, read on the forward strand.
TGGTTATAACAGCAAAACACAATCGACGCACCAAGGAAGGTCAGCACGTAAGTCGGCTCCATTCAAGCACAGGGATATCTCATCAAACTGGCAAGACGTTGGCGACAGGTAGGCCTATAGTCTGCGTCCTTTTATCCACAGCTCATCGTAGAGCACGTTTTCAGTTGTATCCATAAAAATGGACAGGAGACCAATGGACTAATGTACTCTTTTGCAGATAAGAGTCGTTTTAGCCTTTCCTCCGATTTTAGACGGCACTTGATCTGGCGTGAAAGTGGTACTGCTTACCATCGCGAGGATGTTCTTGAAAGCGATAGATACGACAGTGTAGAGGGCTTAATGTGGGGGAGAAATTATGCTTAATGGACGCACCGAGATAAAAGTGCTGGAATAAAGGACTATGACTAGTGAACGATATTGCAAAGTTCTTCAACGTCATGTTCGATTGTTCCGTGGTGCTGTAGGCGAAGAATTCATTTTTATGAATGACAGCCACATTGTACACGAGCAGTGGAGATATTTCTGGAGACCGAGGATTTTAATCGAATCGAGTGGCCAGCTCTCTCCGCATATCTCAACCTGCGATGCAATAGGGAGAAGCATTGCTTCTCGAAATTCAATTTCCCTCCAGAAAACAATCAAAACTTTATCGTTGCTCTGAAGGAAGAGTGGGCCAATTTGCTTCAAGACTCCTGAATCACTTGGTGCCAAGCATGGTAGGACGTTGGGAGAGCTGCATGACACTTCCGGGTGGACATATAGAAGTACTGAAATGTCTTTTCTTATAGTTTTCTGTAAGCGCTGTACGTTAATTCCTTAACTACATCTTTAGGAAATTTGTAACTTTTGCCAAAAACGTATTCTAATTTCATTTGTGTGAAATTTATACCACATTTTTGTGTAATATAATTTATGAATATTCTGGCAATAAATTTATGTCCACATTTGGCTATAATCATGAATATTTTCATGAAAACAGGTAAAAATGTAGCTCACCCTCAGCTTTTGGACACCATCTTATGTTTGCGGTACGCTTTATGTTTGACTTTATCAGGGGCAGCTCGTGCATAGGAACTGCAGTGCCTATGCATCCCCAATTTTTCTCGATATATAAATATATTTATTAATTTATTTATATTTGCTTGTAATATTTACTTTTATCATCAACAATCCTATAAAATTCTCTTATTTTGTAAAAAAAAAAATAATAAAAATCCATCTTGTAGCATATACCTTCGAAGACATAACGTGCGAATAGTCACCGGATGATTGCCATAGCAATCAACCAGCATGTATCGTGAGTGTATACCTTCGAAGACATAACGTGCGAATAGTCACCGGATGATTGCCATAGCAATCAACCAGCATGTATTGTGAGTGGTAATGCTGCACACTTACTGATATGTAAAGAATTCTATACCTTAGAGAAACATGTAGAAACATGTTTCTACTTTTCTTACTAATTGCTTTTAGTTGTAGCAAGATCATTCTGTATTTGCACCGCTTTTCTGCTGTTGTACATTTTTTTAAATAAATAAATTATTTAAATAATCATGTTTTTTATGACGTCAGGAGGGCGAAGGACGCTAGCAGCACTGTGTTTACCACAGTGCCATGTTGCTACGTGCGCAAGATGCACGTCATAGTGAAATGCGAGCTATTAGCGTAATGTGGCATTGTCTGTCGCGCAATTTTATTGTTGTTTATATGCAGTTTGCGCCAGTAGTAGAGTGTTCGTAGTGCTTATCGTGTTTACTACGACTCTTTAAATATCTGGACATTACAATTAGACATATAGTTTGTTATAGTTTTTATAACAGGATATTGACCTTTTCTCTCGAAATATAACAAGAAGAATATATTTTATTTTTAAGTAATTTTGAATTATACCAAACTGTATAATTTTATCGATAATAAACAATATTTTTTCATGTTAATTTTTTTTTTTAATTTTTACCATAATTTTGATATTTTATCCAAACACGTATACACTGTACTTACAGTGTGTATGTATATTTCGAAAGTTGCAGTACCCCCACGATTTCAAGCCACGAGCTGTCACTGGACTTTATAATTATGAAGTTTGAAGCTTTTAAAACTATTTAATTCACATTGATCAACTAATGGTCAGGGTTAATCTTGTTAGCATTTCCCATATTCTAATTCCGGTTTCGTTTTAGCAAAGAGTATGCTAAAATTACGTGAGATCAAACACAAGGATCCACTCATTTTGCTTAAATGTTGTTAGTAGAAACAACATGTAAGCAAACAACATGTTAGAGAAACATGTAGAAACATGTTTCTACTTTTCTTACTAATTGCTTTTAGTTGTAGCAAGATCATTCTGTATTTGCACCGCTTTTCTGCTGTTGTACATTTTTTTAAATAAATAAATTATTTAAATAATCATGTTTTTTATGACTTGAGGTATAGAATTCTTTACATATCAGTAAGTGTGCAGCATTACCACTCACGATACATGCTGGTTGATTGCTATGGCAATCATCCGGTGACTATTCGCACGTTATGTCTTCGAAGGTATACATATCCCACAAAGATCAGAACGATAGTTCTTAGATGACGTCATTACGAACTGCGAAGGTGACACGTTCAACAGCGGTTGGTGATTTCGAACTAAGAGCCTTTCTCTGTATAACATCTATGCACTAGTTGCAATGACAATGATATGGATGTCAGAGAAGCTGGTTGCCATGGAGATAGTATGTATATTTCCCAGGAAAGTAAATTTGTATTTTTATGAGCCCTTCTGGCATGTTGATGTAATATTGATGTAGGTGAGCAGTGTATAAAGAAATACGACAGGAAAAGAAATAATATTCGTGACAATACCGATGCTTTTCTTATTTGACATAAAATTCCCAGGCAGACGCTTATTGTAATTTATTTTGTCGCATTTTAACTCAATTTGGATATAATTTTTCTGTTTTTCGGAATGAATTTCATGATTTTATTAAGTACTTGGGACATAAGTCACTTAGTTCATAAATTATTGCTGAGTGATGCAGTAATTTATAAAGAAAATTTATATTTAATTTTTTTTGCCCTTTTTTTTACAGGATAGAGAATAACAGTGTTGATTTTACATATTTATTATTTTTTTTTTTGATTTTACATATAGCAGTTTATCGCGTTTACTAATACAGTCAGCTGCTCAGATATTAGCATAACTGCGATATATATATATATATATATATGACTAGAACCCGAAAAATTATAACAAAAAACTTTAATAAATCACGACTAATTTCATCGGTGTTCCGACTTCTTCAGGTGAGTAAGAAAAGTTTGCTTCTTCTCTTCTTTGGTGCTTCAATCTTCGGATTGAAACACCAAAGAAGCACCAAATTTATAATTTTATAAATAAATAAATAAATAAATAAATATATGATTCCAAACAGCGACAACATCTCAAATATTCGTCTGTATCACAACATCCTGTTCTGTGATCTCCTCTTTATCTTTCTTACTCACCTGAAGAAGTTGGAACACCGATGAAACTATTCGTGATTTATTAAAGGTTTTTGTTATACTTTCTCGGGTTCTAGTCAGTTAAATTTTAATTTTATAAATAAATAAATATATGATTCCAAACAGCGACAACATCTCAAATATTCGTCTGTATTTTGACTTTTTTTGAATTATTTCTTTCTATGAAAGAATAACCTGCGAGTCTTAATGTATATGTCTAGCTGATGTCTGCTTCTTCTCTTCTTCTTTGGTGCTTCAATCCGAAGATTTATAGCAGCACATCACAATATCCTGTTCTGTGATCTCCTCTTTATCTCCTCATAACTCCGAGCGCCAGTTAGTATCATTATGTTATTTATATATGAAATTCTTGGTCTGCCTCGTGGTCTCTTTGCTTCTACAGTCCCCTCCATTATTTCTGTAATGAGTCCCCCATGCCTCAAATCTCCAATGACTACTCCATTATTTCTGTAATCAGTCCCCCATGCCTCAAATGATGCCAATTAGGCTTTTTCTTCTCTTATTGATGTGTTTCATTAATGACCTCTCTTTATGAACTATATTTAGAACTTCTTCATTACTTTTCCTTTCTGTCCAACTAATTTTCATCATCTTTCTCCAGCACCAAAGTTGAAATGCCTCCAACTTTTTCATGTCTTGTTTTGTTAGAGTCCAGGCCTCACACCATATAAGACCTCACAACCATACATGCAATACCCCATGTGCATGTTTCCTTTTTTTTTTTTTTTCAGCTGGATGCTAAGTCATTTACTGGTAAAAATGTTTCTTCTGTTGTAGAATGTTTTTTTGGCTAGGATTATTCGTACTTTAATATCTGCTTGGTTTCTTCCATCTTCTGTGATAAGACTTCCAATATATTTAAAAGAGGATACCTGTTGTATTAGGTTATTATTTATTTCCAGGTTTATTTTCATTGAATGCTTTATTTGTAATTAATAATTTTGTTTTCTTATAATTAATTTTTAGGCTGTATTGTGTGAAAATTTCTCCCATCTTTGTCAGGGTGGCTTTCAGTTTGTTTTCATTATCAGCTGTAACTGCTATATCATCCACGAACAATAGCCAGTTAATATCAATTCCATTTATCTTAATTCCTGTTTCTATTAATTTATGAGTGAAAGAGAGCATCCCTGCCTTACACCTCTACGTATTCTTGCTATTGCGGTTTTTTGTTTTATTGCTGGCTGTTTCTATTAGGGCTTCTTGAAGCTTGTAAAGATTAAATATGAGGATTCTATCTCTCCAATCTAGATGTCTGCTACTCTCAGTATTAATTTTTATTAATTTTTCAAACGCCACAAACGTTTCACAAACGCCAGCCTGGTTGGCCGAGTGGTTAGCGTACTCCCTCTCCGACCAACAGGTCGCGGGTTGGAATCCCTCCTTGGGCATGGATGTTTCTGATTTTCTTACCTTGTAGACTGCTATATCTTTTGATATGGCGCAGTATGACCTTTGCTGTACTTGCGCCATTAAAATCATAAATTATCATCATCACTATGCAAACCGCTATTACCATCATATTACCATACACGACGCCATCTACAGCCCACTACTACTACTAGTATTTTTGCCTGTAAATTGGGGTGATCCACGTATAGGGAAATCATGGCCGATTTTCCTATACGTGGGATTAAAAACCCGAGTTTCCGGGAGCAAAACTCCTGCTATCTTTGTATGAGATCGGCTAACGCGCCTTCAATTGAAGAAAAAAATACATATATATAAATTTCTCTTGTCATGACGAGAATCGAACTTAGGCCTTTTCCAACCAAAGGGCGCAACGTACCGTCCGTCGTTCTTTCAACTGCACTACGGAAGTGATTAATTAATTTTTTTTTGGAGGGGGAGTGGAATGGTAAAACTAGCTTTCTTTTCGTTTTAAAATTATGTTTACATCTTTGTATAGCACACCTTAACATTTACAACATTTTATGCTAAAAATGTGTTTTTATGCTATCGAATGTCCAAAACTACCGCAGAAACTAACAGTCTCTTTATAATACCACAAACGTTTACACTCATCAGCCAAAACGTTATGACCACCTATTTAGTAGCGTATTGATCCTTCCTGGCCTTGATTTCATTACACCAAGGAGGGTTTCCTCAGGTATTCTGGGCCAACTAGACACAATAACATCCCGAATGTCAGCGACAAAAGCGAGGCACTTGCATCGAATGGTGGCTGCTGCTTCCCTCATGCTATATAAATATTCGGAAAGCACTTCCAAAATATTGTTTATTATCGATAAAATTATACATTTTTTGGTGTAATTCAAAATTACTTAAAAATAAAATTCATTATCATAACCCCAATAATGTTCTAAAATAAAAACTATAACAAATGTTATGTCTTTAATTGTAATGTCCAAATATTTAAAGAGACGGAGTAAACACGATAAGTACTACGAACACTCGAGTACTGACGCAATTATTGGTGGCACTGTTGCATATAAACAACAGTGGAACTGTTGTTTACATGCAACATTGGAACTGTTGTTTACATGCAACATTGGAACTGTGCGACAGACAGTGTCGCATTACGCTAATAGCTCGCATCTCACTATGACGTGCATAGGCTTGCGCACGCAGCAATATGACACTGTGGTAAACACAGTGCTCCTAGCGTCCTTTGCCCCCCCCCCCCCCTAAGTGCTACAAGATGGATTTTTATTATTTTTTTATCAAAATAAAAGAATTTTATAGGATTGTTGATGATAAAATTAAATATTACAAGCAAATATAAATAAATTAATAAATATATTTATATATTGAGAAAAATTGCGGGTGTTGCAGTTCCGTAGTGCCTATGCACGAGCCGCCCCTGTTCACCACCGTCCTGTTTCCTAGTCAGGCCTAAAATATGATACGATTCGCAATAAAATTGTTATTTAGGGAGACCAATAATTATTACAGTAATTGAACTCAGTCATTTTTGTTTTATATACTGTAGAGAGTTTATTTATTACCATTTATAATATATTTATTTTTGAATCGTTTTGTTAAATTTTGCCAATAAAAATGGCCCAGTTCGAAATGCACTTGAAATAACTAAATATATTTAATTTTAATCCTAAATACCAAAACGCGATCGTTGGAAATTAGACCTGGGTGAGGTCGCAAACCAATCAGCTCACAACAAGTGAATGAATGTGCTAGTGCCGTTGTGGCAGACCATGAATAATAGCGTTGGTTTCTTCAGTGTTCTTCAGTTCCTCCTTCCGAGACGTATCGCGATATGATAAAAATTATTTTGTTGTGTCAGGTTCAGTCATTTTCATGCAGGATGGCGTCCCTCCACACATTGGAGGTTCTTCGAAAACATTTCACCGAAGCCAGAGTGATCAGCCATGCGGTTACCATTGTATGGCCGCCTTGGTCTCCTGATGTGACCCCCTGTGACTTCTGGCTCTGGGGATTTTTCAAAAACAGGATTTATCGTGATCATCCTGATAACTTGCCAGCGCTGAAAGACACATAACGCAGCATGTGCGCAACATCAGTCTTGACCAGCTGCGTTCTGCCATTGAACACAATGTGCAAAGCATGTAGTTTGTGGTATACCAGGAAGCAGTACAGTAACGAGAATATGAAGCGCCTGTGGCAAGTGTCTAACTTGCGCCCCCTAACCAAAAAATGACAAAAATTTTGAAAAATGTAAATGTAACAAGTTAAATTTTACTAAACGCAATATGTTAAATAGTTACTATTAACCCCATCAAAATGAGTTGCAGAATTTATGTGTCTAAAGTGGCGTGTTGTCGGAAAATTTAAAAATATCAGTATAATATATCGGACTTTTATATCTATTTATTTATTTTTATTTTTTACGTTTTGCGCCCCAAACCTAGTTGCCCCCGTGGTGGGCGCCTCTTTCGCCACGTCCTCCTTACGGCACTGCCAGGAAGGGTAGCACATTGAACAGTACAGCCCGTGAATGCATAATGAAAGTGAATACAAATGTGTTATTTATGTTCGTGTCGCTTTTCCCCATTCTTATGCGCACTGAAAAAATTACTACATCTACATTCGATACAGCATACAACGCCCCTGGTGGCGAATTTTGGAACTACTTTTTTCTCTTTCAGATATCGCTTCTGTATGACGTACAACGTATTCCTGCAAAGTCCCACAGCATTTGGATCACTTAGTGGCGCTCCACTAGACTTTAAAGAGAGATACTTTAATTTTGATCACACTCCAAATATGCACTGCACAGGTTGTGAAATGTACTTGAAAAAAAAAAAAAAGAGTGCTTTGGAAAACTCAGCTCTGTTTTAATAGCTGTTTTAAAATAAAAAAACAAGCTTTGTTCCAACCTTGATAATAAAAGAGCTTTGTTCCAATCATTTAGAATTGACTGAATTATTCCTTTTTTTGGTATAGATCGCATTCAATATACTTTTCAGTGTTCGTCTTTACTGAAATTACCAACGTAATCGAAATCAAATGAGAACGCATTGATTACGATTTTTTTTAAACGCCTTATATGTTATTTATAATGAATAAAATCTATAACATTTGACACTGAGAAATAAAAACTAAGAAATATGTATTTCGTAGTTTTTATCTGCTTATTTAAGTTCAGTAAATAAAGAATTGATTTGATAACCCTCGACTCAAGACATAAATTTAACTCACAATTTTTTTAAATATATTTTTGGAATATCAAAAATAACTCGAACCACATTTCTTTTATATAATGGCACCAAAAAGTGTGAATCAATTTATACGAAATGTTGTTTACTGAAAAGAATACCCACTCTTTCTCTGCTCCTTCCCTTTGACCTTCCAATCTCCCAAGACGCTAAGCCACATGCATCGCAGCTGCCAGAACAATGCGAGTTTGCAGCAAATGGAGATCCAAAAGGCATTCATAAATCGAAAAGAATGTACCAACAACCTGCTTTTTTATTTCTTTTTCTTGTTGCCTGACAAGAGCCTTTTGAGTTTCCTTTTCGTGTGATATACACACAGTTATTCGACAGATGGCCAACCGTATGCTTCACTTCAAATAATTTTAAAGTATATCCACCGGAATCTTGTTATTTAAAAAAGAAGTCATATGAGTTTATTTATATTACTTTCAGTATCGAACCATTATATAAATATATCGCCATCTGTACGAGACAGTGTGCTAGAAGATTTCAGAATATCTGAAAAATATGAGAAGGAATTTAGCAATTTACTTTGATTGAATTTGGTTTCAAACAGCTTTAATGATATATGAACGGAACTAGGTACGATAAACAACCCTTGCACACTGTAACAATGGATGCAGCATGAATGGTTAAAGCAACAGCTATCAATCGAGAAACGGCCACTTTATTTTCCAATTTTTGTTTTATTTCTTATCCTATTAAGATGCACTGTCTAGCATTTTCTGCAACTGTATTTATTTTTACAGCTACGAAAGATATAAGTAGCACAATAAAAATCAAATACATGTGATTCTGTGCGAAACTTGTATCGACATATGCTTTTTCATCTTTGAAATATTTCTGAGAATTTATGAAGACTTCTTGCTTGATGATACTCATATCTCACCAGCATTCAATACCAATCTAAAGAAACAAAAAACTTTAAAGAAATGGAAGTTTCTATTTCCCTCTCACTGAGCGATAAAACGACACATGTATCGCTGACACTCATAAGTTGCTTTTCGTATGCATTACTGTTACGAAGACTCACAAGTACTAGACTTTTACTGACGAGACAGCTGTTTCGAGGTCAGTTTGATTCTTCATCAAGCAAAATCTTTGTGCGTTCACAATATATCAAATGTTCAAATTACGGTCGCAACAGAGAAGGCGACTAGATCAGTGTATTACTTCCAACTGAACATTTTTTCTCGATCGCTTTTCCTTTTATGCTAGCGCAAAGGAGAATTCAAGTTTCCAGAAGGAAGGAAAACCACATCCTCCTCCATAATGACATTAGCTCAGTGTAATGTTTTAAATAACGGATTCCCACATATAAGAGAAAACTAAATAGAATATATTACTCTTATATACTGTATTTCGCTCGTTATGTCATGAACTTCATTCAGGGAGAAAGAAGAAGAACTGGTAACAGCAGCATGCGTATAATATCACGTGGCTCGGTCGCAGCTGTACAAGTAGGAAGAAACGCTACTATTGTTCATAGAAGTAGATATAGATGTAGAATTAACTTAAAAAAATTATAAATTAACAGCAATCACTTCCCAATCACTTCCCTAGAGATAGGCATACATCTGTCTGATTAAGATGGTGCCTTAGGGCTTCAAAAACAGTATTAGCATTAGATAACGTACCTTCAGCTGAAAAGCCTTCAAATGTTTCCTCGTCCTAGTCGGGATCTGAGTCCGGTTTTTTCTCACCAGAATTCTATATGGCTTTGTACGTTTAGAAATTGGTTGTATACTTAACGACATGAGTGCTATAACGTCGCCTGCTATATACAATGCACTTACCTATTTGACGATGCCAAATATCACCGGAAACGATCGCCTAGCCTATGAAACCTTAAAATATACAATAAGATTAGAAAGGCAATATATACAAAATCGCCTCAGAGATCAGCTTTTGATTATAGTAACGCATAGCGATGCTGTTTTTATCGGCATTATAGTCTAAAGGTAGAATAACTTTTGCACCACGCAAAATACACACACAGATCGCAAATCGAAATGTTTTATCCGTGCAGTTACGAGTATTTCAACTTAATGCTAGGTTACGAATCTTGCTTTTATATCAGAAACATGAGGTATATAACCGAAGCAATCCATTCATTTTATTATTACGCAGTTCTAAACAGCTGACAATGGACTGCTCCATATTTGTTTGTAATAGCAATTGTAGTCAACCACCTATATTTGCTTATCATCTACGGACTTACATTCTGTTCTCATACTTCCCATTCAGGAAGTCTTTTATCCAATATTATCCAATTTTATCCAATAAATGCACTAGGATTGTTAGTTAGTTTTACATAGGTGGTTGGTTTTATGAGGCGAGAAGGTGCGCGCGCGCGCACGCACGCACGCACGCACACACACACACACACACACACACACACACACACACACACACACACACACACACACACACACACACACACACACACACACACACACACACACACACACACACGTATCAAGCTGATTAACAAAACTGGACGGTATAATAGGAAGCCATGTGTCGGACATGCTACCCGCAAGCAGCCAAGAAGAAAGAGTCGCCAGCTCCGAAGAGGCCAGTTTGATGCTATTTCTTGCTATATTGAGCTTTACAAATCAAAAAGAAAAACAACATAAGCTTTCGCCAAACACTTTACCAAACTTACATGACGATCATTTAGGTGAAAATGAAAATGAGATGACTCCACACGTGCTTTTTTATCCTGATAACTCCATCAGTCGCATGTTTCCTTTGTTAACTACTAAGACAAACAAATCTCAGTACTGCTCTTTCCATTAAATGTACTTTTATTGGGAAAGAGCTTTATTTATAATAATTTCTATCATATAGTCCGCATTTTCTTTTTCTTCATCACACTCTTATACACGGTATGCAGCATGTATATTACACGTGACTTTAAGAATTGCCTAACACAAAGAATAAAACACAAAAATGAAACGTGGAACATTTTGATGTTTATTTGTAAAATTTTTTGCCTGTGTTTCATAGGAATCTTCAGCACAAAAATTGAACAGCAATTAAACAATAAAGATAAATTCTAAAAAGTACCGCCTTAGTAGCTAGTCCAAAATGGTCAATATTTTCCTAACTAAAATATATTTATAAATAATTAAAAGTTAGGAAAGATCGGATGATTTAAAAAGTACCATCTCCCGTAAGGGCGATAAACGTAGATCATTGGATTCATTTAGGTCAGAACAATGGAACAACGTTTCACAAGTTTATGAAGACGTTCTATAACAAACAGGCTTTTATGAGGGATTCTTATCTTATTCTAGTGAACGTTGTGCTTGGTGGCGATGGCATATTCAATAAGTCCACACTATTCAAGCTCATGATGTTTCATGTAATACTTATTCTCTTCGCGACGAATAAAAGCAGATCTTCCAGTTTGTCTATAATAAGCCACAAACGCCTGATATTTAGCATATTCATGTCGCTGTAAAATTATGAATTAAATTTACGCTTTACATCATTTCTTAGGGGATATTGTTTTTACTTATGTCTTCGCTTTACACGATACTCTAGAGCAGGGGGTTCCCAATCCTATGCCCGCGGGCACCATGGCGCCCGTCGACCAATTTGTGTATGCCCGCCGCTGTTCAACCGTGTGCCGTATAGTTTGAAATAATCACGCAACAATTCATGGCATGCTATATGACGCATGCGTTAATGACACATGACGAGTATTAAACGCATACAATGTAAAGTAGACGCGCATTCGAAGTTGTTCATTCCAGTTTAAGAACTGGAATATCACCATATTCTTCTAATTATGAAGCACTGGCCAATGAAATGCATTGCCAAAGATCACACTAACTTACATATATATATTTAAATTTTTATATAATGTAAACTTTTAAGTAATAAAACATTTGATTGTAATGTAAACTTTGTATGTATTCATTTAACAAAAGAATTCAAAAAATTTGCTTGAAAAAATAGATGGTGCCCGTCGCCGTATCAGTATTTTAGAATGTGCTCTAGGAAACAAAAATGTTGGGAACCCCTGCTCTAGAGGAACGCATCTCTTATTAAATTCTAAATTACTTTAATATACGAACCTGTCCTCGATGTACTTTACCTGTAGTGAGGAAGTATGTTGACTTGGAATTATGGAGGTAAGTTCTATTCAGAATTTATCACCACGCATGCGTCGTAGCATAGAGTGACTCATTAGCTAGCTGTTGACTATTTTACTTTTGTTCCATTATCGTTTGTTGTCTTCTGCGAATATTTTATGAGTGCTGTGATAAACAAAAAATCCCTTCACTTGCGAGGTTCGTGATGTGATAAGGATTTTGTTGTCGGAAAAACTACAGTGCTGCAGAAATTCACCGACGACTGTGTAAGGTTTACGGACTTAACGTAATGAGTGATAGTAAAATTAGGCAATGGCGTCGTTTGTTTAAAGAAGGGCGCAACAATGTTCACAATGAAGAGCGCAGTGGTCTGCCAAGTGAGATGATTTGGTGGAAAGAGTGAACGCGAAAATTAATTGTGGTTCATCGCTGAAGAAAATCAACGACGAAGATCCCTTGACGGTGACTGAATTTTTTTGCTTTCGGGGATAATGAATGCACTGATTGTTGTTTTGACTCGATGTTTGTGTACGAAATCCACGTTTAGTCCCCAATCACGATACGAAAAAAAAGTTCATCTCTTCCATTCTTTTTCATAATCTTGGGTCTGTTATTCGTAAATTAATGTTATATGCATTTCTACGCTTCGTCATTTCCCTGCCAGTTAGCGAATTTGGACCGAAATTACTGTTCGGTTTGTAAACAGATTTCTCTTGATTGACTACTTGACACGTCTGAGAAACGGAAAATGCAAGGGTTATCCTCAAATTTATCCAACTAAGCAAATATACGTGCACTGGACTGCTTTTCCAGATCAATAATTCAAATTTCCAGGAGAAAAAAAAAAACATCCCGACCATATGAGACAGACTAACTCATCTTTAATCGAAAAGATCTGATAATGGTTCCTTGGGCCCAAGACATGTATCGAACCTAGATCTTCTTGACCACAGGATTTCGTCTATACAGATTGAACTACGAAAGCTCCAAGTGGCTGCATCATTCTAGAAGACGATATAAATCTCAGTTTACTGCACTTATTGTTTGGATGTATCATCATAACATTAACAACTTCAAGACTTTTTTACTTTCTTGCGTATCCCATTGCATTAAGTGCTTTAATAACTAACTCGACAGAACATCGAAATGTTTACCTTTCGTTTCGAAAGGCCGGAGTTCGAATTCAGTCGATGAGATGAGGAACCTTTATAAGGTTTATCAGTCGAAGGCGGATTAGCTATTGCAGATTAAATATTAGTTTCTCACACAGATGACATTTTTTTGTTTCTTTCTTTTCCCCTCAGGGAATTCGGGTTCTTCGCACCGTATGCACGCAGGCTGATTAAAAAACAAACCCGTAGATATACAGTAGAATGATCAAGGTGGAAGTCGGAGCGTAGTTTCACGTGCCTTCCTCTACCTCGCATTGTACAGACACACGAAATCTTGTTCACATGTGTGCGCGTGTGAATTCTACCGACGAAACGTTGCAATCTTACTTTAGTTTCATTGATATGACTAAAGGTTAGATACCTCGGAAACCTTGCTCAAGAAACCCAAATATGGAAACTTTTCAAGCCCCTTCAGGCCTCCAATAAGCAAGTCCTCACTCTGGGTAATGAAATTCGTTTCCTACCTAACACAACATTCACACAACATCCAAACCTGCATTGGGATTCGTACCACAACTTACTGGTTGTGGATGCTCCACTCGGCCAACTGGACCTGCAAATTAATGGTTCCTGACAATATTTTATTCTCTTTTTTCTTGTTTGGAATTTAAAAGGGTTCTATATGTTTAGCTTTACTGTTTTCTCAACGTTTGCTGGTAATATCATTCCTAATCACATACTAATCATACAACTCACAGACTAGCTTCGTCTACAATACTCTTACTACGCAGTAAAGCGAAATAGTGACTAAGCACTAAAATATAATCCATGCATGATATTCATGTACTGGCATTTCCTCAATAATTGCCAGTCTTATGCATATATTTATATTTCATAGCTGAGATTGTTCTCTCCTTGTTGTAATCATAACTGTGTGTGTCAATTGTTTCGTGGCGTTTTAGAAGTCTTTTTTTTTTGTTCCTATTTATAATTATACATTGCGTAAAAGAAGTTACAGCGTAGAGGTAAGTCCATTCTCCATGGATTTCGGTATTCTTCGGAAGTGAAAACCTACATTTTTCGGAAAGAAACACACACATACACACACCACACACCCTTTTTAAGAAAATTTACGTTATTTATTTTATTTATTTATTTTTTGTTTCGTTAAATAGATTAAGTGTCTTCTCTGATGGTCACTCATTTGCACTTCATGAGCTGTGGATGCGATTCTTACTTCCCTAGTCATGCTACAATATCCAGCAAAGCACCAAAAGATAATAAGATTTTCTTGCAACGTCAATGAATTGCATCAAAATCATATAATTAGACGCATTTTTATGTATTTACCTTTTAAAGGAAATAGAAATTTAATCTAAAGCAACTGACCAAGCATCACAGATTTAATCTACAAAAGCATGTTGTTGCGTGCAAGAAATCACGAAAAACGTGGGCAATTAGTTACGCGTGAAGCAAGTCGCGTGACTTGTCAAACAGCGTTTATTGCTATTTTATGTTCATTTCAGTTACGTTTATTCTCAGATTGCTAAAGTTTCCTTGTTTCATTTTTCAAAAGCTAAACAATACAAGAAACAAACTTGGTTGCTTAGCAACCGTTTCTTATAAGCTGCCGTTCTGAATTTTAATCGAGTTCACGGGTGATGGATAGCAAATTAAGTTTAGCTAAGTAAAAGCGTTTTTTTTTTTTTTTAATATGCGCATATATTCATTTTTATTTATTTATTTTTTAAAGTGAACTTAACCAGCACACGATAGGGAGGAACACGTATAATTTAAGTAACCAATACAATTAATCATACCCAAGTCAATAGATCATATAGTTATAGAAGCTCTTGAAAAGACTTTGGCGAGGAGCCTAGGAAATATAGTAATAAAAAGGGATGTCTGGATAGTCATCGAAGAATAATGAAAAAAAAAATCAGGTGTTGCTACTACTTCGGTGGTTTCTTTCTTCTAGATTTTTCTTAGATTGAATTTATTAAACATTCGACTGCATGCTTTCTAGAGTAATACCTAGCATCTGAATTTTCAAACTAACAAAAGTCGGTTCGCTATTAATAAAGCAAAAAATGTCACCACGTAATGCTTTGTGATATTAGAAATCGGTTTGTAACATTCATCATTATTAACTTACTAGGTATAGAACAGGATATTCAGAAGAACATTACCGATTCGTGTTTCCGTTTAGCTTGACGTTGTACAATAGATTTTCATGTTCATTTGCTTAAGGTGAAACTCAGGTGGACAAAAATCAATAGTAATTTGATTATAAAACGACTCTTCGTTTACTTAAAAGAATAGATTTCTTTCTTCCATTCTTTTACGTGTAGGTTGATCATTTAAGACCTTGAGTTTGCTTTCAAACATTTTGCTATCACATTCAATTTTTTTTTTCTGTCATTCAAAGGAACATTCGTTTAGCGTATAGTTTTATCAGGCAATGCACCATTTAAACATTTACATATGTTACCATTATTTGCTGTGAGAGCTTTTAAGACAAAAGATAATGAGAATAATCGTATTCTTTTCAAGAAAGGTAGTTTGTAAGAATTCTGTTCCTCTTTCATGCAGGAGTCAAAGGAATAAAAATTAACTTATAATTCAGATCTACACGGATGAACAGCACTCAATTTATGTTTGTAAAATAAGTAAAATAATCGAGATAAAAGAAATGTGTCAGTAGCAAAGCAGTGTTTTCGGAAGTAGCATACAGGATGACAGATAAGATGTAGTTCCTACACACACACACACACACACACACATAGTAGGATAAAAAAAACACGCCAAAGCATACAAATCGGTTAATAGCAAAATCACTAACGAGCATTTGTTCTCAATTGTATTGTTGAAATTGCAAATGGACTAATATCAGATATATTTGCTGTAATACTATCAGAAGAAATGGAATGTATCCATACTCAGTGCTATAGGCTCATTCGAATTACGAGAATAACAAAAGAGATTTATATTACGCAAATAGCATTCACTGTATTTAATTTTAGTGAATTTTATGTAAGGATCATGGCCCAGAAATTGGAAGAAGTCTGTCTTCATACCACTACATAAGAAGAAAGATATGCAAGCTTGCAAGAACTATAGAACTATTAGTTTAATATCTCATGCAAGCAAAGCAAAGCAACATTTTATTGAAGATCATATTAAATAGGATTGAGGCCAAAGGAACAAGCAGGTTTTTAGGAAAGGTAAGGGCACCAGAGATCAGATTCTTTGCCGTAGACAGATAGAAAAATATAAAGAATTTAGACTCCCTCTGGTAATGTGTTTCTTCGACTACTCTAAAGCTCTTGACTATGTTCAGCATGTGAAACTGTAATAAGTAATGAAAAGAATGGGTTTTCCTCAACACACTATCAGATCGATAGCCAACTTGTACAGGAAGCAAGAAGCCATGGTAAGAATAAGTGTGCAGAGGACATCATGCGTGAAGCACTGGATAAGCTTAAGACAGGAGTTAGGATAGGTGGTAGATTGATCAGTAATTTGAGGTATGCTGATGATGTACTCCTTTACAAGTAAGAACTAGGCCAAATTCTTGACAATTTTAACAAGATTCGTAATAACAGAGAAAATCAGCTCAATCCTATCAAGACAAAAATCATGGTTCTCAAAGGAAATACAAACAGGGAAGCTCTTGAGAAACAAGTGTACCTTAATGGAGAAAGAATTGAGGAAGTCAGCAAGTTTGAATACCTGGGATCCATTGTTATTGTGAAGAATTGGTGTTCAGAAGACGTCAGAAGAAGATTCGGAATGGAAAAAAACAACAGTCAGAGACTTGTCTAAAATCTGGAAGGATGGATCTATCTCCATGGGAACAAAGTTGAGGATTTTGGATGCAGTTGTTTTCCCAACAGCGACTTATGGATGTGAGACTTGGAACCTAAAGAAGTCAGATGAGAAAAGGATAACTGCTTTTGAGATGTGGAGTTACCGAAGGCTGTCGAGGATATCATACTGAAACGCGTACAAACGAATGGGTGCTAGAAAAGATCTGTAGAACTTTAAGACTTCTTAAGGATATTGACAGAAGAAAGTTAAAATATTTTGGATACATTGAAAGGATGCAAGGAGGACTTCTCAGAACACTAATAGAAGGTAAAGTCCCTGGAAAAAGAGGAAGGGGTAGACCGTGAATGAGATGGATGATTGGTGTGTGTGTGTGTGTGTGTGTGTGTGTGTGTGTGTGTGTGTGTGTGTGTGTGTGTGTGTGTGTGTGTGTGGAGTGACCGATCTTCAGAGCGTTGAAGCCTCCAAAAAAGATAATGCTGTAACGATTTCACTTACTAAAGGGAGTAAGCAGTCTTTGGGTAGGAAGCTGATCTCGATCTCTTACCACTCACCGAGGCTGAGTGGATTCCTACGACGTACATGATACGAGGCGATGCTCCCAATCCTAACTAGTATTTATTTATGTATACTCATGTATATGGTACGGTTGCTTTTTTTATCCCTGAGTTATATAATTAAAAACACGGATTTCATCCTCGAGAGAAACTGTACTTGTCTTGGCCAAAGATGAACTTAGTCTGCAATTAGCTGAAAAAGAAGCCTTAGGTAAAGTTTCTTTCTTTCTCTCTCCACTCATGAAAACTGAACTTGTAAAACTTGTAAATTCCTTCTTCGGCAGAATTAGTCTTTGGAAAGCTATGTAATCACAAAAATTTCTATAACCAAATAAAGTACCAAGTTGTATGGTACTTATGCATCACATTGTGTCAAATCAAAAGAAAGCTTACTAGATAGCTTACAATATGTAAATGAATATTTTCTAAATATTGTGGGCTTCAGAAAATTGAACTACTTTTAATCGTCTTGTGTTCATTTTATGCACTGATTGTGTGAATGTAATAGTAATTTGAAGGTTACATGAAGGATACATTTGCCGCTAAACTTCTGAGACATCCCTCGAATTGCAGGAAAATGGATTCTACTAACGCATTCCGTAAATTTTATGGCCTATAAGAGAGATCAGCGGTTCTAATTTAGACCCTGTATGCTCTGCCAAACGACACTTACACGCGAAGTGTAAAATAGCGTTTGGGAGGGTAACGATACTCGTATATCATTTCGAACATGTTTGTACGTGCTTTCTATCAGCAATTAAACTTTTCTTTCCATAGTTAGCAAAGTGTTGAAGGACGGTTACTAATACCTTTACTTGTCTGGGATTTTGGTTTCTTCATCTGTCAGATCTTATAGAATCTGTCTGGAGATGAGAAGAGTTTGATTCCCCCCCCCTTTTTTTTTTAAAGCTAGGAACCTAGTATTATGTAAGGAAGCTCATGTCACTGAGTCTTCTGAGAAAGATCCTTTTGGATCTATAATGAGGCCCTTATATCTTTTGAAATCAAGAAGTGTCTCTAAACAATAACGGGATTATTTAGAAAGGTAACAGAGGTTTTATTTAAAATAGAAGATCAGTACATTGTTATTGACCTTTAAGCACTTTAGTTCAACATAATTACTGTACAATAGAAGAGTGTATTGAGTTAGCTCTTAAGTAGTTACTATGGAAACTCGCGCCAAATGTTACTCTCTCTCATAATAAGGACAATGTTTTTAAAACTCGGACAAACTTCATTTGATTTTATTGGCGTATATGATTAATAATATATTTATATTTGTTGCTTTTCTGCGTGTTGGTGTATTTACCTTTTCATACGCCTGCTTTCATTTTTACAAATGTCAACTACCATGATTTGAAAAAGAAATTTAAAAAAAATTCTCGATACTTGATCACGTATTTTATTAATTTTGTCTGAATTACTTTCGTCGTATAAATTAACCATATTAAACCCCAAGGTTTTTTCTTCAAAAAAGTCAGAGGATTCATTTGGTGAGGAGGGGTGGGGGGAGTAGCATTGCGTTACAGCGGTCCTGAGATATGAATTAAAGATTTATATTAGCGTTTATATTAGCAGTTATACACGCTTGTTTATAATTTGATAATCTCCTTAGTAGAATAATTAATTTATTCTCTTTAGATCAACAGCTGCGAGAAGTCAACTAACAAAAGGCAACTTTGTTGGCTAACAATTGCAGTTAATTGGAACTTAGTTTTTTAGCGATTAAAAAAAGTGTTGCCGCTAGTTTTCCTCCAATTAATCTACTTCCTGCCGATACGTTCCGATTAAAGTTCATTTATCCAGTGCATCGACAGAGTTCTAAGATTTTTTATCCCAGCTTTGGTCTTTTTGTTGTTTTTTCTTTCTTTCTCTCAGTGAGTGGGTTTTTCATTAAAACTTTGTCCTCTCTGCACTGTCATATTTTACGGCAAGCAACAGAGGCTCCCTCTTTAAAGGAGATAATGACCAATTAACAATTTCTCGACGTTGGCTTCACTTTACTCCTGGGGGAAAGGAAATACACCCGGCCGTTGAACTGGACACCGCTTGCAATCGAAGGTGACAGATCGATAACTTGCACGGGGATATCTGATGATGTCTGTCCAGCTCCTATTTTAGTTGCTGTATTTTGGCGTGAGATGGCGTTGCTGTCGTTATATTGCGATCTTGTGTATTGTCGCACAAGGAAACTAAAGATCTAAAGAAACTAAAGAAACTCTTATCAGCTTTCTTCCAATGGGAAGTGCTATTACAGAGACTTATTAATCCAAATATATTCGTGTTGAAATTCAGAAACTGATCTCAGTAACTTCAAAAAGCAGTAAATATTAAGGATTTGTTAGCAATGATGTATTCTGTATAATAGAAGTATATCAAATGTAGAAAATGCAATTATTATATTCTTCTGTTATAGTATTTTAGTGTTTATGAAAGAGTTTTCTAGTTTTATGAGCATCTGCTCACAGTTTTTTTTTTTTTTTTGACAACTATTTGAGGAGCTACTTGTTGCTTTTGCTCTAAAATCAAATTTCGACTTCTCGTGCATGGGCTACGTCTGTTCTATATAAGGATCCCCCCCCCCCCCCACACACACATACACACACAATCTACTGATAATTGTCCGGACAACCCTGTTATTTGAAGTTATGGGGCATTCCAGGTTTGTTAATAACATAAAAACCGGTGTTACAGATAGCAGGAAGCAGTATTTCATCGTAGCAGTTGAATACAGGTGGTATAGCAACACGACGTGAACTCAGTGACATCGAGAGAGGTGTCGTCGTAGGCTGTAGGAACATGGAACGTGCTCATGTTGGTGGCACGTTCCTATGTGCCATCGCCGCTCAACTGGAGCATCCAAAATGAACAGTTGGCGACGTGATCAACAAATGGAGACATTCTGTTATCATTACAGGAAAAACATCCAGGGCGGCCGCCGAAAATGACTGCGATGAACAAGAGGATTTTAAACCGGGTGGCAAGCAAAAACCGGCTACAATAGGCACAGACCATCCATGATAAGTTTCAGAGCGTCAGTAACACCATGCCAAGCACTAATACTGTACGAAAAGAATTCCATTTACTGAGTTTCCACGGAAGAGCAACGGCACACAAGCCGAAAATCACAAAAACGAACAAGGCGGCTCTTCCGGCCTGGTCAAAGAGCGTGTGAACTGGACAATTGACCAGAGGAAAACGGTAGTCTGGAGCGATGAATTAAGGTTCACCTGTTTCCAGTCTGATGGCAGGGTGTGTGTTTGGGGGGGAGGAGGGGGGGGGCAGCCTGATGAACGCTTGTTACCAAAGTGTGTTGTACCCACAATAAAGTTTGGTGGTGGAGGAGTAATGGTGTGAGGGTGCATTCAGCTGGTTTGGAGAAGGACCGCTGGTCGTTGTCCATGGTTCCATGAAAGCAGCTCAGTACCTTGATATTTTTCATAATCAGGTGCTGCCTACACTGCGGAGTTTTTATGGAACGGACCGGTGTTACTATCAAGACGACAATGCCCTATGTCACAAAGCTGCAGCTGTTATGGAATGGTATGAAGAGATGGGTGTTAGACGACTGCCCTAATCTGCGCAGAGTCCTGATCTCGATCTCATCGAACACCTGTGGGACGAATTGGAGTGGCGATTGAGGTCCAGAGCAGCACCTCCTTGATCTGTCGCTGAACTCAGTACTGCTTGGATGGAGGAATGGAGACAAATTCCACCTGATGTCTCCAGCACATTAGTGGAAAGCCTCTTTCATAGGGTGTAGGAGATGATCAAAGCCAAACATGGACATACCCGATATCAGCATCAAGTATGTCCATCCATTGGTGGACCATTGATACCAGCAAGGTATCAATTGTAAATCGCTAAAGTGTCCGGACAATTATTGGTAGATATTGTATGTATATACAGGGTGTTCGGGATAAATTTGACATATTTATAATTAATTATATTTTTCCGTAAGTTACATGTATTAACACACACTTCTCTTCATTTAAAAGTTTGGACCTTTCTTCATTCATATACAAGATGTCAGAAAGGATGGATAGCTGGAACCCACCTGAATCATGGAAGAGAATAACTTGTATCATGATAATTCGTGCCCGCCATCAAAATAAGGATATTACGACTGCTGCCCAATGCTCCCTGAATACAGTAAAAACAATCAGGCATGAACTAGAGACTTGCAATGGTGACTACGAGGATGTAGCAAGAAGAAAGATCCCTAGCAGACGATCTGATTGCGTTCGTACAGCAGAATTCCTCGCAAATCTGCAGGAACAGGTGTTGAAGAACCCTGGCATTGGAATTCGGGCTTTGTTCGTGGAGTTGCTAACTGTAGTCAAGCCCTGGATAACAAGGGTAGCCAATGGTAGGCCGTATGTATGGCAGCAGGATTCGGCCCCTTGCCACACCTCTGGGAAAAGTCAAAAATGGTTGTCTGAAAATTTCTACGACTTCACCAGTCCAAATGTTTGGCCTCCAAACTCCCCAGACCTTAACCCCATGGATTATTTTGTATGGGGCGCAGTTGAAAAAGACACCAATCGCACTTCCAGTAATACAAAAGCCCAGTTAATGGATAAAATTAAAACAGTTTTTGCGGCCCTTCCCAGGGAGACTGTAGCATCAGCTTGTTCGAGGTTCCGAAGCAGAATTGAAGCTGTGATCGATGCTAATGGTGGTTATTTTGAGTAAATCTTGTTGATAGTATTGTAATTAACTCTGCCTGTAATGTTTTTTTGTCAATTCATTAAATTTAATAGATACAAAGATTTTCTTTTTCCTTACGAAACTGTCAAATTTATCCCGAACAACCTGTATGTATACTATATATATATATATATATATATATATATATATATATATATATATATATATATATATATATATATATATATATA
Organism: Typopeltis vanoorti; assembly: GCF_054136105.1. Classification (NCBI taxonomy): domain Eukaryota; kingdom Metazoa; phylum Arthropoda; class Arachnida; order Uropygi; family Thelyphonidae; genus Typopeltis; species Typopeltis vanoorti. Next base: position 129,517,621 of record NC_143549.1, read on the forward strand.
TATATATATATATATATATATATATATATATATATATCAGTAAATGTAGATTGTGCAAAGAACATTATAAGTGGATGCAGCAAAATCGTACAAATTGAGTACCGTAAAAGGCATGATAACGTAGCTAAGATAATCCACTGGCATTTATGTTAAAAGTATGGGTTTGAAGTATCTAAAGACTATTGGAAGCATAAAGTTCACCAGAAAGTGGTTGAGAATGAAAAAGCTAAAATACTCTGGGATTTCAAAATCCAGACTGACAAAAGCTTGGAATGCAACACACCCGATATCACAGTGGTTGAAAAAAGTGAAAACAAGGGTGTTACGTTTATCGAAATATCAGTACCAGGAGATAGTCGGATTGACAACAAAGAAAATGAAAAAATTACAAAATATCGCGATTTGCAAATCGAAGTTGAACGAATCTGGCAAAAGAAAACAAAAGTTGTTCCCATAAAATAGGTGCTTTAGGCGCCATCCCTCAAACATTGAAAAAACATCTAGAAGCACTCGAGTTAGATTTATTAAAAATTGGGCAGCTGCAAAAGGCCGCTTTGTTCGGCACAGCTTTCATTTTCAGAAAATATTTCCACAACTCATAGGCCCTTGCGTATATATATATATATATATATACTTCTTGGAAAGAAGTCAACGGACATCATAGTGTGAGAAACAACCAGCCATAGAGCCCACCTTAATAAGATGTAGAACCTCCTTTCCCTGCGATGACTGCAGCATTCCTATGGGCATACTTTACACAAGCATATGATATGGGATACGATCAATGGAAAATTCAAACCAGTCTTCCTGTAGGCATGTAATGAGGTCCATGAGGTCCTGGACTGCTGTGGGTAGACGTTCCTTGACCTCACCCGACACTGTGTGTGTGTGTGTGTGTGTGTGTGTGTGTGTGTGTGTGTGTGTGTGTGTGTGTGTGTGTGTGTGTGTGTGTGTGTGTGTGAACGTTTTCAGTTCAGATTTCAGGTTGGAATATTATATTTTCAATGGTTCTGTTATTTGTTTCTTTTGATTGAGTGCTATTAGTTATCAAAATTCTGAACATTTACTACATATTCTTGATTTTTCTGAAGGGAGTTAGTGAAGATCCAATTAGCGATTTCTGGTTTGGATGCATTAAAGGGATAATAAGAGATGTAGTTTAATGATGTCATGATCTGAGATGTAAGAAGGGATATGTTTCTGACCAGAGGAACAGCGTATTTAGAGATGTAATATCTGTCCAGTCCTGATGAATAGAGATGCCAATTTAGCTGCTGTACTAGCTGAACTCTAGGTGTAGGACTTTTGTTCTGGTTATTAACACTGAAAGATATCAATAAGTTCTTTATTATTTATTTCTTTAATTGTTTCATTAAGGAGTGCAGTGTTCAATACAATTTATCTTGTATAATTTTGGATCAAAAGAGTGTAGCTGAAGTGTTCGAACATGATTTTAACTTCTTAACAGGGGCGGCTCGTGCATAGGCACTGCGAAACTGCAGCACCCTGATTTTTCTTGATATATAAATATATTTATTAATTTATTTATATTTGCTTGTAATATTTAATTTTATCATCAACAATCCTATGCAATTCTTTTATTTTGTATAAAAAATAATAAAAATCCATCTTGTAGCACTCAGGAGGGCGAAGGACGCCATCAGCATTGTGTTTACCACAGTGTCATATTGCTACGCGCGCAAGCATATGCACGTCATATTGAGATACGAGCTATTAGCGTAATCTGGCACTATCCCTCCCGCAGTTCCACTGTTGTTTATATGCAGTTTGCGCCAGTAGTAGAGTGTTCCTAGTGCTTATCGTGTTTACTTAGTCTCTTTAAATATTTGGACATTACAATTAAAGACAAAATATTTGTTATATTTTTTATTTTAGAACATTATTGGGGTTATGCTAATGGGTTTTATTTTTAAGTAATTTTGAATTATACTAAACTGTATAATTTTATCGACAATAAAAAATATTTTTTTGTTTAATTTTTTTAAAAATTTTTACCATAATTTTGATATTTTATCCCAACATGTATACATTGTACTTACAGTGTGTTTGTATATTTCGAAAGTTGCAGCACCCTCACGATTTCAAGCCATAAGCCGACACTGCTTCTTAATCAATTTGTAAAGCCAGAATTGTATGAATTCCAACATTTCTAATGCCAGATTATCCAGTTAGGCTAGTACTTAGATATTAAATCCACGAAGAGTATTCTAGTCTGGTGTCTCAAAGAAGACGTACGAGTATAGTGCATGTCCAAGAACGTCTGCGATGAGTTCGTGTTTAGAGAAAGGGGGAAACTGATAGTCTTAAGTTGACTTCTGTTTCATCGTATCGTTGTGCTGAATGATGGAAATCGCAAAGTAAGTTGTCAACTTTGCTGCCAGTTTGTGTGCTGCATTGATGTTTGTTTCCTGCAGAAAGAATAGATCATGATGCCATGTACCAGATGAAGAACGAGCTTATTGCAGAGGATAGAGGAACATCCGCTTTGAATAGAACTGAAATGCAAAAACAACATGGATTAAAGGGATTTGGAAATTTTTGATTTGGATTTTAACATTGATCCTGGCATTTTGTTTCCAGTCCGCCAGTTTTTAGTTTAGTGTAAGTGAGTGTATGCCCTAGAACTGCAATACGAGTTCGGAGATTCTTGTGGTGTATTTGACGGCTATTACTAATTTATGATTAGAACCCTGTGCTTTCTGTATGAGGGACGATAGTTGTTTGGTGGTAAAAAAGGTCCTCAGTAGGGAGGGGGAGGGGAGTTCTGGTTTATCTTCATCTTCTAGGTTGTCATGACATGTATTATTTCCTCCTCACAATTTCCTTCACTGATGAAGTCAGCTGATATTATAAATTATTTTGCTTCGGCAGCAACCTGAGTTAATAAGAGTTTTGGTTGACGAGTGTAATTGTTGTTTCTGGGAATTTTCCCATTTTTAGTGTTCAAGTTCATCCTCGTTTGGAGGATTGCCATTTGCATGTAGTGTACAGAATTCATTTTGTTGTATTGTATTGTACGGTTTCATTCATATAGATGCTTCTTTCTTCATTTAATGGCATCTATCAGTGCAGTCGTACTTACTTTTCTTGTAGAGGTTTGAATGTTTCCGATTTTGATAGCGCGTTTGGTTCATTTGCCCCTATAATTTGATTTCTCTCAAAAGCAACATTGCCTTGATTTTCCCTACCGGCCGGTCTGTTTCTGATGAATGTCCTCTGGATTGAAGTGGATGATCTTGTGTCAATGGAAATATCGGGATAGTTCTTTCTGATGCGATCCTCTTCATGACAGTGAAAGCACCGTGATAAAAGAGATAAGCAGAAGGTGTGGATTATTCCATTTATGTTGGTACTGATGATCTTTGGCAATGCAATTTAGCTCATCATTGTTTGGAAAGTGCATTAATGCTCGTCTTCGGACACTTCTGATGTGCGCAAATTCACGCTGTTTCGTGGCTGCTGATACAGCGTGCGTCTGTTTCTAGTAACCGAGAAGTATTTTGTCAAGAATCCTAGAAATTGATGAAGGATTTCAAGGGAATCGTTTGATATCGTTAATTTAGTTGGTGTAAGTACTATTGGAGCTACATGGGAGTGATAAGGACCGATGTCAGTTCGCTTCTGCAGCACTATCTATGGCTATGAGGAGTGGATGAAATACAATCGTACGGTTCCTGCTACCAGGAGATATCATTGATATTTTTGAGTGCATAATTTTGGCAAATGCTATCAAATATTCTCCCAGAAGGGCATTGTGTTTCTTTTGTCGCGAATATGGCAGTTTATTTTTCTTGGGAAATGATGGTATTGATTACTGAAGCGTTAATTAGTCTACTTTTGTGCGAGAGCAGTTCTGGGGAAGATGGGATATTTCATTGAGCTACCACATTAACGTAGAAATAAAATATCTCCTGTTTATTGTGTCCTTGGCTGTTGCATTTATTTCCGAGTGCCAGGTGATGGGAGGGAAAATCTTTGTTTTGCTGCTTCATTTGTAGTAAGAGGATAAAAGTCCAGTTGTCATGATAGGTAATCCTTCGCAAGGGATAACCGCAAGGCAAGAAACGAGAAGGAACAATGGCGTTAAAATTAAAGCGGACCTTACCAGGGTTATATTTAAAAAAAAAAGTAAGCTGTCATAAGTTACTTTTCATTACAATCACGCATGCGCGCGTTATATGAAAGGACTGCTCTAGTTTATTTACAAATATATTATGACAAGAGAAGAAGACTGTGTGTGTGTGTGTGTGTGTGTGTGTGTGTGTGTGTGTGTGTGTGTGTGTGTGTGTGTGTGTGTGTGTGTGTGTGTGTGTGTGTGTGTGTGTGTGTGTGTGTGAATAGTGCTCAATGGTGAGTTGAGTGATTTCTGTGTTTCTGGTGAGGCAGCTACAAATCGTTTATCACTCTTGTCTCTAGAAAGTAAGATGATGGAGATACGGAATGAGTTCAGACAGGTCAAGGATATTAGGGATTGACGTAGAATGACTGCAAACTACGAGTAAATATTTACGCGTGATTTTAAAGATAAGTTCCTATCAACTAGCATCGTTGATTTCAGTCTTAGCGCATCACTCTGTTGTATCTTTTCCCCATTATATTATGTTAAAGAAACAGTTTATGCGTATAAGGTTTACATCTATGTGATTTACAACACCGAATTCAAGTTTCGACGAAAACAGCCGACCAAACGTTTTATTTTAGTTTCGTTTTCTTAAGGAAATTTTGCATACAATTATTGGTCTGTCTATATTCTACGTCTTTCCAAATCGTTTCTGAATCTGCGAAAAGATTTATGAAATGAAAATATATTTTATTAATATTTTATGTTTTTATGAATATCCTGCCACTAGAGGTCGTATTATCACTTCATTTGCGTAATCAACACAGAATCACAATCAATGCTTTGTCCGATTGGAATTGATATATGCAAGTCGATATACGCTAACAATAACAACAAATTAGTGTCGCGTAAAAATACTCATGAAAAAAAAAGGGGATGGATTCATACTATCTCCTATTTCTATTAAAAAACCCTCCTTTTTTGAATACTAAAAATGTAAATTTTATATAATTTGAGCTCCATTTATTACCATAGGAGTCTATCTTAAAGCTGTTGAAATCTCACAGCTCCTACGTAAGACATTTAACATGAAAATCATTTCCCTAAAGATTGCTAAGTGTAGTCCGATAACAATCATTAGTATAATTTGTAATAGTTCCCTCGTGAAGATAACAGGCTGGCAACACGGGAATTATCAGTGAAAGTGAAGGGGGATCTTTCAGCATGATGATTATATAAGCCTGATGATGTGAAGTGTTGCTCAGCTTCATGGAGCTCTCACAATTAAGCGAATTTATTTTGCTCTATTGAAAACTTATTTGTAATACTTATAAACTCATTATATATTCGGGGAAATGAAAAGTTCGTTATGGAAATACGTTATTCGTCGGTTCGTTACTGGAAAACTTTATGACAAATTCACATACTTGACTATTCCATACAGGTTTCTCATGATGATGATTTGTTGTCTACGTATATTTCTGTGATTTAACCCTCAATGGATACATCCACTTGTAGAGAGACAAATTGTAATTAATTACTCAGAAATGTATTGTTGTTATTGTTGTGGTTATAGCTTGTCGGCTGTTTAGGGGAAGCTATATATATACGCCACCATCCAGGGAAATGACTATGAGCAAGGTAGTTTCCCGTTGCCTGCTTTAAGGATGAAAAACCCAAATATACTGGTGGAAAAACCCTGCTGTCCACGCACAATACAGGCTAACTTGGCTATGGCTGAGGAAGATCCTTAAGCTCCTGACGTCGTTGACGGGAATTGAACCTAGGACACTCCTTCCCCCAGGCATATGGTTGCGAAGCACATAGCCACTAGGCTAATCGCACGGACCAGAAATGTATTGTTGGCCCTATTTGTTAGGATAATATACGAGGTTACTGCACATATGAGACCTTCAACGAGGGATATAAACATTTGTTGCAATGATTTTAAATCATATTGAAATTCTGGTTCATTTTTATTTCATTTGGATCGTTATTTTCAACATGAAGTTCATGGACAAAAGATGTGAAGCCATTTTTCCAGATTCCTCATGGATTCTCTCTATAAGGTGACTTCAGTGTTGAGATGGGAAACCTTTCTGATGGAATTCAACGTAAATATTACACAACTGAACGACTTGATTGGCCAGAGTGAAGAAGGGTACTCTACTGTTTTTTTTTTTTGATTATTTCAGATTAAATACAAAGGATGTTTAGAATAAGTGATAAGTGTTATATAAGCCGGATCTGCTTTCAAAATGATTTTTCATTGTGGATATTATATTGAAGTCATCTAGATTAGTTCTTTGATGTTTTCTTAACAAGAAAGTTATATTATATATATACATACAGCCCTCGATTTATACGTTAGATTGGATCTGCAAAGGAGTACCGTGTTAATGACAATCGTGTAAATCGAGACTGTTTTTGTATAGAAAATGAGGGGATAGGTTCTGTAACAAATTAACTATTTAATTCGTTTTTTTTAAAATAACACTTCATTTTTATAGATACACAGCAAACATTTAAGGACATTAAAACGTGCTTTAAAACAAAACAAATACTTTTATACCAACAATTAATTACAGATACCGTACAGTATAGCGATGTTTGAGCAATTGTTTTATATTTGTTTTCAAACAGTTTATGTTAATAAATAATGCGGTAGAACTTATTACTCTAAATCGAAGATTTTAGTACGAATTTACTACTGTAAATCGAAAATTTACTGCTGTGAATCTTGCACGCACATGTCTGGTAGACTGATACCACTGCGTGTACCGTACCTCAGATAGTTTTGTATTTACGGTCAAAGCAACTCAACCTGTGAGGCCAGTGTATTGCCTGTGTCTGTAAATTGCGAACCGTAACAGTCGAATAACAACTGGCTTGACATACTCAATAGCTGTACGCTACCAATGGATAAAAAAAAGCTGTACGCTACCAATGGATAAAAAAAAGCTGTACGCTACCAATGGATAAAAAAAAAACCTAACAATGGACAGTAGACACTTGCATAGCTTTTTAATACAACACACATTTATTTTTTGTTCTTAAATCGTATTAAACTGAAATCTCACCATGTAAAACAAAAAAACTGTAGCATTTTTTCGACCGTTCAATGACCAGAGAAGTCTCTCACTGATAATATTAAACTGTTACTATAGGTATTATTTTTCGGAAAAATTCCCATGTTAATCCTCTAAATAAATATTAATTTTTATGGTTTTTTTGCCTATTTTTGTTTAGGAGTACTCCTTTTTTATAATGTCATTGGCTTTTTAATACTTGAAGAATATATGGGAAGAATAATTTTGGATATATCTTAGATACTTAGAAGGATGTTCCTGGTTGTCTTATTAAGCGGCGTATGGCAATATATATTTGTATTACTGCTGAGTTATGACTGAAAGGAAATGGGGGGGGGTGGAGATAGAGAGATGTGGGAGAATTGCGGGTGAGGCAAGAGGTATGCGAATTTTAAAATCAGGGTTTTAAGGGTGGCTGAGAATTCTTTGGGAAGAAAGTGAAAAATATAAATTTTTTTGGGAAAGGAGAAGGATAGAATATGATGGAACAAGATTAGGGTGGGAGTAACGGGGTGTGAGCCGTTTCGACAGTGCGTCGTCTTCGGAACTCATGGGAAAAGTGGAGGCTATGTCATGTTGGCTTGGTGTTTTTGTCTTGGGTGTATGTCTTGTTTTCTATTGGTCAGAGTCGTGACCTAATTTTCATGTTTTGGAGTTTCCAGCTGTCAGAGGATCGGTGAACGTTTATTGAGTTTTTGTCGCATTTTATGGCTGTCGTTTCCGATATTCTAATCATTGTTTCGTTATGTCTATTATTACGGCTTTGTCGATTTGTGGGGTATGTTTCTGTTCAAGGGCGTGGAACGCTATTTCTGCTTTTCCTGTATTTTGTATTCTGTTTTTTTTTTTTTTTTTTGGTTATTACGTTTCTTATTGTTAAAAGGTTCTGGAATGCTATGTTGCAGTCACGGAAGTATTCTTGTAGTCTTGCTACTTAAGATCTGATCGTGGAATCTGTGTAGGTGACATCACAGTCTTGTTGACACGGAAATTTGTAAACTACATTGTGGTATTGTAGTATTTCTTTGTATGTGTGAGATTTTGTAGGTTTCAGAAGTGTTGCCAATTCTTGGTTCGTGGTGAACACCAACTTATAGTCAGTGTGTTTAAAAATGTATGTTTAGGCTTTGTATGTGTTCTGGATGTATGGCAGTTTGATGATTTTTTTGTGCTGGGAAGCTTGTTTTGGTTGTTGAATTGTTTTGACGGGTTTTTTGCTGTTTTGTTGGCGTAATTTATTAGCTGTGTTGAGTAATTTCGGTTTTTAAAAATCTGTATTAATTTCTTTATGTCTATGTTGAGATAATTATGTGTAGTCGAAAATTTGTATGCATTTATAAATTTACGTCAGGGTTTTAAGGAAATTTATGGATTTTTCATGATTTCTTTCTATAGTGAACTTTAGTCTGTTGCTGAAGTCGTTAAGGGACGCTTGTAAAGTGGTGATGCATGTTGGTTCTCCAATGCATAGGATATCGTCCACGTATCGGCCATAAAAGGTGATTTCGAGGGATTGGGAAGGAACGGTTGAGTAGGTGTGATTCTATATGTGACAGAAATAATTCAGCTAGTTGTTCGCTAATATTTTGGCCAATAGGGAGTCCGAAAATCTGTATATGAATGTTATTGTTAAATTTAAAGAAGTTTGCCGAGATTATTAGTTTTATCAGGATTACGAGATTGCTTGGGTGTTAGTTTTGTTCGTGATCCTAGGGTGTGGTCTTCTGTGAGTAATATGTGTACGATGTCTAAAGTTCTGGGGACGTCTACGTTGGTGTATAGCGACTTTGCTTCCAGTGAAGCGAAGACATCATCGTGGGATAGAGTTAGTTTTTTTATTTTTTGAAATAGATCGTTAGTGTTTTTTATCATTGATTTTGACTTGGTTAGTAAAGGTTTAAGTAGTTTTATTACGAATTTCGATAAGGGTGATGTGGTGATGTTTTTCTATTGGGCGTAACCCTCTTTGTGGGTTTTAATTTGTCCGAATATGTATGGAGTACGTGTGGCGCGGGCTGTTATGTTTTTCATTTTTTTTTATTTATCTTGTTTTAGTTTTTTACAACGTGTAGGGTGTTGTTAATTTGTTTTATGGTGAGGTCATTTAGGACTTTTTGGTAAGTGTTTTGGTTATTTAAAATAGCTGTTATTTTGTTGTGGTAATCCGTTTGGTTTACGATGACTACTTTGTCGCCTTTGTCTGCTTTTGTGATCGTTATATTCGGGTTCTTTTTTTAATAATATCAGAGCTTTTCTCAAACAGCACAGATACATCCAAGACAAAAACATCAAGCCGACATGACATAGCCTCCACTTTTCCCACGCGCTCCGAAGACAACGCACTGTCGAAACAGCTCACACCCCGTTACTCCCACCCCTAATATCGTTCCATCATATTCTATCCTCCTTTTCCAAAAAAAAAAAAATTATATTTTTCATCTTATCCTCAAAGAATTCTCAGCCCACCATTAAAACTCCGACAATTCCACTCTAGACTAGATAAAGTTTTGAGTGGTAAAAATTAATTTTGAAACGGCATAAAATTATATATTACATCAACTATATTATATATAGTTGATGTATACAAATCAACTATATACAGTAGATTATTCCAAACACGGCTCTAGGTTCAATTACTGTCATAACGAGTGAGGTTCCCATAAAAGAATGCTATTGGGAACTGACCATTTTATGAATTCTATTAGAATCATTTCCTTACTTACATTAAGTAGAATTCATATCATGAAATGCGTGTATCGACAGATAAATTCTGTGATATTCAAGGTTTATGTCCTAGTTTCTATATAAATAGTAATTTGTTAATTATTTTGATATTTTCCTTTCTAATTTACGGATAATTCTTCCTTCACTTTGATGGCAACAATTTAAACTACAATTTAAAATAACAATTTGGAAATGAAAATAGTTTATTTCACTAATGCTCCCGAATTTCAACGATGCTAAAGGAATTAATCTTGTTTTACAGGAGATCGTTTTCTCCCCGATCAGTTAGGTCTAACAAACTTCCTACATATTGACAGACCTAAGTAACGCACACCATTGACGTATTGTATGCGTTGGAAATGTGCTTTGAGAAGTTGTAACTTACCTGTGCTCGGAATGTTTGACTTACAGTTGGTTGGAGTAATCCATAATGGATCCTGTGGATATCTTCTAAAGGATTTGTCACTTTCTAGTTGGGGACTTCGTAGAAAGGAGAACTCTTTTATATGTGTATTTTGGACGTCTTCAATGGTTTCCCGTTTTCTTTGCTTTTGAAGATGTGACAGCCAAAGATTTGTAGACAAGTGAATATGAAGTCCGTAGAAGGGTTGGCAAAGAACTGTAAAAACTCTCGCTTCTTTCCATTTGTATATCAATACACATGTACACAAAAAAGACTATTAATTGTAAAAAAATCGCTACAGTTACATGTCAGCGATTTTATCTCTTCTTATTTATCAAAACAAGTTCCTTCTTTTGTATGTGTGTGTGGGGGGGGGAAGGGGAAGAACTCGATTACTTAGAAATTAATATGAATTTGTTGTTGTGAGGAAATGCACATAGTAATTTATAAGATATACGATGTATAAAATAAGAAGATAAAGGAATATATCCGGATTTTAAGGTGCTGACACGCATCAGAATTCGGTTTGACTGTGGAAAACACGCTGCGACAAGAAATCTCTCCACTTTATATAAACGAGTCGTAGTGTGAAATATGATGGATTCTTTTATAGTAACTTAAAAATCAAGTTTTCGTTCTAAGGCGATATGCCGCTATTCATTGACGTCTGACAGCCACCGGTCATCATTTCACTCACCTATATTTATTTATTCCAGTATAAAATACATGACGATTCAGCATTTGACTAGAAGAAGGTGATCTATATTTTCGTATGTATATATGTAGTAAGTTGCTAATTGATTAGCAGATGATGCCACGTCTGGGAAATGTTTTATGCTCACATTTAATCGCCAGTCTCTTATGAGTATTTGATACATTTTTCTATAACAGAGGAGAAATATCTGATATATATCTGCTCTAAAAATAGCTTGTAAATGTTGTGAATAATAAGATACACTTAATTTTCATTTTTCAATTAAGTTTCATTCTCACATAAAATTAGATCTTTGTGTTTTAATAAACTTCCTCACTTTGTGCTTAATGTATTGAAGAAATGTTTTTCATATACCGAACGATTTAAAAAGTAGTAGCCTAATCCTCTGTGAATATTTTCCACTTCTCCCACAGAAAACAAATCTCTTCAGCTATACAAAAATATGTTAAACAAATAAAATATAGAATCCTTCATCATTCTTGTTATGGTACTATTTGACTGACTTGCAATTTTTCCTTTCCTAGCACAAACACACATAACGTGAATCATTTCTTCCTTAGACTTCAAAGAACATGTTCTCTTTTGTTCATAACCGAGCTTCACACCTGCACAGTTTCCACCAAATCGTCTCACGGAAATCCCAAATCGTCCTATTATCACATTTGGGATGACGTACTCAAAACCTTAAAAATGCTTTTAATTTAATACGCAGTCCGATTAATAAATGACTTCTCTTTCACAGATCAAAATCCAAACACTTTTTCACAAATGTTCTGTTCCTGCCTTATGCTTTTTATTAAACAGAAATTCTCATGTAATCTAATCTACTTAACTGGTAGCCACCATAATTTCTCTTCTTCCCTGTAATCCAGCAGAAGCAGATCGCATACTCGTCAACACTCAGACATTCCCGCTTACTTCACGAATTAGCTTCTTCACTTATTCCTATTTCATTTCATTTGTCCGTTTTGTTTGGAACGCCCTTCATCGTATTCTTTTCTTTCGGGATGTCCTGTAGCTTCTATTTTTTTCTTTTTATCTACTTGGCAATCATACATGACATTGTATGTCATGTATGATTCCTTTTTTACAGGTTTTCCTTCTTACAGATAACGATATATATTAATTCATCTACACCATTTCCTGTACGTGGTTTTTACTATAACGTTTACAATTAGTAACTAATGACTTTAAATATTTTTAATATTATTATTTCGAAATAGACTCAAAACTTATTTTCAAAAATAAATTCAAAATTCATTCATGAATTCAAAGATTCATGGGAAAGAAAAATTTCTTTCCCATGAATCTCGCTCGATTTTGCAGTTATTATTTTCATTATACTCACGCCTCTATGAAGTAGGATTCATTGCTTAAATGAATCCTACTTCACAGTCCACACTCCACACTACACGATCCACCATCTCCATCTACCAACTTACATAGTATTTTTTGTCTGTTCGTTGCATGCTTCTCTTGCCGATTTTGTTGACAAAAATGCCCGAGTTTTAGGAAAAAGAAATCCTGCTGCTTCCTTATGAGTTGGCTAATTCACCTTCATTTGAAAAAAACTTTTATAAAGATTCTTCTTAGAGCCTCCGTAGCTCAGTCAGTACAGACGAAGCCCTTTGCTCGGAAAGACCTGGGTTCGATTCCCGTCAGTGACGTGAGTAATCTTTATTTGGTCTCTTTCAACTAAAGATGAGTTAACTAGTCATCTCATACGGGGGTAGAGGGTTTTTCAACCGGAAACTCGGGTTTTTCATCCCTCCAGAACAGGTAAACCGGCCCCATGAACACACATAGATTACAGTCATGAATACGTCCCAGCCATATGCCGGTTCCGAGTCCGGATAAAATTGAGGGGGTTGGAAAAGCAATGGTGAACTATCCTGTAAAAATCTCACCAGGAATACTTTGTGGGCAAAGCCTACAAAGTCATTTGCTGTCGGAAACGACTGAAAGAGAAAACCAGTCCAAGATTCTTCTCATCATGACGAGAATCGAACTCAGGCCTTTTCTAAGGATGCATATGGATATCTAACAGAATAAACAATTCGCTACAATTTTTCATTATAAAATTAAGTGATTTGTATATTCAAAGAGATGATATCAAATATCCATTACTCTTTCGTTAGCCAAAGAGCATTAGAAAACGAAGCCTTCTAAACTCTCTCGTCAACGCTTAAGTGGTTTGTATATTAGGTAATGCACCGAAGAGGCCAGTGGATTTGTGTATATTGTCCCTCTGGTAGATGCAGGCTTGCTTACTAATTCACATCAAATCTCCAAGCATTAGTGTTTACTAGTATTCGGAGAATTTAATGTTCACCATCCCTTAGTTCTGCATGAAACTTAGCCATATTCTACGCAAAATTAATGCTCCATCCTGTAACAGTAGCGTAAAAGATACTTCGATAAGCAAATCATGTGCTTCCCTAAATTTACGTGATCAGTGTTTCTAAATACAGGACGATATTTCACCTGAATTTAGAAGACTAAGAAAACTAAACTCTTCTATTGTAGGTTTGTAGGTTTGTTTCCATTGATTTGAGCAACCATTTTATGTAATAGGGGTTTATTTTTATAATTAATTTTATTTTAAATAAGTTATTCAATTCTCTATACTTAACACCAAATGATTTCAACTTAAACGAACTCAACTTCAGATTTCAATATCCGTTAAACGAACACACGTACCTCTCTAATTCATTTGCTTTTTTGCTTTTCCAAATTTGAATAATTCGATTTAAATTATTCTGACAGATTATTGAAATTATTTTCGAAGGGAGATGAGATTGCTTGTTTTACAATTGTCGGTGTATCAGTTCTGGACAGATTAAACATTTTATATTGTGTATTACCATAAGCAGTTCTGCAATTAGAATTTACGCTATGTTTAACCTTTCAAAAGTTTTCTTTTTTTTTTTCTCCGATGCCGATAACCATTTTGACCTTTTTAACTCTTTTGTAGTTTCGATTATCGACAATTGTCGTGTCCGCTTACTGGAAGTAACACTTTGTCCAGAGATGCGTCAAACAATACAGCTGGCAGCCCCAAGTGACTGAGAAAATGATAGAAAAGACGAGGAAAAAAAGGCATGAAAGCTCACTAGAACGCGTTCTTTTGTTCCCAACTTCGTTATTTTCGTGTTTCTGCATATCGATGTTATAAATGTGTCCCAATGATTAATTGTAGAAGAAAAAAAAATGTTTTGTAATTAAATGTTAATCAGTAGCCGTGATATATCCTGACACCTTTACTATTTATAAAATTAACGACTGTCCTGCCTTCCATTCTAGATGCACCAGAAAACCTCCTCGGGCAAGATGATTTTTCGACTAAGCAATGGAAAAAAATCCCATTTATCTCCAACCTTACTATAGTGTTCAGCCTAATTACGTAGCTGGCGCGTTAGGTTGACAGTCCACTCCCCTCCGCGTGAAAAAGGGTAATTGTTGTCTGGATAATTTATAAAATTATTTAACGTTTGGTTCATTGTTGACTTCAAGTGACTTTACGCATTAATAATAGCCCACCGGTGTATCGATCTGAGATTGTTAACTTTAGGCATTAATAATAGAGTTTTATTGCATTGTTAGCTTTTTTATTGATGCCTTTGCCAAAGTTCTGCCTTAGTAACTTTTGCTGATCTACCATTGTTGCCTTAGCGTGCTTTTAATTATTACTTTAACAAATAGCTTAGTCGAAGGGCTCTTACATTTCTTACTACTGACCAAAGAGGATGATAGAAATGCTTTCATCTTTAGCCACCCTGGAAGTCAATGGTAGGTGCAACGAAACATAGAATCTTTTCGTTTGAGTTTGTTTCAAATATTGCGTATTATTTGAAACTGTTTGTTATTATTTTACCTATTTGAACTTTCATTTCGCTGAAGATGATCTTTTAGATTCCGTTTGAAATGTCTTGTTTCACAAAGTGCTATTAACTGTTTGTGTCAATGTGTTTGCTATTATGCCGCAAGTGCCATTATTTACGCTATATTGGTTTCCTTAAAGATTCTATCTTTCCATTGATAACTTCATTATCTCATTAGTCAAACGGAAAATCGTGAAGTCTATGTTAATTTCAAATGTAGGATCTCATCGAAGCAGTGTGCCAAAACGAATACAGGAGATAAACTAGTGACAGTATAAGCCGGACTCTACGCGTGCAAAAATACTTCCAGAACAGCCAACCAACTAATTGTGTTTCACGGACACACCATACATCAACCCAATCGCTATACGTTAATCTCAAAATTAAGAAGATTCGAAATTTGAACCATCTCCAAACTGCTCTGTAAGAATTACGCATTTATCAGCCTTCATGCTAAACAACTCAATTCTCCTTGAAGAATGGAGCACACCAGAATACTGGGAATCGCAAGAATATCACTGTGCTCCAGTATTCGTGGACAATATGTTGACAATATATTGAGAAATCAGAGAAGAGAGGACAAACGCGTGCCCTCTTCCGATCTTCATCTGAACATTTTACTCAGTCATAGATTAACCCACGTGTCTTATTACTTTGATCAAATGGAGCTCCGTGCATTGCTTTTTCCATTTAACGTTCGCTTAAGTAAACTTACTGTTTTTAGATAAATCTTCAACACCAGCATTATTTTTCACTTAACGCGCTTATAATAGTAAAAAAAAATCTTCTTAGTTCTTAGTTAAATATCTCATTTTTTGACTAAGGATTTAAGGATTTTTTTTAACTAAGTGTGTAAAGATTAGGACACGTAATCCTATCATAGCATGACCTACATTCTTCTGTTTTTCCTGCGTTTACAGGCTAGTCTGTGGAGAAAAAAATACGATTTGAGTTGCCGGGGAACAAACTTTATTAGCTCTTTATCTCCTGGAGATAACATAAAATAAAATAATAAGAAAATCACAGAGGCGTCAACGAAAACAAAAGTTTTGCATTTCTTCTAGCACATATTTCGATTTTTTTAAATCAGAACAACAGTGATTTTGATATTTTGATTTCTCTATTATTAATGATTGTTACAAATGTTCATCTACACTTTTGTCAAGTAAACATTAAGGAGATCAACTAATTGAAAGGAAAATAAAGTGAAAATATTTTCAAAGACTTATCTTCTAAATATCATCCAAAGATTATGAATAAATCATATATACATGACTACAAACCCAATAAACATTTCTTCGTCCTGTTGATTGGTTAGATTGCTTAGGAATACCAAAGCATCATATACTATGAGAGGAGTGTATTATGTCTGTGAAGTGTTCTGTGGTTGGTTTGTCTGTTTTATGAACGTCGGAAACACGAGTTTCAAGGAGGAGAAAAACTGGCACTTATATACTAGACTAGCCAATTCACTTTCGTTTGAAATATCCTTCTTATTCCTGTTTAATTATACAGATCTGGATTCGAATCCTCATTACTACGGATTCGATCCCGGGTCTTATCAACCAAAACGTATCTCGATCTTTTGTTCGATAACTGTACGAAATTTAGCTTGGAGTTCAGCGAGTTTGCGTGCATATCTGACAAGAATTCTATTTTGTAGTGGGTTCATGGTGAACGAATATGAACTCAATGAAGGGATCGGATTGATTTAATTGATCTATTGTTCGTTAATGGAGATACTTTTGAGACAATCTCTCGAGAAAATGGTTTAATTAGACAGTAATTATCAAAGACATTGTTACATTCAGGTTGACCGCATCCTAATTTATGCAAATACCTCAAACAATGTACGAATACGATTAGTTACGTATACGCTGTGTAATGTATCCTCAACTACCTTCCCATTTATACATTCTGAAGCATTAAAGTCCCGTTTACTTAATCATCAAAACTCTAATTCTACTAATCGAAGAGTTTCAGTCCGAATTAAAAATTCAAGCGTCACTCTGAAACTTTTCAAGTGGATTTTAATTAAGTTTGCAGGCACCATCGTCACAGATGGAATCAATAAACGGCTAGAAAAATGCTAATTCGCAGTTCATATTAAATTGACACAAAAGGGCCCCCCGCAGGGGGCGTGCATGTGCCTAATAGCAAATCGATCTTCAACAACTGTTTAATTATGAGCCGTTAAGGGAATGACAGAGAGAGAGAGAGAGAGAGAGAGAGAGAGAGAGAGAGAGGGAGGCCATTCCTCCCCCTTGCGCCTTTCCTGTCTTCTCCCCCGCTGTTGTAATTACGGCAGATGTAGCAAACGCGCATCGAAGGACAACATCTGTTGCCTACAGCATTCAGCAACAAGTTAAGGAGGTGTGGGTCAGTGTTTCTGCCCTCCGCTACGCATCCTCATCTGTCTGTCTGTCTGTCTCTCTTTCGAGAGCCTCTTCAAGATAAGACAGCTTCATTATAGGTGATTAGGTTCATTAGCTACGTCGCAGAATATCTCCTCTGTGTTTGCTCTTCTTTAACGGCTAAAGTGACCTAGGTCGAGGCGTATTGGAACAGCGCGTTAGCTCCTCCTATACTGATCGGGAAATGTCTAACATGCCATCGCAAAAAAAAAAAAAAAAGGATTTACATTTCTCTGCATCGGCCAGGTTTGTTTGACAGCAACGTTCATTATTTAGTTAATAATAAAACATAAACACCTAGCGAACACTAATAATTAATATTCGTTTTTGAGAGAACACTGTCATTCGCTACACCTAAAGACTGAATTAACATGCTTTAAAATTCAGACATAACCCAGAACTAATTAAAGCGATCATATACTGTTCCAGTCTGCAGTATGTTGATGACATTATTATGTTTTTTTCAGCAGACTTTGTTTGCCCAGTTTAGTTTTCTACAGCTGTTGCTAAATCATACGTGCAATTTTTTCCTATGTGCTACTACAGTTTGTCATTAGCTTAATACAAAGTTTCGTTGCATATTTCATCAGTGGTTGCTATAGTGCCACGTGTTACCACGTGTTCATCTTGTTGAATAGCAGGCTTTTAACTCTTGCTTATAGTATCGGCGTCTAAGTGTCAAATGAAAGACACGTGGCAAATTAATTATGACTCTATGGGCGAGAGCGTTGTACAATAAAGAAACATTGGCAGATGACGCGTTACATTTTATTACTCGTCAGTTTATACTTGCAGTGCAGGGAGTTTGGGATCTTACAAAAAGGGAGAATGATCTTTTCAATTTTCGAATGTTTTCCTTGTATTTTAGAACTGATTGTCACATAAAGGAGAAAAACAAAGACAAAAAATAATAATAAAATAAAAATAACAAATGATTACTTATCGGCTTTCAGAGAGTAGGTTTTCCGATATGTTGTTGGATGGAAACTGGAAATAAAAATCATATTTCCAATAATACTATGTAAGCAACAACAAAAAAGCGATAGAAGTAGGCATGCGATATACGTGATGATGTACGTAAAAAGCAAAAAGTATGAAACAAGCGGTGGAGAATACGTCATGGGAAGGAACATCTGGTGGAATCCTTATCATAATTAAATTAAATACGCTTATGAACAAGGACAGAGATGATTTTATTGGCATCTTTGGAATCAAAAGTCTTAAATCGCGTTCCTCTTTGCTGTTTTCTTACTTTTATTGAAGTCCACCAATCAAGTAGATTTTTTTAACGCCTGCTTTATCTCCCTTATTATTTAAACATTTTATTTTCGCGATATTTCTTTTGTTTGCAATCGATTTTTATTTTAATTTTTATTCATTCGATGAATTTCAGATATTCGACACGAATGCTTAAGTAGATTATGTTTTCAATTACTTGTTTATTATTATTGTTATTATTACGTAACATCTCCATAATGTCCAATTATTCATCGCGGAAGAACACAACGCTCCACAACCCACCATCTCTAGTTCTTAATAATTTTCTACGCACTAATTGCTATCAACAACACACAACGCCACCTACTGACCACCAATAGTTTTTTTTTTTGTCTGTAAATTGTGTGAATTCTGTGACCGAGTTGCCTATAGGCAGGATGAAAAACCCGCGTTTTCGAGAGAAAAAAGTCCTTTTGAAAGGTTTCTGTTAATAACGTTTTTAACCTAATACACTGTGAAAGATTCACAATGCAGTTGGAATCATAACTGCATCGTATCTAGAATTAGGCAGTCCTATGATAATATTTATTTCCTGTTTTGTTTTATATGTGAGCAAGTTTACAGATTATCCAACTTCTACCTTAACCGTTTGACATATTTCTGAAGGAGAATGTAATTAAATTTTCTGAGATGTGATTGCATGTTCAACTTTTTTCCTCCCACAATTCTCATAGCTCTTTAATATATTCTTCCGCTTTTCCCGTATGAAGCGAGCAAACATATGCTTTAATTTATATTCCACATTTTTTTTCAGTCACATATGATGATAAACATATCCATGATTCAAGCCAAAGGCTAACTAAGTTAGCTTAGAAAATTAGGAAAAAACATTAGTTCAATCTCAGCACTAACCCAATATCCACATCCTGGATTCATAACGCTACATTCTGAAAATTTTTTCCTTTATTTATTTTTAAAAAATTAGCATTTTATTGCTTTAGCTAATGTGAACGTTTGCCTTTTTACCTTCACAGCAAACATCCCATATATCTACTAGTCGAGTTTTAATTTCGTCTGCTCCATATTTTATGAATTCTAAGTAGGCATTTATTTACGTTATTTATTCAGTGGAGTTTTTCGTGTTAAACAACCCGAATTTTGGAATCTTTCCGAGTTTAACGTGTTTTTGTCTTACGCTTCTGAGAAATATTTCTTCAGTTCCATATTTTCAATGTAGTTAAAGATCTCCTGTTTGCATTACAGTCCTGTGTGTACCGTCTTTTAATTTATTCTACACGAAAGAAAACATGCCTGCCATATTCCTCACCAGTAAGCATATTTCTCTCTCCGACTTCCCATCTTCCGTACGATTTCACGGATTAAATCGGTGTTTCTTTCCTTTTTTTTTATTCTTTCTTTACCTTGTGATGTCTGATATGAATCTCATTAGTTCATGATTACTCTTTTTATGACTTTATGCGGTTTCTTTCATCTCTTCTTAGTCCAAAGCAGCACTAGCGATGATTCCTTATTTCTTCCGGAAGGTATTTTATATTTGATTTGTCTTTCGTTCTTCTTCCCTTATCGTTTTCATTTTGCTCTTTTTGAGAATTTATTTTCCGGCCACTTAAGTTGGACGCGATTTTTTAAAACTAAATAATTACTTTCCCACAAATTTGACTGCTGCTTTATGTACATTAGTTTAATTTAAATTAGCTCTCCCTTGTCTTAGGCAGCACGAGCGATTATTGATTTCTATGATAGTTGAAACCAAAGACAAAACACGAATGAAAATAGAACCGAATCCAAGTTTATAAACCAGATTTCTAAATAACGGAATGTCTTGTAGTTTACAAACTGCTCTTTTTTTTACCCGACATACAAACTGAACACATAATAATAATAATAAATTATTTTTAACTTCGACTTAAATTACAATCCCCCCCCCCACTCCCCTTATTTTTTATTTGCGGACAGAAGTCCTAATTTATTCATTCACAGCCACATTTCGTAACCATTCTTTTAGTTGCGAAATATTTCTACATTTTGTTAGAGAATTTTCTACTTGACTGTCTGTTTTTTTCAAAACCATTTGAGTTGAGATTATGCCATTTCATAGTAACCTAAACAAATCGGAGAAAAAACACACCAAAAACATCCGAAAATACTAATATTGGTATTATTATTTTGGACTGTTATGTATGTATGTATGTATGTATGGTATCAAATAGTATAACAGATGGCGATTGAATAGTATGAAAGCTGAGTTGTGTGGTGATGATGAGTCCTTCGTTGTACCATCGCAAGAGGTCACTCCACAATGATGATGATGAAAATAATAATAATAATAATAATAATAATAATAATAATAATAATAATAATAATAATAATAATAAATGTAAACAGGGTGATCCAGAAGCATAAGTCAGAGAATCGACATTCAAGCAGAAAAGGTTTATTAGCAGAATATTGATATATATGCCAAGCTATACACACAACAAACCAAAGGCTGATTAAAAATTGTTCCAAGTGCTGTCCATTCATATTAATGCACATTATCAACTCTTCTCACCACAGAATAGCATATCTTTAGACGCAAATCCGCAGTAATTCTTGAACAAGTATGAACAGTTTTCTGTTTCGGTTGCTGCATTGTCCGACAGCGTAAACTGCATTCTTTAGAATGTCCCAGAGAAAAAATATAGGATGAAATAAGATCTGGTGATCAAGCATGGTCCTCCATGTTTCAAATCTTTCGCTATTATGTATTCCGAAATTAAAATAACTATCAGTTAACACACCAAACAAAAATCAATCAATAAATCGATGTTATTAAATTATAAAATAATAATGAAATTGTAGTGGTCATTATATTACCTTTGATTTTTATGTCATGAAACAAAAACACGTTGTGTAAAAGTCAAAAAAATTCCTTGAAAAATTCCTACACAACAGAGAGACTATGACGATATGAAGGTATTTCATTTATTTATCCATGACTGGTTGTCATTTTCTGAGCGGTTGTTTTTCATATTTTAGAAATATGAAAAACTTCCAGAAGGGAGGAACAAGAATAAACAGCAGAAGTGATGTTCAAGATCTTTTTTCAATGATTCTTTAAGTTGGAGAATCCAGATACGGTAATAAATCAATATTGTATTTAACCATTTTGTGTAGTACCCCCCTTGCTATCTATTGCTCAGGACTGACTGTTTATTTTTAAGATAAAGAAAACTAAGGCCATCAGCCAACGCACAATATGAGGAGTGAATGAAGGTTTGTATCTTATATAAATGATTACATTGAAATCACTGAATGATTGCCTGTTCGGGGAAGAAGCGAGCATCCTGCATGTCAGTTAAATTTTCCGGTGCAGATGTCATTATCCGAGGCAGAAGGGATACCAACCAATCGATAGTTTGAGGAACACGATCAAGTGAGGGTGATATTCGATAACATTAAAGCTACGGTCCCCAGAATAAGGCGCGAGAATTTGTACATTTCCAGTACGTTGACTACAATGTGATTAACAACTTCTCACCAACAACACTGGAAATGTACCGAATGCTTTATCATCTATCTAATATTAAAGAATCGTGGATTATCTTCAAACTCACTACTACGGTGGAATTTGACTTACCATTGCTTCACTGTCATATGAGTATTATACTCCCTACTTATGTTTGTAATATTTCATTTTTTTAACAACAACAAAAAAAAAACTGGATTTGAATCTAGATTCTGAAATCCAGTGATTTTTAACTTAGCGTCTCCTTAGGCATGTCCTAAGGAGGCGCTGTAGCTATGAATCTTGCATAGAGTTCGATAGATGGAACTTTATGCAAGCGCAACAAGCAAGTAGAGGGTGTTCGCCATTATACAACTCGCGAATTAAATATATTTTCAGTTGTGCTATTGCATTCGCGACTTTTATGATGCTTTCACTGCTATGAGCTGTTTCAACTTTGTTTACTAGAAACACGTCAATAAATAAATAAAGCACTCCCTAGTGGGAAGTAAATGCTGCTTATACAGCGGATGCATTTAGCTGATCGCAGTGTAAGCGCCGATATCGGGGCAATTTGCTCTTAATTTTATGAAACGTTTTGATTCTCTTGGGTCGGTAAGTAGGCGATGTTGTTGCGATCTGATTGCATTTTCCCATGGTGCTTTCGTAGCAGATAGAACGTAAACATGATACATATATTTAGGATTAAAACAACGACGACAACCAAGAGACTTTTATATGTGTGTGTAGGTAGGCGTTTCACCACAAGCGTTTGCTTGTATTTCTCGTGGTGTCGCTTTTTGACTTGGGGTTGTTAACGATTTTCGGAGCTAAGTATTACACGTGTTTCGACGGACGAGACCTCGAGAAAATCTCTCACGGGAATTCCTTAATTGCAGAACCTTCTGAAGCAGAGCAGTCAGCGTTGGCAAGAGCGGAAAACGCAAATATTTTAAAGGGAGAATATTTTAAATAGTAACGCATCAAGTGCATCATCAACCGATTGCCGTGATTACCCTTTTAGTCACCAAAAGCAATTATCACGTCACACGCTTAATTCTTATTCTCATCTTGGTTCTAAAGAGGTCTTATAATCCATGAATATTATAGGATATTACTAAATTTACCATATCTTTCATGCTTTTTGGAGCGGTAAAGCTCATCACCTGTCTTCACTGAGCTACACAGATTTCTCTTCTGATAATGTAGTAGTTTGCATTATTTATTAAATATTAAATAGCGAACTGCATTACGTGAATATTGTAATTTACCGTATTTCTTAAATACGGGTATACAAGGATATGCAACTTTTCCAAATGATCCCTAACCTCCTCTGTTATCGCTATCGCTCGAGATGCGAATAGATTACTTATACCTCGGATAGTTTAATTCTATTAGATGACCTTTTAAATATCAGTGATGAACAATAACATATGTTCAGCTGAATAACTAGTCATGTTTAACGACGTAACAGAATTCTGTATGGTAGCCCATATATGATTCAGCAATTCGAATTATCTCTTTTGAGAGTTGTCACGTTTAGGGATGAAAAATTACTTCATATGATGATAAGTAGCAACCGAAAAGAATTAAGCTTTTGTATTTTAGCTTCTGCTATGTCTTTTTATATCAGAAATTCGTTCGTGTTCAGTACTAATGAAACGGTTTTAATGTTTTCATAATGTCTCACCATCATTAATATCCTGCTTGTAAAATAAAATAAAATAAAATAAAAGTTTCGGTAACAAATCCAAGTAGACACTAACGGTAAAAAGTGTAAAATTATGGTAGTATTGTCATGTCTATAAAAGGTCAAATACGGGAATGTACAAGGATCATTTCAAATGATCCGCGTACTGCTCATGAATCCAGTGGGATGATGTAATAGATCCCACCTTTACATCAGCTAGACTCTGATTAAAAACATAACGGCATTTCTGTTCATTTTTTTTTATCATTAATGGGAAACCACCATCGTCTTAGCACTGACTGATTGCGGTTGGCATAAAACCAATAGTTACTTCTATAGCATAGGAGTAGTTATTTAGTACCGTGGATGGAGTAAGGGTAAGATAATCCGGGATCCTGCTCTCGAGACCAAATAACGTTTTTTTTAAGCTCTTCCGACTTCTAGTAAGCAGACCAGTAGTCTTAAGCACACTGACAAAAGTCTTCGACACTGGTCGAAGAATTTCACGAACATCCAATCCACAGTGTGATTCGAACCTACCACCTGTCGGCTGTGGAGAGGAGATGCTATTAGCTCTGGCAACAAGGTTGGCTACACAAATGAAGTGTTTAATTTCCAAGTCTGTTATACTGTATATTCATCGATAATAAAGCACAATTATTCACTACTCTTTAAAGATTTAACTGTAAATTCTAAACATATTTCTTATTTTAAAGAGTTGTTTTCGGGAGGGATACTTTTTTTAGAATAAAAAAAGAACATTGCTGACCCACTGCGTATTTAACATAATAGATAAGATGGTAAACATCAATCACCTACAAGTTTAAGTATAAATACATCACACATAATCATACTCATTCTTCATTAAAAAAAAAAAAAAAAAAAAAAAAAAAAAAAACGTACTCCAGCATTGAAGGGTTAAACACTACTACTAATTCTACTGTGATCTAATTGTAATATTAAAGCGACGATTCATAAATAATATAGAAAATTATTGCTTAAACTACAAGCGAAGTCATACTTGTATATTACTGATACCACACGCGGCGTTTATTTGCTATAGATCTTGCTGCCTCTCGTGCGCAGTGGGGGGGCGGGGTGTATGTTACCGCGCGTTGTATATTTATATTGAAATCGATACTCATCTTGCTTTCTCTACAAGAAGAGCGATTCATAACTGCTGTCTTGACTTAATCCAGTCAAATATATGACGACAAGAATTTAATATGTATGAAAAGGAAAAAAGAAAAAAAATCCCATTGTTTTTATATGTAAAATTACACCACCACTACACGCCTGGCTTATTTTTCTTTCTGTACGCTTTTGCCCATTAAGATGGCCAGCAATATCAATCATGCGATGATCGTTCGTTTGGTCTCACCAGACATGCAGGACACATCTGGAAATGCTGAAAGGTTGCCAAGATTGTTCGATAGTTCTTTTCTTATTGCTTCTTCTTTTTTTTTATCATTTCACAAAAGAGTTTCAATTACCGCCTCGTCACCTCCCTGATCCGCTAATGTTCCATGCGGGACCTCTACCTGGAGGAAGTGAGCGATTTAAAGTGTGTGCTAGACTGCTGATTATTCGGGTTAGGCGTAAAACCTGCGATCTTACATTTGTTGATAGCGACCAATTTAAGGCTGAATTTTAATGCGCTTTTCTCTTATTCCCGCAAACTATGTTTGGAAGGCAGAATCAGGCTTTGGCTGGAGGAGAGAGAATTATCATGGGAGAACATAAGAACAGGAAATGAAGTCTTGGAGAAAAACAAAAACACTCCTTAAGTCCTATTAGAGCCGCCGCTAGCGTCGTTCGGAGCAGACGTGCGGGCCAAGCAATTTGTTCTTTTCCACCTGGGTCTTCTACCACCAAGTTCACCAGGGAATGTGGCAGCAATTATTAAGCGTATTCTTCCCCCCCCTTCTCATTTGTCCCCCTGTCGTACTTTAGATTTGCGTTGTCTCCGTTAATTTCTAAGGATGTGCAGAAGGGTTCGAACTTTCCCCATCTTCTCTACACACGGACTTATTTCGTTTCCGCATCACTTTCAACGAAATAATATAAGACTTCCTTAAGGATCTTCGTTCTGAGGTATGTGATAAGTATAAGCCGTATAAACCTTCTGTCTCTTTCGAATGGTGGGCAGTGAAACAAAATTGGAAATGGCTACCGGATGACACAGATGCAGAAATTATGGCAGTCTTTGATTGGGTACTGTTCAGCTGTGACATTGATTATGTGGTGTCAGTGGATGATTTGGATCATAACAAGCGATTATTATTATTATTATTTTATTCACATAATTGATACACAGTCAAAACAAGATATCATATAAATAAAAATTTGACTGGTGATACAGAACCATTCAGATTCTACCCAAGAATCTAAGAATAGTCCGTCAGGTAGCGTCTTAAAATATGGGCTGTTCTAAGTAATGCTGTTTTTGTAGGTCATATGAGGTCATTGATGTTTAATTGCTGTAAATAGTTGGACAGCTTCTTTGAAGTGGCACCAAGTGCACCGATAACTATTGGGATGACTTTGGTGTGTTTAAGTCACAGTCGGCCAACTTAGATTGCCAGATCTCGATATTTAGTAATTTTTTCCAGTTCTTTGTTGTTAATGTTGTAATCATTGGGTACTGCAATATCGATAATCCAAACCTGTCGATGTTCGATAATTGTGTTCCAAATGCCGATCAGTTTGTATTCTAAAGTCCCAGAGAATTTTTGCTGTTTCGTTTTCCAATACAGTCTCTATTTTATGCTGCCACCAGTTATCAGAAGTAGGAAAGCCATATTTTTTGCATACATGCCAATGAACTATTTTGGCCACTTGATCATGGCGGTATTTATACTTCGTGTGAGCTATTTTGCTGGAGGCACTGATTAGATGTTCTACAGTATCATCTTTCTGATCGCATAATCTGCATTTGCTGTCATTATTGATGTCGAAAATTTTTGCTTTGATTGCATTAGTTCTTGAGCTTCTTAATGCCTGTTCTTGAGCTGCTAGAATAAATCCTTCTGTTTCTTTTTTAATGTATTCGTGTTGTAGCCATTGTCATGTCTTGTTCACATCAATTTTTGTCCTCTGTATCTCGAAGAAATTGGCCATGCAAGGGTTTATTTTTCCAGCGCATATATCGGATATTTTGTTGTTCCTTTTTGTAATCGGATTTGTTTCCTGTTGCTTTTATAAGGCCCTCTTGTGTAATTGCTTGAAGAATTGGCTCAGAGCTATTGTCGATGTAATTTCTTAAACCAATTTCTTCTTCTTCCACACTCTGATTCACATGCAGCAGACCCCGTCCACCTATTCTCCTTGGTAGGTACAACCGGTCAACATCACTTCGTGAATGCAATGCATGATGCATAGTCATTAGTTTTCTAGTTTTGCGGTCTAGTTTGTCTGGATCTTCTTTTTTCCAATTTATTATGCCATCTGTGTATCGGATCTATGGTATAGGCCAAGAATTCATTGCTCTAATTGTGTTTATTCCATTTAGTTTTGTTTTCAGAATATTTCTAACTCTTTTAATGTATTCTGATGCTGCCTGTTGTTTAACTTTCCAGTGGAGAATATCATTGGCTTCTAATATTCCTAGGTATTTATAGTGTGCGTCAGCTGAAATTGCTTTTATATATTTCTCTTGATCAAAATTAAAATTGCTAGTGTCATTAATTTTTCCTCGTTTAATAGATAAAATTACGCATTTATCTAAACCAAATTCCATTTTGATGTCCTGACTGAAAATACGAACTGGTTCAATAAAGAATCTATTTGCTGGGCCGATTTTCCATGTAGCTTCAAGTCATTCATATACAACAGATGGGAAATTTTAATATTACATTTGGGAATTTCATATCCAAGTTTTGTTTTCTTCAGAATCATAGACAAAGGTATCAAAGAAATGTTGAAGAGCAATGGTGACAAGGAATCACCTTGGAAAATTCCACGTTTAATGTTGATATCTCCGAATCCTTCATTATTTACTATCAATGTTGTTTTCCATGATTTCATAGCAGTAGCCAGAAAAGAACATATGTTTTTGCTAATTGCAAATGTTTTTAGTAATTTTAGGATCCAGGAGTGTGGGAGGGAATCGAGTGCTTTCTGGTAGTCTATCCATGCCATGTTTAAATTAGTTTTTCTTCTTTTTGAGTTTCTGAGAATCATTTTATTAATAAGGATCTGGTCTTTTGTTCCTCTAGATTTTTGAAAATTGCCTTTTTGTTCAATCGGATAAATCTGATTATCTGATAAGTAGTGGTATATGAAATTTGCTATGATTGCAGTGAACAGCTTAAGCATAGTTGGTAGGCATGTTATTGGACGATAGTTACTTGGGTCTGCACCCTTATCCTTATCTTTCGTGAAGAGAAAAGTGCGCCTATTATTATTATTATTATTATTATTATTATTATTATTATTATTATTATTGGTCTCACCAGAATAACATCAGTGGTATTCATTGATCTAACAAAAGCATTTGACACACTAACACATAAAACCTTGTTAATGAAACTAACGCATATCGGAATTGGAGGTCATCTACTCCAGTGGTTTAAAGCCTACATGAAAAACAGAAAGCACACCACACGTATAGGATCAGCGTACAGCAAAGAGGTACAGGTAACCTGTGGAGTACCGCAAGGACCTGTCCTATCTCTCATTCTATTTAACATACACACACACACGATATAAGCCACCTTC
The DNA here is from genome assembly GCF_054136105.1 of Typopeltis vanoorti. Taxonomy (NCBI): domain Eukaryota; kingdom Metazoa; phylum Arthropoda; class Arachnida; order Uropygi; family Thelyphonidae; genus Typopeltis; species Typopeltis vanoorti. Next base: position 129,546,063 of record NC_143549.1, read on the forward strand.
CTCTAAAAAGTAAAATCTTCCAGTATGCATACGACACCCATTCACAACAACGCAAATATCGCTTACACAAATATGCAACACAACATCACTCAAATCACTAATTGGTTAACCGAAAACGGCATATATATAAACCCTGTAAAAAAACAAAGCTAATGATATTCAAAAAACCCCAAACCCAGCCCATAGAAACTAAATATCTCAATATCCGACATTCATCCTCCTATACTCAAAGCGCAGAACCTAAAATCACAACCATCACACAGGTGAAAACAACACGCTATCTCGGACTTCACTTCGATGCTGATCAAAGTTGGAATAGCCATACAAACTACCTACATACCAAGCTTAGGATAATAGCAAGCAAACTATACAGCTTAAAATACATTGCCCCAACCCACATAAAAATACTAATCTATAAAGCATTATGTGAAAACATTTTAAGATATGCAATCACATCATACGCATTCTGCGCAGACTACAGACTTAACAGGTTACAATGGTTGCGAGATAAAATGGTAAAACTGATATTCTGGGAACAACCCACACTTATGCAGGAAGCACAGACACAACACAAAATATTTAAGGTGAAACACTTATGCCGCTACAGTCACGTTAAAGCATTACTACAGCCCAACCTATAAAGTAACCAGAACAACATATCACATAACTAGACCACAGTCAACAAACTACATAACATAGAAGTACAACAATCACTACGGCAAAGCCAACTAAAACTTCTACGTACCTGACATGATAAACAAACTGCCGTTCGACGACAGCAACCTAGGAACATACAGAGAGCTGAAACAGGCGCTATATAAATATTATAGCGAGAATGAAAATTAGAGCAAATCCTGTTTCTCTCTCTCTCTCTCTCTCTCTCTCTCTCTCTCTCTCTCACACACACACACACACACACACACACACACACACACACACACACACACACACACACACACACACACACACACACACACACACACACACACACACACACACACACACACACACACACACACACACACACTATGACAAACCCCCGTCTCAAAAACCATCACTACAAGAACACAAACAAACAAACACATCATGCAAGTCTAAATCCAACCCTACTTGCAAAAGAAAAGAAAAAAAAAGTTAAACTGTAATAGCAGTCGAAGTCTTCCAAGCACGTACCAACAAACAGTAAAATCAACACCTGGCTTGCGACCAGTATAGAAACATAACCATGAAACCACCGTCCTCAGATAAGCTCCGCTAAGCTTCGAGGAAGAAATCAGAAATGCCTCCCAAAGAAAGAATATACAGAAAAAAAGGAAAAAAAAAGGATTGAATTAAAAAAAGAAAAAAAAATTATTATTTAAAAATATTATTAACTTGAACTTGCATCTATTATTCACAATTGTAAAATGTGTTATAAATATTATATATATATACAAGTGTATATATAATTATTACTGTATCCATGTATGCAATTTATCTGAGACAATAAAATGAAAAAAAAATTATTATTTAAAAATATTATTAACTTGAACTTGCATCTATTATTCACAATTGTAAAATGTGTTATAAATATTATATATATATACAAGTGTATATATAATTATTACTGTATCCATGTATGCAATTTATCTGAGACAATAAAATGTTAAAAAATTATTATTATTATTATCATTCTGTATATTCTGTATTCAAAAATTCTGTGTAATCTTTATTGTTAATATTAGAAGAAAAGAACATGTGTTGTAAATACATAATATAGAGGCAAAAAGTATTATTAAAAATTTTAATTGAAATCCAATGTAGAAAATGTAGCATTTTGTGCTGAATTCTGTAAAATTATAAATTGCAATGTCACACAAGATGTTTATTGTATGTGAAAATATTTTAGCAATCAATATAAATATTAGCAATCAAAAAATTATTATTAGTAGTAGTAGTGGTAGTAGTAATGATAGTAAAAGGAAAAGAAAGTAAGAGAGAGAGAGAAAGAGAGAGAGAGAGAGAGGAGTGATTATTGTAAGCATGACGCATCTTGAGACAGTCCCTAGAAAAGAGAAAAAAAATCTCTTGAGCACGGCTTCCAGGTTACCTACCGCTTAACTCACTTTTCGATCACTAATCTGCTATAGGTATTTACCCTTTCGTATGTGGAATTAACATGCAAAAAACTTTGAATATGAATAAGTACAAGCGGATCTGTTGGAGATGGGATGGAATTAGAATTTTTTGTTACATTTATCGCTTCTATCTGGTCCCAGAGATAGTTAGTATATGACTCACAAGCTGATGTTTTTATTTTATTTTTTTATTATTATTATTTTAAACATACAAACTGAGTTAGTCGGCTACCAGCTATTGTTTTGGAGTTAGGTTTCCTTTAGAACATCGAACTTATTTTTTACAGCAGCGCACCTACGGAAACAGAAAGAAAAGTTGAAGCATTAACTCCATCCACACTTGTATCATATGCAACTGCTATGACCAGTGATTATTATTATTATTATTGTTGTTGTTGTTGAACTATTTCGCCGAGAAGTCAATGTATTGTTCTAATCAAATGTATAGATTCATCTATTTTAATAATGAGTTTGGTATGCGCATGCGCAGTAAACCATTACATAATGTGTTAATTGTATCATTGTTAGTCTCTTGTACTGACAGGTATGACTGGTGGATTTTCATAATTCATACCAACATACTATTTTTTTTTACACTTTTTGATGGCTAGAATAGCGTTTATTGATCAAAGAAATTTTATTCTAATCCAGAATGGATTTGTTAGGTATTTTGGTTACCATTGTCATGAAAATACACTAAAATAGCTCTGATTATAATTCAAATTATAATTTCTTAATTTGCTGTAATTTCTTTATTGCTTTATAGTGTACAGTCATCCCTCGACTTACGTCCTGGTTCCGTTCCATCCGGCAGGATGTAAGTCGAGTCGGACGTAAGTTGATACATTAAATCAACAGAGTTATAGGGGTTAGGGACTTAGCAGTAATAAGTATACTGTCATTTTAATTTTTAAACCTTATTATAAAATTGTACTGTGTGTTACTGTCTCTATAAAACAGGAGAATAATCACCCAAATCTTCCTCCACAATCATATCTTCATTACCTTCCCTGTGTGAACAATAAGGCTGTTAGTCTTCTGGTGTAACCTTTGTTTTTTGATGAAAATGCCCAATGTGCTTTGCTTATTCCTCTTCGTCTTTTCATCATCAATTTGTTTATAGCAAGCAAATACATCTATTAATAAGTAGCATTCAACATTGGGGTCCATGTCTTCAACCATTTGAGAACATCGGTAACTGCAGAGAACATTTCTGCAAGACCCTTCACTGTGAATTGTTTAACACGTTCATCGCCAATCACGCGATATCGCGCGACGCGAGCTCTCACCAAACGGCCGATCACGCGTTATCGCGTGGACATCGCTAACTAAATTAAAAAATTAAAAAAAATTTGGCCACCACACGAAATTCCAATTTTCAGCTTGGCAATGAAAGTGTTAACTACCTCTTCCTGTTTCTCTTTTCCCTTTTTTCTCTTCATTTTCTCATTTTTCTTCTTTTCAACAGGTTGTTCCCCCAATTTTTCGTTTCAACTCTTCAGGGAAACTTTCTATGAGTTGAATTATGTCGTCATAACTTCGACATTCAGATTGTTTGCTAGGACCACAATTACAAACTTCCAAAATCGTGCCCAAACTATTTTAATGTCTTTTTCCATATGCCACTCATACATTGAGGTCACTTCGTCCCAAACCACAATAATATTTTTAATAGCATGATAAATATTGAATCTTTTCCAGAATTGCATTTTCTTTCATACAATAGCTTTCCATTTCACTCACATAACAGTTGTTATGTGAGTGAAATGGAAAATTCTCAAGCATCCTCAAACAATTTTTGAGTCACCCACGACTTCTTATTTTTCCGATAATTAACTGGAAGAATATGCTTCCTAATGTTTGTGAAGGCTCGTGAATTCTCACTGTGCCGTTTCACAAATGGTTTCAGTTTATATCCAGCCACATTACCCCCCCCCCCCCTAAGAGAATCGTAATACGGGCTTTAAGAGCTTTAAAACCAGGCATAGATTTTCGCTTTTTGCGAATGAATGTCCGCTAGGGAATTTTTTTACGAAAAAATGAAGGAGGTCCATCCATATTAAATATTTGCTGTGACAAATAATTTTCCTCCGTGATAATTTTATCCAATTTCTCCACAAACTCTTTGGCAGGCTTCTCATCTGCACTAGCAGATTCACCATCCATTTTCACACTGTGCAGCGCAAAACTCTTATCGAATCTCATGAATCAACCAGAAGACGCGTTGAATTCGACGTCGCAATCGGGCCCTGCTTTCTCCTTCAACAATTAGTGCCTTAGTGGTTATGGACATAACCACTAAGGCACTAAGGTATGCGCTTTTGGTTCAGGTCCTCTATCCTTGATGCAAGTGGCTTTTCCATATTTTGCAACTTCGTTTGAAAATTAACTGCTCGCCCCTTTTTCTGTGATTCTTCACTAGGTTTTTTGATTGTGCGTGTAGGAGCCATGTTTCACAAAACATCCAGAAATATTTAACGATAAATACACAAATAACCCATTTCTCAAACAGAAAATCAATAGAGGAACTGATGAAGATACATTCCGACTGCCGAGGGATTACCTTAGGCTCGCTTGCGTCTTGTTCAAAAGTATAGCCGAAAATGTTATTTATTCCCGTATGGGATCACGGACGTATCTTCGAAAGGACGTAACTGGAATGGTCGTAAATCGAGGGATGACTGTATTTGCCTCGTGTGCGTGCCCGCATTGTTTGCAATTATTTCGGACAAAATGGCGCTGAAACCTTTTCTTATTTTTGTACAGCATATTTCTAATGGTGAAGACTTTCTAATGGTGAAGACTAATAATAATAATAATAATAATAATAATAATAATAATAATAATAATATTATTATTATTATTATTATTATTATTATTATTATTATTATTACGTAACACCTCCAAAGAGTCCAAGGGCTCTTCGCGTGGGGCAACTCTGCTGCACTCCGCTACACACAAATTTAACCGTCTCCTATGCTAATTAATTATCATACTACACATAACTACCATCAACAGCCCATCACCACCACCAACAGTATTTTTTGTCTGTAAATTGCGTGTGTTCTGAAGGCCGATTTTCCTGCTTGTACGCGGGATGAAAAACTCGAGTTTCCGGGAGAAAAAACTATGCATGAGATCGGCTAACTCTTCTTCAAATGAAAAAGCCCACATAAAGTTCTTGTCAAGAATGGGAGAACATAAGAACAGGAATGAAGTCTGAGAAAAACAAAAACACTCCTTAGTCCTGTTAGAGCCGCCACTAGCGTCATTCGGTGCAGACGCGCGGCAATTGTTCTAAGGAGGCGCTTAAATTGCAGAAATGTAGAAGTTATATATTTTCTCCGTGATTATTGACTGCAAATACTCCTGAGATAAGGCTGATCTGTAACGAGATTTTACATATCTACATACCGCCTCCATAGCACAACTGGAATGAAAAACGGGATTTTTTTCATTCCAATGAAGATCTGCATACAGGCAAAGTGGCTATGAGAACACACGCAATTTTGGTTTATTGTTATGGCAGATGGTGTTGATAGTAGTAGTAGCAGCATTGTGTGTATTTGAAGAATTAAGTAGTAGGAATGACAGTGAGATGTGTGTAGCAGAGGAGTAGAGTGTCCTCCCGCGATGAGTCCTTGGAGGTGTCACGTGATTATAATATTTCGTTTTCGAAAATGACTTTCAACACGACGAATATTGGTACAAACATGATGTAGCTTGCCTACACCTATAACAGAATACAAGGCGTTGGCGATTTTTTTTTTTTTTTTTTTGACGTGTACTAATATTCACCGACCTAAACCCGTGATACGTACAAAGTGAGTGCGAGCAGCATCGGTGGCTGCACGCGGTAACGAGAGCGCGACGTATGCGAGCAAATAAACATGATTTGTGTCACATTAACGCTATGGAAATGATAATTTCACGATTCTGTCACGACATTAACTTAAAAACTATTCTTAGCTCACGGACAATATAATAATAGGTCGTGAGTCGAATCCGGCCAAGGGAGCCGTACTTTGTCCTCCTTCCCGTGTTTTAGACTCATCAGCGGATGCAGAATTTTTTTTTTCTTTTGAATTAGTATTTGAACAAATATTAGACGGTGACTGAGATTTCTAGGAAACAATTGAGAAATGTTTATTAATTTTTTTTTGTTTTATTAATAGAATTTACTTTTTGCTAAAACATCTATAATTTTTAATTTGTATTAAAATATAAATGTAAATCAAAATATTCTACGATGACATATAGAACTAACTGCATATAATCAAATATATAAATAGGGGTATATAATTTGTGATTTTATATGTAAAATATTTAATTAATCAAAAGTATATAATAAGTTTAATGTTCATTATGTAACTAAAATATGTGCTACTCCTTTGTAGGCTCTAGTTTTTGTCAAATCAGCAAATGTCCTTCGCATTCGAAAGTTCGTTTGGAAAACAAACTGCTGTAACTTTTCCCTGTAATAAACTTGTCAGACTTCTGTATATACAAGCTAATCGATCCATTTCGCTATTTTAATGTGTTGTAAAAGTTCAACGAGATTCCAGACATTGTTATGTCTGAAATTGGCCGAATAAACTAGAGTTATGAGAGCAGCGTATTATATCTGTTAATTTTGTGTTTTACTAGCTCCTTTGCTTGTTTCGCAAGTGAAAAAATCCAAGTATCTAAGAGAATAAAATTCCGTCTCCTCACTTAACTGACTAACTCACCTCTCAATGAAGAAACCTTATAAAGGCTTTTCGCATCCTACACGGTATTCGCAAACAGATCTTTCTAACCAAAGAGCATTGTCGATAACGACTGAGCTACCAAAGTTACCACCGTTGAGACGCCTTAATTATCCTGTGTCTGAGAGGCTTAATTAAAACCTTTTTTTAAAATAACATGGAGTGGGGCGATGCTAGGTGTTGAGGTATTGAGTCATTGGATGCTAGGTGAGGCCTTGATAGCAGGGATGGCTACGGCACCATAACAAATAAAAAAAAAAATATTTAAACTGCAAACTAAGAAATGGTGAACACAAATAGTTTCTTTAACTTCTACTCTGTGATTTCAAACTATGGTAACTACTCCACTTTCCGTAAGAATGCTATCCTGTTATCCATGCTACTATCTTATTGCTCACTTCCGACCACCCTAATCTACGTGCAAAATTTTGTCAAATGTCTCTGCAATGTTCAGAATGTCTATAATGACAATTATTTCTCCCCACTTCCGAATTCTGGTCTTAACCATTTTTTGAATTGCAATTTGCAGTCTTTATTTCAGTACTATCCACGTGCAACCATAAGACTATCTTGTCTTCCTTCAGTCATTTGTAATTGCACCAGGCTTATGAACCACACACACACACACACACACACACGCCTGAGGTACTACTACTAATACTTTTGCCGACGTCCTAACGTGTTTGCAACATTCTTTCAGCTCTTCCACCAGATGCAGTACTTTAAAGGTCACTGTCGTATATAAAATATTTATTGTCCTGAATTAGCAGTGTAAACTTTGATTCGAGCAGAACCAATATGTTTTTTTTTTTTAAATAAATAAATAAAATTTTAGCTCTCACCATTACAGGTTAATTGCATCCCACCATAATACATTTATATCTTGGACGGTCTAAGAGATTTTAGTACTTTATTTATTTATTTACTTATTAAATAATATTACTTATTATTATTTACTTATAAAATTCGAAACCCTTCTGTAGAGATCAGATATGTTCAAGAAGCCAATTCAGACCTCTTAAATTGAAAAAAAAATAAATGTTTTTTTTTTCAAGGAAATTATAGACTTTAGGTTCATATTAGGTGATTTTTTAGCAAATAAAGAATATCATTATATATATATTTTTTCATGATTAATACAATTGGGTAGATTACAGTTGAGAAATTTCGGCTAGGGGATGAAATAGAAAAAAAATGCAGGTGAAACGAAACGTTATTGCTTGTAAATGTTGAAAATACGAAAGTAAAAATAATATTTGCAATTAAGGGGCTGTTCTGTTCGAATATAATTTTTCAGCTATTACAGATTTTTCACTGACAGCATTGATTATTACATAGGATTAAAATGTATTGTTATAAAACAATCAGTTGTTTCTTTAATCTTTCAGATAAAAAAATAAGTGTATTTGTTCCCTATTAATAGCATTGTTGACCATTAGTAATGCTTATGTTCGAATACACCAAAGCAGGAGTTCAAAAGGAGAAGCTGGTTTTAGCCTATCGTAATGCGACATAAAGTGAGTAGGTTTCTGGAAATATAATTAGTAATTAAACTTTACTAATTTCATCTTCTATATAATAATTATTAAATATAATTAATCCTTAATTGTTAATAATATTATATTATATTTAATAATGATTAAATCTCTGCATTAGTATTAATGTTAATTTTAACATTAATGCCTCTCTGCCTAATAATGACTGCTTTAAAATAATAATTTAAGTTATAAGTTTATAATAACTTTAGTAATGGAGATTATATAAATAAACGCAATGTACTCAATATTTAATTTAAATTATTTGTTACAACTGCATTTATAAATAAGATAAAGAGTGTATAGATGTAAGAAAGTTAACAAATTATTATTATTATTTCAATCCCCTCCTTGAGTCAAGACTTATCGAGGGATAGTGTTATTTTTAGAATTTAGTAGCAACGGTAATTTCTAGTGGTAAAGATGGAAACAATTTTTATTTTTATTTTTATTTTATTTTATTTATTGTTTATTTTTTTGGCTGGAACTGAGTCTGAAATGTTTTGAATTTAATATGCGGCCCTGTTCAACTTGACAAAGATAAATATGAACTGAATGTGAGTGCTCCTGATGAAGCATTAAGCAGAAATGGAATGATCACAGCTCTTAGTACAGCATTGGTGGTCATAACTGATGTCAATGATAATAAACCCGTGTTTGAAGAGTGCACCTCAAGTAGAAGAGGGGTCTTCGAGTGGAATAAGGTTTAAGCAACAGATTAAGATAAAGGTCACAATGGATAAGTATGATATTCTATTGTCCAATAGCATAATAAAAAGGAACAAAATTTCTAGTTGAAGTAACTGAAGGAATGAAAACCAATAAGGTATTTGATCGTGAATAAGATGATGGATGATTTGTTTGCTGGCGTTACTTTTACAGTAACAAATACATAGTAAAGTTAACAAATTATTACTATTATTATTATTACAACCCCCTTCTTCAGTCAAGACTCATCGACGGATAGTTTATGAGATAGAGGCACCCCACCTTTAGAAGAAGCATGCTCTTTCAAAGTGGAAATAACAAATATTAACGACAATTCGCCACTATTTGATAGGTAAGAGCATAGAGAAAATGTCAAGCAGGAAGCGCCTAAAAGGACCAATGTTTTGCGAGTATCTGCATCAAATGAAGATGCTAATAATAATGGTGCTATTGTTTATAACTCGACTGTCCCATACGATGCTAGTGACTTAGAATATTTTTAAATTAATCCAGATTCTGGATAACTTAGCTTAAGAAATCTCTTGATCAAGAGTATCATTTGTGTGCTATAACTCTTGACAAAAGGAGTATCTCGACACAGAGCTACTGTGGAATTAATTATTGATGTTGTTGAATCGTGCTGATAATCCTCCCATATGGATCAACAAATTTATGAACCTATATTCGTCAAAGAATACCTTGAAGTGGAACAAAGGGTCATCACAGTAAAGGCTAAATCTGGAATTCCTGATAAACGTACAACGTTTTATACTCTGATGAAGGACAGTACTGAAAAAACAAGCAAGAAAGATGTATTTTATTTATGTCAAAGATCAAAAAATGGAGACACTCGGACTGATATATATGTAAATTACCCACTGGATTATGAGAAAATACCACAATACAACTTAACAGTTACAGTGGAATAATGACCTCCAGCAGAAGCAACTGTCAGGGAAGAAATCCCACTGTTCATTGAGAGAACAAGAAGCGGTGTTAGACGGAATGCCTCCAATACAAAAGTAACCACAATCCAGGCAAGTGACAAAGATAGAATATGTTTCAATAGCGAGGTTTATTATGGAAATTAATCGAAAGATCACGGTTATAAGCAACTTCAGCATTGATCAAGAAACCGAAGATATTTATACGAAAGTTGAATTTGATCAGGAAGAGAAGCAGACCTATGCGATTTTGAGCGGAATATGGCATGGCTGCCTTTGATCGACCCATATGAAACCTGGGGATCCGAACGCCGTAACCACATACACCCAGATTGAAATTGGTGACAAGAGTGATAACTCAATCTGCTTTCATTAAGGTTTCTATGAAGCTGAAGTTAATGAAGATGATTACATACAGCATACAGTTATGGCAAAAGATGGAAATGAATCGTGAAGAATGCGTTATGAAACCTCACGGAGAAACATATGTGGTGTGTTTGCTGCAAAAATGAAATTGGAGTAATATTTGTTGCAGGCTCACTTGATCATGAATCAAGAAAAGAGTATAACATTACTCTTGTGGCATCGGATACCCTGCATAAGGGGACACACTATGATCACAAAAGTAAAGGATTTCAATGGCCTGCCACCAAAATGTTATCAGTCGACTTATGAGACTATAATTTTCGAAGACGATGAAGATGGCTTAATCAAAAAAAATTATAAAGGTGACACTACTGATAGAGATCTTGATAGACAGCGAAATATTGTTTATTTTTGATAGATCAAGGAGTTGATGAGTTAGATCCAACAACAGTAAATTTGCTATCAACATAACTACTGAAGAAATGTTATTCTCAGTGGCATTTCGCAGATTTGCTGAAGACGAAGGTGGTAATGGACTACTCGGCTATGCTGATGTTTTGGTAAACTTGAAAGACATTAACCTTTTTTTTTTCTCTTGTCAACGATACAGAAACACGTACTGCAAGAATGATAATAATGACAATAGTAATGACAGTCACAGATTATAATGATCCTAACGAAGGCACCAATGCTAGATGGAAGGACTCCATTGAACAAAAAAAAGTGAATGTGGAGAATTAATTTTTACAATTGGTGAAGAAAGAGGTGTTATTTCTACAGCAGCATGCCGGTTAGATAGAGAGATCAATCCGGAATCCTCGTATACTATCAAAGTAGATATAGAATGGGGAGGATTGAAAGGTACTGGTACAGCAGCTGTCAAAGACATTAGCGATATGTCTCCAGAATTTCAAAAAAAAATAATAATGGCATATACATGTAGATGAAACAGAAGGTGATAATGTTCCAGTAACTCCAATTCTTGTGGTATCTGTTAATGATGGTGATCTTGAAAAGGCTTAGTTATAAGGTAATCAATAATGCATTTAGAGCCGATAAGTTTACTATGGTTACAAATTCTGATGGAAATTACTCTAAAAATGGAAAAATTTAGACATTGAAGATCTGCAGCAGATTTGGTTTCAATATTACTATTGAAATAAGGGATTATGGAGGAGAATCATCAGAGCTAGAGATATCAATGATAACAAACCTGAATTAAAAAAAAACATACAAGTAATTGTCAAGGAGGATGCTGATAATGGTACTGGTCTGACTGCTTTCTGGGCAACTGATGCTGATCAAGGAGGCAGGTCAATTACACAAGTGATGGATCATCTGACAAGAAGAGGAAATTTCGAAATGGTCACAATGGAGTTGTAAGGATCTAAAGAATTTCGGACAAAGAAGAAACACTTCTCCATCATGTAAAAAATGCTGCAGTTGATGACAGTACACCATCACAAACAGCATGCAATTGCAACCCCAACCTTAACTGTAGTTGTCAGTGATTTTTAAGAGATTATAGATCAGTTATCATGAAACATTCTGCACCACAAAAAGTAAACGAAATATTAGCAACAGATTACAGAGCCAAAGAAAATTGTCCGCCCTTTATCTTTCAAATGGATCCTAATGAACCTGATATAAAATTTATCTTAGAATATTCACCCTTTCATTGTCTTCATTATTTTAAGATAAGATTCAATATTCTTTATATATTTTAAACTAAGATATAAGTGACTTATTTTTTTTTTGATTCTACATCCATATTCATATTTACAGAAAACTCTTGTCTCAATCTCAGGTGCTTTGCGTGAATTCATTTTTTTACGTTTCATGCTTTTATTGATATTTAGGTAATAGGTATAGTTTATTATTTTTAGTAAATTAAGATATTAATTTATAAGGCTAATTTATTAATAATAGACTACCTTGATGTAGCTTATTATTATTGAATTAAGATAATTAAATCTTTTGACTCATTTTATTCCCCAAGAGGGCAAGCAGAATTCGTTTAGCCCTCACTGAATTTTGCAAATCAGTAAGTTACCGTCATCGTAATATAGTGCTTGGAAAGAAATCAACGGACACCATAGTGTAATGAACAAACAACCATGACGTCACTTTAATAAGATGTAAGACCTCCTTTTGCTGCAATGAGTTCAACAGTCCTGTAGGGAATACATTTTCCTCAAGCGTACGATAGCAATCAATGAGAATTTTGGACCATTCTTCCTGTAGACATGTAATGAGGTCCTGAACTGTTGTGGAGAGAACGTTTTAATTCATCCCACAGATGTTCAACAGGGCTCTGTGGAGTCCCGTTGAACACATGCCAGTCAAGTGTGGTGATGTTCATTTCCACAAACCATACAGTTACGACAACAGTCTTACGAGACGGTGCATTGTCTTGCTCAAACAGACAATGGTCAGTTCCGTAGAAACAACAAAGAGCACGAAGCATTGGATTGTCCAGAATGTTCAGATACCTCTCGGACTTGATGTTATAGCACAGCAAACAGAGGTCGGAGACCAAATCAGGAAAAACAGAACCATACTATCACGCCACCATCTCTGAATTTCATAGTTGGGGTTACGCACTCTGGAAAGTGACGTCCAGGGCATATACCATACCCACACCGTTCATTTGCTCGATAGAGGATGTTTCGTGATTCGTCGTTCCATAACAGATCTCCAATCTTCCACGTCCCACCGATCTTTGCGCTTCTAAAGACGACGCTGAGTGTTGGTTTGGGTAATATGAGACTTGCGTATTGCGGTCGTACCATATAAACCCATGTTATGTACCTTGGTTCGGAATGTTTTTTTTTTTGAAGAATCGCGTTCTTATCGATGCCCAGAATTCCGCATTCAAGATGTAAGCCGAAGAATGGCGATTTGAACATATTATCCTTCGTAGCACCCTACGATTCACATTCTGTGAGTGTGCTGGGTGCGAGTAGCACTTGCAGTTGAATCTTTGCGTTTCCATCTTAGTACAATATCATTGATTATTGATCTGGGATGGCCCAATTGTCAACAGTTTACCAAATAGATAGGCCTGCATCATGGAATCCTATCACGACGCCTGTTTCAAACTTCGTCGGTTCCCTTCTCGCAGCCATTTCACGCGAACACAATTGCACTGACTTGGAAGCATCATATTCTTTCAATTTATAAAGGTTACAAACACGTGACGAGTTACATGACACGATACTCCTTGCCCGCGAGATTGTCCGTTTAGTTCTTCCGAAGGAGTTTACATTGATTATCGTGATTATCAGGAAAGTGATTTTTTAAAGATCTTGGCCACCTTTTCTGAGAAGCCACGAATATAGGAATGGAGATAGATTTATTATATAATCTATATATATATTTGAAAGGAAGAAGGGGTGTGGGTACAGTATGTTAGTATTCTTTATTTTTTTATGTTGTTGATGAATGTAGTTACCCGTCACCACGCTTGACTGTTGATGAATGTAGTTACCTGTGTGTGTGTGTGTGTGTGTGTGTGTGTGTGTGTGTGTGTGTGTGTGTGTGTGTGTGTGTGTGTGTGTGTAATAGGTTTCCTGTAGATGATGAAGGTATCTTATGCCTTCATCATTTACAGGAAACCCATTACCTTACATCAGGGGTTCTTCACCTTACATCAGGCGTTCTTCACTTTACATCAGGGGTTCTTCACTTTACATCAGGGGTTCTTCACCTTACATCAGGGGTTCTTCACTTTACATCAGGGGTTCTTTAACCTTTTAGACAGTGCGGGGCGCATTAAAAATGTCAATGAAGCCCGCTGGCCACTAAGCTATACTGTGGTACTTAGAATTGTAAGATGCTTTCCAGATTCACAAGGAACGCTGTACATTTGATACTTTACATAAAATCCTATAAAAATAAACAAACTCAGCTTTAAGAGCGTAGGTAGGAGTCAGGTTCATGATAAGTAAATACAATCAATACGTGAAAAAAGATAATTTAATGAAGAAAACATTCATTTTTTACAATGTCAATGGGAAACTTGACAATGCTTTTCCTTGACCAGCTTGTGGATGTTGGCATCAATGTTGAAAGTCGCTATGCATAGAGTATTGTTGGTCCGTAATCTGAGTTCTTGTCTTGGACTTCACATGCTTCATTCTGGTGAAGAACTGCTTACATAAGTATGTGCTTCATAACAAAGCGCACAATGCATGCCGGCGAAGATTAGGAAATGCGTCCTCAGAAATGTAGTCTTTGTAAAATGTAAGCAAGGGCACATTGAATAATTTTTCTCTCAAAGAAGAGTTGTTTTGGAGTTAAAGCAACTCCATTTGTACTGAGCCTGGCATTTCGGCAGCATTGACACTGAATGGCATTGAAAATAAATTTAAGAAGACTGTTGGTTACCAAAATCACTAAATCTCTCTTCGAACTCACTTCGCAACACGGCTAATTTTGTAGCGTATTCATCAAGAGATGAACAGTTGGACTCAGCGAGAAGCTGAAAATGAGTTACGTCCTTTTTTGCGAGTTGTGACTCCCAATGTTTTAGCTTATCCACAAAAGCTTTGTGATCAAACAGAGTGTGCACCAGTTGATCTTTGGATTGTAGCCTCGTAATTAGGTCATTCATATGCAACAAGATGTCAGTCACAAAGGCAAAGAGTGTCATCCACTTCGGATCGTTGAATTCTGCAATCGGCTTCCCATTTGGTTTGCATGAACTGCTGTATTTCGTTCCTTAAGTCAAAGACTCTTTTAAGAACCTTCCCTCTACTCAACCAACGCACATCACTATAACAAACCACATCGCCGAAATGCCCTTCGCACTCTTGGAATAGACGATGATTCAGTCCTCTTGCCCTAATAATGTTGACGACAGTCACAATAACTTTCATGACATTCTCAAATCCAATAGTTTTCGCGCCCAAATTCTCCTGGTGGATTAAACTGGTAATGCACGAAATCTTTTCCTTCTAGTTCCAGTTATTTCCGTAGCAGCGCAACAAACTCTTCGTTCTTTCCCACCATAGCAGGGGCACCATCAGTTACCACTCCTTCGAGGTTGGTTAAGCTGAGGTCGAAATCCTGGAGAGTTTTTTTGGCGGTTTCAGGAATATCAGTGCCTTTCGTCGTTCCCTTCATAGGTGCGAGCGCTAGCAGTTCTTCTGTCACAGTGAATTGTTGATCAATGCCATGGACAAAGATAGCCAGTTGTGTTGTATCCTTCACATCTGTGCTCTCATCTAAAGCAAGTGAATATGACGTAAATTCGGACGACCGTTTTTTTAAAGTTCCTTCAATGTCATTGACAAGTTCTTCGACACGTCGTGCTACAGCTACCATAGACCAGGGGTTCCCAACCCTATGCCCGCGGGCACTATGGCTCCCGTCGACCAATTTGTGTGTGCCTGCCTATGTTCAACCGTGTGCCGTATAGTTTGAAATAATCACGCAACAATTCATGGCATGCTATATGACGCATGCATTAATGGCACATGACGAGTATTAAACGCATACAATGTAAAGTAGACGCGCATTCGAAGTTGTTCATTCCCGTATAAGAACTGGAATATCATCATATTCTCCAATGAAGCACTGGCCAATGAAATGCAATTCCAAAGATCACACTAACTTACATATGTATATTTAAATTTGTATATAATGTAAACTTTTAAGTACTAAAACATTTGAATATAATGTAAACTTTGTATGTATTCATTTAACAAACGAATTCAAAAAAAATTGCTTGAAAAAATAGATGGTGCCCGTCGCCCTATCGGTATTTTAGAATGTGCTCTAGGAAACAAAAAGGTTGGGAGCCCCTGCCCTAGACAAACTCGGTTTTTTAAACACTTCCTTATTATTTGGGCACATAATTTCCCCAGCAGCGATGAGATACTCTTTCACAAACTCGCCGTCCAAGAAGGCTTTTGATTTTTTGGAATTTTGTCAGCTATTACATAACTTACTTTGGCGCAAGTTTCGCTCTCTTCCCTCTGTCTTTTAAACGTACCCTGCTGGCATTTTAAATCAATTTGGAGACGGTTCACTTTGTCCACACGAAGCTTCCCTTGAAGGTGGTCGAAACTGGTGCATGCTTTGTCTCAGTATCGTTTTGTATTGTATTCTTTTGATGCTGACACTGACTCACGACAAATTAAGCACTCTGGCTTATCGTCGATCGGCACAAAAAGGTACAAATTGTTCCACTTTTCATTAAAAAACGCGAGTGTAAGAATCACTTGATTTACGCTTTTTACTCGTAGACGTCATGGTGATGGAAGGTGAACCCCAAAAAATCCAAAATGGCCGTGTAACGGTTATTATCTACTAAATATGTCTCACACTAATGAAAAAAGTCTGGCAATATAAAACTACAATAGGTTATGGCTGACACGACGAACCTGCGTGCGCTTATACACCAATATCACACTGTTCACGACTGCCTGACTGTGGATGAGATCCTCTTGTATTTGTATGAAAATATCGAAGAATCGAGAATTCGAGATGTACAGGGTGTTCGGGATAAATTTGACATATTTATAATTAATTATATTTTTCCGTAAGTTACATGTATTAACACACACTTCTCTTCATTTAAAAGTTTGGACCCTTCTTCATTCATATACAAGATGTCAGAAAGGATGGATAGCTGGAACCCACCTGAATCATGGAAGAGAATAACTTGTATCATGATGATTCGTGCCCGCCATCAAAATAAGGATATTACGACTGCTGCCCAATGCTCCCTGAATACAGTAAAAACAATCAGGCATGAACTAGAGACTTGCAATGGTGACTACGAGGATGTAGCAAGAAGAAAGATCCCTAGCAGACGATCTGATTGCGTTCGTACAGCAGAATTCCTCGCAAATCTGCAGGAACAGGTGTTGAAGAACCCTGGCATTGGAATTCGGGCTTTGTTCGTGGAGTTGCTAACTGTAGTCAAGCCCTGGATAACAAGGGTAGCCAATGGTAGGCCGTATGTATGGCAGCAGGATTCGGCCCCTTGCCACACCTCTGGGAAAAGTCAAAAATGGTTGTCTGAAAATTTATACGACTTCACCAGTCCAAATGTTTGGCCTCCAAACTCCCCAGACCTTAACCCCATGGATTATTTTGTATGGGGCGCAGTTGAAAAAGACACCAATCGCACTTCCAGTAATACAAAAGCCCAGTTAATGGATAAAATTAAAACAGTTTTTGCGGCCCTTCCCAGGGAGACTGTAGCATCAGCTTGTTCGAGGTTCCGAAGCAGAATTGAAGCTGTGATCGATGCTAATGGTGGTTATTTTGAGTAAATCTTGTTGATAGTATTGTAATTAACTCTGCCTGTAATGTTTTTTTGTCAATTCATTAAATTTAATAGATACAAAGAAGATTTTCTTTTTCCTTACGAAACTGTCAAATTTATCCCGAACACCCTGTATCTGGAAGGCACTAGACAGCGCACTCGAACGAACCACTGCTTCAGCCATCTACCTGCGACATTAGTACTTAAGTACCGCTTGGCGCTGGTAGATGGCTGAAGGAGCATATCTATTTAATATTTATTTTTATAGGATTTTATGTAAAGTATCAAATGCACAGCGTTCCTTGTGAACCTGGAAAGTATCTTACAATTCTAAATACCGCAGTATAGCTTACCGACCCGCGGGCTTCATTGAAATAATTTTTTATTTAATCGCGTTTTAATGTTAAGTAGTTATTTTTTCAAAATGGCCGGCGGGCACAGCAAAGAGCTCTGCGAACCACAGGTGGCCCGCGGGCCGTGCGTTGAAGACCCCCTACCTTACATGGATATCAAACGCAGGAACAGTTCAATACCAGAAATGCAACGAAGAAATATTTACATTTGATTTAGCAGAGTAAGTTGGCTTTTATTTCTAACGGATTCTGTGATGGGTATCCTAGGCATGGGCTGCCACAACACTACCTTACTTCCTAGGGTGTCAAGGAAGGATAGACTGTTGTTACTTTCTAATTCTGTTATGAATTGGATCCGTGGATTTTGGCTGTTGAAATGGGGAAAGTGTGTGATGTCCAAGCCTTGTGGCTAAATAGCGAACACATTGTTCGCGTAGCGTAGCCAAATAATAGTTATGAGGGGAGCAGCATTTAAGGCATTATTTCCACCTATCTCTATAAAAAGTTTGCCAAGGAAGGAGAAAGAGGGGAGTCTATGACTGTGCCCTCTATTTGTTTGTAGAATTTTCCTAGCCAAACGAATGACCCGAGTTCATAGTGAACTGAAACAGAGCTGAGATATCGGGAATTGAATTATAGCAAAGGTGTCATTAAGTGTGACATTTGGGAATAAAGAAGACACATCAAAACGGGCCAAGTTTTTTATATGTCAGGTAGTGTTGCGGCAGTCCACCAATTTCAATGAATAGTTAACATAAGGATTAGTTTATTTTTAAGAAAATAAAGATATCATCATGAGAGAGAGAGAGAGAGAGAGAGAGAGAGAGAGAGAGAGAGAGAGAGAGAGAGAGAGAGAGAGAGAGAGAGAGAGAGAGGAGGGATAAATTCCGCTCTGTAGTTTGTATTCGCGCGAATTTAAGATTTCTTCTTAACTGCATGCGTCATATATAATTGCCACTTAGAATGAATAAAAAGTTTAATCCCAGATGTCAGTATTATTTTTCGATAATCCAGGAGTTAAATTTTAAATTTGTTCTTCATTTAGAGTGTGCAACAATTACCTTAATTGCACAGAATATTTTTTATGTTAAGAATCATATATTTATTTTTTGGAACACAAAAACATTTGTTAGAATAGAACCAGTTTTGTAATTTTTACTCTGAAAAGCCATTTCCATAAAGTCTTTTCAGGATTAGCTCAAAACATCACACTATATTATATTCCATAATTAGAACTTTGAAAAAGGAATATTTTTTGCTTCATTAATACAATTTCTTTTCTCTTTTGGTTACTGTCTACGCTTTTTTCTGGCCATGGTCCTGGTCAAACACTATGGAGCTTTTTTTTTTTGTCATTCGATATACCAAACATAACCATAACGAACGGTAATCTAACGGTGCGATATCTTTGAGTTGTCTTGCCAATCTACTTTCTTCTATCTTTACTGGATTTGTACAGGTTTAGTTGTAACTTTGAATAAGACACATCTTTATTTGTCGTTCATAGAAAATATTTTTAATGGAGTTAGGTGAGTTGAGTATCGTGTGGAAATGAAATGTAAGACCATCCAATCCTTTAGAGTGTTGATTCGTCCCACCGTCATAGTAAACGCTAGTTCCTGGCCATTGTCTTTTCATTAGTGAAAGGGCCGTTTGAATCTTTATTAGTGGAGTGTTCGGGCGGTTAACAGTGACAGGTGGGACACTAGGTGTTGAGCTTCTGAGTACTTTTGGGGATTCAGAATAGCAGACAGAACCCATAACCAATGGAAATTCCGACGGAGATCTCGCCCACCCTTCATGGTTAGTCCACTCTCTTAAATATTTGCCGAGCTTTCATTTTTGACATTTTCTTTAAAGTCATTTTGCAAGATCTGGTTTTACGCGAAGCGTGGTTTTTTTCGACTTCCTTCTTAATGTTTGTCTATCTGTCCATGAAAACTACTTTTAGTTAGAACGTTATATATCATGATTTATAAAAATCAAGTGGAAATTAGATCCAACATTATTTCAAAGCCCATTGTAGAAAGTTTTAAGCTAAGCTGACCCGAGATCTTACGGGAATACACTCCCTGACATTCACGAGTTGCTTAGTGTGGACTTCCTAAAAGAAGTCCACACTAAGCAACTCATGAATTATTAGTCCATTTTAATAAGGTTTCACTGGACTGCCAGCTGTTTAGAACTGGTTCGTTCTTCTCAGAGATAGTCACTGTATAAGTAAGGGCGTCTCTAAAATTTAGGCGACCCCCCCCCTAGAATACTCTACAACGAGTGACCGGTGAATCGTTCAACTCAGCGATGGTTCTACTCAGCGACAGGCTCACCCTACCACTGGGTACAATCGCTCATATTCCAGGGAACGACATTCACCAACACCGCCCCGATTGAGGCCAATGCCAGAAAAACTAACCCCGGAGATTCAAATTGCTCCCTCAATGTATAAGTAAAGAGCGTCTCTAAAAATTAGATGATCCCCCAGATCACACCCTATGAGTAACCGAAGGATCGCCCAAATCAGCGGTGGTTCCACTCAGTAACAGGATCACCCTACCACAGAGCAGAAGCGTTTATGTTCCAGGGGAAAAACATTCACCGACACGGCCCCAATAGAGGCTAGAAAAAAACGCTAACCAAGAAGACTTTAAAGTAAAAAAAAAGTGCAAGCTAAAATACACAAATATTATTGAAGAAAAATGAGAGTTTGAGAACAGGAACCAAACCTTGGAGATTAAGTGGCAAGTCCTGAAGAAAACACTGATTCAGCCAGAGAGTCATGTGATGAGGTTGTCTTCAAGGATAGAAAAATCAGAACTCCATAGTGGACACAGGAAGTTAAATAGGCAGTGAAGGAAAAGAAGAAAGCATATCAAAAGTTCCTGGCAAATAAGTCAGCTTGTGCTCTTAGAGAATACAGAGACAAATGCAAGAATGCTAAACACTGGATAAAACTAGCTAAACAAAAGTCATGGCAGGATTTTGGCAAGAACATAGAAAATAAATATCAAGAAGGTTGCAAGATATTCTGGAGGCTGTTAAAGAAGCTCAGAATTAGAGGAAAGAGTGTTGTAAAAGAAATTAGAGATGATAAAGGTGACATGAAAACGGGAGAAAAGGATATCCTTGAAGCATGGAGAAATTACTTTGAAAAACTGCTAAATGAAACAAGCAGTGATGACAGCACAGTGATAAAAAACACTGACCAGGCATGCAGTCAGGAATACATATCCATACTTGAAGTAGAAAAAGCCATCAAAGTCCTGACATGTGAAAAGGCAGAGGAGTAGATGATATTCGACCAGAAATGCTCAAGTATGAAGGTATAAAAGTCTTACAATGGCTGCACTGCATAGTTCAGAAGGCCTGGACCGAGGGACGAATTCCAGATGATTGGAGAAGAGCTCTAATAGTACCCATATATAAAAAGGGAAATAAAACTGAATGTCAGAATTACAGAGGTATTTCCATACTGAGTGTTCCTATTAAGATTTACACAAGTATACTTGAGAAACGGTTCAGAAGGATTGTGGAAGAAAAGCTTGGTGAAGAACAAACTGGATTCAGGCCAAATGGAGGTTGTAAAGTTCAGATTTTCACTTTATGACAGATAGTTGAAAATAATGGGAATATAACAAAGATCTGTATTTAAGTTTTGTCAATCTGGAAAAGGCATATGACAAGGTGTCAAGAGAGAAGCTATTGAATATGCTACAGTTATATGGTGTCAATGCGGCATTATATCAAGCAATACTTAGTCTTTATTTGAGTTGTAAATCAGCGGTTAGAATGGAAGGAAGTATTGGAAGATTGTTTAATGTTAAATCTGGTGTCATACAAGGATGTACGTTATCTATATGGATATGGATATTTATGAAGGAAAGTGATGTGAAACCTGATATCAAAATTGGAGATGTTAATGTCAGCTCTTTGCTTTATGCGGACAATGTTATAGTTCTAAATAAATCCGCTCATAGTTCTAAATAAGTCTGCAAGATTCTCTGATTAAATTGAATAGCTGTTGTAATAGATATGGTATGAAAGTCAGCAATAACAAGATAGAGACAATGAAAATAGGCAGAAGCATTGAAAATATGAACTGCATTGTAAATGGAGAACCTATAGAACAAGTAAAACATTTCAGCTATTTGGGCACACTTTTTAGTGATGATGGTAAATTGAATATGGAAATAGACAACAGAATCAACAAAGCTGGTATATGGTAGGAAGTCAACTGAATACATTTATATGGAATAAGAGAGAAATTAGCCAAAACACTTATACAAGACAGTGTTTGAACCAATTTTAACTTATGGATCTGAGAGCTGGGTCAGAAGTAAAATACTTGACCAAAGGCTGGAGACAGCAGATATGAAAGTTCTGAAAAAGATTATGGGCAAGAACAGATGGCACCAATGGCAATATCATATTAAAAATGAGGATATTAGGAAAGAACGTGACATTGTCGGCATCCAGGAATGCGTTAGCAGAGCTAATCTCAGGTGGTCACTTATGTCACTTTGGTCACTTAAACAGCATAGGCGAAGAAAGATTAACAAAACAAGTGTTCTCTGCCAGGTTGGCAGGAAAAAGATCCAGAGGAAGACCAAAATATAAGTGGATTGATACGGTAAAAGCTGCCTTATAGGCTAGATAAATAAGATCTGATAATGTTGCAGTCTTGACAGGTAACAGACTGATTTAGAGGAAAATTGTAGACAGGAAGTTAGTGATGATGTAAGTTTTTCATGTAGTATCATCATATCCTATACACCCCTTGAGGGTACATGGCAGGAATTTGATGATGATGAAGAAAAAAAAAGGAAACGCCTCTCTAAAAATTAGATGATTCCCCAGACCACTCTCAACGAGGGACCGAAGGATCGTCCAACTCAGCGGTGGTCCCCACCCCTCGGTGACATGCTCACCTTACTACTGAGCAGAACCGCTCAAATTCAAGGTAAAAGCATTCACCGACACAGTCCCGATAGAGACCACGCCAAAAAACATCAATCCCCAGATGCGCAAACATTCTCGCAATGTGTAAGTAAAGAGCTTCTATAAAATTACTTGACCTTTCTGTAAGTGGAACCACCGCTAAGTTGGACGACCGTTAGTTTACTCGTAGCGAGTGGTCTGAGGAATCGACTAATTAAAATCGACCTATCACTGAGCAGAATCACTCACATTCCAAGAAAAAGCATTCACCGACACGACCCTGGTAGAAACCATGCCGGAAAACACCAACGCCTGGACACTCAAATTGCCTTCCTAAGGAAAACCTTAAGAGAATAGAAATGTATAAATAATGTATAACTAAAGAGCAATTCTAAGAATTAGGCGATCTCCCAGACCTCTCCCTAGGAGTGACCGAAGGATCGTCCAACTCAGCGGTAGTTCTACTCATTGACACGATCAACCTACTACTGAGCAGAACTGCTCATGTTCCAGGGAAAAGCATTCGCCGACATGGCCACGATAGAAACCATGCGAGAAAACACCAAACCGGAGAGACTCAAATTGCTCTCTCAATGTATAAGTAAAGAGCGCTCTAAAAATTAGGTGATCCCAAGACCACTCCCAACGAGTGACCAAAGGATTGTCCGACAACATTCCAGGGAAAAGCATTCACCGATACGGCCTCGATAGAAACCATGCCGAAAAACAATAACTGAGGAGATTCAATATATACTGTAAGTAAAGAGCCTCTCTAAAAATTAAGCGATCCCCAGGCCACTCCCTTCGAGTGACCGTAGATCGTCCAACTCAGCAGTGCTTTACTCAGTGACATGGAGAAGAACTGCTCATATTCCAGGGAAAAGCATTCAGTGACACGTCCCCGATAGTGTCCATGCCGGAAAACATCAACACCCAGATTCTCAAATTGCTCCTTTAAAGCAATTTGAGGATTTCTTCAAAAGATGGGGATGGGGGCTTAAGATTTAGGGTTTTTTGCCGTGAGAGAGCAATTTGAGTCTCTGGGGTAAGTGTCTTCCTGCATGGCCTGTGTAGGGCGATGTTGGTGAATGCTTTTTCTTGGAATATGAGTGGTTCCACTCAGTGGTAGAGTGAGCCTGTTACTGAGAGGAACCAACGCTGAGTTGGACGATCCTTCGGGCACTCGTAGGTAGTGATCTGGGGGATCGCCTAATCTTTAGAGCCGCTCTTTTCTTATACATTGAGAGAGTCTTTGAGCATCAAGGAATTGGTGTTTTCCGGGTTGGTCTCTATCGGTGCAGTATTGATGAATACTTTTCCCTTATGATCGGTTCTTCTCAGTAGTAGGATGAGCCTGTCACTGAGTAGAACCACCGCTGAGTTGGACGATCCTTCGGTAACTCGTCGGGAGTGGTCTGGGGGATCGCCTAATTTTTAGAGACGCCTCTACTTATACAGTGTCTCTGAGGCGAACCTATTAGTGCGAAACCTGTCAGGCTAGTGAATCCTTATTAAAATCGACTAATTAAAAGCGGTTATATAGAGGTTTGGGCGGCGCCTATGTCTTTTAAGCAGTCCACACTAAGGCAACTCGTGAATTCCCGGGAGTGTATTCCCTTAAGCTCTCTGGTTAACTTACCTTACGAAACTTTCATATTTTCTACATTTGGCTTTGAAATATTGCTGGACCTAATAGTTATTTTGCTTATATAATTTTTCATCAGCAAACTGCAGCTCTTTGGCTCCTTATATTAGTAATGATTTATATACAGTATATATATATATTTTTATTTATTTTTTTTTTTTGCTTCAATACAAATGGTTGAATCTGAGCTTTTCCTAACTTCTGTTTTTTTTTTTTTTTTTTTTTTTTTTTTTTTTTTGTGAAGTTGAATCCTGAACACTACACAGGAGATCAACCAGTGACATTCTTATACCTCATATTTTCCTTCTCTTCTAACTTGTTTTCATACTATCTTTATGTCATCAACCTTGAATCACAGTTTATAATATTTGTTTCTCTTTTTTTATTTCTTGATTGAATAAAAACATAAGTATTAATAACTAATCGCGGTCATACAAAGAGAAATCTAAATGACTTATTAATCTAGGATTCTATCTCAAAATTTGAGAAACTCGTTATTTACCATAAGTAATGGAGATTGAAACAGTTGAAAAAATGAAGGGGAAAGAAAATTTTAATCTTTGAGTTTTTGCTAAGAAATAATTAGAACAAATCCAGTTGAATAAAAATAAGACATATTTAAATAAGACTGTTCCCTCCTCCCTAGCCATCTCCTGATGAGGCGCCAAAAAGTGCCGAAACATGTTTCTTGAATGAGGGGGGGGGGTTTGAATCTTAGGTTTTTTCTGACTTAATTTGATCTAAAATTTTGTAAGATTGAAAAACAGTGGAAGTTTATCACTAGAAAGAAAAAACAAACAAACTAAATTTAGGAAAAATTAATTTTGATCTGTCCCATTGGAGGTCATCGCGATTTATCAAGAAACATGTCGGGATGGTGGGAAAGAGACTCAGATCTGGTATTTTTCCTTTTTTCTATGAATTACTGAATCCGACTGTACTTAGCAGGGCCAAAAAACTGGCAGATGATTGCACTGTTAAGATGATGTTTTGTTCTGATTGCGATGTTTTTAAGTATATTTTTATATATCGAAAGAGAACTGTGGTAGAAGTCTGTAACGCAACGAGTCAATATTTCAAAGGAGCGAGATACGCAGATTTCAACAACAACGCACACACACGCAAAAAAAACTTTGAAACCGACCTCACTTTAAATGACTGCATCCTACGCTGCCAGCTAAAGCACTGGTTCTGACGTCATTGCTCAGACTAAACTAACTGCACTGCATTAAGAACTTGTACCTTATCATCATGGTTCGTTCCACTTTTCAACGTCTAGAATTCAAGGTTGGCCTTAAGCGTTGGGACTTGATAAAATCGTGGAAGCTTCTCCTGAACAAAAAAAAAAAATTGATTATTTTTATAATTAGTTTTTTTTTTTTTTGAGTGATTTTGTAAAAGTATAATCAATAATTATGTCATTTTAATTGCCTGGTATTGCAAAAATTGTTCTCATAATATAAACGTATGCAATTTAATTGCCTTTATATTTGCCTTCAGATATCTTTCAGTTTATCGGGAATTCTGTTCACATCATCTAATCGTATTTAGGTGAAATCTGATGTAAAATGGCACAGATAATTTGATTTGATATCGATAGGGAAATTCGATTGACTATCTGAATAAAGCGAAGGAATCTGATCACGATTGAGCAAATATCGAGTAAGCGTCAATAATATCGGAAAGATACACTTCGTCAAGATGAATATTCGCTTGCTATTCCCACACTCTTTTGGTTATTGTGGTACCATAGATGTTTTTGAAATGGGCAAATAAGGCAGACAGTTCACAGAAGAATTCATATTCATAGAGAGTACAGAAAATATGAATGATTGCAGCGGCGAATTCTCCATGCTTGCTATGCAAGCTCATTAATTGAGAAAGAAGTAATATTTATTTGTTAATAAATGCATGCATTTATAAGCATTCCATTTAGGCTTTTATTTTTGTAGACAGAAGACGTCTTAAGTTTGCGCGACAATAATTGAGCTCCGCGTTGTGTATCGAAGGCCGATGCTTGCTCGTCTAGTCAAAGCTACCTTGGCTTGCTCGGTTGTAGGCGCTTCCAGGTCCTCGCTGCGGCACTGTGATTTCATGACATAACCATTTCCGCGCCCTTCACGTAGTCTTAAACACAAGGCCATACGCAATCAAAGTAGCTCTAGCCAGTGAGCTTCAGCCAGCCTTTAGAAGTGTGCGTGTTGCTTGAGAAAATTAAGTTACAACCAACTTTTAATGACGATGTTATTGACCAGTTCATAAAGAAGAACCGTAGGGTAGAATTTCTATTCAAGTAACTAAATTGAAAAAGATAGAATATCATTTGTAAAATAAATGTTCTATTTGTATGATTAAATGTACATAAATTTCTAAATACAGGTAATCCTCGTATAACGCGGATGTTAGGTTCCACAAAAATGCCCCGTTATATAAATCGCGTTATGCGAGACTCAGATCACATCGAAAAAGTACGGTTAGGTTCCGAAATCGTTTTTTTTTTAAGATTATATAAACAATGACATATCCAACAAAAAGATATTTTTATTTAATTCAGGTAATTCATGTAAGTTAAGAAAACAAATAAACTGTGAAACAAATACATAGTATAAAATTATAAAAAATTATGAATTATACGTAAACTTCATTGCACATAATACATAAATGTTTTGGGCAAAATAAAATATAAAGTGCATATTTTAATCGTCATCACTCTCTTCAAAATTAACATTTCGTAGATGTTCTTTATTTACGAGTGGCCGTACGTCGTCATCACTTGAAATCTCTTGGACATCATTAGTATAATTCTCATTACATACTTCGGCTGGTTTATTTATCAAGAAGTCAGTAATAAGATCTTGTTTACCACTATGCTGCAATTTTTTATTAAGTTCATAATATGGAGCTAAACAAATATCCAACTATCTCGTGAATTTTCCGGAGCGCTCCATTGAGAGATCATTATCCATAAAATAACTTTCTTGCCAAGTTCAATCCTGCTAATTTCTTTAAACTGAATTCTTTAACGGATTCATCAAAATCAAAATCTTCGGCAGAACTTTCTCCGCCATTTGGTTTGACGTCATCTGTTAATTGTACCAGTTCCTTCTCATTTAAATCTATTTTCCCATCAATTAATTCACTAATTTCGTTTTCAACCATATCGCAAAAGCGCTCTAAATGGCCATTACTATAAAAATATTTTTTTACATAAAAAAGCATTACATATTGTATGTAACTCACCAAAAAATGAAGTACTCAGCTTGAGATTAACACACTTATGATTTTTAATGCGCTTTCCTGGCAGAAAACGAAGACAATTTTCAACCATAAATACTTTATAAGGTAAACAATTAACATACATGCGTGCTAAGGGGTATTTAATATAATATAAATATATTATATTAAATATAATATAAATTCGCTACTTATAACTACATGCGCGATACGGGCAGACGCAAATTTAACGAAGATAAAATTTGATTTTTAAGTCGCGCGTTGAAAAAATATATGAAAAGATAAAGGGTTACTACAGTTTGTAGACCGTCTTATATCGAAACCGCGTTGTATAAGTACCGCGTTATACGAGAGTTACCTGTATATGGTCAGTAATTCATTATTCCGCTAATCAGAGTTCAATTACACCTCTCACTCCCTGAATGATAACAAGAGGAGGCGTGAATAAGACCAGCATTCGCCCCTAAATGATTGTGAAAGATAAATGATAACGAATACAAAGGCATTGCAAGACAGCACTAGCATATGAAGAACTGTAAAAATTGTGAAATAAAAGAGAATAAATGGCAGTGGGAGAGAAATGTAAGCCCTTGGATTCCTGGGAGGTGTCATGTAATAATAATAATAACAATAACAAAGATAAATCACAAGGAAATTTAAATACACTTAATAGGACGAATAATGCATCAAAATATAAGCAAGTTGACACATCTTTGCATTGTTCTTTATATATACAATTCAAAAGAACATAGAATGCATGAAACATTCAAAACTACGAAAAAAGGATGTTGTTTCCATTTTCAGAACAATATATCTATTTTGTAGTTTTCTCTTTCTTAGTATTTAAATTGTTCTCAATTGCGCAGCTACTTTAAAGTAATAATAAAGGTCTTTTTGGTGTACGAAATCTTATAAGTTAGGAAAAAATATAATTTTTTATGTTATCAAAGAAGTATTTGTTAAAAAAGTCAATGTATGAACAACAGAAAAAAATAAACAAACGTTTCTTGTATATATTATATATACAAGAAACGTTATAAAACGTTAATTATATATCTTGTATATATTAACAAAATACAGAATATATTAAATATGCACTAATATTCACTGATATGAACTCGAGATACGTGCGAGCAAGAAACGAGTGCAACTCAAAACACTGTCAGATTAGTACTGTAAGCGAGCGGCATCAGTGGCAACGAGAGTGCAACACGCAGTCACTGACTCAACTATGTGGCACGAAACCTTCCACGGACAAATAATAATATCGAGCATAATTTCGAAATCAATATTTGGAGAGGAAAAAACGTAACTGAACCATTCATGGTAAGATAGTTGGTCACAGTATTTACAGGATTACAGTAAGTATTCTAAACGTGATCATCGGTATAATTGCTTATATGCATTTCCAAGATTAAGCAATTTGTTTTCCTAGTATTGAGCCCTTTTACGCTATGTAATTCCTTAATTGAAAATTTTGATCTTTTTAGAAATCATAAATTCTTTTATTATATTTTTAAGAACCGTTTATTGATGATAATGGATTTAGAAATGCGAATTTAGGAAAGCATTGAAAAGAAATGCGAACTATTCTAATTTATGCGCAGTAGAAAAGACTACGGATTTAGCAGACACATGCGAAGAATAGTAAATTGAACAAAAAAAAATTCAAAGGAAAAAAATATAAGTGAGAAAGGAGCCAAAAAAGATAAAGAGATAAAATCTAACTGAAGTTTAAATCGATAAAAGCGGCCTACGTAATAAAAGAGAAACTTGTAATTCGCTAAATGCAGAGACAAACTATTTGGTAAATGCTAATCAAAGAAAAAGATCGTCAGCTGTATCTGTTTGTTGATGAAAAACATCCTCAAACCGAAGTAACCAATGCAGGCCAATTCATTGTCATCAAGAAACCAGCTATCGAAAAACAGCGTGGTGTCTTCAACAAAGTCCAATTTCGCTTCGGCGTAGTTGCCGAAAGCCAGAGTCTTGTTTTATTTATATTATTGTACTGTAAAATGATAACGTATGCATTTAATGGTATATCATTGGGCCGAACTCTTGAACAATTCAAAATTTATCAAAATGATTTAAAGTGCGATTTAAAATATTATGTGCGCAAGAATCATGTGACACCACCGAACCGAATTCTTTTCATTTAACAGGAGACATCGTTATACAAAACGGCCACATTTTTCTTCTTAATGATGAAAATTTCCCAGTGTGGAATGTAAGAAAACAAGACAATAAATCTGCTGTGTATCTGAAATGGAAACTGCGCTTCACTGAGCAAAATGAGGATTTAAATCTACGGTTAAAATAATCTGTGACAAATTTTTCTTTCGTATGAAACATGTATTGCTTCTTATCCGGGATCTACCTCGTCACTTTCCTGTGACAAAAGGCATTACTCTTAAATAATTGCTCTAAATATCCTGCAGCTTAAGGTGGAATTTACCGGGGAAAAAGATTAAAGATCGCGTCATTTATGGGTCTTGGTCACGTATCTTGAAGACGTTGCCAGCACTCTACCGTAATTTGGAATAGTCGGTCCTAGGTGGTGCTTTCAGTACGCTCTTCGCATCACAGGTCGTTGCGGATGTTGCGGACCTTATCACTCATTCTCTGTCTGGGATTATTTTGTCTCCAGGCTTTCATAAAACCGTCCTCTGCTACACACAAGTTGCTTTTGTGTAGGTCGAGGTACTGTTTCCCCCCCCCAACCCCTCATAAACATGTGGGTTAGTCATCAGCACAACATCCGTCTTAAGGCAATCTTAAGATGAAAGGCTACACTTAAAAACAACGACAAGATTCGGTAAGTGGTCGCCCATTACGCTGTTCCTTTACGCTCCGTGGACAGAAGTACTCCAAAGTGTCCGCTCCTTTGACCTCTTCTAATTAACAGTAGGAAGACCATTTCGTCCGTCGCGGATGAAGCGAGACGTGTCTATTAGTGAGAAAGTTTCTTGGTTACGGAAGTGAGTTTAGAAGAGGGGGACATTAACTCTCTTATTCACTTCTGTCTCTTTATTCTTTTATTCCATTTATTTACAGATCTCTCTCTCTCTCTCTCTCTCTCTCTCGCTCTCATATACACCTTTTCTTTTAATTACTTTACTTTCTTCTCCAATGTCCGTGTGCATTTCTTCAGTATTTTTTTTTGTCATTTTTTTTACTTGCGCACCATTCATTAGCCTTCTGTTGTTTCCCCTCTCTTTTTGTTTTCGTTCTTTTGATATCCCGGCTTTCTTTACTTATGAAATCGATTCCATTTTCCTAGTGATCCTTCGATTTTTCTATTTCCTTATTTGTTTGTAGGGAGTACCATCTTTTCTTAAGACTTTTTTTAACTTTTTTTTCTGTTTTCAATCCATACCGAGTTTTTAAAACGTTTCTCAGCTATTTTTTTACCTCATTCTTTCTTTTCTGCTCTTTTTCTTTCTTATGCTTAATAAACAAAAATTTGTTTTCTTCCTTTAAAAATTGTAATATTTCTAAAACTTCTAATATATCCGACTGAACTGACCGACGTCTTACTTGTATGTGCACTTCTCCTTCTCTACTTGATATCTAATTGCCTATCTCTACTTATTCCTTCCTTTTCTTCACACAACTTAAAAAAGAAAGCTAACCAAGAGAATGAGAGAATGTATCACTTGTATTACGCCTTTAGTATTCTACTTAGATCATGTCAAATCCCCCACAGTCTGCTTCTTATGGGCCCAGATTACGCAGAAGCTATCGTGTTGGTAGGAAAAGTCGCAGTGGTGATGGCTCCATAAATAAAGGCGACAATGCTATCAGCAAATACAAGTTATTGTACACAGAGAGAGAGAGAGAGAGAGAGAGAGAGAGGATGGCGGTTTAAGCAAAAGAAAGAAGGCAATAGGAATCCCATCTCAGGTTGAAAACATCACTTAACTTTTTATGCTGTTATTTAGTCATAAAAGTGGTGAACAGTCTTTTAATTTAAATGAGAACGCACTGTTGCCTTCATTCTTTTCGTATTATTGGTCATTGACCACTCCTTTTAAGTAGAATCAGCCAAATTTGGAAGCATCTCATGAGAGTTTTCGTTTGGAGTCTTTTGAAGTTGCTGTCAAGCTCGATAGTTTTTAAACGAAGCATTCTTGCTATGATTAACCTTATGAAAATTTTTTTAGCCTCCTGACCTCTAATTTTGGAAAAATACTTTAAGCTACGCCATATCCCAGGTATAGCAACACATTTAATCTTATAATATATAAAGACGAATACTCATTTTTTTTCCCACAACATTAATTTGCACCGTTGGATCCCACTATGCAATTTAACATGGCCTCTCTGTTGGAATCAATGGACGACTTAAAGCAATGTTTATCCATAGTTTCGTGGGTTTTGACTTATATCACGAGCGTCATTTATTGGCAGGTATGTTTCTTGATTTAAATTTTGTCTCGAAGAATGTGTCAGATCACTCAATAATTTCTTTCATCGAAGACTGCTTTATTTTCTATTAGGTGTTTTTTTTTCCTTTGGATTCCTGGTTAATTTCTTATGCTTTGATTTTATCACGTAACACAGATCCAATAAAAGTTCTAGCTAGCTGGCAGATCTGTATCAAAGTTTAAAGTCAAAGCTATTCCAAATTCTCTTTATTATTATCATTATTTATTTATTTATTATGAAAATATCAACAACAGCGTAATATTTTTTGTTGGTCGCTATTACACTACCTAGTAGAAACACATACACATAGAAAGAGAGAGAGAGAGAGAGAGAAAGAGAGAGCGAGCAAAGCAACGTCCAACGAAGTGTCGGACCTGTACTAGTAAGCTACATGTCAATACGTTCGTCATATTTCTTCCCTTTAAAAGACGCAGCGTGTCGGTCACAGAAGGCTGGCTCAGTAGGTTTCGATCGGGTGAGTGCTAACTCAACGGGGACTTGTCAACGGAAGTCTTTTTCGCCGCCTGTTATTTATAGGTGCTCTTAATCATCGAAGGCTAGGGGGCGCTTTATTCGATATATGGTATCAGCGAACAGTTTATCCAAAATTTTATTGCTCATGAACTTGAGCGATCGACTGTTGCTATGAAGAATAAATTCTCAGGCTCAGGAAGAAGCGATTACTTCTTTTCTATTTAATTAATTCTTTTTTTTCCCCGCTTTTTTTTATTATTTCTCCTTTATTATTCTTCGGCGTGCGCATCTTCCTGTTTGTGTATGTAGCTGTATCCACCGAGACGCTTTTGATTTCGTCCAGGAATGCTAGCCTCTTGTGTCCGACGAGGTTATTTATTTCTCTCGAGCCAATTTCGCCATTCTCCGTGGACACATACATCACTGCTGCCCCAACAAATTATCAGTTTTCTGTTACACCATTAGCTGTGCTTCTCATCCATTTTCACGGGAAGTTTCACCAGCTTATACATCTTTTATAAGTTCTCGAAACTCATTTTCCACAAGAGAAACTCAGCAGGTATTTGTTTCCCTTTTGAATACATGTAGGACACAGTGAGGCTGCTTTTTACAAGTTCTGTTTATGGCCGAAACCGTGCCCAATTGTGCCATCTGAAAGCCATGACCTCGGCCAACGTCTGTTGAAATTACAGAAGCGTGAATTTTTTACTGGAAAGAGATCACCTCCGATGCAGTGAACGTTTTTTTTTTTTTTTTTTTTTTTTTTACTGTTGAAAGTTTCTATTTTAATAGATATTTCTGGAAGTATCTTCGTCTTTGAGAAGAGATGTTAGCAGAGGAGATGTTTATTTATTATTATTTTGTTGTGATGAAATGAAGAGAAGGCTCTATACAGGTAGTTGTATTAACATTTTCCATTTTCCCAGGAACGAAGTATCGACTATCTGAGCTAGGAAAAAAAAAAGATACACAAAAATAAAGAAGGAAAGAAACAGTAATTGAATGCCACAGGTTTTAGGTCATTTAGAAATGATGTTCACACCGTTTATTTTGTGTTGAACAGCTTAAGATCTTATATATTTCAGTTGATGTAACAATAACAATTGAGATTATATCAGGTTTTTTCTTTGTTTCTAACGTAAAATCTTTTCTGCTGTTCTATGTAGTCTCCCCCCCCCCTTTTTTTTTGGAATTGTCTTGATGGGGGAGAAAAGGCTCTGAGTATGAAATCTGAGTAAGGAGGACTCAGAACATTGCATTCGTGTATTTGTTTGGAGGATGAAATTGATGAGTAGGTACATTGTAGTGTTTATTCCAAAAGTGTTCACACAATTCAAATGGGAATTATTTAAAAACTGATTAATTAATTCGCGGACAGTGATGTGTTGTTTTCAAGGATAAGTTCCTTTATCTGTGATATATTTCCATCATTTTTTACACTCTATTAAAGCCTTTCCAATTAGGTTTTTAACATCGGGGCTGTTTCTGTGTGGCAGTTTTTACAATTTTGAAACAGATCTTCATCCAAGGGTACGCACTTTTTTTTGATATTTTTTTGATGGAATGAAAACTCAGCGAACACGGTTAGGTAGTCACATTTCAGAAAGCATTGCTTCTCCAAGTACAAGATTTATTTGAAGTAATGAAGTATAACTCATTTACCTATACCTAGCGGAGGAACTTTGAAATATAGTATTGTTGCAGTTTAGCGGCCATTGGATTTATTTTATTTTATTTTTTTATTTTTTCATTACACCGTGTATACAAGATCTCAACTGATAATGGGACAGCGTGGTAGCAAGGTCACTGCGGCATTTCTCTCTTCTGTTGAAATAATCGTTCTCAAAGGGAGGTGAAGATTTGTCTCTCTGAAACTGTAATTTTTCTTCTGTATAAAGAGGCAAACCGACCACGATAACACGCATTTAATGCACGTGATACAAAGACTCGTAATTCTCATTGAGTTAGCCGTAATTTCCGCCAAACTAAATTCCACCTTGAAATGTTTTCTAAATTTCGCGCCACCTTTCTAGAACAAGTAAAAATTTGACACATTTGACATGAAAATTAGGTGTGGGTATATTTTAAAACTAGCCATGATGTGGCTGTGCTACACCACGGCTCTACTATGCTATACACCCTCTGTCCAAAAAGAAACGGAACTTTTTCGAAAATAGAAGAAACTAGTGGCGCCACCTGTCGTATCTTTTTGTTGTCGAAAGCGGCAATCTTCATTAGTTTTGTGTCAACCTGTTTATGACATTTGTTTCGTTAGAAGTCGAGTTATAGTGCCAAGAGTGACAGTGTGTTTTGACGAACGGTCGGAAAATGAGTTTCAAACAAAGAGTTGCGATTGAATTTTGTGTTAAATAAAAGTTTTACCGAAACTCATCAAATGCTTCAAAAAGCATACGGTGATGAATGCTTATCGCGTACTCAAGTTTACGAGTGGTTTAAGTGATTTCAAAATGGTCGTGAGACGCTTGAGGACGACGAAAAGCCGGGCCGTCCAACAACTGGACTGAGCGAAGTTAACATCCAAAAAGTGCGTGATTTCATCAAAGAAAACCCGAAATCGTCCGTGAGATTGATTGAAGATGAATTGGAGATTCCAAAATCAATTGTGCACAACATTTTGACCGAGAGTGTTCGCCTTCGTAAATTGAATTCTCGATTTGTTCTCCACAAATTGACCGACGACCAAAAAATGTATGGAATTGAACACTGCAGAGACCTCATTAAAACCGCTCGTAAGAACTCAAACTTCCTTGAAACGATTGTTACTGGTGACGAAACTTGGTGTTTTGAGTATGAGCTCGAAACAAAGCGCCAGAGTGCTGAGTGGAGACCAGAAGAGGGGCATCCGAAAAAAAAGTCGCTTGGAGAAGTCAAAAGTAAAGACAATGCTGATTTATTTCTACGATTCCCAGGACATTATCCACAGAGAATTTGATTCGCCTGGCCAAACGGTCAGTGTTAAGTTTTATCTCGAAGTTTTGAAGCGATTGATAGCGAGAATTCGTCGCGTACGGCATGAATATCGTGACGACCGACCGTTCGTCAAAACACACTTGGCACTATAACTCGGCTTCTAATGAAACAAATGTCATAAACAGTTGACACAACACTAACGAAGGTTGCCGCTTTCGACAACAAAAAGATACAACAGGTGGCGCCACTAGTTTCTTCTATTTTCGAGAAGTTCGGGTTTTTTTTTTTGACAGAGGGTGTACTATCGGCGAATTAAAATTTTAGAAATACATTTGAAGGGCTTATAAAAACGTATTATCGTTTACTTTCTAAAAAAAAAACGTACTCTTAGACTAATAATCTACCTCAACCAAGCAAAGGATTTTAAAAAAAGTTTCTCTACATGTCGTTAAAAAGCGTATCGTATCAACAATAAGCACCCCACCAGGAAATTACTAGTGTTCACAAAGTGCCCTCACTTTGTGAACATTTACTCTAAATCAGTGCTTCCCAAAATGTGGGCCGCGGCTCCCCTTGGGGACCGTTAGTTTTGTTGAGGGAGTCGCGAAATAATGAAAATAAATTTAAAGTGTTTTAAGACTAAGTCAAATGTGTCTGTAAGATGCTAAGAATGTAATATTTGCATTTGAGTGTTGCAATATTCGCTGTGTATGTTTTGTATTGAATATAAATACAATAAATATTATAATAATATATGTCTGTATTACGATTTTTTTTCCGATGGGGACGTGAAATATTTTAATTTTTCGAAAGGGATCTTTTACATGCATAAGTTTGGGAAGCACTGCTCTAGATGATATGTTGAAAGACATTTGGTGGAATATTGACTCACTCATTACTAGGTAAGGTAAAAAATATATGTCATAATAATCATTTGTTTCAACTGTGATCTCTAGAGTACATCACCAGAAGATGGCTCTCTTATATGATTTCTTTTCTTGCTTGGAAGTACACACCGCTAATATTACGGCGAACTTGAGAAGTGCCCATCGTTGCATTTTACTTATTCATACAAATGTCGGATCAGCCGCTTTAGGAGATGGAATTGTACAGATAGATCAGTCCTTTATGTATATCACAACGTTTCTCCGATATAATAATCCCTAAATAACACAGTAGGTAGGAGTCAGATGCAAACCACTTAACATACACGAGCGATTAGGATTCAGCAGTCGGCATTACTTACATCTGAGTAATTCGCAGAGGCTGTCAGACGATTGTTCCGAAAAGTGTCATTTGCTGAACAATCCTCAAGTTCATAAGAGCTGTTGGACAGTTTCGATGTGTGTGTGTGTGTGTGTGAAGTTTACATACTCAGAAGTGCAAGTATTCGTGTAGAAACATTTCCACTGTTAAAATGAGTCGCGGATGTGCTGCGTACCCGGTTTATAGAGGTCAGCCGTATGAACTTGTCTACGAGTTTGGACCACGAAGTGAAGTTAGTTGTTTCATCTCTCGCTTACCTGTTTAGAGAGCGATTCAACACATAGAATGCTTCCTTTAGTATTGTATAAGGACACTATTTGAATTGTTAGCATTACACTACATCACAAAATGTCTTTGAACTAATAAAGCATTCGCTGATATTGCTGCAAGATGCATGACTCAACGTGAAAATGCTTTGATGCACACCTTATGTCTCAGAAGCAATTTATTAAGTCTTTTCTCTAATGAATACGTTAATATTAGCTAAGCCTCATCAGATGCTTAGCTATAAACCATCTTTATTAAATCCTATGAGGAATAATTCACAAAATGTTGTCCTTAGTTGGTGTACCTAAATAGCACCTTATTCTTGTTGAGCACAATGAGTAGATTATAATCCACCATAATTTAGGTTTTGTTATCCAGAGTTTTGAACTGCTGACCAATATATATAATATATATATATATATAAAAAAAAAATTATATATATATATATATATATATATATATAATTTTTTTATTAAATATATATAATATTTTTTTCTACAGATACTTCGACTGTACTTATCTTTTATATAAACTGGTATCGAAAAACCTCACTACTCTCTTAGTAATCTGTTAAAATTCAAATCAGCAATCGATCAATAAAATTTTCCTCTTCGATTTCGGACTCATTAACTGCTTTTTCTTTTCTTTCATCGCTTTACCACTGTCCTCCAGAACTCGTTCTCTTCTGCAGTACTTTCAAGAAAGTATAAAATATGCAGTCATTCAAAAACTTTACTAACCATCGTATTTGTTTAAATATATATCATATTTTAAGGTGTAAAGGAATAGTTTGTTATAGTTTTAGTTGCTATAAAACATTAGCGAATTAGAGATTCCCCCCCCCCCCCAGTTTCGACTATATGTTTTTCTCTTATGAATTATTATGGTAGAAAGATTGGAATTTAATTGATAACATTCAATAAAAATAATTTTGTTTAAATGAAACTACGAGCTAAGAGATTAGTAATTCTGATTAGAATTTCTCCTCTATTGAGATTAAGAGAAAAAGTCTTAAAACATAAATTCATTTATTGAGACTATTTTAAAATAAAGATAGAGAGACAGCCAGACAGATAGATAGAGAGAGAGAGAAAAAAATTAACTTTTTTCCAACCCTTCGTTAATCCTCGTCGATCAGGTATGCTGGCTCGAAGTTCTGAACTTGTCTTAAAAACATTTTTAATTGCATCTCGCCTTCCGCTTCTATTTCGAATACTGAATTCAGGAAACCCTTCATTTAAAAAGTCGGGTTAGCTCTTTCCCTTCCACTACGCTATGCAATTTAATGCGCGCACCCACACACACACACACACACACACACACACACACACATATATATATATATATATATATATATAGGTAGGATAGATTTTAATAAACAGATCGTCAGACATGCAAAGAGCGAAACTCGCCATGTTGGAATCTTGGGAATCATTTCAATTAAATTATTTTCCTCTCTTTTTCCAACAGAGTGCCTCACCGTCTCTTCATCTTTAATTAGAATAGACTGTTGAGCTCGTCTAGTCTTTAATTAAGTGGAGGAGCCATCTCCATCGAAGGCTATGGGGTGTACTTCAGTGCAACCATTGACTTCTTTAATTAAGGTTCGTCAACGAAATAAGAACGAAGAATTTCTATAGGAATAGGACAAGTTCTTTTCGAGAATGCATCTAAACAAAGCAACTGCGCCATCTTTTGGTGATTTAATTAAATCTCTTTTACTACTTTGATTGTTGTCTGAATATAGGTGGCATCTGTGGCCTGAACAATCACAAAATACTGGGATGGACTGTGCAATAGAAGGAAATAACACCTGGATAAAGAGGAAATGGAATGGATGCACATTTTATATTAACGGAGGGTTAATATAAGTTAGGACAAGAGAATGGGATATAAACATATATATTTTCAATTCATTTCCATTGTTTAGCGATCAGGATTATTTAGTATTCATTTGCATTCTAGACATAACTTAGTTTTCGATGCTTCCTTTAATTCCTTTCGATAACATAATATGATTGCAGATCACATTTGAAAGGAAATCATTTTAAAGTCACAGATGGTAAATTCAGACAAGTATCTTGCTATGTTTCAGTAATATTCCTTCATAAATGGATCAAAATAACGTGAGACAAGAAATAAATATTCATTAATATTACACGTGAATTCAATATTCCATTCTGTCTTATCTCCATCTTCCTTTGTCTAATTGGTAAAGTTACTTGATTAGACCAAATAAGTTTAACATCTTATGAAATAATTTATATTACGCAGGACGATCAATCTAATCTTCATACTTTTCTTTGTGTCTGTCAATCCTATGGGTGTTCTTTAGCTAGTTCGGCAGGGAGGAGCTGGCGAGAAAAGCACTTTCTCGAGGAGAAAAGAAACATCCATATTCCTACATGAGAATTGCTATCTCACTTTTTCCTTCGATTACAAAGGCATTGTTAAAAATGTCTGTCGCTCATAGATTCAAATCTGTGACTTCCATCCGAAGGACGTCGTCGTTACCGACTACGCTACGGAAGTGGTCGTTTAATATTAAGAGCTATGAATTGATGTGTAAGCTACTTGGTTGGCAGCCCAAATTTATATTATAGTCAGCAGTTCTGCATGGGTATTCTTTTTATCTCT
This sequence comes from Typopeltis vanoorti, assembly GCF_054136105.1. NCBI lineage: Eukaryota > Metazoa > Arthropoda > Arachnida > Uropygi > Thelyphonidae > Typopeltis > Typopeltis vanoorti. Next base: position 129,585,933 of record NC_143549.1, read on the forward strand.
AAGAATTAAGCACCTTCGTAGCGCAGTTGAACGAACGACAGAACATGCGTCGTTCGATTAGAAAAGACTTGAGTTCGATTTTCGTCATGATGAGAGGAATCGTTATGTGACTTTTTTTAAGTGAAGATGAGTTAGTCAATCTTCTACTGAGGCAGAAGGGTTTTTCTGGAAGCTGGGAGTTTTCATCCCGCATGCATACAAATCGGCCAGAGAACAAATGCAGTTAACTGACAAAAATGACTGTTAATGGGTGGTAGATGGCGTCGCATTATGTGGCTGTAGTGAGTAGATGGAGGTTAGTAGTGTAGGCGGTGGTTACTATGGTATAGAGTCTTCTCCCGCGATGGGATCTTGGATTTGGATGCCACGGAGGTGGAACAGTAGTAACAATAATAAGTATTGTTTGGTAGTTTTTTTATAGTGCAAAGCCAATAACCTTAATTAAAAACTATGCAGTCATCAGCATTCATAGCTACTTTAAAAAAAAGTTATCTGATCATTATGAAGGATGCTTAACATTTTCACCTCTGTTTACTCAACAAACATTATTTTCGTGATATAATTATTTTTAGCACCTCCAGTAGCCCAGTTGGTAATGACAACAGCCTTTGTTTTGAATGATTCGGATTTGAATCTCATCAAGCATGCGAAAAGCATTTATAAAAAACTTCTCCACTAAAGATAAGTTAGGTGTCTCTATAGCAGGATTTTCTATCCTGAAAATTTGGGCTTTTTTTTGGGTTGCTAAATAAACAAACCGGATATAGGAGATTATAGATATGGGATTAACGTTCTATCTTTACTAAATTAGATTTAGGGACACGCACACTTTTATAATTGGAGTAAATGGGCACATTGTTTCATTAAGTTGACAAGTAGGTTTGGTGTGAAATACGAGGTAGTTAGAGCCATAGCAAACTCTATTTTTTTTTCCAAAATTAAAAAAAAAAATCTGCCAAGTTTTTTTTTTTTTTTTTTTACTGATTTCGTTTCCTCCTTTCAAAACTAGTATTTGGTTCGATAAATCCTGTCTTATAAGCATCCAAGTTATTACAGGTGTCCCTCCGTGTTTGTTTCATTAGCAGATTACAAGTAATTGATTTCTAATGAGCTGTCCTTATCACCAACCAGCCACTAGATAAACAGCGTGATTCTAAACTACCTTTATTGTTCAATGCACAAACATTTGCAGGAGAAATTCACAGAACTTTATTGCACCTTGGATGCCATACAAGGTTTTCTGAAAATAGTGCTAAGCACAGCTTAATTATGCTCACCATGATAAGCCAGCAATTTAAAAAAAATCTTAAGAAAATTCTAAACCAATCTAAGATATGACAAAACGGTAAAGAATACATTTTTTGAAGTGAAAATGAAGAGGGACGCAATGAGACGTGCTAATACATTTCCGTCAGATTATCTTCCATATTTTACTGAACTGTAGAATGCGTTTGCATCATCATTGCCAATATTTATTTTGCTTTGTATTTTTATGTAACTTCTCTCACCCACAAATCGTGAGAGGGTATGGATATTTTTTCTACTTTTTAAAATTAAAAGACGATTGCTGTTGCGAGACCCTTTCTAGGGAGGACAAAGCGATGATAATCTTGTTGTTTATTTCCGAGTACAACTTTTGCATGTACTCCATATTCCATCCACTTATTTCAACATAACCATAGCATTAAAACACTTGCAACACTTCTCTTATACTTAGTTAGGAATTCCCCGTGTGCTATTTTACTTTTAATTTTGTTTGAATTATAATTATGTAATAAATAATAAAGAACATCTTAGTTTTACTAGAATAAAATGCATGGTAAGAAAACCATAGGTTAGTGTATTGTTTTATGAAAAGTGTAAAGGATCAAGTTTGTTTTTTTAATAAAAAAGGGGGCGCCTGTTTAAAAGAGTCTGAAACGAATAGTGTAGGAAATGCATTACTGGGTAGTGTAGCCAAACTTCATGAAAGGATAGCCTTAATTTATTGAATATGAAAACCAACTAAGAGTGACATAAAGCAATTAAGGAGCCATATGTTAGGGTTTCAAACAGGATCGTTTGAGATTCCAGACAAGATGACACTATTGTGACTGGGTATATGAAATATCGTGGTCCAATAACACATTCTATCTCTCTCTCTCTCTCTCTATCTCAGCGCTTAATTGCGTTTCACATAATCGAAGAACACGCAGTATTAAGAATGCTTTTAAACCTCACACAGTCATCATTTTAAAGAATGACTGGCTCTTCAAAAGGGATGAAAGAGGATTTAAACAAAGAATAAATTGAAGCAAAAACATTCGAGTGGGACACGTGCCCATTAAAAGGGTACGTGTCCCTCTTTTTCTACCATATCTGCTTCTGTATTCAAATTTCCGTTTACAGTCCAAGCCGTGGTTTGCCAACAAGGGTGTCAAGGTAAACTGAAGGAAAAATTACAAATTTAAGACATCGGACGAAGCTTAAGACAAAAAACTTCAGCTTCATTCTTTCCTACACCGAATCTCTCAACAACTGTAAAACAAAAATTCATCATCATCTCATCTCATCTCATCTCATCTCATCTCATCTCATCTCATCCACTTGATAATGGGTTGAGTCCACTAAGAAGAAAGGTTCCCACTTATCGCGATCTTTAGCCATCTCACTCATGACTCTATAGCTGGGTAGATGGGAATGTTCGTTCAGCAACTTTATCCAAGTACTTCTTGGTCTGCCTCTAGGTCTTTTTCTTCCTATATATCCATTCAGAGCTAAATATGGGAGTCTATGAGGTCCCATTCTCTGAATATGACCAAACCATCTCAGTTGATGCTTAATGATTGTGTCTATTATATTATCTGGGAAGTTTAAATCTGTTCTGACTTGATCATTAGTCTTGTGTTCCATCCAGTGGGTGTTATTAATTTTTCTGAGGCATTTCATTTCAAATGCTTGAAGTTTCTTGATTGGTTGTTGAGTTAATCTCCAAACTTCTGAAGCATAAGTAGCTGTTGGGATAATAATTGTTTTATATAATTTTAATTTTAGCCTCCTTGGGATTTTTTTATCTTTCCATATTTTGTTTAGTTTATTCATGTTGGTCCAACCTAGGTTTAGCCTGTGTTTTACTGTTTCCATATTGTTGAGGTTACTAGATAAGATTGCCAAGATAAACATATTTATTAACTTGTTCCAGCAGATGATTTTCGAGATTTATAGAAATATTTTCTTCTTCTCTACCTATCTTCATTATTTTTGTTTTATGATGATTTATTTTCATACCCTAAGTTTTACAAGAATCATTTAAAATATTAATAGTTTTTTCTAGCGTGGTTTAGAATCTGCTAAAATAATGATATCATCCGCGTTTGTTATGTGATTAATGTTGGTACCATTGATTTTACACATGGTTCATCTGCTATGGTTTTACAGACTTCTTCTAGGAAGATGATAAAGAGTTGAGGTGAGAGAGGGCATCCCTGCATTACACCTTTCTCGACTTTGAAATCCTCGGTTTTAATGTTGTTCATTTTAACAAAAGCTTTAGTGTCTCCATAATAATTTGTAATAAATGTTAAAATATCTGAATCCATTTTTATGTTTTTTAGGACAGTGATCAACTTGTTTCTATTAACTGAATTAAAGGCTTGCTTAAAATCTATAAAACAACAGTATATGGGCAGGTTGTATTCCCAATATTTTTCTGCTATATTATTAATGGTGAAGATATGGTCTATGGTGGATCTATGTGGCCTGAATCCTGCTTGGTTTTCCTCTATGATTTTTTCTGTAAGCACCTGTGTTCTCTTTTGTATAATTCGAATGAATAGTTTATAACTATGACTTAAGAGTGTTATGGGTCTATAATTTTCACATATTCTTAGTGAATTGGTATAATAATTCCTGTTTTCCATTCAGTTGGGATTACTCCAGTATAAAGAATTTGATTAAATAAATTCATTAAGAAATTAATAGCTTCCTTGCCACCATATTTCCATAGTTCTATAGATATTTCATCTTTACCCGTAGCTTTTGAAAGGTTCATTTGGTTTATTGCATTTATAATTTCTGCTGGAGTTATGGGTGGTGCCTTTCCATATATCATCTTTTCTGTTATACTTTCCTCCTCCTGTTCTTTTTGAAATAACGTTTGATAGTAGTCCTTCCAAATTATTTTAATATTTGGTATTGACCCAGTTTCTAGATTGTTTTTATTTTTCATTGTTAATGGTTTATCTTTATAGATCTTAGTTAATTCTTTGATAATTTTGTATACCGTTTTATTATCATTTCTTTTATTAGCTTCTTCGCACAGTTTTGCTTTTTTCCTCCAACCAGTTATTTTTGGCAGATGTGCACATTTATCAATTTTGATAAATGTGCACATCAATAAGAATCTTAAAAACAAAATTTATCAATTTTGTTTTTAAGATTCTTATAATGTTTATTTTCTTCTGTATTTTTTATATTTAATATATGCTTTGCTGTTCTTTTTTCTTCTAAAGTATTTAGAATTTCAGAAGTTATCCATTCATGATTTGGTCTTGATGTTGTACCAAGTATGTTTCTTGCAGTACTTGAAACAATTTTTTACCTTGATTCCATGTATTTTCTATATTGTCATAAGAAAACAAAAGTTATAAAATATAAATTTTAAATTCAAGAGCGCCAAAGAAGGAAATGTTGCTTCAGTAGCATCGTGAAAGCAGAACCGTACTTATGCACAGGCACACGAGGCTCTAGCTGGGAGCCCCGAAAAATAAGGGCCGATTTAGCCAGATGAACACTTCAACATCGCTCAAACGCTAAGCTTACTCTTCCTAATATCCACTTAAATAAATTCACTGATTCACTGGTGGAAAAAGCAATTCTCCCAGACCAACCCCCCGCGATGAGACTGACGGGATTCGGACCTTATTTTGCAATTGGGAACGCGACTGACAGCTTCGAGTGCTTTAATAAATGAAGCACCGAAGACAAATCGAGCTGCAATTCCAGTGGACAAACTTGTTGATAATTATCACATTCAGTAATGATTTATAATCTCGGCTCATTCGCAATATTTTTTTTAAATAATTTTTTAAATTAATATTAAACGCCACCAGAACATTCATGCCTTGTTTATAAGGAGATATGAAGCAAGGGATGGTACGATCCAAGTTTACGCTCTTCACAAAAGTAAAAAGAACAATGAGCTGGGCTGGTCATTAGTAGTAATCAGTAAAACATTAGTAATGTGACTGTACAGCAAAGTTATAATTAATCACACGTTAGCATTGCGAGTTAATTTCGCTTTCCACCATGACTGCAGTTTTCTCAAAATCTGAATTTCCTTTTATTTATTTATCTATTTTTTATTTGTCAATTTCTCATTCTCATATTGAAGTTCTCAAACCTAGACGAGCTTGATTATTGATTTCCATCCACTGTTTTCTGACACTACCAGTAAGACAAGGACGGAAGTGAATTGCCTGCTGCTGTTTTGGGAGCTTTCAAAATCAAAGTTCATGTTTTGTGTTCCTTCACCTACGCAGAGGCGTAGTTGGGGGCTGGGTGGAATGTCCGCCCCGGGCGACAGTTTGAACCATTTGAACTTTTGCAGTTAATTCTAAAATAAAGTCTCGAGAATTCATTTCCAGATATTATAATACTACTACAAATTTTCCTCACAATTTCTGTAAGTGTTGTTAGTTGTGAGAGGAGTTTTTAGAAATAAAATTGATTAAGAATTACCTACATTACTATGAAATAGACTTCGCCAATGTCATCGACGATTTTGCTAACAGAAAAGCAAGAAAAATAACATTTTAGAATGTTGAAATTAAAGTTTTTCTTCAAAAATAAACATAGTGTTTTAATTTTTCCAATACGTCGTTTTGACTTTTTGTAGTATTTTTGGTGTATCGAGTGTGTATCGAGAGGGGGCGGCAAACTCAGGGATCGCCCCGGGCCGCAAAAGCTCTAGCTACCCCACTGCATCTACGGCAATAATGGTAATTGGTAACAGAATAAACGTGTTAAAAAAAGCTGTTATTACACGCTGCACACATAGCAATCCTCCCATAATAGTAATCAGCCCATTGAATAGGTTTTTGAAGCCTTGATATTTTTTATTGTAGTTTTAATTGTTCTCCATGCACTTCGATACCAGAAAAGATAATCTTCTTGCAGCAGTCTCATTCAACTGAATGACGAATCTTTTCATATATCCGGACTGTGGGTGCAGTTTCTAACCTTAATTTTTGAAGTCCAGTTTTGTTTTGGGAATACCGTCGTTAGTTCTTATTCTAATCTACTGTATAACTAGAAGACACTTTTTCCTTTTAATGGAATCTAATAGTAAACTACCGTATGCGTTTGATGTACCGTATGGTACACCGAAATAGAGATTCCTACTAATGGATTTCATAAACCTCCCACGAGAGAGAGAGAGAGAGAGAGAGAGAGAGAGAGAGAGAGAGAGAGAGAGAGAGAGAGAGAGAGAGAGAGAGAGAGAGAGGGACTTAGTGGATTTTGCTACTAAGAACTTTCGGGATTTTGTCAGGTCGAAGGTAACTTTCTTCTCCTGGTGTAACTCAACACCTTGCTTACTGAACTAGCATGAAAAAAAAATGAACTTCGGTTTTCAAAGCGGGGTTCTCACCTTATTCACTTTTAGCGCACACAGGTAACTAAGAGTGCCTTAAAAAGAAATGAAAATCTCACCCGTCATAAAACTCAAAGAAATATATATTTCTTAACAATTTAAAATTGAACTTAAATGAAATACTCTAACTAAACTATTGTTTTTTCATTAGAATATTTCAACCAAATAAAATTTAGTGGCTAATAAACGACAGTATAAATAAAAAAATGTTTATTTTTTATTGTCATATTTTAAATGCATATGTAAATATTAATAAAGACGCAATTGTTTTAATTTTTTAAAATAATAAGCATATTGAAGTTATTAAATAATAAACAGATGCGTTTGTAACCCTTTGGAAATGATTGCTTTAATAGTACTATATTCTCTGGTCGCAATATAGGACCTTTTTTTCTTCGGCCGGTTTCTGAGTTAGGCGATCTTTCGCAAATGCAAGGTTCCCGCTCCTTCCTCAAACTCAGATTTTTAATCCCTCAACTCAAAACCGACTGTAGATTTCACAGTTATTACAAACAATGAAATATATACATGGTGTTAGGGTTAGGGAGCACGACATGTCGGTAGCTGTCTGCCATTATCCCTCCTCGGATAGCTTTCCTTTATTCATAGCTTGAGTTCAGTGACGGTTAAAGGACAGGAACTACCTACCCGCCTGTCTTCATAAAAAGTTAAGTCTAAAAAAGCTCTGTTTGCTCCCTTTGTAAATAAAATATATTAGGGAATTTGTTTTATTTATTGTGTGCGCACAATTGCCTGTTTTTATTATTACTAAATAAGAATAAACACATTTTCATTTCCTTTAACTATTACAAAAATCAGCGAAGAAATAGTTACTGAATACTTTACAGCCAGAAGCTTCTCTGGATTGAAAGTGAAAACAATTTTGGTCAGAGATAAACTGCTTCACGTTCTTGTCTGTTGTATAAAATGAAATGCGACTTTAAACCGAATTAAAACGTGAGAAATGAGCTATATTGAATTTCAAACTTTAAATATTATAATCTTCGGTGCTGTAAATATCCCGAGATGAATGCAGTTTGCTGCTAGAGGCTGGTGGACTGAGTAATAACTCTTCTTGTTAATTAATAAATTGTAAATCAATTAATTACTAAGGTTATAATTACTTAAGCTCTTAAAATATTCCAGTTCAATTATCTTCTTAATTATCGGAAAACACACACATAAAGTGAATAACCAGAGACCTACGTTTTATATCTAAGTAAAATAACTATCATCTGCATCTCGTAAAGTTTTATGAATGTTGAAAAATGAATTATGAAAAATTAAGAATAATCATACCACTAGATGGCGATACCGACTAAATGTTAATGGGAAAAGTATTTATTAAGGAATGATTTATGGTATTTTTTATGAACTGTCGATTGGTTTTGAAGTAATAAAATGGATCTGAAGAGTCGTGAGAGGAATGATTGCATGAGAGGATGAAATTAACTTGAATTATTTAGTTTGATTGCTTAAATGGTAATTTGAAATATTCTTCAATACTGGTTTATGTGCAAGCAACCCTCATGTTGTTAGAAATAAAAAATACATAAAAACGAATCTAAAAATTAATTAAACTATAATTAATTAAATACCATACAATTAAATATAAATGTAAACATAAAAAATAAAAAAATAAAATAAACTAATAAACAATAAAAAATAAACGAATAATCAATATGTAATAAATTAAAATATAAATAAAATTTAATATAAATATAATTTTTATTATATTATATTAAATATACAATTAATTAAATATGTATATTAATTAAATATTGGTAAAATAAATTAAATATCAAATCGCGAACACATAAATGATTACATTATTGACAGTTACACGAATTAATCCACAACTGTAATGGTTATAAACACTACTTGGTGGTGTATTAAATCTTTCGTTCTTTTCCCTTCGAATTTCAGTCCCTTAGAGGAGCATACCCTTCAATGATCGTGTGCATTTGATAATCTGTCATTCTGAGACGTGTTCCTTCTTCAGATATCCCCGCACTTATTCTTGTAGGTCACGTATTGGAAGTGCATTGAAATTCCAGAGGCAAAGTAAATAATTTAGAGTACTTGTAGGAATTTCTACAGAAACCACAATTCTATAATTGCATACTGCAGTTGCCAATATCATTGTTGAAGTAGCTCGCAGCAAAAGCTGCTTGATATCGCGCGCGAGCATAGTTGCACGTGTCACATCGAAATGTGCAATGAATAATACAGTTTTGGTTCTTCGTTAGTGAAGGCAACAGTGATACTATACTTCGTTAATAAGTTTGTTAAAAGCAGGTAGTAATTAATTTACTTTCTAATGATTTCCTTTTCAATGCTATTTGATTTTTTTTTCTTTCAAATTAACACACACATCGAATAGACTTCTTCTCTGACATTAAATGAATGCAATAAAATGTAGATGCGTGAAATATTTCGTTTCTTTACCTCTAGTCCTATCATTCGTAAACGGCTCCTTTTGCTATAGCCCAGTAGATAAGAGGTAAGCAGTTTTATGATTTATACATAATCATTTATTTATTATAATGTCTAATAGATCACTGATCCATTAAGGATTACGGTAATGTGATTAAGAATTAATAATAAATCCGAAGAGTGCTTAGTATAGGTAGAACAGTTCCATAACAGAAATAACTTAACTATGGGTGGAATGCGATAGCCCCCAAGACTCACTTGTCTTGATGTTTTTGACTGTAGCAAGTAAGAGTGATATCAATTCAAATTAAAGTATGTTGAAATGGATTTGGTAAAAAAGTTCTAATCTAAAAGCTGCTGGTTGAAGAGCGAATATATAATTCACGCGGGAAACAAATTTGGTGATTACGTATGCTTTCAAATTAAATACTATATTTATATATTGTATAATATCCAATAAACTAACGTTATTGTTTTAGGAGCTATCTGTTTGTAATACTTTAAACTGTAGTAAATTTTATACTTTTAAAACATTAATCTTGCGTCAAAATTATTATAATAAATATTTTAAAATTATATTTAAATACCGTAAAGGAAGGATATGTTAAAGTATCTGAATGTCCGAAATACAATTTGCGATACTTTCCTTGTAAAAACAAATCGTAAAAAAATGTGTGTGTGTGTGTGATAAACAGCTTATCTTTTTTACTGGAGAAAACTTCTGTGTTGACTGGCACGTGAACTTCTGTTAATATAAACGACTGTTGAAATATTTACCCGCATCTTTTTGTGCAGAAATATGTTTAGTAGAAATACATAAAGCATTTCTCAGTCTAGTTAATTGCTTCTCATTAATTTCTATGTTTAATGAGACTGTGATATACTATCGAAAATTTGATTGTTTACTGCCTCGAGCAGCATGTGACACTTCCATTTCACTTGCAAAATGTGCTATTAGAGAGAGTTTTGTTAATTCCACAAGCGTGTGATGAAAATAATGCTTCCTATTTTTTTAAATAAAAAAATTCTACTTTTCAGCAGCGTAATAATTTATTATACTTTCCCATACTTTTGTGTGGGTTGACACTTCTGCCATTACAGATCTATCAATTGCAGCTATAATGGCGCAGTGCGAGGAGACGATGTCCATGAAGGTAAGAGTATGCAATAGTTATACAGCATGCTCGTTACCAAAGTATTGCTAAAGTACTCAGTTTTATCGTGACCGACTCATAGAGGTATCGGACTACTAGTAGAAGTGAGTCATCATTATTTATATTTTACAAAAATATTTACTCCGGTTATTGTTAAAAAAAAGGAGACATTAACTTGAGTAGGATAATTTCGCATTTCTGCCCTCTCACGCTGGCCAATTATAACCGAAGAATCTATAAACGCCTTTTTTAAATTCAGTTCATTTTTCATGAAGGAGAAGATAACATCGTTTTTTTTTTTTTTTTTTTTTTTTTTTCCCTCTTCATTTAACAACCATTGCCAGAGCAGAACCGAATTGGCTCTTCATCTTCAGACAAGTTTCGAGTCAGGCTGTTGTCCGTTATGGACTTCGCACGTGACGATGCTGGCTGTGAGCATCGCTCGATGGCTGCAGGAGAATGACCCCTGAGACTGCGTCGCGTATCGCGAACATTAACACGAACGGTATTAGAGAGAGAGGTTAAAATGGTCTGTCATGAGAAACATCTTCCTAGAAATTACTGTAAGCTACGTGGACGCTTGTCACGGTGCACAGATGACTAAAGGTTCCCCTCACTTGGGTCCTCTATCAGAGTCAATTAAAAAGAAAACTGCATCTGAAAGAATAAGAGAATGTCAATACGTCATTTAATTTCGATGAAACAAGGTGGACCTCCGTAAATTGTTTTCGGCTTCGTCTTCCCTTTCAGTGAGTTGATCGACGTCATTAACACGTCACATACACACACACACACACACACACACACACACACACACACACACACACACACACACACACACACAGACAAAGTTTCCCCCAAAATGATATCCCTCGTGAATTCATTATTTATTTGTCAAAACCGTCACTCACCCTCACTTCCCATTTCCTCTGTTACTTGTTCTCATTTCATTTCTATTTGTTTAACGCACTCCCCTCTTCTCTCGCAATTTCCTTTCCCACACACCACTGCTGTCCATGAAATCGTTTGGAGTCATTCTTGTGACTCAAACTTCTAATGAATTTCAGACATCGACAAATATCTAACTAATCTCGTCCACATGTTCATTATATCTTTCAATCCAGCTGCTCCATTTATTAGCCTATTTGAGTCTGATTCTAATTGATATTTCCCTTCCAGCTGTCTCGCATGTCATAATCCCCTTTCGTTTCATTCCATTCTGGTGCGTCACATTGATTACTGTAACTGTTTGCCACTCTTCCTCTTCGAGACAGTATCATCAACATTCATTAATGCAGATCTCTCTCTCTCTCTCTCTCTCTCTCTCACTCACTCACTGCCGACTCTTTGCGACAGCCTGTATTTCTACGTCTGATGTCAACACCAACAGAAGTATCTCGAACACCCCCCCCCCATCCCCTCCGCTTTAACTCCACTTGTATTAAAAGCCATCAACAATCAGATAGCTCCAAGTGAATTCTATCGCCCTTTCAAGATATAAATCTTAATTACAAAACACCGACTCCGAGCGCAAAACAAGTGTCTCCCCCCCCCCGCCACCTCCTCCCCGAGAGAGAGAGAGAGAGAGTCGTGACGTGTCAACAGTGATTGGTGTGAAATGGACATTCTCTTTCCAACACACCCTTCGTTATTGATGAGTTTTGGGCTGTCGTTAGGCACGGGGGTCTAAGAGGCTATTATTGGCAATAGATTGTAGTCTGCGTGCGTGCGTGCGCGTGTATATGTGTGTGTGTAGAAAAGCAGGCCGAAAGAAGTAAGGGTAAAACGTTTTTGCTCGGATCACCGACGCCCGCACCACTTTCCGAGGACGGTCTGCCTAGCACCAGCCTGCAATTATACAGGCGGGAAATTGTATGTGTGTGTGTGTGTGTGTGTGCGCTTGTGTAAGTGTATTCGCAATCAATCGATAACCGTGGACGTTCCAGTCTCTTACACCAGTTGGCGCCACCGATACACAGTCATAAGAAAGAGGTTCGCGGCGAGACATCAGCAATTCACGGATGTGTTCGGATCTAGGGCGTCTGTGTCCATCGCGGCCCTGTTGGTGATCCTTTGGTTCTTTGACATTGTTCGGCTTTGATCAGCGGGACCCAAGCTGGCCGCAGGGATGGTTCGCGAGAGTGTGTAATACTCCACGCTTTCTGAAAGCGGAATGGCCGTTGGTATCGTCTCGAGGGTCGGAAGAGCTGTAAAAAGGTCATCCGGTAACCGAACGGTGAGTGCTTAACATTTCTTGTTCTTTGAATAGTGAGGAAGAATCTTCATTTACAACCATTACGACTTCATTCCACGGGGAGTCGCACATTAATGGAGACAATCGGAATGGCTTCTCCCTAAGACATAGAAATGCCTCAGTAAGTTTTGTTTCCATTGCTCCAAAGTTTATTCGATTCACGATTCGAGGAGCTTGAAATAAGGTCCATCGAGCAATGTCAATTGATCGACTGTGTCCTCTCCTTCTCATTCCAGCGAACTTGGATCATTATTGCATATCATCCTCTGTCCAATCGATAGCGTAATCACTAATGCATACATCTCTTCCTCGTCCCTGTTTCTGCAAGCTCCCAATACGTCTTAGGACATTTCCGCACTCAGCATGCAACTGCCATTCAGAATCAACAATTCGTTGCTCACGATTAACAAATCAAATATGTTATTCTCATTCTCTGCATGCCGGACGTTCGAACTATTTAACAAATGCCGGATCAGTTATTTCCATAAAATAGCATCAGTTAAGAAGATATGTTTTTTAAAAAAAGAGATAAAAGTGATGCATTTTTAATACAATACCTAAAGAAACGGTTTATTTTGGGTTCACTTTAATGGCAGTGTTTACCAAATAGATTTTAGATCAAAATTCATTAAAAGTTTTCCTGTAGGAAATTTTCCACCACATAATGAGACCCAAAAAAAGATTTAAACAATAGAAAACTTCGTAACGCAATCACCAAACTTTTTATAGCTCACGTAAGGTCATTAATGCATTTACAACCCTGCCCTGACAATGCAGTTAACTAAATTATTGGTTTAGGTGCCCGCCCCTTACTTTCCAACTTTCATCGTTCTGTTATCTAAGAATTACGCCTCGCCATGTTTAAAATGGCCCAATGAAATTTATTATTAACTTTGGTCGGGTTGGATAGGGAATTAAATATACATGGAGGGTTAAGTATTGATTTATTATTACTCAACTCGGCAAGAAAATGCGTTAAATTTTAGTTTCTTTCTTGGCTCTTTACGAAATGACTTTTAGACTACATCTTACAGCATTTTTAATTCATCTTACTTGTAATTTGATAGCATGAAGAGAAGGAGTTAAAATATAACTGTGAAAAGGGTAAACGATGAAAAGACAACCTGTTATTAACAATAAGAAAACAATTATTAAAGTGAACTTTGTTACATTTACAGTTTAAGTGTGCAACACGACACTTCAGGACCAAAAATGTCATCCATGTTTATGATTTTATAAGAGATGATCGCGCGATACACACAAAACCACACGTACACACGCTGACAGCATCCATTTACATGTATGCTTATGTATTTAGCTATGAGAGAGTGTCGGAATAAAAGTATATTGCAAGCTTTTAAACTACAGAATAACAGGAAAAGCCGGTTTTTGACTTGTAGTGATAAATATCATAACTCGCTACTCTTTGCCCAGATGTGAAATTTAGTTTAATAAATAGCGAATAAAGTTCGCTATTTATTTAAAAGCATTTCCTAGTATGAAAGAGTTCGCTAATCTCGAAGCATCTAAATAGACGAAAGAAAAATAAGAATAGGATTGTGCATTGATCAAGATAAATTCTATGCAATGCATTAATGGTCATAGCTTAAAAGTAAGCTATGACCATTAATGATTACCCAATCGTAATCATCATCATCATAATGGTTCGTTTGGCAGTGGAATCAAAGTTCTCGAAATAACCTTCGGAATGTCTTAGAGCTTTTAAAGACACTACAGAAACTGCAATATTGTGTTTAGAATTACTCTACTATCAAATAGCATATATGCAGTATAATTATCTTCAAAATATGTTAAGGTTACATTTTTTAATTCAATGTAGAGAAGACGAAAAAATAATCGAGGCATCGAGTTGTTAACTTTGTAGTTAAAGTACTAATTAAGGATAATCGGTTAACGAAGTAATGCTAATATTACTGCCCTCCGCAATCGGCTACAAACGAATCAAATAAAAGAGAAGGTAATATTCGAGGAAAAAAAAATATTTTTAATAATGCTGTGCGATATATTTACTCGCAGTACTTCATTTATACAAGTAAAGTACTGAGAGTAAATTTAGGGAAAGATTAGCACACTAATATTTTGTCTCCGCTCTGTGCACATCGCGTTGAGTTAGCGTGCTGCACTTCCAATACTCAGGAGGGTCTCTGTGAGGTAATTTATAAAAGCAGATAATCCGTGTACAAGTATTGATCCATTACCACCAAACCGAAGAATATTATCGTTCGCAATGCATGCAGGAGTTCTCTCATTCTATTGCCGTTGTGGCTCGTTTCCGACTGCAGCCGCGGACATGTTTGTAAACCTTACGATCTTCCCAAGTTCTGTGTTCTCGTCCAGGAGAAATGAGCACGCTAATTACGAGAATATTTAAATATCCCAGAAGCAGGCCACGCGGTGCTCCGTTATCTACCTTGTAGTAGTAGTGGTAGTGGGGATATTGGGTAGCCTAGCCAGCAGCCTTCCGTAGCCTGTAGCGCTGACCTGTTTCGACCGTTTATTTACTGATGCATTGCGGACAACCACATCGCTTCCTTTATCGTTGTGCAGCGGTTATCTCCGAGAAAATGACGGGCGCTTGCCTTAAAATGGAGATCTCAAAGCTTTCGAATTTTGTTGGTTGGCCATTGTCTGTAATTGCCTCATCTGGCGTCACGTGGCTTGTGTACGGGTTGTCGTCTTGAGGGTGCGATGTCGTACCAGAGCTGACCGAGCTTCATAAATAGTTTCCAGTTTAGTTATGTAGGTAACGAGCAGTGTCCCTTTTTTCTTTTATTTCTTTAATTCTTTCTCCTTACCTCTTCAATCTATCCCTGTGTTTCCTATTGCAATTTCGTATTCACTTTACTCGTTTGTTTTCTTTTTTTTTTATTTTGCTTTCATCTTCTTTCCTGTGCCACGTTTCCTTCCTTCCTTTTCTCTGTGCTGTCGCTGTTCATCATCTTTCTTTTGTTTTCTTTCTGTCTTTGTGTGGCCCATTTTCTTTGTCTCTGTGTGAAGGTGTTCTTTTATCCCTCCCGTTTCACAGTTATCCTCACTTACCTTGTAGTATATCTCTCTCTCTCTTTCTCTTTGTAGACGTTATAATACTACTCTCTTTCAATATCTCCATCTCTCTTTCTTTCCATCTATCACTGTGTCGTGTGAGTGTGTGCACTTCCACGTAACCCGTGGAGCACCACACACTTCCATTATTCCACTGTGAGTATTTCCTTTAATAAGCTACAAGCAGATAGTATTGTGTATCGTGCTCAGCAACTCCGCGTGAGTCGGCTCTGTTCAAAGATAACTGCAAAAATCGAGCACATCGTTCAGGAACAACAACGACGATCAATGTTTGAAAGCGATAAACCGCACCATAGAGGCGGGCACGTTTGCATTCCCCCGTTCTGTCTGTTTTCAGTTGTATCTTCTTTCTAGCCTGTTTCTCTTGTTTTAATTCGAGTAGTTCGTTTTTTTTTTTAAATTTGGCTTCTTTACATTCATCACACCATCCTATTTACCTAACAAAATCTCTTTCTCGTTCCTCGCTATCTTTCAACCGTAAACCCTCCATTTAATTTTTTACCTCTTTCTCTTTTTTCCCCTCTAATCTTAATGTATTTTGAGCCGTTTAATTCTAAAATTTATTCCCTAATTTTATGTTTTTCTTACAGTGTCGTTTGTAAAAAGATTTGTTGATTATTTATTCTGATTTTTTTTAAAAATCAAAATAAGTGCTTTATTCTCTAAATAATTTACGTTTTCCTAATTAAGCGAATGAGAAAATGAAGTTTCTATTCTCGAAATAACATTTTTTTTGTAAAGTGTATTGTTGTAGGGAAAGGTGAATGGGTAGATGAGAAAGCTCCACTGTCTATTAAGATATCAAACTATTCTACTCAGTGAAAGGAATTATTTTCCATTCCCTGCAGAGAATTTACTGCAGGGAGATAATTAATGCTCATCTCTGCAAGTGGCATATTATGATGCATCTTCGTAATGAAGGTTTGTATTGTTCGTGTCTTCGGGGATGCAACATTCCATATTTTCTTATACTGTTAGTCTTAACTGACACGTGATGCTTCTTTATTGTATGTGTCAGCTACACAAACAGCATGTTTTATTCATAAAATAAAGCAAGTGGTGTTGATATTATCTTGTGCTTTTTAAAATTTAAATCACAAATCTTATCATTATGCACAGTTATCAAAGCGGATGGTTGTTCTTATATTCTATTATGCGTGCACTATCATAAAATGCTGAGGATTTGCCGAAGATTGAGATGTGCCGATTTAGTTGCATTTCACAAAACAACAGCCATTAATTACATCTCGTTTTTCTTATATATCCGTAATTTATTCGGATGTCATCTAGGCTGGTCTCTTCCACTTTTTGTTGTAATTTTTTTTTTCATATTTAGTGACAAAAGGAATCAAAGTGTGATGCAAAATGCATGTTACAAAATCTGCACATAAGCCTAAAACGGCCATAAAGTTTAATTGCTGCGATTACGACATCACAGCGGCTAATTTGGAAGGACGGCACACTAAACTGATTTAAAAAAAGCTGGTTAGTGGGACTCTTCACGGTATGCAGAGGATAATGCGGTGATTTCAGTGTTTTTACGTGCGTGTTCTTCGGTTAGTGTTTGTTTTCTGCAACTAGAAACACGGCAGTCTCCACCTAAAACCAGAGCGATCAGTTTTAGTTAAAAACATAAAGAACTATTCACGTCTTTGACAAGAATCAAGTCCAGATCATTCCATCAAGACATGTCCTTCTTCTGAATGCGACCATTTTGTTAGGAAACATCTAATTACCCTATGCTAAAAACAAATCGTACTCTATCTAAAATTTTGTTTCATTTCTTTATATGATATAAAATTTTGGTAGCAGTCAATGGAATTTTAATGCACAGAAAGTGCGATAGTTATCGTTACAAATGTATGGAGTCCTTCTATAATTATTTACAGAGTAAAACAATACCTAGAAGTTCCATAATATCACACATTTTAAAACATAAATGCTCTACATCCTTAAAAAAATATCGCACTAAAGATGAACGTGTGCAAAGGTAGATAAAACAGTTAACTGAGCACCCACTTAATTACAAATTACAGCAAGTTAACATTCGAACTCAATGGAATCTAAAACTAGGACCGGATATAAATACTGTTATTAGTTTATCATTATGTTCCACTTAACATAATTGGATCCCCACTTCTGAAAGCTGAGCATCGTGTGTCATTTTATAACTGGATGTAGAGAAGATCGAAGCATTTGAGTGTAGGATTTCTTTGATTTTCTAACCTTTTTTTATAAAACATTTTGATCGTTTTTACTTTTTTTTATAATATATTGGGAGAATAGAGAGTGTTTACAGATGAATTTCACAGAAATGCTTTTATGGCTGTAAATCCGTGTGTGTTCAGGGGCCGGTTTGCCTGTTCTGAGGGACGAAAAAACCCTTTACGTACGTATGAGACCAACTAACTCACTTTTACTCGAAGAGACCCCATAAAGTTCCATTGAATTTCATCTAAGAGCATCTCCTGATGATGACTGCATCTACCACACCAATCAGACAATTTCTCTAATCTGCTAGTCCATAGATTGTATGTCTTTTAGGATCAGTTTTCGTGTTGTTTGGGAGGGATCAAAAGTCGGATGAAATATGAGTTCATATAACGGTTTCTCGCGTCTAGTCACGATTCGAATCCAGACCCTTTCAACTAAGGGACTTGTCTACTACCATTGCTCATAGTCCGTATAAGGTCGAAATGTAATCACCACACATCTAAGAATTCTAACAAAAAAGTTTTATCATGTCGACAAAGCTACAATTGATATTTGTTTTTAGCATCGCCATAAAAGCACCTCTAAAATACGACATCGCAATCATAGAGTTCATATGCTGCATCCCGACCGATCACATTATTTCATCCTATCGGGAAACGCATCTCTCAAGCTTCGTTGCCATGCGGACGCAGCATAAGTCGTTATAACACGCAAAAGTCTCCTCGATTTTACATCGAGGAGAAATTTCTGTGGTCCTAACTGTAGAACGCAGTTATTATAATAGTATTCGAACTTCTTTCTCATCAACGACAGAATTTTTTCCCCTTTTTCTGCCATCTGAAATGACGAAAGCAACAAAAGAAGAGAAAGAAACTCAGTTTTTAGGAATTCTGATTGAAAATGACACCATTAATCTAAGAACCATCATCAGAATTTTTCACCCCCATAGATTTGTGACAAACGAAAAAGAAAATCAGTCGGACTGATTTCTCCTCCGAATCAGGACTGGTTTGCTGATTTGGGAAAATCAATTTAATATGGAGCAAACGCGTCGTTAGCCGTTAGTTCGCAGAACGCCACTTTTACTTCATTTTTATATTCGTCCTTGAAAGTTTTTTTTTTCTTCTTTCCTTGTTGTTGTTGGTCTTGACTATTAAGAGATGCGTTAGGACAATGCGGTAATGGTTTAAAAAGGAACTAAATGCAATTTCTAATGTTCCTGTTACGTAGAATCATTTCACTGCCTAAAATATACTGAAATCTAATGGAAATTTTAACCGTAAGTTGAATTCAACTTTTGTTCTTCTTAATTTTTTTCGCATTCAGCAAAAAAAAAAAAAAAAAAAAAAATTCGGATTTTTATGCTGAATGCGCAACAGCACATTCTTCAATCCTTTCTGGTTGTTCTTATCAAAGGTATAACCTTTGATCTATTCAGAAGTTTGTCAGATTTCCCACAGATTTTTGGATGTATACACCGGTGTGCTGGAACCGAGAGTCACGTGATCATGGCAACGCACACAGAGATGATTGAATATCGTCTCTGAAGTGCCCCCAATATTCTAGGAATTTTATAAACATATTAGAATTTTTATAGTAGAGCGCTTTAAAAGGGCAGCGTCAAATTGCATTTTTTTTACTTTTTTTATGGTTTTATAGTTAGCTAAAGACAACAGTAAAACATTTCAAGAGTACTGTACAACTACTTTTAATAATAATAAACCCAGTGATTAAAAGTTCAATGAGGCTCAACCCTACTCAGATTGGCTTTCGTAACCATCATTTTGGAATAAGTTGGGTAGCCTTAGATCTATACAGTATATAATCTTGTGTGTAAATTGCGAGTGCTCTCCTAGCCGGTTTGCCTGGTCTCACATGTATGTGAAAACCCTTTCACCTACACATGAGACCGGCTAACTCATCTTCAGAGGAAAAGCCTCTATAAAGGCTCTTCGCGTTCCCAAACGGGATTTGAATTTGTTAGGTGTTTCTAACCAAAGGAATTTGTAAAAACCGAATGAGCAATGGGAGGCTTTCTACTATAATAAGACTTACCTTTTGGCTTCTCTTGCCTGATCTAATGCATGATTCTAAAATAATATTAGAATTTTAAGAATATATGTGGTAAGTTGGATAGTTCTATTTATATATTTTCAACCAATTGTATTAAAATAATTTTTGCATATTTTTGCACTATCCTTATCCTGAAAATCTTATTTTCATCTTTAGTTTGTGTATTAATCTGAATGGCTTGTTACGTCTAAGTGTTCTTGGATGCAATACATCATTCAGATTGGACATTATTACTAAGACCTTCAAGTGTTCTTTGGACGTCTTTGTAAATATTAATCTAATTTTTTTTACTAAGATAGGGCGCTAATTCTATTTCTTTACTTTGCTGTTTTTCAGTTGAGTGTTTCAACGCGCGCAAGCACGCACGCAGTATAAACTACCGAGGATCATGAAGTTGCGGTAGGTTTCAAAATATTTCATATGGCGGTACGATGCCTCCTTTATTTTTTTCTTTCCATTCAAGCATGGCAGAAAGCTTTACATGTCATTCAGGAAATGGCAGTAATCTCTAGTTCCATCACAGCATGGCTCTGAGATCGGTCACGTGAACGCAGCACACAAGTAGCTCAAAATGGCGGCTCTCACTGATCCACGTATGAAGCTGAAAAGGATTGATTTGCGGAAGATGTGAGACAGAAATTCATACAATTCTTAAAATTGTGAATGGAGACAATACAGTTGACTGTTAGACGCTAGGTCAGGTACTTTAAGATTGGTGAAACCAAGGTCAGAGGCAATTGGCAATGTTGTATGGCAACATGATATACAACAGCTACGTTTGTCTGGACTGATCCTCCCTATTCCACCCATAGCCCTGATAATGAAGAATACACACGGAGGATGCGAGCCCAGCTTAACGATGGGAAATGTGTATAGAGAACGATGGAGACTTCGTTGAAAAATGACAATGTTCAAGCGAAGAATGAAGTTTATTTCATGTAAAAGCCATTACTAAATAATTTCTGGAAACAATAGGTGGCACTGCTTTCATTTTTTTACATTATACCCTCGTATAATGTAACAAAATACTATTCAAGTATTTTTTTTTTCTTCTCTGTTTCGATCTTAAATTACTCCTTTCTTAATTTTGAAAACGTTCTCCTAAACTGAGAATAGTCAGTGTAATTGATGACCGAGAATTTTGTTAATAGTTTATAAGTTTAGCTTTAAAACTTAAACTTGAGAAATGGATTCGTTCTTGAGTAATATGTGCAATATGGCAGTTAAGCCTGTGACGTCCGAATTTTAGAAAGAATAAATGCACATAGCACTGATTACCTAACTACCTTTTGATATCGTCTCAGCATGTTATAGGCAACGCATGATGGAATGTAATGCTTTTATTTTATTGCGTACATCGAAAGGACATAAACGATTGCTTTATTTAAAAAGAAATTACTTCTTGAGTGCCTGCTCTTGAACATACGAGTATGTCGGAAACTTATTCCCAATTTCTAGCTTCATACATCAAAGTGCAAGATAATCAATGTGTTGCAGACAAATTCTTGTGGCAACTTCAAGGCTTACAAATATGTAGGTGTGTAAGCATATACAGTATATGAGCATGCAGCTTCAATGTTGTTAAAATGATTAATAGAGTACTTAAATGTAATGTGGAAATTTTATAACTGATATTAATTTTCTTAGAAACTGAGGATTGGATTGACTGTTGATTAGGTGAACAACTTCATCTTAATCGATGAAAGACTCGGAATTATTTTACAATTAGTTTCCAGAGAGAGAAAGAGAGAGAGATTTTTCGATTAGTAGAGGCATCACTTCTAATTCCAAATTATGCTGTCGTATACTCAGAGGTTGATAATAAATATGCAAAACTGGTAAGCTTTAAAAGAGGAGCCTTAATATAATTTTAATGTGAATTTCATTCGGATGTAAACCTATAGTTCATTGAACCGTGAGTGCGCTAAAGTGTAGTAATTATATATACAGTATGTATGTGTGTGTGTATATATGTATGTATGTAGAAAGTTTTTTAACTTGGTTATATTATGTATTCAAGATACCAAGTAATTTTATATAAACTTATTTTTTAATCCTATTTCCCAAGTGAGCAAACAGACAAGTAATTCAAGTTTTCGCCTGCACGTAGTGCAAGTCTGAGGCAACTTATGGTAGTGCCACTCTAGACAAAACTCGTGGTAAAGGTGGATTAAGATCCTTGTGGCAACTTGTTTAGGTAAAATTCATAAGCTCTGTATTACTTCAAACTTAGCATCGTCTGGTTTGGCTCCCACTGACGAGACCTCAATAAAGGTCGAAACCGGTATTGGTAGTGACCATTGCCTTTAATGCATAACATCATACATCTCCGAAAGGGGATGTGCTTTACATTAATGGAAAAATACTAAGGAAACTGATCAGAGCTTAACCCACCTTTACCACGAGTTGCCTCGACTGGCTCTACCAAGATTTGCCTCAGACGTGCGCTACGTGCAGGCTCAAACTTGATTTACTTGTCTATTTGCGCACTTGGGAAATAGGATTAAAAACCAAGTTTATAAAACTACTTGGTATCTTGAATATATATTGAATGTATCTTGAATATATATATATATATATATATATATATATATATATATATATATACATACATATATATATATATATATATATATATATATATATATATATACATACATATATATACATACATACATACACATATATACACACACACACACATACAGTGGAACCTCGGTTGTCGAACTTAATTCGTTCCCTAAGGCTGTTCGGAAACCGAATTGTTCGAAAACTGAAACCATTTTCCCATTAGAATAAATGTAAAATGGATTAATCCGTTCCCGAACTCCAGATGATTGTTTATTTAAACCTTTCCAACAGTACTTCATGCATACGATCGTATACAAACATAATGAAAATGCATAAAATCTTACATGAAAAGAATAAACACAATAAATAGATAAAAATATAGACGAAAATTGATCGCCTCTTTATTTTTGAGTATTGTACAGATCGGTGATTTCGCCATACCGAACTGCATAGCAAGATCCGAGACACGAACGCTATTTTCATGTTTGGATATGATTTCTTTTTTCATCTCCATCGTGGTTCTAACAACTTATCTTTTCGCTATGCTGCTATCACTATTCTTCTGTGGTCCCCATTGTGGCTTAATTAATAATAATTTATGAAAAAAAAACAACAACAAAACATAAAGAAAATCAAGTAACCTCACTGTAAATTCGAGTAGGTGTCTGCACTAAACCAAGGCTGCTGCCTAATTGACGCTTCCCGCTTTACAGCTCAGCAGGGGGAGCACGGGTTGCAGTTTGTCTGTTCGAGAACCGAAATTCTGTTCGGAAACCGGGGCGTTTTTTTTGTTCGGAAAATATGTTCGGAAACCGAATTGTTCGAGAACAGAGGCGTTCGACAACCAAGGTTCCACTATATATATATATATATATATATATATATATATATTGCGTACATCGAAAGATCGAAAGGGCATAAATAATTGCCCTTTTATTTGGTTTTTTTCTGCAGCAGGGCTTTCATATTATGATATATGATAATATGAAAACCTTGCTGTAGAAAAAAAAGAACATGAAAATTTATTTCAAGGTACTTCAGGCTTCCAGTACGCAGAATGATGGTCAAATACTGCTCAATGAAATTCATTTAACCACTTCAAGACATTTGCAAAACACTGATGCTTCGCTTCTGGTGAGATTTGAACTACTGATTACTTTTCCTTAGTACCCCTACAGTTGTGTGTGTGTGTGTGTGTTATCAACTTTTGTCTTCTTTTTTTTCCCATCATTTTGGGACGGAAACCCTCCTTACTGCTACTTATGAGGTCGATTAACTCGAAGAGCCACATTGTTGCTTGTTGTGACATGTTATAGCAGTTTCGTCCACTATGAAAATATCACGTTATAACACATAAATATTTAAATACCATTTATAAGTAATACTTCGAAGTATTACTTTAATTTCGAAAAACAAAATTCATGCGACGATTCAAAATGTTCAGAATTTTTCCCACATTAATCACGATAAATAATACAATGTCGCAGCCTCTGTTCATTTGATGTGTAATAACACAAATTTCAGCGCAATCAGTAGTTATTTGTACTTTTACTGTCCGACCACAGATGCGAGACCCCCTCGAAACACTTCTGCGCATGTCAGAGGAAGGAGAATCCATTCCGAAAATAGGGTAATCAATGATGAGTGTTTATTATTATAAGTCGGAAAATTAGCTTTTCTTTAATGAATATTCTAGTTTTTAAAGCGGTAACTATTTTGCTTGTACAACAGTTGGAAAATTTTACATATGAAACACTTGATTTCGCATGTTGTTGATGAATTCATACATCGCATTATTCCTTTCTCCCCTTCGACATGAATTGACTCTTCTTGGCACAGTGCCAGCCAAGGTTCTCGCATCTGTGGTCGGACAGTATCTGTTTGCGTGGTAGGTGCAAAGTAAATGGAAAGAAAGTTTAGAAGCCATTCATAGAAAACACACACACACGTCCATTCAGAATTTTTCTAATTTGGAGAGGAGTTCAGATGGCTTAATATAACGCAATGCGTACGTGGCTTTTAGGTATACATAACGAATCTAGTGATCACAGGTCATATTGTTTACTAAAGCAAAATGGTAAATTTTTAAAAGTTTCACATTCCACATTCCCAGATTTAATTGGTAATTTCATTTGATACTTTAAGGACTGCTGAATATGCTTCAATACATCTAGCACATAATTCGAAATATAATACATGGACATTAAAAAAAAAAAGCTTGCTACTACTTTCTCTTCACTTGCTATAACAACATCGGAAAGAGCATATTTTCCAGGAATGAACTCAAACCAGTCTTTTTGCAGAATGTTTTAGTTTCTTCACCCCCCCCCCCAAAAAAAAACGCATTACACTGAAAAATTCAAATACTTTGTTTTCCTGCTGCAAAGCCTGACACTCGCAGAAAGCAGTTTCAGATTGATTCACTAACATTCTCATCAGCGAATCAATGGCTGTCATAAAGAAGAAATTTCTTTGTGAGAATTCATTCTTTAGCAGACTTTTTTTTTAGACTTTTAAGAGACCTTTTAAAATAGATCTTAGGATTCTTCATGCGAAATGGGCAACTGATGGAATAGAACAGGTCAGGATGCATTTCTTATCTTAATTTCCTACTGAGACTACTCCTACAGAGTAGTCTCAGTAGGAAAAATTCCTTCTTTTTTTTTAAATTTTAGTTCATTGAAGGAGTGTCGGACATCTGAGGTGGATTTTTCTGTTTGTGTATATGCGAGGAAGAATTCGACTTTCTTGTTCGGAGATTAGATCCTCATCCTCGCTTGTTTAAACCTATAAAATGCTCCATAAACTCTTGAAGAAATTCTAATGCATGTCTTTTCAGTAAGGGAGAAGTGCGCGTCGTACTAATTATCCCACGGAAGTGTCTTTTTCTCAGAATCTTAAACATTACATTATTTTATCTCTTAGTGGCTCGAACCAAAATTCTGCTTCACCCATCGTGGGAATTCGAAACTATCAAACGTACCTGAGAACATCTAATGCGCAGTCTAGAAGAGCTCTCAGAAGATCTCCACAAATTTTTACTTTCCCATCTTTGCACCTACAAATACTTATCTCAGTCACATACATTTCCATCCATTCTACTCCAAAACTGAAATCATTATCTTGAATTCCTCCAACATAGTAAAAAGAACACCATAATTGTTGAAAGGCAGTTTTCTAATTATGGAACTTCATCTTCAGCAAACTTCCAGAAAAAGTCCACTTAGTTCACTTATACAAAAAAAAGCTTTCACTTGCCGACTTTCAATATTATTTTCCAAGAGCGCGACAGTGTATGAACACTCTATCACCCTCCAGATAAGTCCTATAATAATTTGATGAGCACACTCAGAAAATGTCCTAGCAGATTTTGTAATGCTATCTCATGATCGTATGGGAAAATAGACGAGGTGAATGTTCTCATTACGTATTCAATTCCACTCCATCCTTTCCTCGCGAATTTTGAGTTTTCACATGTGATGTGACTACTTTAAGATAACAAGTTAAGCCATAGGTCGCTGTATATCATCAGTCAAATATGAATAACTAATAAAAATTAAACTTTTTTTTCCATGGCGATTATCACGATGTTTTTAGGCTTAGAGCAATATCTTACATCACTCTATTAAATTTTGCTTTAAAAGTTAGTAAAATGGATTAGTGAGACAAAATCTTCGAAAAACAGAGTTTTGGTTTCATCCATAGTGTGGCGAGTTATGAACCACTACCATAACTATTAGAAATTCAAATTTTATCTCCTTTCATTTGTGTACACTTTAAATTCTGAAATTTTGCAAACGTTCACTAAACAAATTGAAAAAATTCCAACCTAACTCATTTCGATTACTTTTTTTTTCTTTGTTGTCTTCGTAAGGGAATTCCTATTTTACGACGCATTTTACGAAACACATCTAGTAATGCTTCTTAGAATTGCTTCAAATATTTCAAACACAAAGGTATATCACTACTTCATTCTTCTTCTTAAAATAACGAAAAATACCACTATACAATATTCTCTCTTTCTCACACACACACACAGACACACACACACACATGCAGCAATTGTTCTCTCCCTACCCCCCCCTCACTGAACTGAGTTTTTCCCCAAATCAGGAATAACCTGCCTTTTCAGTGCAACAATGCCCTGCTAAAAAGATGCGCACGAATGTTAACAAAAACGGGTTGGGGACATCTATTTTAACGTAAATAGATGTGTGACATGTAAATCAACTTTGGTAACTTCCATTTTTCACATAGTTACCAATCAGTTTTATATGCGTTTCATCACCGTTGAACCAAGGCATCTTATTCAGCATAAAAAAATCAGTGTCAACCAGGAAACGACAGTATGCTATATAGTCATCAACCGTTGCAAATTTCTCGTCAGCGAAATACTTCTTCAGTGGGTTAACGACATGAACATCACTTGATCAAATATCAGATAATTAGTAAAGTGGTACAGACCTCCCAATTGTGGCACCATAACTACTGTTCGGTAAGCAGTGCCAGTTTCTTCTTCCCGTTGCCTTCCTTGCGATAGTATATTTTATGACTGTAGCCGTATGTGTGGACCCGTTTACAGGACCCGTTTGCCTGTTTTGAAGGATTAAAATCCCGAGTTACCTGGGGGGGGACCCTACACCTCCGTATGAGACCGGTTAACTCACCTTTAATCGAAAGAGACCACATGAAAGTTCCTCACTTCACTGACGGAAATCGAACCCAGGTCTTTCCTACCAAAAGGGATTCGTCTATACTGACTGAGCTACGGAGGCTCACAGTGACAATATGCTGATAATTCACGAATTAACTATCTCCGATTCTGATAAAGTGACAAGCCAATATATTTTAGCTAGAAGCCATTTCAAAAGGAACTTGGACTCCCTTTAAACAGACTTACTGATAGTTTCTGAGGCCATAACAAGCAATAACAGGTCTATATTCTTGACAAATGATGATGATTCCAACATATTTACCTCAAAGAAATTTTTCTTTATTATCCATAAGCCCATAGAATGGTTTCAGACATGTTAAACAGTCTTCAAGTTGGAAATTATCAGAACTATAGCTCAATACGAAAAGCACCAGTAGCCAAATAAATTGCATTTATTTTAACCTGAATTATTTTTTACATTTCACGTCGCAGTTATGCACTTGCCTGAAAGTTCTTAAAGTTACAATTCAGAGTTACGAGTTTTATTGACTTTACCATAGAGATTGAGAATACCAAGCTGAAAAAGCAGCCCACTTTTATATTAAGGTGTATTAAAGATTGTGTGCTCTTCTTCAGCTTACTTATCTTAGCTGATTTCACGTTACCTGTGATAAGTTTGCTTTGATCTCCAACGATGGCCTAAGGTGGATATTTTGCTTTTCTGTAGAAATCTTAGAAACTTATTAGTTTAATTAACGGCTTGAAGGCCTCGAGAGTTCATTGACGTAAATAGTCATACGGGTCAGTGAACCAAAGGATTTCAGTAGTTTAGGATCCTATGCAGCACCCGAAGTAAGTTTTTAAGTATTTGTGACTTGTAGAATGACTCAGCATTCGTTCGTAACATTATTAGAAAATGGAGGATTATCGCGACACTTCGAAGGTCACCGATGTTTCGCACGTAATCGTAATTTCATCATAGAACTGAGATTGTATCTTATCGTGATCCCTTCACCAATTTAATTTCTTTACATATTAATTTTGTCCTCTTTACTGAACATTCTGACAGACACAAGATGCTACATCTTGCCAATCTATATTATAAGAAAGTTTTTATATTAATTCGGAAAATGAATTTTCCTAATGGGAAGACACACATTAATATATGTTGTTGCTTCATCCTTCCAACTGCGCTATGGAGTTGTAGTTATTAACTATTAATAATTAGTAAATTAGTAGTATTAAATAGAACTTCTTAACAGTATGGAGTTTTATATACAAACTCCTTTTTGTTATTTTTCTGGAGTGTTAAGAAAATAGTAAAGAAAGAAAAGAGAAATATAAAGAGAAGAAAAGACACACACGCAAGCACATATACACTGAATAAGAAGAAAACTATTGATAACTCGTCCCAAAATGACTTCCCCGGGTAGATCAACCGGGTGGAAAGGCATTATTGACTTTGGTCTCCCAGATACACTGCGTGCTTCTTGAGCTCTTTGCTTGGCTGAATTCTGATGCTGGCATAGCGATGCAGGAGGGGGTCATCATTTGTCACCCGCTGACACTTCTGGTAAGTGGGTAGCCATGGTTACGGATAACGCAACAGGTTATTTCTGGAAGGCATTGACAACAGTGATGAGCTCTTAACGGATACGCGATAATGTGGAGGAAGCTATATGCATTTTCTCCCTAAGACACTAGATTGTAAGCCTTCCCTCTTAATCCTCCCTGCCTCGTATTGGATAGTAGAGAAAAGTAAACCGTCAGGAGAGAGAGAAAGAGAGAGAGAGAGAATTCTTGTCATTTTAATTCGATTCGTTTCTCTTAAACATTGCAAGCATAATTAAGAATTATTTTCTTTTTTAATCCATCAGACATTCTTCAGAAGTATTTTTGCTTTTTCTAAGAGATAATTTTCTTATTTCTCCATTCCATCTTAATGTTTAAGTCTCTCTTAAAGAAAAGAGGCCAAGGCAAATTACTATCAAGTGATGCAAAAAACATTTAATCAAACGTTTTACTGAAACAGAATGGTAGAGTATTCATGAGAACGATTAAAAAGGAGAATAGCCAATAATACAATTAATTAATATGCTAATGAAATTTTGGAATAGTTTCAAGAAAAAAGTTCCATTTCAAAGCATAAGTATTATGACTAAAACAGTGTTTAATTATAAATTATTACATTTTGAAAGGTGAGTTTAACGTATTGAAACTACATCATGGAAGAATTCTGTTTGAATGATAATTTTGGAGTATCGTTCAGAGTGCTTAAAGTTTCATCATTACATTGGTTATAGGAAAGCGATATTCTCTTTAGTCTTTTATAAAATGGCGATAAAAGAGAATGAGAGTTGTAGCAAAATGAGCAACAAATAATTGTTTTAAAGGATTAAACGCAAAAAAATTAATAGAAAGTTCTTTCGTTTGGTTGAATGTATATTCTACTTGACAAGAAGCTCTATTTATGTTTTAATGATGATATAATTTCTTGTCAGAAGTAATATAGTGTTCATTGTAATCAAGCGGAAAAATTTCACTTCTCTCTTCCATCCAGATTATTTAATAATGAGGTGATAGACTTTTTTTTTTTACTTGTATACAAAAACATATGGATTCTGCATTCATTTATAATTGGTATTTTCGCGGGTCTGGCTGGCATTGATGTGCTTTCGGGTTGAAGTAGTTTCGATTCCAGTGGAATCTTGTCTATGCCACACTTCTATTGACGTGGCGTTGATCAGGACCTTTCACTAAATGCCTGCCCTAGGAGATGAGCAGTTCTGCTCAGTAATAGGATTTTGCCTGGATTTCTGAATGGAACCACCGCTGGAAAATCTTAGGGTAATCAAGAGTTAATTCATTCGAATGATCAATTACTGAGGTTAAAGTGATCAGAAGGATCACTTAGTTTTTGGAGAAGACTCCATTAATTACAAAGTGATTTCTCGCTGCTGTGGTCTTGCTTTCTGAATTCTACTAGATGCTTGCTTATGATACGGCTACTGCTGACGTGACCTTGATTAGGGCCCTTCTTTGGATGTTTGTTCTTGGAGATGAGCAGTAATTCGGTGGAAGGTTTTGTCTGTCATTGAGTGGAATTACCGATCAGTATCTTGGAGTGATCGAGAGTAGTAAGTTAGAATGATTCTTCAGGTTACTTGAAGTAGTTGAAAATATGATCAGAAGGCTCATCTAGTTTTTAGAGAAGACCTCATTACTTACAAAGTGGTTCGGGCAGTGACTCTTCTCGTAATGATTTTGCATTATGGGATACAAACAACTGATGTGAAGTCAGCGATCTCTATATATAAGTAGACTAGTCGTGAAGGTATAGGATTAAAACAAAAATATAATTTATTGTCACGTATGTAAACTAAAGTTTTTTATAACAAGTTTAATTTGTCTATTGACGCGTTATTATTGTGTATTGGGAATCTTCATTCATTCAAGACTGTGTATTGGGAATCTTCATTCACTTCCCAGATCCACATTTATTGTTTAGGAACCTAAATTCAGATTTAGCTGCATTAACCTTCATTAAATTCAGAATCCTATTAACTAGTGCCTAAATACGAATTTCAGGATTTAGAGACTAGTTAAATTCAAGGTTACTGAAACTATCTTAATTCATTAAATAACATACTATATAATTTATATATTAAATATATGAACAGGATATTATGATATGAAATCATATAACTAGAAGATTGCATTATCAGCATTTAAAGTTAGAATATCTCCAAACTGTAGTCCTAAAGCGAGGCAAGTTTCTGCTTGTGGTCTGCGTTTTCAATACAGATCTAAAACAGATGGAGCCAGCGCATAATAGTGGTAATAAAAACATAAACATTAACTATATTTGAGTTTTAGTGCAAGCAGTTTTTGCACGCTGTAATATAGAGTGAGAAGATCAAATTACAGATCACATTATAAAAGAGATTAGTACAATTATATAATAGCATCATTTGTCAAAAAGTTTCGAAATATCTGCACAATGAAACGATTGCATTACCCCTGTAAATGTCGATACACTGTAATACACTAATATATTGCAGGAATTTGAATTTGAACTAACACCAGTCTGTGAAAATACAGGAAACATTTGGACCAATAAATAAAAAATAAAAATGCATAAATTTCTAAAATTTTCAAAAATTGATTTGAAGATCTATATATAATTTAATTTTAAATTAAAATTTAAAGAATTAATGAACAATAGTTGGACTGTATATTATGCCGTTAAACATACGCTAACAGCTGAATTTATACGTATCCTAGTGGATCACAGACTGTGTACATGTTGGCGACGCACCAGCCATTGCATTTTGTTGTTAATTTTCGCCCAGGTAATATGCCACGCCTTTTACGATGCAGTCCACTAACCTCCGCTTTCCGCCTTTAACGTTGCCAAGTGTTGTTGCGATAAGTGCACCTGCGACGCCTTATCTTCACCGTGGCCGGCCTACCTTTTGACAAAATCAATTTCTTCGTGAGTATGAATAGAAATAAGGGAGGGAAAAAAAAACAGTTATAATGTTCCACACTCGTGCAACGACATCATACCTAGCTAACTGGCGATATGCTTGGTGTTTCTGGCACGTATGTCGCACGCGACTTTTAACAACCCGTTATGTCAGCAAGTGTTGTCCTGCTTTCCCGATGAAATATGAAGGTGCGTTTGCGTGGTACATCTTGTATAAGTAATGGGACAGACGCAGAGAGAAATGCACTGATAAAAATCAATGCAGCAGCGAAAAGAAAGACAATATTGGAAAGCGAGTAGGAAAATAGAGAAACTGGAAGGGAAGGGAAATAAAAAAAAGAGAAAAAAAATCAGAAAAAAATGTTACTACGAAGATTCTATTTTCCGTATTTGCGTAAATATTTCTTCTTATTCAATGTTGTTTTAAATAAGACAATTCAAATTTTTATTCTCCTTTGGAAAATTCAATTTTTTTTTACCATCGATGAACATGAAAAAAATCTCCTTCATTTTATACCCTATTGAAAGAATTCCTTTGCCACCACTTGTTACGATATTGTGACGCTTGTGCAGCGTTTCTGTTGACCTTTGGTATATTCCAATCCGCATCCATTTCTTCTTAATGCTTAACAATGTTTGCTGACAGTGACGTCCTCTACTGGCAAATACCAAACCTTTACGACAAGTGTAATCATGATGAATTTATCAAGATTACATATAATCATTTATTTTAGTTTTTCTTTTTTTTTTACTTTAATATTAAAGTCAAATAGAAGAGCAAAAGCAATTCCTAGTAATAATTTTGATCGTTTATACGTAAAATTAAAACCGATGTTTATTGTAATATAAATAATTCATAGTTTATATTGTTACAACTCGTGTAAATCTGTGGCAAAGAATATTGAAGATGTTCCGTTACCTTGCGTATTTAAACCTGTCATTGGCGTCTAGTTGAATGTCCATTTTGATGCATTCTGGACTGACGTATATTCTATATATACTGTAAAGCTGTGTATGGGAAATTGCAGTAGGAATTCTATATTACTCATAAGGTATATAGTAGGCCAATACCATACCAGGAACTTTTGAGTATGTTTAAAGTAAGACCTTGTTCGGGATACCAACTTAATTTCAACACATATTTGATCAACGTTTCTACTGGACGGATATGTAATACAAATTCACTTAACATCAACTAATTCCGTATTATAATAAATGAATTAGTTTAAATAAGACATCGGAAACTGATGAAACTTCAGTTTGCATTAATTCAGTTATAAATACACTAAAAGGACTGAACACGGTGGATCTAATAGAATACACACTAAATCTTTCTAGTGGGTATTATATTTTTTATATAAGTTGAGTATTGCTACGAAATTAATACCACTGTTTTAATTTAAACAGGGATTTCAAACAGATATTGTCATCATCGTAATCATCTCCTTATTTTCCGAAACCAAACTTTCAAGAATTAGGCCGAATGGTCTAATTCTTGAAACTTTTCGAAAAAGAAGATGGTATGTTACATCTAGTAGAAACTTTTCTAAGCCTGTATTTACTATTTTACTAGTACAGGAAAGTTAATCTAATTTCCTTGTTGTGCTGTCTCTCAATTTCGGGTGTCATCTGGATGATTTGAAATTTGGTGACCCACCTTTAGTTGCAAAGCCCTTATAAATGTTATTCATTTAATTATTCAAATAAACCAGGTACTTAGATATTTTTACTGTTTCGCGAAGATTCGAACCCAGATCCTTTCAGCCAGTCTTTTCAATATTGGAGATCAGTAATTCGGTGTCGTCTGTAGGTGAGAAAGTTGTCCTTTAGAAAAACAGATGAACCGACTATCAAACACATGCATAGAAGAATATATGTATCCGCTTATTGACTACAGAGATTGCGTTGTCATCACCAGTTAGGTTTTATAAGTGATTAACCTTTAAGAAGTTAGTCATATTTAGAAGTAGCCATAATTAATTTGCTTTTATTCATTTAGTTCATTTAATTATTCAAATAAACCAGGTACTTAGATATTTTATTTCAACTTTCTATTGCTGTTAATGTTTTTTTTTTAACGGAGATCTTTGGTTGGAAAGATCTGAGTCTTTATCCTTAGTTGTTGTTTTTCTCTCCAGGAAACTCGAATTTTTCGTTTCCTCAAAACAGGCAAATCGGCTTCGTTAACGCACAGATCTACAGGCATAAATACTTGCTTGCTCTTATGGGATGCAGCAGAGAGTAGCAAGCCAGCTGCATCAATTAGCTAAAATCCTTAGTTAGGTGACTCAACCCATCTCGGACCGACGAGAATTCGATGGATGGATTACTGTTAATATTTAAATCTTCTTAAAGATAAAGCAGCTGACTATCTTTTAACTTCATAGTACATTCGTAAGATAAACTTAATACTGCCACTAGCCTAGAATAAAACTCTTCCAACACTCTGAGACAACTATTTTACTTATTGGACACCGAATTAGCTTGAAAAATATTCCATATCTGTTCCCATATTTGTTTTGTAGAGCAAAGTTTCCTAATTATTATGACTCTGTGTTCAGGTGTACGGCATACTTATTTTTTCCCAATAGTAATTTTTATACAAAGTCCACTGTCATCTTTCATTGTAAAGTTAAAAAAAAAATTATGGACGCGTTAACAATGACATTTTTCAAGTCTTATCAGACAGTCGATTACGCCAGTAATAAAGACATTTTCTTAATAAGAAGTTATAACAGTTGCATGATAATAGACTACACACATTACAGTTAATGGTTTCTGACAGTGAAGGTTTTTTTCTTACAATCACTTTTTAATTTTCTTCTTGATGCAAAGCGTTTGCCAATTAATGATTAACCATTGATCTCCCCGGTTAAAGGGGTTTATACACCCAATCAAAAAAAAAAAAGGCCAAACGATATTTTAACGGATCGCCGTTCGACCTAGGAAGAGTAAAAGGGGATTTGACAAATTATGTGCTGCAGAGGACGCTGCAGTCAGTGGCAATGTTACTACGATGTGAACAGTGATCAATACATAGGCAACAAGATCACCTGCTCCGACAGACAGGAAACGGCATGCACGATTGTACACTGCGAAACAAGTAGCGGACAGCAGTAGACAGATGGTTGCGAAAGGTCATTTATATTACTCCTCTTTTGTGGGGGGGGGGTTTCACATTTACTTCAGAAGCGTCTATTGATAGAGGATATATTTCGTTTGCGTCCTTAGGTCTAAAAATTAAGCGGAGTGAACTGAATCGAACAATCTTGCCAATTCCTCATAGCTAACCCTGAAAGGGACTCAACAGTTATGTGCATAAATGGCATGGGAAATTTCGCTCCCCCCCTCCGAATTTCTGGTCACGAGACGATTCAATATCCTCTGTGTTCATCGATCGAGAAAACTGATGGGGAAAATCTGTGCTGCCAACATAATTAGTGTATAGAATCAGTACGAGAACGTTTGCGAATTATTATGTAATGCTGTTATTACACCGTGATTGATTCTCGGTCTATGAATGATTGATTTGTGTGGTCTGGAAAAGGGGTTTTGGGAGAGTTCAGTAATTGATAATTTCATAAATCAGGGAGAGAGAGAGAGAATAACTACGACTTTCAATCAGAGTAAACTTGGAGAAGTGATTTTTAAACTTTAGATAATGATTTTCCCGAGCCTTCGTAACTCAATCAGTTTCGACGATGCTCTTTGGTTGGAAACACCTGGGTTCGAATCCCTTCTAGGAACGAAAAATCTCGATCAGAGCTTTTTAAGTGAAGTGAATTTTCCGATTCTATTAATATCTTAAAATTGATATTTTTAAGATATTAATAGAATATACGTCAATGATAGAACGGCTTAATGTTGATACAATCAAGTAAAATGCCATTTCTTTGCCTCTGAATACTATAAGAAAATTGCAATTGGAAAGACACTTTCTGTAGTAGAAGACAAAACAAGTGCATATGTGAAAAGGAAGTCCACTTAAAAAGGGATTAATTCCCAACAGAGTGTGTAAGTACATTTTGATTTTTCTCAGATTCAATCTCGATGCTTTTTTGCAGGGGAGTTGAAAAAGAGAAAAACAATAGGATTATTGTCTCGGGGTGTCCCCAAGAGCTTGGACGTCAGTAGCTAATTTATTTATTTTCTCATAAGATATGATTCATTTATTGAAATATCGCTAAAATCTTAAAATATGTTCTGCTTTTCATTAGAAATACTGTTTTGTTTGTTTTTATTTCATAAAATTGAAAACGAGATATAAAATGATTAACTTCTACCATTGATTTTCCAGACAAGTTCTGAGATTTTTCTAATAGAATTTAGTTAGTGAAACAACATATAATACCATAATAATGAAGTAATCCCCATAGTTTTCACAGTACCGTACCGCTTGTCATTATCAGGGGAGCAGCACACAAAGAAACTACAAAACTAATTACGAAACAGAAGCTTAATGTCACATACATTCAAACATGATCAAAGTTCAACGTCCCTGTTGACTGATTATTGTTGGAAGCACTGCCGCTGTTTCCTCTTGGTGTTTTTGCATTGCATCATGTGCTTTATACCGATATTTTTTTTTTTTTTCACTGTCGAAACTAGGCGATTTTCTCGCCTAGTTTCAGATTCAGAATAGAAATTTCAGCTGTTTTTAATTAACAGATAGTTATTCTTCTTCGTTTAATACGTACTCGGCCACATCACCACATATAAAATAATCTTTCTGTATGATATCAAACTGTGATGCGATATTTTAAGATGATTTTAGAACGATTAAAGATAGATACGCATGAAGGAAATTTGAAGCGTATTTCTGTACATAATCATATCCGTATAGCAATTGATGTAGAATACCTGAATGCAGTGCGATTAGCAGGGGTTGTTTGCTAATCGTGTTTCATTTAGGTTGCACTTCAATCATTGCTAATCGAACCTGAATGAGATGAGATTAGCAATTCTCCATGAAAATTGGTAAACGACTGATGTTACCAGTTTGAACGTTCCTGGAGGATATTGTGTGTTTACTGCATCATGGAGAGCACAGCATTCTGAGGATGATGTTACTCTACTACAGTAACTTTAAATTTAACTGAAAATTGTTTCCTTAGTAGCCATTTCATTAATTAAGTCAGTCATAAATGAGTAACGAGGAAGTCAGGTGATGTTTTAAGTATGTTTATTTTAGAGTTTTTAGTTCCGCTTCTTTTTATTTTTGCAAACACCAGACCCATGTTTCTTATAATGTTGCACATTTTGCAATCATTTTCATAAAAACAGTGAAAACTACAAGAATCACTCAAATTTGTTCATTATCTAAGTAAGCATTTATCATTAGTGTCTTTATAATCATTTTTTATTAATTATATTTATATTTTTTTTCGACACGAAAAACAAATCTCGTTTAGTTTAGCTTTTGTAGTTCGCTACAGGATCTTTGCAACTCAGTCGGTTTTGAGATGTCAAAATTTTAGAGGTCATATCTTCCA
Organism: Typopeltis vanoorti; assembly: GCF_054136105.1. Taxonomy (NCBI): domain Eukaryota; kingdom Metazoa; phylum Arthropoda; class Arachnida; order Uropygi; family Thelyphonidae; genus Typopeltis; species Typopeltis vanoorti. Next base: position 129,622,985 of record NC_143549.1, read on the forward strand.
ACCATAGGTTGGAAGATATGACCTCCAAAACGCGAAATGCTTTTATAAGATTCTTTTTAAAGCTGAAGATGAATTTAGTCTTCGGATTTTTCATCTCCAAAACCAGTCATTGAACACACGCAAATTAAGAGGTATAATGTACGTGCATCATTACCGTAGTTGACTCGGCAGTGACTGAAACAAACTACAACTACCGCAGTTTTAGGCATTACACCATAGGCTATGGCGTAATGCCTAAAGTTATCGATTGTAAAAGATATAAACGACAAAAAATTGACTGGTGTAAAAATGAACTTCCTAACTCTGCCTAAACTTTAATTAAATACGGAGATGTTTTAAAACATTTTGATTCTAGAAGTGTATTTATTATTCCGATTTCGCTGTCATAAAGGTTGTTAGGAGCTAATCTCTCTCTCTTTCTCTCGTTAGGTTTAAGTTCAACTTTTATGGACTTCATTTTCCATATTTAGATAGTTTTAGTCCATTATTTTAGCTCATCTTCTAATCAAGTAATGACCAAACGAAAGGTTATTACTAGAAGATTAATTACTAGTTAATTAAGGATTTCAGTTGGAATGACCTCGTCCAGGTCATTCCAACCTTTTTACAATAAGTGACCTCGTACCTAAAATGAAATATGCAGATGTATTGTCTGTTACCTACTATGGCTCTTTACTGCAACTACTAATCAGTGAAGAAATTCTTTAGTAGTTCAGACAAATCACTATCATTTATTTGTCACAAGCATATAAACTCCAGTTTATTTATGTTGGACCACGTGTTTCAGTTGCACATACGTCAATGATAAAAACTTCATTTGGTGTAATTTCTGTTAAAATAGCACTAACGTTTGCACATTACGTTAAGCAGGAGAAACTTCTTTCTGACGTTTCCAATGTAAATAAAATAATAGCTTTAAAAAAAGAAAAGGAAAAGAAACGTCTTAGTCCCAAATGCAGAATATAAAATATATTTTAATATGGGCCTTTCTCAGCAGTGTACAAGATCTTTTATACCTACTATTGGTTGGATTTAAGACCGAAGCAGGAAAGACCATGAGGATGTTAACGCTATGTGTTTCTGACTAGAGTTTGTTAAACGGCATGAAAAACCTTAGAATTTCAGTGAGGAAAACAACTGTCCACTTCTGCATAAGACTGGCTAATTAGTCTTTTACAAAGATGACTTCTTATTGAAGTTTCGAAGATGATGGGAAATTGTTCTGGAAAGCTGGTGAGCTGGAAAGACGTGAGTTTGAATCTTCATTTTCTAATCCACAAGTACAAAAATGTTTTTCGACTGAGAGGCAATTCACGTGTCCATTGCCGTTTTCATGTCTTGCTCTGTGGTAAAATGACAGCCTATCAATGCTCTTTTGAGTGGCCCAAAGCAGTTAATAGTCGGAGAAAGCAAGCAAGGTCTGTAGTGTATGTAGAATGGCGTAAAACCTTCAACTGTGACGTCAGAAGTTTTTCATGGTTCTAGGACGATATCTTGACTCAACACGATATCTGATAACAGGAATTCTCGATGTTTATCCAAAACTCTTGTTTCATCCTATCAGGTATAGTATCTCATTGTAACGTGCAGTTCTTAATATTGTATCCGTTTTCTAATAATGTTCAAGGACTGGTCTGTGTGAATCCCAGAAAATATGTATATTTAGTTACTAATGAAGATTGCAGTTGAATGTTTTCTCCATGAAGAATATGAAATATTTCTATTCCAAACTCTCGTTTTCTATGGGCTCATGGTGACAGATATAGATTTTGTTACCAGTGGCAATTTATCTCGTGAAGACGTTGCCGTACGCTCAGCATGGATTCAAAGGTCAGTTAAAAAGTGCAAAAAGATGCATTCATGCTTGCCCATGAGATTTGTGAGAATCCTTCCTATAAAGCATTTTGTTGAAGTGAAGTTCTTTTACGGGTGATTTAAATCTTGAATTTTTGCCTATGAAACATCTTCCTATTTCAAAAATGAAATCACCGTACATGCGTCTTTATTTATATGTCGTCAGCAGATCATCTATACTCAAGCGGTTAATTCAGTGAGCCATCTCTTTAATCATGGGTTTTTGATAATTCACTTACAATAACAAGGTTTCGCGTTTCGGAAGCATACAAAGACCAAATCGAGAATAAAATAAATAAAACATCCGGAATACTTTCAGAATTACTGTGGTAGCATCGATTCTGTATAAAAGGTTAACTTGCTGCAATAACACTAAACGAAAAGCTAAATTTTACAACCGTGAGAGAGAGAGATGAAGTTCTAAAAGAATAATGAAGGCCATTATTGCAAATGTTCTGGAGAAAAGTTTCCCCATCTTAATTAAAGTATGCACCACACACTGTCGTTCCGAAAGTATCGACATTCCAGTTTTACGTTCGAGCACTGGAATTCGTGCTCGCATTATTGCATCATAAGACATTTTATCAAAATCATTTTTCACCTGTTTGACACGATCAACTAGTGAAGACAGTCTTACTAGTTTTAAGTTATCCTGTCTGAGAAGATCATTCCAAAGCTGTTTATCTTGGAATCCACTTAAACAGAACGTCATTTGTTTGAATATTTCTCCCACTTGCGTCCCTGATTGCTTTCTCCCAAGAAATTACTTCTTCCCGAGTCGATTGTACATTTATTTCATTCGCCACGTAAGTAGCAAACCCATCTATTTTCCTGGGGTCAATAAAATCCCCGACTGTTTCCTCAAAACAATTTACTTCCCTCTCATTCGGATGTACATCAATTTCAGCATCTTCTCTTTGGTTCCCTGGCGAACTGTATCAGTTTCAAACTGATCTTCGTTCTTGTTCAAAGTTCTACAACGTTTCGCATTACTTGCTTTTATCTGAAACCTTTGTTAAGGCAAGTTCTAAATGGATTTTATCCATTTAGCTCGTGTCGTCCGAATCTCGTTCGGTTTATGAACTTATTTCTTTGATAATTGGATTCTCAGTACTGCCTTCACTTTCTTTACGGTGTCGCACTTCTTACTCTTATCAATTTAAGTTTGTGGTTCTTACTAACTCAGCCGCTTGTGTTCGATGTTGAAGGATGATCGTTGCCACTTTATTACTACTGATGGACTGCACGTGTTTCTGATGACACCCAAACTTCTGCATGAAAAGATGCCGCACGAGGATGATAGAATCGATCGTTTATTTTTTGTTTCTCCCTGGTTATTTTTAAAAGAATATTATTTTTCTTACAAACTTCCATTCCGCAGAAAGTGCATAAAGGAGAAAACTTTTCTCATGTCTGGTGAACACTTAAAACCTCAGACAGAACGTGTTAACAGTAAAAGGTCAAAATCAATCGATTGCCGGAGGCTAATTAAGTTTATTTCGGAATGCACTTTTTAGAAAGTTATCAGTCTACATATTATTCTTAAGGCTATTAGATATTATTTAATCATATTTCATATAAATAAATTGTATCCATAGCCGTTTCATATAATGGTACTTATAAAACAGTTTCTGTCAATTAAATAGAAGTGGATTTACAGACTCATGTGGGCCAGCAGTTTGCCTATGTTATTATTGTGCTTATCTGCGATCAGGAAAATGTGCATACAAATATATTCCATTTCATTGAATAAAACAAGCTATTAAATGGGCATCGTGAATAGCAAAATGATCACTTCAGTGAATAATTGATGCACACAGTTGAGTGCATTTCAATGTCGATATGACAGCAAACATCACTATTATCAATTCATTAAATGTTCTTTACTGTGATATTATATACAACAGCAGTTCTTAAAGCGCCCTTCTTTGTCTGTTTTCCCCTAAATGTATAAAAAAAATTCCTAAATGCTGTCGAAAGCGGTGTCTTAGACGTTGCGTCTCTGTAGCACATTCTGAAGAAAGAAACAAAGTACACTTTGATTGAAAAGACACCTCTGAATGAATCACTAGTACATATCATACTTTTCCTATAGAAAAGTCGAGTCTTTTCTTCGATAAAAACCAATCTCACGAGAATAAGCTGTTAACAGACATGATATACCCTCACTTTAGTTCTAGTTGATTCGCCTGTTTTTAAGCAACGATATCGTTCGCACTGAGAACCATTATTTATTTTACATTTTTGTGACGAATTTAACGAAGAAGAGAAATGCAAAATTTCATCGCAATCAGTCAAGTGGTTTATGACTACGCAGAAAGCAAAATCAATGTGATTGCCAAGGTGTTTAGTATTTAGGTAAAGAATACTTAAAACGTTAAATGCCTTTTCATAACATTTATTGAAAATTTATTCTGATGGAGTTTAAAAACGATTAAGGAGCCCCAAAATAGTCCTCAGGATCCTCTTCGTTTCCTTTTCAGTTCGATAGATTGCGTATCTCTCCCGATTCCCGTCCTGAGCCTTTCACTGTGGCCATGTAAATCTGTTACTTCATTTAGCAGTTTTTGGAACTATCAGCTAATAATAGTGTGGGTCGATGCGAATGCTAAAGGGAAAAAAATATGAAGTATTTCGATGGCGTCTTCCATCATTGGAGAGCCAATATACAAAAAAAGTAGCCTCTTTTTCTCGGCTAAAAATCGTTTATGCGAATGAGGTCTTCTTTGTTATGTAAATAAGTATCGGCTCTTTACCCGAAGGGGCTATTTCTTAACGCTTAGCGTTCACCAAGGCCGCAAATGTTCCCTCTTGATGAACGTACCGTTGATGGGGAAGAGCCTCATCAGAACTTTCTGTATGGTCTGGTGATTAACTGGAAAAGCTGAAAGTCGCCGGATGTTGGCGAGGCTAATAATAACAGGTGGAGAGATTAACGTTTTTCTGCAACGTTAGTGATGTGTAGTGATGAAAGAGGTTTCTTCACCATCACCACTATGATTCTTATTAAAAGTCGAGGAAAACCATTTAGCATCGTGCACTGCACGCGCATTCATTTAAATTTCTCTTCCTTGCTTCTCTCTCTCTCTCTCTCTCTCTCTCTGTCTCTCTCTGTCTCTGTCTCTGCAACTATTTCGCTTTCTTTTTTGTGTATATGTTTTAATGGAATATTTAATTCACTGACTTTTTTTTCTTTTATTCTTTACATTCTTCTGTATATTTTCTGTTTTGCACTTCGTTATCTTGCAGTTTATTTTATTCATTTATTTTCATTTCCATGATATTCGACATTGGTGAATATTGCAAGGGGAAATGACGTTACCACTTCTTCCACTTCTTCTTCAAACTTCCGATTTATGTGAGAATAACACAAGTGTCCTTCTTTTACCAAAGCTGGGAATAAGAAAGAAAAACCGTTTATGTATTCAGAGAATACCTTTTTCTCTCACTGGATATAAAACTTTCGAAGATTTTTATACTTTTCCGAGAATTTACACATCTTGAAGTTTTGTTAAAAAACAAAAAATGAACAAAATCTCTCCAGAATAGAAAAGAAAAGTCAAAAGACGACTATTAAACACGACCATGTAACGTACAGTATAATTTCATGTAAAATAACTTCATAATGGTCTCCCAGTAATTATGAATTAAACCAATATAAAATTAGAATTTCACAAGAACACACACACACACACACACACACACACACACACACACACACACACACACACACACACACACACATTAATGAACTCGAATTACTTGTATAAACACTGGACAATGATGTGATGTGGATTCGAATTCCACAGCAGTGTTTTGGAAAACTTGTCAACATATATTTTGACAGTAAGTAGAGTGAGTGTTGTTATTTGCTGACTATGTTCATTATACTTCGACTGATTGCTGTATATGCGTATGGATTTTGTGAAGTCTGTTTCGAAATGCGAATGGCAATTGTATTCCAATGAAATACCAAAGATTTGTACTGAGGGGAATGGTTGTAATAAAAATTATTTAAATTATCTTAGAACTTTATTTTGGCAGCTCTCTCTCTCTCTCTCTCTCTCTCTCTCTCTCTCTCTCTCTCTCTGTGTGTATATATTAACACACACACCAATTGTGCAACTGTGCATTCTTAGCGTAGATACAACGATGTGAATATATATATATATATAAAATCGATGCAGAATTTAATGACTCATTACTAATTTTTTTTTTAAAAAAATTCTGTTGGTTAAGAAAAAAATCCAATTAAAACTGTAAACAAACAAATTTACAAAGAGATTGAACAGAATGTCAACGGATCAATTAAAGGAACTGTTCTGAAGGAAAATGAGAATGATCCATTCTTCCATGGTGATTGATCGCACACACTTCTGCAGCATGTAATCCATCACCTCGATTATAAAAGAGAAGCGTATACGAGACGCAGCAGACAAAGCGTAAAAGTTGAGCTTGTTCCTGAGCATAAATCATGGTAACTTTTAAGAGTTTACGTGATCAGATCACCTAAAATTTAACAGCTTCGTAGTTGAGGGCTATTCTAGCCATAAAATTGAAACAAAGGTCGTTTGTTGGTTGTTCAGCAGCGATTACGTCATTTGAAGAATGGATGTGTGGCAGAGAAAGCCTCTTAAAGGAAGCCAATGCAAAAGCAGCTCTGCCTTCCTGAAATGGTAACGTACGTCACTATCACGTCTCTTTCCTCCTTATCCTAGGTCAAAGACTACAAACCATCTCTTTAGTTTCTTCATTTTGGGGATGGATTTAAGTTAAATTACAACAGAAGCCATAAGGCCACCAGGCCAATATATTAGGTCTGTTAACTTGTGCGTTTTTTGGCTGATTTGAATGATGTACTGGAGATAAAACCTGAATTACAGTAATAAAATACTCCTACCCTATTGATTGGCTCTTTTCTTCAATTGAAAGCAACTCATAAAGATTCATCGCATCCCATTACACGGGATTCGAACCCAAACTTTCCAACAATGGATCAGTTATCACATCGTTGTAACTACGCTAAGAATGCACAGTTGCTCCAAATAAAGATATTTAATTTTTTCCCCCATAAAAAGTTTGAACCTACAAGCACGTATTTTTAGTATCGTGAGCGGGTTAAGGGTTATATAATCTTGAAATCCATCTGTAGAGACCAAATGTGGAACTATTTTTTTTAATATATTTCAAGTCGCCATCTGACGACGAAATGCATCTGCCACCTAAAGACATCCACGAACATCCATGTTAGTGATTGTTTTTAGGAGGGATTCAAATCTGCACACTATTCGTTAGAGAAAATAGTAGATATAGTACGCCCACACTTTGTAGAGCTTCGCTTGGATTTCTGCTAAGAATAGTCGATTCGTGCTGAAGGGGAGAAAGAAATGAAAGATGTACGAATTGGTCGCCAACATCCGAAATCACGTGCTTTCCAACCTGTAATAATAAACAAACTCATCCCAGAAGACGGATTGATTACCCTATTATCGGAATGGATTCTCCATTTTGTGACACATGCGCAGAAGTGTCGAAGGGTCTCGAATCTGTGGGCGCACTATAGTATGGTTGAAAGTGAAGTAAAGCACTCGTTTCCTCGTTGTCAGTTGTCTGTTGGTTCTTTGACTTATTTGCATTTGAAGCTGCGAATTAGCCGTTTCTTTAAGCTTTTTTTTGTGAAAGGATATGGAAATATTGCAAAGGACACAGAAATTCAATTCCTGATAACATACTATTTAGTTAAACAAAAACAAATATATTAATTGCTTCGTTTATTCTATCGTTAATCAGTTGAAGCTACTTGATTGAGAAAACCAAGTTGGTAGTTTTTCCACTTTTATATGAAATGTCCTGCTTCAAGTCTAAAACTAAACCATCTAACAAAGATTATGGTCATGAGTTAAAACAGATAAAAATTAAGGTAAATTCTATGCTGTTAAATTAATCCATTTAATAACGCTAGTCCATCTGTATATGGAAATTTTGCAGTTATCACCGAAACGCTAAAAAGTATAGGAATATTTATTTATAATTTATTTATTTATTATTGGTACCGTGAACTGCTTCCCATTAAGTTTTTCTAATGTCACAAATTAAATTGATTGTGGCATCTGGACTAGCATAAATATTACAAAAATCTATCAAAGAAAACAATGAAATATCTACAAATTTGCTCTTCATTGATATAAATAATGTATGTAATATTTAGCGTGTACATTTGCTTTAATGATTTAACAAGTAGACATTTGCACAGGTGGCGAAGGTATTATAGAGGTGATCTTCAACTGTTAAACCTGGTTCACTTTGTCTTGCTGGCAGACAAAAACACAGATTGAACACATATTTTTAGTAAGTTATATAATATCAGTTTCAGTGGTTGGCGAGAAGTCAACGGAGAAAATATTTTAAAAATTATGGTAGAATATATCACTATAACTACAGTTTATACTCAGGAGTACCCAAACATTATTGCAAGTGCTTCTTGATTCTCATAGCTCAGCCGATAATATCGACGATGCCATTTGGTCAGAAAGACCTGGTTCTAATCTCGTCCAGGATGTGAAGAGTCTTTAAAAGGAATTTTTAAAGGAATTACAGAAAAATATCTTAATAATTAGACATAAGTGTAGTCAATATTATTCTAATAAATTAAGATTAAATAAGCCAAGGATGCATGGACAGTTATTTATTTTATTCATTTTTGCCAAAATTCATATTTGCCGTACACAGTAGATTTTACTGCACAGCCATTAATCTATCCACTAAAGCTATATTTACAGGGGTAATGACAAAAAAACATTTTTACCTTTGTTCTGTTTGTATTAGGTGCCACGTAGCAGTCCAGTTATTCTCTTGCAAAAAGAAAATTCAAACAGAAGCCAATGGAAAATCTAATAAATTCTTTCAAAACAACACACAAATCTTAACTATTTCTATTCCACTTAATCAAATGTCACTTTCTTCGCAATAAATAATAAAAAGTTTAACAGAACTTCATTTCCACTATAATCATAGTTTTATTTTAGCTGTCAATTTCCAGACACTTTTTAGAACTAAATAAATGATTACCTATAATGCCAGTTGCAGCCATTCACATATTTATTTCAGATATATTTTACAGGCGATTGAAAATCTGGTATATATCTTGAAAAGGGACGTCGCAGTTAGATTTTTCTTTCTATATATATATATATATATATATATATATATATATATATATATATATATAAATAAAAAGTTTATCTAAGAAGTTTCAAAATTTATGTTGTCTGGAATAGCGCTTTTTTTTTTTTAGACAAGATTAATAATGTCTGGAAACAAAGTTTGGCACATTTACCAATCATAATCTTGTGTTTCTCTCACAGCAACAAAGAAAAAATATATTTATCTCAGTACTTTCAGTGTAGTTCAAAATTCATTCTAGCTTTATGGGTGTTCTTAAAAGAGTGATATTTTCTCTTTACAATTGTACGAAGCCGGCAGAAAATCTACGAAGTGCATTAATAAGGCATTTATCGAAGTTAATTCACTCTTAACAGAGTTCTAATTGAAGCTTTCACATTTCCAAGGCGATTTTGTATTGAATTTTAAACTCAGTCAAAGCCGATCGCTTTTTAGCATTTTAAGCACAGTCCATCAAAGAACTCCAGATCTTCTAAGATTATTCTGTAAGTGTACCGAAATCGAAGCACTTACCGAATAATTCGAAACGATTCTTGTACGCTATTTGGTTTCTAAGTGCACCAATCATTAAGTAAAGCACTTTGATTTTCACTGATGTTCTCACGATTCGAAAAAATAAAAATAAAAATAAATAAATAAACTTGAACAATGCAGACGCTACTTCAGATTCAATTTGATTATTTTGAAATGTGACGTGGATTTCGGAAACCTCTTTTTCTATTCTAACGTCACAAAACCTTCTGCGGACGTGTGTGCGTGAGTTCCTTAATTTCATGAGACGCCGAACACCTCAACGCCGCTACGTATACTGTCTCGGTGTGCAGTTTAAGTCAGCGTTCGGGAAAGCGTTGCAGTAAATACGCCAAGACACTATTTGTCATCCGAAACAGCATCTCTGAGCGTGCCATAAATTTCAGAGAGAGAGAGAGAAAGGAGGGGGGAGGCGGGAGATGGGCCTTTGTGTGATGCCGTAAGGCAAATGCCGAGGATTTTTGTTGTCCGTCTTCTCACCCTTTACTGTATTCCTCGGAGTGATAGGATCACTGTGAAATCGAACAGTACGCCAACTTTAATATAGTTTCGAGATCCATCGTCGCCTTTTGCAAAAGAGAATAAATCCGGTATTTTTGTACTCTAGATGGCGTTGCAGGTTACAGCTTTACAATTATAAGCTATGTCGATACACTTACGATAATAATAATAATAGAGAAGTCAGAATGGTGTTGCCGTGCTGATAAGTTGTTTTTATTTTCTTTTAGAGCAAGATGATAATAAGGAAAATTTTCGATTCAGTTAATATAAGTCGAAACAGTAGCTATCTATATAGGGTCTACAGTAATACATCTAAGGATTTTTTTTCCAGTTTTATATATGTAGAAGGAAGGAGATGAGCTGCTGGTAAACTGCAAATAATCAAGCAAAATTGGATAGAAAGTACACTTGAGCTCATCAGTATCATGTAATTAATTAAAGAAAATATGAATATGCTTTAGTGACCATTTTTCATATGGTTACTCATCTGCATCCTGTAATAATAATATCCTCTCTTTATATATTTAATAAATTGCATGATTTTCAAAGAGGTAAGAATCATGAGTAATCTTGCTAATAAGTAGCAAGCTACAAAGCAGCTTAAATGGTATGCGAAGAGTTCCACGATGCTATTAGAGCTTTATTTGTGGAACCAATATCCTTGCCCATATCGGCAGGCAGTCTGAAACATGTCAAAAGTTTATGGTATGGCAACTACAAAGAAAATCAACAAAGGAATGCTTACTGTCTGCAGAAATTGGAAACTTTAGGGGGCGGTCAATATCTTGCACGCATTGCTGTAACCAACTAGTAAGAAACTTTAGACAATAACGAAGGAAAGAATTCAGCGTTCAACAGTAAACATTTTTTCTACAGAAACGATTCTTCCAGAATTCTCTAAATGGTGGATTCCTGTATTCGGAAGGATTTAGTTTTCTGTTTAGAAAATCTAAAGTACTATAGTTTAACTGAAAATACCCTTCGTATTAGATTAGCTTCGAAAGAACAGAAATTGCACTGTTGAATTATTTCTGAAGATGCAGTTCATCACGTGTCGCAAAGTCCAGTGATGACAGTAAGGCTAAGAGGGTTTGGACTTTGCATGTTTTTTCTTCTCCATTTCAGGTAAGAGGTTGAGAGGTAATTCACCAAATGAATAGAAGATTGTAAGTTGAAGAAGATTTTAGATGGAAGATTAATTTCACCGCTCGGAGTGAGACCACAGCCCTGTTTGTTGGAGGTCGGAAGTGACTTAAGAAAAGTTCCATGCATGTTTGGCCTCCCGAGCAGGGTTACGAGATTATGTAAAAATAAATAAAAATATAAAAATTATAAAATTAATAAAAAAATCCTTAGGTATCGGGTACTGTTCGATTAGATGTCTTTCTTCTGGTCAAGGTTTAGAACGTTTGGGCAAGAGGAGTCAAAGCTTTAACCTATTCGTTTAAATCACTTCTACGTGAAAAAAACAAACGAAGCACAGCTTCTATAATTCAATCAGCAACAAAAATGGTCGAAGTCAAAGTGCTGGATAAGTGTTTACTCTATTCGAATGCTATAAAACAGTGCTTTTGTACTCGGAGTTTCTTTGCTAAACCCTCCTATAAGCGACACCATTTTGAATCGTTGCAATTATTAACGTTATATAACACTTGCAGCATCTCTCTCTCTCTCTCTCTTGTTCATTAATTTTTGTACAATGTACTGAATTACTAGACGGTAAAGTGATGTGTTTAATAGACATTGAGCATAACCTCTGGTGATATGGAAATTGGCACCATTCGCTCTAGGTAAGGGTCGTTAGTGGCATAATATAGCTTTCATCTCTTTTTTATCCTAATTAAATGTTCACCACAAGAGACTATGAGACTATGCAAGAAAAGGTGCCGATCCCGGTCTATCGGTGGAAGGCGAATTATATTTGAGTGGGTCACTACTGCATGGATTTCATGGACCAATATAGGATTCTTCATTTTTTCACATAAGATACATTTATAGAATCAAATCGGAATAAAAATGCTACAGCACTGTCGAACCAAGTAGTTAGTACTATGAATTGCAGCAGAAATTAGTTTTTGTGTAAAAAAACTTTTTACTTGTAGAAAATTAGACATATTTAAAAGTAATTATTAACACAAGCTTAAAGAAAACAAATAAATGATGTTACCCCTTCAGAGTGCAAATTCACAAATCATATTTAGGAGGTTATAAGAAAATGATTAGTTATGATTTTTTTGACTGGAATTGGTTCTCATATAATATTCATAATAATCCTACACGTTGTATATCTCTACTTTAAATGTCGGAATCAAATATTTCTTGTAGGTGCATTCCACCACAGAAATCAGCTGTCTCGAACATGTTCCAATGATTACAGTATTGAATGGTATTATTAACAGGATCCCTTTTCCATCACTGAAAATGGACGTCTTCTCGTGAGATATTTAATTCATTCCTTAATTCGGGGTAACCTCTCGTTTTATTTGTTTTCTTCCTCAACTTACAGAGATAAGGCGGCCAGTAATGTTTTCCTTAATTGAATTATTCGAAACCTCACAAAGGCCCAACGACAATTTTCTTTAATCGCGTTTATTGAGCGAATCACCCTTTTATTTCTTCATATTTCAGTTCCGTATCTTAACGTATAGATACAAAATAAGTTCTACTCCTTTTTCCAATCGTCGTTGTGGTCTAAGACAGTGGAACTGGTTAATAGTAAGATATTGATCTAAAGCAGATAGGATACAGAAGTCATCTACTAAGTTTCTTGTTTCCGCCTCCTTTCATGCGAATTACATAGCGTGAATTAGATAACAACCATTCAAAGCCGGTAATTTTTATCGTATAACAACGATTTTGATGGATTATAAGATTTTAAGAATCGCATAGCCCAAAATGACTGTCATGAAACTCTTATAGTGTTTGAATAGCGTAGCAGGTTTGTCACATTCGACTTACCTGACCAACTTGTTCGAATCCTAGCACTGACACGAGAAATATAATCAACAAACAGACACACACACACACCTAAACACAAGTTAAACTATGTTATCTGCAGTTGTGAAAAGTTATCTCTTCTCTAAATGGAACTGTGTTTTTGCTCAATACGTAGATCGCAAACACACGAAGTGTCGGGATTAGGGTTGAACTGACGCCCTGACTTTTGCAAAGGTGCAGCAGGCAGGGAGATATCTAAAAGGGAGAGATGAGAGGTCTGCTGATAATATGAATGGAATGCGAAACTATATGGAATGCATTAATGTCTTCGTTGTTTTTGCTAATTCAGCAAAATTAGTAAATTCAAACTGCATTCATTTTTATTTCATTTTGTCTGCTTTGTATTTTCAATTTGAAATGTGTTTTGCCTATTGAAAATTAGTGGCTTGTTCGAGATTAAAGTTGAAAGAACAAGACGTGTTTTCTAGATGGACTAACTCGAGTTGTAATTCTGTATAGAATATTTAATATTCATGCTAGTCCTGCCAACAAACACGTGAAACTGTGAACCCTATGGCGCATTAAATATGTAGGCATAGTAAGGGTTAAAAAAAGTTCTCAAGCCTGCTTACTATAGAGACCAACTAGTCTCTCTTGCATTTCTAGTTAACACGTTCATTGCCTATCGCGCGATGCGAGTTCTCACCAAACGGCCGATCACGCGTTATCGCGTGGACGTCGCTAACTAAATAAAAAAATAAAAAAAATTTGGCCACCACACGAAATTCCAATTTTCAGCTTGGCAATGAAAGTTAAAACCACTCCCCTCCCTTAATAAGTAGGATAGTGGTTTCACATCAGGTTATGAAAATTGTAATTGAAAATCGGCCAGAATGAGAGGGCTTTTCAGCTTTAGTGAGTTATCTGGTTTAGGGAGGCAGAGAAGTTCAGTTTCCCCCTTCCGTCAACTCCACTCTCAAAATTGGACTAACCCCTCGGAGAAAACACATACATTAATAAACTTAGTATTCTCTCTTAACATCCTTGGCAATCCTTTATATAATCCTAACCAGCAACTAAAAATTAGCACCGACAAATTCATCTCATATTCAGATAATTCAGGTTTTCATTTAGTCTTTAATTCCCATCCCCCGCGATTCTGTATCCTGAATACTTTGGTAATTCTACTCAGCTCCACCTTTAAAAATCAATGAAAATAAATTTGAACAGAATGGGTTACAAATAACTTCCATAGAAAGCTGCCATTCGATATAAATTTGCGATAAACCAACCACAAGCCTGATGAGTTTTACATGTACAGTCTTTTACACTGAGATTTCATGCAACGGTAGTTTCTTGACGAAATGTGTGCTTTGGCATTTCAACAGTAGTATTTCAGTAGGTGTTGCTTTCATAATTAGAACGTTACGTGAGGCTGCCTGGGAGAAGTCCATTTCCTGGTGCAGGGGCTGAGTATGACATTTTCATAATTCACTGCCGGTTGCACTATGAACATCTGTGCAATACACCGCTAATGGACAAATTCAGGCAATATTCAGATCAACAAAAGAGAATTTTTCTTTTAAGAAAGATAAACGTAAAAGATAGAAGAGAAATTTTATGACCTATTTACCGTCACCGTATGTCTACTTCACTTGACAGCAAAAAAAAAAAAAATTTAAATCTCGAGCTTTCAGTGCACACCCAGTTTTCATTTCTTGTGCAGGTGACGCCTGCACCGAAGAAGAGAGTACGTCGTAATGCGCGACAAAATCGGGTCAACCGACAGGCGAAAGGAGTCGGGAGTTCTGTCGACTGGAAATTCTCTGCAGTCCGTCACACCCGTGTCAGCAGGTGGCAATGGCCGAGGAGTCGTGTTCACCCCGTCGACAGTGGTTAAGACGGCGTCTCTTGACGACCGGCAGTTGGAAATGATGCCTTACGTGGGAAAGTGTGTGTGTCGAGTTTTTCTTTCATTTTAGTAAGTCTAAGATCATTTCAGCGAAGGAGGGAAAAATGCAGCAAAACAAAGTATTGCGATAGTATCACCACCTGCCGGCATATGAGGGAACTATCTTGTAAATCATACTTATCTATCAAATTCGTCTTTAGATCTTTCTGTTTAAAGTTTTCCGGGAAAATCAAAGAGGCATACACTGAATCGCTTCATATTTTTAATACAAGAAGTTCTAAAATAATATTAATAACAAAAATATTCCATCCCGCGTCCTCCTAAGACAGAAAGGGAAGTAAAATTCCTTTTAAGGACGTTTATTTACGTGAAATATTTCCGTACATTCATATAATTAAATAATGAATCCATGATATACACATGCATTTTTTTAAGATTAAAATAGTTACTGGTTTCAATTTCATTGTAACAGCTGGTAAATAGCTGTTGCAGCTTTTACCACCTTTTGTCGCTTCTTGGTTCCTACACTTTCCCGAAGTCTGATAAAGTGCATATCATGGGCGCCAGCAGGAATTTCTGAAAATGGAAATGGTATACGCTCTTTTAAGAGGAGGTTAAATTTTCTTTGATATATTTATTAACATGCTATCAACTGGTGACAAAAATTCAAGATTAGAATTTCGCAGCAGCAGTCATAAATTGGCTCTCTCTCTCTCTCTCTCTCTCTCTCTCTCTCTCTCGATAGCTTTAAATTATAAATAACTTAATCAGGACTTTAGGGTATGCATGACCTGGTTGGCTTAGGTTGGGTTGTTTTTATTTATTAAGGATGACGCTAAGGTTATGAAGTCAATGTACTGTGCCTGTCTGTTAATTAAGTGTATTTTCCTTCTTCTGGCAATTTGTGTGGTGAGAAGAAAGCCCAAGTTTCCAGGAGAAAAAAATATCATAACCGTATGAGACTGGCTAACTTACCTTCAGCTGAAAATCCCTTGTAAAGGTTTTTGGCATCATAGGTGGGATCTACACTCTTCGAATTTACTGTGTTTTCAACCAAACGACATTGTTGATACCGACTGAGCTACGAAGGCTCTGCTGTGTGAGGTGTTTTTTATTTTTAGAGAAGGCAAAGTATGAAGATAAAGTGTAATCAACCAACCAAAAAATTCCAGAGGAGAAAAAAAAAGACAAAATTCATAACAAACTTATCTTCCAGGGGATTTTTAATTATGAAATACGCTTTTATAAAAAGTGATTTTTGTTTATTCTCTTCGTCAAACTGAAGTGTTATCAGAATGCTTGCTGAAAAACTACAAGTATTCAAAAATGTTCAAACCTTTTGAAGAACAATGCCTACAAATATGAGAATATCCATCCGAATATTAAATGTTCTTCTAATACAATTTTTTTCCATTCTGGATTGCAATGAACCCATTTCAGGTAGTATTGAAATAACTCTCGTAGAGAAATATGTGGTAGTTTTCGATGTTAATTATACATGGGCTGTTCAATAAGTAATAAGACTAATTTTACTGTGGTGAAACCATTCATCACAATATTAATTTCTGAGAAATAAAGAACTGTTGCTGTCTGTATTAACAAAAGAGGTTGATAGATGGCGTATACGGGCTGATATGCCAGAGTGTCACGTGACTAAACGCAAGTACTCATCGGCGCGCCTACGAGGCGTGACCAGTCTTCGAAATGGAAGCGTCCTTGGAACTGCGTTATGCGATTAAATTTTGTATGCGTTTGCAAAAATCGGCATCGGACACTTTTAACATGATACGCGAAGCTTTCCACGATGAAGCAATGTCGAGGGCAAGTGTTTTTCGCTGGCATAAAACTTTTAAGGAAGGAAGGCAAAATGAGGAAGATCTTGAACGTTAGGGAAGACCTTCAACGTCCATCACAGAGACAATGATCAACACAGCAGCGATTATCATCAAGCACGTCAAAAGGAAGCGTCCATTGCTGAAGAATGGCTTCTTATTGCACCACGATAATGCAAGGCCACATATTGCTGGCTGTGTAGTGGACGTTTTGCAGAAAAATAACACGGATATCCTATCACACCCTCCATACAGTCCTGATCTCGCACCGTGCGATTTCTGGCTGTTTCCTGAGCTCAAGAAACCACTAAGAGGCCGCCATTTCGAAAGCAACAAAGCACGTGTAAAAGCTGCGGAGGCGGTTTTGAAAGAACTCTCAAAAAACGGACTCTCACATGTGTTTAAGAAGTGGACGCAACGTTGGGACAAATGCATCGCGTCTCACGGTAGTTACTTCGAAAAAGACCATGTAAATGATGACGATTAAAAGTAATCTGTTTTCTGTATAAATATAGTCTTATTACTTATTGAACAGCCTACATACAACTAATGGAATAATTTTTGAAATGATCATCAACAAAATCTGTTTCTCCTTTCTTTAGCCTATAGATATCTATTTTATTTGATCCTTTCAGTTTCGTTTAGGGTTCATAATATTGAGAACTATAAGAACTCGAACAACCACCTTTGTTGAGGATAAGTTAAATTCTCTCATCTTTTAAATCGAATGGAATGCAGAATCACGATAGACTAATTTCTGCTATTTTGAAGGAAAAAAATGTATTCTCAGAATGGTCTTTTTTCTGTAAAAAAAATATATATATTACGAACAAATCTGACAAGTGGATGCTTCATCGATAGACGAATCCGTTCACCTTTGTACTGTAATTAAATCTTTTTATCGATAGCCATTTTATTTGGCAATAAACCATATTTATGTTTTCTTCATTAAGATTTTAGGTCAGCTTATTTATTTAATCAGCTTCTGAGTTCCTCAAGGTGATTTGTAAACTTGAAAAAATAAAAAAAAACACTGCTTAAATCTACACTTTCGTCTTAATACAAAAAAGAAACTTATTTCCAAAGACCGGGAAGCAGCAGTAACAATCCATATATTTAAAGAGATAACCGTAAATGTGAAAACCATAGAGGGATTTCTCTTTTAAGCGTTCCGGGAAATTGTATGCCAGTATTTTAGAAGAGAGGCTTAGGAACCAAATTGAGGATACATTGGACGAAATGCAATATGGCTTTCGAAAAAAATAGGAATAGGACACAGGATCTTATTTTCAGTCTTAGACAAATGTCAGAGAAAACATTGGAATATGGAAAAGAACTACACACATGATTTCTAAAAGGCCTTTGACGTTCCTTGACACTTAATATGGATAAGTTAAAGAAAAACAAGATACAAGATAACTTAATAGCATTTATCATACAAAACCTCTACAAAAGTAATAGAAATTATCTAAGAACCTGTAATAATAGATCAAAAGAATTCGAAACAAATGAAAGAGTGAGGCAAGGCTGTATCCTCAGCCTTCTTCTTTTCATTATAGTAATGGATGAAATTTTAAAGGCATGCCAAACAAAAACAAAAAAGTTCCACCTAGGATACAGGAAACTGAAAGAAACCAAGACATCTGCAAAAACCATGTCACACATGGCTTTTGCAGATGATGTAGTGATTCTAGCAAATACCGCTGAAGATTTGCAGCACAACATCAACATTTGGTATGAAGAAACAAAGAAAAGGAATATGACCATAAATAGAAGTAAAACTGAAACAATGATCATATCTAGAAACCAATCAAACTAAAGAACCATCAACTGGAACAGGTTCATACCTTTAAATACTTGGGGTCATATATACAAGAAGATGGTAGACTAGACACAGAAATTAACAGAACAACTGGGAGAACAAAGCTGTTCTATACAATGAAAGGCCCACTCTTAGATAAGAAAGAAGTTACCCGGAATACCAAAACGGCAGTGTACCGTTCAATGTTTGTACCAATATTAACATACAATTGCGAGTCTTGGTGTTTAACAACAGGAAACACAAATAAACTGCAAACAATTGAAATGAAATATATTAGGAAAGTGGTACAAAAAACAGATTAGGCCGAATAAGAAATCAAACTATAAGAGACAGCCTTCAAGTTGCACCTCTGAACCAATTCATAACAGAAGCCCAAATGCGGTGGTTCAGACATCTTAATCGAATGGAGGAAGGAAGAATAGCAAAACCTATATATGAAAGCCAGAAAATACGAAGAAGAAACATAGGCAGGCCTAGGAAAGGTTGGCAAAAGGAAATTAAATAAAAATTGGAAAAGAAGGAAATTAACTGGAAAGAAGCAAAAGAACAAGCATTGGACAGGATGGCATGAAATCTCCTTGGAAAAATCTCCACGCTTAAAAGCATAAGAGATCATAGACGAAGAAAAAGAAGACAAACTTGTACTTAAATAGACGAAAGTTATCTTACTGTAATTTAGTCTTAACAGTGAAACAAGAAACAGAAATAAGTAATCACCAATCACCAGAAGAGAGTCTTGTAAACAGAGAAAGTTTGAACACAAGTAAGTACATCTCTTTCTACAGAGTTTACATCGATTTCTTTCCACTAGCGCTATCAATACCTCGTGTCAGTAGCCCAAGGCAGAACACAGCATTTCTTTTAAGCATCTCAGAGATCTGTGAAAAAGTGATAGAACAGTCTGTGAAGAGAAGTCCACATTTCCTTTAAAAGATTACAACAAACAGCTGTTGGAGCTTCCTTCTTGGTCAACGGTGACGTTTTGCTGTCTGTGCCCAACTGAGGCGCTAACAACATAAAAATATGAAAAATACGAAGGCGTTATTTTTTTTTCGGAGTAAATGGAGATCCTGAAATAAGTACGAAACCGTCACGGAACTGGCAACCGTAAGGATACATTTGGTGCGAGAGAAGTAAGATAAATAACTCTTTTAAAAATAATACCATGGAGTGCCGACCAGAGGATCGAAGCATGCAGTCTCCATGCAGGTACTGCTGAAGTCTCTTTGCTGAGATTTACGATGCCGTGTGTGCGTGTGTATGCTGAGGAAAAAAAGGTTGAAACGAAAAGAACGCAAACATGTGAAATTAATTGCTGCTGGACTCTTTCTTCCAGAACTCAGACCCACTGATAAACCAGACGTCTGGCTTTATGACTGCGGGGATTTAGAGTCCCAGCAGTTCTCGGACTCTAAGCAAGGGATTAGAAGTCATCTAACGCAACCTGGGAGTAGCTTACAGCGGTGTGTGAACTATGGAGATGCCTTCATCAGTTGATCAGTAGGGTGTAGAAGAAAAGCAAAGAACTGAGAGACTTGTGTACATTGGCGGACTAGAAAAATAATTCCAAACCTTACCTACAAACCAATGCTTTGCACTAGGATTTGTTAGATGGAATCATTTCGAAAAGAATATCTGATTTCAAACTTTGTTGATTAACTTATCATTGCAAACTTAGTTTGTAATGATAAGTAAATCAAGTTATTCATTGCTTGACTACAGAAAATGAAGTTTATCAAATAAATAAATCACAACAGTTATATAATAGTCACGAGACATCTTTGTTGTACTATGGTTGTCATCTCATAAAATCATTATATTCTAATTTTAATATTAAGGTTTGGATAATCATGTAGGTAACCTAACACCAACAGCTCGTCCAGATTACAAATATGCACAAAGTTACCGACAGCTATCTAATGCATCATCATCATCATCGCCATTATATTTGTACATTTTAAAAGAACACGTGTACTAGACATATATTGTCAAACGTTTTGCGACTATCACATATGCAGAAAA
This sequence comes from Typopeltis vanoorti, assembly GCF_054136105.1. Classification (NCBI taxonomy): domain Eukaryota; kingdom Metazoa; phylum Arthropoda; class Arachnida; order Uropygi; family Thelyphonidae; genus Typopeltis; species Typopeltis vanoorti. Next base: position 129,643,578 of record NC_143549.1, read on the forward strand.
ATATAGAATTTATTAACAACTCCAAAATATTTCATCCAACGAAATCATCAAAGAGAGAAGAGAATAGAAGTTCAGTTAACTGTATTCAAAACACGAATCACAAGATATGAGTCACGTAGCATGTGCTTACTAGCATGCAGTCAGAGCTAAGTTGACACGAGAATGCACTATTAGAGTTCATATGTACTAGCCGTGAATGTGTTTAACAAAAGAAGGATAATATCTTACTGTTTACAGAGAAAATTTGCACCTATACATCGTTAATTTGGTTTTAAAACAAAATAAAAGAAACAGTAGTTAAATACCACTAACTACGTTTTACAAATAAAACTAAATACTTGAATACAACCAATCTGCTACAAACAATTACCTAAATATAATTATTTATGCCCTTTTTAAACAGAATTCTGTGTTGGTTGGTTGATTCTTCTCTGCAATATGCTTAGCATTGCTGAAAAAAAGGATCATCATATGGCAAAGATAACTTTGCCAAAGTTATCTTTGTTCCTCATATGCAAAGTTCCTATTAATTATAATACATGCAAATGTTCGTGCATATTTAGAGTACAGTTGGAAGAACGGTATCCTTTGGTTAGAAAGATATGAGTTCGAATCCTGTTTAGTTCGAGATGAATATTTATAAAGGCCTTCAAACGAAGGCGAGTTACCTGATCCCGCACAACGGCAGAAGAGTATCCTCCTCCTGGAAATTTGGGTATTTCCTGCTGCAAAAGAGGAACTTACCCCAACAACAACAACACACAACTATCTTCTCAGTTTCCGAGCTTCAGTGGGATCCTAAATAACACTATCAAAACATTGTGTTCACTTCCGATGTAGGGTACATGTGTATGATATTCAGGTGAATATTTACATATATATATATATATATATATATATATATATATATATATAATAGCATTTATCAAGGTGACAGTCTCATTACTGCATATTATTATTATGACCAAGATTTAAGGTCGTAGTGAATTGTATATACAAAATGGCGGAGGTGTGTTGTAGAAAAGCATGCAGACTATATGGCGTCACTAACAATGTACATCACCCTCTTATTATCAGTATCATAGTTTATATGCTTTGTTTAGTTTTAAACATAACTCCGTTTGTGAACGATGAAAACCTTGGTTGACGGAAAAGAATAGTAAACCAGCACGTATAAAGAAGTTACGCATTACGATGATAAATACATTTGCCGTGATTATGGGGAAAGACAGATGTTGTTGTTGCTTAACGTAATCTAAAGTGAATTTCTTAGTTCAACATTAGGCTGTTACAACAAGGCGAATGTATTATTTGTGCTGTTTTCGTTTATCGAGTTTGCCGAAGCGGATCGTCTGAGACCCCCCTAACTCAGCTTGTTTGAAATGATTCTGAAGATGTTTCCCTCGATGGAATTGTCGAACCTAAGTGTTTGAAGTAAAAGAAATTACTTAATATTCTTTCAGTTGCGCTACGGAAGCATGAGAATACCATTGTTAGCATTTTCGAGTCAGCAGAGTGAAGGATCTCCGGTGCTTGCTATAACAAACGTTTCCATTGTGTAAATTCAGTACAAAATGGGAATGCGTAGCTGTATGGTTAAAGCTGTTACAGCTACTCTCTCAATATTATTAGAAACCTTTGCATTGTTGCGCGTGTGATAAATAGTGTTAGATTTCTGAAAACTACATTAACACAATGCATGCAAATTTATGTGAAATCTCTTCTTTTAAAATCCAGAATATATTTCCTTATATTCGTTTCAAATGAACACAACACTGCTCTGGCTCTTGGCATCACGTAGTTACAAAATAAAAGAAAGGCTGACGCTGTATTTCTTTGAGAAGAAATAAATTCTTGAAACACCACTACCAAATGTCTTCGACATCAATGCAAACTTCTGTTAACGTGTACACAGTTAGCAGCAGAACAACAGCTTCATAATGCTCCGATGAAATGAGGCATTACGAAATAAACTGAAAAATATAAACGAAATCTAATTACTGCTAAGAAATATTTGCGAGCGGCGGCCGACACGCGTTCTCCGTAATGCGTGGCACGGAATGCTTCTTCCCGATCGATTGAATCCATGTGTAGAATACAGAAGTCCTGGCGCATCTTGAAGTAGGTTTTCGGGATGCTATGAATCTTTGACATTAGCATCACCTCGGGCATCTTTCGGGCATCGTCGTCGTACACCGGCGTACACGGTTTGTACACTCTCATAGGTGTACGGAGTGTACGCCGGTGTATACAGACGTATACCGGCGTACACTCGACGAGGGCCTCCAGTGTTCGAAACAGTTATTGGAATTCCGAGCAATTTGTCTGTTTTCTTTCTCCTCCCCATCTTTCGTTTCCTTATCTTACGTTCCAATCGCTACATACGTTCGACAGCCGTACTTAGGAGCGGGGCGATTGGTGCACATCGCCAGGCCACATGCGCCGATAGCCCTTTCTTTGCCTTTTCCAAGTTCCCATTACGCTCTCTGTGCTCGGAGCTGGACATTAAGTGTTATTGTAGCGATATCGATTGCTGCTGACCGATTACGGCGTCTAGGGGTTTTTGTTTGGTGTTCTTTACTGTCGACAAAGTGAAGCGAGAAGGTAAAGACGGCGCCTCAATGACCTTCGGAAGCACAGATATCGAAGGGGAAGTAGAAGGAGACTCCCACCTATTTGCCGAACGCTTTTCGGTGTTCTTCGTTGTAGCGTACTTGTATTTAAGAAACTTATTAAGTGTACATTTATAAGTTTTCTGCGCCTCATTTTTATCTTCGGAGATGATCCTCAGAGAAGAAAGGTTCTCGTTCAGTTGTAATGTCTGTGTACGGAGATGACGATGTGCCATAGTCAGCTCATTCTCCCTGCGTTCGAAATGGGATGTTCCACTTATCTATTACTCATTTCAGGAAATGGCTTACATCTGTTTTCTTTCAAAAGGGAATGTGAGTATTTGAAAGAAAAAAAGACCGAAGATGTTAGTGCTTGAAAAGAATTGAAATCGCGTTTATTTGAAATAAACAGAATACAACGTAACATGAAGATTAACATTGATATAAAATGCAATTAAATACTTCATTTGAATTTATACGCGCGCGACGTGATCGTGAAATATAACATCACATTTGATGATCGTATACCATCATACACCAAATATTGATCGTATATAATGGCATTTATAGCAGAACCCCTCCCCTCACCTCTCTCCCAAACTCTTATTTGCCTGCTCCTCTACTCTAGGCATCGTTTACTTTCGTTTACGTAAGCTCGAAATCCCTTTGTGAATCGCTGTGCTTTCTTGGTTGGCCGATTATTTAGGTTATTCACTCTCCAACCAACAGGATGCGGGTTCGAACTCCACCGTATGCATGGATGTTTGTGATTGTCTTTAGGTGGGAGACGAATTTCATCGTCCGGTGTGAGACAACCGTCCCACTTATTAGAGGCCTAAAGTGGCTTCAAAAAGGTTTCATCGGTCAGAGCTTCCGTACCAGATAGATAAATAAATAAATAAACGTACAAAATGGAAGAAATAAAAAATGATTCGCCCATCCATGGTTCCACGGTATTAATGTGTTATTGGCTTACGATGAAGCTGCATTTCCGAGAGTGATGAACTCTTTCACTTCTCTATGCGACCGATTAACCAACCGTCAGTTGAAAAGTCCTGATATCGTTTCTTCGCTTCATGATAGGATTTGAATTCTGATAATCGACATTTTTGTATACCGTTAGAACAGACGGAGATGGTTTCATGCTTTCTTTTCTTTTACGTATCTTTATTAATTGTGCCGAAAGAGAAGAACCATAAGAAATTGAAAGGTGTTGAGTGTGCTGATGAGAGAAAGTAGAGGAGTAGACGAAATCAGAATGACACTGGATATCATTAATTACTGACAATTCCACTTGTAGCGCTAAGTTATTAATTTAGTAGTACGATTAGAGTAATTACTACTAATTATTTCTTTACTACGAATAACCATAATTCATGATTACAAATTATTTGTAGTAAACAGTTTAATACAATATTCTATTGAATGTTGTTTTGGAGGAGAAGAAGGAGAAACTCCAGTTTGCACAAGTATAGTTTAATTCCAAACGGAAAAACACAACTTGCATTTTCCATCTAATGGGATTCATGCACATGTTATGTAAGTTTTCGAAAACAATACTAAAAATTCGAAAACAGGCGTGAGTAGAATTTATGAATATTTTGTATTCAAGGAAGTCCGAGGACACATTCTAGATAATTCTAGATAACAAAATTTCATTCATATGGAAAAATATTCCATATCTGAGAATAACTAAAATGGATCTACGATGAGTATTTTATATATGGAGAAACGCAATATCTGCTTATATCTTTCTAATACATGTCTATATGCAAATAACATCTCTGTTGTCGACTAAGACAGATGTGACGTCATACTCTCATGAAATACATTCGAGGAAATTACATGGTGAAGAAAGAACATATAAGGAATAGGTGTTGGCATTTGAGGCGGCAGCCTATCGCTAAATATAAGTGTGCAAATATGAGCTGTGGATCTAGTTATAATCGATTTAAATACAAACCTGTATATATTTGACGCTGTACCGGCTTCAAGGATACACAGAGACGGGGACTTTTGACTTTTTAATTTCAGTCTTGTTGTGCGATCAAGATTTAATTTTCCTTACTTTTGAGAATATTTTTTAAAAAAAGTGCAACTGCTATCTATCAATTTCTTCTCTGGAGATAAAACTTCAAGTGAGGAAGTAAAAAACATGATTATGTTATTGTGAAGAAAATAAAATGAATGGGGATAAAGAACGAAAAGCCATGGGGATGAAAAGTGCTTATTAGAAGGATAGATGTTGCTACCAAGAAGTCACAAAGAACTTGAAAGATTAACAACCGATGTATAAGAAGCAGATGCGAGATGGAATAATATAGAGCTCGTGACTAACACAAATGATGATAAAGCGAATTCAGAAAACTTAGGATATACTAAAGATAATATGATGGTTTTTCATCTTCTCTGATAAAATCCTGCAAGCAAGGGTGTAGTAAGAACTAAAGGATCAAAATTGTTTGATACAAAGAAAAGCAAGAAATATTACAATAAAACAAATAAAAATGTCATACCGATTTACACGTACTGGCCACTGAGTTTCAGCGAGCATGACAGCAGCTTCCACCATCTTCCGCGACCACCACATAGCCAGTATCTAAACCCCATTGAGAATGTATAGAACATGTTAGAAAAACAGATCCGGAGCAAAGTCCTCTTTTGTCAAATCTGAGCTAGTTAAAGGATGTCTGGTGAACATCTGGTATGTTGTAGATGTAGATGCAATCCAACATCTTCTGGGATCTATGCCAAACCGCATTTGCTAATTGGGGCTAAAGGAGGTCCAACACGGTACTAAATAAAAACTTCTAATTCAGTGGCCGGTATGTGTACTTGGCCGTCTTACTAATAGGAAGATTATTACTACTTGGCTTTGTTTTCTCTCCTATCTATTTCTTTGTATCTACTCCTCCCCCCTATACTCCTTGTTAATTCGCTTACCTATGGTATTCAACAGTTTTTGCTTGGCGAAACAATGCGGGAGTTTTGTTATATTTATTGAGTAGTTCGGCTGCTGCAGTCGCAAAGATATTTCTCGCTGATTTTAAAAATGAATATTAATGAGTGAAAATACTCCAACTACGATAGTTTACCCATCGAAGTTTGCAAACAGGAGCACTGGTAAACTGCCTCATTCGCCAATTTACCAGTGCTCCTGGTAAATTTGCTTATTCGCCTTATTCTGCTTATTCGCCTGAGTAATGTTAGCCACAACCTACTGGGATGTCGGCTGATTATTTTTACCACCTCAGTTTACATCTAAAAGTAGTCACAATTGTTCCAGTGGTATCATATTGTGTACATTCATCCAGAACAGGATCTTCCAAAATGTGGTGTCAATTCCAATCACACAGTTTGCTTTGAGTCTTATGCACATTATTGCGTGTTGCAATACAATACACAGATAATCTCCTGACGTTTATTATTCATGAATATCATTTAGATAATTAAACATATGTTTAAGGCAAAATTTCTGTTTGCTGAAAAATATACAAATGGAAATCTTAATTTTTAATTAACGACATTGTGTCACAAAATGAGAGTTCTAATGTTAGCTTGGACGGAAGTTTATACAACAAATTAATGGAACACCAGAATGAAGAATTTGTAAAGTTTAAAACACCGGTAAAATATGCAACATTTGATTATTTTAAGCGTAATTTAATAATAGCAAGTGCCATTTTAGTTGAATAAGGTTAATATTTGAGGAATATTGTTTGCTTTAAAAATCAAACAACCCAACGATTCACATTTTTAAATAATGGAAATAAGAAATGTGGTTACAGTTATTATGCTTTTGATACCCAAAGGTCATGTATAATCAAAATGGGTAATTTATTTGCACATTTTAGATAATTAGAAAATACTTGTTAGAATAATTATTTTGGGTAAATTATTCAATGAAAAGAAAAGGAAATGCAACATTGTAAATATCCCTAAAAGGATATGACGCGAAAAATTACATAAGATTATTATAGAAAAAGTATAAATTGGGACCAAAAACAAATTAAGAAAAAGAAAACAAAATCGCCATCGCATATCCCTCCGCAGTGCAGATGACACCCTTCATCGGCATGTTGAACACACCTTAATTAACTAGGCGGCTATCACGTCCTCCATTCAAGGATGACGTGATAGCCGCCGTTATCCGTCCGGAGGCCCCGTCACTGGATACTACGATAGTACACAGGACCTGACGGTAATGCGACAGGAGTCTTCCCCCACCAAATACGAATAATCCTGCTGCCGTTTACTCTGCTTACTCGTGCCTGGATGGATCCCGAATCGAGCACATTCTGTGAGCTTCGTTGAAGCCACGCATTGGCTTGAGTGTCGGCACTCCCTGTGTGGATGTCATCATGTTTATAAGTATTTTAACCTTTCTCTGCAAGTTTCTGATATCAGTTACCATTGAAGAAACAGTATTATTATTATTATTATTATTATTATTATTATTATTATTATTATTATATAAGACGCCTCCATGGAATCAAAAGACTCATCGTGAGAGACCCAACATTGACACACTAACCATTATTTACACAACACCTATCATACTTCCCCTTAAACTCATTCACAGATGAAGCATTCGCAACCACCTTTAGCAACGCATTTCACCCATGTACAACCCTCCAAGCAAAAAATCTAGTCCTAACATCCTTGTTAACCACACTCTTACACGATCTCCAAGGATGACCCCTCGTTCTCTCCCTTCCTGCACTGGTCTTAAAAAAGTCATCAGTATCAATCCTATAAAACCCCTTTAATAATTTATATGCCTCTATCGTATCTCCTCTCCTACGTCTATCAACTGGTTTTTGAAGCCCACAGACCTTCAATCTATCCTCGTAGGAGACGTCTCACAGGCCTGCAACAATTTTCGTAACCCGTCTCTGCATCCTCTCCACCATTTCCACATCATCAAGAAATCCAAATCCAGATTTGTGCACAATAGTCCGAATGAGGTCTTATGAATGCCTTATAAAGTGGGACAATCACTTCCTTATCCCCTGTTTGTCAGTGTGTTCTTCAATAACCATGTAACCTGATGTGATATTTTAGCAACCTTTGCAATATGCCATTGAAACTTAAGTTCTCTGTCCACAATAACTCCCAAGTCCCTAACCTCATCAACTTCTTGCAGTCCAGTTCCATTAATATAGTAAACAGCATGTAATCCTATCCTTCCGAAGTGTATCACCTTACACTTGGCCACATTAAACTGCCAGCCATTTAGTTTAGTCCAAACCGTCAGCCTATTTAAGTCATCCTGTAAGATATCCACATCATCTGAATTAACTATCGCTCTTCCCAGTTTTGCATCATCAGCAAACAAGTGGATATCTCCTTTCAAAGTATTCCCAATATCATTGATATACAAATTAAATAATGGAGGACCAAGCACAGCCCTGAGGCACACCACTAGTCACCCGCCTTCTACTGGCCTCTGCTCCACCATAAGCCACTCTTTGATATCTATCCACTAGTCACCCTCGAATCCAAATCACTAGCCTCGGATCCATACCCATTTGCTGCAATTTATACAACAGAGTTCCATGTGGAATCTTGTCAAATGCCTTTGCAAAATCCAACAGGATCACTGAAAAAAGGATTTCCTTTATGCAACTCCATTTTTACTTCATTATAGAAAGTGAGCAAATTGCTAAGGCATGATCTACCCTTCATAAAATTATGTTGCCCCCTCATAAAGTATCATATTGCTGTCCACCCAGTCCTGAATTCTAATTTTTATCAATTTCTCTAGAACCTTAACTACCACTCCCGATACACTGATTGGTCTATAATTTGCTACCTCAGTCCTGGAGCTACCCCCCCCTTTTGTAGTGGAATAATTTCCCCCTCTTTTCCACTAAATTGGGACTTTACCAGAACTGAGGCTTAAATTAAACAGTCAAGTTAGAGGAGGTGCTAATTCTCTTGCGCATTCCCTTAAAACATGGGCCGATATGCCATCTAACCCAATAGCAGTGTTAGCATTAAGTTAAATACTAAGCACCTCAAATTCTTCTATCACTAGACTCTCATCAGTGAATGACACATTCGGCACTGCAATATCACAACCAAGATGGTATACCTTTGCAAAATGATCACTAAGCAACTTAACTATTTTAATTAGTTTCTGTAATTGCCTTACCATCAACACTTTTTAAAGTCATACTTCCAAAGTTATTCCTCCTTTTACTTACCACATAGCGAAAGAACTCCTTAGGAATTTTTTGGACTCATCGGCTAGCTTCCTCTCATAATTAGCTATGGCCTTCCTTACCATGCAGGTTACCCTTTTTGCCTGTATCTTGAACTGCTCATGGCGATGCTCATCACCTTTTCTTTATACTTATACCACAACTTTCTCTTTATCCTCAACTCTCGCTTAATAATATTATTCATCCATCTTACGCCTACCGGATTCCTCCTCCTGACTCTGGGAATACAGTCAGACAGCTTTCATTAAATACTCCTTGATAATCTCCCACGCACCATCAACATCTTTTAAATTCTCATGCCATAGCACTTATGAAAGCTGACTTCTCAGCTTGTCATAATCACCAGAGTTGTAATTTTATATATAACCCTTCTTAACAGAATATTCAGCACATAATACAATCTCCCAAGTCAAGACCACATGATCACTTTCCCCAAGTGGAGACAGTGTATCTGAATTACTCATTGATGTGTTCTCCGATGCTATGACCAGATCAAAAACTCTCAAATATCTTGTCCTTTCCATTACATCTGTCTCAGGTAGTTATCGCTTAACAATTGTATAAACTCCAATTCCTTTTGTTGTTCGAGACCATTCCTTCTCCCATCTATGTCCCCATAGTTAAAATCGCCCATAATAATTACACGTCCTCCACTCATCTTACAAATTTGCCAATGCATACCATCTACATTCTCTCCCTTATCCCTTGGATTATAGCAGCAAACAATTACATATTTCATCCTGTTGATTTCTATCTCACATCAAACGGCCTCAAATGAACTATGCTCTACATGCTTGTCATCTTGAGGCACTTCTATCATTTATTGCTTTAACACTTCATCTATTATTAGTAAAACTCCTCGCCTTATTCTGCCCTCTCCATCCTTTCTGAAGATATTATATCCCTTACATTCAATCTCTGACTAAATCACTTAGTTAACCAAGTCTCACTAATTCCTATAATTTTTGGCCAAGTAGAACTGAGTAATGAAAAAATTCATCACACTTATTCCGAATACCTCAGGCATTAGTATACATAAACTGAAATATTCCTTCCCCCCATAATCACACGGTGTGAGAATTAGCTCTTTCTGAATACCATTAAAATTCTGAGTACAATGATTCCCCATATCACAGTTATTATTGACCTTAGTACTATTTATAGCTAACCTCTGCTTTCCTCTCATTATTTCTGACAACCATCCTCGCACCATCCCCTTCTAATAACTCTCATTTCCCTGGTCTAACCCCCCCCCCCATATGTTCATTAAACAGTAACGTCTATAAAAGCTTACTCCCGTACTTATTCAAATACAGACCATCTTCGGCATATAATCTTTTCTCCTGTAAACCTCCTCCCATATATCTATCTCACCCCTCTTTTCCTACACATCCTAGTTAACATTACATTCATCATCAATGCCCTCCTCATTTCTCGACTATCATATCTGGGAAGCACACTGATAATCCTAACACTCTTACTCTTAAACCTAGAAATCTCTAACATCTCCTTTAAATCAGTTGCCACACGATTTTCGCTATTTCCCAAATCATTCTTCCCAATCATTAAAATCATTTCATCTACACTATCACCTCTCTTTACAGCTCTTATTGGCCGGAAAGTAGGGTACACACTCTAACATACTTCGCAGCCAATATTCTTTAGACACATCCGGTTTTTATTACGAATCATTGAAATTGAATCCCTTATTATTATTTTCTTAACCTTACCCATCACCTTAACTTTTCTCTGTCTATCCATCTCTACCAATTTCATCCTTTCCATTCTCTTATCCAATGCCCCAACCTCACTCTGTGCCGTCTGCGGTGAGCTCCAGAGGGCCCTAAATCTCGCTAAAATCTCATTACCACAATTCTGTTCTTCACTCATCACAGAATCATTCCATTCACATTTACATGCACATTCTGGCTTATGTTTTCACATGTCATTTCTTCAATTAGTTTATATTTCCCATATATTTATATATCCTCCTTAACTTCATACCAAATGTTTTTCTGAAAGTCTGAGGCATACATTAAAAAATCATAACATTTAACGTTGTTTTTTCTAAACACCATATCCTTGAGTACTGGTGTAAGAGAAAAAAGGGATGCACTAACAGTTATTCATTTGTCAAAAATTGTTTATATTCGCTACAGTCCTTTGCATTCCTAAATGTTGACTCTGTAATTCCTTGTGTACAAACAGTCTTATCAACATCTAAAATAGCATTCCAAGACATGGAGGTCATCTTCTTTTTACCATCAAGGTTTTTCTTTTTTGCTAGACGTTGACTCTGTCATCCCTTGTGCAAAAATCAGTCATACCAACATCTAAAATAGCATCCCAAGACGTGGAGGTCAGCTTTTTTTACCATCAAGGTTTTTCTTTTTTGCTAGATTACGTTGACTCTGTAATCCCTTGTGCACAATCAGTCTTACCAACATCTAAAATAGCATCTATAGACGTGGAGGTCATCTTCTTTTTACCATGAAGGTTTTTCTTTTTTGCTAGATTACGTTGACTCTGTAATCCCTTGTGCACAATCAGTCTTACCAACATCTAAAATAGCATGTCTAGACGTGGAGGTCATCTTCTTTTTATCATCAAGGTTTTTCGTTTTTGCTAGAAGTTGACTCTGTAATCCCTTGTGCACAATCAGTCTTACCAACATCTAAAATCGCATCGCAAGACGTGGAGGTCATCTTCTTTTTACCATGAAGGTTTTTCTTTTTTGCTAGATTACGTTGACTCTGTAATCCCTTGTGCACAATCAGTCTTACCAACATCTAAAATAGCATCTATAGACGTGGAGGTCATCTTCTTTTTATCATCAAGGTTTTTCTTTTTTGCTAGACGTTGACTCTGTATTCCCTTGTGCACAATCAGTCTTACCAACATCTAAAATAGGATCCCAAGACGTGAAGGTCATCTTCTTTTTACCATCAAGGTTTATCGTTTTTGCTAGACGTTGACTCTGTCATCCCTTGTGCACAATCAGTCTTGCCAACATCTAAAATAGCATCCCAAGACGTGGAGGTCATCTTCTTTTTACCATCAAGGTTTTTCTTTTTTGCTAGATTACGTTGACTCTGTAATCCCTTGTGCACAATCAGTCTTACCAACATCTAAAATAGCATGTCTAGACGTGGAGGTCATCTTCTTTTTATCATCAAGGTTTTTCGTTTTTGCTAGAAGTTGACTCTGTAATCCCTTGTGCACAATCAGTCTTACCAACATCTAAAATCGCATCGCAAGACGTGGAGGTCATCTTCTTTTTATCATCAAGGTTTTTCTTTTATGCTAGACGTTGACTCTCTATTCCCTTGTGCACAATCAGTCTTACCAACATATAAAATAGGATCCCAAGACGTGAAGGTCATCTTCTTTTTACCATCAAGGTTTATCGTTTTTGCTAGACGTTGACTCTGTAATCCCTTGTGCACAATCAGTCTTACCAACATCTAAAATAGCATCCCAAGACGTGGAGGTCATCTTCTTTTTACCATCAAGGTTTTTCGTTTTTGCTAGACGTTGGCTCTGTAATTCCTTGTGCACAATCAGTCTTACCAACATCTAAAATAGCATCTCTAGTCCTGGAGGCCCTCTTCTTTTTACCATCAAGATTTTTATTTTTGTTTTACCTTCTTTCTCTTCCTAATAGAACCACACTTTTTCCCTTGCAAGTTTCCCTTGCAAGGTTTACTTCCTCGTTGCAGATCTGTCAAAGAAATAGATACTAGAATTCGTGGCTGAGGCCTGTAATGATAACTTTTCACCTGCATCCGCATAACAAAATCCACTGGTTTTATTTGTTGACAATACCACCAAACACAGACTCCTCCAACAAGGCAGCAGGTGACAATGTAGTATTTTCTTCAACATATGATGATTCCTTTTCATCCATTAGCGATGAAATGTGATCCTCCTTACGGTCTTGGCAATTAAATGCCTATGAGTTGTGTAAGGCTGTTCACCTTAAGCATTTGGGCAATTTTCAAAAGTTCAGACAAACGTTCATGAGATACACTAACTTCGCCACTGTACATAAAATCCACAACCAATTTTAAATCCCCATATTCTATATTTTTCATAATTACAATAGGATGCATACATGGATTTTCTATTTTTCTGAAGTATACTTACCCAAATAGTGAGATCTCCCTTAGAGATTTACCTCAATGCACATAATTCAAACTAGTTCCTCTTCTCTAACTTCCCAGATCAGCTGAAAGGGAAGATGAACTATTTGCTGTCAGTAAGTATTTATAAAACGCACTGTTCGTCTACCTGCTAGAAGGATATTAGATAATTATAGTCATTTTCCAGCACCCTGGTCTTTTTCTTAATTAGCTTTTACTGCAGCACATTTTAGATACTAGTTCTCCCGTTGGCAACTCCGATCATAAACGTACTCGAGATTCCTTTTCTACAGCTCGATCTCCCAGTGAATCTCATCCTCGAACGACATGACATGACAATGATGATGACCACTGCGATGATGCCTGGGCTTTCTAAGTCCCCTTTTCATGCAGTGATTCCTATTTTTTTCCCTTCCGATCCACTTGCTCCGAGATAATAATTGAAACAATCCTTGCAACGTGGAGTGGGAAATGAGGCACTCGTTCTCCACTCCACATAACTTCTTCACTCTCTCAATCTCTAGCGAATCTTTGGTTCTTAGACAAATGTGCCAAAGAGGCCCAATATAAAAATTCAGCATATCCTCGATGAACTGAAGTCAAAGGCACCCAATGAAAAAATCTTTTCTCCTACTCAACCGGAAGTCGAACTTTGTAAACTCTTCCTAAAGCGGTCGCCATTTTTACACTTCCACCTCTCTCTCTCTAATAATAATAATAAGACTCAACCGTAACATCACCTAAGGATGGAATTTCTTGGAATAAGTATCCTCTTAAAACTCGTGGGCAAATAAGATATCACCAATTCAATAATCACCATGGTGATTATTTAAATTATTGAAATAACTTGTTGTATCACTATGCCCAGCTAAATGTTAGCAGGTGAAGCGAGAAGAGGGGATGGGCGCCATATGTCTTAATTTACTGCCAATTAGACATTCATAGCGAAGCATTTAACAGAGCATACAATGCCCGCTCGGGCGTCGCCCGGTTTAACAAGGTTCGCGTTGCCTTTTGGTAGCAGCACCAGTGGTGGAAATGAGAAGTTAGCGACTGGTGCTACCACTATCACTGACAAAAAAATAACGAAAAAACAGGATCCAGATTCAGACTCCGCAACTATTTAATGGCCAGAACCTGTTATATTAGGAATCAACTGCAATCAGGTTAACTCAAATTACTACAGCAAGAATTAAAAAGATATGAATGGACTGTTATGGGACTTTGTGAAATTCGATGGCCCCAAACAGGAGAGCTAACAACAGATGAAGGACATTTGCTTCTTTACTCTGGATCTAACTGCAGCGGTAAAGAAGGTGTTGGGTTTTTGATACACAAAACATCACGACATTCTGTCATTGAATTTAATCCTATCAACAGCAGAATTGCTTTAGTCCACCTAAGAGGAAAACCACTCAATATCACCATCATACAGGTCTATGCCCCAACCACAGGTCACGAGGACTCCGAAGTAGAGGAGTTTTATGGTCAACTTAATGCAATAATCACCGGAGCGAATAGAAAAGACCTTTTGATTGTACAGGGCGATTGGAATGCCAAAATTGGAACAGACATCGGTAAAGATTTTTTCCCATTTGTCGGACCCTGTGGCTATGGGGAGACAAACGAAAGAGGCTTTGAATTGATAACTTTTGCCTCGCAAAATGAACTCACCATTACTAACACTCTATTTCCCCATAAACCTTCCAGAAGATGGACATGGACTTCCCCTGATGGTAAAACACACAACCAAATCGACTTTATCCTCGTAAGTACAAAATTTAAACATTCCATCGACTTCGCAAGAACCAGATCATTTCCTGGAGCCGACACTGGCAGTGACCACAATATGGTCATCACAACTGTGAATATGAAAATGATAGAAATATAACCTACAAAATCAACTCGTAAAAGATACAATATAGAAAAATTAAAAGACCCCCAAATAAATACATTATATAAACATAAATTAAAACAAATTTTTGACACAAGCTTCAAAAAATATAATAATATCGAATCTAAAACCAAATACTTCTCAAAAGATAAGTGAGACTGCTGAAGAAATTCTTGGATACAAAAGGAAAGTCAATAAACCGTGGATAACCAAACATATTTTGGACCTATGCGACGAAAGAAGATATTTGAAATCTCATATTAATAGTGGTGATAATAGAGAACAGTATAAAATATTACAAAGATTATTAAAAAAGAAATCAAACATGATAGAAACTTATGAATACTAGATGAATGCAAAAATATAGAAGAGGACTTAAATAAAAAATAATCCTAAAAGTGCTTTTCAAATTATCAATAAGTTAACCAAACCTTTTACTGCAATTAATTGGAGCATAGAAGACGAAGATGGAACTCCTATCACGGATAACCAGAAAATAGTTGATAGATAAAAATGTTACGCAACCAAGATTTTTCAAAAGGACCCTCAACTGACTGACGATATTTTGGACAGAATTTTGCCAGGAGGTTCAGAGGAAGGAGATTACCCGATATTAAAAGAAGTCATTGCAGCAGTTAGCTCCTCAAAAATAGGAAAATCACCTGGAATTGATGGTGTTACAATGGAACTGATACGCGAAGGAGGTGACATCATCATCATCATAGACACCTTGCTAAATTTATTCCAGGACGTATGGAACACAGAGACTTGGCCTTCTGATTGGCGGATTTCTGTCCTTGTACCTATTCCTAAAAAGGAAAACAGCAATAAATGTAGCAACTATAGAACAATAAGCCTTATTAGTCATCCAAGCAAAATCCTGTTAAAAATACTATTGTCAATCGAAAACAAAATAGAAAGCAGACTATCAGATGAACAAGCAGGTTTCCAGAAGTAATCGACTATATTTTTACAATACACATACTAGGTGAAAATACATAGAACATAACAAAATAATCTGTCACAACTTTTTAGACCTTCAAAAAGGCTTTTGACTCAATATGGCACGAGGCATTATGGAAAATTGTAGAACATTATGGTATTGAGAACAAAATCATTAGGATTATTAAATCTCTTTACTCCTCATATGATATGAGAATTGAAATTAAAAATTACAGCAGTGAACTGTTCCGGGTAGAACGGGAGGGGGGGGGGTAAGACAGGGATGCATCTTGTCCCCTCTTCTTTTTAATTGTTTTCTGGAATATGTCATAGATGAAGCTCTTCATGAATATTACACTGGAACAGTAGTTGGCGGACTAAATATTTTAAGCGACTTACGTTTTGCAGACGATATCGATCTTCTGGCAGAAAGTGAAGAAGAATTACAAGAGATAACCAGCTGCGTTTTCGGAACATTAAAAAAAATATGGATTATACATAAACCTGCAAAATAAAAACAACCTAAAATCAGACATTGAACCCTTAAAGATACAAATTGACAATAAACAAATTGAGAATGTAATCAAGTTCACTTATCTAGGAAGCACGCTGAGTCAAGATGTTCGCTCAAAAACCGACATTAAGTACCGAACTTCTAAGGCAACTGTGGCCCTGAAGAAGTTAAAATCATTGTGGAGAGATAACAGAATAGCATTCACAACCAGACTAAGACTAATTAACACTTGGGTTATATCCTCTTGTAAGTTTGTGAGGCCTGGACTTTATTAAGGGAAGATGAGAGGAGACTCCTGTCTTTCGAAATGAAAACTTACAGAAGACTTTTGAGAATTCCCTATACCGCTCACGAAACCAATGAAAATGTCCGAAAACTGATTGACTCAATAGACGGGAGAAAAAGGGAAAATATTCTGACAGTCATCAGAAGAAGACAGATGAAATGGTTCGGACATGTGGAGAGGGCTAATGGCATTCCAAAGCAACACTAGAGGCAATCGTTCCGGGATCAAGGGTTAGGGGCCGACCTCGATTAAAATGGACTGATAACATCAAAAAATGGACAAATTCCTCCCTTTCTCAACTGACATCAAGAACAAGAGACCGAGATGACTGGAGGAGGCTAGCAAAGAGTATCACCTATCAGCCATGAATGACCCAACGGTTCATTTAGGACTACGGGAGGGAAGAAGATCACCCTCTAATATTTCTCCAGAATGATATCGGAAAAATCCTCAATAATCTAAATACTAAGAAGCCAAGATAGACAAATTATGCAAAATCCTACTCGCCACGCAAAACATGTATCGCACAAGGCCCCATTTTCTAATGATATATCTCAATAAGTCACTAGAAGTTCTGAAACTGCTCAATAGTCTTAAACGTTAAAAAATATTTTGTCTAAAAATTATTTTTTATTAAATAAAAATCTATTTTGTCTGTTGTCTGCAACTAATTTGCTAGCTGACAAATTCTACTCGTCACGGGCGAATGTATTTGTTGAGTCCTGCAGGAATAACTTTTCTGGCCTATTATGGTATCCTTCCAGTTGTGATAAAAATGTGTGCTCTTAACATCGTATCATCCCGCATGTCGTGCGAAGGCGAACCTCTTTTCGGCATGTCACGAAAACAGAGACAAGTCAGCCATCAAATTACATTTCCATTTGTCTTCACCAAAATGACGGAGAAGAGCATTAATAGCCAATTTGGAAACTCATCCGTTAATCACTGATGACTGACATGGATTTATGGACATTTCGTAGCTCAGTCGGCGATACCCTTCGGTTGGAAAAGCCTAGGTTCGAACTCCATTAGACCCCAAAAAGTCTACGTTAAAGCTTTTGAAACGTAGTCAATCAGTGACGTTTTTCTTTCTCCAGAAATTTTGGATTTTTATATCGCAATCAGGTAATCTGACCAGGACAGCAGAACACAGAGACAATGTACATACCAACTATTCTTTTAGACAGAGAGCTAGCCACCCTGTCCTAGAATTATGGTTACGAGACTCAAGGATACTTGGAAGATCCTGGTGAATCTTAAGGGTTTGTTAGAACTACTGATGATGATGAATATAGATTCGGCTGTTCCAATTCTACAGCAGATCTCCTTGCTAATCCCCCCCCCCCCTTTGGACGCAGTCCATGGAAAGATTTCAAGAAACTTGTTTGATGGTCTTGACACTGACAAGGCATTTGATATTGTCTTACATTGAGACCTTTGGACAACCTACCATCTTATGGTCTTTCTTTCGATGTTTATGATTACATTTGGCAGCTCAGCTTTCTCTCTGATCATTTATTGAGTGTTATGGTGGCTGGCTTCCATCAATCAGATATTTTTATCAATGCTGAAGTACGTCAGAGTTTTGAAGTCTTAACCATGCACTTCTTTCTACATATCGGCAATCTTTTCTCTCTCACTCTCTTTCTCTAACTTAAAACTTTATCCATAATTTTATTGACGGCAGTACTCTCCATTCCTATTTTTTATTCGACAGTCATAGTGTTCAAATGATTCAAACTTCAAAATCTTTCATACGGCAGTGTTTAAGACATTGTCGCATACCAATGTCTTAAATACTATCTGAATCACCTTTCTCCAGTGGGGATGAATGTAATCTATTTAGTTTCATGCCAAAACAAAATCCAATCTCATTTCTCGGAAGAAATATTTTAATTTAATTACTCTTTACTTTTTGATAATATTCTAATTAAAGTCGATTTTCTTTTACTTTTCCTGGGCTGACTTCCACATCTCTCATTACTTCACATCCATAGCATCGTCAGCCTCCAAAAATCTTTGCATAATTTTTTGTTCAAAACATTACTTCATGCCTGCACAATTCCTAGGGCTTTACTATACTGTTCTCACATTTTGGGCCCCCGTACTGAAACCTCCGTAAATGCTTGGCTGGAAAGCATATAGAATGGAGTAATATGGTTAATTGATTATCCTTCGTACTTCTCTCTCTCTCTCTCTCTCTCTCTCTCTCTTTCTTTCGCACACACACAAAGATCACTCACCTTCTCAATAAACGTTATATTTATGCCATATGTCTTTTCAATAAGTATTTTAATGGGCGCTGCTCCACCAAACGGGCATCGTTATTCCTCTAAAAATTGAAAAAAAAAAACGAGCTGCTGGTCAATATCCATACATAGTTCAGCTGACCTTTATTTTGCTAACTTTTTATTGTACTTTTTCATTCCCTCCACCTCTGTCTTCTGTAAGATCTTCGTCATATGGTAAACCCCCAATGAATACAACCTTCAGCTCTTCAAGAAGCACAAGGCATACACATGCAACGATTTTGATTTCTAGCAGCAACGTAAAAGCGATATATCACATGCAGCAACTAGAACTAAAATACACCTGTTTTTCAAATTGTTGCCATTTTTAAACATTGACTCCAGAAGGGCGAGGCACAATTTCTACTACCTAGATTTTTATTAAAACTTCGTCAAATGATCCCGTTTTGGTGTTTCTATCAGATTTTATCTAGTCACAAAATTTTGCAAAGCAAAATTATAATTCTATAATCCTTAAGCCCAAATCGGGTTAACATTTCATAAACTGCTATAACTTTTGATACACTCAATTCAATCTTGAAAAAGTCCCGTAATTCGAAGTCCTAATAATTGATGACATATCCTGAATATGTCATAAATCATGACTGGCTTGGATAGTTCTCCCAGAAAACGAAACTGACAATCAAAATTCAACTCTGAACAATTTTAAAATGCAGATATGTAAACAATTATGAGTCTTCGGATCAGACGTGTTTTTAATTTTTGTAATTTTCAATTTTAGATTGAAGACGAATAGATAATTATTTTCCACTATAATCAGAATATTTTTTAATATTTTAAAAATTCAGTAAAAGGTTTCGAAATAATATTATAATTAATTTCTGTGTATTTAGCATCTCTGAAAATTTGCAGTCATTTCAATTTTGGTTTCAATTGGCCCATTTAATGATAAAATCTAAGAAAAATAATTGAATCTACAGTGCATGTGCAAAAAACGTATTATAAATATTTTCGTTTTGAGCCAGGCGAGTTGTAAACTGTAAAATAATAATAAGAATAATAAATAGAGAAAAGCTTTATTTAAGGTAGACATAAAAATTAAATATATCAACTAAATCGCGACCAGATTTTTCAAATAGATGAACACTGTGGTATTTATAATTTTTTTAATATAAATTGTACTAGAATTTTTACTTTATTAAGTACGCTTGGTATGAGGGAAATATTTTTTTATTATGTAAGATATTATATAATATTTAAGATATCAATATATAATATTTATATAAAAATCTTAAATAAAATATTTAAGTTATTATTTAAAATAAAGTATTTTTATTCAACTTGTAAGTCAATAGCAAGTAAGAAAAATGTCTAATTCTCATTACTGAAGATGATGTTCTGATGATCTCTAGTCAAATACTTACTGATTTTAATTAAAATTTTGCGAGATATTTTTACTTTTAATTTCCATTTGAGTCTTTAAATACAGGCTGAAACGACTATGAATACTGCTTTATATTACTGATGCTTTAATTATGACTTTCCATTTTAATTACTTTTGGTAAATCTATTTGCCAACTGAGTTTTGTTATTTGAATTTATGAGTTTTAATTTGCTGCGTTAATATTATTGTTGTTGCTGCTACTGCTGCTGTGAAGTTGCTTCTGTTTATCTCTGCGTGCGTGTTAATTGTTGCTTACCTATTCTACTGTTTTAACTTGAATGTGTTGACTTTCTTTTTTTTTTTGTTCGTTTTAATCTACAGTTTTCTAGTATATTTGCTTTAAAATTTTTAATTGCAGCTGCATTTTCATTGCTTTTCCAAACAAAAATAAATTGCTACCAAGTATAGTCTTTTCTTTTTCCTGTAAAATTTTCTCTCATATTTTCTCTTCACCACCATCCTGGTGTGTGTGTGTGTGTGTGTGCGCGCGCGCTCGAAAGTTTCGCTATTTTTCATTGAAAATAAGAATGAAATATTTTTCTTGTTCAACGCGCTTTAATTAGAATGCCTGGAAGTTTTCAGACCAATATTCCCATACACAAACCACCGAAAATTACATCCATTACTGTGCTGTGTGTACAAAGAAATTCTGAAGCCAGTACAAACAATGCAGGGCTCATCCCATCCATTTCTCAAAATTACGTTGACCCTGGTGGTTGCAGACGTACACCGACGCAGGAACATTAATGGAAAAGGAATAAATATTTTCTGAACATGAAAGGCCAGGGTGAGCGACGTTGGATACAAATTGGCTTCCGCATTATAGCAGCTCTTGTAACAGTTACCGGTTACCATGGCAACGGTCGCCATATTTGCCAGCTCTGAGTACATCGGTGTAGCAGACTTTGTGCGAGCAATGGAACGATATTGTGCCCGGAGAATGAAAGCGGGATGAGGGAGTGTGGGAGGCTCTAGTGGTTCTTTGTATGGGTGCTGAGGTACATTGAGAAAACATGAATTACTGAGATAGTACGTGGCGTACAGGTGCCTGCAGAGAAAAACGTTTTTTTTGTTTGTTTTTCTTTCTTGGATCTATTAAGAGTTTTTGTAGCCAGAGAGAGGATGGATGGTGCGGATATCTGCGCGGTAAGCCTACCAAATCTACTTCTTGATGGGCTTCGTTATTCTCTCCTGGCCAATATTATCTACCGGGAGACGGTATAGATACTTGGAGTTTCTCTCTCTCTCTCTCTCTCTCTCTCTCTCTCTCTCTCTCTCTCTCTCTCTCTCTCTCTCTCTAAGGACGACGTCCTTTTCACTGTATCAGTGACCTCCACAACGATGGCTTTTTCGTGGATTGCCCCCTTGTTTGTCTTGAAAAGAAGTTATTTCCGGTAGCACCAATGCGATATAAATTGAAGCGTTCTATATACATAAGAATGACTCGAAATAAAAAGAGGATTTTAGTGACCTTTTCAAGTGAGTATGCAATAAACATTTGGAGAAATGTGACAAGAAATAATGAAAGTAACTTCTTGCGCATTGTTCTGAAGGAAAAAACTTCAGAAGAATACGAAAGCTGTTGGTGATTAAGGAGGGTATTATGTGAAGCGATATGGTTTGCACTTTCAGTTTCTATAGAACCGTTGACTGACCATTCTCGAGTTGGTTGAGATATGATGTACAGTAGTTTACATCTGCAACGACAGTTGGCTGTTCAAAATTTATCGGCTTGCTTAGAGACTTGCAGTAGCGTGCAGGTACTGAATTCCACATGCTGAGAGGTCAAATCTTTTTACTAAGCCGCAAATATGTGCTGCGCCTTTTCGACGAAACTGACTGGCAGGCAGTGCTTCTCGCCGAATATCTTTCACGCACAGTAGTTTCATGTTCAAGATAGCGAAACCTTTAGCTTTCGTAGTTTATTACAAAGACATCTAAATAAAATCAAAGTCTGTGAAAGGTTGTAAACTTTTAAACTAATAAAGGTTGTGGACGACAGATTTTTATTTATTTATTTATTTTATATCTTTTTTTGGTATTTTATTTATTTTTTATGCAATGCTCCCACCTGAAGACAGACTTCTATGGATTCCAATCCACTGTGGATTGAAATCCACAACCTGTTAGTTGGAGAGCGGACACGCTAACTACTCGACCAACCAGACTGGCAAAGAATTATACCGTAATAAGAATAATTCATAATTTCTTTTTTTAAATTTTTTAAAATAGATTTCTAAGTTTTTTAACAGTTTTTGTTATTCAGTAAACATCATTTCACTGATGTTCACGTAACTTTTATTAAGCAATTACTTGTTTTTGTTTAAAGCAATCTGGAAATCACAACCACAACAACTTCTCTTCACATCAGCGATTCTGGTGTGAAGAGAAGTTTTCTTTGAGCTTTTAGCATTTTAGAGAACGAAACAATACTAATGTAGCTAAACGTGCTGTTCTGTAATACGAAGTGCAGATCTAATGATACAGAACTCTCTTTCAACAACTTAAATTCAGAATTTATCCGAAATTGCAAAAGCTTTTTTTTTTTTTTTATCTTGAAAACTTTGCAAAATCAAATAATGTACCTCGTTTTGCATACTTAAAGATTCGCTCACAATTGTTCCCGTATCAGTGATAGCTGAATGCTTGATTTCAGAAGGGGCCATTACTAATAGCGAAAGGTCATACTGCTGATCCCATTTAGCTAATGGAAAATACAAACAAAAATGCTGCCTCAGAGTCAAAATAATACAAATTAAGGAGCAGTTTGAAAAAAAACAAGAGCAAAGCATTCGTGTGATTAGATTACTGAGTCTACGACATACTTTGCAAAAAAAAAAAAAAAGGCAAAATAAACCTGATAGAGGGCGCTGATTTTGTTAATCTCATACAAGAGATGTTTTCTGATCTTAAAACTGTTCTATTGCTATATATGACAGAAGGTTGGGAGAAATGTATCGCCACTGATATGAATATGTTTAGGTTGAATCTTTTTTTTTAAATAAATCCGTGATAGAATGAATAAAGAAAGAAAAACAGTTCGATGATTTTGGAGTTGAACGGAGAGGAGACTTCACTCCTTTTTTACAATCGTTGAAGAACCGAGAAGGATTACAGGTGCTAGTTCCATCAGCACCATTCGTTTAAAATGATTGATATTGTTTTTGAAAGTTCTATAGATTCCAATTTCAGCGGCACTTTGAACTCGGCTTTTGTGACAAGAATTGGATTGAATCGACAAAAGAAAAGAAACGTTATTAGTTTATCAAGAGTGCCATAACCTGAGCGAAAAGAATTGTGGATAAAACTATTCTTGTTAAATATTTCATCAGCTTTTTCATGGCGTTTATGACCAAATGAAATAGTTTTGGCGCTCTTTTTTTCGTATTCAGAGTTAAAATTTAGCGTTTTGAATGCTATTATCGAAATGTGATGTTCATATCAAGAAATTATGAAGCTTAAGATCATGTCAAGTTTGGTATAATGTTAGTTGCCCTGATCTAATGTGTGCCCTGAATTGTATTCAGGGCACACATTAGATCCGTAGTTGCAAGTATTCTAATAAAACCTAAAATGAACAACCAATCGACGATCTCTTTTTAGAAATTTATAAAATTTCCACCAGTGAAACAGGACGGAACTTATTTTTTATTTATTTCGTATGATGATTCAACGGCTGTGAGACCATTTTACTGGGAGGTACGGCACCATCTCAGTCACCCCTATTTTTATCCGGGCTCGGGATCGCCATAGCTGACGAATCAGACCTATGGCTGGAGGGACCCTCTTAAGTATTCTTGACTATAATCCGTGTGTGTGCGTGTGTTCATGGTGCCGGTTTGCCTGTTCTGGGGAACAAAAAAACCCGAGTTTCCGCTTGAAAAAATTCCCTACCTCCGTATGAGACCAGCTAACTTACCTTTAGTCCAAAGAGACCAGACACGTTACTGACGAGAATCGAACCCAGGTCTTTCCAACCAAACGGGCTTCGTCTATACTGACTGGGTTACGGAGCCTCAGGACTGAACTACACACAGTTATAAATTCAAGTAAAGCTAAAACTGTCACCATTTAACAGGAAATTAAAACAGGACCTCTAAAAATTAAAGCAGAACTTCAAAGAGGAGTTGATGGACACATTCAGCATAATATTTGTTTTAATCAACAGAGGTGTATCAGTGAATAATTTCTTCCTGATTTTATGTTAAGGAAATGATTTTTGCATATTAGCAGGTTGCAATTTCCTCTTTCTATAACAATATGTAATTATTTATGGAATACTGAAAATCGCGATCTCAAATCATTATAAATCTAATCATTCATCTCTTGATAATTTTGTTACATGGTGTAAACGATGGCGTGGAACATAATCTGAAGTTACTTTCATAAACATCAAGTATCAACCAGTAATCTCCTTCATAACTGATATACAAGGAAAAAGAAATAGCTGCTTCCATTTGAGTAAAAGATTCTCTGTCAAACACTGATTGGACCCATCATGTTAGCTGCCAAAGAAAACTGAAGCGATCATACAAATCCAATCTAAACAGTGTTTCATGTTGGGTTATTTACCTGCAAAACAGCATATTCTTTCGGTTTTCTTGCATTTCCAGCAAAAAAACCGAAAAAATATACATTTGTTAACTTTGGAAATGTTAATGATGTCAATCAAAAACGAAGATTTATTGAAATAGTTTATACAGTTTGCTGTTAATTTTCGAATTATTAATGTAATATCTAAGGTCAAAGGATTTTTTATTAAATAAAAAATTATTTAATTAAGAAATTCAAACTAATGACACTTCGATGCATGCAGAGTGTTTCGAGAGCAGTTTTAAATGGACAATAAAATTGACAGAATTCGTTCTGTAGAAACATATATTCAATTGAGTATTTTTATGTCATTAATGTGCCAATTAACGATGACATTAGGTTGTTCTGAAATTCACTTGGATGTATGATAAAGAGTTGCGCTTATAAATTGCTTTTCTAAATCGCATTACTTAACTTGTCAACAATTAGAGTTTATTTCATGAATATGACTTATTAATTTGCATATAAAGTGGTTGCTGAACCGAGTTTTGATAATTCAAATTCTGTCGTAAGTTCAAATCACTAATTAGGATCGAATCAGTCATTTTTCGTATTCAGTTTATGCTTATAACGTAAACAGGAATATATTTAATCGAATTATTTGATATTCACGGAACATATTAGAAAGATCTTCCACTGAATGAAATATTGGATCAGGCTTTAAATATTTAATTAGCAGAATATCTTTATTCTTATTTATTTTTCACGAATCCTTTTGTTGCTTCTTGAAAATGTGTTGAAGTGACTTATCTGTTTTTTTAGAGAGAGCCCTCTGATGTGGTCAGCTCAGTCGTTCTTCTTTTTAAAGCAATGAAACGTCTTAAGATATTTATATTTATGCAACCAAAACTACTTTGGTCATCAAAAGCTTTCCACTTTAGGAAATGCTCAGAATGAGGTCTGAACTTGATAAAATTCGTGCATGTGGTGGAGTGAGCCACGGGTCGAAGAGAATACTTTGCTCAAGAAAGGAAGATTGAGCGGTAATCGATTGCATTGACCACCAAGAACGGATCGAACTCAGGAAGAAATAGGACCGAGAAAGAAAAATCAATTGCTCTCACTTTAAACACTATACAGAAATGAGCGATTGAAATTCAGAATGAAAATAATGCTCAGCAGTAGGGTATCTCAAGCTGAAAGAAAACAGAATCCTTTGACACTGTAGTGTTAGAGGTCAGTTAGGACACGACATCAATTTAAATCCCATCAACCAATGATATTTCAAATCGTTTTTTCTTGTATATATATCTGTTCATAAGAAGTGTAAATTTTCACCCATTGGACATTCAAGGTCTTTCTTCTTTTTAAAACTGATTTTGAGAAGGAATTTATAGCATGAACTCTTTTCTTCCACATACATGTGCAGTATATTTATGCATTTAGAATTCCGAATGAGCCCATTCTTCCATGTATTGTTTTCGGTATAATCTTTAATAGATCTACATGCGTACTCCTGTAACATTGATCATGGTTATTGAGGATTCTTTATCTTCAGAAAAAGCATATGAAGATTTTTTGAAGATTTCAACGATCTGAAGATTTCATATTTGAAAATTTCAATGATTTAACACTAAAAATGAGATGATTAAAAAAAAATAACCTTTCAGAAAATATGAACGGTAATTTATATCATCAGTTTACTGAAAGGGGGAAGGTCAGTCCGCTGAAATAATTACGGAGAGGTAGAGGCACGTGCTCTGAAATAGTATGGACACTTCCAAGAGAATGAGAAACGAACGATGGACATTTAGGACTATGAAATGGTCACCGCTTAGAAGGAGAAAAAGAGGAAGACCAATGGCTACATGGAAAGGGACCATTGTGTGAGCGATGGAGAAAAGAGAGGCTTACGGGATGAGGACTGGAAGAATCTGAGAACAGGCACCAGCTAAGTGGGGAAGCCTGAAAGAAGTTCACTAAAATCATATATAATTGAAAAACACATTAATTTATTGAAAACATTGGTGAAATATCTTCACTTACTTTTCCCAAACCTTCAAATTCAATCTGCATTAAAATTTGATGCAGAATGTACTTGCAAATAATCTTTTGCTGCTTTATTTTGAGGTGAATTTCTAGAATATACAAGCAACTTAAGACTAATTTTCTTTGAAATTTGCTACGTATAATAAGTGACGAAGCAACTGGTATCATGATGTTAGTTGTTTCATCACTTATTTGAGGTATCTATCAGTTGTGTGCTGTCAAGGATAATATTTATGTTTTGAGAGAGAAAAACCAGGGTGTTTTTTTTAATGAAAAACCTTTTACCGAACTAAACCAGCTTAGTAGTCTCATTTGATGATGCTTAGAAAAAGTTCCTCTCGTCCCTTATGATATCTAAATCCGGGTCTCTCCAACCGGAAGTGTATGTGAGGCTTTCGAATGCTTGATGCTTTTCCAAACAGTATCACAAAATACTGTTTGGAAAAGTTACAAAAATTCTTCAAACTACAAAACAAACAAAAATGTGCAAAATCTTAAACTACATTCTAATGTTACCCACATCGACCTCTCCTCACACACACACACACACGGAGAGTTCGTCCGTGTAGCGACAACAAATCTTACCCGACATGATCAATCCGTGAAATTCCAACGGAAAGTGAGTGGCTGTTAACGAAACAAAACTCTTTCCTGATCTGCACTCACCGATTACAAAATGAATTCTGTTTTTCTTAAAGAGATGCAGATGAGTCGTTTTCTCATGGGCGAAGGGCCATCGGTGTACCTAATTCATCATGCTAAGTGTAGGTATCCGAGTGGAAGAATTTCCCTAATTTTCGAGCCTATACGCAGACTCGGTGCACATTCTCCCCACTCTCTATTGGGATCTGAATGTGTTACTGCTCCAACGGCCTCATCCCATTCCTACCGTCTCACATCTCCGTATATTTCTTTCCAAAAATGTTTTCGAGGATCTTCGAACGCTGTAGAACGGTGTGCTGTTATCCCAAT
The DNA here is from genome assembly GCF_054136105.1 of Typopeltis vanoorti. NCBI lineage: Eukaryota > Metazoa > Arthropoda > Arachnida > Uropygi > Thelyphonidae > Typopeltis > Typopeltis vanoorti. The sequence continues at coordinate 129,671,442 of NC_143549.1, forward strand.
TTTCTGCGGAACGCGAGACAGAAGAAAGAAATGATCGATTTGTGCCATTTCCACTCCAACGTTTTCTCCATAACGATGTACACTTTCTCGTTCAGGAAAGTTAGAATGCTTCCACCTGCATTGAATGTGCCTGCTGATACGTTGTCAATTTCAGGTGTGTGTGTGTGTGTGTGGAAGGAGATGGGGTGGGGAAGGGTTTGCATTTGTGTGTAATGGTCGGTAGTTTTTCAATAGAATAATTTTGCTCTTTCGTTCTTTCTTATTTCTATGGTATATGTAATACAGTCCTTATTTTCTGTGCACACATTTCAATTACTCTCCTTCCATAGTCCGGTATTCCCTTGTGAGCAGTATCCCTAACAAATCGAACATAAAAGATTTTTGTTTTCTCCTTTGAAACCTAAACATTTAAAATCTTTCATGCTATCCGACTACAAAGATTATGTTTCTTTTCAATTTACAATGAGAATCTTATGATTGATCCCACACTTTAATTTCAGATAGTTATTGTTTATATTTTCAATTGTTTACTCTTTACTTTTTATTTTCACTTTTTTAATTCACAAATTCACCTTTTCACCTTTTAAAGTAAATGTTGAGTAAAAAAAAACTATTTTTTTATGTAGCCTATTAACGTATATCCAAAGAAGGAATTTATAAATTTACTGGCTATTGGAGCAGTATGTTAAAATGTAGCTTTTTGTAATCTCTACCCCTTCCTCTCCCAATCCAAACAAATGCTTTATTTGGATTGGGAAGGGGTGTAGTAGAGCGTGGAACGTAGAACATCTTCCTAATTTAGAACGTTTGGGAGGTGTACTGTTTATCCTACTAGTGAACTGCTAAACGCTTAGCTGGTTGTCATCATGGAGATATTACATCATTACTGTCTGTTACTTGAAACAAAACTCTCTGATATACACAGAGAAAAGCTGCGTTAAAATAGATTGTCATGTCTGCGAGGTATGGTTATTAATAATGAAGAACTGGGGAGTCGGGAGTTTATTAAGAGACCAGAGCTATGTTCAGCGAACTGCTTTTAGCACTTATGATCCTCACACTGAAAAGATATGGCTTGAATTGCTGGTTATTTCATTTATTTGCGTTTAGAAAACCTCCAGTAGCAAATAACTACACGAATAAATGTTTACAATTTACTCAGGAAGCCTATTTGTTGCGATGGTAACCTAAAAGTATGACATCACATTATCTTAACCAATAAACGAACTCGAAATTCTATTAAAGAAACAAAGATAGAAAGACGTATTCGGTGGATGTTACAAAACACCAAAGCAATTATTGCCAAAGGTTGCGCATGCTCTCTAAGCATTCACAATTGTTCCTTTCATAGTTCTCTTCACTTTAGAATGGTTTCGTGAGAAATGGATATTTTATCCTTCTAAATATTCACGACGGTTTGTTAACCCACATTAAGTCTTGCGGAAACACTCTTTAAAATAATGAAATCGCGCGAAGCTGGAAAATTATGCGAGCGAACTTTTAACCAAGCTTATGAGAATCGAGTAACACTTTTCGGCAATGTTTAAAGAGGAGGTGGAAAAACCTCAATGGCGTTCACGAAATACATCTGAAAAAGACACTTGTAGGACTGATAATAAAGTTGAAAGTGTAAAAAATTTAGCTTATTTATATAAACATCTAATTATATATAGAAAGAGAGAGAGAGAGAGAGAGAGAGAGAGAGAGAGAGAGAGAGATAAGATCATCCCCCCCAACAAGAGTGGTTGCACAACCTGTAACATAACAGCATTGTATCAGAGCAGCAGAGCACTCTTACCATAGCATCCATTACTTACTCTACATCCAAACCAGCGGCATAAACAAGCAGTACTTTTTACAAACTAAGCTACTGAAGCAAGCAGCTTGTTGAAAAGCTGAATTTAGATAAAGAATCGGTGGTGTTAAGCTGATCTTTGTAGAAAACTGGAATATCACGACAACTCGTCGCCTCAGACTTGCAATGTCAGTGAGAGTTTGAAAAGAAGAAAAATCCAAGTTATTATCTACACTCAGTTCCACATGATTTCTGTCTCTTTTCAAAACTGAAAAGACCAAATTTTGATTATGATGATTACGTTCAGTGTGTGTGTGTGTGTGTGTGTGTGTGTGTGTAAGTTAATCATAACTGTATTTTATTGATTAAGGGTATGGATATTGTTTAGATCACATGGAAATATTTTCCAAACTCAAAATACATACTCATACTCTCGAGCCTTCGTAGCCCAGTCGGTATAGACGAAACCCTTTCGTCAGAAAAACCTGGGTTCGATTCCGGTCAGTGACGTGAGGAACCTTTATCTGTTCTCTTTCGACGAAAGGTGAGTTAGCCGGTCTCATACGGAGGTAGGGTTTTTTTCACCCGGAAACTCGGGTTTCTCGTTCCGTAGAACAGGCAAATCGGCCTCGTGAAAACCCATATACAGACATAAGATACACCGGAAGGCATAGGGCTAAACATCTTATCCTCGGGACGGTTATGGTTTGGAACAGCTAAGGACAGCTCAGTAACAGGCCACTAGGCCTAATACGTAAAAAGGAAGAAGAAGAAGAAGAAGAAAGAAATACGTACTTTAGTTATAGCACTAAACGCCTCCTTCTTGAACGAAGTCGATCCAGACTAGCCTTATTAGTATGATTATGCAATTCAGTTCTTTATTGCAAAATATGGACATTTGGAACAGGGCTTTTTAGCCGAGATTGCAAAAATTCTTTGATTGTTTTAGTTCAGAATAAATTCATATAGTACTCATTCAGACCATGATTCATATAGTACTCATTCAGACCATGATTCATATAGTAAATTGCCTACTCAGTGTACTCTACATGCAGATTTAGAGAGAGAGAGAGAGAGAGAGTAACTCTACTGCCTCATGAAACCAAATAACTCTATCTCATTTAAAATCGTTATTGCTCAAATTTCATAAATTTATAAATATTCTTAAATAAATACTGATTTATAAAGAAATGATAAGATACCTTCACCAATATATAAACTTCTAAAATCACTTATACTCTATTATGTAATCACCATAACTATTATGGACATCGAAACCAATATATTTGGCCTTCTTCTTCAGCGATGGAGAAAATCACTGAGACAAGCTGATTCCAGAATGTCATGAAAAATACAGTGTCTGCGCAACGAAACTTAACATTTTCTCTAGTAATTTCTTCTAGACCTTACAATTTTCCCAAGAGGTTCACGATATGTGCGCGCGTACACACAGTTTCTATTAATAAATAAAGACTCAATGCAATAGAAATGGCAGATCACATTTTTTTTTCTTTCCATGTTTATTTTCTTAGGACAAAAAAGCAATATACTGCAGCTTGAAGTGAGAGCGAGAGCCAAGTAGATGTTACCGGAGCACTACTTGTGACATGGGTTTTGTTTCCAACAAGGCGTAATAAGCAGCCTTGCAGATCTTGTTCATGTATCGCGTTGTGTTTAGTGGCGTATCACGGAAATCTCATTCTAGAGACAAGAGAGAAAGAAGGAGATACTCACGTTTGACAGCTGTTCTTATTAAACGTGTTCTTTTGCTGCAAAGTGAATGACGTGGTATTTGCTTTTCCATTTTGATGTGATAAAGAGCTCCTCAATAACTGGTACTCAGTGGAAATGTCTTTCGTCGTCATAGCAACCAACATCTTTTCAGTCCGCTCGTGTTCTTATCACGTTATTTCACGCTACTACTATGTAAGGAAAAAGGAGACTGAGCTATAAATAAAGCGACAATTTTGAAACACAATAACAGTAAAGAAACAAAAAAAAAGCGTGAGGCAAAAGGATAGGAAGATAGTAAGGAGAGATCGTGGGAAAACAGGGAAATAAACACGTGAGAATGGAAAGGTGAACACGACTTATTCGCGCGTGAATTATTTATGTACTTTACTGAATGCATACAAGAAATTCTTATGAACGCGAATCTATTTTGTTTTGTAAGGGAGAGCAACACATCCAACTTTTCTTTCATGTAATAATGTTGCTAGGTGACAAAAGATGAAAAGAGAGGAGGAGGATATGTTCATTCGGAGAAACTGCAGAAAATATACTGTTCAAAGAAAGAATTCACAACGGCTAATATTATTAAATAGGACGGGAGAGAGGGAATGTGCTTAATTCAGTATGTTTAACAATATGTTAGGACTAAAATAGATGGAAGTAGTACTTTTATGTAGTACGACGAAAAAAAAAAACTTAAGCGCGACGAGAAATGGAGTGCTGTGGAAAACTGTGATAGAAAGTAACATGGTCAATCGGACAAACGAAAGAAGATGCGAAGACTGCACTCCATATTTGAAGACTGACTGACTGCTAGCACGCATGACACTTCCACAGCTCAACAGCTACCGTCCCGAAGGTGAGTTGAAACATATTGATCGCAATAACACGCACACACAGAGAGAGAGAGGCTTTCGTAGGAGTGTACCGAAAGAGTCAGTGAATCAGAGGACAGTGCAGATTGCGGATCCGACAGTTTTGAGCAACGATTGCTCGGCAAACATCCTCGAAATTTTAGGAAGATTGAGCACAGTAGGATAGGGAAGGGGGGAAGCGCGCGTGCCCGCGATCACCTCTAGACTGCTGGAAATGTATGTTTGCCAATGATTTCAGTCCGACAAAAAAGGAAGTCATTCGCAATATTCAGCCTGTTTCTTGAAAGTAATAGTTAATATTTACCATTCTGAAGAAAAAGCAGGTTACATTCAACTAATTCAATAATGCAAAGCACTAAATTAAAGATGCCAAGAAATTATATTCCTGGTTTAATCCTTGATCCAAGTGTAAGCAAACAAAGTTTTCGCCTGAAGTTTCTTTCAGGACTGAGGCAACTCGTCGCAAAGGTAGTATGACTTCACATCACTTGCCTTAGTATCCCATAATGCAACTTCCCATAATGCATAGCATTAGACATGTCCGCAAGGAGATGTGCTTTGCATTATGGGATACTAAGGCAAGTGATGTGAAAGTCATACCACCTTTGCGACGAGTTGCCCCAGTCACACTTGGATAATGGATTAACCAAGCATATAATTTCTTGGTATCTTTAATTTATAATATAACCAAGTGAAAAACTTCCAACAATGCAAAATACTGTATAATCAAGTACTTTGATTCTTACTATATTATAGATATTGAGAACTGCGGCTTTATAATAGACTGATAATAACCTAATTTATGCTTCTACGGTTAATGATGGAAGTTCGAAAAGGGAGAATAAAGTTCTTTTTATTCGATTAGAAAACCTGAAGATTATACTTATCTAAATAAAAAGAAATCGAAGGGAAATTGTTCCAGAGCAGATCAGTAGAGAGATAAGAAGAAGATGAAGCAAGTTTTATTCTGTGGATTCCTAGCTGAATGGGTGGGAATCCACAGAATTGGTAGAAACCAGTCTTAGCACATGCCCCATTAGATTTAAAGGAAGCAGGATGGAGAAATGTTGATGCGAATACTTCTGAAAACCAACCACGGAACTATTCGTAAAAAATAATGAAGAAAAAACTGAACATCCTTAAAAGAGAGAGAGAGAGAGAGAGAGAGAGAGGAATGAATCAGCGATGATGGGTCATTAATCAATCTCTCCCTTGTATAGAGTCAGAATTTAAAAGAAAGCTGTTAGGGGCATCACCCAAATGTGAACAGAATTCAATGACTGAAAGGATTTATGATTCTTTCCAGTTAAAAGCAAATTATAGATTATAAATGCTGACTGGAATGAAATAGAGCGTTGTTTCTTAAATGCTGAGGTCAAAAAGAAATATTAGAGAATAAAACTAACGACAAAGGAACAGTTTTTGTGATAAAATATGAGAGTTGTCTAAAGTAAGGCTGTAAGAAAGGGTTCGCTTTGTCAGGTAATAACACAGGACTGAATTTTGCTTTCATTGATGTTAACAACATTATTATAACATCCTATTGAAGAACGTGTGAATATCAACATTTCAGATGTGCCATAAGTTCCTATTCTAGACATTTTAGAGAGTTGGTGTAGGGCTTGTGAAGAAACAGAGCGCAAAGTAATATCAATAATTGAAACTGGACTCCATTAGATATGGAGCATTGTCCGACTCTCTTTCTGTTGTAGAACAAAAGGAAGAGACTTGGTGAAAGAACAGATTCCTGTTCACACCAGATTAAAAGATAGAAAGCAGACCATAAGATGAGAACTTACTTAAGAGAGGTTATGACAAAAACATTAATGTTTTAAATATCGAGGTCAGCTACCTGAGTTTCTCTCAAGCTCTTTATGGCGTGTGTTCAAAGTTTCGCGACATAAGATAAATCTGTAAGCGAATTACTTTATTGCTTGTGTGACTTTCAAGTAGTATGTTAGCAATACACACACTGCTTGGATAGAAGTCAACGGACACCCCTCATGAGCAAGGTGCATCGTGCCATAACGAGTCACGTGTTCATGCAAATTGGAGGAATGTGATGCTCCCAAGCCAGTGCAACTCTGTCCGGGTGAAATGGCTGCAAGAAGAGAATGAGAGAGAGAGTCTGATAGAGGCGTTGCCATATTCGACAAATCTGTTATGTCCTATCTGTTCGACAAAGTGTTGACAAATTGGACCATACCAGGTCAATAGTTAGTGATGGAATTGCAGGGATTCGACTGGAAGTGCTACCTGCAGTGGACGACCGAGTACACTCACCGAATGTGACCGTATTTTTACATATAAAAATATAAAAATGATAATATATAAAAACCGCCATTCTTCAGCCGCCATGTTGAATGTAAAATTCGGGAATCGACTGGAACACGAATCTGCATAAAACATTCAGCATTGAGGTTCATAACATGGGTCTCCATGGTAGGACGCAATATGCAAGCCACACATTATCCGAACCAACATGCAGCCTCTTCTTCGGTGATGCAAAGAGCGTGATACATGGAAGATGAACTTCTCTTACCAGAGTAACCCCAAATATGAGGAGGTGGTGGTGTGATGGTCCTGCCTTGCCTGGTTTGACCTCGGATCTCTGTTTTTGGTGCCACGAACATTGAACTCAGAGAGGTATCTGAACATTCTAGACAATGCAATGCATCCCACTTTATGGCATTTCTACGGAACTGACAATGTCTCTTTCAGCAAGACAATGCGCTGTGTCATAAGGCTGCTGTTCTAAATGAGTGGTTTGTGGACAGACATATACGTCACAATACTTGACTGGCATGCACAGAGCCTTGATCTCAACCCCTACTGAACATCTGTGTGATGAACTGGAACGTTAAGTGAGGCCAAGAGACGTCGGCCTCACAACAGTCCAAGTTCTTATTACGTGCCTACAGGAAGAATGGTTCAAAATTCCCATTGATCGCTATTGTACAATTGTGAAAAGCATACCCCGTAGAATTGCTGCTCTCATCGCAGCAACAGTAGGTCCTGCATCGTATTAAGGTGGACGCAATAGCTGTTTGTTCCTCACACTATGATGTGCTTCGACTTCTTTCTAAGCAGTATACTTCTCCCTTACTTTAGGAAAGATTGAAGTGAGAAGGACAGCAGTTTGTTGATTAAGAATTTTCGTTTTTCATTTTCGTTTGTCATGACTAGGATGAAAGGATTCAATAGGACTAAGTAGATCTCTCAAAAAGCATTTCAAATAACAAATAATTCGACTGCAAACGATTACTGTATTTCAGAAAGTGTAGTTTTGATAATTTGAGCCACTAAGTTGCAGTAAATGGGATCCAATGAAAAGAATAGAATCTTCTTCTATTGCGTCTGAAATCTTAATAGATATTACATCCTTTGCTTTAAAAAACGAAGCGAGACAGAATAGTAGATTACGGTTATAGCTACAACCCGCAGTAAAAAATATTTCAGTTCAAGAAATATCCTCCCCCTTCGTACCGCGGAGCTGACGTTCAAACAAAGAACCGAAAAGGAGTCGCAGTAACTTAAAAGTAAGCTCTGATTGGAACAAAAGGAAATAAAATGTGAGAGAAAAAAAATCTTTCCGAATCAGCTGTACCCGATGTTTCTATCAAGTCTTTCAAAGAAGAAGAAGGAGAAGAAGAATCTTGATAACTGGTCTTGTAGTATCCTCGAAAGGCATTACAAACACACAAAAAACATCGGAGACGAAGTGTAAAACTAATCAGTTAACCAATTGCAATTGAGGGTTTCACGGGCAATTTTTTCCCGGTTCAAATATAAAGGACGGAAATGTGTAAATTGATTTGGTTTTACGAACTCTTTTTACTACTGAGTTTGCAATGCTGTTGGTTGATTAATTTCTTATATCCGTGCCAATAACTCCAGCCAGAAACTACAAAGGAATTATTTGAAAAATAAGTAAATAAATAAATTCTATAAGACGTCTTCATTCTTTAAAGGAAGCGGCGTTACTCTTTAATCACCAACTTTTTGAAAATAGATTGGTAGGATTCCACCTTCAATAATTAGAAAGAGTGCACCCCATACTGTCTGTTGTCATTCCATTCTCTTTTCATGCAATCGCCCTTTCGTTTTGTATCATTTTAATGCAGTGATAAGACACTCGTCACGAAAAATGCATGCATTGTATTAAATCCAGTGCAACTGACCTTGTATAGCAAAGTCATCATGTCAATTCATTACATTAATACTGACCATCACCTTTAATCATTATCCCTTCAGTTAGTGCATTTTTGCAGCCTGCTGGACGAAAGGCGGTTTTCCTAATTTTAATTAGTTTTTATTTGTATACACGTGTGTGTATATGTGTGTGTCTGCAGGGTCGCTTTTGCTGAGTCGTGGTGATTAAAAACCGGATATTTTTTCCATAATAAAAACTCTATTTGTCTGCACCAAAGGTCAGTTCACACTTGAATGGATTGAAGAAAAGTCTGCGAAGAAAAACTTCGTTTTGGCGTTGATCAGAAATGATCCTGTAAAGTCTCTCTTCTACAAGGAATTTAGGAGGAAAGCTAAGCAGACATCCTTTATTTGAAACTAAACATCATTTGCATTGGTATTTACATCCGTAGACTTTTTTAATAATGACCACCTTGATGATTGCCACATTTGTCAGAACGTCATATGGATGCGGGACTAAAAACCCGAGTTTCCGGTAGTGAAAAATTCTTCCACCTTCGTATTACACCAGCTAACTCACATTTAGTTGAAAAGCCCTGGTGGAGTTCTTCGCGGCCTAGACAGGATTCAAATCCAGGTCCTTCCAACCAAAGGACATCGTTGAAACCAATGTCCTTTGGTTTCAACTGGGCTACGGAGGTCTAATGATACTTCCACCGAACTACAATTCTCGTCAATCAATTTTAAATGAGAGCATTATGAATATATTCTCCCATCTCCAACTTGGTCCCCAATTAGCACCTTTTCAACATTTCTAAGATCGTGGAGTAGAACTGAAAGAGAGTTTCAACGAGATGTTAGATAGTGGCTCGGAGAACAAAAAATTGGATTTTTTTTGCTAATGGTATTGATATCAAGCGGCAACATTCTTATAATAATCCAACTTCCCAAGATAGGTTATTAGCACATAGTACATGGGACAAGAATTAAGTATAAGAACAATACTGTTCAAGAGACCAAACTTTGAACTATTTTAAGGCCATTGAGGTCTCTACTATAGTAACAGAGTGGTGATCTCACACCCGGCTATGAAAATTATCCACCATCTGAACATACAGATCCATGCCCCAGTGTGATACGAGCCTGCAAGGAAAGAAGCACATATACTATTCATCACTGCTCCCTTTCCCAAAAATTATAGAAAAATAGTACGCAGGTGCAAATGTAAATTACCTCTGATTTCAGATAAAGTGTTTTGTGTAACGCGAATCCTATTTTGCTGAATTCTAATAATCCTTCATATAATTAATAAAAAGAATCTCGGGTGGTGGGGGATCTCCAAGTACCATCTTAGATAGTCATTCTTTCTAGAGCAAATACGACAGTTAAAAACCCTTATTAATTACATTTTCCAGACTGGGAATACGACATCTCTGAATATTTCCATATAGGATATGAATGTAATTCTCGATTTTATTCTTTGCACACTCTGGTTTAATCATTTAGGAACATAAACCAGGTCACTCTCAGAGTTTCTTTTGCACTTTCTCAAAACCATGTTTTTAAATTAACTTGTCGATCGTGGAGAAATCTTCTCTAATAATTTCAATCCTCGCTTCCGGAACTTATTGGATAGATGCTATTTTTATCCTAAATTTTGTTTATTCATAAGTATTTTGTAAAAAAAACTTTGACTTTTCTTCTCTTGTCATAGAATTCTTTTTTGTCGATGGAATTTTCTGGACTCCAGAATTATTTAAATTGCACAAAATGAAGAATCCAATCAAGGTTTGATTTTATTCTTCTCATTCTGGCAGTCCTTCAAATTCTTGTTCAAACCAATCAGAAATGGTAAAAATCGATTCCATTTCCACCATCAAATGACACTGGAATCGGCTTAGTAAACAACTGTTTCCAATTCAGATTGAAGTTTTCAAACAGGCCCTTGAAAGAAATGACCTTTTGCTTTTCTGTTTTGACTGTTATGTAAGACTCCAAAATGATTTTACTCAAGATTCTTCTTCAAGAGATTCTTAAACATTATATATGCATTTTTTTTATTACTGAACTTTCTGATTTTGTTTGTAAAGTTTCATAGAATACAAAGTAACAAGTATGTCAAGTTATTTCCCTGACGGGACAACAAATGTCTTACCAAAGATACAAAAGATGTAAACCGTATGATTCTTTAAAGCAGTCTTTTAAATTAGAAAAGTTATTTTAAATCTTTGCGATGATTCGGATTATTCGGAAGCTTCTTTAAAGAAAGTTGTCCAGATTTCTGTTAGGATAAAATCGAACTACCAGTCTTGTGGTTTACTTTTTTTAAAAATTAATTCTGGAGACGTTCTCGAACTTCTCCAGCCAAAAACTAAAGGCAATTCACTTTAACATCATAATACTTGGTTGCAGCCTAAGGCCTAGTTGGTTTGAGAAGACAGCTCACTTCCACTCTCCTTACTAATACGTTTTGGATTCGAATCTCACCAAGGTTATGGATATTTGGTGAATGCCTTCAGGTGGGAGATGAATTTCATCGCCTGGTATTAGCCCATTCCCCCCCCCCCCCTTAATGGAGGAAGGATGGTCGGTCTGAAGTGGCTCGCTTGACGTTTAGTGCAGAGTTTTCACGATTTGATTCTCTAACCCATTTAGTTTACCCGCAGTACTAATACGGATGTAATACAAAACATGTAAGATTAGGATTCACGTTAAAAACAAATAAGGCTTTGAAATTCGGAACGTTGACTGATTACTAGGTAAAGTTATCGAGATAGTTTCATCGCCAATAATTTTTGAAAGTCATTCTGAACATTCTTATTGTACAATCCTGAAGACGTGGAAACAACAACCATTCATCAGCAATTATTGTCTAGACTTAACTTCAAAGAACGACTTGTTCTTTGAAATTAAAGAACTCTGTAGAGACAGCCAGACTGGATTCCTTTTAATAATCCATCTACTCTCCTTATTTTACTGATTTTATTTATCGCCGATTCTCTTTTGGGCCATCTTGTCTGAAGAGAAATCTTGGAAGTGTACTCTATGGCATTTTCTAATGAGGACACACGGGACGAGTCAGATAAGACCCGCACTCGGAATATTTACGGCGCGGCGATTCAATTCATTTGTGTTGAATTACCCCCTTCCTCCCACTATATAAAACATCTCTTTAGTCTAAAGAAAACCGTTTATTCGCAGATCTACCGATTCAGCAGAATGTCGGACGACAGAAACGACAATTACGACAATATTTTTCCTTTCTTGGCTCTCATCCAGAAACATGGCGTGCGTACGTGGCGCGTGAATGTGGCCAGCCAACTGCTGACACCAGCATCTTGGGTCTAATAACTGGTACGTAAAAAGTTCAACGATGCGTCTGTTCACCCCCGCTTACAGATAGTGCCCAAAAGGATATGATATATATCGTCTTAAGCGCCTCCGAGCATCATCGCAGTTAAATAAATGCGTTTCAGTTTGGAAATGGTTAATTGGAGCGCTTCATCCAACTGAATTTCTATGTTTAACGACTTCCTAGCGATCTCTTGTGGCCTTCACATACGAATATTATAAACGATCAGCGATCACTAATAATGTTTAATTGATAGCAGGCTTCTTTTTTAAAAAAAATTCATTCCCACTTTTTTACATACTTTTAAGGCATTCTTTTGAAGATCATTCTTCCCTCATTGACGCTTCCATAGGGCACTGTTCGTTTAATATTATGGAAGGGTCAATGAGCTGTTTAAGTGTTTTTAACTTATGTTGTTGAAATTCTCACGAAATGATATGTGTATTTTGTTCATTTTTTTCAAAATGATTTTGTAGTATTCGTTTTATTTACTATTCAGTAAACTTAGTGAATTTAATAGTTTGGTTTCAGCAGCCATCCTTATGAAGTTGTTACAGTCACTTGAGTTATTGTTCTTAAATACTGAATTAAGCAGAGGGATTCCTGATATGGGAGGCATCGCATGCCTAAAATTGTATTCATCAGATTCAGAAAGTGTTTTGAAAATGGGTCCTGAATATTTAATGAATCGGAATCCATGTTTGTTTATCTTCCCTTGGACGTCTGTGATTTCTAAAGATTTTAAAAAGTGAATAGTATTTTAATTCTCCTTTTTACAAAAGTATTACCTGTTATTATTTCACATTTTATTTTGCAAGATCCAGTGTGAATTTCAGTCTCAAGATTATTATAACGAATTACCTATTCCTCAGTTACGGGGTTAATAGAGTGGATAGTGTCGCCCTCTCAAGTTTACAGACTGTATTCGAATCCCGCTATGTCATAGATGTATGTGAATGTTATTAAATGGTAAATGTTTGTTAACATTCGGTATGGGACCACCTGTCTGCTTACTAGATGCTGAAGCAACTTGAAATATTTCCATAGACTTTATTTTTCAAAATGGAGTTCACAGATCTTCGTTCAATTGTTATCATGAAGATAGAAATCTTTACATGGAAGTTTTGAACTAATGTGAGATAACCGGTCTTATACAGCGGTAGAGAATTTTTTTTCTCCCAAAACATACAAATCATCCAGAGAACGCATGCTATTAACAGAAAAATTACGATGTACTAGATAGTAGATAGTTCAGTGTTGACAATGGATTGTGCAATTCTTACCCCGTGAGGTGTCATGTAATCATCATAATGTTATTATTTATTTAATTTTTCTCTATGGCTCTGTTTACAAAAAGGGTCTTATTCTTCAGCATGCCATCCCGTTTTTCAGACTTATACAATAATCGTGTATTGCGATTATTGTATAGTAGTGAAGTAAAAGAAGAACATAAAATATTTGAACTTCGAAAGATTTACATACATAATAACAAGATAACATAAATAGACTGAACTCTATTAACCTTTAATATATATATTTTTTTCTTTTCAGTAGTGTAGAGGTAGCATTACTTTGATTTTCGTACGAACTGAATGTGCGTTTCTCGTATACATTCTTCACGGCTTAAAAAAATAAGTGGTGACTTAAGCTTCTTAGCAGAAGGCTTATAAGGCGTCTAAGAAGATTATCACTCCTTCCAAATGTATTTAATTCCCGTTGCGTTTTAATCGAAATTGGTAACGATGAAATGAATTTTGTTCCCCCTCCCCCAATTCCTAAACTTCACACACATCGCAAATCTGACGCTTGGAGTTTATGCAATCCAGTAATAGAATCGATGAGATAACACACGAAAGAAAACACAGACCCCTAACACGGAGCACGGTCGTGATCAATAATTTGACAGGATTGGAGAAAGAAATGAGAAATTATCTTCATTATAAAGAAATAAAATGGTAAATCTTGGTGTTAGTGAAGGTAGCGGCACTGCTTGTAAACATTGTTATTGCAGAAGTGAGAATTCAACATGGAAATCCATTTATTCCTTTCCAGTTAATTTTTTAATATTTCAGTTATTCTTTTACAAAATAATAATCATGAAAGCGGACTAAAAGAGATTAATTACGTTCCAATAGTGAGATTAGTTGTTTTAAAATTTTCAGCAATTCGTGTCGGCCAATCAGCGTAAGTTATCAAGGCGATTTTGTGTTTCGAAAGTAAAAAAAAAATACGTGTTGTAAGGGAAAGAAGAGGAAGAGGAAGAAGCAAGCGTTTAGCTCTTCACGCTAAACGTTTGCTTTAATTTCTGTGACTTTTTCATAGATTGGCAAGAAAATATTTTCCCAATGTAAGTGGCATTTTTGATAAACCATGTAGGTACATAATTATACAGTGATTTTTACCTCTGCTAAATAGTGTTTTTGTCTTGGTCACATTTTGTTGGTTTTAATTAACCGAGAATTATATTTCAACAGGAGTATGAGCAGGAAGTTTGATTGTTTGCGCTGTGTAATTAAAGTAATTGTTCGTATCAACAATTTCTACCGGTGCTTAACGTGTTTATGTTTGCAAGAAAATGATGCGTCGTGAAATTGGTTTGTCTGCTGTAACTACACCTCATTCTTAGAACACAATGGGTTCCTAAAAAGCGCGTCAAAAAGCGAATTATGTTTTCTTTGAGTGCACTTTAACAGCACAATTGAACTAAAAATTAAATGAAAATAATTTTTAATAAATTTGTGTCAATGCATTAAGATTGTTGAGGATTGTTGTGTAAAAGTTAAAAATACTTGAGCATTTTTTTATTATAATTATTGTATTTACAATTAAAGTAGTTTCTGTTTAATTCTTTTAATCAAAAAGAGAAAAAATAGTAATGAAATGAAATATCTAAATTTAAGTCTATAATTTTGCCTGCTTAGATGGACTGCAAACAAACATTCTGACGGCATCCGCTATCCAACTTAGTCGTCAACGAGATACAAGATGTCTAACCAAATTTGAACTAACCGCTCCTGGAATTGGGGTGAAAAGTATCATAAATATTGAAAGCTTTTAACTCCATTTCCGGGAGCGGTTAGTTGTTGGCTTGACCAAATGTTCCTCTGAAATAATAAGCTTTAAAAGAAGCAGTAGTTGTCCCTCCCCACGATCCATGGGTTGCAGAATAGATACCATTTTGAGAGTAAATACATGATCTTGACGTAAAAGGGAAAATTAAGGATTACTAGGTAATAAGGGGAATTGTTTACTAGCAGAATACCCAGCCCCCTTGATAATTTTAGCTCGATAGTTTTTCTGCGTGTGTTTAAAGTGCAGACATAACTCAGTCTTACCAGCCGATCCACCACTCACTTAGATGTCATGTGAACTGGTCTTCGCTTTACATCCAGCAAACTAACCTCTACTAGAGTTAAAAATTGCGAGTTAGAACTTTCCTTTTGCTCTTGTTTGTTATCAGCTCGCTTTTTCTGAATTATTATCAACTCAAAGGCGCACGACGTTAAATTTAAACCTGAATCTAAATCCAATCTTTCGAGGTGACCATTTACCGCTACTCGCTTTTTTGGTTAACATCGTTGATTGGCATGGATATTTCTTATTGCTACAGCCAGGGAACATTATCGGCACTAGATCTTCCCATTAGAACATTTTAAATGATAAAAAAATCAAGTTGAAATCATTTCGAATGCTTAAATTTCAAGGAAACATTGATGTCGAGGCAGAAACATGAATACACACACACACTATACCGTCGCAAAATGCACACTCACTTAACAAAATCATTTCTTCACATTCGCGTTGTAATACAAATCAAATAATGTTTTAAGCGAATAATCTTTGGCGATGCACATACCAAATTTTGTTTCATCCTGACCAGCCTAGTGCCACATCGTAAATGTAAAAGTGTGAGCCAAGTGCCTCATACTTGAATCATGTTTCGTTATTAGTAAACATCATAAGTCCGGGTAGCCTTAATTCGACCAACCAAATCTTTGCTAACTAGTTGGCCGAGTGGTTAGCGCATCCGTTCCCAACCAAGATGCTATGGGCTCAAATACCCCCATAGGCACGGATGCTAGTGATGTCTTTTAGGGTATGAAATAAATTTTATTGCTCGGTGCGAGACCAATACCCAGCCAGTTTATTGGAGACCCGAAATGGCTTGAAAAATGTTAGTGTTTGGTCTCTAGAGTAGGTTTCTGGACTATGTGAGAAATAAATAAATACAATATACATATATAAATTTAAAAAATTGAAAAACATTCGTAGCTCACCCACGGGTACGTTTAGAAATAAAAATAAAAAGACGTCAAAAACAAACTCCGTCCCCCTCGAGACCGTCATAATTTAAGATTGCTTGCTGAAATTTACCATAAACATGTCTGTAAAATGCAAAAAAAACACAGATTTTTTTACAGTATTTTCCCAGTCATTTTAGTACGGCTTAAGAGCTAACCGACTTATAATGGCATTTTGTTTCAGGAATTATGGGTGACGTTTCACGACTAATGAAGTAAGCCTAAATCAGCAGGGACTCCAGTGGCAAACTGCCTAAAAATAATCGCTTCTCAAAGTTGATCCGAATATTTAAAACATTTCACAACTTGTATATAAAAACAGAAGCGACGTGTACCCGCATTTAAAAAAAATAGCGATTTTTTATAGGATTAAATGATCATAATATAGGATCTCTACCGTTGCTTATGAATAGCAACCGACCGATACGAAATGAGATACTAAGTATGTCAAAACATTTTAGTGTTGCAAGCATTATTAAATGCTTAAAAGCCATTAATATTAACAAACGAATGTCAAGTTTTTAATTTTTTTGTAAAATTTCAATTATTTTCTGTATATTTACATTAGAACTCTATATTTATATTACTTTTACTTTAATGAGAAATTTGAAATAGTTTATTTTCAGCAGTTTGAATATAGTTAAGTGAGAAAAAAGATTGTAAATATTTCTGTGGTCAGCCCAGGCCACAGAACATATTTCGGTGACCTGAGTCTCTGCTCAGGTGTAATTGACCACTATGCTAGCATTTTATAACTATAGTGTGTGTGTGTGTGTGTGTGTGCGTGTGCGTGGTCGTGAAAGTGCAGTTACAATATTTTAATAATAAGTACGTCACTAAACTATTAACTCAACAACAAACATTTGGAAAGAAACATTTTGCCTTGATGTCCTAGCACATCGGTCTGATTGGTGACGTCATATGGAAATAACTGAGTGCATGCACAAACACAGTTTTTCATCACTCTTTTCACGTACAGAAACTATTCTGCGAGCTAAACTGAATCTATTCTCTCTCTCTCTCTCTAGAAACGGTCGATGCAAAGAATGAGCAAACAAAAAAGAATAAGAGGGCAGCTTGGCCCATAAGTAAACAGGTTGCACTTCGACCCTCGCGCGCATCCAAGAAAAGACGACGATGTTTTAACGGCAGAGCAAACCTTCCCGTTCAATTTGCCATACAGCAGATGGCGAAGTTCCCACGCGCAGACTTCCAGACACAGAGATCGATAAGATACCGCGAATATTTCACATACTTCATAATTACATCGGATAGTGTCTGTCTGCTTTCGGATATGACGTTATTAGACGAAGGTTTTTATGGTAATCCGTGTACATGATTAACGGTGGGAGGCAGCTAGATAGATAGATTACACCAAGTGACGGAACTGATCAACAACCCTACCTGAACGTAACAAGGACCCATTAGCGTGTTCGCCGATAACAGAACTACATCTTTGCAATGAAAGTCTTGTTCGACCTTCATCTGCCATCACTTTTTCCATCTACCCATTTCGCTGTAGAAATGTGGAGGATTAAAAATTGAAAAAAAAAAGTACTTTCTTTCATTGGTCTCATCCATCTATTCTTTTATTCCTTTCTTCCAAATTTCTCATACTTTTTTTTTCCTGGGTGCAAAGTAACTTGTAATGAGTTGCATATGCCAATCTGGTTGGACGGCGTGGTTAGCGTATTCGACCAACCAACAGGTCGCAGGCTAGACTCTCGTTTCAGGCGTGGATGTTTGTGATTGTCTTTAAATAGGAGATGAATTTCGTTGTCCGGTGTGAGACCACCATCCTGCTTATTAGAAGCTTGAAGTGGATTGAAAAGTTTCATGTTTGGTTTCAAGAGTAGGATTTCCTATACTATGTAAAAAAATAAATAAAAAATTACAAAAAATATATAAAATTGATTTTAAAAAAATGGAAAAATCCGTACCTCATCCACGGTATAATGTATTATAGGTTTATTAATAACCTTTTCGTGGGTGGGAACCACATTAAAAAATATATAAAAAAAGACTTAACTTGAAGTAGACCAAAAACGTAGTGTGGTTGCTTAAATTATAAGACTAGTCAACAATTAATACAAATAAATTAATTTTATTATGCATGTGTAGATACTAAGAGAAGAAAAGATCTCCAAAGAACAAGGGGGGGGGGAGATGATTTACAAAGGTTTGGCATGAGATGGGAGACATTAGCTAAAGACAGACAGAACTGGAAAGTTAAGGGATAGTCTATATCCAGCAAGATGGAAAGAAGCCAAAGAAAAAGTTACATAGCCTGTGTATAGTTACTGGGTTCTGTCTATTAGCTTTTTTTTTTGGTTAGTATTCCAAATGAAATACGAAAAAAAAAACAAGTCAACTATTTAAACGTTTTAATACTCTCTCTCTCTCTCTCTCTCTCTCTCTCTCTCTCTCTCTTAGCGTAAAGGATTTGTCCATCGGTAAATTCATGCCATCAACAGTAAAGAGTATTGCTTAAGTATTTTTGGACATTTAAGGGAAGATAACCAACCTAAAACGAATGGTGCATGCAGAACAGGTCGCTTCATCACGAAAATATCCCAAAGCACACGTCTTCCGTGCACCTTCGACTTGGTCTCTCTTAAAGTTTTTTGATCCTAAGATGAAATTGCACGCAAAGAAGATTTTAGAACATTTCAACTTTTCAAATCGAGTTTCCAGAGGAACCAAATAATCTCAACGGAAAAACTACTTTACAACAGGTGCAGAAATGCTGGATTCGCATGCTCAGTTGAAAATATTTGATTGTCTCAACAACAGTAAGTAGCTAAGTGGACAGTTTTTTTATCATTCAATCCTGGAACATTATCCCTATACCAGAGCTGGATAAACATTATCTCTTTCAAGTATATAACGAATTCAACGAATGGGTTAAGTTTCATGCGTTGATTTAATGTTTAACAATTACTATTTGGAATAAATTATGTTGATACTAGTGCATGGAACAATGAACGTTAAATTGGGATAATTGTAAGACGACTGGCCATTCTGGCCTCGTTTCTTTTCCTAAAACTCGTGATGACAGATGTCAAAGTTGTGCTTCAGAGCGATACTAAGACTACTACTACTACTAAGTGTCGCTCTAAAGCAACGTCCACCAATTGAGGATTACCATAGTGTAGTAAAATATTTGTATACTGACTGAAGGATCGAAAGTGATCCTTGATCAACTTGGAATTTGGAAACGTGATTGCTTTTTCTGATAATAGTAAAAAATATTGCAACAAAACAAAACGAAGCAATTATGAAGAAAAGAACTCTAATGAACTAAGAAAAAAAGGAAAGCTCGACAACAAAATCTAATGGTATGATCTGTGTAAATAAATGAGTTTTATGAAAGCAACAGGCAGTTTTGAGAAGCGAAGAAGGAAGATCAGCAAGATCTGTTGGCAGAGTTTCTATACTTGAAGAACAAAATGTAATCATAAAACAAAACCTGGGACAAAATAATTTTTATTGAAGAAAAAATATGGAAATAGAACTTGCAATGGAATGATGTTTCACTCATCCCTGTTTTCCTGGAAGCGAAGCTACAAAAATGTATCATCTAAACAAGGGTTTTTGGCAACTATAACTCAATTGAAATACAGTACAATCGGACTGTACTTGAGAAATGGTTTTGGCAGATAACGTATGTGGACGCGGATCGGTGAACATCTCAGATTGGTAATTGTATCCTAGAGAAAAACTCTAGTATTCTGCTCGAATCTACCACTTTTTATTTTATTGTTCACAGCTGTGATCTTGGAATCAATAAACTGTTCTTCTTTCCGCTCTCATTCATCTTCTAAAAGAGCCTCTCCTGAATCTTCTAAAATGCACAATGAAATTTTAGGATACAATTCCAGTTTCCAGGTATTTTTTTACCTAGGAATTCTCATTGCTAAGCATACGGTCTACTCAGAGTTCAGATTTTACCCCATTTAAACGGTGTTTGAAATTTAATTTTAAATTAAATGTATAGGAAACCAAAATTCAAAGCCAAAACGCTGCTAACATTTTCGCCTTTTTGGAAAAATGTTTTAGTGAGTCACTTCTGTGTTTTCATAAGGACGAAGTGATTGGAACTGTCACATTGTGGGATTTCGTAGCATTATAATTAAGCCACGAGAACATCTATGCTACGACTCCGATATTCTCTTTGCAATCAGACTGAAATAAATAAAGAAAATACCAAACTTGTTGCCATTCTGTCATTCTTCTCTGTCTCATTTTTAACCTTATTTCGCCTTTCTTTTTCAGAGTATAATAAAGTATTCTGGCATTAGGCCAAATATCAGAATACTTTACTATACTCGGGAAAAAATGGAAGGCAACCAACAGCTAATATTATTCCTGTTTCTGACACACATTGCTCTGTTTTGCAGACAATCGTAAATACGATTGCGTAAGCATGTGTGCAAATACTGCATTTAATTTAGCATTTGATTTATTGAAACAATTATTTAAACGTTTGATTTATTTGTTCGGTCATCTCCACTGAAAATAGGTGTTCAGAAAGCCATCTTTATTAAAACTTCACTAGGATGGTATTCAGTGGAGTATGCATGATACTTCTGAGGTTAGTTGGTTGCCTGCAACCAACTAACCTCAGACCAACCAACCAACCAACTAGTGGTTAGTTGGTTGCCTGCAATTATAGCTGAAGCAATTAGTCGTAATTGTATTAATTATTTATTTTTAACTGTTTTTGTTCCTCTTCTACCGGAGTTTTCCTGTTTTCAGGATGAAAAATTCAAATTTCTGGGAGTAAAAATCTTTACAACTCCATACGAGATTAACTCACCTTAGTAAAGAAAGTCTTTATATTCTCTGCATCCTACACGGGGTTCGAACCTTAGGATTTCCAATGAGTAAGTATCAGGTCGTTCTGGCGATTGCACTATACAGATGCATCCCGACACAACTGCTAACTTATCAAGTCATCAGAAGATGCTTAACCGATAAGACATTCACTAATTAGTCTGTTGACTAAAAACTATCTTGATGAAACTGAAAAAAACAAAGAAAAGACCTACTACAGAGTCCGCGTTTTGGAAGGTGGACTCTGCAGTAGATGTAAACTGAATCACCGTAATTGATGTGAAGCAAGCTGCATGAGAAGTACTAATTCAAGACCTCCAGACACTGAAATTAGAACTATAATCACGGTGCAAAATTTCGTTCCAGAACAAAAGCAGAAGCCTTTAAGGAATAAAATAAATCTGCAGTCTTGTTGATGCCTCTGAATTAAACAGAAAACTGTACTCAAGTGGTGGATAAGAAATGAAACTGTATTAAGTTAAACAAAATAAAATTAATCAGTCGTCAATGGAGAAATATTTGTTATAGGTGGGGATGTATTAAAGCACAAAAAACACGTTTCTCACATTCGAAATGCAATGTAACAATTTTTCCACCTTACCGAAGATTATCCATGCTACGCATATCCAAATGATTTGTCTTCAAACAGTACACATTTCCAAAACGAATTATTTTGCCATAATTGTCTTCGCATGTCGTATATGTTTCTAACTTTCAGTCCTTTCATTTGTACTCGTCTTAAAACTTTTTATAAGGAAATACGGGCAAAAGCGTTTTTGGAAATGTTCGAACAGCTGGCAATAACAACACAAGCTCTTATCAGCCAGTGCGACGTAGTGAGCACAATTGGTAGCGAGGATAGTGCATACAGCAAGTGTGCACTCTTCCCATTAATGGGAAGGCTCACGGAATTTCTGGCATTCCTACGTATGGTAGCTATTCCTCCACCCACTTCTTTGTAAACTAAAAGTTTTTTCTAGAAGTGCACCTTCGATAATTTTGTAGCTGAGCTTGTTTCTGGATCAAAGCTTTCATTTGACGAGGCATCAAAATGGCTGCAAGGAGAAATCAAGTCGAACAGCTGTATGTAGACAACTAGAAAGTCGGATTCTTTTAAGCAGACCTTTGCAACCTGATTCAGTTCTTTGTGTCATTTATTTTAATGCACTTTTGAATCTTATTACAATTCCTATATTCCATTAGCATCCTCGCGTTTCCAGATACTGATCTTTTTTGTCTTTCTCTACATTTTTATTTAACTATGCATTTGATAGACGTCTGGTGAGTAAAATCACAAAATCACATTTTATTTCTTTTTTTACTGTAGGTCGGCAAGGGGTCGCCATGGTTACATAGTGTTGCCGTTGCTGCAGCTGCCGTCACTTGTTATTATCCCTCTCTTAGGGGTGGCCTTGTGTTTGATGACATCGCCGCCATCAAAGACAACAGGGATGTTCGTTCTCATGTTCCGCTAAACAACCTCTTCTGGCACGACTTCTGGGGAACCCCTCTTCATAAGGTAAGTGAGTGAGTGCTATTTGAAGAATGCAATTTTTGATGTG
Source organism: Typopeltis vanoorti (assembly GCF_054136105.1). Classification (NCBI taxonomy): domain Eukaryota; kingdom Metazoa; phylum Arthropoda; class Arachnida; order Uropygi; family Thelyphonidae; genus Typopeltis; species Typopeltis vanoorti. The sequence goes on from NC_143549.1 coordinate 129,694,046, forward strand.
TACGTGTCGAGTTACTTCAAAGCTTGGAGAAGTTGTATTTCAAGAGTTTTTGCATGAGAAATAAGTTTGTGCATTATAGTATTACGTGAAGTAGTGTCGATGCACAAAAAGCACAGAATCTTACCGGGACACAGATCACCCTGGATCCGATTAATATTAACAGATCTTGACGTTTCCAAATGTATTTTTTTTTCAAGGAGGAAAACAGAGAGAGATTTCTTGTTACTGGTTTATTATTTCATTCCATTTACGATGGAATCCCTCTTGCAATAGCTGATTCATATACTTTTTCTGTTGTCCAGCAGCCCTTTCTTCAGTATAATGTTGAACTACAAAGAGCAGGTCCCAAGAAGTACAATGAATCCCTATCCCCTCCTCCTTTTTGAAAGCAGAAATGTACTAATTAATTCCTACTTTCTGCTGGGATCGAAATCAAGACTGGCCTAAATGATCTGAATACTTACCCCGTGGTTTCCTAATAGTTGGGTTTGGACATGATGATGGCGGTGAGAAATGGAAGCAACAATATAAATAAATAAATTATTATTAATAAATAAAATATATATATAATATAAATTTTAAAAATAAACTAAAAAAACTTTAAAGAAGTATTGTCATTGTTTGGAATTACAGCTCAAAACAGCTAATGTCAAACTAGTTTGCCATGTTTGCTAATTGCGTGCGTTTTGTGGGACGAAAACTCGGAGTTTTTTTAAATGAAAACCTCGTCATTTACGCATGAAATCTAGACTCACTTTTAGTTTAAAATCGTATGTTACTATCTCTTAAGGAGAACAGGAGGTTATATTTAACTTTCTTACTTTTGAACACATTTTTATAAGCAGATGAATGTCGGAACTTTTCTATTAGCATTATGCATTTATTTAATGATTTTACAACATTAGAGAGAGAAGATGGAGTTCTGTTTCAGGTACACTAAGATATGTGTAAAAGTGTTTTAATAAATGTCCATGTGTGTGTGTGTGTGTGTGTGTGCCTTTTATTTTGTTCTGAAATAACCTTCTAATAACCTTCTTACGTTATTAGAAGCATTGTGTTTAAATACGTTTATTTTATTGCTATTTTCATTTAACTGAATCAAAATAGTTTTCAGCATGTGTGTGTGTGTGTGTGTGTGTGTGTGTGAGAGAGAGAGAGAGAGAGAGAGAGAGAGAGAGAGAGAGAGATCATGGAAAAGGAAGGATGCATCGGTCTAAGCGAGCTACCAGATGACTAACCCTGGGAGTCGCTGATTTAATCCATAAAGTAGCATGTTCAATTCTAATCAACTAACCTACTGCGAAACGTTGACTGAAGGCATTGTAAGACAGTGCCATCTATTCCAAGCCAACCTCACTAATTCAGTCTACTAATTACAAACATATTCATTATGTAGATAGATTGGGTTGGCCAGTTCGGGCATGGAAACACACCTACTTATTATGGAATAACACTCGGCCACAAACATGCTATTAAACTATAGTAGCTATTAGAGTTAAAATAAAATAATCTACTACAGCTCTCTCTCTCTCTCTCTCTCTCTCTCTCTTGAAAGAGAGAGCCTGTTTGATAACCAATCATTCAAAGAGTTATGAATGTTGAAAGCCTAAGTATGACTAAGTGTTTAAACATAACGAGAACGAAGTTCAAACCGTCTTTAGTAATAGTGACTTTCCACTAGTTGTTTATCATTATTACTTCGTATACCTCCTAGTTACTCCCTGTTATACCATTCTTGTGCTTCGCCCATCATTTGTGGCGAATTTTTCTCTACAAGAAGATTTCCTGTCTGGAAAGGTAATCTCTCTCCATTCACATTCTACTTGTGCAACATCCATAAAAAAAGCTCGAGCGCAATTACGATTAGACTAACCCAGAGCAGTAATGATTCTACCAGTTGTTCAATTTGATATTTCATCGAGAATGACGAGCGCGTGGAATGTGATTAGGAAGGGGAACCCAATCGTATCCTCACACAACCTGAAGGTTTTGAATTATGTAAGTAAAGTGAGTTAAGATCGAATTAGAAAATGAATTCCATTTCACTGCCTTCTTTCCGTATTGAAAAACGAAACCCACATAGCACGAGGAAATGCCACTCCAGTTTAGACGGAATTGTTATTTCGTTCATTCCTGCACGCACTTCGCGCGCAGACATACACATTACGCTCGGATACAGAGGATGGTAAAAGTGAAGATAGTGAGGAAATAAGTCTTAAAATAGTGAAAATTTGCAAAAAACATAAAAAACGAGATTGAGGGATGTCGTGAGGGGGGGGGGGAGTAAAAACATTTGCATGCGTTTAAGGGATTAAGCAAACTAAAAGGAACTGATAGTACCGAAAATTTAGAAATGAAGAAAATAAAACAAACAAATTTAGATCGAGGAGGAGGAGAAGAAGAAGAAGAAATCTTGTGCTCACTCACTGCTGCAATACTTCGCTTCGCAGTGTCGGCTCAGCTGGTCTTCTGTTGAAGCTTCCCACACGAACTCTCTCTTCCTTGAAATCGCCGTGCTTCTTACATGGCTTCTTTGTGATTTGTTATCTCTCTACGAGGGAGCGTTCGTGTGTGTGTGTGTGTGTGTGTGTGTGTGTGTGTGTGTGTGTGTGTGTGTGTGTGTGTGTGTGTGTGTGTGTGTGTGTGTGTGTGTGTGTGTGTGTGTGTGTGTGTGCGTGCGCGCGCCAATTCTCTCTTATCCAGCAGTTCAATATTGCGTGCCAAAACGGGTGTACGTCAGTGATCGCATTTCTTGGTCCGTCGATGTAATTCGCTTAACTGTAATTCAAGAGCACGCTGAAAAGCTTGTTTCTTGTAAGGAAACGGATTATCAGAACCCTCCAGTTCTTTATGAGCACAATTCCTATCCCAGATGGAATAAAATTTGGGAGGGGTGGAATTATTACCTTTACTATTCTCATCATTCGAGTTCACAGATTATAAAAAAAATTAATACTTCAAGTATGATTTAAACTCGCATTTCTACAAGGACTTATTTAATCTTCGTAATAAAGAGCGACTCGAAAGTCGCTGATAAAAAAAAAGATATGTTTGTGACGTAATCCAGGCTGCTGTCCTTCAAAATACTTTTAAGTAGTCATCAATTCTCTCTTCAGTTCAGTTTTATTACCAAACAGACTAATGAAAGAGAAGCTATGAGGAGTTGGCTTGAAAGATGACCATGCGAAACCTTTTGTTGCGTATTTCTATAAAGTTGAATTTCTCAACACCGTTTTATATGAAAAACATTAGACGAATAAACGAACACTTGGATTTGAAAATTATTGAGAAGGGAAACTTACAGGATAATGATAAGGTGGTGATCGACAACATAAATCCGCTTAGTTTACCAAGATCTGAAAAGTTTAGTTATCATTTGATAATTTAAGTACTCCAAAGACGAAAGTCACAATTGTTTCACCTTTCACTTACAAATATTTCACAACACTGTTAGAGTCTGCAGCAGTGAACAGTGTTTATTATTTAAATCGCTATTTTCATGCCCGTTCAGGCCTAAAGTAAGCGAAGAGGTGATCGTACACCACGAGATGAAATTCATTTTGCAGTGTGTGTGTGTGTGAGAGAGAGAGAGAGAGAGAGAGAGATTTTCTTATTATTTTTTTTTTTGGTATATTTATTTAGAAAGTGACAATGAACAAGTCCGGGAAATCCATTGCCTCAGAATGCTGCCGCTGTTATTTCGTGTAAACTCATCACTTGGACAACCGGTAGCGAAGATATTTCACCGTCCAGGAGTTTTTGGAAGCGGTAGACATTTTTATTCCATTGGCTTTATGTGGACATTTTCCAAATGTTTGAGGTGTGTGTATATGCTGAAAGGGGATAACGAACAATGGGGGAATAGGCTTCTGCGCCGTAGACCTTAAAAGTTTCGACCACCAACTTCGTGGGACTGTTTAAAGCCGTACGCTCTATGGGTTGTGAGAAAAACCAGGCCACCATTTATCTTCTGTGGCTGCGGCTCTTCTTAACGGAAATAAACGTCCTTCCGTCAGGTCAACCGCTGCCGTACACACCACGAATCTCATTACCCGATTCGTTCCCAATCCTTGGTAAGCATTCAAATCCTAGCACTGCTTGTACCAGCTGATCGATCAGATGCTCTCTCTCTCTCTCTCTCTCTCTCTCTCTCCTTTTCTCTTGCGTTGCCGTCGTCATAGTGACGGGAAAAAGAAGTAGGTTTCGGTGAGTTCTGTGAGTGAATAGCTGCAGCCACTCGAGCGACACAGTGACACTTGGACGGGCTTGACGACAGAACCGACGCTGATCACCTCTTTGAGTAGGAGTGGAAGCTGGATTAAGGCTGAGATCAGACACAAGCGGAAGAATTTGGCAGTAATGGTGACGAACGGGCTACTTAGAGCAGCAAAGGACTGAGGTGAAAGTAGTGGAGGAAATAATTGGGAAACTCAAGTGGTAATTTGAAGACCGTTAGAAGCAGTAAATGAAGTAACGCCAGATGGCGCCAGCGAAGAAGACAGGATTATCTATGCAGCTCTTAAGTTCAGTTTAAAATTTTCTTTAATCATATTAGTCCTGAAACTTCGATTTTTTTTTCTGTTGTTCGGTTCCTTTCTCTTTGTCCATCGTCCCTTTTTTTTAGAAACTTTCTAGAAAGTACAGATGATGTCTTAGATAGTGCTCATGACTTGATATCGTATCCTTTTATGCTTATACAGAATGTGGATTTGTCTGTTAGTAACTTAATAGTAGGGATTAAACCGATAAAAAGATTTTCATAAATTTGGTGTACGACTCTTAATTCTGATTTTCACGACAGCAGATGGTGCAAGTTTCGAATTCTCGTAATTTTGAATCAAGACGAAAGTCAGTGGCACTTCATAGCGCACATTGATGAGGTGTAGTCAAATTTTTAATGCAACGTATTAAGCCTTATGGTCTGTTCCAGTCTCACGCAGTCTCTTTGTCCATTTTTTTCCTTTTTAGTTTATATTTAAGTAAGTTTTAATAATCTGTTGAGTAATATTTTGGTCACGGATTGAATCCATTTATGCTTTTCATTATTTGCCTTTTGTCAGATTGGTTCTTGTTATAATTCCTAAACATTTCATTTCTGTAGCTGTCTTTGTGGTCTATTATTTATTTGTTTCATTTCTATGCAACATAACAGGTTTAGCCAAACCATTGATTATTCTTAATCTTTTATTTCTTCGTATCAAATTTAACTTGAAAATATTCTTAAACATGGCAACAATTTTGACAAATTTATTAATTTTATGGTTCACGTTGCTTTCTTCAATGTCACTGAAGTCACATTCCAGATAATAAATTATTGACTTCTTCTATTGGTTTGTTATTATTTGAAATGTATTCACGTGGTATGTGCCAGAGTTTTTTGAGCAGTAATATTTATTTAATGCTGAAATGTTGTAATCTATCAAGTTCTATAAAAAATATTATATATGATACAATTTTATCGTTCGGAAGTTGCTGAATAGATACCCAAGTGATTTAGAGCCTAAATGGGCATAATTTTAATTCATTTCAGAACAGACGCCATTTATCTTATATGGCAAAGAATAGGGAAATTCTCTTTCATTTCTGCTTACGGTTTTAGACACCGTAATAGACTAAAACTAAATTCCATCCCCTTTCAATGTGATTGCCTCATCTCTAATTTCATATGAACACTAACGAAGTACGAATAGTAACGAAGATGCCCTTTGGTCAGAAAGTTCTGGGTTCAAATACCGACTAGGCGAACGTGAATTAGACAGACATGTAAGTTAACAGATAGTGACTGACCTCATACTTCTTCGGCCTGTCCTACCTGCTACCTCAACTGCACTGTTTGTATTCTTTTTTTTTGTCATTCCCACCATAGAAAGGTCGTAAACTTCTAACATATGTAGTAGTACAATGAGTTCCCTTCTACACTATCATCTGTCAAAGTATATCAATTTATTCAGGTCAATAGGAAGCAGTGCATTGAGATGGAGACTGATTGTCTGAATACTAAAAAGATAGCCACGAAGCCAATATATAATATCTGTTCTCTAAATTGTACAATTTTTGTCCTTGTCCTCTCTTGTCCTTGTGTCCAAAATGTAATTTGTGAACCGATAATCAAAGCGTACATATTTTGACTAACGTACAGAAGGGCTGTTGCAATATGACTATTGCACAGCTCTTCCAGCATATCCAATTATATGGATATGCAGGTATACCAAACCTGTCTCCATTATAGTTTACGCTTTCAGATAATCGATGCTACGTTCTAAAACCAAGTTGGTCTCTTTTAAAATACTGGTGCTGAGATCAGATCCTACAGTAGAATTCCAGAGTGGTCGGAAGGAAGCAAAGACAAAAATTGGAAGTGAGCTGATCACTGTCATATCAAGGCAACTCGTGAAACTGACAGTCCAGAATTGTCAGAGTTTAAAACGGAAATCTTTGTTTTCACTCTGTGATGCCAAAATGACTTCTTCTAGTCACTTTAAACAGCTGAAATAGGGTTAGGTGTCTCAGATGGAGTTGAAAGATATTTTCCTGGAAAATATGCTGTTTCACTGATAAGCAGATAAACCAGTCAATGAACACACAGTAGTATTAGGCATAATACCCTGGATTAATAGTTTTTCTTCGTTTGCGAAAAAAAGTATTTTAACCATACTACTAGTGATAACAGAAGTGTGAACTCCTAAATGAAATAATTTCTTTATTTGTATATATGCCGGCCTGGTTGTTCGAGTGGTTAGCGCATCCGCTCTCCAGCCAAAAGGCTACGGGTTCGAATACCGCAGTGGGCATGGATGTTTATGATTGCCTGTGGGAATACTAGTGGCAGTAGATGGCGTTGGTATAGTTGCGGTTAGTTATTGTTGGTGGAATGAGTTGTGGAGACAGAATTGTAGAGTATGTACCCTCCCCTCGATGAGTCTTTGGACTCCCTGGAGGTGTCAAATAATAATAAAAAAAAAATATATATATATATTTACTTAAATACGTTAATGATTTGTAATGCCTTTCAGATATAAATCCAATTTTTGTTTATCATTTTCTCTGGAAAAAGAGCTTCTGTAGGCGATTTCACTGCCATCTGTAGGCTTCTTTCGTCAGTAATAACAGCATCACTTGTTTGCACCTGCACTCACGAGAACTCGTTCAGTTGGCCCACACATTAAATCTCAGCCGACAGCAGTGGTCAAGCTTTTAACCTGTCTTTTCAAATATCTAAAGCACTGCACATCGCCACAATATTCCGCGAGCGGTTAGAACACCCATTAACTCTTCCAAAGACGACAGCGAAAGTTGCGGAGACACGAAAAGGAACTGATTTGATAGCATTTTGAGAGTAAGAAGGAAAGAAAACAGCATCTTAGTGTGCATCGGAACGACAGGGTTCCACCCCCTTTATCGTCTGGTAACAGCAGGTGAATCTAAGTTATAGCGTATAAAAAGTGTACGACATCCTTGCTCAGAAGCACCAGCCGCTGAGAGAAAGAGAAGAGAAAGAGAGAGAGAGAGAGAAAGAAAGAGAGCGGGAGAGAGAGAGAGAAAAGCCCTGTACAGCATAATGCTCACCTTGTGACGTACTATAAATAGGGAAGAAATCGATTAGCCAACTTTGATATAAAAATCTATTTTGTTGTGTTTGCGGCTGACCTTCTACACCCTAATCACAGCTACACTTCAGACCTTAATTAAATTTTTTACGATAACATCGGATCTGATAATATGTCACATTTCATTCTTTTCTATACATTACTTAAACAAAATGTTCCTGCATGTATTAGATTTTTATTTTGTTTTATTTTATTGCTATTTATTTAAATTTATTTATTTATGTAACGTGCCACTATCTATTATCTATTCTTGCCTCTAGCTAGGAAAAAAGTTATTGAAATTTAGTATTACGGATATATGCAATAATTGTCCAGTTACTTGCATTGGATATCGAAACAGATCGATCATCTGAGGTGCAAAATTGGCTCAAATCTGGCTGGATGGAATTTCATGAAATTTAGTATTAGGATCTTTCATAATATATTTCATTTATATGAACACCATTCTCTTACTGCATGTTCTCGGCTCATACTTGACTCCAAATATTTCGTCATCCTCGACTTCCAAAAATAGACAACCAGGTTTGTGTTTTAAATTAATTTTTCAGTATTACTTAACATTTTCTATTAGTCTTTTAACTTAATTTCTGGTGGGATATAAAGATTAGTTCCATTACCTTCTAACCTATGCTATTTTCTCTGTTGAAAAAAGAATCAATTTAAGTGTTTGTATATGTGCACTTTCGTTGCATCTACTGTAAAAACAGAAATACTCTCTTTTCACTAATTTTTTCTAACTTAATGAGTTACATATTCCGTTCTTTATGTAATATACTATTAATTTTCAATTTTAGAAGTGATTCTCCATTTTCATATGTGAATTCTACATCCATCTTTAAAAAAGATTGTGACCTTCGATAGTGTCATGCAAATTTTATTCACAAAGTTTGCCGAGGGAAAAAATGAAGCAACCCCTTCTCCTCCTGCTAATGCCGTCTAAGTTTTATTGGAGAGGACTACGCTTGCAAAAAAAAAAAAAAAAGAGAGAGAGAGAGAGAGAGAGAGGCCTTCATATGCGATGAATTATTGACTACCAGTTTCTTCCTGTCTAAAATATCTTATAGTAAAAAGACGTGCTTGAAAAAGCCAACGTAGTTTACAAGTTAACTCTGCTGTTAGAAGAAGCGAGAGACAGAAAAACGAAAGAAAGAAACAAGCATTAAAAGGAACCTTGTTTTACGGTCTCTCACCAGGCGATGCTCCTTTCCCGTGCGTACTTCTAGTTCTTATAATTCACAGATTGATGATAACCGAACTTTACGCGTTCTCTCTTATCTACCGAGATTTCCCTCTCTCTCCCCACCCTCCCCATCAACTCTTGCTCTCCCTGGTCTCTGCTAACAATACACGAAGCTGCATACGTGGAATTCTGCACAGTGTCGCGCCAAGACCGGTATTGATTGTGATAAATGTTTTATGTCGGGGAGCTGGAAGGAGGACCTTCCAGAACACAAGACATTTGACATGTTCTTATTATCACCCTCATGCGATTCAGGCTAGCATAGACGTCGCCATTATATACTCCTAGAGAGGAAAAAAAAAAGCAAAATAAAAAAGTAGGAGGGGCGGGGATGGTTTAAGAAGAAATATGAAACCTTTAGGCAGTTAAGTGCTTTTACCGCACTCATGCGTGCGTATGTGTGGGTGGTGTGCGCGCGGGAGGGTAATGTATATAATTTTTTATGGCTTGTTTAACATTTCCTTCCAAGACCCTTTTTGATGTTTTTATCTAAGTCATTTTTTATTCTTAGTTTAGACATGCTTTCTAGCAATATCTCTTCAACAAAGTGAAAAGTTTCGAACGAATTATTGATATAAAATCGCATCTTGATGGAATTTCACTGTTCAAAACCGAAGAAAGAAAATTATTAGCGTCTCAGCTGTGCAAGCTGTGATAACTGCAAGCTCGAAATAAATGCCACTGATCGCATTTGTTGAAGGAGATCTGCTTTGATAGCGTCTACCAGCATTACTTGTTTTATTGTTTGCTGAGTCGTCATGGTGATAACGATACATGCAGACTAATTAGAAATTTGATATTTGGAATAAAGTGTCATTTAATACTTGGATTGAACAATTAATAATTTTAAGTATTTTAGTTAATTAATAATTAACAATGTGACATTAACTCAGCAGGTAGCACTACCTAATCTAGATTTTCGAAGATTCCATTTCGTCTTCAGCTAGCAAAAGTTAATGTTTATCATTATCGGATTCAGTCAAAGAAACTTTTGAAATAAGATCTTCATCAATGCCCATCATTCATAATCCTTTCATTTAAGGATTATAAATCTTTAAATGAAAGGTTAGGATCTTCCAAACATATAGTAACTATTAAAAATTGTTAAAAGTATTATTTTACATTTTAAAAAAATCATTAATGATTCTTTCGTAGAATATATTCGGGCGTTACCTTTTAACCTGGTACACATTGGAGAATTTCATGTCTAAGAAGATGAATCTCTTTCAATCTCTCTCCCTCTCTCTCTCCTTTACTTCCAGTTACGTCATGGATTCGATTCCATTCTTATATGAATACCTTCAAAGTTTTCCAAGCAATAGATGATTTTCACCTTCCTGTGAGAATCCATCTTACTTTTGAGTGGCCGGAAACGACTTCTAAAATATCATAATTAGTCATATTTATTCGTATATTTTGTGTACTACACGTCTGAGCCACTCAATACTATAAATGCTAGTTTAATTTTTTCAGTGGTAGGTCGATGAAGGGAGAATTCCATGTCGCCTAATTTCAGAATTTTTCTGGTTTTTGGTGGAGAAAAATAACATGGATTTTGTTAGAGTTGTGATATATGAAAATGTCAATTCATCAAAATTGTGGATTATTATTTTAGAAATGTTCGCCATTAAAATACTCCTTTTTCTCAGTACCTTTGCTGTTATCTCCTCTCTCGCGCGATTGTGTGTGTGTGTGTGTGTGTGTGTGTGTGTGTGTGTGTGTGTGTGTGTGTGTGTGTGTGTGTGTGTGTGTGTGTGTGTGTGTGTGTGTGTGTGTGTGTGTGTGTGTGTGTGTGTTTGCGCGTGCGTGCGTGCAGGAAGCCTATACAGGAATGGGCAAAATAATAGAAACATCTAAGATGGCCATTTCTCGTGCTAAGGCTGAAATTGAATTCATTCTGATTCGACCCAAATGCACTTTGCTTGACGACATATTTTAGAATGTACAGGCTACGTGATGGGAATTGAAGATTTCGAATTTTAACATTTAGTACCAATCTAACGCACGTGATGCTTGTGCCTTTCAGTAGCAGTGGACGCATTCGTGTAATTTTTCGTGTTTCGGTACGACTGTGGAATGCTTGATTCACTTCACCAGATGCGTATCGTAGCAACCTCCCTCAGTTCCCGTCAGATAGTTCCTGTATTATTTGCAGGCTCTTCACAGACTCAATGCACTCGCTTTTCTCATTCATCGAGCCATTTCTTTTAAACACTAATTCGACTAGGAGTTTTTTATACTTTGCTGTGCATCTTATCTATGAGCACTTCAGAGCAGATTTGCGATTTATTTCTATTCTGTGCCTATTCAAACTTCTAAATATTTAAAGCCGGTTCATTCCAGCTGTTAAATTCAAACTCATGCTAAAATAAATTCATAAAGATCTCTAATATCTGCCGTAATATTTTACTGCTAATTAAATGTATTTGGATTTTTTCCTCAACATTGCATTTTTCCATCATCATCCAAGATAATTTTGCAAATGATAATGAAATATTAATGAGATGAACAGAAACGATATTTTTGTGCGTTCTCTTTTTTTTCTAGGAACAAAGCCACAAATCTTACCGCCCTCTTACTGTGCTGACCTTCAGGTGGAACTATAGCGTCCACGGACTTGACCCTTGGGGTTACCATTTGGTAAATATCTTGCTCCATGCTCTTGTATGTCTTCTTTATCTCAGGTAAGAAACACTGATTTCTCTTTTCTTCTTCTTCTTTTATTATTATTATTATCACTGATACTACTATTTTAAATTTAACCAGCATGGTCGGCCTAGTGGCAAGCATATCTGCTCTTGAACTAACATATTGCAGGCTTGAATGTTTGTGATTGTCTTCAGGTGGGAGATGAACTTTATCGTCGGGTATGAGACCACTACTTTGGGATGCCTGAAATGGCGCTTGAATATGTTTGGTCTCTGGAGCAGGATTTCCAGACAATGTAAAAATTAAATAAAATCCCCATCCCCCCCCAAAAAAATCTTAATCTCCGGCGAGGTACTAACTTAATGTAGTATAGTTATCTAGACAACCTTTCACAGGTAGGAGTGACATTATAAACAAAACGTTTATATGTTAAAATGTATATTCAACCCATTAAACTGCGCATGTTAATATAATATGTTCATTTTGTATTACTAAATAAAAGCAATTCCCATATGCTCACTGGCATGTTATCATAAACTCTTCTATATGATATCATCTTAAGAGGAAATAATTAAATCTAGTATATATGTAGAAAGTATTTTACTTTGGGTATAATAAATGTTAAAAATACCAAGCTATTTTAAACCTGGTTTTACTCCATTTCCCAAGTAAGCAAACAGACAAACAAGTCAAGTTTGCACCTGCAAGTGTTGCAAGTCTAGCTGACCCTGCAGGGTCAGGCTAGTACTTGCAACACTAGTACTTTTAAAATAACTTGGTATCTTTATATATATATATATTAAATTTATAAATGAAGGAAGTCGGCATATTGCTTTACACTGTATATAAAAGTGATTGAATCTGGTCTAGCAAACTGCATTTTGGCTGTTTTCATGCACAAACAATTTTTTTTTCTTGTTCGGTATTATTCCAAACCAATAAAGTAATCAACCATCTGACGTCAAGACACTAACCGACAACACAGAAACCTAGAAAACTTTCTTCATTTTAAAGCGTATTTTCTGTTGCAAATGCACCGCATTTTTTTTTAAATTTTAATCTGCACTGCTCAAGTGACTAATGATAAAAGAAAGGATAATAAAGCAAGCCATGTTATTGCTTGAAAGATTGCATTTTACGGCCTTGGTTTTGCACGCGACACAGCACCGTTATGGCGTCTTTAAACCTAATGTGGCATCTTCTCTCTACTTTCACAGAAAGAGAGAGAGAGAGAGGGCGTTGCAGTCGCTCACGCACTAACAAATCGGACATTAGCCGTAACAGAAGGAAATGAAACAAGTCGTGAGAAGGTCCTGCTCAAAGATCGCATGAAATCGTTATTGACTGTATGGGTTACGACCATAAACCTCCGAAGGTTCTTACAGGTCTGCTGATGGCCGTTCATATACAGAGGAAGATGACCTTGACAGACTTTCCTTCACGAATACAGTTCAGAGCACAACATCGATCGATGTGTTGCGGTTTCCTGTTAAAGTGTCAGGAACTTTGTTGAGCGAGTTAAGAGTTTTACCTTAGCCCATTAACTGCATGGCTGCCTCTGCGTTTGCATGAAAGTTTGCAGGACAGAACCCGAAGTAATTAGCCTCCTCTCGCGCTTCATTTCACTTGGGAACACGTGCATCTATCGGTGGTGGGGCGAATTTTCTTGTTGCCAACGCCACCCAAACTTTGGCTTGGATAGAAAAAAAGGGACATTAGTCATCCACGCCACACCTTCCCTAATTACCAACACTGCAACCCGAACATCGTATTGTATTGTTAGCTAGCAGCTGCTGCTGTGCACGATCAATTGCAGTTTCCACCATCGCTACATTTAAAACATTAACATTTACCATTAAAAAAATAGAAATTTGCTATTCTTTAATCTTTGTTGATGGTAACCTTCTTCTGATCATCCTCTTCTTCTCTCTTCTATCATTTATCAAGAGTTATCACCTTTGGTTTTCTATTACAATCCGATAGGCCCCTTTCGTTCCCTGTTTTCCGTCTTTCGTTCGCTTAATGCATAAGCGATGACTTTGTTTTTGCCTGTTTACACCAACACCGTAAGTTGCTCTAGTTAGACCGAGTGTTGCATTTTTAAGTTTCTTTCCCGTTCCACGCCTCGTCCAAATTCGTTCTTTCGTTTCTGGCAAAGCCAGCACTGACAAATCTCCACATTCGTATACACAAAACTAATTAAGGTTTGTTGAAATTTTTAATTTGTCTTTTACATAAGAAGACGTTGGAATATGCAACGTGACTGTCTGAAAAGTAAGCGGGTGATTTAATAAACGATGTTGTTTCCTTATTCGTGTTTATTTGCTTTTTTTTTACACCTAAGTAGCTTTTAAATCTAAAAATGCATCGCCTGTTTCTTCTAGGAGGAGGGAAGAAGAGGAGGAGGAGGAGACCGAAATATACGGACCCTATAGATTTAGTGTATTAAGACATCATTTTCACTGCGTCTATCTTTTTTCAAGTAGTTTTTTTTTTGGCGGGGGGGGGAGAATCTACTGGATGAATTAGCCAAAATACACAATCTCAGATGTAACGACGAAATCGTTATATTTTTGAACTCAGTGGAGAACAAATATCAACTTCTTTTTCCTTTAAAAAAAATTGAAATGGTTGATGGAGATTGAAGTCATAGTTGTTTGTTACGTTGTTTGTTATTTTTCAATTTTAGTTTTCTAGAGGGAAACCATTCTAGACAAGTGCAAAACTTGAACTCTACATTTTTTTATTTTTGAATGTAGAGTTCAATTCCTCATCAGCATTATAGAATGTAAAAAAAAAACTTCTTAAATATTTTAATTCGCAAAACACACCTGATATCACACGCAATATGTGACAGTTTTTTTTATACTTCAAAAGTATAAAATCAATATTCATAATACTGCTTTGAGTGCTTGCATTAAAAAATTCGCTGTTAATTTTTAATTCAAAATTAATCTTTAATTTATGTTTATAAATAAACATACAGCAGCTACAAAGGGTGTATTCTCTTTCAAATATTGTGAATAGAGTGAGTGAGAAGCGACTGATCCGTTCTAAGACGTTCTCGTGAGAATTGAGTCGTACTGCTCCTCCCTCCTCCGAGATGGTAGCTAAAAGACAACATTGGGAAGAAGTATAGAGAGATTATCTGTAGCATAAATGTTTCCACTTTCTCATCACTAGTTCTCTGTAGGATTAGTATTAGTACAGATAGTTAGAAAATGGGAAAACCTTTTCTTGAGACGAAATATTCAACCTACTATAGATCTCCAGAAAAGAAAACTGATGGTCTCACACCGGGAGGTGAAATTCATCTACTACCTAAAGGCATTTGAAATCATAGTTCGAAGTTGGTTGAAGGATCGATACGCTGTCAAATTAGTCAACCAACCTGTCGAATGCATGCATTTTAACATTATTATATATTTATATTTAGATGTAGGTGATATTGTGTGTGCTAACGTTCTCCCATGCACGCTTACCTGTATGTTTGAAAAGCACAGTTTTATCTGTAGCTTCAATTTCAAAGCTTACTTGGCGAGCTTAAATACTGTATATTAATTACTTTTTTATTATTTTTTTCTTTTCCTGCTTCAAATAAGTAAATTTCATATGCTGCCTGTGAATTTCCTTTTATCATTTCCTCCAGCTGTAGCAGCGAGCACACTGGTTTAAAGTGCAGTCTGTATATTAATAGCGTAAGGTGAACGCATGGCAAGGTTCTTACCATTGAGCGATGCATGGCCCGCCTATTTCAGGCTTGACAACTCAACTTATTGTTATCAAGGAAACGCGGAACTGTTATTATTTTCACTTGTCTTAAAGATATCTTTAAAAAACTAAATTATATATTATAAAGAGAGACAAATAAGCAAAATTGCCTGAGCATTCAAAACCTGTTTTAAGCAATAAAAATATTTATTTAGCATTTTGTACTAAACCGTGGTTGTGAACATTATATAATAGATATATATAATAAGCTAACGTCTTTTTACTCTCCCTTATAGGGAGTAGGCGGGGCTTTTTCACCCTATCTAGCTTTTGGAGACTGAGTGGTCAATTCAATCCATCCAAAAGTCAGCTGGCCCATGTTTATCATTAATTATAATGATATAATAGACCTAGTCCAAACAAGATATGCTACTGTCCGAAATAATGTAGGTTCTACGATCGATTTTCTGGAGTTTATGGAACGAAAAACCGGAGTTTCCGGGAGAAAAAACCCGCTTGCCCGTGCCATAGATCGACTAACTCGGGACGCAAAGCTTAGAAAAAGTTCGTCCAGTCAGCGACTAGACGAACTATTTTCGGGCTGCCTAGTGCAGAAGATGCAAGTGCCACTTCTACTGAGCTACATAGGCCTTAATATTTTTTTACTATAATGTGTTAATAATAGTTACTATAGATGGTAATTTATAGTTTGCAATTGGATAAAATTACATTTTTAACAGCATTTATAGTATAACAGTAAGTTATACATATTTTACAATTTTGCTTTTAATGTTTTTAACCACTATAACTATAGTACTATAATGTAATAAATAATTCTTTTTTTTGTTGTTGATCTCGGTTGAAATGGAATGGCTTTGCTTGCATCCTCGAAGCTTTTTAATGAGCTTATCTGAGGATGACACCAGTTATATATATGTATATATATATATATAAACTTTACATCTCCGCAAGGAAATGTGCTTTGCATTAGGGGAAAATTCTAAGGAAAGTGATCTGAGCTTATTCCACCTTTAACGAGTTGCCTAGTGTTGCACCACGTGCAGCCACAAACTCGACTTACTTGTCTGTTTGCTTACTTGGGAAAAAGGATTAAAAAACCTAGCTTATAAAATTGAACACACACACACACACACACACACACAATATATATATATATATATATATATATATATATATATATATATATATATATATATATATATATATATATATATATATATATATATATATATATATATATATATATATATATTGATTTGATTGCTGTGTTGGAAGTAGGCTGATATTTGGCAGGTCAAATGAATGATCTGAAAGGTCTTATCAAAGTAAAATTGCCGATTTATTCTGGTGTTATTGCATCTGTTTTGATGGTTCATATTCATTTTTGTTGTGGTCTTCTTTTTGAACTAATTAGGAGACTTTTTTTTCCCACTGCGGCAGCTTTTCTGTGTCTTCTGAGCTTTTAATTCGTATCGGCTTTGAAGTTTGTGACTTCCTCAAGAATATCTTGGCATTTCTGGTCCACAAAAAATGTATTTTTTTTTGTTGTTGTTTTTGCTTCTTTTGCTTGGTACAACAGATTCTGGCTGAATGGTGTTAAATATTCGGATAGGAAGACTGGTGTTGTCTTGCAGTGCGTTCAATCCTTGGCAACTGGTTTTTTCTGTCTGCTGGCTTTTATGAGATTGTCTCTTTTGGACTTTCTTGTAAGACGAACTATGACTGGTGCAGGTTAGCAAGCCTTTTTTTTGCTCTTCCTAGGAATCCGATTTGCGGTCTGAATGTCGTTATGCTGTAGGGGGATGTGAATTGCATGGCCTAATTTTAAAACTACGTCTTTGAGGCTTTCTGGAGGTGCAGTTTCAGAAAGACCGTTTATGACAAGATCTTCTTTATGTTGTTGCTGAGTTAAACGTTCGTATTGTAGTTTTAGAGAATGAAGTTCTTGACGGAGTTCGGATGGCTCTTTCATCAAATTGTGTTGCCTGTCATTTAGTGCGTTAATACTCATTTTAATGTCTTTTACCGTTTGCAACACTTCTATCACTGCTAAATTATTATGTTTTACCAAATCTTCATATTCGCTAGATTTTTTTGTTATCATAATAATAACAATATTATTATTATTATTATTATTATTATTATTATTATTAAAAATAATAATAACTGTAGTTTTGCTCTTGAAATATTCTCATAATTATGGGAATAATTTATCATTATAGGACAATTTATCACGATAAAGTTAAACGGCTATTAGCGTTATTAACCCGGCATCATCAACGCAAAATCAACAGTTCGTTACGAGTTCCTCAGTGCTAAAAATTTGTTTAGCTTAATTAACAGAATAGATGGCGTTGCCAAGAGCGCATCAGACAGCATGATTATGAACTAATTCACACATCAAAACTAATGAAATAAAATATAATAAAAAATCACTTTTGGAATCAGTGGGCAGTGAATTAGCACATGCCAATCCCCCCCCCCCCAATCTCATTCCAGAAGCAGTGACCTTGACAGACTTTCTTTCCGACGCAATTCTCTGTACGTATTGATCCTCGCGGTTACAAGCACCTGTTAAAGTGTCACGAACTTTTATTCCCATCCCCCATTAAGACTTTTTCCGTAGCCCATTAGCTGCCTGGCTGAATTTGTCTTCCGTATCACCGCCGACAGGGTGGTCGGAGTAATTAGCGTTCCGTCCATGCTCCATTACACCGGAGAATATGAGTTTCTTTCGAGACGAAGTATTTTGTTAGTGTTGACAAAGTGTCATTACTTTCTTTCTTTCGAACTCTGGAGGCTGCGCATTCTGCATGCCTTCCCCCCCCCTCTCTCTTTCTTTTACAAGACCCTCCACCTTCCTGTTCAACTGGTATTCCAAGTATTCAACTACTTACTTTTACTTTATCTTCATTTGATTCTGGAGATTTCTTTAGTGCAAGCAACAACTTGAAATGATTTGTTTGTTTAATCGTTTTTATTTTTTTAATCCTTGCAAATACAAAAGTTAAAATATTAATTTGACCGTCACCAATTGTCCCCTATGTATCTGATGTGTTTGATACTGTTTTTTCGGGGGGGGGGGGGAATTACAGTAAAAGTGACTAAGGCTATGAGGCCAGTATATTATGTGTGTTACTTGCGTGTAATCCTCTGGGGATTATTGTCTAATTTACGGAATGAAAAACTCAAGTTTCTGGAAGTAAAAATCCTACTACCTCTGTATAAGATCATATAAACAGAAAAATGTTCGTGTTATTTCAACTTAGACATCTTTCATTCAGTTAAGCAGACAATATTATGCAATAAAGTGCTATACATACATTCCTTCAATAAAGCCATTCTTGGAACGTTTCCACAGCGAAGTTTCACTTGTCTTAAAGATATCTTAAAAAACTAAATTATATATTATAAAGAAAGACAAATAAGAAAAATTGCCTGAGCATTTAGAACCTGTTTTAAGCAATAAAAACAAATACTTCCAAAAAGCGAAGCCATCTTCCTCGGAGACCTCAATGTCCACAACACCAGCTGACTGCCCACTTCCAATTGCAGAGAGAAAGAAGGTAGAGCTGTGACTTTTGCAAACAAAAACGAGCTCACACAAATTGTCCAGCAGAATACCAGACAATCTCAAACATCTTGGATCTCTTCGGTACCAGCGATCCATTTAAGTACGCTGTGAACTTTGTCTGCCCTCTAGGTAGCTCAGACCACAAACACAAATGTAGTGCAGATCTCCCCCCTCCCATGAAGCAATATAATAACACAGCCATTCATATGCACACGTTATATGACATTCCCAGAAAGCCAAGTGAGACGATCTTCGCAACTTCTACACCTCATTTCCTTGTTCCGATTACTGTTTCCTGTCATCCGAACCAAACTCTATATGCAGAAAGAGTTACTGAAATAATTCTCATTGACTTGAAAAAATTCATTCTTCGCTCCACCCTAAATTCCTATCCACTGTCTTAGCCTTGGTCCTTCCAAGGCTGTACAAAAAAAAAAAAGAGTCAAGCATACCAAAAATGGTTTGGATAAAAAAAGAACTCCAAGCCTATATAGCCTACACTAAAGCCCGGAATAGCTACAAGAAAACTATCGCCACATCAAAAACTGATTTTGAGAGAGATAAAAGTAGGAACTTGCATCCTATACAAACGGGAGCCATGCCTTCTGTTGGGCAGAAGTTACAGCCAATAGCTTTGGCCATCACTACTCCTACCACTGTTACACCCATATTGCGTCATCAGCCACAGAAAAGCTAACCTCCTGGCTTACTGAAACTTCTCCAATTCTTGCATAGCTGATCATGGTAAATTTTTCCCAACTATTGCAAACTTTCATCGCTCAATGCCGCGTTTAACCTTTCGCCAGAAAGAGATCAGAAAAATTTTGCTCAAACTGGACACCAAAAATTTCCTGGTCTTGATGGTATCCGTCCAATGGTTCTAAAGGTCTGCGCCCCAGAGCTGACTCCCATTTTACGCTGCCTGTTTACATCTTATTCCACTAATAAGATGTAAACAGGAAGCGTTTCTTGCAGTCTGGAAAATCCAATACAACCTATTACTAAGAAAAGTGATAAATCTTTATCTTCAAACTATCGTCCAGTCGCTCCTCCCTTTATTCTTTCTAAAGTAATCGAAAGAATCATCAATGGCTAACTCCTACTCTACCTTGAAGATTCTCATCTAATAAATGACTGAAAGTATGGATTTCCTCACTGTTGATGAAACGAGGATCTACTAACTTATTCCATCCATCTCTGCATAAGCACTATTGAAAGGTGTGATGAATATCAAGTGGTTGCCCTTGATATCTACCAGGCTTTTGGCTTAGTTTGGAACAAAGGTTGATTAAGAAAACTCCCATCATTTGGTTTTCCCTCTCCCTCATTTCTGCAATCGGGTAGCCAGCTTTCTGGCCGGAAGCTCACTTCCAATGATGGCTCCTCATCATCTGTCTACGTTATACACTAATGCTGGGGGTCCCATAAGGTTCTGTTCTGTCTCACACTCTCTTCCTCTATACACAAAAACGATATATTCCATCTGACTACCAATCCAGTACACAGTTTTGCCAATGATAGCACACACACTCCTCCTTCTTTTCGTTTGACAAACCATGTAAAGCAGAAATCACCAGAACTCTAATCTCTACTACTTTAAATTGCGATCTTCACGGCATTTATTAATGCTGGGTTTGGATAAAATTATCAACTGCAATGATAGCAAAACAAAACTCTGCATTATTTCCCACAAAAAAAGATGAGATTCATACTTCTCAGAATAACTCTAGCCTCGCCTCAAATATATCTCTTTTAGCACAAACATATTCCAAATATTTCCTCCTCTGCATCCAAAGAATGAGGCTTCCTCTTTCGATCGAGGCGTTACTTTTACTCCAAACAGCTCTTAACTCTATACAAATCACAAATCTCTCCGAACATTGAATTCTGCTCCCATATCTGAGGTGGTGCCCTAAAAATACTGGATTCTCTACAGAAAAGAGAAGTTAGACTGATTGACGACTCCTCCCTCACTAATACACTCCAATCACTTTCGTACAGACGTTCAGTCTCCGCAGCCTGCATCTTCTATAAATACTTCTACGGACGGTGTTCATCAGAATTGGCATCAATAATTCCCCCACTCTCTTGAGTGGGGGAATTATTGATGTCAATTATTCCCCCACTTTAGAGGGGGAATAATTGACATCAATTATTCCCCCTCTAAAGTGGGGGAATTAATAATTGGTGTAATAAGTGGGGGAATAAATAATTCCCCCACTTATTATTAATTAATAATTAATAATAAGTGGGGGAATTCTGCATCAATAATTGATGTCAATTATTGATGCAGAATCTAACCAGCTCCCTCTTACAGTTCAACCTCCAAACCCACAGAACAAATTTCTCCTCATCGTTTATCCCTTCCACTGCTGCCCTCTGGAACAGTCTTCCACTACATGCGTTTCTCAAAGAATACAACCCACAGCTTTTCGACTCAAATGTGAATAGGTTCCTTATTGCCCATCCACCGTACTAGTGCACTGTAGACTGACCAACCAACCATAAAAATAAAAATTAATAATAATTCGCGACGGCTAGTGAAATCTTTAGAGAATTTTTTTTTGCTAAAATAAAAAAAAAGTGCCTGTCCTAGCACTTCGAGTATCAAATTTCTATTTTGATTTCTATGATGATTTCTACCCTCATATTTGCAATGCGTACTTTTTCAATCTCCATCAAAATAGAATTGTTTCTAAGAGAAGTTTCTTGAACCAAGATTAACAGAAAGCATTTAACTTCTCCTCTCAACTGTACCAATATGAACCGCTGTTTTTTTAATGTGAAACGTTGATCACTCTGTCTGAACTGAAATTCTCACAATTAACTCAAAATGAAAAAAAAATAGACAATGCAATTACTTCAATATACGAAAAACGAACAAGTAATTATTATAGAAGTTCTACGACTCCAAATGCACAGAAGTATTAATAGACAAACTCCATCTATCTAATAATAATAAGTAATGAAATAAATTAACGTTCACTGTGATTCCTATTCTGGATCTGTCTTGTATATTATCGGTTGTAATATTCTGGTTTACAAAGATTACATTTTGCGAAGTTTGTAAGGAGGAAACGAAGTAATAAAGTAAGGGTTCGCACAGGTTTGTGTATGTGGAGGTTTTTACAAAGTGTAGAACAATGTCTTTAATGTAATAGAATATTAATATTCAGAATTTTCAGCTTTTGGAGAATAGTGGTACAGTAATTGTAATGAGACTTCCATATCTGCTTATGTCTTTATCAGTACCAGTGTACTGATGAAGAATAAGCACCCTTTTAATAGGATGGTATTCTTCCTATTCATCAACAATTACATTTATGACATATTAAAAGACTGTTTTGTAAGCCTTCTCTTATTTCGGGATTTAATTAACATCAATCGCATCTTGTTTACACAGAGGAAAATCGAGTTGTTTAGAAGCTATTTTACTATTGGATTAAAATTGTGCTGCGCATTTACATTGCCTTTGTTAAATTCTCGTCGGATGGAAACCAGAGTATCAGTTATTGATATAATAAGCTTTTGATGGAAAGGCTGTTTATATCAGTGATGTCTTCTATTACTGACGAAGCGCTACAGGGATCAACTTATCTCTCAGCTTATTAAGTGGTGCTTGTATGTTCTCCTAAGCTTTTGTCCTGTCTTGCAGGCAGTTTCTTCAAAACAACCGTCTACTGTTCCTTCTATTCCTATAGAGGATAGCTTTTTTTTTAAAAAAAAATGAGTTTTCTGTCGAGGGTATCAAACCTTGCATTCTATACAAACGGGAGCCATGCCTATATTGGTATCTAAAGTATTAGTACTATGCATTGAGTTTTATTCAGAGATTGACCGACTACGTCAAAAATCCTCTAATATGTTGAATTTTTTCTTGACAATTATTCATAAGACTATTACACTTTTTTTATAATCTTTGTCAAGTAGCTTTATTTTATCTTCCTACATGTTTCGCCAATCTTTTTCTATTGGCATCCTCAGGGAATACAAACTAGTAAGCTAAAATGAAGGTTACAGACTAGGTTATAACTGATAGTTCTAATTCATACAAAAAATTGGTATTGTGCGTGTCTCGTTAACGTGATTTATTCGTTATGGCTCATTACGTAATTGTTATGAAAGTTCATTTCTTTGATGTTTAATGATCTGATAAAAGTTTTCCAAATTTCTGGTAAAATTAGACCTTGATTCTTGTTTAGGTTTTCAGTTTTACGGCGACTGTAGCTGCTTCTTTAGAGGTTCTTGAATGGTAGTTATCTTCTATGTATGGCATAAGGCTCTTATCCCACTCAATGTGATGGTTAGTAGAGGCAAAGTGGCATGAAAGGCCTGAAATGTCTTGTCTGTTATTTCTGACATATCCTATGTGTTCTATCTTTCTCGTTTCAAAGCTTCTAGAGGTCTGACCTACGTAACTAATACCACATGAGCAAGGTATATTATATACTCCAGAGTACTTGTAGAATGGGTGAGGATCTTTCGGTGATCTTAAAAATTTCCGAATAGTGTTGATTGGTTTGAATGCCACTCTGATCTTATGTGATTTTAAAAGGTTAGCTAATTTTTTGGAAAGGTTGCTAACAAAAGGAATCGTAATTGTACTGATGTATTGGACGTCATCACGTTGTCGATGTGGTATATCAATAAAGAGAATCTTGTTATAGAGTCTCTTTGTGTAACCATAAAGCAAGCCAATGAGAATGCTTTGTTTTTCCCATTGTGATCAACACTATTCGCCATTACTGACCAACAGAATTATTAAATAGTTGCCTAAAACACGTGATGAAGCACATGATCAAGTATTTTGCATATAAGCTACTTAAGTGACGTTTACGTACGTCAGCGTAAAAGGTTTCCAAACCAGTGGCCGTTATGTGTGTGTGTATATATACAGATCCTTCCCGAATATGGCCCAGTTTTGCCTTAATTATTTTTTCCATCTTTCTACACATTCTGACCACTAGTTTTGATGAATAAAGAATTGATTTTAGTCCAATCGAACACCTTTGGGACCAACTGGAACCTCACGTCTTGTCACCTAATTAAAAAAACAGAACTTGATGTTCCAATTCGTCCCAAATGTGTTCGAGCGGACTAATATCAGAAACCTGTGCATCCGTATCATCCTTTTCGTGAAACCATCGCGTCATGGCATTAAGACACATTGTCGTGTTGAAAGAAACATGGAGATGGCACGAAGTTATCGTGATGTAGGAAGCATCTCATGATCGAATTTGCGTGTGTGTGTGTGTGCATGATTCATTGCTCCACATCATCACGGACTTCTAACACTCTACTGACCAATCAGCAGAAGAGATTACACGAATGCAATCTGTGCTACTAATATAAAGATGTCCTGTAAATATATAAAGCTACACCAACTAATGATATACGTTCTCTCAACGAAATGAATGAAATTAAAATATTTATCCTGCAACTAAACTGCGTTATTTGGAATTCATATGCCTTCTCATATACCCGTTTTGATAAATTATTTGCAATGTTCTCCATTAATCACTACATACTTGCATCGTCGTATAATTTTCTCTCGAGCACATTTTCTCCCATTCTTTCTTAAACAATTTATGTGTTTATTTTTACGAGACCGGTGAGATTGCGTTTAATTCAGGTTTAAAACGTACAATGAGTGTCTTGTCTGCAGATCCATCATAATAAGTCTCTTCACTTTAAATACAGCTTTTATTTTCCTCTTTATGTGCACCGATTCCCCCCCCCCCTTTTAATGAGATCCTGAAATCCAAGAGGAATTATTTAGAGCGTTGTCAAAAGTTGAATCCCTCCCAGCAAGAAACACAGAAACTGCAGAAGGTAGAATTCCAGGAATGTTATTTAATTCTGGCCGTCAGCAAAAGAGGAAAACACTTCGCCATCGTTTATCTCGTGCTATTGTTCTGTCTAGTTTAATCTTCTGAAATCCCAGAAATCTGAACCATTTAGCAGACACGCATCGTGACGTGCACTCATTACTGCTACGTTCGTGAAACACGCCTCACAGAATTATTTAAATATAAAGAAATAACTGAGTAACTTCTCCATTATTTTTCCAGTATTACTCTGCTAAAGTAATCGATAAACTTCGTCTTTATTGCAGTTAATCACATTTTGCACAAATTCGAAGTTTGCGGGTAAATTTAGTTGATCTGAATAGTTAGGTTATGAAAATGACGTCACACATTGTCATTATATGACGTCATATTCATGATGCTTGCACTGAAAAATTACGCGTCTGCTGTGTTCTTTTCCAGGTTCTGTCGGCTGGTGTTGCGAGTCGACCATGCCTTGGTTGCCGCCTTACTATTCGCTGTTCATCCCATACATACGGACGCTGTGAGTATATTTTTCACTTCCTATCCTCTAATAAGTTTTCCTTATCGAGCAAATTCTAATTCCATATTATTGCTTTGACACTTTTATTCGATTAACGACATTCAAAGTGGAGTACTTTGAAAATAACGGAAGAGAGGTTTGCGTAGAGACGTTTGAATAGGCAAAGGTCTCTGTCGGTCACACTTATTTCGATCTAATTTTGAATATGAGTGTTTCTTAAGTTGATTAAGCTCTGTCGAGAATTTCACCTCCATAGGACTCAAAAAAAGAAAGGAATTATTGGACGTATTTCTTCCTCCTCAGAGACGCCTCTACACGTGGCACCATTCCACCTTTTTTGAGCCAGTTTGGAAAACAGTTCTTCCTGATGTTCATAAAATACTTAAGAAATTCAACTCAATTAGATTATAAAATGAAAGATCTTTCAAATGAGATCGCTCTCTTCTTTTGTTTCTGATTATATCATACTGCTTCTTTAGCTGTCCTGAGAATTTTATGCAGCCGGACCAAAATGGTGGTGGGGATTGCAAAGGAGAAAGTAAAATGTCTCAGACATTGTTAAGATTACACTGTTCAGTTGATTTCTACCACGTAATTCCTCTTGAAATGTTTACCAAATTCCTCTAAAAATAAGTGGTACCGCAAAAAAAAAAAATACATACTTACTAAGAAGGCCTGAAGGTTAGCTGCGATTTAGAAGGCTATTTTGCTGAAATTATTGTTTTAATTGTCAAGAATTAATTGGTGGGTAATATTATGAATAGAAGTGGCATTAAACTTAACACCAAAATTCGAAATGTTTTTAATCGATATAAAGTCGGGAATAAGAGGTACACACTGTCTTTATGTCTTTATAGTTATTTGTCATCTATATGGGTAATATTATGAATAGAAGTGGCATTAAACTTAACACCAAAATTCGAAATGCTTTTAAAACTCAGCTCTTGACTTTATGTCGATGATGTTATACTCTTAAATTAATCCGGTACAAGGCTGCAGGATTCTCTAGCTAAACTGAATAACTACCAGAATAAAATACGGTATGAAAGTTAACAATAGAAAAACAAACACTATTTTTCATAGCCTTTGTCTTGTCTTCGTGAACATGACAAATTAAATATGGAAATAGACAACAAAATAAGCAAAGCAGGTACAGCATGAAGTCAAATGAATAAATGTATATGGAATAAGAGAGAAATTAAACCAATTTTAACTTATGGCTCTGAGAGATAAGTAAGAAATAAAGTCAAAGACAAGCGACCACAGATATGAAAGTTCTGAGAAAAATTGGAAGTGAATTGCAGAATCATATTAGAAATAAAGTTGACATTATTAACATTGAATAGTGTACTAGCAGAGTTAATCTCAGATGATATGATCGCTTAAACACCATGCGAGAGGAATTGTCGCAGTTAAAAGTCCTTATAAGACATAAATATGAGATCTCATGTAATAAGTGATTCAGAAAAATAGGTGTTAATAGGAAGTTAATAATAATGTAAACTTAATCATGCAGCATTATCATAGTATCACCCCCTTTGAAAGTACATATCAGGAGTATGATGATGAAATTAGGATGAGGATGTTCATTGTTGAGAATGTAAAGTACCTTCTGAAAATCAAGAAATACAAGAATGACAATATGCACAAAAACAACGATAAAAATAATGTTAGTAAATTCCAACAAGTCTCAATACTTCTGGCTATGTCTCTTGTGCTCAATCTCTTCACAGGTAGACATCGTTCAGGAAAAGCATGCCGTTAGAGAAAATCCTGCCAATCATTTTTTCCAATTATGCCACTGACGAAGTCACGTCCTTCTATAAACCCACCAGTTTTCTTTGCTGCAGAGGAATACCAATAGCAAAGTTGTTCACGAAGACATAATTATGTGAAGCGACACATATTAGCTACGGAAGACATGATGCTGCATATTCATATAGATTAACTCTTAACTAATATTTTCTTCAGATTAGCACGTGATTGTTTGAATTAGTAGGTAATAAACACGTTTCATTCTTTTCCCAGGTAGCCAGTATAGTCGGTCGGGCTGAATTACTGTCAGCGGTTTGCTTCCTGGGATCATTGCTGTGCTACTTTCGTCCAGACGACGCCGAGAAAATCAACAGTCGACCAGGTAATGACATCCGTAATGAAATTTAAGATCTTAAGAACATAAGATCTTAGACATTAAAGTATATAAGCTTTCTAAGAATATATTCATTGGCTAGTTTTCTTCTATAAAATAGAATCGTAACATCGAATTTAGAACATGAATTGAATCCAATGATTATGACAAATGAGCAAAGTCATTTGGTAGAGAAAATAAAGTACTAAATACAATAGTCGATCCAAAAAGGATCATATTTTGCAATTTAAATTTAGGTTTCTAAATATAAATACCTAAATAAGAACTAAGAATTTTTTCAGCAATGATTTTAAGATCTAAAATCAGAAAATAGCGGAAAAGCTTACACGAAGATAGAAAATCAACAACAGTGACGCCCAAGCTACTGCGCATGCGTATCACATTAGCATAACACTGTTCTTTTGTAGTTATTATTATATATTATTTATTTATATGCTTATCATCTGAAATAATTTATTACTTATTTTCTATTGAAAATATAAAATTAAATTAAATTATTAACTGGTTTTTAAGAAATAGATTTCAATGCGTTTGTAAATTTTTTGTAAGCCGTGAACTCATATTACTTCCCAAAAATTATTTTGATTGCAGAACGAGTTATTTGTGGGTTGTGTTGTTTTTCTCAGTAGCATTTATATGATAATAAAATTTGTGTATTTCTGAAAGAATTAGTTTAATGTCAGTTTTTTAACAAAAATTTGGTTATCATTCGTAGACCACTAACGCCCAATGTCGAAAAAAAAATAATAATAAAACATCGCAGCAAGTTACTCAAAAACGCAATAAAATCTAGTTTTCTGGAGCTTTGATCACCATAAAAATTGCAATAAAATATTCAAGATTTTGTAAGGAACATAAAAAATCCATGCAATGCATTTATTGCTATTGTTACATACTTTATGAACTTGAGGTTCAGATCCTTAAAAATATTTTATGTGCTATATTATGCTTTCGCTACGTATTTTACATATTGATTTAAGACAAACGTGCGTTTTATATATCCCATTTCCTCTGCCCTGATTAGCAACTTCAACGAGTTACACTAATATCTGTAAATGATTTTCAAATACTTTTGTCATTGTTTCGGAATTACTACTGAAGCACTTAAGGCTGTGACGCAGGGTATTATATCTCATGCTTGCCAATAAATTATATTCTTATTTAATCCTTTATCCAAGTGTAAACAAACAAAGCTACTTATATTACAAATGTTGTGACTTCACATTACCCGCTTTAGAATATCATAATGCAAAGCACGTACCCTTTCGGACGTGTATATTGCTATGCATTATGAGAAGGGCCGCTGCCTAGACTGGTTACGACCTTTACTGAGGTCTCATCAGTGGAAACTAGACCCAGAAGTGATGTTGAAGTAATGAAGTCATATATTTCCATATATAACAAATAGTGATTAATAAAATACTCTGAATCAGATATAGTTGTAGAAAATTATTCACTTGGCATAGAAATAGACACGCCCAAAAGGAAGTTTTCTTTGCATTATGGGACACTAAATTAATAGCTTTAATGGAACAGGTGCATTAAACATATTAAAGTAACTTTCGCGGCTTACACGTCTAACAAAATTATATAGAATTTATTCAAACATTTATTCAACATGTATTTAGAATTTCTTCAGCTTATTGGAAGTCAACTTTTTACTAGCAGATACATTCACTCATCCTCCTAGCATCGTTCATCATAAAAATGGCTATTATGAAGAGTTTTGTACGCAGAGCTTATATGATCTGATCTTCTAATTCCTTTTTTGTTAGATGAACTGAATAATATTAAAAGCAATCTGATATGTAGTGGATACAACAAAACTATTATTCAAAACGTTATTGATAATTATCATCCTTCTATCAATCTATAATCCGATGTGAAAAGAAATCCAATCTCTACCTTAAAGGAACCTCGGAACAAATAGCAAGGATTCTTCATAAATTCAACCTATATGCTTCCTTCCTACCATCCACGAAGGATGCATTACCACTTCTTTCCTTATCAGGTACCTATGAAGCACCCTGCTCATGTCCTCTTTCCCATTTTGGACAGATTGCCCCGTTCTTCCTTGATTAGAATTGAAGAACATCAAAACTATATTACATTTTTGGAATCCGACAAGTCTAGCCTTGCTTTTCCCGCTATTGACACTAGACACAGATTTCTTCAGAACCAGACAAAACGTCTTCACTCCAGAAAGTTCAAATTCGATCGCGTCTTTACCTTAAACATATGAAACGCTAAGAAATCATCCTAACGTGAATGAACCAATCAGACTGTATGCAAATATCCAAATTTTGGAAAGTGTTCACTATTAATTGTTAATACGTTTCTTTTTTTTTTTAAATTAATAATTATTTTAAATATTTTTCTAAACAATTTACCACAATTGCTCCTTTGAACTCTAATAGTGTAATATTACATACTTCAGCTGCGACCGAAACACGAGCTACCATACGTATGATTTATGACTCATTATCATAAATCATATAGAATCTATTCAAACATTTATTCAAAAAGTATTTAGAATTTATTCCATTTATTGTAAGTCAACTTTTTACTGGCAGATACATTCACTCATCCTCCCAGCATTGTTCATCATAAAAATGGCTAATATGAAGAGTCTTGCACGCTGAGCTACCATACATTCAAAAGATGGATGTGCAGAATGTGCAATATTCTGTACTTGAACTTTGCTTACACATTTAGCATGGTTCGCCCCATATTGCACATTCTGCAGACCAAATGAAAAATAAGTTTCGTTTGGAAAAAAATTTCCGTTTGGAAAATTACTTAAAAATGACATACTAAAGCAAGTGATGAGAAGTTAACAGCCTCTGTACACGAGTAGCCAAGTGGTGAAGATACTTTATGTCAAACTTTGTTTGCTTACATTCTTGTCGAGTATATTTAACTTTGTAAGAAAATGAAAAACTTTCGACAGTATTTATATCTGTCAAATGCACGTGCCTTTCTGGCTGATTTGTCTGCATTGTGGGACGAATAAAGAGAATTTCCTGGAGAAACTTTTCTATATCCCGATTCAAGAACGATTGTAAACCTATCCTATATTAAAATACTATATGAGTAAGCGAAGATAAAATAATCGGAAAATCGTTCTCTCCAGATCAAACATGGAACTGACAAATCATGGCTGTCCATCAACAAAATTCCTACGTGGAACATCACTTTCATGAATTTTTCATAAGAGGTGGCCAAAATGTCTAGTTGTGGCGATCTGCGTAAGATTACACGAACACCGACGATAGTGTGCAGACAATCCCACACTACATTTGCAATGTGGTGCCGACTTGCATAAGCCTCTGGGAGGCGGTTCAGTTATATTGGTTATGGAAGGAGGTCATTCTGCAGCATATGCAGATAATGACTGGAATTTGTAGTTTCGAAGATGGATCCAATTAAACAGTGCCTTGATGGTGCTGCTTACACGATCAGATGTTGGTTATGTGTTCCGTGAAACTGGTGAGAATGTTTGGTTCGCCCCATATTGCACATTCTGCGGACCAAATGAAAAGTAAGTTCCGTTTGGAAAGAAAGGAAAAAAAACATTGCGTTGTTCTACTCTGCTCTGTCCCTACTTCAAATTCTAGTCTTCATTTTTTTCTCTCGCTTCATTACAACTTGGAATGCTTGAGTATTTTCTGAAGAACGAACACTAAGTGAATAGTTTCAGAGTCGTGACTTTACACTACCTTCCTGTTCAAACTGCTTGGATAAACGATGTAAAATGTTGCTTTTCAGAATCCCCTGCGAATTCCAAATAAAGTCTAAATCTTCTGCGCGTGTTAACTTTTACGCACTCATTGTTGAATCAAAGCAATGCAGAGTTTGTCTTCTGCTCGAATGCTTGTTGTCATCGATTAGTGTTACTAAGAAAAACACGCGAGAATGAACTGTGATGTGTCGCTGTTGCTCTCCGTCGTGCCAAAATCCAGGAATTGCTATATACAGCACACCAAGCTGCAAACGACTTCTGCATTCAGCAATCTATTTCATTTTAATCGATGATACAAATATATCAAAGTTTCACGTGCCACTCTGTTTTCATCATAGTTTTTTATTACGTTTTCTTTTTAAATGTATTATGCAAAATGTGTAAGCTAAGTTAAAAGTCGTTTTCTCCTTCGTATGCAAGTTTATCCTGTATTATGGTTAGACGAATTTTACTCATTTTTTTTTAAAATCAAACTGTTGCAGGGACACAAAGGAACAAAAGATGTCTGAATTATATCGTACAATAGCTCCTCTCTGGCTGGATGAAATTTAACAAAATTTAGGATTGAAAATAAACACAAGAAGAGTTCCATATATTTATGATTAGTTTCAATCGGTGTATTTTATTGGTAATTTGTTTGGCAAAACATCATCCAACTAACATTAATAACTCCACACTTGATGGAATCGCAGTCAAATTTCTGTCGTGCCATTTCAATGTCGGTAAACGTCAATGTTGGTAAAAGTAAACGTCAAAAATACATTTTAAAAAAAATAGATCAAAGTATAATAAAATGCATTCTACACGCTCATATTTTTAAAAACTAGTTCACTCGACTGCGATGTTTAAATAATGTAACTTTAATGAATAAATAATCATATAACTGCTTTCTGTCCAGACATCCATTTTATAGAGGCAATGTGCTTCACTTAGACAGTAATTACGTTGCTAAACTACTAGATTCAAAACTGAAAGATAAAAAACTGTTTTGCTCTTTATAATGCTATTTTTATTGGGAAAAAATCTGAAATAACTATAGAAATAAAGAATATTAAAAACCGACATCGAAAACGCTTCGAAACTGACCACAGAACTTTGGCATCGGATTTGCCAAACGTTTTGGAAAGTTGCAAAAATTACAATTTTTGTAACTTGCACAAGTAAAATCAAGAAAATAGGAAAAAAAAACTGTTATGAAGATTTCAGCAAATACATCGAAAGACGAATCCTTGATGTCTTTTTCATGTTTTCTAAACTCTGCTTCTCCCTTGCACATTTGTAGTCCAGTTGATGGACAGTATTAAGAATAAATCTTTTCATTGGACGACACTTGAGTTCCATTCTCATTGCTTACGTTAGGAACATTTCTTTGGAATTAAAGGCTTTTTTTCAACTAAAGATGGGTTTGTTGGCCTTATACGAAAGTGGAATGCTCCCTTCCCTAAGGGATAACCCGGTTTTTCACCTCGCAAGTAAGTGAACTTAAAAACGAAGACCACCTGTTTGCGTGAGAGTTAAAAAACTCTGTTATGCGTCTGCTCCGTCATAAAAAATATCCACGTGACAGTTTCAGCTTAGCAAAGAAAGGATTTCTTCAATATATTTAAGACCGAGATTTGACCATAAACGCAGCTCCTCAAATAGGTCATTGGATTTCGATTTACTGATTACATGCAACTGATAGATTATATTTAACCCCCCCCCCAGTGCTTTGTGTGCATCAACCAAAATTTGGTTTGTTTTATATAATACGAAGATTTCCTTCCTTCCAATGGATTGTAAAATCGCTGATATTTCCATAATATTCCAGTAGATGTCATTAGTAGTTATGTGCGTCATTCCTTTGGAAAACTTTGATCAAAGTTTTTTCTCCCTTTTTTTTATTTTTGTTGAAAAATAAATTTTGCAGTCTGTAAAGCGTTTTATAGTCTGCAGTTTGGAAATGTTTCTTCGTGCGTGATTCGATCTGCAACTCTCTGTGGATGCCTAATCTAACTGCTCAATAAATAAACAAACCATTCATGTGTGTACACATATTTCGAAACATAAAGATGGTTCGCCTATAAAAACATGAACGGGAGAGGGAAAAAAAGCAAGTTGGTAGAGTTGGAATGGCAAGTAATCTGGGTCATGTAAATGCGACTGACATGGAAAAAAAAATCTTAGGAAGTCATGAATTGAAGAAGGAATGCAGTAACGAATTCTCTTGATATTCTATTGCTGTTTGAATTTCTTTAAAGAAACTTGATCTGTTCCATGACGAGCGAGTTCTCAAATATGGATATCCGTCATAACGAAAAGTCGTTTCTATGTATATATAAACTCCCGTGGAATCTTCTACCTTTCTGTATATATCGCATTCCGTGTATTAATGACACATTCCCGCCCCTGAAAATGTGTTCCCTGTGGAATACAGCCCTTTTTATATATAAATTATCTCCTGTTATTGTTTATAGTAGTGAATTTCTGAATTGCTTCAAAAACCTAATAAAATGTTTGTTTTGTGTTTCAGGCTGGCGAGAGGTTGTACTGCCCATATTATTTTCAGCTGCAGGGATGTTGTGTAAAGAGCAGGCCCTCACTGCCCTTGTCTTGTGTGTCCTAATGGATGTCTTCGTGCTGAACAGGGTAAGGAACAGACTAAGTTTTATATATTTAAGAATATTTTTATACGTTTGGATCGTTGGAAAGCACCCCAAGAAAGCAGCGGATAAGTGCGATGACCAGGATTCAGGGAATTTCCCCCCGTAAACTGAAGATTTTTTTCGTCTGCAATACAAAGAAACCTATCTGTGAATACACATATTGACAGACGTAGAAAACCATGCAGTTAGGCTTTATCTCCCCCACATTATTGAAGTTATGTTTATAAAGACATTACTTATTCATAATACATCATTGGCATAATACGTAAAAGAAGATTGAATAGATTGAAATCCTAAAAATATTAACATATGTGAATGACATCACTCTACAAAGTGACGTCATTAATGCAATATTCAGAATTTCCCGCTTTGCGTTACTGTTATTCACTATTTCGAATGATTTCTTTTTTCCCTTAAAATAGATCATCTAAACCGAATGAACGAATGCAATGGATGCCCATGAGTTGCTACGCAAGTTACTCTCCTCTCTCTCTCTCTCTCTGAACACTGTCTTAGTAGCCCAGATTCAACAGAACACTTTGTTCATTCACAAGTATAAAGCATACAAAAATATTTTATGAGTTAATGCATTATAATTCTTATAAAATAAATATATAAATCATTCGTCATGTAATTGGAAATAAGCACGTGAAGATAATCCACCATTCTTTTCCCCTTGACAGGTACCGTTGAACAGAGAACTCCTTCAGTGTATAGTTATCAGTAAACCCAAAGCACCGCACTGGTATCGGTCCAGAGTACTGAAGTTAAGAATCACACTCGCATCCTTCCTGGTGATCTTGGTGCTTCGGGTGAAAGTGATGGGTCAACACTTCCCAGCATTCAACAGGTAAACTCAATTTCCTCGACTTCCTTTTCATTACGATAACCAGACAATTGCATTATGAAAAACATACAAGCACGATGTCCATATTGGTCTGTATTTTTGTGGGGAGAAGCTAGTCTGATTCCTTAATGTATTAAGTCAAAAGTTTGTTAATTATCGTGAAAGTTGTGATCGTTCATTGTGATATTACATCTCTTTTCAATCTTTTTCCAGGTTCGACAACCCTTCCGCTGCGTCGTCCCTTTCCACCCGCGTGCTCACATATAACCACCTGGTGGCCTTCAATGCGTGGATCCTCCTCTTCCCTAACTCGCTTTGTTGTGATTGGTCGTCGGAATCC
This sequence comes from Typopeltis vanoorti, assembly GCF_054136105.1. NCBI lineage: Eukaryota > Metazoa > Arthropoda > Arachnida > Uropygi > Thelyphonidae > Typopeltis > Typopeltis vanoorti. The sequence continues at coordinate 129,728,922 of NC_143549.1, forward strand.
GTACCTCTGGTGAGGTCGCTGCATGATCCCCGAAACGTTGGAACAGTCCTTTTGTACACCATTCTAGGAAAAGTGGTGTTGCACGCGACCAATGGAAACACCAGCATTCTGCGATTGGTGAGTGACGTTAGAATTAAACTGCTTCTTTGGATCTTGTTCTATCTTTCTTAGAAATTGGAAAGAAAAACGAATAATTTTAATGGTAAACTAATCTTGAACAAGGCGGAATGGGCAGGAGCATTGTTATGGTGAAGGTTTTCCACTACCGTCGACTTTTTCTTCTGATGTCATCTTATAATTTCCAGTGTCGCGGTGAAATATGTTTCAATGACTGGAGTGTTTCGATCAAGAAGACATTGTGGAGAAAATATGCATTTTGATTCACCCCTTAATGCCTTTCTTGGAAGGAAGAAAAAAAATGGTCTTGATTTCCAAGTGGATTCAAAACTCACCAACTCATCATTTTCAAACACATTCATCACTAAACACTACTGTAAAGATTTCATAAGTTTTCACTTTCGTCTGAGTTTCATGCAAAATTCAATGAACACGTTCTGTAAATCTGATATGACATGTCGAAACGTGATCCTGCAGTAAACTCAAATGAACATGAGCAATTACAAAATCTGTTATTTCAAACCTGTAGTAAGAAAGGACAATTACTCACATAGAACACAGCTGTAGCAATACTGATGTTGTCTCAAGATGTTTTTGAATTATAGCATTAGTCTGAAAGTTTTTAGTCAAAATGTTTACTTTTATGGTTTCGTGAAGAATCGGTGGCATCATGCTGACTGCTCTTCAACATTAATCTGAAAACAATAATTCTTAATTGCAATAGCGCTATTTCAAATACACTCTACTCTTTGTCTAATACCTTGCAAAGAAGATTCTTCACCAGTTTTCTTTAGCTTCTTTATCAGGTGGAGTCTCCCTATGGAATTCCAAGAAATAAATAACGTGTGAGGTACATCGTTAATCCTGACAAATATTTAAGTGAAATCCTAAGCTTAAATGATTACTGATTAGTGTCGTCAAGTAAATCCTTCTGCATAAAAAAAACTTGTTTTAAAATCGATGTCAGATTAACGCCAGATAAGTGAATGCTTAATTATCTGTTGTTTTTTAAATCAAACTGTACATAAAATTTTAGCCTCTTTCTAATACCTCATACGATGCTACATGGACTACTAATCCACTCTATAACCAACCTATTTATAACAGAAAGCGATTATTTCGAAACTTGGGATAAAACTGATAGAAATTTCGCTCTGGAAGGCGTCATTATCACAGCAGCTGCGTACTTTTAGATATTACTAAAGATTTACGAATTTTGCATAAAGATGGCGTATAATTTTTCCATTATTAAGGTATTAAACGCTGTCCTGTTTAAACCATAAAAAAGTAAATTATTCTATAAGTGTTAGTAAATGATTCAGATTCAAAATTTAATGAAATTTTTATATCGTGGATCTTTACCATAACTGATCGTAATTTAAATTTAAAATTAAACAGGATAGTGTTTTAGCACCTTAATAATGGATAAATTATACAGGCGTAACTGAGTGGGATTGTAGTACGTGTTCTGAAGGAAGGCCCAAGCGACACTATTACGATATTGCAACAAAATAAAAATATTGAAGATCAGCGTATCAATTAAATAAAAATGTTTACACCTATATCTCTAACGTAATTTCATAAACAGTAACAAATCATTCTTATTTCTTACTATTTCTGAACTTTGGACGAAGTAACTAAGTTTATGAGGCTAGTGAATTATGTTTGTAAATTGCGTAAATTCTCTGGCTGATTTGTCTGTATGCGGAATGAAAAACCCTTATTATTCCAGGATGGAAATCATTTACCTCAGTATGATACCAACTAACTCACTTTCAGTTGCAAAAAAAAATAAATGTTCGCCTCCTAGATGGAATTTCAATCCAGATATTTATGGCCAAAGGACATCGTATGTTCCCATTAAAAGATAAACTCTCCTTCCTGTCGTAGATTTGTAGTACGCTGATTAAGAAAAATTACTTCTTAAACATAGCTCAGTCCTCATGAAAAGAGCCTGTGAAGGAACGCGCTTATATTGTACCACTACTAAGATCTCTTGACCAACCAAAAGACTCATTAACAAAGCTATACCTGATCACTGGATGCGGATATAATAAGTAGGGTCTGGCAGTAGTTGGACTGAAGGATATATATTTGACATTTTGTTACAGATGCACGAATAAATTTCTTTTAATTTACAACTCTTGGAATAAGTAGCAATGATTCGTTTACTTATTCCGCTAAAGGGCGTTCGATTACTTATCATAAAACAGGTTCAGATGTGTAAGGATTTGAATAATCTGTCGCATCTTTATAAAGCATCCTGTTTTTTTTATTTTTTATTTTGGCGAAATGGCCTCTGGAAGATTTGGCAGGCGCTATAGAAAACTAACGGTTTATCACCCCCTCATCTGGAGCATAAATGTATACTATGGTGCAACAAGTAGCACTCTGAAACCAATTCAGAGAAACTTCAATTGCGCACACACCTGAATAGCGTGCACGCTCTCACTTGGCTCAGGCCACGTGTTTCCCTTTTTCTAAACAGAATCGTTACCAGCTTGTGATGGATGTAGTACTCGGAATTATTCTCTTTTCTCATATCCTTTAACATACCGTTGCTTAACGTAATCTGACCCACACACCGAACGTTTGGTTTTATCCCAAACGGTTTGTGATGAATACCCCTCTTCAAACCAATAGAATTTTTCAGAATGTCTTCTTCAAACTATGTCACAGTAGCATCAGCAGTTAAATATGGTGTGCAATCGTATTAAAACTACTGGAATGTTGGAAGGATTGAGTTATCCAGAAGTGTTGCATGTCCATCAGAGCACATCACTACAGGATTGAACTCCATCCAAGAGAAAAAGCACCCGATCATAGAATTACATCTCCACCACTACCAAACTTCACGGTTGAAATGGTACACTCCGATATAAAGAATTTCTATTCATCTGCCACAACCATACTTGTCTACCAGATTGAAAAACAGTATACTATGATTCATTACTCTGTATTTCTCACTGAAATGCTCGAAGGACCATTTACAATGCTTTTTGCATGTGCGCAATGAATTATCATGGCTGATATTGGTTTGTGTGTAGCTGTCCTTTAGTAGAGATCTATGTTGTTTCTTACTACAAATCTGAACTCTTATAGATTGAAGAAGTTTAAACATTGGACTGCCGAAACGTTCATACCACTCTTCCGACAATCCTTTGCTTCCTTGGTGATAGCCTCCTCCTTTACACGTTCCTTAGATTAGACGGAAGTCCAACGCTCATTTTCACTGGTTGTTAATGTAACTTCTGCACTTTATTGACAATGAATAGATGTACAGTAGACTGAAGGTTTATAGCAGATTGCCCAGTGTCAATGTGCTTCATTTGAAAACTAAATATGTTCCATTCCAATATCGTTATAAATAATGCATGTTGTTATTAATATTACTTAACTGCTGCTAAATGAACTATGATCACTACAGAATAATTTGTAAAAATTCGAGGTGTAAAAGAGAGAACTTCGTGGAGTGCACTTGTTCTCCTATTTTATGTTTCATTGTATATGACGAATGTATATGTTTTGTGTAAGCACAAAATAAAAGGATGAAGGGGCTAGAACTGCCCCTTAATCTTACAACTCTCGCTTAAGTATGTCTAACAGTTCAAATTGAACCCATCCTTTCAGAGCCTTCTTCTAATGGCTGCTCCATTCCTGCCAGCTACAAACCTGTTTTTTTCTGTTGGTTTTGTGGTAGCAGAACGAGTCCTGTACCTCCCCAGCATGGGATTTTGTCTTCTGATAGCATTCGGCTGGAGTATTCTCCGCTACCGCAGGTGAGACGTTTACCTCACATAAAGTTCAATTCAGTTTGAAGTTGCAGCTTAATTAACAGCGATTTTTATATCCAAGAGTTAACGAGTTTTATATCTACGATTAAATTGTATTTTATATTGTCGTTTTGTGTAAATCAAGATTAACAGATTCACCGGCAATCTTAAATATGAACTTCAAGTAAGTTTCCATTTCTCTTTCAGCACGAGGAAGCTTGTAGCCAATGTAGGACTCTGTCTTCTCTTGCTGTTCTACGGCCTCAAGACAACCAGGCGGTGTTTAGATTGGTATGTTTGTCAGCATCTTATTAGTGGAGAAATAATTGTACTTCAAGTACGATTATTTCTTGAAGAAGTTTTAATATTCTGTGAATTTCTTGCATGCGCATTTATATATATACGAAGCGATTCTATTTTCCATGACGCTGGTGTAACCTCATAAGCAACATATAATAAAATTAAGCAGTTCAATAACCTATGATCTGATTTGAGTGACGTGTTTAAACTAGTTTAAGTGTCATTTACATGATCGCTATGCAGCTACAATTCATTATAAATCTCTCTGAACAGCGTGCCAACACTGCATTTACTGTCAGTAGTGCCAATTTCGCTGTTGTGTCTCGAATTTTCGCTTCGATCAATTGTTGCTCAGGAAAGTATCCTAGCAACAAATGTATTTCCAATGAAAAACGATCTTCTGGCAATAATATGGGAATACTTGTACTCAAATAATGGAACTAGGAAACGTTATCTGTCCGAGGGTGTATTGATCAGGGACTATATCTTTCGATAATGCACCAATGATAGCAACGTAAAGTGAGAATGCAAGAAAAAAAAACTGGATGTTGTCCAGTGAAGATGAATTGTGGCTTGCAAAAATGCGAAACAGTTTGTTTAAAAATTCCTATTTGTTTGCTGTTGAGTGCCTTTTTCAGTTCATGCCTTCTTTTTCTTTGTATAGAAACAAATAATAAAATAAATAAAATAACATAAAATAAATAGTTTATTAAGTATCTTGCGTGAGGCATGCATAAATATGAGTACGATTAAAGGCTGGAAATTGCAGAAAATCTTGTAATAGTGAGTGAGTGTGTGTTTAATTTTAACCTTAGCTTACTGTTATGCGCAATCATCTCTCTCTCTCTCTCTCTCTCTCTCTCTCTCTGGCTGAGCTGCGATGCATGCAAGTGCTTTCGTGTACAATTAACCCTCTGTCTTCTCACTAGGGAGTCGGAGCAAACGTTGTACAGAGCGGGGATTGAGGTGAACCCCCGGAATGTGAAGCTATTGAATAATATGGGGCGTCTGATGGAGAAGTCAGGTCGCCTGCAGGAGGCGCTCATGCACTACGGGAGTGCTGTGAGGTAAGTTGAAGGCATGCGTTAATATGATGGAACTTTGTCGTGGCTCGGAGAGGCGGGTTTAATTTCACAAACAACCCCCTAGAGACAAGCTAACGAGGCTGTTTATGACGATATTGTCGTACGGGGAACACGCCGCTTCTGCGCTATCTAAGCTATCATAAAATGGGCTTTCTACTCTCTATGACATCTTATTTTCCGTACGTGGTGCTCCACAGAATGGATCGAATATTGTAATGTGAAGCATCCCTCTCGGGATGCGGTTGAGAACATTCTACCTGCCTGATTAGCATCCCCGAGTTTTTCATCTGACAAACGATTCACTGCTGGCAGATGTGTGTGTGTGGGAGGGAACTTGTCATTCCATTTCCCTCTCTATATTTCTTTTTTTTTTTTTTTTTAGTGTCACTTTAAATCTCTCTCTCGCTCGCTCGCTCCTTAAAAGGAAGTGGGGTATAATTGAACTGTTTATTATTACTTCGTGTACCAGTAAGCGTTTGAAAAAGTTCATTTACATTCATCATGTGCCACGGATTTTGTGCTTATGAGTATTGCGGTACGACAGGATTCACTTGTGTATTTCTATAGTCAGAAATCTCATTATGCAAGGTTTTTTTTTTAATTCGATAATATTTCTTTCAAACAGCAATATAAAATTCTTTTACTTTTCGAACACCACAAATTCACTGCTGATCATTTTTAAGAAACGTTGGGAACAATCTGTTCGGAGACTATTAAATGCTCATCACGATGCGGTACGAATAGAGGTTGAACGGACGAAATTATCGGATTTTAAAGATCAAAGAAATCTGTTTTTCTCCTACCATATTATAGCAATATAAATTAAGCGTTAATTATTGCTAGTTAATTCAGTAATTACGAAATTGATGACTGTCTTTGGATTTAATGATCCGAATATTCATTAAACTCAGGGTTAATGGGGATGTAATATAGTGCCGGCGTTTCGCTACGATAACTCCGTTGGCTCTAAGTCCCCCTGTGCCATTTGCATATATCAGGACTGGAAATGCCGTTTAGAATTTCTCTTTATTATTTTCGATTCTTGAACGAATCTGAAGCAGGTCGCTTAGAAATTTTCGCCATCATTTGGATTCGTGGAAATGAGTGGAAGTTAGTTTATCTATTGATATATTTTATGGTTGTGTCTTCGGTAGTTTACGCTGCCAAAACGGATTCTCTAAGATCGCCTGCTTCGGAAATCTTTTTTATGGGATAAGTGGAAATGGCATTCGCTTCTCTCCTGGAAATTTTGTTAAGAGAAGATCTATTTTCTCCTCAAAACTGAGAAACAGGCAAGCGAACGCACATTGGGACTAACCTCACAGAAAACGGACGTGAATGAGTGGTCAACGATGATTCCGCTAAATCAGAATTACAAAGACAAGAGCACTTAGATGATCTCTGACTTAGATCTAAAGGACCGATAATCAGGTCTCTTCATTGAACGAATGGAACTACCCTATTTTCCCATTTTCCCCCACCGATATTTCAACATTTTTTAACAATAAACAAGATCATTTCTTATGCTTAATCTTATTCTTTCTATAAATGAACTTAATGCTTATTTTTAACAATCGCTTTCTCTCTCTGTGCCAAATTATCTTATTTTAAAGCATGTAACATTAAATATTCAAACGTATTTTAATTATATACAGAAATTATTCTAAAGAAGTTATTACAAGTTCCTTGAATTCACTATTTAAATTGAGCAATAATCAGCATGTCAATTAGAATCATTCGACAATAATAATGTAATATACAATACTAATTTTTACAATATAATTTCTTGACAGATAGATGACAATAAAATGTATTCAACTTTATATTTAATTACCACTCTTTGAGCCAATGCAAAGTTAAGTTTATTAAGTTAAAGAAACATGTTCACAAGATATCGTGTGGAGGTCTTGATTTTAAGAAAAATGTGTAATGGTATTCACTTGTAATTCACCAAACCAAAATTTTAATTTAAAGCTCCTGATTATGTGAATAGCAAGAATTGACCCACTGCATTGGTCTTCGCGAAGTTCGTTAATTCTAATGGCCTTACTGGTCATTGTAAATGTTCTCTTTAAGATTAAATAAATTACTTGGGAAAATTACAAGTGATTTATCAAAGTATCAGAATAAGTTCCTGTTCTATTGATAATGACAACTCCTTTTTGTTGTAAATATCATTTTTTTGTCATGTGAGCCCAGTGGTACTAACACTAATGACACATTAGTATTAGTATTGTGAGTAAGCTGAGGATTAGATGACCTGGAACACTGCTCGCTTTACTTCTCCAAATAACGAGGTGATGGTCCCGCGCGCGCGCACATACACGCGCACACACACACTGCGATGCAATGAATGACCCTCCCGAAGATATTCACGAACATCCTACCTGCAGTAGGATTTCGAATCCATAGCCTGGTTGGTGAAGATCACCCACTAGACTATTTGATAACACTGCCCACTAGACAAATTGGGTAGGCCAAAATAAAGGTCTTAATTCCCTAGATGATATTGGGTTGAAGGGAAGATTTCAAAAACTTCTCAGCTAAGGGTGAGTTATTAGGAGGTCTCACATGGAGGTAAAACCATTGTTTCGTTCATTCTGGAATTTCAAGTTTCTTCATCTCGAATTTTGGCATATTGCAAAAACGCAGTTCACCTACTTAATATGCACCCATCTCAAAACATCGTAAGTTGCTGGGGAATATTGTAAATAGCAAACGAATCAATCTTCTCTTGATGAAGAAAATATTTTAATTCTAACACGGATTAGGGGATAAAATTACGCAGAATATGGATATGAACATTGTACGTAGAAAAATTGGATCTGCCTTAAGTAGCACGAAGTGATTACCAACTTCTCGTCGGTGTGCTGATGAATGGTCACCCCTTAAGCAGCTAGAATGGATCCACATACCGGCTACTGAATTAGAACCATCAATGCAAATGTATACCGGCTTGGTTGGCTAAGTGGTCAGCGTGTCCGTTCTCAAGAAAAGGGGCTGCGGGTTCGAACCCTGACTAGACATGGATGTTTGTGATTGTCTTCCACCTTCATTCATTCGTACAAGTGAATAAACACGCTCCCAAGTTGGACTGGGTCACCATGGGAGAAGTAGACCCAACCCTCCCGTAATGGTAGAGGCATTCAACCTGTAGCGGGTTAAAAAGACCTCATCATCATGTCTCTTACACAGCGTATATGCAAAATACTCGCTCACATGCGTCATCACATGTTCTAGATAACTATTTAAGAATGCTGCTGGTCAGCAATCCTCAACAGTATTAATCACAACTGTAAAAACAAAGGATCTATCGGAGTTCGATAAAGGGCTTATTGTGGGCGCCCGTCTAGCTGAAGCCAGGATTTTGAAAACATCAGAGGCTGACTGGTTTCTCAAAAGGTGAGATATCCCGGTGTTTAATAAGTGGGAAAATAACCCACATTGCTTGTCTGAGCGGCGCAATGTGGTCCTAAGACAATCTTTCAGGAACGAGATCGCCGTCGTCTGAGAAAGCTTGTACGTACAAACAGGACTTCGTGTTCAGCAATTGACCGAAGGATTTAATGAAGGCAGTTCCCGACCCCCATATCTTACCGAACTATGCGCCGGAAATTAAAGAGGATCGCTATTGACAGTCACATGCCGTAAAATTAAAGTTTCTAATTAGAAAAAAGTGGACAGTATGTGTAGTTGGTAAAGCCTGCTGCGATTTTGAGTGTTGTGCACAGATTTTTTTTCATATTTTCACTTCGATTTTAAGCGGTTTCAGTTCCAATATTACTAAAATAAGGATATATTTCTTTCGCGAATCTTTCTAATATAAAATCAAGATCTTTCCATTTAAACAAACGTGAAAAATATTTAAAACATCTGTGATAACTTTTTAAATATAAATCTTAACACTATTCTCAAAAGAAGATGAAGAATAGGGGAGCGATAATGTTTAATTTAATGATGACAAAAGTTAGCATCAATTGTTTTTTTCTTAGACGTTACATACTCTTTTACAGGAGTCTGTAAAGTCCAAGAAAAGTTCTTATAAACTCCAATTCATTTGCTTCAACTTTCTACAGCTTTTGCTTCCTGCATATCCAATAACGTAGGTTGGCCTTTCTATAAATGTATAATATTTAATTCTATATGGATCTTGAATCTGTCCTTATCATCGCTGTAAAAGACAATCTCAGTGCGTGTAATTGAAAAGAAATTTCAGTTATGAGGATTAATTGAAAGTTCGGAAGTGACAAAAGCCACAGAATGTTGTTATTTTTGAAAATGAAATATTCGATGAATGTGATTCGCGTACTAATTCAGACAGTCATGCAAAACAGGAAGTAGATGAAATATATTACAGAGTTCAGTGTGTGTTTCCTTCGATTTCTATGAATGGTAATGTAATTATGGGCTACTTCTCTAATCGTAATTAGCTTAATTTTGAAATCACACACACACACACATACATACGAACTGGTTTGCTCTCTGACAAAGATATAAAACTAATCTATTTTGTTATAATGTTTACGAAGATCTCAATTCTTGCATAACATTCTTTTTTTGCAAAAAAAAGCATTACGTTATAGCTATTTACACTTACATTTTAAATGACATCACAAAGGAATGCACATTACAATATGATTCTCTCCGTGCATGCGAAATATTTTACCGCTTGATTATATTTAACATTTCAGTAGTAGCCCTTTAGACTTTGAGTCGTATAACTGTTAGTGATCATCCAGGCTTATCTTATAAATAATCACCGCATTATTCATGATCTATTTTAGGGTACATCCAGATGATGTTATGGGTTACTTAAATCTTGGAAATGTCTATACTAACTTGAAGATGTACCGAGAGGCAGAAGATGCATATATGAAGGTAAGAAGGGTACATTGCATGCTCTCACTCTTGATTAAATTATTATTATTATGCAGATAAAATAACCCAGTGAAGAATTTCCAGTTTATTTCATCATCTACTTCAGTTTTCTTACACGCAAAAAATTCCTAGCATAAAAAAAAACCTAAAATGTCTTCGTTTCTCTTCCAGAGCTTACTGGCTCTGGAGGAGTATTCTAGAGTATCTGGACTCTCTGATGAAAGGATACCAAAATATTTAAAACATTTTCCTACCTCTTCTGTCCCTAAGTTTTATTTTATTTAATATCTCTGGAAGTGTAAGAATACAGAGTATTTCCAGTTCATGTTAACATGCGGCTGTTAATAGCTTCTGTACGATCAGGTACATTCTCCAGGAAAGTCTGATTTTTCTCCCAAACAAACAGACGAAAGATCGAAAAAAAATCACGTTAAATTCTCACAAGTTTGTTTGTTTTTTTTTTCCTTTGCTGCATTTCCAACTTGCCAACAGCAAAAATCCACAATTATTTCAAAGATATGTTCAGCGTTTAGCTAATATTTCAGTAACTGAAAATTGTTACAAGATCCATTAATCTTCTTTTATTTGTAATTCTGAATATAGCAGAATCCTATTTCTATATTTTTAAATATTGACTTGCTTTATTTACTTTGAGAAAAATAATTTAATTGGCAACCACCGGCGAGAAAGTTAGCACTAAATGATCTTTAACTTTTCTTATTTGCAGGCTCAAGCGTTGCTGCCAAAACCAGACTTGGCGACCCACGATCAAGATAATCGAGTTACAACGCATCACTTGAAAGCCCTGCTGCAACTAGCCACGCTGATATCGAAGAATTCATCTCGTCTGGAAGAAGCAGACAGAGTAAGGAAAGTGCTCCTTTGCTTCGTGCATTTTAATCCCACGTTGATCTAACATATTGCGGCGTTGAAAGCATTCCGAAGTGTTTATCGCATTAAGCAATAAATTACGGTGATGAATATTGTATTAAGACATTAAACATTACATCGGAGGTGTCCAACCGATGGCCTTCGGTCTTTCATCTGCCGCCCTGTAGCTGTAGTGACCTTTGTGGTTCTTGATTGTAATTCACCGAACTCCGCTTCTTTTTATTCACACTTACATCACCGTTTCATTCACCTTTTATTCATTTCGGATATTCTCTCGTACAATGCAAGTACCAAATATACCTTATGTTGCAAAAAATGATACGGCGCTCTGTATAGTTGGTTCACACAATGCACTTGTCTGTTCTCTTAACCAAGCCAACTTTTACACTTCTATTTTGTCAAATCATGTTGTACACATTGTACTATGACAGGACGCAGTTTTATGGTGATGATTCACCTTGTTTTCGTAGAACTATTAAATTTCAGGCAAGCCAAAATTGTCTGAAACGTCCTTACAATGTCTGGTGCCAAACAAGTAGCCCTTGCACCCTAACGCTATGGCCCTCACGCTTCACTTAAACATTTAGATAATGCATTAATAAACAAGATTCTCCTAGCAGCCGATATGCCCGGACTTCTTAATCTGAAGAATGCGCATTATTATCCTGATTCCTCATTCCATACCACAGATTTTCAACGGTCCACTGAATAAGCCCACCGAGCACTGTGCAATATAATAAGTCGAATCTGAGCATTGTTTAGGATGGCTTTTCTCCCCACGGAAAGCGAGACTACGGGGTCAGGGCACAAAGAAATAAGTCAAAGAAATAAATCAAATATGAACATATAGAAACATATAACAGACAGATCAAATAGCAAGTCAAAGAAATAAATCAAATATGAACATATAGAAACATATAACAGACAGATCAAATAGCAAGTCAAAGAAATAAATCGAATAGTAAGTCAAAGAAATAAATCAAAATCAGGAAAATGAAACATCCATTTCTTAGGTTTACAAATTTCATCGTTATTAAGAATAACAGAAAATCCTTCTGAATTTTTCGGGAGAAATCTCCAAGTTGTGCGCCCCACGTTTTTTTTTTTCCATTACCAAAATTAACACAATTTTATCAAAAGCTCTGTCAGCGTTATATAATAAACCTTTTATAATTATGAGAATTTCCTACTATGCAAAAATTATAATGAGCGTAAAATTAATTAATGAGCTAGGTTTGCGTTTTCTACACGTTTTTTTTTTCTTTTTTTTTTTGGAAATGGAAATGTTTCAGGGATATTCAGGATGGGTTAGTGTGAGAGTGAAGATCTGTATTAGATCTAATCACCTAAATAAAAAAAAATACAGGTCGACCTTTTTAGAGTAGGATTTCTGAACTATTAAAAAATAAAATAAAAATGCAAATAATAATAATAATAATAAAATTAATAAAAAAATCATCACTCCCACGTTTGGTTTAAATGCAATATAGGTTTAAAAACCGAGAAAATACCCCAAATATCTCTGAAAGAGCATTTAATTTTAAGTAATTTATAATGAATAATTTAAAATCAAATGAATTTCAAGATCTCAAAATTTCTGCTCACACTACAAATGGAAATTAAATGCTTTGCGTCATATTTTAGCATTGTTTTATGGGTTTCTTATTCCTTTAATAAAATATTACCTTTTCTCATTGCTGACTAACGTTAGGCTTCGAACTCGCTAACCTTAATCTTTTTGTTTTTTCAGATGCATAAACGAATAAATTAATAAGTTTAATTTTAGAATGTTATTGTTATAGATGCTTAAAACATCAACATACATTAATGAATTGCATGTTTTTGACTTCACTGTGATTAATCTTAGACTGAATGTTCTGTTTTTTCAGTTGTATGCTCACGTGGTCAGTTTGCGGACAGATTACACGGAAGCCTACGTCGGATGGGGGAGTCTCATGCTGAGAACAAACAGGTAAATATACTCTCATACTTCTACATTCCAAACATTATTTTAATGCAAAACTGCAGCACTTTTTTTGCTATGCCAAAATCTGCCTTTTGGATTTTTTTCATATAATAAAGGAGGCCTTTCGAGCTTAATATCACAGAATTTCTATAATTAGAATTACATATGTAAGAAGTGAGTTTATTGCGATCATCTGCAAGTCATATTTCACATTATTATTTACGTACATCCCATCCGTGAAAGGATTAAAATCTGTCATACAATTAGCAACGTAGGTGAGATATATTTTGATATCACACAACCGCTGTTATAGAACGAAAAGATGGAATTTTTTGATCTGAACAGAAAATATTTTGTCGCTTTGAACATAGTAGTCACCTAGGAGAAGTAAAGGGCGCGTATATTATTTCAAATTAAACATTTCCGAGTTTGTTAGTTTTTATTAGTTAAAAAGTCAGAGTTAAATGTAAACCTAAGAAATATAATATTGTGTCCTTTGATCTCGGAATTAACAAATTTAAGAAAATGTGAAATAAAGATTTTTGAAGTGAAGAATCTAAACGAGAATAATATTAAACTTGAAAAATTGCATACAAATCAGTGTTTAAACTTTGGCATGTCTTGTTAGTTTTATGCTATCAGTTGACTTTTACGTTTTTTGGGTTAAAAATAATCTAAATTTCTGCAAGGAGAAATCCTGTCACCTTTCAATGACACCAGTTAATTCTCCACTCTCCTGATGAAAAAAACCCGGATGTGCATCTCTTTATCTACCCATCTTCCATGACATGACATGAACGAACGGCCAAAGAGAAACGTGGCCATTCAGCTTATAAGAGAGAAAGAAATCTTATCTTATCCACATCTTCTTATTCACATATCCAGGATTATTATAAGAATCCTGGATATGTGCTTACTTCCAAGCCATGTACATTTGGCGAAAAACACCCTCATTATCAAAATGAGGTTTTTTTTTCCAGGATAAGGAGATTGTTCCTATGTCTTTCTTGCGAAATATCGATGTTAGGATATTGGTTTTCTGTTTTGATAATATAACAGTAGCGCCATCTGGATGAACCAGACCAAAACTATTGCAATCAATGCAAAACTATTTGCAATCAATGACCTTAAACAGTGATTCTGAACAATATAATCATGAAATAGGGAAGGTATTCATAATAAAGGTTTATTTTCTTGATCCTGAGAATTAGTAATAATATTTTTGGTTTACAGATCAAGTGTTGATCGAAGTACCTGCATTTCAGCTCCTCTCACCACATCTCACATAAATTCAGCATTTTACACATGTTAAAGAATAGAGCGATTCGCATCACAACAGACAATGAGACCCTTCGAGATGAGTTAACATTAATTTCCAACAATCTGTACTTGAATGGCTATCCAAGAAGACTAGTCAATAAAGTCTGAACCACCACAAAAAGAACAAGAAGATGTTCAATATATAAAACCTATTGTAATTCCGTTTGTAAGTGGCATCTCCTACAAGCTCGCCAGCCTCCTCAATCAACACAAAATAAGAGTAACATTTAAACCAATAGAATCTATTCGTACACTACTAAGATCTCCAAAAGACAACCACCCTTTCTATAAATATGCTGGAGTTTATAATATTCCATGCTCGTGTGGCTCTAGTTACATCGGAAAGACTGAGAATCCTCAAAATCAGGCCAAAGGAACACATTGGCTATGTCAAAAAATGAAAACCCTAATCAGAACTTTAAAAACGGAAGAAATGAACTTTAATACAAACTACAGAAAGTTCCTTAGCAACAGTTAGCTAACCTTTTACACGCGATACGCGTTTCACGCACGTTCGATACTATTCTATTTGTAATTATTCTAGTCAGTGTTTTACAGTTATTTTTGTAAGTTTTGCAGTTACGCATAATTGTGAGATTGTTTAAACTTATAAGTGCCCTGAATATGCCAACAGTTAAAGTGTGGCGAAACTAGTTGGTTCAGTTTAATAAAATTGATCAACACTTGATCTGTAAACCAAAAATATTATTAGGGAAGGTATTATTTGTGTCAATTTGAAGTAACACGATTCACCATTACTTGTGTTGAATGCTCTAGAAAAGGTGGAATATATTTTCTGAGTGATTGCAATAGAAAAATACTTAATTAGACTTTATAAGTAATTCCTTCCTAGAACATATTAGTAGTGCAATATTCTATATGGATTTGTAATGATATTTGACAATGTCTTTGGTATGATAAAACGTTTCATGATAAACTACGACCGTTTCACTAATTTGCTGATGTCAATTTCAGGACACGCGAAGCAGAATTCGTTCTGGAAAAGGCGCTGCAGCAAGACGAAGAAGATCCCAACATGCTTTATAACGTAAGTATGTCAAGCATTAAGCCACAGTTTGCTCACACTTAATTTCACAAACAGTATCGAGACTGAAACTATGAACTTAAAATAAATTCCGCATTTATGGAGCCCAAAACAGATCCTTGTTTGAAGGAGGTTTCTGTGCGCTTAACTCATTTATTCTAACCATTTCATTACCGATAGCTGTAATCGCAAGCAGTAGCTTGTCCAAAAATTTCACTCTACACAAAACAGTGTTGTCTATCGAAAGAATCAGTCTCGACACTTGATGATGACACCTCGTGTGAGAAGAGATCTATTTTCCATCTTTACTGTAATTGTATATAATTTTATGTATATAAATTGTAATGGTATTTGTAGAATTTTCTCTTAAGATTTTTCTCCCTTTTTCTTAGCTAGGTATTGTGCTGACAGAACAAGGCAAGGCCAACGAAGCTTTGACTCTCTTCAACAGGGCGTTAAACTACGATCCTCATCATGAGGTAATCCACTTGATCAAGATTACTCCTTGCTGTAATGAGATTGACTCTCTAGTTAACTCATGTGTTGTATATATTATTGTGTTAGAGCAAGCGCGTACTCTGTAATAAAGGCAAACTAGCATGCATTAGATTAATTGAATTTCCAATTGAATTTCCAAGTAATATCTACAGAAAATAACTAAAAAAAAATATGATGTTTCCACTTGAACTCTTTAAATGGTAGAAATAGTCAAATTCATCTATATGAGTGGGGATTGCAACTTTTTTTTTTTTTTTTTTGTACTTCTTGGTCATATTCCACCCGATTCGTTAACAAGGAGTTAACAAATAGTCTATTAGGAACAAAAAAAAGAACTATTTTTGAATTTAATATATATAAGTATACGCATTTATTAATTGTATTGAATATTTTAAATCGTATAGTGTAAAGAATTTGCCTTTGCCTTTTTATACAAGAGTTAACCTATTATTTTTAAATATTAATAATAAGTAAAAATATAGTTTAAAGTTTCATAACAACCGATACATACATTACATTAGCCAGGCGCTATCAGCCCGGGGGGACTTTGGGCCTCAAGCACCACATGTCGCCACTGGGCACGGTCCTCTGCGACTGTCCGCCACGATCTGGTCTCCAGCCCGACAGCCTGCAGGTCTTCCTTCTCCTGATCTGCCCATCTCCTTCTCGATCTCTCTGGAGGAGTCCCTGATCGGGGTAGGGCCTCCCACACTTGTCTCACAGTCCTTTCGGGATCCATACGGTACAGATGCCCCAGCTACTGAAGACGACGGGCCTGCAGCTCCATCAAGACGTCTGCCGAGTTGTATAAAACGTGTATGGCAGCATTGGACCGCCTCCTCCAGACTCCGTCTGCCATGACCCCTCTATAGGTACGTCGTAGCATCTTGTTCTCGAATACTCTCGGGTGATCGGCTTGTCTCGCAGTGAGAGTCCACGCTTCAGCACCGTAGAGGAGAACAGGCCTGATCAAAGTCTTGTATAGTCCCACCTTTGTAGTCCAAGACAGCAAGCGCGAGGCGAAAAGGAGACGCACCTGATAATAGGCCACATTCGCAGCATTTATCCGATTCTGGACATCATCCTCAACTTTGTTGTCTTCAGTCACAAAAAGAACCCAACTACCTAAATACGTTCACCCTCTCAAACTGTGCAGCTCCCTCTGGATCTTGAGCAGCATGGCGACTCATAAAAAGGTATTTTGTCTTCTCGGCGTTTATCTTCAGGCCAACTTCTTCTGCAGCTTCTTCGATAGCAGTAACCAATGCCACTGCGTGGTCCCATTGATGCGCCATGACGTTCAGGTCGTCCGCGTAGCCAAGATCCAAATATAACAAAAACAAAGTAGCCAAATATAACAACCAATACTGACGTAAATAATATTTTCCGATCTATTCAGTGAAAAAATATTAAAAAATATTAAAACAAATAAAAAATAATAAATAAATTTTATAGTTCGAAAATATTTCATATGGGCTCATTTGGCATGTTTTGAATATCTCTTGATATATTTTGTTGGTTGCATAAAATCCACTGAAGGATTGCAGGCAACTAGATGAAAGTGAATTGTTGCCACTCATAGCCGCTATTGAAATACTCTCTTAAGTGTAGTCTGTTTCGTCGATATATCCGCGAAAGTACTTCGAAATACTTAGAAAATTTAACGTGAATACGTTATAATCATTGCTGTTACCGCGCTGATTATAAATCACTGAACGTACTCAGGCTAATTTATCCAATATTACCGGTATGCCATGCGGCAACCAGTCTTTAAGTACATCACAATTTTATGGGTCGCTAATTCACGGAAGTATCGTGTGTGTGATGGGAAGCTTATTAAGAATGTTAAATAGATGGCGCAATGCTGCGAGTTCTTTTCTGTTCGCTGTCACATGACTGATTGATTATTTTTCCCATTTTTCAGCCTTCTCTGCTTGCTTCGGCGAGGTTGATACAAGTCGAGGGATTGTACCAGTTGCAAGACGTTGCAGTTCAAAGGTAATTAACACCTTTTTATAAAATCAGTACTATTGACTACGTATGTGAATTATGAAACACACGCCCCCAAGTGGACGGAAGAGAGCTAAAGTTATTTAGAGCGAAGAATAGATGTTCTGTTTGAATTATCGAGTATTATATATCGATATGCAGGGGGGGGGCTAACTATTTTATTTCAAAATTTAATAAAACCTTAATTAGTCATCATACTTTTATATAAATTGGAATTGCTATTTTAAATCAGCAAATATAAGAAAAACTTAAATTGATATTCCGTAGATAGATAGATAGAGAGAATGAGATTTCTATCATCTAGTGTAATCGACTGGGAACAAAAATATTCAATACAGAAACTAAATACATCAAAATGTCGCTGCCACCTCGTGCATATGCTAATACCGAAACCTTTTCTCACTATTTGGCAGCAGACTTAACCTGATAGCTCTCTTTCATTCTTACTTTGATCATTTTAATTATTTTGCTTTAATTTTTTTGTCGGAATTTATCAAAATTATTATTTCACTCTTTATTTAATTTTTCTTTATTAAAATATATTAGGAAAAGGTCCAGTTAAATTAGTGTTGACAACCGTTATATTAGTAGTGCAGAATCTATGGCGTACAGCGGCATATGCGGAACAAATATAATGGTGGTGGCTCGCCACCAAACTATCCCCAGAGCCTAAATTTGTATTAATAAGTTTAGGGGAGGAAACAAACGATTCATATTGTGGTTTTTATTTTGTAAACACATGCTTCGTAATAAGTTATTTAATACCCTGTTGTCAAACATAAAATTAACATTTTTTGGGGAATAAAGTTTTTTTGCAATTTCAATTCTAGACATTCCAATCAAAATTGATGTTTGAATCTCTGAAACATGAATTTTTTTCTTAGTGAGCGCGGGCACGCACGAACATACACATATTCTTATGAAATATACTAATTGTTACTAAATATTTATTTAAAAAGGATAAATATACATGTAAAGGTGTATCAATGAAGGAGTATCGTGACTATTGAAGAATAATATTATGTGTAAATGGTCAAAGATTTGTAAAAGAAATGTCATTAAGAATAAGGAATAAAATAGGTAAGTTTTGCTCTAAGAGAAATGTTGGAGAGACTAGGAATTTGATAAAGCACATTTATTGCTTTTCTGATTTGTAAAAAGCCTTAAATTTCGTTTAAGGTAAAAAACAAAAATAGGAAATATCGGTATAGGAAAATAAGAAATAATTATGCTCAAGAATATGTATGTTAAATGTTAGAGCTGTGTGAAGACTAAATTTGATCATTGGAAGTGTGGTTTACACTTAATAATGGAGTGTGACAAAGTAGTATCTTATCTCCATTCCTGTTCAGTGTGGTGATGATGAAGAGTGTACGGTTAATGACCAGAAAAGAGAAACAGCTATGTTTGCAGATAACGTGGTGATTTGAGCATATTCAGAAGAAGAGGGGGATACAAGAGAAATTGGATAAATGAAAGAGTGTGACACAGAAATATGAATTACATATTAATAGCAAAAAGAATAATAACAGGTTTTAAATCGTAGAAAAAATGTACAAGTTAATGATTTTAGACTCAAAGCGCAAGTCTTGAAGAGTATTACAGACTTTGGATATTTGGAAAGTATAATTTCAAGTGATGGGAAGAGTTTAAATAAGGAGATAATGAAGAGAATCTCACTAGGACAGTTTTTAACAGCGTAAGTAAATCTAATTTGAGAATGTGAGGACCCACTGAAGTGTAAGCTTTTAATTAGCAAATTCCTTAAATGTTCTCAAATTCCTGTATCAAAACAGAAAGAAAGACTGCATATTTTTTGCTGCTTATTTTACTTTTTGCCCCTTTTATTTTATGCAGCAAAGACACGAAGATTAACACAAAAATGTAGGCTTAAGTAGAATACAAGCAATAGAAATGAAAGTTCTGGGGATAATGTCGACGAAAAAAAAAACGAAGAAAGAAAATAAATGAAATATAGACATTAGAAATATCTTATTTAATCTTTTGAGAGTAAAAAATGTTAAAGAAATGCTTGCGAACCGAACTGCGGCATGAAATGGTTTAGACGTGTAGTTAGAATGTCATTATCAAGAATACCAAAAAAAAAAGAATGCGTGGAATGAAAAAAAATTAAAATTGAGTGAAAAAGACCAAGAAGAAGAATACAAAAATGTGGAGAGACCATATTTGGTCTCTCCACAAACCGAACGTATTCTATGCTTACATTTAAAAAGGTATTTTTACACACGCTTTGGACTATTTCTTTCTTCCATTTTAGTTTTAATTCATTATGGCAAGCCTGAAAGAAAAATAAAGTTTTAACTAATTTTTAATAGTTAAATTGAATTTTATTGGTGCATTGTAAACCTGTGGACCTGGTAGTTTGCATTTCCCTTCTCGATTTTGTAACCCCAAAGACAAATACTAAGGTGCTATAAATTCCTTTATATGGGTGAAATTCATATTAAAAACGTTACAAGTAGGCAGTCTTAACTGGACTCGAAAATCTTATTTTTATATTTTAAATTAAGGTGATATAAAATCCATATTGTTTTAAAACCGAATAAGAAACTCAAAGATTGGAATCAGAGAGTTTCATGCCGAATATAGTAAACTATAAAGTATCGGCGATCACTAGCGTGAGCTAATGCAAGTGACCCTAGTACGTAGTACAATATCGGACAACTCGTTGCAAAGATGGGGAAAGTTCAGATCGCTATTCTTAGGTATTTTCCATAATGTAAAAACCCATTTCCTAGGAAATGTATGCTGTTATTACATTATGGAGGGAGGTCACTACCCAGACCAGTTTCAGCCTTTTTTGAGGCTTCATCAGTGAGTAGCTAAACCAAATAGATACCAAAGGGTATAGCGAAAAGAACGCAATTTTATTCCAATCTTTGAGTTTCTTATTCGGTTTTAAAACAATGTGGATTTTATATCTCCTTAATTTAAAATATTGTTTATATCGCCGAAATGAAGCTTATTAGCTCTTTATATTTAAGTAACTTATTTTTATATTTTTTGGGAGTTTGTCCTGAAAAGGTTCTCCGTCACTGTGCTAAATAATAATGATTTTCAACATTCATTTATTTATTTCTCTTTATTAAAAAAAATCTCATACACCTGAAGAATAAGTGATTGGGCTCTTTTTTTTAGACATGATCCTTTTAGACATTCTGTTCATCAGCTTGTAATAATATAAAGCAGGTATTTTGGATCATTATTCCTTTTCAACATAAATACTAGTCCACATACCGCTGTTAGATGTTCTAATTTGGCCTGCACCTGACACTCCACTTCATCTTAAGATGTTTTACTGATCTGATATCCGGACACTCTGATGATCAGTTGAGGCTTTTTTCCCCACAGTATTTTCCTCACACTATGCTGCTGTTTGCGCCCACATGGAGTAAGAAAACTGTCACAATGTAGGAAGCATTGTATTATCCAGAAAAATGTTGTAATCTGCCTGCTCTTGGGCACCGTACCCAAAATCCTGATCCAAACCAGGAGAAACAACTCCAGATATCTCTACTAGCAAACTTCACAACTGGAATCATTTTTTTTAATCACACATAGTGATGAAAATCATATTCTGCCATCTAAAGACATTCCGAAATATCCATGACATAACGGGATTCGAATCCACTGCTTTGGTTACATTGCACACACGCTATTCACACATTTCTGGAATTTTCAAAAAAAAAAAAAAAAAAAAGACGTGACATAACAAAAAAAAAAAAAATACGACAAATAACTTGTAAACGAATGGAAATAATTTGAAAAAAAAAAATTCACAAATAGAAGAATTATTGTACAAATTTATTTCTTTTATCTTAATTAGTGATATATAAAGCCAAAAGACTTCAATTTGGAATAACCAAGATATTATAATAGAGGACATTATAGATCCATTCATATTTTATAGAGAAATATAGAAAGTTTTGAAATTTACCAAAGAGCTAATGAGAATATGGCCTTCGGCATTGGAGTCGCTTTCGTTTTCGCTGCTTAAAATATATTTATTTTTTTTAAATTCTTTTCTAAAGTGAGCGTATTACTGAAAATTGTCTTAGTGAATGTCTCTTGAATCTTTCTTCTTCTTATTTATTTTTTTTTTTTTTTTACCCCTAGGTTGCGCCGTGTCGCAGAATTAGGACTAGCCGACGAGACTGTATACTTTAACCTCGGCATGTTAGCTGTGAAGGTGGGAGATTATCACAGCGCGGAGGAATGGTTTCGGCAAGCATTACAGGTAAGAAAGAAAATGCGGTGCTTCCATCGTTATCACTTTATGGTGTTCAACCACAAAAAGAATACAAGTTGCAAGCAAATTCATGCTCCGTTACCCTGGCATCGTGGATCTTACGTGAAAATTTAAGCATCATTAGAAAACTCACATGTTAATTTTGAAAGGCGCTAAGGGAAAACGAAAATTTCCTACAGATAAAAGTCAGTCAACTTTCACATTTTCATTATCATAAGTTATGGAACACTATAAATGAAAAAATGTCTTTACTGACAGAAATCAATAACCTATTTATACAACATTTGGCTTATTGACTACTTCAGTTAAACTGTGAAAGGATTTCTACGAATTCCTGGATAAAAGTTAGTGATATTGTGCTTGAATTTTTCTTTCAAGTATTACTCAGTTCTACTAATGGAGAGGGCCATTTTGGTTGTATCTTAATTCTACATTTCAGTTCATCCTACAGATTTATACCTTGTTTAATTCAGATCCGAGATATCTAGTGACAGCTGTTTGAGTGAAGTATTTCGGCCATTCTTCCTTCAGCATGCCCAGTTCACGTACCCTTGTTGGATGCACTGCTCTGAGCTACATCTGACATTCCACTTCATCCGGGACCTTCTGAAGGTCATTAAAGTTTTATCAGCATCACTTCTTAAGAAGTGTGACATTATCAATTGAAGCAATACATATCCATCTGTATTCATCTTTCCAGGCATTACAACTAAAGGTCTGCGTCCATATAAAGAGAACCAGCTCAGACCATCACACTTCCATCAGAAAACTTTATATCTAGATATTTTACGTTCCCTGTGAATTTCTCACACTCACCCTCGTCCATCTGATGTGATTCATCGCTCTGTACTCAGCAAACGTTTCACTGGACAATCATGAGGAAAGAGCATCAATGTAATCTATGCTGTTTGTTGCCATGGTTGATGTCTGGCTTATGTGCAGCCGCCCTTACTTGGAAACTGAGAACGTACAGATTTTTGCATAGCGTTCTGCTACTCACCTGAATTCGTGTATAGTTCTGAATTAATCCTCGATTTTTACTTTGGAGTACTTAGATTTCCATACCATTCTTCTGGGCATTATTCGCTCCTTTGATATTAGCATACGGATTATTATTCCTATGTGTTTCCTGAGTTAAGTGGCATGCTCACATTTCCATTGGCTGATAATGTTGCTTCCAGGTGATTTTAAGTGAATCACTTTTACCTTTGTCAAGAATACATAAAAATGCCACTGATATGTCACCCCATGTTAATATGCATTTCGAAGTCGATAAGTTCTCCCATTGCACTGAGTGCATGCAAGTGTACAGTTGAGTTAACTGAAAGAGGTACATCTTCTTGTTTATTTAATAGTTCCTCTGGTCCCTAACGTCAAGATGAAATAACCAGCTTTCTCAAGGAAAGCTAGCTTCTATGAACGATCGCTTTCCTATGCATATCCATGGCTATCTCATTGCCTTCTGAAACACTGTTAACCATCAGTGTGTGTGTGTGTGTATTATAGCTCAACATATAAGGTTGAAATAATTTCAGAGTAAATTGTCCTTATTAATCCGATTACATATTGTATTGCTCAATTCGTTAGCTTTCAGTTGTAGGTATTCCATGACTTGACTTCTGATAGAAAAGTTTTTGTGTTGCATGCTATTCAATTTAAATTTAACAAACTGCAATGAGTGAATCATTTTACGCTTTTTTTTTTCAAGATTTCGTATAGAAGTCAGGTGAATTTTTTTGCTTAATGTTACTTTATTTCTAAAACTTCCTTCGGAATTTTTGTAGACAAATTTCAGTTCAAATAACACTTAAAGAGACACGAAGAAGTGTAATTTGACTTTGTTGTTCAGTAAGTCAGAACATGAAAAAGCGTAGAAAGCTGTCGGCATTTAAAAATATTCAATTAAATATATTGATAATCAAGTAATGCGAGTATCGTTAATTTGTATTTTGTGTAGATACAAACTGTGTATCAACTGTTTTCGTGGGTCTTTTTTTAACCCGGCGTTAGTAAGATAGGGGTGTCACAGACCCCCAAAGATTTTAAATTGACTATAACTTTTTAACAACGCGTGGCAGTGAGTCATGCTTCAACTTCCCCTCCCTTGACCCGCTACTCGACGATAGACGACAGGCTGTTGCGCGCAAGCAAGTTAGTGTACAGAGGTGTAACGTGTGCTGTGTGCACCAAACCCCACCTTACCAAAAGTGTGACTATATTTACTTTCGAAACGCAAGTTGTTTTCATGTATATTCTACTAAAATATTATCGTTTCTTCTATATTTTTACATACCAACTATAAGCAAATATGTTTTCGTAAATATTTAGAGGGTATTTTGAGAATAATTTCTTTTTTTTTTTACCAGATGAGTTACATCAAGTTATAGATGACGCTTTGACAGACGAAGAGCCATTTAGCGGAGATGATAGTGAAATTGATTTAGAATTAGTCAGTAACCATGAGTCTGATACAGAACAAGACTGCGAGGAAGAATCTTCAGAAGAAGAATCCACTAATATTGATTAAAAAGATATGGATTTCTATAATATACTACATTATTTGGGTGGGTCTGTGGGACTCCACCTTACCACTTTTGTTACATTTTCCCACCTCACCAGCGCCGGGTTTAAAAAAAGTAATTTAAGCATAACGTTATTCTGCCAAATAGTCAAAAACATTTTGACTGTTTAATTCGCTGAGCATGTGGTAGATACAAACTGTGTCACAGATAGAAAAAATAATACAAATGAATTCTCTAAATATTTTATTCTCCAAAGTAAGTGCACTCTTGCGGTTCAAATTTTTTTTTAAAAAAATTGGTACGCAGCGGCACTCCATGATTCACCATCGTTGCAGTTGAGTGCATTTTTGCTGATGGACAAAACGAGAAGTGATGTGAATACACAACCAACTTGCGCCATGTTGTGTTCCTAATCGTAATTAGCATTATTTCGATTTATTGTTGCGTGCATTCTATGGTCGAGTTTTCGGGTATCTTCTTCTTCTTAAGTATTCTACAATTAAGCAGGTCTTCTTTTAGTAGCAAAAACTTTCCTTCCATTTTCTTCTGTTCTGAGCCTTCTCTTTCAGGGTTGTGTCTCCATTCAGCACGTCATTTAGCATTCTTCTTCTAAGTCTTTTTCCTTCTAGTTTTCCTTCAATGGCATCTCTGATTATTCAATTGGACATATCCTGAGAGGATCCTCTCAGGATATGTCCAATCCAATTTCCCTTTCATATATATATATATATATATATATATATAGTGCTAAAAATACCAATTTCTTCCTGGATAAAAAAAAACTTAAAAAAACCTTCTTAGTCAAGGATTAAAATAATATAATGAAGGTTTCAGGCGCCTCTAGTCCAATTACATAAAAAAATAAAAAGAGATGCCATGGATGCTCCGCTATCGAGCTACATGAAATCTCTTTGAGTTTCATTTCCCTTTTTTTCTCTTGGAACAATTTCAGTTTTATCAGGAGATTTTACGATCTGGTTAAAAATATTTAAAAATACAAGTTCATATCAACAAGAACCTGTAATACGTATATTTTTAACTTACACACAGATACAAAAAAAAATGCGCGTTACAGTGGAGCAGAGGAATTCTAGGTCTACAGAATGATTGATTAAAACAAGCATATGGAATAGAGAAATTATGTTTAATTTTCTTACCAACAAATTTGTTATTTTTCCTTTTTGTGCAACTAATTTTTTTTTTTTTTTTCAGAGAAGAAGGAACTTTCCTGAAGCTCTGTTCAATATGGCTCTGTTACTGTACAAAGATAGTCGACCAATAGAGGCCGCTGCGTTTCTCAGGACATTACTCGAGGTAAGCATACCAGAAAATCCACAAATATGAAAAGGAACCGTATAACCTTTAAACATCAAAATCAAAGATATTTTTCAGGCATCAAAATGGAAATATGTGCTTTATTTCGACTTATCAGATTATAAATATTCAAAAGTCATTTTCTTCGTGAAAACTTGTGATGTTTATCTACTTCGGTATAAAATAATAATTTATTATAATAAATTATAATATGATATTTAATATGATACAACATAGTAAATATAATAAATATAATAATACTAATAATAATAATAATACAATATAATAAATTAATAAATATTTAATATGATACAACATAGCAAGCCTTTGAAGCATCGTTTATGTATTCATTTCAAGTATATTTCTTTCCACCATTCGACCTAGAGCTTAAAATAAAGAAAACAACTGTGACCTATTCAAATTATAAGCGAAATAGTAAAACCTAAATAATTTCCTTTCTATAAGAAAATGTGGACTTAACTGTTACCAATTACGAAGAAGATATCAATCTATAATCATCGCTTTCTTGTACTATTGTTCATTATCAAAAAAAAGGTGCAAGTTGCATTTTATGGTATCCAACAAGAGGGACACTGTTCAATTGGTTACATTAGCATGATTGATGGACAGAAAGTGGATGAGAAAAAGAAGACACCTGCAGTTGAAGATCTGCAAAAGGGACATGACTGAAACTGTTTAACGGACTGCAGAAAAGGAAATGGATAAATGAAGAGGAAGAAAATTCGTTCTATGAGTTTGGAATTGAACTGCAAAGGGATGTGGGGGGGGATAACAACTGCATATGTCTTAAAAGAATTCGAGGAGAGAGAGAGAGTGACGAAAATGACACCAATATCATTTCTAGTGAACAGTAACCATGAAAATATTTATAGAAAATGCAACAGCTGAAACTAAACACAAGCGTGAAAAAGAGCAGAATAAGTTGGTGAGAAATGGGTAAAATTAAAGAATTAAGGGTGCTGTTAAGAACATCATCACTCCAAATGTGAGAAAAGTATGCAATATTTGGACAGATTTGTGATCTGTAGTGTTACTAGAAGTTCATGGGTCGCCAGCAAAAGAGAAACCTGATTTCTTAGATGCTGAGTTTTTATATGCCAAAAAAAAACTGTAGAGTAGAGTTATCCCAAGAAGAAAAATCTCTTCATGCCCAGATTTTAGTTAGACAAGAGTAAGATCAGATACACAAAAGTACGATCGGAATAAAATAGTTCTGAATTATATTGTGAGAAAAAAAAAGAATTTTTACTATCACTGTAATTAATAGAGCAATAGTGTGGTTAATTTCATTGAATGGTTCAGAGTTCAGAATTTATGGTGTGAAAGTTAACATTTTAGAATTTTAGGTTGTTAATTTGCTTAGAAGTTTTGTTGAGTTTTGTAGTTAGGTTTGTCAAGTGAGAAAGAGGGGGGGCCTAGTGTACTGGCAACAATAAGCCTCCATATCTGAACTTGTGGATTAGATTTGCAGCAAAACAGAGAAGGTCGTTGATTAGAAGGAAGAGAATGTGTGAAATAATAAAGCAATTTTAAACCCAGCATTAGTTGCAAAGTTTGGGGCTGAAGTTTTTTCCGCGCAAAGCACACGAAACGCGCGTCCAGAGAAAAAGCTATCAACCGATTTGAAATAATATTTGATTTGAACTGATTATAAGATGGGGAACTTAATAGAGTAATGAGACATTTGATGGTTTATGTTTTAGAGAAATCAAGAGTATATCCACTTGAGTTTCCTCAAACATTTCCATGGTGTTTGTCCAAAAGTGGATGATATAAGAAAGAAGATGGTAGTTCTGGTTGTTTAGGATTGCGGCAGAAGCAGTTGCGGCTATGAGGCCGGAGAATTACGATTATTACATCTATAAATTGAGTATGTTCTTCCAGCCAGTTTGCTGTTTTACAGGATGAAAAAACCCAAATATCCTGGAGGAAAACCTCCCTCATTCCTTATGAGATGGAGAATTCATCTTCAGCTGAAGGTGAGTTGGGTGAATAAGAAAGAAGATTCCTCTTTTATTCAGTACTCATAAATATACGAACAATATTGCAGAAGTATTCATGCTGGTTAGTGGATTCATCAGGATATTTTCGGCAAATGTATGAACTTTTTTTAATATTTTTAACTTATTCTTTTTTGCGGAAATTTTTATCTGCTTCCCTCTCCCAAGTTTTTGTGACTTAATTCTTTCCTTTTCGCTCTACTGACTGACATTTATCCCTCTTCTATCCATACAGCAGAAGCACAACCACGTCAAGGGATTACTGCTGCTGGGCGACATCCACTTCAGTTTTATTGAAGATTTGGATAGAGCTGAGGAGGTAAGTGGAAAATACTGAAACATCACCACTTATTTTTAATAAGCTGAAATAGTTGAAGCTGTAATAGAAGTTGTTATAAGTTGTGGCGACAAAAATACTTTCAGCTAATCTAGCACTCTGATTAACTGAACATCATGTGATATGATAACGTTAGTCGGATTAGCTGAAACTTTATGTGGCTTGGTTGATAACAATCTCTGAGCTCTGAGTATATAAAAATAAAAGGAGTTATGATTAAATATGATTAGATAAAATGAGCCATTAAATATAGTTATATTTAATGGCTAATTAAATCCCATAATGATGAGATATATTGTATATGATGTCAGAGGCCGATTGTATGATAAGGCGTCTTAAATGAGCCAGTTTAATTTTAAACACCTTTTCATATTAATAAAGATTAAATAAATATATGAATAAGAAATTTCCGTAGCTTAAAATCCAAAATAAATAAATAAATAAATAAATAAATTCGTCAAAGTTATAGGGGTACTCCATACACTCTAAAGTTTCCATTAACACAAAACTCTATCAAACATCTCCTTTATCCTATTCGCTGTTGGGGCACTCACAACCATCTCTATCAATCTATTCTACTCATTCACACTCTCGAAGTAAAGAACCTAGTCCATACACCTTTACTAACTACACTCTTAGAAAACTTCCAAGTGTGATCCCCCTTGTTTTCCCCATATTCCCCATGTATTGAAATTTTCTATTGTATCAGTCTTATAGAATCCCTTTAGTAAGTTATAAGTTCCTATAATATCCTCTCTCCTCGGCCTGTTAACTAAACTCTGAAACCTACAGTCTATCCTCAAAGGGTACATTCCACAGCCTGTCACCAGCTTTGTCACTCATCTCTGAATTCTCTCTACCACTTCTCCATCCCCAAGAAACGCAGGTGACCAAATCTGTGCACAAAAGTCAACATGTGGCCAAATCATAGCCTCATAAACAGGAATAATAACCTTCCTATCTTTACTGGTCCATGTGTTCTTCAACCAAGTAATCCTCTGAGCTAGTTTGCCAACTCTTGCGATATGTCCTCTGAATTCAAATCTCTGTCCACCATTACTCAAAGATCTCTAGCCTCATCAGTTTCTTGTAAACTAGCCATCAGTATAATACGAAATGTGTAATCTTTTCATCCCGAAGACATTATTTTACATTTTACAATACTGAATTGATAACCATTGTCCTTTGCCCATACTGACAATTTATTTAAATCAACTATTGCAGGATATCTACCTCA
This sequence comes from Typopeltis vanoorti, assembly GCF_054136105.1. Lineage (NCBI taxonomy): Eukaryota > Metazoa > Arthropoda > Arachnida > Uropygi > Thelyphonidae > Typopeltis > Typopeltis vanoorti. The sequence continues at coordinate 129,758,506 of NC_143549.1, forward strand.
GCTTTATCAACTATTGACATTCCTAGTTTGCATCATCAGCAAACAACTGAATATCTCCTCCTCAAATCTTTTGCAGTATCATTAATGTACAATTTAAAGAGTAGTGGTCCCAATACAGAGCGCTGGAGCACTCCATTGTCAGTCGCCTCCCTGTCCATACAGCCAACCTCATATCCTTTCCCATTTGCTCCAGCTTATGTAATAATTTCCATGCGGTATTCTGTCAAATGTTTTAGCAAAGTCCACAAATATCATGGTGTAGCCATTTCCTTTATCCAATCCCGTTGTCACCTTATTATGAAATGCTAATAAATTGCTGAGACAGGACCTCCTTACAGAGCGATGCTGCCCATATTTTCACTTCCATGGAACCTTGCCAGAGCTGAGACTTAGATTAAACAACTTTGTCAGAGGCACTGCTAGTTCACCGGCATTCTTCATTCTCAAATATATATTAGGGGATCAATGCCTAATAGTGTTATATGAATATCGATCCATACATTCACCCAGTCCTCGTCCATTCTTAGATTTTAGTTCCCTAATTAGAAGTTTCAGCAATTTAATGCAACCGGCTTACCATTCCTCTGCTGTTCTCCCCCCTCTAAGTTTAAGTAGTTCATGTTTGTAGATGTGTGTGTGTGTGTGTTCACAGGGTCGGTTGCTTGTTTTGAAAGATGAGAAACCCTGGTTTCTGAGAGAAAATCCTCTACTTAAGCATGAGACTGGTTAGCTCACCTTTAACTGAAAAGTCTTGATAAAGGTTCTCTGAATCATAGACTGGATTCGAACCAAGTCTTTCCTACCAAAGGACTTCGTTGAAACCGATTGAGCTACGGAAACCCCATATGAATATTGTTAATCCAAAGCGAATGCTTGACGTTCCTTTGATAGGTAGACTTTGAGTTAACTTACTAATAATTGTATTGTGTACCACAAGCACTTTTGAATCATATATTTTGGGGAAAAACTGATCAACTTCCATCGTGTGATGAAATTCTCAAGATGGAAATTCTCACATTACTCACGCTGTCATGGTAGAATGGTGGCCAAAAGTCACTTCAAGAATTCATTTTTTTTTTTTTTTTAATTTTCACATGTTTACCGAAGTTGTCAAGATGGAAGTGTGACTTACGCACTAGCTTTTAGTTAAAATAAAATATGAAAATTGTGCTGCTTGTCACTTCATCATGTGCCTGGATGTTTTTCAATCTACGAATAACTGCTTGAATGATAAAAAAAAGAGCTTTGCGTATTCAATCATACGATAACACTGTGCAAAAATTTAAAAATTCTGAGTAGTTTACTGTCTTCATAGGTTTAACTGATTCTACCACAATTCCAACCAAAACAAATCAAACTTTACTAATCTAAATCATACTTACCAAGAAATTATGTTATTCTTGTTTGGATTTTTTCACCTAATCGTGAAGAAATAAACTTCGTACTTAAAGTAGCATCATCACTACTAGGCTGCTTGTACATGGAAGAAGAAGAATATAATCACATCAGAATCCCATAATGCACTTCCATTCGGACGTATACATATTGCTATGTATTATGAGGTATCCAGAAAATTCACCAAAAACAGTTCATCGAAAAACAATTTATCAAACGACAATTTACCGAAAGGCAGTTTTTTCGCTTGGTAAATTATACTAGAAAGCAAAATACAATCTTGTTAAATCTTTCATCCAAGGATAAACAAAATTTACACATGAAGTATCTTCGCAACTAGCTTACTTGTACATGGAAATTGAAAACTTCACAAATACTATCTCTAATCCAGACAATTTTGATATGTCATAACTTCTGCATTGTATCTTCAAGGGTCTAGCTCCCACTGATGAGATCCCAAAAGTCGAAACAAGTCTCGGCGGTGACCCTTCCCTTAATGCATAGCAATATATATGTCCAGAAAGTTGCAGTGCATTATGGTATACTAGCACAATTAGATGTGAGGTCAGCTGTCTCCATATACAAATAAGCGATGTGAAGATACTTCACACACAAACTTTGATTGTTCAAGCTTGGGTAAAGATGAATCCAGAAGATAACTTCTTGTCTAGTATAAAATACTTTGTAACCTCGCGAAAAACTTTCTTATCTGAACTAAACTTTATAATACGACAAGACGTACCCTTTCAGTGCTTTTGGCATATTGTGGTCGTAAAGATGATGTGCTAGAATTGCGTCAGCTTCCTCGTTGTGTGTCACTTTTATGCAACTCCCTCTTCTGAAAGACTGAAACTTAAAAGTAATATGATGAACTTGGTGAATGTAAGATATTCTCGCAAATAAAATCTACAAACCAAACATTGTTTTCTGCCACCATCATAAACTTAAACCTTTATGGCGATCAGAACCATCTTCTGGAAAGTCTGTAGCGAAAGTAACTGCATATGACATCCTCTTTCTTGTAGTTTAAGGCACAGTAGAGTATCTCTAACAGGACAGCGGTGAGAGTAGTTTACGACACTTAATTATAGGTGATTGAAAACTGCTTAATGTTCTGCTCTCAGTAACTTCTTAACTCTTTATTTATTACTTTTTTTTTATTTGCACTCTTATTTTTGACTGGCTACGAAAAAAAAAATCTTTTGGTGAAAGAATTTTACATGTATCAGAAAATATTGTTAAACAATTTTTAAATTAAAAACTTTAATTTAACAATGTAAAGTTTAAATTGTTAACGTGTCTCCAATACTGTAATGCCATCTGTCGTTGTTTATCATTCTTCTGTTAGAAGGTTGTTCATACCGTGATATTGTTCGCATAAGCTCTAGGAAAGATTTTATAAGGGATCAAAGAAATAAGTGATTGACCCATTTCTTACATTCTGGAGTAGTGGAATTAAGTTTTATCATTCAATGCTAAGATTTATAATGATGTTTTAGAACTCTATTTGATATCTAAATTCTGACCTAAGTTTTCTATCTAAGGATGTTTTCTGTCTTTTTCAGTGTTACATCGAGGCTCTTCGGTTGGATCCTCGCAACCACCAGAGTCTACACAACTTGTGTGTGGTGTACGTGAAGCGACACCAGCTGGAACGAGCCATGGACTGCTTCAAAGCTGCTCTTCAACTAGCACCACACGTGGATTATATACGACGCCACTTAAACATGACAGGCATGTTGCTGGAACAGAATCTCGACGACTTCAATGAGCTGAACAACGTGACCGATCTCAACCCTCATTTTTCAGATCCACAACGCCATCTACTGTTCGATCAGTGAACTTACCAAATGCTGACGATTTGGAAAGAGAGCATTTAAAAAATATATATATTTGCGTTTATTTGATATGTGCTGCCCACGTCTACCTGGACAGTTCCCCGGACTTGGATCCCGGATTCCCTGCCTGCGAGCTGTTTTAAATTTCCAGATATCTCCTGTTCTTACCAAGTGCCTACGCAGACGATGGAACACATTTGTTGGTTAATTCGATTTAAAAAAAAAAAGAAAAAGAAGACACTACTGTACAGACCCTAGAACACACCTCTTACTCACTTGGTTAGCGTCTGAGAGACTCTAGAATTCTCTGCATTTAAAAATGTACCCACGTACTTTAAGAAATATTAGTTGTTCGTCTAGAAAGTTGTCTTTGTGTGTTTTACAGTTCGAATTAGAATCAGACATGCAAATACACATGAACACCCTTTCAGATCTGCACAAAATAAATAAAGAATATATATATATATATATATATATATATATATTCAAGATACCAAGTAATTTTATATAAACTTGGTTTTTAATCCTATTTCCCAAATAAGCAAACAGACAAGAAAGTCAAGTTTGCGCCTGCAAGTAGTGCAAGTCCAAGGCAACTCGTGGTAAAGGAGGATAAAGCTCTGATCACTTTCCTTAGTATTTTTCCCTTAATGTAAACACATCCCCTTGCGGAGATGTATGATGCTAAACATTAAAGGCAATGGTGACTACCCATACCGTTTTCGACCTTTATTGAGGTCTCTTCAGTGGGAGCCAGACCTGAAAATGCTAAGAGTGAAGTAATGCAGAGCTCATCATGTATTTTACCAAAACAAGTTGCCACAAAGTGCTTTGACCTTATAATTATAAAATCTCATGATGAGAGATAGATGTAGAAAGTTTTTTTTTTTAACTTGGGTATATTATGTATTCAAGATACCAAGTAATTTTATATAAACTTGGTATTTAATCCTATTTCCCAAGTAAGCAAACAGACAAGAAAGTCGTTTGCGTCTGCAAGTACTGCAAGTCCAAGGCCACTCGTGGTAAAGGTAGATAAAAAAAAATAAAGGTGGCCAAGTTTATATAAAATTACTTGGTATCTTGAATACATAATATACCCAAGTTAAAAAAACTTTCTACATATATATATGTAAAATCACTGATAAGATACTAGTAATTAGATTAATCTGTATATAAATAGTAAATTGCGTTATATTAACAAAAGTATTATCACATCCTAGCAGAGATGCATATGAACTCAAATAGACAACATAAAACTGATATAGATGGCATTCTTGGATGATACGTATAAGGAAGATGCGCAAAAGTACCGTTCGGTTTGAACAAAAATGGTACAATCTTAAAATGACTTCGAACATTATAAGAAGTTTGTGCTTTATAACGGTTGAAATGGTATATGTTTAAATCTAAACTTGGACACTGCTCTACCGAAAAATATGCTTTGGAAAATGAACAGCGATACAGTCTGGTTTAATCGACTGAGGGAACCTGGATCGGGTGGTTCTACAGCGTAGGCTAAGAACAAGATCGCATTGTTCCACCTGTAAATCACGGTGATGAAAGTGTGATGATGCAGTAGAGGGAATGCCTGTTGTATAGTTCTAAATAACGCTGTATCTGACACTTCAAATTCTGCGGTAAATGGCCCTATTCCAGCAGGACAATGCCGCTTGTCACATAGCTCTAGACCTATGGATTAGTGTGAGGATAACAATGTGTCTCTAATGGACTTGGCCACTTCAGAGTGCCAGCTTAAAGCCTGTTGAACACACTTATGAAATGAAGAATGGAATTGTAAGAAAAATCCTTAGAGGTTAATATCTGACAAAACTTAGGACAGTCCTCTGTGAAGAATGGAGATTAATTTTTCAAGGAAACTTGTCAGAAATAAGGAAAAGGTTACCAAGTTAGCAAACTTGAAGTACACCTTAATAAAAAAAAAATCTTCGTCTGCATTTCTAGAGTGTTTCAGTACGTTTGGTATCAGAGTGTATGTCTTCTCTTACGTTCGTTAAAGAATTATTTTTCTTAAATCTCCTCTTTTACTTTTACGGTGTCGAGGTTATTCTTGGATTTCTCTACCGGAACCGTTACTCGGGAAAAGGGGGTTAGTCCCATGCCACCCGGTATGTCTTGTGTCTGTAGATGCGTGTTCACGGACCGGTTTGCCTGTTCTGGGGATGAAAATTGAGACTGGCTAACTCACCTTTAGTGGAAAGAGACCAGATAGAGGTTCCTCACGTCACTGACGGGAATCGAACCCAGATCTTTCCGACCAAAGGGCTTCGTCTATACCGACTGAGCTATGGAGGCTCTTCGTTAAAGAATTAACTGAGAAATATTTTAAGAAAAATGTTAATTCCAATAGCATGGTTCAATAACCACTAAAAAGTTGCCAAAGTGACATTTTGCGATTTTTGGATACTTCATTGGTTATGTCGGGCATAATGCCTGAAAGTAGTAATAAAGCATTCTTACCATTTTCTAAATCATGGACGCCATTCTAATACAGCTTGGAAGAAAGACGTGTCTGTTGGTGGAATGAGGAGAAAATTTATAATTCTTTTGACTGAACGTGAGTTAGCCATTTTATGTTGGAGGCGGTAGAATTCTCTTTGCAAACAGGTTAAATGACAAGAGAACACATCAAACAAAATACATTGGTATTGTGGCTGTGGCCATGGTTTCTTCAGCAGCAATCCTAAGCAATATTGTGAAAGACTGAATACCTCGCCGGTTGCCTTTTAGGAGAAATGAGTCACGAGAAAAGGGAAGGAAACATTGGATTTTTTTAAATATAATTGTTGAAGCAGTGTTAATAGCGAACAAGAAGAATTACAGATTGGCAGCAATTGTTGCATCGATGCCACTGTTATCAATTATTCTATAAATTGTTTTTTTTTTTTAACATGGACATCTCTATGTCCACGCTAAAATATGTAGCCCGTAAGAAAATTTCTAAACCAGAAGTAACCAGTTGCTTTAATCTAAATCTAATATGATTAATACTTAATATTTTTTGATACAAGAATAAATACCGAAATCCTCAGATGAATTATGTGATAACTCAAGCTGCACTATGCTGACTAACAAGGATGTTGAAATCTATATCGGCTGATACAACTCACGTGTATTATCACTATTTTGGTTATTTACTCGACTAGGGTGAATGTAACATTGTATTTCTGTGTTTTCATGACAACCTTCAGTTCAGCTAAAGTCTATTAAGAAACATGTAGCATGCATTCAACATTCCTTCGCAGTCTGTCGGCTGGAGACAGGCAAACTGAGCAATAATAAAGTATATTAAAAAAAAGTAGTATAAGGAGAATAAAAATGGCAAAAGGATCAGTTTGTTGGAAATATAAAGCATTCCATAATCAATATTTGGAGGATATTGACGGTAAAGTTTTCAATTAGATGTTCCCAACTCGTCAAACACTACGGGAACATGTAATTGAAAATGTAAATGCAAAGATAATATCGGACTTAAATATTCATACAGATAGAAGCCATCGAAAACATAATGTGGTAGACATTACTGTAGTTAAATAACATCATGCTTGCTTTGTTGATGTGACAATACCAGGGGATAGTCGAGTAGAAGAAAAAGTGCATGAAAGACTGACCAAGTATAGAGATCCGGAGATTGAAATTCAACGACATTGGAACAAAAGGGGAACAACAGTTTCAACCAAGAGCGATACCAAGTGCATTTATGAAAATTCTAGAAAAGTTGAGTCTCCCAGATATACACCATCTCAACTCCAGCAAACCACACCGTTAGGGACATCTCACATTTTACTACCAAGTGGATTCCTGAGCCTCCTAAGACTAAGGTCGGAACTGAACTCATGTACCACTCAAAGATTTGATTGATGTCCTTATATATTTCTAGTTGCTCTTTAACTGTGAACTCTGTTAATTCAATATAGAAATAATACTATAAATAAAGAAATAAATAAAATGTTCTTGGCTCAACTTTACAGATGTATGTCCCACGCCTTTTGTCCCAGCACATTTCGATGCTAAAACTAGTTTCCTTAACAAAATAGGAAACTACAGTCGACTACATACGTCCATGAAAGGTTAAAGGTTAACCGAGTGTGAAGGGTGTAAAAGCAGCTGCGTTTAGCATTATTCATAAAAAAAAAAAAAAGCGTACGAAGAGAACTCTCCGCAACTTGTTCTCAAGAAGGAAGGCATTTGGACTAATGGCGATGAAAGAACGTCACGCACCATTGACGATCCGTCGCTTCCTTTCTGTCGGTGCACGGAATTAGGGCAATATAAAGCGGAAAGTTTGAAATTCCGCTGGAAATTAACCAAATGCGCCGTTCAAACATTAGACGCAATAGAAAGATAGAAGAAATGTTTTAGAAACAGAAGCAGCTATTAGTAAGAACTTTGCGCCTCTTTACAAATAATATTTGTAAATGCTGATTACGCACTTGTCCAAACAACAGCAGTAGCAACGTTCCCGAAGTTATTCCGGTGTTGTGACAAGAATTCGAAGCAATCGGGACCGCTTCATTCACCGCGAAATGCTAACGATGAGAGAAATGTCAGTTGGGCTTCACTCTGAACTCACTCAAGCAGCAGAAGTTTGTCACGTTAAGTTTGTAAAATCCACTGCACTGAATTTTCTCACCATCTGCTGCTGTGCTGCATTGTGATGCCACCGAGAGTAAAGAGGGGGCGGAGTGGGGGATTTAATGGAAATGGTGTGACGGGAGGAGAACGGTTGTCTGTCATACCAACTCCTTTCGAGAAGACTTACCACAAAGTTTGTACAAAGTCGTCTCCTTCCAACCACGGAATTAAGTGCTGGCATATTTGATGAATATTTTAAGTACTGAATAAGGTTGTTGTTATTCTCTGTGTAGACTTCAGTTTTACGAAGTTTTCGTTGCATTAATAGTGTTCCTAATTGATTTCATTAAGTGAACCAATAAACTTCTCTTAATAATAATGATCTAATTAAAAGAGAGATAGAGAAAGATAGCTTTTGTAGATTTTTCAGATTTCGTTTTCTGCTACTAGGATTCTCCATGCTTCAGCTTCTCTGCTCAGAAAGAACAGCTGCTGTGATAGCGTCGTATAATTATGAACAGTGTTGTTTGCACGCTGTAAGTAATGAATAAATATCTAGAACAGAGAACCAGTACTGACTTTTTAACTAAGTTGGAAACAAGATTCCGAAATTACCAAATTAAAAAATCACGTCCAAGGAATGTCCAAATATAGATATATTTCGGGTTTTCCATTGGATTAAAAAAGCCGATTTGGATATCCGACAGCAATTCCAATAAAATATTTACAAGCTAAGCGTTTAGCACGAAACGCACTATGTGACCCATAATTAAAATAATATAATGCATATAATACAATATTATTTAATGCAAAATATAACATATATTTGACTAAACAGGATTACATCCTAATGCGAAATATGAACCTTAATTATGCGAATATAATAATTAATTAAAAATTAATTTTAATAAGAATGACAGTATAACAATTTTAGTTATTTTCATGAAATACTCGTAATATAAGTATAAAAATAACGATTATTATTATTATAATAATTACACAGCATAAGAAATTTACAAATGGCTTTACTATTTTCTTAATATTGTACTTGGGTATATTTTAAATGGGGAATGAGAAAATTATATTAAATAAACAACAAAAATTAATAAATACAACAATCATTGAAAAGTATAGTCAAAGAATACATTACTCTAAATTTTTATAGTCATATTGGTTTTCCTTTTAACTCCTGACATCAAACAGTAATCTTCCGGAACTCTGGGATCCATTTCTTCATCTGAAGATATCTCTCCTGTTGGAACTTTTCTCTTTACTGACATTTCCGAGGAGGCAGCGCCATAGTAAATGCCCAATTATGATAATTTTGGTAGGATCCCTAGTTTAAAATAATTATGAGTATTAAAAATATATGCTATTAAGCAGTATTACAAGTTAAGTAATGTATTTATTGATTATATTTTTACGAAAAAAAGAAAGAAAGAAACTAATTATAAAGAAATATGTCGTTTTTTTTTGTTCAACAAAATCTTCCAAAATATGTATGAAATTTTAAATTTCTTGCCTCGGGTCTCGATTCAGCTTCATCCACTTAAGTATCGACGGAGCCAGCCTTGCTCCGATGTTTGGTCGAGAAGAAATCGAAGTGAGAAAAAAAATATTTTCCGTACACTATTGATATGAATGCAGTACATTTTAAATCAGTAAATGTTTTAAGTAATTTTGTCGGTATGTTTGCAAGAATTTCCGTCTGTTTGCAAGTTGTCCTGAAAATCTGTGTGAACGTATTTTACATTCATCGCAATAATTTATAACTAAATTATAAACAAAGAAGCAAAATGTTGTGTACATTTCCATAAAATAACCATAGTGATAGGAATAATACGGAATAAGCACCATTTTTATGATTATCTACAATTACGTTATTCATTGCTTCCCAGAAAAGTTTTCTAAATGGCTTTTGAAACATATCCAAGCATCAATTCGTCATATTTTATCAGTTCTATTAGCTGCGGGCTCTTAAAAATACTTTGCTTTTTTCATGTTGATTGTCAGGAGATTTTTTTTTCATGCATGATTTTATTATTAATTATATATAACAAAAAATATGCAAATGAGCATATATCAGATGCAAACAAAATGACATTTCAAGATGATATAATAATATAAATTGAAAAAGTTCTGAATGAAAAAAATACAAAAAATTCAGTTTTCTGTTAGTTTTTTAAAAATCACATTTCTCTTATTTTAGAAAAATTAAAATTATAAGTTAGCAAACGCGATGCAAAAATAAATGAATGCCTGATAAGAGTGGAATAAAAATGTGTATTATGTTGTAGCTGTTTCATTGCACTTCACGTATTAGATATAACGACATTCATGTACTATATTTACAAGAAACGCAGATCGATATAAATTTTTTCCCGAGAATTTCGTCCGCGGAATTCCTGCAACAGAAGCCCTAAATCCAATCAGTCCAAAGTATTTGCAGTTTCAAAAGTTTAAAAATATTGAAACTTCTTTTACTTGTGTTTTCTGAGAAGTTTGCCCGTTTAGTTAGGATGAAACACATTTTACTTAAGAATAAAGAGCTAATAAGCTTCATTTCGGCAATGAAAACATTACTTAAATTAAGGGGATATTAAATCCCGCATAGTTTTAAAACCGAATAAGAAACTCAAAGATCAGAATCAGAGAGTTTCTTGCCGAATATAGTAAACTATAAAGTATCGGCGACACTAGCGTTAGCCAATGCAAGTGATCCTAGTACTTAGTACAATACCGGGCAGCTCGTTGCAAAGGTGATAACCTCCCTCCATAATGTAATAACAGCATACATTTCCTAGGAAATGTGTGTTTACATTATGGAAAATACCTAAGAATAGCGATCAGAACTTTACCACCTTTGCAACGAGCTGCCCGGTATTGTACTACGTACTAGGATCACTTGCATTGGCTAACGCTAGTGTCGCCGATACTTTATAGTTTACTATATTTGGCAAGAAACTCTCTGATTCTGATCTTTGAGTTTCTTATTCGGTTTTAAAACTATGCGGGATTTAATATCCCCTTAATTTAAGTAATGAAAAACATATTTCAGCGAGGACAAAACCCTGTCACTTAATGTGACACCTGCTAACTTTCACCTTCAGTTGAAAAGTCTTACTTGACATCGTCGATACCTATTAAATGATCTGTGGAGTGTGTATTCGCCATTTAGAAAGAATTTTTTGGCTAATCTCATTTGTGGTAATTTGTTGTAATATTTAATCCCTGGCTTCGCTAAAAGGGACGACAGTTTACATCCTATAGTAGATATTCACATAATATAGTCTCAAAGGCTTCCATTTGGCAAGTCAGGTAATACATAATGGAATACCTTATGAGAGTTCATTTGTGAAAAGTTATAATTCTCTAGCATGAGACTTCCTTGTATCGAAGAGAGAGTTATTGCCTTCTTAAGTTTTGCCTGTCCTTCAATGAGAACCAAAATAGTTCGAAATACCTTTCAGCCGAGTGAAACCTTATCAACGCACTAATAAAAAGATGATAATATTCACTATTTTCATTGCGTGCTCAACAATTTTATTTAAAGCCTCCGTAGCTCAACTGTATAGACGAAGCCCTTTGCTCAGAAAGACCTGAGTTCGATTCCCGTCCATATGACGTGAGGAACTTTTATCTGGTCTTTTCCGAGTAAAGGTGGGTCAACCGATCTCTATAAAGGTAGGGTTTTTTCACCAAAGAAACTCCGAATTTTCATCCCTCAAAACAAGCAAACAAGCTCGTGAACACACACACACACGGATCTACAGTCAAAAATACTTCAAAAAAATCCCTCATTGGGTGGGCTCCTAAGGGACGGATGAGGAAAACTGCGGAAATCCCAGTATTCTCGTTCTTATCTCAGACAGAGAGAGAGAGAGAGAGAGAGAGACTCCAACGACAGCCTTCTTGTATAAAAACATCTCAAACTTGATTCCCAGTTGCAGATAGTCAGAATTTAATCTGGCAGCAGTAAAAAGTAATAAATAAATAAAGCTAAATATTATTTGATCTTTTTGGTAAAGAAAAACTGCAATATGCGCAGCCTCGTATCGCAGTCCATGTTGACCACCGAAGACCACTTCGATGCCGTTGCACTGAACAAGTCATAAAAATTCCAAAAGTTGGAAATATCGGACTGATCACTCTTATTAGAAGTGATTCAAAAATGAGTAATTTTCTTTGTGGTGCGATCCCTCCTATGGGTAGTTGTTTCGCATTCTACATTCTGAGAGGAAGCCCTGACCTCCGATACTCGAAGATATAGATTGGTTATTTGATAAAATCAGATTAAAATGTATTATTATTATTATTATTAGCAGTTGTAATTTTTTTCATATGTCACGCCTTCTGAATATTCAGCTAATTAATGTAGTTGAGTTAAGAAGATTTATTCCTCCTATACGGATTTCGAGATAAAATTTGACTTATGAAGATTATTTAATTATTTCAATCCACTCACAATGGATAACTGGGATTTCATCTTCATCTTTTCCATCAACAACGAACAAGAATTAGTTCTATTTTCTTTTAAAAAGCAGACGAAGGGTGAATTATCGCGTCACAGCCATTGCCATAAACTGCTAAGCCTAATATATATAACGCCATCCTGAGGGGGAAATTTCGTGTGTGGTTACGGACATTGTGACGTCACAGCATGGCCCTATAGAAAGAGTCTCGGTTATTTGCCGTAGAATCGGTTTCCGTGCTGTGCCTACTCGTAGCATGTCTGAAATGAGCACATCTCCTTCTACTTCTCCTACTAATACTCATTTACTCCTTTGAGAAGACGGAAAGCGAGAAAAAGAGAGACTTTTCCTTCACTTTCTCAATGCAGTATTACGAAGACGCACATTCATTTTTACTCCACCGTCTCATTCCACGCTGTCCAAAAGATCTTGCCTTCATGAAAACCCCTGGGGGTACATAGAAGATGGCTAGCCAGTGAGACAATCGCTGAATAGGCGTAGTCACGCTCAGTGGCCAGATCATTCTCGCTGTTGCTTATTCCAGTTATTCGGGCCTTGGTGTGTGTGTGTGTGTGTGTGTGTGTGTGTGTGTGTGTGTGTGTGTGTGTGTGTGTGTGTGTGTGTGCGCGCGCGCGCGCACTGATCAAAAGAAGTGCAATTGGCGCGCCAGGCAAGCTAACGTTTTGTAAGTGTGTCGTCTTTCACGGCAGATGGAACAGAGAGAAAGATGGACACATCAAAAGACTTCTAAGTGGCGGTTTGTTAGGATTTTTTTTATCATTACTAAAGGCCTCTTGCTGTTCAACCTTTAAAAGCCTGTGTGTGTGTGTGTGTGTGTGTGTGTGTGTGTGTGTGTGTGTGTGTGTGTGTGTGTGTGTGTGTGTGTGTGTGTGTGTGTGTGTGTGTGTGTGTGTGTGTGTGTGTGTGTGTGTGTGTGTGTGTGTGATTTTGACATATCGACAAGGAAAGTTAAGTAGCCCAGTCGTAAAAGTTCCAACAATAAACGAAACCATATCATCAAATACTGTTGAAATCAGGTGACATTTCTAACAATTAATAAATTTCAACAAAACATATTCCAGTTTGACAATCATGTCACAGCGAATACTGTTCGAAGTGTTGAAATATCCATTATTTGACAAGCGTTTTATGTTTTGAAATGAATATGTGGAGAAAAACAGAGAGATGATTTAGTACTACTGCACTAACTGACATATTTCATCTTGAAGGATGTACTGACCATAAGCTTCTGCTACAAATGGATAAACGCAGCAAAACATTAGAAAAAGAGTTCGATGAATTCTCTTTAGACAACGTGTACATCTGTAAAGATAAAATTCTCCTTTCAGGAATCACAGAGAAAATACACGGCGTTTGTTTAATATTATACCTTAATGATTCTAAACCTTATTTTTAATTAAATGAGTATATATTGAGCTGTGTTGTACTGAAACAAGCTAATTTATGTTATAATTTGCATAGTGAATTGCAAACCCTTCACTCACGAGAAATAATTTTTTTTTACGAAATTAATGTTTGCGAGAATTTATGTTTCGAAATCTGCTAGTGCACACTCTCTGCTGTACCAAGGATGAACAGTTGCAAAGAGTAAAATTGAATGAACGGTCTAAAATAAACTTGTTATTCAGTGAGCATGATTTGGTCACGTGTAGAATGATTGATGGATGTAGACAATATGAATCCATGTCAGCTTTAATTGTCAATTAACAATCATAAGTTTAACAATTAACAATGCTGTGCATCAAACAACTCTCAGTTGATAGATAAATTTGCGCTTCAACTCTTTCACCTCCTACGTTGTTGATCACCACACAAATATGTCAACATTTAAATTTACTTCTTCTACATCGTCCGTTCATATCAATACCTGAATGAAAGCTGGTGATGCACAGTAGAAACAACCAGAAGACTTGTTACAGCGAAAATAATAAGATAAAGCTTTTATTACAACCAAAAATCGAATCTTTATTCCACGTGTCGTGCTTTAAAAAGCAAAAAAATAAAAAAAAAAACGGGGGGAGGGGACTCTCGTGTAGTACACGAGACTTAATATATGGAATATTGGCTACCTCTGAATTTGACTGCCTGTATCTGAATTAAAGTGCTCACGTTTGGAAAAGCTTCCGCTGCACAAACCACGCCTTGATGAAAATGGACAAAGACAAACGGCAAAGGTTTTGCGATGCCTTTTACGTAGTAATAAAACATCCATTTTCAGTTCCCGAGAGATCACGAGAACGTCCCACAATGCTGGAAGTTACTGATTCACTGAGTATTAAATGGAAATTAAAACAAAATGGACGAAACAATTAAAAAAAAAATCCATGTGCATAATAACGACTTATTATTCGTCATTCAATTCTGTCTGATTTCTCAAACAATAATTCCTTTTTTTTTCAGTTAATTTTGAACAACATTCAGATCTCTAGACAAGATGAGATTTCTCTTCTTGGGATAATTCTAACGTTTCTTTTTTGACATCAATATAATATAATATAATATTATAAATATCGCTTCCTCATCATTCAAGAAATTAGATTTTCTATTTCGCTCGAGGCATTACTGTGCTGGTGAACGTATAACTTGATACGAATCACAAATCCTTCAAACCATTGAATACGCTCCTAACACTTGGAATGGTGCCACCAAGAGCTTCCGAAAATAATTTACTCAGTACAGAAGAGCGCAATTAGGTTGATAAATGAGCCATGTCTCGCCAATTCATCTCTCTCTCTCTCACACATGTAGACGTTCAGCTTTTGCTGCTTGCATTTTCTTCAAATATTTCTACGGTCTCTGTTCATCGGAATTGAGACCGACAATTCCCCCAGTCCCTTCCTAATCTAATAAACCACACGCAGAAGCTCTTCAACATCCATTCCCAATTCAGCTTCTGTTTTTCAGAAAGTATTCAAAAATAGCGGAGAATTAAGTCTCTTCGATTCATTGATTTCAACTATTTTAAGCCTAACAAAGTTCAGCGTATATTTTAAATTTCTAGTATGGTACAGTCCAGGTCATTAATAAGTGTTTTCAGAATTGTTAAATGACCTGTAATATTTGAAATATTCTTTACGATAAACAAAGAATATCTTCTAGAGTGGGGGAGGGAATCATGTTTTTGTGTTTCTTTGTGACCTAAGTTACTAGATGGGCTTGTTGTAACTTAGAATTGCTGTAACCTAGCTATGATTACCATTACGTATACATTAAATAATTCATTAGAGTTATCGAATATATTATGTATACATTTCAGTAATTCTAATGAATAATTGAATGTATTCGTAATGGCAATCAGATTCAGCTGCCAACTGTCAAGAATCACTTCTCAATTTAAAGGCAACGTACATAAGTTTTGTAGAAGAGTCTTCAATGAAAAAAATAAAAGTTAAAGGATCGCCAGTATTAGCACATGAAAATAATAAAACCAAATAACAATAATTATTGTTCATATATTCTTAGCACGACCAGCTTCACGTACTTTTTTTGGGGATTACTCTTTTTTTCAGGGCAACATACGAATAAATACATTAAAAATCAGTTAAAAATAAAGCTCTTACAATGATAGACACAACAATACTGCACGCGTTAATGATACTAATAGTTGAACTAAACTGGCTGATTTTTAACATCGTACGCATATTTCTTCTGAAGATTAGGTTTTAGTATGTTTCAATTTATTATTTTTATGTGGTTAATAAAAATAATCATTTAACACGAATTCAAACCATAGAAACCTAAGAGAAATAATAAAAGTTCCTATGAGGGTAATGAAAATAATATAAAAGTATTTCGGTGTCAGGTTTTATTGACTGATGCTCAATCACTGCCTGCTGTAGAATACAACAGTTATCCGCATTCGAATGGTTTTCTTCTAATATATTTACAATAACGATATTTTCTCAATTACTGGAGAATTTATCCATAACAAATGAAAACAAAAAGCAGTGTATAATGCTATATCATTAAAGGAACAATTTTAATTCATGCAAATGGTATTAGGAGCAATACATCGGATTTGATGGAATGTAAAAAAGTAAATGGTTAACAACACCAAGAGTTACAGTAGTGTCTGTTCAGGCCTAACAGTATTTGCAATTTCTACGATTTCTTATATATACACATCCTAAAAGTGGTTTTATCTTTCTTTTTATTTAAATTTGTTGTCGTATCATAAAATTTAAATGAGACACTCAAGAAGCAGTAGTAAAATCACTTTTCCAAAGAGAAACGTATTTGCATGAAGTGGAAAACGAGAATCCGTCTCTGATCTAAATTGAAAATTCTCGAAATTTCCTCGCTGTGCCAGAAGTGTATTTGGCTGCCAAATCCGATTCCCGAAAATCCAAATAATATCCCAAAGACCCCATAAACTGTCTTATAGGGCGATATTTCGATTTTTTTTATGAGAGAGATTCAAATAAACAAGATTTTCCACTCGAGGTAATTTGCAGCCTTCGACCTTTGAAAATAAGCGGTGATTTGAAGGAAAAATTTATACGAAGCTCAACTGGGAACAAAATTCACATTCAGACAATCCCCTCTCTCTCTCACTCACTCTCTCTCTCTCTGAATATCTTGTACTTCACAGGAGAACGTATACGAATTTTGTTCCTATTAATTCACTACAAAAAAAAAGTTAAATCAAAGGCGTCTAAAACGCACTCTCATAACTAAATTATGATCTTAAATTAGATCCATTAAATATTCTAATTTATCCTTTTCATCGGAAATATTATCTATCTTAGCAGCAAAACACAACAAAGGTAACTGTTTGCATTCTTCGCATTATTTTAGCAGCAAATAGTTATCTTTTGTGTCTTGCCGCACACCTAGATAAGATTTGTTTTCCTACCGTATCACACGATCGAAATCCGGAACGTTACATTTCTAAATATTCTGGAGTAATTAATAATACAATGCTCGTGGCGGTATAAAAAGCGAGATAAAGAAACACCTCGTGTAAAGAAGAACAAAATAATGAAAGTATTTATTTTAATGTTATTTCGTTCGTAGTCGCATTCCACTGACTTTTCCAAGTCTGCTTCCTCCAGAAAGGAATCTATAAATAACATTAATTTACTTGTTTATCGGCTAAATACCCTTCCTCTTATTTAAATAATGATGACAAAAAGTTAATTTCTTTTCATTTCGTTGGTCGTGTTTTTTTTCTCCTTCTTTCTATACATATTTCATTAGTTCTTTTGCCAACATTTTTATTCATTAGCAATTCACTGCTTTATCGTCTATTTTCTCCCGATGTTTACCAGTCTAAAACTACATGGTTAGATGAAGGACTGATTAATATTTAATTTTATGGCACGTGCGACTTTCTCTTACACTAAATGACATTTACTTCTGTTATTAAGTTATTCCATACGCGGATATATATGGGCCAAAGAAATAATAAAATAAATAAAGGAAAAATCTTTTCAGTGACTCATTAATGTTAATATACTAACAAAAGTGTTGCTCGTCAAGATTTGTTAAAAGCATCTCCAATTGTTCTTAAAATTTGGTGATGCCAGTTCATAACTTTAATTGAAGATTTTATTTTTTTTAAAATTACGCACGGAGGAAATTAAACATAAAAGAAGGGCGCCATCAAAAAACACTCACAAAAAGACAAAATTCAAATTAACGAACATAATACAAAATATAAAGAATATAAAATATCATTGAAACTGCTGACCTGTTGTGTACGTGGACACGTACATGACAGGTCAGCAGGTACACGTACCTGTCGTGTACGTTAAGGTGCTACATAAGAATATCTAGACCTGAATCTCTGAGAATTTCCGCTCTTTCTGTCCGAAACTTGTGAGGCGAACTTGTTAATTAATTAGCGTATGATGATACAGTGGCCGTGAAGCCCCTACGAAGGACTAGGGCACCTTTCATGAAACCAATAGCTATTGATTGTAATGTATATGTATGTGGAAGTTGCGTGTATGTTCTCCTGTCTGGTTTGTCTCCTTTGAGGGACAAAAAAGTCGAGTTTCCAGGAGAAAATCCTCCATCGCCGTATAAGACTGGCTAATTCACTATATGAATGAAAACACTTGATAAGGGTTCCTCATATCACAGACAGGATTCGAACCCAGTTCCTTCCAACCAAAGAGTTCGTTTTAACCAAGAAGGTCCAGAAAAAAAAAGTCTTTGCGTACTTAACAAATTCTCCTTTCAGATTTTTCTAATCCACCACATACGTCATTTTAACAGAAGTGCTTCTACAGTGGAGAGAATATAATCTAGTCACCTGCGACATTAATTAAACTCAATCTTGCATTTTTTTAACCCTTTTATTTCTAGGGGTTTCGGTGAATAACCACCTTTTTGAAGTTGATTTCCTAGCAACCCAGCGGTTTCTCAGCGTAACCGAAGCTTTTTCTTCTTGGTAATCAAAGGGTTAACGAAATGTTCTCTGTTACTGCAGCCAGAAAGCGAAGATGGCTTTGGTTCGCACTACCTGCGTTTGAATATGAAGAACATTGTAAGGGCTTTTTCAACCAATGTCGTGTTAATCAGCTTCACACAGAGGTTTTCTTTTCCTGAAATTCGAGTTTTCTCCCGGCAAATAAACCAGCCTAAGAACACAATCTATTTGTATAAGACACTTGCCCTGATAGGCATATATAAAGATGAAGATTACATTTTTCAATAATCTCGACAATTCTTAGTAGAGAAATCAGGCAAGTGGAACTAAGGTCATGAGGCCAATACTTGACATTTTGCTTAAGTGAAAGCCTAAGTATCGTAAAGAAAAACCCTGCCGACTTCGTCCTAGAAAATCTAACCGATCTTCAGTTGAAAAGGCTTTCTCACAAGTAGACTGGTTTCGAAGTCAGGTCTTTGTAACCAAAGAACAAGTATTATAAATATCTTCATGACTGCATTCCGATGGAGCTGGCATAAAAAATAGTATCACGTACTTGGTTTTACTTTCGTTCATCTATATTTCCTGAAATATTACAATCAACAAATATTGAAATTATTAAAAACATTATTCTTTTTAACCAACTTTCAACACATTCTCGCATTGAAATTCTACAGGTCAAAGAACTTTTGTTTTGAATTAGCAAAAAAATTGCTTTCATAGTCTTTTCCGTCTATTAATGGAGGAATAAATTTCCATGAAACTTATTTTAAATATTAATTAGCATTCACCAATAAACGCGTAATGTTTTTGGTTGTTTTAAAAAAAAACAATCCAATAAATCAAGCTACTAACTGTGAAATACATTTTTGTAGCATCGGCATATTAATAAATGAAGTTTTTCATCAAACGATAAAAACCATGTTACAAGATTTTCCGCATTCATCGTAATGCAAATGACTCTCCACTGCAATGGCGTGAACACGTGACGTAAGGCTGTGTAAATGTTAATTTTCGACCTTCGATGTTATATCAGCCAGTTGCAAACAATACGAGTAACGCCAGGGCACATATTGCATTTCTAATATTCGACTTTAATATCAGGCTTGTAGATATTGTTGGGAAGCCTGCAGGCAACTTGTTATCGTGGAGGAAGTCACTGTTTTTTTTCTTCTTTTTCTGTTGTTGTTTTAATGTTTCCTACGGAAATTACCTCTTGAAACACGAGTAGCAAGGGGAAGATACGGAACTTTTTAGCCGAATCGATTTTATAACTATTGCTACGGTTCCTGATCTCGTGTTTGAATATTTTTAGTCAGAACTGCAATAAACTGGAAGAAAACTTTGATGCCTACTGAAGGAGTTTTATAATCAATAAGCGGAGTTGTGTCGGAGTGGATTGCAATGAAATGCTGTAGGCAAAACTAACTCGACAGTAGATTTTCCGATGGAAATACGTCGAAGCTCAGAAACAAAGCTAAAGGGAGCAATTTCAGGATGAAGTTCAATCATGCACACGTTAGTAATTAGCTTATTACTAATTATATTGTTATAATGGAAGTCCCGGATGTGTGCTCCCTGCATGAAGCACACATTCGGGATTTGGATCAGATTCTCAATGAATCTATACCCACTTACCCCTACGTTCTATGCAATCAGTATGAACCACACAAGTCATATCCTCAGGCATGGGGATGTCCTCCTCAGAGTCGTATCCTCAGGGCTGTCAAAGGAAAAGTGATTCATATCCAAAATAGGGGACAGAGGAAGACTGGGATGCAGCTGAAGAAAACTGGCAACAAAATGTATACCAGTATAGAAAACACGCCATATTTTAGATTTCCTGGGAGTTTAAAAAAAAATGTGACATAACTACGTGGTAGCTAATCTACTAGGTATCCGAAATATCTGGAAATAGTAAATAATTTGGCAGCTGGTTTATTACGCGCGTTTACCACTCGTGTGCGAGTTATATTCTTGGCTGTTTTGAATCAAATTTGTTGATTAAATATAAGAATTCATTATACAAGCAGAATATGTTCTGTTGCTGCTTTTGCAGATTCCACCTCGAAAACGACAGGAGCTTGACAAAGCAAAAATTATAAACATTTCTCAAATAACCTCCTGTTTATCGATCGAGGTAGCTAAGAAACTGAATAATAGGTAAGTCTACTACGATATGTTTGAGAAAGTGCTGAGACTAAACTCTTTCATTGAGATCCACCCCTTATGAGTTCTTCTTCGTCTAAACTGATCTACCAGAGGTCGTCTGGAAGTCAATTCATTTTAATGTCACCACCAACCACCAGAGAGCTCTTTTAAAGTCCTTAAGTGTTTATCTTATTGTGACCTGCCATCTTTCTTGTTCCGACTGAGATGCCGAAGATTAATGTCACTGTACACAGGTCATCCATCAGTCTTCATTTTTCTTCCACCACGTCAAGCGCACTGCAACACGTCCATGCGCATGTGTGAGTGACGGAGTCCGGATCTGTTGAGCGTGAAGTTTAAAGACAGTTAAGAATTATTAGGCAGTTGCTACTTCTGCTTATCTCTTGTCGTGCGTCTTAAGTCCGTACGTCAAGAGGCGGGGGGGGGAGTGAGACCGATCTCAAGAGGGGACAAAGAGAGATTAACCAATGTATAACCTCCTTCTCTTAACTACACCATTTTATTTAATCCCTCCCTTTTTTTTTTTTTTCAAGACAGACAGGATACGACTTACAATCTGAACATAATAATCGTACTCAATTCGACCACTTTTTCATACGAGGAAGAAAAATTTTATAAGCCGCTAGTGTACAAACGAACCCCTACTCAAGATGGAGGTGTCACGTGATTCTTTTGTGGCCTATCCCAATAAAAGCCGATCACTTTCGTCCGTCAACCAAGTGACATTTCTTAGATACATCCTTCAACAAGCCGCTATTTCTTGTTCTTTTTGGCCGTTATTCTTTGTTCTGTTACCAGCACACGCGCGCCCGCCGGCGCCGTCATGGCAATGTCAACACAGACAATATTTTAGGATACGGAGGAAGAGTGGACACTATAAAAACACACCTTCCATTCTCCCGTCACAGTGTGTGTGTGTGCACGCTTCTTTGTTTATTTGTTGTTTGTTTTCGTATGTGAAGCCTTTCTTTGTGTTAGTGCCATACCGAAAGGAAGATGTGTGTGTGTGTGGATGGGGTGAACGAGACAACATATAACGGCCGATTTTTACGAATCCACAACAACTGAGTTCATTTTTTATTCTTCGCTGTCATTCTGTTGCATTTTCAATTCTGTGATTTATCAAAACTGCGCAGCAAAGTTAACATTGATCGTCAATTTCCTCGAGTATTTTTATTTTTTATTTCTCTCTCTCTCTCTTTTACATTTTTTATTCTCTCTTTGGTCACTGTTCCTTGCTCCTTTCTTTGTTGTTCTTCACCATTCTTTCTTTTATGCGTTTTCTATTCCCTTTGATTTCATCTTTCTTTCCATTCTGTTGTATTTTAGCCTTTTTAAATCTTTGTGTTTCGTATTTTATCTCTCTTTTTTACAAAACACACATCTAGAATTTGCATTCCATTGAAGAAGCGCTTTTTCATTACTTTACTATTATAATTGTTAATTTAGTTAGATTAATTCAACTAAAAATGCCCCTTAATGCTAATCCATTTTACTTGGTGACTTTCGTATCCCTTGGCTTCGGCGTCACTTTCGTATACCGAAAACGGCATGATCCAGAAGTTCTTGTACATGCCATAATTCCAGAACGTTTTAAGATAACATCATGGAACTGCATGTGTATGAAGTACGTGTTATCCTCATACTGATCACGTGTTTCTAACTGCACGCACTAATTCAACCGCGTTTTGGCAAAGCTTTTATCTTATTGCGTTTAGAGTTCTCTACACGTTTCGACATGTTTTAGAAGAGCAACACCAGAGTATTAAATCTTGCATGAAACTTAGTAAGACGGATGGCTTGTGAAGTGCTTAGAAGTACGCAGCAGTCATTGCAATGAGATAAAGACGCTACCTAAGACCAACAAATAAATAACAAGAAAATCAGAAAGTGCACACTCTTTTAACTACGACTGTTTTTTTATTATTATTATTTTTTTTTTTAATTTCTTTGACGATAAAAGAACTGCGTGACACAAATATTCCAATTGTTACAGGCAATCAAGTAGAAAGCATCTGAAGAAATTGCCAAATAGAAAGAAAAGCATCTCTGGTCTTATTTCTTCAGTTCAATGAGCTGAAGAAATTGCTGCAAAATATAAGTATTTCACAATCTCCATATTCTTCAGATGTAGCTCCTTTCAATCTCCTTCTATTCCTACAGTTTGGAACGGCAAAAGGTTCAAGATTCTTGAACTTTGTGAATCTTGTGACATATTTCTGTTCCCAAAGCGGTGAAAGTTTTTTTCTTAATTTGAAAAACTAAATTGATTAGTTAAAATAATAATAATAATAATAAAGGGGGAAGTGAGACAAGAAATGGTGTCATCCCATGAAACTAGGAAGTGTGTGTGTGCTTCTTGAAATAATGCCGTCGCTGGAACCACCAATGCATAATGTTCAGGAAAAGCACATTAAATGATAATATTAAATAGAAATTATATTTTCGTTTATTCGCATGTCTCCAGATTTTTAGATGTTACTTTTACTCAATACTTTCTGTTTCACAGATCTTCGTATTACACCTTTATCTGTGATTTATCATCTCCATCCAGGAGGTTCACGATCGTGACTCTCTGGTCCCTTCTCCTATTTTCTTTTGCTCTCTGCACACAGTCCAGAACTAGCTGCATTGCATCTCAGTAACCCATATACAGGGTGGCCCAAAATGAACCTACCAAGTTTAAATCCAATTTTAAACTTTACCGACTTATTATAGCCATCAAACACAAATGGCTTGATGGCTATAATGTGTCGGTAAAGTTACTTTTCTAATTATACCAGCTAATTGCAGAGAAAATTGGATTTAAACTTGGTAGGTACATTTTGGGTCACCCGTATATACTTTGTATTTTTTCTTCCTGAATTCTTGTTTTTGTTCTCCTCCCAAGCATTCCTGAAGCTTCACTTGGATTTTCTCTTCTAGTGGCCACGTGCCGGGTAATACGATTCGTATTGCTCCATGCACCTTTCCTTTGTTGTTGCGGTTCGGGTTACAATGCATGGATGAAGTGTCACGTGGAGGTTCGTTCGCCGCTTTCACGTTGCTACCCCCCCCTACAAACTACCATCAATTTGAACACGCTTTACGACTTCCAGAAAATGCTTACTTTTCATTTATCGCCGTGTTAATATTCATCTGACCTTGGTGGGGTGGGGGAGGAGGATCGGTGTGAAGGAATGACTCCGGTTCTTTTTTCTTTTCTTTTCTTTTTTTTTTTTTTAAGAGATGCACCCGCGGGGAGTTCTTGATGGAAGTCTCATTAATCCTTTATAACACGTACGAACGTTAAAAATTAACCTTCGCTGTAAAAGGGAATGCAGCGGGTGGGTAGGGGGGGTTGTCGACCTCGAGTGGCAGTACATTAATTTATAACCGCATGCGCTGGCTTCGGTATCTGCAGCAGTTCGCCGCCAAACGCAACCGGAAATTATCGAAGTCGCGATGACATTATGACGGATCTATGTAGGGATGCCTTCCGATGTCAGTAACAGTATGGCGGTGGTGGCGGGACGGCCATTTGTCACGCCGATCAGCAGACAGGAAAGTGATTTAGAGAGATCGGATGACAGACTGTGGTGCACTTTACTGATGTATGTCGCCAGTCACGGAGACTAAAACTCCAGAGATTATTTGGCCGTCCACCCTATATCTCCATCTTTCCATCTGTCTTCTACTACCTCTCTCTCTCTCTTTCCCGAAGCATGCGAATAATCACACAGTATGATGTAACTATAACCAATGAAATCGCAATGACGCATTTCCAAGTAATTATCCAATTCGTGTCGTCCAATTTAACGTGCTGTACAATTACTATGACAAGCAGCGATAAATGCCACGTTGTGCTAAAATTTCTCTTCCTTTGCGGTTCGCTTAATTGCTTTTTAAAAGATTCCAGACACAAAATTCAACAGTGATAGGCCATTACAAACAAATACTAGTGAAACGATGGAGCAAAAAAACTGTGCTAAGCGTGTCCTGTACGTCCCATCCATTTGATCATCCTGCTTACTAACAAACAGATGAGATGAGTTCCCGAATCAATGGTAATAAACTCCGTCCATATGAGATGACACATTTAATCAGAGGCTGATGTTAGATGACAACAGAAAGATTGGATGTATTCATAGACGGACAGACGTAACTTGTTACCAGGAGAGACAGACACACACACAGAGAGAGAGAGAGAGAGAGAGAGAGAGAGAACAAGGAGGAAGGAAACACAAGAAATAAAATATAGAGAAATGAAAGAAAGAAAGAAAGAACCAGCGAAACACAGACAGAAACAAAGAGCGAAAGTAAAATAATAGATGGAAAGAGTGAAAGAAATAAAGAAAAAGGGAGAGAAATGTTTGTTATCTATTCCTGTACGAACATCGAATCGGTTAAGCAGCCGCTTTCCGATAACGGACCCAAGCTCCGATCTTGACACATAACTGTCGACACGCGACTCTGTTACTGCCCCTTTTGTTGTAATCTTATGACCGGAATATCTCGAGCAAAGAACTCCTCCCATACGTTTCTGAAATCATTGTGTTTTTCTCTCCTAGACACTCCCACGCGCGTGATGTATCACGTGCGTTCTTTTACACACAATGGTTTTCTGTCTGTGTTTACGAATTGCATTTTGGAAATAAGGCGCCATCCAAGAAATTGGTTCCCATGAAATCTTTGATGAAAATCCTGAGAAGGGATTCTACTTTGAGTTGGAATGACAAAGGTAGGAACGTCAAAATAAACAAATCTCGAACTACCAAACACCCAAAGAAAATTGAGTTAAGGAGTAGAAACTGTATTAAGAAAGAACTTCATTAGAGGCAAGTTGAAAAGAATTCATACGTGACATTATGAATAAAATATTCTCATTCTTGCCGTTATTAATAAAGCATCAAGATAAGCAAAAAAAAATAATAATTGAATTTAAACAGATGTACATGTGCTGCCATCTATAGAGTTAATTCAAAGTTATTTTAATTTTTGTTAATTTCCATCATCATATCAATAGATCCATAAAAAATTCTACTGCAATATTTACTCTGCAACATCACTTCCTGACAACATGACTCTTCAACTCTCTAGTGTAGTACCAAACGTTAAAACATAAAAAAGAAAAAAAAAGGCAACACCAGCAAACGTCAAGAATCATGAATGTAAAAATATATTTTACATTCATGATCCAACGAAAGGCCTTTTCTAATATACTGTTTGTGTAATGCTGCCACAGACGGGTCCCAGAAGACGACATGTTAAAAAGGCGATGTGCTAAGATGCCGTAGGTCGTTATATTTCCATACGGTAGGGTAGCGTGCCTTGTTTCAGAGATTTCGTGCTTGTCTAGTCCTTGTCTTTAAATTCCCACCGCGTCTTACCACTTAGGGTTTCAATATCAAGCCACGCGTCCGCAGAATATATATGCGTTCTAAAAAGGGACTTGTAGCCGGCAGACGAACCGATTTCCTCTCGTGAGACCTCAAAGCGAAATCAAAGTCGCGGAAATATATGGTCGACAACAAAGCCCTTTGCTGTTTATGGACTGCGGGAAATCCTCGAGTCTCCGCTGTCGGCCCCTACGGGCCGTATGGAATCCTGCTCAGTGCCCACAGATCTCTGCTCTCTCCCTCTCCCTCTCTCTCTCTCTCGATCTGCGATTTATGAAGGCTGCTATCTGAGTCATTTCTATTTATCCCCTAATTTAAAGCCCATTGTGGGTTCGGGTAGGGGGATATGACATCTCATCAATCGTTCCAATCTCTTTCTCCTTCTTACGATGTCCTCCAGGACGTTACGGGATGAGGAGGGAGGTCGTATTAAAGGATGAGTATTCCACTCACATACCTCAGTATAGGAGAGGCGACAGCGTCGAAAACCCGGACGTTGTTTTCCTTGGATCCGCTGATATTTATCGGTCAGATAAGATTGGAAAAGAAGTGGGTGCATTCAAATAGAAGCACAAACGCTACCCACTTTCGTGAACGTGCTAACACCTACTGGTGTCTTGCCACAATAAACAGCTACTTTTAAGGTTTAAGGGTGATTGTGTTGTCTGAAAATGGTCAATAGCTTCTTTGAAACAAACAAACAAAAAAAATAGCCATGACAATCGTAGGTCAGTGGAGTAGTCAACTGAACGTTCGTTTATTATTATATTTTTCCCCGCCCTCCACTGTATTGTGAATGGAAATCCTTCAGCTAGTGCTGTTGCAATGCGAACCGCTACTATCTTATAGGAAGTATAAGCCATCCTTGGGATTAAGATCGCATTATTAATAGTCGCCCTATAAAGAGAAAGATTATATTTCTCAGTCTGTGGAATCTACTTTTCTAACAATGAACTCGGTGACAATAGAACAGTTGTTTTGATTGTTGACTCTGTGACAATGGAACATTGCATTCTGTATATTGTGTATTGAATGTATGCAAACCACGCTATTTACGATTACAGTGTTTTGCTCTTAAAATTCTAGTCGAAAACTATTCTAAGTTGACTTAAGAGTTCCTAGAAATTGAGTATTTTACACTGATACGTTTTTGACCTTACAGGTGTGTTGTTAATGCTATGCATTTAACGCTCTGTTAAATAACAAGAAAGAAAGACACTGATCAAACAAATGCGTCAACGAGGCGTACAGCAAGAAGCCAACGATACCCGAAAGTTAATTCTGTCTCAGAAATACACCAGCGAGGGGGAAGAATACAGGGATGACATTTATCAGAAAGCTTCAGACTCAGTGACTGTGGACAAACCCATTTCGTACTTTCCTCTCCGTCATAAGCACTTCAATTGGAACTCTCCATCCTTTAATTCCCTGGACATGCGAGACTGTATGAGAGAAGGCGGTAAAGCAACAGCCGCATAGTTGTGAATAACCAGTTTCGATATTTGTTCCCAATTACTCCCTCAGGCTTAACGTCAAAATTTCGACGCTCCTGATTACTGTTCAGCGCTATGGTGAGCATTAGACTGATGAGAGCCGGGAATATGCACTCTCCCCGTACGGTACCGTTGGCTCTATATATCAACGCACGGAGTAGAAAAAGAAAAAAAAAAGTGAGCTATTTATATATCATCCATGGTTCTCCATCGAGGCAAACACACAGCTGCTGTCGACAGACAGGTTCGTTATTAACCCCCGTCACAGATCGTCGATGTGGCCTGTAATGGCGAAAGAAGCTGCACGCTCTATAAGTCTTCCCTATGAGTCCTCTTAATCTCCTCAGTGTCCCATAAAGAGCCAGATTTAACGGAACGCTGTCGAGCCAGCTAATATAGTATCTGGCGTTCTACGTACGGACAGCGGCAAGATGCGAAACACGAGCGTCGTTTCAGGCTGAGCGAGATGGTGATAGAGGAAACAATTTGCAACTATGAAGGGCGGGATGGGAGGGTTGGAATACGGGGTAGAACTTCGGGGAAGAATCTAGTTTAATGCACGAAACGCTAATGGGTCTGATATGCATGTGAAAATGGTTGATAATAAGCTCGCGCTGCTAGGGAAAAAAAAAACCCATCCCGTCACCTGGTTCGTCTATTTCGTCCTTCATATGCAGAACGGAACTACTTCGGGTAGCGTTGTCGGACTGATGTCACTGCCCGATACACGAAACAGTCATTATCGTCCTGTAAATTAAAATGCCAGACTTAATTAATGGAGTGATTACATTAGAGTGAGGGAGTGCAATGCGCGCTTATCCCAACCTTTGGACTATGACAGTAAATGATACGAAGACTTGCATCAAATGAAATCGTTTACGATATTACAAAAACTGCGTTGCTTTTTAATTCGCAGAACTGGTGATTACTCGTTGTTTTCTATCAGTAATCCCTAAGTTCATTTCTCGAATATCATCGAACATTTATCGGTTTTGAGTTGTTCCATTTACCTACTTATAAAATTTATGCGTTTTTTGGAATAACGGCTTCACACAGGTAAGAGAAAATTAAATATAATTTATTACTCATATTTCGCTCAATATGTCACGAGCTTCTTTCATAGAGAAGAAAGAAAAACTGGTAACAATATCTACATTGTGAACACATGAACGAGTCATACAGCATGCGCATATTATCACGTGTCTCGGTCTCAGTTGTACAGTAGGAGGAAACACTATTAGAAATCACAGAAGTGGGAATATATATATAAAATTCATTAATTCAAAAATAATAAATAAATAAAAATATAAACAATTAACAGCAATCACTTCTCAAAACTTAGAAGGAACGAACCTTGAGAATCCAAAAGTCATAATCTTGATATTCTTCGATTCCAATCATAGACCGGTCTGTCCAAAGTAACAGAGATGAGAGGAACAAGGTTTTTGATAAACAACAGGCAAAGATAAAAGGCGATAATGTATCTTTGATGGGCGGTAAGAAATGTGACAACTTCCGGGCTGGTCTCAAGGTGGTATATAGAGTATATCTACGAAGGACCTTCGTTGTTTGTTCAGATGTTCTTTTAAGGTAGGATACGCTGATCCTTTAAACATCAGATTGCAATCTGATGTTTAAAGGATCAGCGTATACATATACAGCGTATAAAATATACACGTCCTGGGAAGTGTGCTGTGCATTATGGGATACCGAAAGCAACTCGATACGAAGTTAACCATTGTCGTTATACAACTATTAGCTAGCAAGAAAACGTTTACTGTTTGCTTACAAAGCCTAAAATGTGAATGAAAACAAGAATAAGATTTCCTGTTAAGTATAATATAACATCGTTGAATGGAACCTTTTTTGTTTGAAAGAAATAGTACTTTCCTGTTAGCATAGAGCTAGTAGTAATTCATAGACTAATTTGTATATGAATAATATGCGATTCCATAGCGTAAATTGTTCAACGAATATTGTGTTAAGTTGGCAACAGAAGTGACGTAAATTTTTATTGGAGCTATGTGACCAGTGGCGGCTCGTGATTTGAAATCGTGGGGCTGCAACTTTCGAAACATACACACACACTGTAAGTACAGTGTATACGTGTTTGGATAAAATATCAAAATTATGGTAAAAATTAAAAAAAAAATTAAACATGAAAAAATATTGTTTATTATCGATAAAATTATATAAGTTTGGTATAAATCAAAATTACTTAAGAATAAAATCCATTATCTTAATCCCTAATAATGTTCTACAATAAAAAAAAAACTATAACAAATGTTATGTCTTTAATTGTAATGTCCAAATATTTAAGGAGAAGGAGTAAACACGATAAGGCAATACTAACACTCTACTACTGGCGCAAACTGCATATAAACAACAGTGGAACAGGGCGACGGACAGTGCCGCATTACGCTAATAGCTCGCATCTCACTATGATGTGCATATGCTTGCGCACGTAGCAAGTACTAGCAATATCACACAGTGCTGCTAGCTTCCTTCGTCCTCCTGAGTGCTACAAGATGGATTTTTATTATTTTTTATACAAAATGAGAGAATTTTATAGGATTGTTGATGATAAAATCAAATATTACAAGCAAATATAAATAAATATATTTATGTATCGAGAAAAATTGGGGGTACTGCAGTTCCGTAGTGCCTATGCACGAGCCGCCCCTGTATGTGACTACAGCTGAATACCATTTCCCAATTTTGTACTATCACATGAAACTTAGAATAAAGAATACAAAGAGAACTGCAGATAAAGATTTAAATACGTATCGTATTATTTAAACACGTGGGAGAAACTGAATAAATTAAACTTATGTCAATAAAGTGCTTATCCCAGAGCGATGAAGACTGAGTGTAGCATGAGTACGTAAATGCAATATGCAGAATAAGCCCTCTCTCTCTCTCTCTCTCTCTCTCTCTCTGAATTTTGGTAAGAATCACCCAATACATACACATGAATTCCATCTCCTTTAGCAAAGTTTTTCTATGACAACGTCTGCGTGAAACCAGCTTGTTACAACGTCTGTTTTCCAAGATCGCAGAAAGTGGAACTTCGATGAGGCATTCAGTCCCGTGATGAATTCCATCAACTCGTGATTTGTTGCGTGAAACCTTTTCGTTATGCGCACAGGCTTAATAATAGCTTCGATGATATTCCACTGAGCACATTAAGGTTTTTTAAAGTAATTAATGTTCGGTGGATTTCATATTAAAAAGAAAACCTTTCTTTATCCTAACATCCGGTATTCTTGGTAAATTTTATTTTAGTATAAAAATTCTAAAAATTCTCTGTCTCTCTCTCATCAGTATGATGAGAGAGAGAGAGAGAGAGAGAGAGAGACAGAGAAAGAAAAATGGGAGGTCACTCAGCCCGTAAGAAATTTTCATTCTCAGGTCTTGGGTACTAAGTTCATGTTCTTAATGAATAACAAAAGACATTCTTATTTCCAAACGCGAACTCTGACAAAGTATTGGCTATTTTGATGAGTATAAATAAATCCCACTCGATCACAGTTTAAAAGGAACAAAAAAGTTCTTCACGTCTTTGAATAAATTCAAAGTCAGGTCTTTTCAACCACGGAATAGATTTAGTTCTTACAAAAGCAAGCCCAGATAGACGTGTCCTTTGTTATAATAGGTTCGTGTAGGTTTCTGGCTTGGTTTTCTGTGTATTTAATATCTCTCGATGAGTTAGAGATGACTTATTTTTTAATTTCATGAAAATGTTTCTTTACTTACAACACTATAGTAAAGAACTCTTTATGGATGCGTCTTGTCTGATTTTCTTTCTTTCTTTTTCTGTCGCATCTTACATCTTACGTCTTACAAGTTTAGTTTTTAAAGAAATTACTGACCTTCAAATATTATTATTACGTGACACCTCCAAGGAGTCTTTGGACTCCTTGGAGGTGTCATTCTCATCGAGGGAGGACACCTACTCTACAACTCTGTCTCCACCACTCAATCCACCAACTACACCAACGCCATCTACCGCCCAACCACTAATATTTTCACAGACAATCACAAACATCCATGCCAACGGCGGGATTCCAACCCACGGCCTTTTGGCTGGTTAGCGTGTGGTTAGCGGATATGCTAACCACTAATTAAATTTAACCATCGTACATTTTTAACCCAAAATATAGAATAATAAAAAAGATATAAAAACAAAGTTACCAGGCAGTATAAATATGATAGCGTTTTTATTTATTTATTATTTATTATTTTTTTTATGAAGACTATTGTTTTAGATAGACGACGATTCACGTCTAGGAAGAGACTGGTGATACTAAAAATAATGCTAATGAGTTCATACAAGGAATAAAAACTTGAGAATTTTCCTAAGAATTGACTTTTCATTTAGCTGCAAGATTGGATGCAATGCGACTCAGTAAGGATATCCAAGTAATTTTATTGGGTGGGTTAAGAATGAAATTTTAGATCCAAAGCGACTAATAAAAAAAATTGTAAACGAGATTGAGCCATCTTGAGAAAGAAGCAGTAACCAACAAACAATGGAAGCTGTTATTAACTCGGTGCTATGTCATCACAAAAGAAGAATCTAACAGTTCTAAAGATAGGATGATTTGAAAATATTAAAGAAGAACCAAGGGGAAAACGTTTGCAAATACTTATTACGATTCTAGTACGATTTTAAAGTTTTCTGCTCTGCTTCGAATTTTTTTTACATAATCATCGTTCATTAGATTGGGGATGAAATCCACTGCAAAATAAGAAGGCAAACAAGGTTTATCTAAAAGAATAGTTTTCAGAGTGAAGATAAGGCATTTTTATCCTAGTAGAAAAACAGTCTAGAGATATATTGCCCTAAAATGCAAACTACGTCTTGGATTCCCCATAAATAAGCAAATTACATCACAAATAAGCAAAACATAGATCGTATTTAAGATACATTATATAAGATCTATGTAATAAGAATAATGACTACTTAACAACAGTCATGTTACGATTTTTGTTAACTTAAAGTAGGTTTCATATTTAAAACTTTCAGTAGCGGAAAAATTCTGAGGTCAAAATGTTTCGCCGCATTAAGAAACATCAGGCTCAATAAGCAAACGGATTTCATCTTACTGAAAGTAAGATGCCAGTCAATGCATTCAACCGTGATTAAACTTCGTATGTCACTGGAAACATAGCATACAATTCAAATTAAGTAGATATTGAATCCAACATTATTTCAAAGCCGAATATAGAAACTATAAAAGTTTCGGAGGATATCCAAGCGTAAGCAAACCTTTCATGACAGGGGCAACTCGTAGTAAAGGTATAGTAAGCTCTTATCACTTTCCTTAGTATTTTCCATAATGTAAAACACATCTCCTAGTGGACATTATGTGGGGGACGGTCACTACCCAGACCGGTTTCGACCTTTGTTGAAGTCTCGTCAGTGGGAGCCAGACCCAGACTTGTAGAGAAACTACAAGAGTTTTGTGCCGAAACTCTTGTAGTTTCTGTATTCGGCTTTGAAATAATGTTGGATTCAATATCCACTTAATTTGAATAATTTTGCATCGCCGAAGTGAAGCCTTTGGGCTCTCTTTTTTTCAATAGCATATAGAATTTAAAAGGGAGATGAATGCGATTCGCTTGCAACTAAGATCACTATGGAAAAATATTTTTCTCATTAAGAAATCCATGGGGCAATTCATGATGTAATTACAGGAAATCAGGCCTAACTTGCAGCATAAGACTGTCCTGACTAACAGCTCTGAATACATCAGTGTTATCGATGACACTGATGTATTCAGCATGACGTCAAAGGAGTCAGTTGTTAGTTTAAAAGAAAACCTGTGAAGTCAGCAGGTATAAAGAAAACGTCTAGGATAAACTGAATATTAATATAATAAGGAACGTGAATTTTTATTTCTTTTTTTTGCTGAATGCATGAAGGATCAACAGAGCGATTTATTTTTATATTTAACTGTATTGAATATTCCATCTTATCTCATTACATTTACTGTACACGTCAAGAATAAGATCCACAGAAAACTGTAAAACTAATTGCGCTTACATGCATGTGTATAGCATATTATAACAAACGTAAAATTTGGTTGCGATATGTTGACGACATTTTTATCGTTTGACCAGGTTCAAACCAATAATTGCCAGATTTCAAGAATGATCTTAACAGCCCATATTCTATAACTTGAAAATGCAGGGCATTATCTTTCGTTAATAATCTCCTAGAAGTCACTGAGAATAAAAAAAGACTTTCTTATTCAGTATACAGAAACCCCAAGTACAGTGATAGATTTCTTCAATCCCCTCTAGCTATCATCTCGTCTCATTTGACTATTCTCGTCAAAAGATAGGAATAATCAAAACACTAGGGAACAGAAAATACATCTCCAACATAGAAAAAAGAAACAACGAACCTCTTTACCTCACTCATAACCCATCCTTGAATATAAACGTAAGACTATCAAGAAGATTTTAAAAACCCATCAAAACATCGACTAACAAACAAGATTTCAAAGGTGCGGTCATCTTTCCTTACGTCGAAAATGTTACCGACAAATTTTTATTGGTTTCTTTGATGTCATGATATAAAAGTGGGTTTCCCTCTACTATACATGATTTCCAGATTGTAACATTCACAAAATCCCCCCATTTCTTTCCCTTAGGAAAAGAAGGATCTATAAGATTCACTCTTCGTTCGGTTTTTTCTATGTTGGTCAAACAGGATGTTCCGAAAAAACAGCCTTTTGGAGCATTTTAAAGGTGCTTATTACTGTTGTGGTTTATCTTTAAACACAACCAATGAAGACCATCAGGTGCTTGGACGAAAACAGAAATGCTGTACTTTAAGTTAAGGGGATAATAAATCCCTCATTATTTTAAAGCCGGATACGAAACTCGGAGATCGAAATCTAAGAGTTTCATGCCGAAGAACTATCTGCGAGTCCAAGCGTAAGTCAACACCTGGGTAGTACAACTCGGAGCAAAGGTGGAGCAAGATCCATCACTATCCTTAATATTTTCTCATAATGTAAAACGCAGCTCCTAGGAGATGTATTACTGTTTTACATTATGAGGAGAGGTCACTACCCAGACCGGTTTCGACCTTTATTGAGGTCTCATGAGTGAGTGGGTAGACCTGCATAATATCAAGGTTTAAGTGAAACGAACTTACATACCCCTACTATTATTATCCCCTAAACTTAATTTACGCCGCCAGGGGAAAAAAAATAGCCTGTTGGCTCTTTATCGTAGAAATGCTGTACATTGAAAATAACTGTTTTTTTTTTTTTTTTTCAGGAAATTTAAGGAGACTTCCGAAATGCTGTGCAGCCACTACTCAATGCTATAAAAACCACGGAGTCATCTTGCACCCACTTTAGTCCTCGTGCACCAAAGATCTCACATTTAGCGAGCGGAACAACACCAACTAGTCTACCTGCTTTATGTACTTCAAGGTCATAATTTCTCTAAACCGAAAATTCAACGAACGTCTTCATGACCACCGAAATTTAAAACTGTCCGTACAATATTGATGCCAAATTAGAATAAATATTAATTTTTCTTCCTACTTTTTTCTTAAAATCAATTACTTTCTAATATTTCTTCTTCAGTCCTCTCCACTTTCTTTACGTATTAATATTAGTCGTGGGGTAATTAAAAGAACTTCAGTGGGAAAAAGTTTTTAATTGAAACTTCTATGACATTTAATGGTGACTACAAAACGTTCATCTATTCTAAACCAATGATCTCATTCAACCAGCGCAGCTCATCGCTATCAATTTGCGCTCACCTGAAAATTTACGTCTCTATCAATAAGTCATCTGCTATTATTCCAGTGAAGTTTCTTCGCACGACCACGAGAGGACGCCTCAGTCGCCCCTTGCTAATTACCCGCACGGCCTTGTTGAAGTTCACTTTTCGCATTGACGTAGTGACATTAATATCTCTGATTTCTAACTGCTGTGATTGATTACACGGTGCGTAATTATTCCTGTTTTAATTAATAATAACGCTCATCTCTCGACGGTAGGTGCGCTAATGAGCCTAACAGCGTCGTCAAACGGAATAATTTGCATTCAATGATTCCTGGGACACTTTACGCGACATCTGTCTATCTTCGAAGAAACTCGTCGCACTGAATGGCGATAAAACTTGTATTCGATAGGATGGCTCACCCTTTGCGTCTTTTCAGCAGTGCACGAGCCATTCTCGAGACCCTCTGAGCGTCCCATTATCGCTATCCAGACTACTCGATTCGCTTTTAATTCATCAAGATAATGTCCATTAGTCGAGATTCGAGTTTTGAAATGAACCCTCGATGGTAGTTCACTCGGCTTCGATTTATATGATTAGAGATTTTTGACCTTCGAACAAAAACTTTATTCCTATACTTCTTATCCTTCTGCAAGTTCAAACTTAGAAATTAGTTGATACTCAATAAAACGAGTTGATGTTTTTATTATCGCTAGATGGCGCACAATCTTTCAAAACTTGGGATTCAATAATAGCATCTGTTTATACACACGTAAAATGTACAAGCAAAGATTTCCTTCTTCTTCTGTGAATAGACAAACTGGATTAAATATACATAACACGCACACGCCTCGTGTCCTAATCATGTAACCAATCAAAACGAACAATAGGTAAATACGATAGTCTTTACATATTGTTGTATCTGATGGTTACAATAATAGCACATCATCAACTATCGATAACACAGTATGGAAAAACATACTTTTTAATATAATTTAATGCTAAAATTATTGTAGTGCAGATCCTCAAATAATTGCTAAGCCTAACTATCCTGTATGCATGCATATAGTTAACTTCTGCAACAAATAAAGAATGCCATCGGATCAAAAATTGTATCTGAACGTTTGCTGTGAATACGAAGTTTTGTTCTGAAGTGACAGATAGAAGATACTGATCCGGGAAACGAGTTGCAGATAGTCCTACCATTAATACAAGTTAAATGAACAAACTTACGTATTTCGCCACTTGCTTCAACAACGAAATTTGTGTTACAAGTATTAGTAAATTGCACAACAGAGAAAAGTGCAGAAGTCATCTAGTGTTTATATACTGTTATCTTATATAAAGATAATTTGGATGGTATTATACTTGGGTGGAAGTGCTTTTCTTTCCCGGATAAAATATCCCACAAACCAACTAGAAGAACGCAATTAACAACAATACTCTTGACTCATACTCGTAATTGGTTCAACAATAATTGCAAACAACAATAACGTCAATCAGTCTGAGATCAACTGCAACAAAAACAGTTCATTTTCGAAATTGTTATTTTCATTGCCTTGAAAACAGCATTCTTATCCCAATTAGTATAACGAGGTCTCAATTAAAGAAAGTAAGCACGCAATTAAAACAACAAAATACAATTGCTTCATCGGATTGTGTGGCAGATCGTGAGAATATATGTAGTTAAATAACAACAAAAAAAAAAAAAAATACGACGGAAAAAAAATGACCAAATTATCTCGAAGGATTAATGACCGAGAAACTGCAGATTTGGGATTAAGCATCTCCTTAGGCCATTCAGCTTTCAAAAAAGCGAATCGTTTCGCGAATTTACGCAGCTCTTTGTTGCATAGCATTCCCATGAAAGAGAGGCAATCTTCCTTCGTCATCTTTATCTTTATAAATATCAATGATTCTTAAAGTGTTCGTACGAAGGCCTTTGATCCATTATTGAGCCATACGCGGTTTCAGTTTAGTGAGTGTTAGAAGCGTCCTAAGATTTTTTTTTTTTTTTTTTTGAAAACCCCGACATTTCCTGATAACATTAAATCATCGGCAATCTTTCTCACGCCTCCCCTCTTTCTCACGTGTCCCTTATACTTCCTAAATGTATCAAAGAGATTCATTCTCCATTTTTTTTCCCTTTGCCTTACAACCATCCTTCAATGGCATTATTGGTCTGGCGTTTCATTCGTCAACGATCTCTGTCCCCGTCGTAGCCGTTTCCCTCCCTCCCCGCATCTCACCGTCATTTCCAGGAAGAGGTAATGGCTGAGGGTGTGACGTTACCAATTGGCATCATGTTCGGCGCTGTAATCCTGCGACGGCACACTGCAATAAGATACTGCAGACGACGGGTGGTTCGATAATTACCGGCGCAGCTACGGAAGAAAGTAAGAAGAAGAAGAAGAAATAACGGGGCTGAAGGAAATGAAGGAATATTATAGGTTGTCGGAGTTGTTGCTGCCACGTTAGCTGCGTCAGTAATGTGCACAAACTTTTCTTCTTGTTTTTTTTTGTTTGTCCTTTCTGAGTTAATCAACTCCAATTGCGCAGCTCGTGAACATTGCATCACAAAGTCAACGATGAAAGAAACAAAAAATAAATAAATAAAATGAAATAACAACACGGTGATGTGTTAATCTTTAACCTATCTGATTCCAAGAATGGAAAATGTCATATCAACAATGGATAACGAAATATACAAACCTGCAGATGCAGGAAATTTAGTGTACTATCACGTGATAGATTTGCCCAACAATGGAAACAAAAATAAAATAGATTTCAGGCGAGTGGTATAAATTCTTTTCTCATTGTTTCTATCGAGTCTTATTGAATCTCTTGCCGGAAAACTAATGTAATATGGATTACTGATTAAATCATGAGGCAATAAACCTTATGAAGTTCTTAAATCATTTATGCGTTATTGGTTATAGCGATATTTTTAGCAAATGCAACTATGGTGAATATTGAATATTTTTCTCATTCCGATTATTTGTATTCGATACTCTTTTAATCAAATTAAAATGCTAATCAAGAAAAATACGAAATAAATAGCATTTTAACAGATGGACTGTTATCATCATCATCACCGTATTGACGCTTCTTTGTAAATTAAGTCGCCTACCAAAATGACTTACAACAGGGCTTTTCATTGTATCATTAAACACCATTTAAATGAAGACTGACATTAAATAAATTCCTGGTTTTTTATTCAGTAATAAATGCGTGAGACTTCACTGATATAGATCAATGGTAAGCACCTGTATTCGAGAGAGAGAGAGAGGAAAAAAGTAAAAATGAATCATCCGACGGTGGGTTATATTTAATGGCTCTGAAGCCGTGTTTCTTGGGTAAAAAGCCGCGCGAATGTGTTAGGCTGGATAACGTTTCACACAGAAAAAGCTACAATGGAGTAATTTTGAAAGAATCGCAATAATTCAAACTCTTTTTTTTTTTTTTTTCCGCCTTCGCTAACTGTTCCTTCCGTAATCACATGAGCCAAAAGCACTTGGCCTGGTATACAAACCTGAGCACCAAGCGACTGTTTTAAACACTCGGACTTTCCAGTTAAGTATTGTGCAGTTTGATCGGTTATATACATAATAATAATAATAATAATAATAATAATAATAATAATAATAATAATAATAATAATAATAAAGCCCTGCAATATAATTGCATATATTAGCTTCGTTCACCACCCATCGAAGATATTAAAACTAATTAACATATTCGGTAAATCGCAGACTATTTGAAATTAAACAAATTACTGGAAAATTTACACTCTGAATATTTCACTATTTTCATCAATATCTTCGTGAGACGTCCTAATACTTATTAGATGAGTTCCAGTGACTTTGGGAAATACATTTAAGAGAACCACTCAGACTTTCTTGATGGTGTTCACCACTTCGTTTCTCAGGAATCAATGCTGTCGGTCTGAGTGAGACCGACTAACTCAACTTCCTCTAAAAAATCCCAGAAATGTTCCTCGCATCCTTGACTACCCATACACGTCCTTTCTTCCTATAGGATAGATTCGAACGAATCTGTTCGTGGATTTATTCCAATTTATTCTTGATTTGAATCAAAATAAATTTACTAATGTTTAAGTATCGTTTTTTCGACTATATCATGCTAGGGTTAATAATAAATAGCAAGTCGTACTTCTAGATATTAAAATAAAGTAAAACAAACTTTAATTAAACCGTGCTGTAACACAAAGACAAGTTTTTCTCATTATTCTACGTTATTCGACATGAATCTTTATTACATCGCAGTTGATGCGCGTGTGTTAAGGTTGGGATTTCTCACTGCGAGGTGAAACATCTGAAGCCATGCAGAGAAATGAAAGCAAATATTTTAAAAAAATAAAAGATAAACGTCAATTTCATAGACGTCAATAAACGTCAATTTCAATAATCATTGACTAATAACTAAAGGAACAACCTAGAAGTGGCATCAATGCCTTTAGAACAGCCGATTCGGATAAGTAATGCCGCTGTTCCCATTTTCCCGTCTAATATTACCACAAGAAGTCTACGAAATTTAGTATCGATCCATTGGTATATTTTTCTGGCTGAACTCCAAATGCTGTCGATAGTGATGATGCATAAACTTCACAACATTAAACAGAGTTTCTGATAGGAAGAACATGATCCGTATTAGATGAAACCTTCTTATCGGAAATGGCTGAAGTTTTATTCGATTATTCTGAAAAATGGTGGGGTGTCCATTGTGGAAACACTTTCAGCACCTATTTTAATATATTTATTTAAATATTTGCACATTTAAACAATAATATATATTTGCTGTTAGTAAAATAAGAAACTATGTTAGAAACCCAGTTTCGTTTCTTATGTGCATGACAAAAAAACGGGCAGAAGAAACAGCTTACGGGTTTCGTTCTAAGAAGAAAAAAAAAAGTGGATTTTATAGGAATTTTTTTCCTATTTTTATTAGATTATGCAAGAATGCAGTAAAACTTTCCAATAATACTCCGAAAAGACTTCATTGTAGAAAGTATGTGTTACACAGATCTGAAAATGTGTCACAATACACGGTGAGTGTTGTATATGATGAGTTGCATAACGTTTTGGCACAAACCGACCTGGTGATATCGTGGACAATGCAATATGTTGGCCCAGTAGAAGATGCCAACGAAAACAAAAGCAGTCAACACGACTGCTATTAAGCTGAAATAGTGAGAAACAGTGAAAGGAATGTGAAACCAAAATGATGAATACTTACTTTAACTCACTCGACAGTTAGTGGCCCTAATCTTGGCAGATGAATTTCTCTCCATGTTCCTCTTCCAAAGTGAGAGCTTTTGTAACTCCGTAGATAGTGACAATGTTTCATTAATTGGAATTACTTTGGTCTCATTAAAATAAAAAAAAAAATTCGGTCAAGTCTTTTATTTGTAATAGAAAGCAGGCGAGCCCATTTTATAGACGAGCTCATCTCGAAAAAGTCTTAACTGATTTTTTTGAGAGAGTCATTCAATCTCTGACCTTGGCTATCACCGATAGCTGATCCAAGATTATAATGGTTTTCATTGGCATCCGGGAATCTGAGAATACGGTCCATAACTGCTGCGATCTCGTTTTCGCTAACTCTATATATTATTCACTGAGGTGTGCATTCTATATAGTCTATTTTTGCAGGTTAAAAACCCGAGTTTTCGGAATAAAACCCTATTTGCCGAGTGAAAGATTGACAAACTCGGGAACCAGCTGAAAAAAGGTCAAGGAAAAAAACGTTTCTCTGCTCAGCGACTATAATGGAACTCAGAACGGTCTTTTCCCGAATGGCAACTTCGATTATGAAGTTGTAAAGCCTTATACACAGAAAGAGCAGCCTATAATGGTTGATCTCTCAGTATGAGAAGAATTATTATTAGGACTTTTCAACAAAGGTGAGTTAGCTACTCTCAAATGGATACAGGATAAGGTTTTCGCCTTGAGTTTTCTCTCAGGCAAATTGGTCTCAAGCAAACATAAACATCTACATACATAACGTGCAGCGCATTCTATTTCCTGGTAGATCAGAGAATAAATATGAAAATATTTATTCAGAGAATAAATATGAAAATATT
This sequence comes from Typopeltis vanoorti, assembly GCF_054136105.1. Classification (NCBI taxonomy): domain Eukaryota; kingdom Metazoa; phylum Arthropoda; class Arachnida; order Uropygi; family Thelyphonidae; genus Typopeltis; species Typopeltis vanoorti. Next base: position 129,800,102 of record NC_143549.1, read on the forward strand.
TATTCAGAGAATAAATACAAACACACCAACTCCGACAAGGACTGAGAAAAAAGTGAAAGACGAAGTCAAATTCCTTTTACAAAGCTAGAACAAGACTGGTATTTTGCAGTTAATATGACAACGTATCGAAAAATAAGCCTGTTTTCAAACCTTTGTCGACTAAATCCTATTAACGGTCTGTATACGATGTTATTTAAATATCTCATTTGTTCAGGTTCGTCATCCTGTTTCATTGGTTCTATCGTCCTCGTACCTCTATTGTCCCCGCACGTGCTCGGAAACTCAGGACCTGAACGCTGCAATCTCTTCTGAAGTGGAGTATTCTCCGATGGCACTAGACGAATCATACTTTGCCGATGTACAGCCGTAGAGTGTAGAGATGTCCTTCGTTATTTATACATTGATTTCACGGCACTCGCTATAGAGCGAGACACGCTTCACAGTGAATTTGAAATCTCCGCCCTAGTTTCTCACACTCCGTGTCTTTTTCGGCATCGTCTTGTGAAGTACAGACAATTGATCTGGTCCCTTGCACATCTCCATTCCCAGTGTTGTTCGCTTTCGACTGTTTTTCCCCCGTACACACACACACACACACACACACAGATGTTCGATTGCCGAATAAAACAAATTCACCTTTGACCTTTCCCGGACACTTTATCCGACTGTCATTTCAACCAATCGTGCAAAACCATCGCAACCTAAACACGAATGAAAAAAAAAAAGTGATGCCTGGACGCATGTAAACAGCACAAATAACACGCAGAAACAAAAATAGTGGAAGAAGAAGTCAGACGAAGAACAAGCAGTAATTGGAAAGAAATCCCAGTGAAGCAAAAGGAAACATTGCTAGAAAGACGATACATCGCAAAGAGGATGAAACGGAAATAGAACAAATGCCATGCTCTTTCATATATAGAAGTATTCTTTAATATGCCCTATTACGGGATCCTCTGCAAGGGCTTTCGCCAAGAGTAGCGTCTCTAAGATAACGACTGGATCGGTATGAGTTACAAATCTTTATCGTAACAATTCTGACCATGTCATATTTTTTTTCCAATATTGCTTTCTTTGAAAACACAAACAGAACTCAGAGCCATCGTAGTATAATCGGTGATATCTATTTGTAAGAAGTCGTTATATAAGAATCGTTTTTTGAAGAGTCCTAAAGGAAAGTCATCTATGTTTAAACAATACATTTTCTGGTTTGTTTTGACTTGGTTAAAAATTAAAACAGAAATAGAGAAGGCTTAAATTATCAAGCACGTTTTATTAAACTACAAAATTTCCTTCTGGAAGGTTCGAGCTAGATTCGAATCCCATTACGACGCAGAGAACCTTTAGAAGAGCTTTTCAATTGAAAATAAATTAGCCAGTCTCATACGTATGACAGTTTTTTTATTATTATTATTTGCTTTTAGAAACTCAGAATTTTATTCCCTACAAAACAGACTTAACTGGCGAGAGGAGCACAGCCAATTAATAAACCCAAAGTAATTCCAAATACCCCAATTCAAGCCTGTTGGAAGACCATCATCACCTACTGCAGAGGATTTCGAAAGTATTTTGGTGTCATCTTTATGGAATAATTCAACACCATTGCTACTGCATTTGAAAAGAAGGTTCTTTCTTGAATCGATTGTAGTTTGGTATCGAATATACCTGTCTTACGAAAATGAGACAAAACGTCAAGTACGTCATTTTACAGTTTTAGTTTGGGTTTGCATGAATTGTAAACGAAGGAGTTAAGGCAATATATTCAGATTTGTGTCTGGTAATTGAGTTTGTTCTTCTAGACGATCTTCCTGTTTTGAGGAGTTTTTACATTACCAACAGAGTTGCTAACACGTATGCAGGATATGGATTTTTAAAAAATCCATTAAGCTTATGGATACCAAAGTCATTTAAAATCGCAGATTATGATTGAAAAATTCAGGATATAAAACACCATTATTTTATACTGATATTTTATATCTAAAATTTCATTTAATATTTTATGATTGTCCAAACAGCGATGTATTTAAATAATGCAGATTTGAAATCATCAAAAGAATTAAACAACGTTGAAAATTCTTTTCAAGTAAAATAAGTTGCAAATTAAGTGATTGACCTTCTTCGATTTAAGTTATCTAAGTGAATTCATTGGATTAATTGTATTGTTAGTTTTGCTGGAAATTTTGGCTAACTCGCTTTTACTTGAAAGGCCTTTGAATTGGAAAATCTTTAAAATACTTTTATAAAAGCCTTCCTTTCCATGCTTCCTAGACGGAATTGAAAGATGGGGCTTTCAAAAGAGAAATGTTGCGACAAAAATCTCTAAATGAGCAGGGAAAATCTTTGCTTCTTCGAGAGTGATTAACACTCTCGCCAGGGAGCGCCACTTGCAATGAATGAATTTTGTGAACTGAAGAATGTGAAAAACAAAAATTTGATCTAAGTTTTAAAGATCGCGAACGAAAGTTTCTCTCTCGCTCTCTCTCTTTGTGTGTGTGTTTCGGCCTCCGGTGTTCCTCTCTTCCTTCCTTCCGTCCTGTTTACTTAACAGCAATTGATTGAAAACTTTATGAACACGACGTTATGGACCAGAAACACGCGAACAGATCATTACCTTTCATCTGTGCGGCACTCGAACATACGAAGGTCGATTGGAATTAGCATTCGTCCGTAGACTTTCGCTTAAAGATTTCTAAGTGGCAAACGAGATCAGTGAAGGACTAGAAAAGTGTGTTTTAGAGATAGAGAGATAAATAGGAAGCAACTACCCGACCACGATTCCTAATATGTTCGGACAAAGGCTTTTGGCTAGCGGTCTCGTGGAGAAAGCATTTGCTGGAGAGCGATCGATTGACATGCGGACGATTTTATTCATTGGGAAATGAATCAGCAGATGGTCAAGTGCTGTGGGTAGCTCCAGGAGACCTTAGCAACAGGCTAGGAAAAGATCGTTGCTAGGATAGGAATAAACATCAGAAAGCGACGATGGAAGGGAAAGTTTCCTCCTGTAATAGATAGCGGTAACATAACACATTCTCTCTCTCTCTCTCTCTCTCTGTACATAGGTTAGTAGAATACACTCCTCATGGTATCCGCTTAATTAGTTCTTTTTCCTTCTTCCTTTCTTGAGCTCAGTCCTACCGACCAACATTCATTCGCTCTTCTGACACCCCGATTGATTAATCGCACGAAGACAACTTCTGGTATCGATAAAGAATATCGTTTAAGAAGAATTAACTCTGTAATGAGTTCTGCCTTTTGTCACCAGACTCTCAGATAGTTTGGCGTTTGGTTCTTCCATTTCCAAGAAAAAATTCTTCCCTGGTGAGCACAACTAGAGAAGATTTATTACTTATTTATTATTATGGGTCCTGCCTAGGATGGCTGCTCAACTACAGTACTGTTGTCCTATAGACTTTGCACTCGACAGCATAAAAGGCAAAAGGTTACACCAAGTGAATTGTGTGCGAAGGAAGTTCTTTTCGTGAAGGAATAAAGTTGCAAACTTGGATGTCTTTTAATGTCTCAAAGACATCATCTAGATGATATCTTGCTGGGAAGAATTATTGAAAACCTTGAAGAAGGCCGCAGGATTACCGATATTGTTAGAGAGTTTGGAATCTCACATAGCGTTGTATCCAGGCTCTGGGCAGCGTTTCAAGGCAGCGAAATGTGTCTAACACTTGTTTAGAGGTTAACCTCACTCTATCACGGAGACAGATTTTTGATCATAACAGCAAAATGTAATCGATGCACCAGGGCAGGTCAGCTGGCAAGTCAGCTCCATTCAAGCACAGCTACACGGGTATCTCGACAAACTGTAGCAAGACGTCTGCGACAAGTAGGCCCATACGCCCGAAGGCCTAAGTCCCTTTATCCACAACTCATCGCAGAATATGCTTTCAGTATTGTTATACCAATAAAGATTAAACAAGACACCAATGTGCTGATGTACTCTTTACAGATGAGAGTCGTGTTAGCTCCGATTCTAGACGACACTTGATCGGGCATGAAAATAGTACTGCCTATTTTTCCTGCAGGTAGTGACAGTACACTGACTGCCACGGCTTTCCAAGAACAGCGTTGGACTTCTTTATGTCGATCCCAGAAAAACCACCAAGTTATGAGTAAATCTATGTTCCCAGAATGTCACCTCGTGACATTTATCATCAAATGACAAATGAAAATTCTTTGCCAACATACAAAGTTTTTTATTAATTCTCGTAGAAGTTCCCTTCTTGCCTGAAAATATAATATATTAACTAGTAATGTATAGGTGGAGTTTTTATACTTTCGCGATAAAGAAAGAACCTGTTCAATGCAGTTAGGCCTACGAATTTACAACCAACAGACATCCACTACATATGATTAAGTGAGAAAGTTTTTCTTGCCTTTTTTTTTATTAAAAAAACTTTCCTTTTCGTAATCCCAGTTTTTATACAATCTAATTTTACTTAACTCTTTTTTCCTCTTTACCTATCCTGGAATTCGTTTTGTTATTTCAAGACGACTGGTAGGAAAAAAAAAAATAAAAAAATCCCCATCCATCTACCCCTTCCTGTCCACATTCTCAACACATGCACACAGACTTTCCCATGCTTGTAATCTGCTAAAGTAGAATTTCCTGTTCTTCGCGATACACACGGAAATAGTCTATGCCTACCTGTTTCCACCAGTACATCGTGCATGCATCTCCATAGTAACGGATGACACGACAATGATGTATCATGTCGCGAGTCTCGAGATGAACGCCATGTGAAAGAAAACAAAAAATAAATAAAAAAGAATGGATTACACGAAGATTTCATTCTTATTGCTTGTATACATATTTCCCTTCGTCGATTATTAAATCAAAAGACCGTATGGAAATAAACGGATCTTTCCCTTTGCTGCCCTTTTTTTTTTTTTTTTTTTGAATAAACAGTCTCTCGAAATATCTGCTGCATTACTAACTATGCTAAAATTAAGTGCGTTTCCTGTTGGATGATGTCATATTTTTACCACATAATTTATTAAAGGATGGCTATTCCTTCACGTATTTTACTATCAATATTTTCAGCTTCTTTCAGAAGCTAAGTACAATAATGATTTTTATTTTATTTGTTTGTTCAATACTGTTAATGATGTTTTGTTATTTTGAAAATATTTTATTCGAATCACAACATACTGTTTATCTCGTTACGTCACGTGTTTAAAATAATCAAGATTGAAACATGTTTCAATTTCAAGCACGCAAATGGATTAGACAGGGAAGAGGGGGGGGGGAATTATCTGATTTTTCTCATGTGCATGCTACGTTGACGAACACTTTTAAATGTAATATTCTTCGACAGAAATTTCTGCGAAGAGTACTCGTATTGAATTAATAAATGAATCTTTGATAACTTCTTAATTGAATTGAGAGCATCTGCGCAAAGAAAAGTAAATACGAAACAAAAATGCATTGGATTTTAAGCTGGAAGGAAGATGTCTTTTTTTTTTTACTTTCTGTATTAAAAACAAGATTCTCTTCTGTTCTTGAGTGAGCAGACTAAGTTTGTCTTATCAAATTATACATTATTTTGTAGTGACTGGATTTACTCGGTTGTTTTTAAAAGAGCAGTTACCACACTTACTTAAAATTCTTGTCTTGTAATATAACGCTCGAAATTAATCACAATACATGAAGGAGAAAATCGCACCTAATGAAATAACGATTTTTATTCAACTCACTGAAGCACCTCCCACCCTCTAGTTTTAATCTCAAAAAGCCGCAGATATGACAGCATCCTCCCCTCCCTCTTCGATTCTGGTACGAAGCAACTGGAAATGTGATTAGATTGTCTTCTGTCAGGTTGGTGAGAAATGGCGAGAGATATTTGCCATGCATACAAAAGACACCTTAGAAAACGTCCCTAAAAATTAGTTTTAGTAACGTAGGTAAAAGAATTTTCCCTTCCCTTTCCCAATACTTGAGTTCCTTCTCTACACGAATTTGAAGACTTGGAAAGTCTGTGTACAACCAGTGATTTCAACTTAGGTTCTGCTTAAAGATTTTTTAGTGAAAATAGCAAATAAAAAAAGTCACTTCAATACGCTTGCAATCACGTATGAAAAAAAAGAAAGAAAATAAACAAACATTATGCTCGATTACGCTTATGAATTTGAAATTGCTAAAACCTCCAGAAGAATTAACCAAGCATATAATCTTCACAACCTCTCACTTGGCTCAAGCATGCGCATTTTTAAATATGCATTATCTTCCTAAAGTAAACTGTATTCGGGTATTAATTAATTTAGGAAAAGTAATCCTTCGCTAAATGCTTAAAAAACAACAAAATTTATAAAAAAAAAATATAAAAAAAAACTGTTCATTCCTTGAAGAATAATTATACACGCTGTCTGAAGTTAGTTCAAATTAGTTCATCGTAACTTTGTGCAAACATAATGTTGAGAAAGGCCACCAATGATTCGCTCTTTATTTCAATGGCATGCAATCTGAGAAAGAACTATTTCTTAATTACTAATTTACATTCATTAACTAATTGGCAGAATTTATAAACAAGTACAATTGATATTCCACTAGGATTTCGTCCCAATACACTATGAGTTATATCCCAAAATATTATTATTATTGCATCTTACATTTAAAAGGTATTGGCAATCCAATAATTTAAAAATATCTGTAATAAGGACAACCACCCAAAGATAATTCAGTAAACATTTAATGTTATCACTCCCACAATCTTGTGTTATCTGATTTCAGGTAAAATAAACTCTTGCAGTATAAATAAGTGGAGCAAGATGTATTGTTGGCTCAACATAATAACATAGTTTAGTTGGTTGGTTTGTTCGAAGATTATGGTGTGACGTCATGCTAGAATGATATTTTATTGGCAAATCGAATTCAAAAATCGAATAATGCAAGTTATTACTTTCATGGATTCTACATTCGAGTCCATCTTGTCCACGAACACGCAGATGAAGATGAAATAAAAAAAAAAGCTTAAATGACGATGTTTTAAAGCGCTATGCATGCGCTAAAAGACTGTGGTATCCTCGGATATAAGAAAGTTTGTCTCGAGAAAACAGAGGCGCACTATATTGTAAGTTACAAACAACCTCAATATCACAGTTGCATTACTACGGGTAATGTGTGAAACGGAAAGCATACACGTGCTTCATTGAGCATTATACGTCATACACACCATAGGTCATTCCAAGAGTATTTCCATGATGTAAGTTTTATGAAAACTCACTTTGAATAGTGGAACTGTGAGACGTTTATTAGTATAAGTTAGCTGCAGACACTGAAGGGAAATGCGTTGTGTTTTATCCCATGTACACCATCACATTTCAATGGGAGATTTCAGCAATATTATAAAACAAGCATAATAGCTACAAAGACATACAGTATAAAAGTTAGGATCCCTCGACATTGGCTAAAATGTGCTTACACAGTTGTTTCTATTCGGAAACAGGATTAGCGTGACTCGTCTAGCATTTCCAGAAATAACAACTGCTGGAAATTTAACAATAGTTTTTTTTTTTTTTTTTTTTTTTTTATAGCAGATCCATTTATCCCTATGAACAAAAAGTCTCTTCGGTATAAATACAAGAAATGCCATCTGATAAACGCATTTTATAAAAACAGAGAATGAAATACTGTCTATTTTACAGTTTTATCTGTTTAGCGTCATAAATGTAAATCCCAGAGTTGCGTAGCGAACTTTCAATTCAGGGAAGTTAATCAGCTAGTTTACCGCTTATCTCATCAGAAAAAACCCAAAGTATTAAAACAGTGTACACAAACATACGAGTATATTTGTCGAAAATACACCCGAATCTAAGGATTTATGTGGATAAATGTATTATGTTAATTTGTATTTTTATATTATTATTTCAGTAACACTTGAGTATCTACGAGGATCTTTGTTATCCGAGTTGAAATAAACGTTTTTCGATATCACAAACGACAACCTTGTTTATCACAATCTGACGTAGCACACAGCTCATTTTTTTTTTTTTAATGTGGTCAGTTTCTTTCTTGACAACTAGTGTTAAAAAGATGTTCATAATGACGAATATTATTCATCTGAGATTAAAAGATACCATACCATTCTTAGGTGTATTCAATGCAAAGTCCTTTGAGATTTTATACATTACAAGATTGGGAATAAATCTTATTTCCTTGTCACAAAGTTCCTTTAGAATCGGGTAATGCATCGCATTCATGCTGATCCTAACTGTTAGCGGTCAGTTTTATTGATTGCAGTTTGAACATGCCCAGAAGGCATCGAACATCCCAAAACTCCCGTTAATAAATCTACAGAATATACCCCACAGCTTTTCCCCCAGTTCCTTTTTTTTTTTTTTTTTAACATGCCATCTCGGGAACAACTACTTGCAGTGTATCCAGGTGGCGCCACCGTCACTTCACTGTGTGACACTTTAATAAATTCTTTCCAGACACAATACCAATGCGCAGTTTCCTACTAAAGTTAAAGGGGGGGGGGGGAGGATATTATCTGTTCCAGGAATCCAGAAGACATTTTTTACTTCACAGCGAGGCACGTGACTGTGGAAAACGACAGCAGAGAATAGAAAACGGACTAAAAAATTATATATATAGTCGGTGATGCCACAAAATTTCCTGCGCCAGATGTCGCCAATACGACACTTGAGTTGTCGCACTGGAAATCGTAATAGGCTTGCAAGACATAAATAATCGATAAGAAAGAAGAGTGATGGTGTCTACAGAGAGTATATTGAACACGGAGCAGGCTCATATTGATGTCGATATCAGGCGGGAGAGATTGTTTCCCCCCACAGCACACATCATTGCCAATGGAAGAACCATCACGTTCAAAGATTATCCCCAAAGCGACTTTCTTGAGCAAGGAAAGTGCTTCTACGAACTTCAACCGTCTGACGTTCATTTGGTGCGAAGAATGTATTTAAAACAATCGGACAATGAAATACTAACCCCCAATGGTCCCGAATTAAGCATCCCGTTTTTTTCTTTTTAAGATTTCGAACATTTAAAAGTGCATATAGAAATTTGAGTCAATTTTTGTTTGTGGCCCTATTCAAGAATCCCAAGAACAAAGTCAAAATATGTGGAATATTTATCCATGAGAGTAAGATGACATATTTCTGCGCATTTAAACGAATTTTAGTAAAGCTGTTTTCATTGAAACCTTGAAAATCGGTTCTATGTTATTAATAAAGAGAATTCAACAATTAAAATAATACATTACGCAACGATTCGTGTATGATATTGATGGTCATGAGTTTGCTATAACAGCAGCTGCAGCCGAACAAACACATCACGTATCATTAATATTAGAGTTTGTTATAGCATTAACTACGTGTGGCTGATCTGTTAACTCACGTATTCTGCAGTTAATTATGATTTGGAGAGAAAAACCCGCCCTTTCAACCATCCCATTAGGAGATGTTTGCGAATTCGTATTCATTCAAAAATTCATAAAGGTGCTCCCCGATCGATTCACTATCAATCCCGGTAGCACGGAATCGTTTGCAATACTAATCGACTGTAAATTACCAGTCTATAACTGATCTTAGCGCCATGTAGTGAGAATGCTTCCGTTTGTTTTATTATTTTAATTTTTATTGAATATCTGTAGTGTCATTTAGTTTGTCATCTAGCAAAACTAGATGACAAATGAGTGGACAAAAAGAGACAAATAAAGAAAACAGTTATGCTTGTGAAGAGAGAGAGAGAGAAATAGTTAGCGCGCGCGCGTATGTGTGTTTGAGAGAGAGAGAGAGAGAGAGAGGGAGAGAGAGAGAGAGAGAGAGAGGGAGAGAGAGAGAGATTAATATGATTAATTACTCTCATTCTGAAAATTAGTTCTTATATCCACATAGGCAAACAGTCCGGTGATGAGATTAAGTTTGACGCTAATTAGCACAGTTCCTCTATTCTCGACTACCTTCGCTCGAGGCTTTGTTAATGGCAAACTATATTTTTAAGCGCAAGTACTGGACTCGCAACGTGTACCTAATGAACACCGTAAGTCATAACTCATAGATCCGGGCATGCATTATTTCAACTAATATCTCCATTAGTTCTGTGTGCTTTTAGTCAGAGGGCGCTTTATAAGAATAGAGCGAGAGTGATTGGTTAGCACTGCTTATTCTAGCCTTCAAATGGTAGTTTATGATTTTGATGTAATAGGCGATGAATTTTATAGATTGGCTGCTTTCTTTATGGGTAAGTGGTCCTAAATTAGCTACGATAAACTCGTAGTCAAGATCTGTTGCTTGGATATTTAGTTCATTGAGAAATAGTAGTCTGAAGGAAGAACATTATCTGGAGAATTATAATTGAAGTAAATTACCTAGTATAGGGGGAAAAAATCACCGTGTTTGGAATAAATCATACGCGTAGTGATGTTATTTGTTTAGTCTGTATAGTGGATAAGAAATTTGGCAATAAATATTCTGTATCGTAGAAAATTGAAGTGCAAATACACGTGGCTCCATCTCTTAAGTTAGTTGTGAACTGTGCCAATATTAAAAAAAATCTAAAAAGACTATTTTAAATACATAATTCGGCTGTGCATAGTTGACATTTGGAGAGGTATATTATTACATGTATGTCTTTATATGAGTCTATCCTCTTCTAAAATTTATTTGAAAACAAGGAAATACGCAAATACGATCCATAATAAAATTTGAAATGTATTAAAAAAATGCAATTGCACATTCGTTGTAAAAACTGTATAGAGAGAAACTAAAGGGATAAACAAAGATGAGCCAATTCCCTGCTATTTATTAATCGGTCATACAAGAAAAAATTTATTCCATTAAAAAATAAGAATAAATAAATAATAGTGAATTAAAGTACGGCAGCGCAGCCTAGTGGTAGTTCTATAAATAACACTGCATTCTGCTATTGGTTTTAAACGATTTTTTTTTTTATTTGTTTTATACTCCTTTCCCTCAGATGTCATTACTCTTGTTAAGCTACCCTCGCCAGAATAACAATCACCAACTGTAGTGGACGTGTCCGATGACAAGGTGACGAACGAATTGCGTCTCCGTCAAGGCCCGTTATGTACTTTCTGTCTTTCCCAGCGGGTCGTGTAGTGATGAGGTAAAGAGCTTACAAGTAATCCCGTACACCGAGCTTCGCTGGCTGTGTCACCTGTCACGCTTCCCGATATAGCACACGTCAAGTAGCAACATCTAATACGGTACCCGCCAAGGGAAGAGCGGAGACGTATCAGACGGAATGCAAACAAACGGGGGTCAGAGTGAAAGTCATTGTTTAAGGTAAAAAGACTGATCCGACATCCACACACCGAAACGGAATAGGAATGGGGGGGGGGAGAAGAACGAGGGGGTATACAATGAAATTTTATTACACCGGAGTACACAAACCTCGCACCAGCTTACACGCGCTTCACCGACACACACCGCAAAAGTGAGACCGGGCCGGTGACATAAATGCACTGTACAAACAGTTTGGTGACGAGATTAAGTGTGACGTTAATTAGCACCGTTTCTTCCGTCTACCTTCACCACAGGCGTTATTAATGCTGACATTGCGTACGATAATGAGAACCACGAGCTGATTGCCTGCATCTATAATAAGCTACCGAACGCCAGACATCGCGAAGGTGGTGGACAAACACGAGCCAGTTTTGACAACTTGCCTCAACATTAGCTGGAGATGTTCGCCAAGTTGATCTAAGGTTGCTATAACAACTGTTTGTATCTGGTGTTCGTTGTAAATGCATAACATCAGACGTTTTATTTAGTGCACAAAGGAGCTCTTTATACACAGCAAGAGTGGAGGCTGATAAAAATGTAGTTAGTCCTCTCGGTGAAGGAAGTTTTGCCACTGGAGTATTGACTCAAATTATAATTAAAATGCTAATTACAAGAGACGAGTTTTGAGAAAAGGGCTGCTTGTTTAATGGTCGTTAGTACACATATTATACCCATATCTGATAGTGCATAATGATAATCCTACATTAATGTACCCCACTTTTACCTGAAGAAAATTATGAAAACCTCTGTGTGTGTGTGTGAGAGAGAGAGAGAGAGAGAGTGTGTGTGTGTTCGGGTTGGATCGAGTTGTTTAGAGCTGTCATGGAGGTAACACATTCTTACATCATCACTCTACTATGTTTGTTAACTCTGTGTTCTAAGGCTGATTTGTTTATTTGTCAATTCGAGTATCCCTTATAAAACAATACCATCTTCATCGGGCTTATTAGCAAGGTTCACTCAAGAAAGTCGAGTCCAAGTTCCTTTCACTCTTGACAGATTTTAATTCCGGCTTTCTCAATCAGCGATACATCGAGGGACAGGAGACGAGACTAAAGACCCAGCGGGGGGGGGGGGCTTTGATAAGAGGATTTCCAAAACTTTAAGATCTCCTCTTTACTAAAGTGACAACCTTGATACTAAGGCTGCCTATTTTTAGATTTTTCTCTGAACTTCTAATACATTTCGCATTCTTGTTTCTAACCGAAGCTTCTGCAACGATAAAATCTACGATAGCTGATGGGATACTTTCCATACGTTCACTTAAGAATATGAACAATAAAATGCAACTAAAAGTATACGAACTAATTGTTCACATAAATGAGAAGCTTGCAATGACAATAGTAGCTGACTGTATAACTGAATCCAGATCCAGATTTCATTCGCATTGGTTCGCCTTAACCCCTCCCCGAGATTAATATCCCGAATTTACACCTCATCATTTACTTCCATATATGGTCATTTTTTCTGTTATACGTTTGTGCAATTTATCTCTCATATAAGATGATGCGTTAGACACACGCGGAACAGCTGCAAGCGAAATTTTCTTAAATGGCTTATGAATGTGACGGAAGAACTTGTAATTCAGAGATGCTTACGAACGTCTTGAATTGTTTTATCAATGTAGTATGGAGGATGTATTCAGATTTGTAAAATTTCAAAAAAGGCCTCATTTACAATTAATTTTAAATTCGCTACAGAGTTATATCGGAGACTGATCGACGAAATCGAAACCGCGAAACGACAATACACAGTCCAGTATTCCTCGACGTCCATGGTAGATTTTTGGACATCCAGTGCAGCATTCATTGAAGACGCCATTGATTCCGCGTTTCCTCTTTCTCTACTTATTTTTGAATAGTCATATTCTTATATTTGAATTCTCATAATCAGTTACCGAGTAGAGCATGACTGGAACAGACAGCTCATGGATGTTCATTTGCATGCAAATATGAAGTTTAGGTCTTCCTTTTGAAGTTAAAGAAACTTTACGATAGTTGTAGGAAAGAAATGGTCTTCGGAGATAAATATTCTCCCGACTAAGTACAATAACGCCTCCCCTTTCCTCTGTTCGTTTCTCTGTCTCCAAGCCGTGGTCGATAACTAGCGATGAAACAGTCAGCCATAGATAAAGATGAATTCTATTGTGAGATCCGATATAACTCGGGTCTCCTGGGATTGAATATTGAAAGTATGCAAATGAATAACGATTCGTTATGTTCACTTTCTGTTGTAATATCACTGCAAAGCCAGAAACTATGGTGCACTTTAAATGCAAGTAAATAAATGAAATTATTCGATGTGTATTTGAACTGTTTTATTTATTAATACCCAACAGCTTCTATTTCCTGTTGAAAACATTTGATTTTTCTGCCCCACTAGAATCCGAGTTTTCGCATCAGCGCATCGGTGGCTGTTCTAGGGAGGCGCACAGCCATCAGAACAATGAGACGTTATCAATGTCTAGCCAATAAGAGTGAAAGAAGTGGACCTTGCAGGAGCTGTGAAAGGATAAGTCTGGTTAAAGATGGAGCCTACGCATATCATGGAAGTACATAGATACGTTGCATGTCAGTAAGATATTTGCTGAGAGGCTGAGTTATGTCTGCAGTGAAGATTAGCAGAGATCACATTATGATGCAGAGTGTCAGGTGCTTTGGTCTCGGTCCATTAAATGTGTACGTGGAACTCAGGTGTACTACAGAGCATTTCCTGTACAGATGGAATTCTTTGTACAGCGCAAGATATTATATTCTCTCCCAAAGTCTCTGAGGGTTTTCTCACCCTCACGAGCAGCAATAGTCCGAGCAAAAGTATTATCTTAAATAATATGTCTTAAAGGCAACAATAACAATTTGATCCATGGATTATAGAAGCGGGTATTCAGTGAACGTGTCAACGGATGACTCGTACTTACGACCACTAGTAAGTACGAGTGGTCGTAAGTCATCTACGTCGTAAGCTGAGGACTAACTGTATACAATCGGGGCGTACTTTAATAGGCTTTTCTACCAAACTCGATTAAATACTTTAGGAAATCAAGAATAACACTTGAGATTCCTTAATTTTTTTTTCCCATCGAGTTTGTCCGAAGGTGAGTGACATAAACAACAAGATGTCATCAACTGATGACATCTTGTTTCTCGGTAATTTGATGGCAAAGATTTATCACACGTCATGGAATCTGTTGAATGTGGAATAATTTCAAGTTGTAGGATGGATCCCACTGGAATAGAAGAAAATAGAAAAGCGACACGGAACACAATCGTCAGAATAATTGCAGAAAAGCAAATGAGGACTGGAAGACTTTTTTTTTTTTTTGTATCAGGTTTGAAGAAGATTCTTCAGAATCCTTTCGGCGAAAACTGAAAGAGTCATTTAATGTTGTGTGTTTAGAATGGTAAGAGTAGTCTATGCAATAATTTGAGAAAAGTAAGAAACTGACAATTTGGATTTTTTTTTCTGCAGGTAACTGTAACAAAACTATTTCAGTGCAAAAGAGCAAGGAGTAGAGTTCAATAAACTCTACGGCAAGCTGTGGGAAGACCCTAGGGAAGCATGGCTCCCATGTTTCCAGCTTTTAATCTCTTCAAAATCGGCTGTGGATTCATTGAGAGTTTGTTGCAGCTATTTAAGGACTTAATAGAAAATTAAGATGGAAAAGTCATTTGCGATGAGTCCGATTCGCCGACTTGCACACTTCTTAGAGACCCAAGAATTAAATAAGAAACAATATTTATATTTGAATGGAAATTATGTTTCCATAGCAATAAGAATTTCGTTTGTGAGGTATTCGGCACAAGTCAGAAACGTTCAGTTTGGTAATCCAAAGTCTACTAATGGATATTGAAAATAGTAATCTAACCAAAAAAAAAAAAAAAAAAGATGGATATTAAAGAGAAAATGTGCACCATCTTTGAACCGAAAAGAGCCAAAAAAAGTGTGCAATTGAGAAAATTGACGTTAGCGTGTTTGAAGAATCTGAGATTTCAGTTTCTGTTATGAATACAAACGGTTTTGCAGACTGGAGATAGAAATGAACATCGCCGAGGTTGGAATTAAGGCTGCTTATAATTTGGGCTGGCCTGGATGGCCGAGAGGTTAGCGTATCCACTCTCCAGCCAAAAGGCTGCGGGTTCGAATTCTATGTAATATAAATCTCCCAAGATGGAATGGATTACCATGAGAGAAGTAGACCCAACCCTCCCACAAGGGAGAGACCTTTACCCAACAGTGAGAAATATATAAGCTGAGAAAAAAAAAATATTTGGGAAGGGAATGTGGAAGGCTTGGGTAGGTTTACCTTCATGCACATGGAGTATATTTCCCTTGCTTGATTATTTTTTTAGTTGAAATCGAGAGGGACAAGAATGTGCGGTGTTAGATGCTTTACTAAGCATACACATGCACACACACAGAAATTTCTCCGCGCGTTAGCCTAGTGGCTGTGCGCTTCGAAACCATATGCCTGGGGAAGGAGTGTTCTAGGTTTGATTTCCGTCGGTGACGTGAGGAGCTGAAGGATCTTCCTCAGCCATAGCCAAGTTAGCCCATCTTGGGCGTGGACAAGTAGAGTTTTTTCCCCAGTTTATCCTGGGGTTTTTCATCCAGCAAAGCAGGCAAACCGGCCTTGAACTCAACACTACGCACATTGGATACACCGGGGCGTAGGGCTGGCCACCTTATCCTGTGAACGGTTTGAGGTCCGAGGGAAAAGAAGATGAAATGAGAAGAGATGCACACACACACATCGAGAATTAATCAAATCCTAAATGAATAAAATGAAATCATGTCTTCAGAGACTCCACTTTGGTTGACCCAGTGGTTAATGCATCTACATTCTCCGGCCAGAAGGTTGAGCGTTCAAATCCCACCTCTGGCATATATGTTCGTGTTGTCATTTATTCATTCATACACATACAAACAGGCATACTCCCAAGATGGACTGAGTCACCGTGAGAAAAGTAGACTTAGTGCTTTTCCCATTAGGAGGAGGAAGACGTTTTCCTCAGCAACGATAGCGATCGGAGGGCCAATGCATTCATCTTCAGAAAGGGACCTACCAATAATTATTCAAAATAATCTAAAATAATGACAACTGTTTGTGATTTTTAACTTTCGATAATGATGTTAATTCTGTTAAAAATTTTATAAGAAATCCAGAAATTCAAACATTTATGTGGCAACAAAGATAGGACAATCAAAATATTATATCAGAATGCTTGAAACAGCATTGATATAATCTCAGTCATACGGGATTCAGATGAACTTAAAAACGGTAAAACATTTAAAATATTCGTATAAATGAATGAACTTTTTAAATTATAACATTTAACAATTTACATAATTTGAATGCTTGGAACATTTCTTAGCTTCAGAAAAAACATGCTTAAATCTTATGGGATGTTTCTAATCGGGTCCAAACTTCGATAAGCGTCTTAACAAGGAAGTGTTTAAAAAATGTTCGCCTTATCCATTTTAAGGGGTCTGTCTAAGCCAATGAACCATTTAGATCTCCTTGTGGCTGCTTCGAATAAAAACTTTCTGTTATTGCTGGGATTTAACGTTATTACAAAAGAAAACTCGTAGCCCGTCTTTGATGTCATTAAACCTTACTATTTACAGCGAGTTTCTGCCACATTCGTCTTCAGACGTTCCACTCTAAAACGGCTGTTCGACCCTACACTAATAATGAAAAGCGCATTTGCTAGAAGATTCTGCAACAATGAGAGACGAAAACCAACCGATTAAGAGAGAAAAAAAATAATAAAAGTTTACGCATGTGCTAACAGCTGTAACAATGAGAAAAACATTCAACAACTGAAAAACGTGCATCTGTGGAAAATAATGGGATAAAAACGTCGCTAAAAACTTTTTTTTGGA
The DNA here is from genome assembly GCF_054136105.1 of Typopeltis vanoorti. Lineage (NCBI taxonomy): Eukaryota > Metazoa > Arthropoda > Arachnida > Uropygi > Thelyphonidae > Typopeltis > Typopeltis vanoorti. The sequence continues at coordinate 129,817,262 of NC_143549.1, forward strand.
CGATGATTATTATTAAAGCTGTTTCCCAAATATGACAATTAAGGGAAAAAAAAACATACTTCTTTCCTTCCTTAATCTGATAACACATTATCGAGCAATAAAAGTTGCTAAAGTGAATTAAATTTAAACTTTTGGATCAAGAATTAATTACTTGTATGCACACAGTAATTTAGTTTTCCTCATACCATAATGACTGCGTTTATTGATGAAGGAATTATTCTTTTGGAAGTTTAAAAGCTGCATAACATCAATTTTCTAATTGTTTTCTGCTAAAGAGACAAATTAACACGAGAAATAGAATTTGCTGAACGCTAATGACAGAGCTGATAACGACAGATCAAAAGATGAGTTTTATTGAACAAACAGCTATCTATTGAAATAATTTTAAACTGACTCAAAATGTCATACACGGAATTTTAGTTAATTAATACCATCAGACGACTTATATAAATCATGTGACATCTTTTCTGTCAGGAACTCATTACGTTTATTTAAATTTTAATTTAATTAATTTTTTTATTATTACTCAACATATATTTGAAATCTGACGGATCCTGAGGAATTTTTCTTTTTCTTTTTTGCTCCACTTCTCAAATTCTAGACAACCTAAGAAAACCGAACTTTAGAGAATCCCGCATCAATCTTATTTTTGTGAATATCATTTCACAGGATTTATTATTTATTTCCCCTTAAGAATGGGATTTTGAAAACTACACAAGATTCCTCATAATAGTAATGGATTTAAAAAGGTTGCTTTCCTTTGTTGGCTGGTAAAAAATCGCAACAGCAAAGATTTCTCAACCCACATAAAGCCAACACATTTAACAAAGACAAACTTAAGGCACAAGTGCCGATCATCGCAATGAAAGCGTATTATTTCTATTAATTAGGGCATTCCTTGAACAGGATATCTGTTTTTTTAGAAATGTAACACTTTTTTTCCCCCTGTATGACCGAGGTGGAAAGTATCTTTATTATTATAAAACCTCCGTAAAGTCAAAGATTCATCATGGGAGGTCCACTGTTATACGCACAGTTTATCATACCGCATCGTAAATATCTTCACTGTCTCTGTGCTCACCACGCTCTCAGGCAATGCATTCAATCACTCACCACTCTCCATGCAAAAATACTTCTCACTCCCTTGCTCACTCCTTATACAGCTTCCAGAGATGACCTCTTGTTCTCTTCCTATCTTCACCCATTCTGTGCAAAATATCCCCGACATTAATCAGGTAACAACCTCTTAACACCTTATATGTCTCGATCATATCCCGTCTCCTTCTATTCACCAATTTCTGCAAATTGGATTTTGTCACTCTGTCTTCATATTCAACATTCCAGAGACCAGAAACCACCTTAGTCAATCGTCTCTGAAACTTTTTCAAATACATCTTCGTATTTTTGAAAACCAGGTGAAAAAATCTATGCACAGCAATCAATATGTGGCCTGATCAAAGCCTTATACGTACATTAACATGTCCCCGAAATTTTAGGCCCTTGTCTACAGTCACTCCCAGATTTCTCATTTCCTCTATGTCTTCCAAGATATTTCCACCGATTGTCTACTCTACATCCCATCTCTGGTTCCCAAATTTAAAAACCTTACACTTTGCAAAATTTAATTGACATCAGCACTCCTTTATCAATTCAGCCAGTGTATTCAAGTCCTTTTGCAGAGCTACAGCATCCGCTATACTCCTGATAGCTCTCCCAAGCATTCAATCATCTGCAAACAACTGTATATCACCGTTCAGACTTCTCCAAAATATCATGTACATAAAACTTAAACAGCAATGGACCCAAACAGACCCTTAGGGTACACCAAATAGTAGTAACTTTCCTCTTCTGGGATGTCACTCCTCCATAGACAACTCGTGATACCTATCAGATAGCCAATCTCCAATCCAGCGAACTAATCTACCGTTCAGCCCCATCCGTTCCAATTTAATTACCAGCTTGTCATGTGGCAAGTTATCATATACCACTGTATATGCAACACCTTCATCCAACACATTTGTCACTTTATTATAAAAAAGTAAGCAGAATGGATTTGCTAAAGGAAGATCGTACTAAAGCACGATCTTCCTTTAGTAAATCCATGCTGGCCGCCAAAGAGTATTTTTCTGTTTTCAACTAATTCTTAATCTTGGTCCTAACTAACTTCTCTAATATCTTAATCACAACTACAGACAAACAGACTGTCTATAATTCAAAGCCCTACTCTTATCACCTCCCTTATGAATTGGAACAATTTTACCCTCTTTCCACTCCTTTGGAACTTGAACCAGTGAAAGACTCATGTCGAAAAGATATGTAAAAGCTGTTGTTAACTCTCTGGCACATTCCCTGAAAATACGTGGTGAAATAGCATTAAGTCCCACAGTCTTATTTACATCAAGTCTATTCAATTCCTCATATACCTCCTGTTCACTTACTAGCAGTTCCTCCTCCTACTTCTTTCAAGTTCTGCACGATGTCACATTCATAAGAATGAAATACCTTTATAAATTACTCATTAAATATCTCAACTATATCCTCCGGAGCGGTTATCCTTCCACTAGTCAATCCCATCCTACCATAATCATTCTTTCTTCTACTGGCCACATATAAAAAAAAACTCATTAGGATTCTTTAGGCCGCTTTAGCTAACTGATGCTCATACCGCACTTTTGCTACCCTTATCAAGCGATTCATCTTCACTTTGCACTTCTCATGCAACTGGTTTTCTTCCATAATGCCTTCTTCTTCTTCCAGATTGCATACCTTATCTCTTGATTCATCCATTTCACTCCTGCTCTATTTACCCTCCTAACCTTTGGGATACATTCTGATATTGTCTCCACCAAATAGTTCTTGAGCATTGATATCCTTTCATCCAGTTCCTCTTTCCTGAGCGTTTCATAATTACCAGTCTTATAATTCCACATATATCCCTTTCTAACAGATGTCTTTGAAGAACTGTCACCCTGCAAGTGATCACCTTTAGTTTATCTTATCTTTAGATTAAAAGCCGTTGTACTTCCCGTCTGGGATGCAAGAAATCAAGTGAAATATTGTGCAGTGTTTGCGAGTGTGCTGCGGATGCACTCAACATGTCAGAATCAAAACATAAAAATGATATGCGTTTATTCACCACCGAAAGATGAATATAATCCGAATTTTATCCCTTTAATGTACCTATTATTTATTTTATTATTATTATTATTTTTTTTTTTTGAAAAGGGAATCTTGTACCACATGTGATTATGCAACCTGCCATTTAACTGTGCTGAAATACCAAATTAACGGTTCCTGGAAGAAGAAAAAAAGTGTTTTTTTTTTCAGTAAATAAAGAGAAAAATTAAATTAAGATTTAATTTAATTTACAGGAAAAGAGAGAAAGAAAGACAGTCTCAGGCATTCAAACAAAGCGATGCTAAAGCCATTACAAAGACTTACAAATATTCATTCCAAACAGATGGAAATCCAGCTCTAACTGAGTTTTTTATGTACTGGCATTTACTCAAATAAATTCCCTAGAAGTCACCGCTTTCTAAGCTACACCAACAAACAACAACAAAAAATGTCCATTTACGCTTTTTTTTCATATTTCCAAAAGAAGTTACGATCATAACTTCTTTTAAGACAAGATAAGACAGAATGCACCCTTCTAATGGCATTAGTTGCCTTGGATGAATATTGAATAACATGGAAATAATTCACTGCAGTGGATTCATATTGGTGATTTTTCCAACCAATGTGCGATCGAATCCAACCAGACGTGGAGGTTTGTGAATGTCTGTAGGCGAATTTCATCAATCGGTGTGAGACCACACCAGAGGCGGCTCGTGTTTAATTTTTCTCGATATATAAATATATTTATTAATATTTGCTTGTAATATTTAATTTTATCATCAACAATCCTATACAATTCTCTTATTTTGTAAAAAATATAATAATAATCCATCTTGTAGCACTTAGGAGGGCGAAGGACGCTATCAGCACCGTGCTTATCACAGTCATATTTCTACGCGCGCAAACATACGCACGTCCTAGTGAGATGCGAGCTATTAGCGTAATGCGGCACTGTCCATCGCGCAGTTCCACTGTTGTTTATATGCAGTTTGCGCTAGTAGTGGAGTGTTCGTAGTGCTTATCGTGTTTATTCCGTCTCTTTAAATATTTGGACATTACAATTAAAGACATAATTGTAATAAAACATTTGTTATAGTTTTTATTTTAGAACATCATCGGGGTTATGATAATGGATTTTAGTTTTAAGTAATTTTCAATTATACCAAACTGTATAATTTTATCGATAATAAACAATATTTTTTCATATTTATTTATTTATTTTTAATTTTTACCATAATTTTGATATTTTATCCAAACGCGTATACACTGTATTTACAGCGTGTATGTATATTTCGAAAGTTGCAGCACCCCCCACGATTTCAAGCCACGAGCCGCCACTGGATCGCATTGTTCTGTTGAAGACTTTCGTTGGTGAGACTCACATAAAAAGTAATAATAAAGGTAATAATAATAATAATACCTTGAAGAAGCATTTATTAAACGGAGTGATTGCTGCAATGAATGCCACCTAGTGACTTATTTTGGAAGTACACATGTGCATTTTATAATCTCATTTTAAACGAATATAAACAAGATAAATTTGTAGTCTAAACGCACTGGTTTTTCGTAGTCAACTGGAAGAACGTATCAAACCGATGCTAGTCGAACGGTACAAATGAAAAACATTCGCCTTTTTTTCGTGTACGTTAATTTAATAAGTTGATGTAAATCAAATCGATTGATCTGAAATTCGAAAATGTAAACTTCGGAATTATGAAAACGTAATCCTGGCTCATATAACAGAGGCATTAAAATGGGTTTGGTGCCGCAACTCATCTATTGATCGTCAAAGTAAGTCACGCGCTCCGTTTACGATTTTGCGTTTTAATATCATCTCTTCCCTTCCCCCCTCTTCTTTCCTTACAAGCACACAAAACTCTTAAAGATGCCAACACGTTAGTGGCCAGGCGAGGCACACACGCGCCCGTATACTTAGAACGCGTAAAAACAAGTCGTAAATTCCTCTTTACAACGACATAAAGAATATGCAAGGGTTTTATTAATTTCGTTGACATTCGGGTCAATACCGAAGAGCAAAAATACGCCGGAGTTTGTTTATTTTGAACAGAGAATGGCGACAAAACACAGAGATGTTCGAACTGTATTAACTGTCTGCATTATTTCTTTCACTGTCATATATTCGTGCAGACAAGATGGCAGAGCGTTTTCTAAACAGACCATGAATCTTCAAGAGAAATACTGCGATCTGATGTCCAATTTTATTTAATGTTAAGGTTTAAATGTATTCCGTGAAATATCTTTAAAAGTCCATTCCCATTCAATAAAAAGCATTGTAGAGTAAATATATGTTCAATGCACAATTATTTTTATTATTATTATTTTATTTATTTATTAGTACACCCTCCTTTTGGGAGGTTCATTCAACTGGCAACATATTTCTCATACCGAATCTTAAAATCCTTAACACTCCTTGCATTAACAACACATTCTGGTAATGAATTCCATTCACTGAAAATTCTCCATGTAAAAAATCAACTCTTCACCACACCTTTACATAACTTCCAGGGATGACCTGTGATTCATCCCTTCTCATCTTCTACTCTTTTTTATAATCCCCTCTGGATTAATCTAATAAAATCCTCTCACTAACTTAAATGTCTCTATCATATCACCTCTCTCCCTCCTATCCACCAAATTCTGGAAACCACATCTCTTCAACCTCTCTCCATAGCCAGCATTCCAAAGTCCGGATATTGTCTGTCACTGGCTTCTGGACCCTCTCCAATGTCTCCGCATCACATTGAAAATCAGATGACCAGATCTGTGCACACAACTGTCCAAGTGTGGCCTGATCAGTATCTTATACAGTGGCACGACTACCTCGTTATCCCTACTTGTCAGTGTATTTCTTATCACAGTGGCACTACGATGTGCAGCCTTTGCAACACTAGCAATATGCGCTCTAAACTTTAGTCTACTGCCAACCATCACTCCAAAATCTCTAATCTCATCCACTTCCTGCAGTACAGAACCATTGATATAGTGCTTATATTTCTGCACTCCAAAATGCAATACCTTGCACTTATTGATATTAAAACTACAACCCACTCTTTTGTCCAAGTGAAAAGTCTATTCAAATCTTCCTGAAGGGATTCAGCATCAGCAGCGCTACTTATAATTCTTCCCAACTTTGCATCATCAGCAAACAACTGAAGGTCCCCAGTCAGTCCACATGATATATCATTTACAAACAAGTTAAACAGCAAGAGCCCAAGAACAGAACCCTGGGGCACAACACTGGTTACCCTTCTTTTTTGAGACACTGCTCCATCATACACAACTTGCTGGTATTGTTCAGAGAGCGAATCTCTGATCCATCTAACCAATATACTTTATTCCCATCCTCTGCAGCTTGTTCACCAACTTAACATGTGGTAATCTATCAAATGCTTTTGCAAAGTCCAAGAATATTACTCTATATGATTCTTCCTGTCTAGCACACTCGTTGCCTTATCATAAAATGAAAGCAAATTGCTAAATTATTAATATTATTAATTAATTCATTCATTAATTAAGCTAAACGCAAATCTACTGATCTAGGCTATTGTGTGAAACTTCCTATTGTAATGCGATCCATTAACCATAAATTTCGCTCTTTGTAAAATGGTAGATTAAATTACCCGTTCTGGACCAACAGAGATGTTGAATTCATATTTTAATAAATAATTGTGGGGGATCGTTTTCATCGACATCACTGGTTCCTCCTCTCCACCATCTTTAACTGTTAATTCTTGCCTAGAGATTGTTCTGGATCACATATTGCCCTACATGGTGACAATACGGCCATGGATCTGACTTTATTCAGCACGACAACTCGTGTTTTACATGGCATGCATTGTGCAAGCATGGCTCGAAGGCATATCTATCCAAGCATTCTGTGTGCTCCCCTGGCCGCTTGATTCTCCTCATTTGAATCCCATAGAACATTTGTGGCATCATGTTGAACTCGGCATCCGCTGGTCGACGCCAATGCGTCGCTTGGACAACGACTTTATGGATGTTATTCTGTATAGTTAATCCAGAATTCCTGCGAATACCTTCCGTGGTCTGGTGAAGTTATTGCTGAGACAGGTGCAACTAGTTATCTCGGACAAAAGAGGCCCAACACGCTACTAGGTAAGTATTTATTATTATAGGTAATTATTTCTGGAAAAATTCCCATGTTACTCTTATAAGTAAATATTTTTATGGCTACTTAGCCTATTTTTATTTAAGAATATCCATTTTTTTATAATGTCATTGGCATCTTTTTACTCAAATTTTAGGGCATTACTTAGGTTTTATATGGACAGATATATGAAGAATATATAGGAAGGAAAAACCGGACATACCTTTCTGACATGTTGCTGGCTGTCATCTTTTTTTTTTCAGCGGCATCCCGGCGTATGGCGATGTACATTTATTGCTGAAGGAAGGAAGTATGACTTTTTTGAAAAACCCGGTTTTTTATATATTTTTTAAATTATTAAAGGTCTTCGGAGCTCGTGGGGAAGTCTCGTGAGAGACTTCCACGAGCTCCGATGCACTGTCACACCCGTTTCTCTCAGATCTTATCCCATAATATCCTTCTCCTTCCTCAAATATTCTCTGCACACCTTTCATAATTTAAAAAATAAAAAATAACCGGGTTTTTCAAAAGGTTCAAAAAGTTCGCATACCTACCTCTTGTCCCACCAGTAATTCTCCCACAAGTAATGCCCTAAAATTTGAGTAAAAAGCCAATGACATTATAAAAAAGGGGTACTCCTAAACAGAAATAGGCTAAATAGCCATAAAAAAATAATAATTATTATTATTAATTTATTCACATAATTGATACACTGTCAAAAGAAATATCATTTAAACAACAATCTGACTGGTGTTACAGAGCAATTCAGATTCTCACCCAAGAATCTAAGAATAGTCCGTCAGGTAGCGTCGTAAAATAAATATGGACTGTTCCAAGTAATGCTGTTTTTGGTAGGTCATATGGGGTCACTTCGTTGATGTTTAATTGCTGTAAATAATTGAATAGCTTTTTTGAAATTGCACCAAGTGCACCGATAACTATTAGGATGACTTTGGTGTGTTTAACCCTCAGCCTGCCAACTTAGATTGCCAGATCTCGATATTTAATAATTTAATCCAGTTCTTTGTTGTTAATGTTGTTATCACTGGGTACTGCAATATAAATAATCCAAACCTGTCCATATTCGACAATTGTAATGTGAGGTCTATTGTTACAAATGCCGATCAGTTTGTATTCCAAAGTCCCAGAGAATTTTTACTGTTTCGTTTTCCAATACTGTCTTTATTTTATGCTGCCACCAGTTGTCAGATGTAGGAAAGCCATATTTTTTGCACACATGCCAATGAATTATTCTGCCCACTTGATCATGGCGGTATTTATAATCAGTTCGAGCTATCTTACTGCAGGCACTGATCGGATGTTCTACTGTCTCATCTTTCTGATCGCATAATCTGCATTTGCTGTTATTATTGATGTTCAAAATTTTTACTTTGGTTGCATTAGTTTGTTTTGCCTGGTCTTCAGCTGCTAGAATAAATCCTTCTGTTTCTTTTTTAATATATCCATATTGAAGCAATTGCCATGTCTTGTTCAAGTCAATTTTTTCCTCAGTATCTCGAAGAAATTGGCCATGCAAAGGGTTATTTTTTCAGCGCCCATATCGCTTATTTTGCTTTTTTTTTGTAATCAGATTTGTTTCTTGTTGCTTTAGAAGGCCCTCTTGTGTAATTGCTTGAAGCATTTGCTCAGAGCTATTGTCGATGCAACTTTTTAAACTAATTTCTTCTTATTCCACAGTCTATGTCACTTGCAGCAGCCCTCGTCCACCTATTCTCCTTGGTAGGTACAACCGGTCAACATCACTTCGTGGATGTAATGCATGATGCATAGTCATTCGTTTTCTAGTTTTGCAATCCAATTTGTCCAGGTCTTCTTTTGTCCAATCTATTATGTCAGCTGTGTATCGGATCACTGGTATAGCTCAAGAATTCATTGCTCTAATTGTGTTTAATCCATTTAGTTTTGTTTTAAGAATATTTCTAACTCTTTTGGTGTATTCTGCTTCTGCCTGTTGTTTGACTTTCCAGTGGAGAATATCATTGGCTTCTAACATTCCTAGGTATTTATAGTGTTCGCCAGCTGAAATTGCTTTTATATATTTCCCTTCATCAAAATTAAAATTGCTAGTGTCATTTATTTTCCTCGTTTAATAGATAAAATTGCGCATTTATCCTAACCAAATTCCATTTTGATGTCCTGAATGAAAATACGAACTGTGTTCAGTAAAAAGTCTATTTGCTGTGCCGATTTTCCACTTAACTCAAGTCATCCATAAACAACAGATGGGAAAAATTTAATATTATATTTAAGAATTTCATATCTAAGTTTTGTTTTCTTCAAGAAAACAAAATTACTATTATTATTATTATTCGACTCAAACATCAAACCGCCATCTAAAGCCAAATTAGAAACATTACATAGAAAAATTGTTTCAACAGTGATTTGGAGGCCTCATATACAACAGCCAATAACCAACCGCTTATGGCGATACACAGAATCCTGACATACCATACCAACATACCATGTTATACTATAACATAACCCACGTGAACGCAGACCACCAAGCAGATGTAATCATTTCGGAATGTGGCAGTTGTCATGTTCCGATAACAGAATGAAACAAGTGACTATCCCCAAAAAAGGACTATCTATTCTCCACATCAACATCAGGAGCATTTAAAAATACTAGTTGGCCCTGCAAGCTTATCTGCAGGAAGATATAGACAACATGGACATTTTAATACTGACTGAAATATTCACGACAAACGAAGAGGCAACCATTTACCAAATGCCAAATTTCCAACAACGCAAACTAAACGAGGCGGTGGTATACTAATATTTATTAAACATAAACTAGAAGTAACAGAAATAAACTATAAATTAGAATAAATTAGAATTTGCAGGAAAACATATACATCGAAATTAAAAACATCAAACAAGAAAACTCCCTGATATTAAACGCAATATACAGACGACCCAACTTAAGCACTAAAAAAATTCTAGATGAATTAAACAGATAGCTTTCAACCACGGAAGAAGGCGCCTCAGAATACTTGATAACAATAGGTGACATGAATATAAACATTAGGAACATAAATAACAATACAGAACAATACCTAGACCTCTTATCAGCATATAACATAACCCCATCCATACAGTCATATATACGAGAAGAGATAGTCGGAAATATAGCCACCTCATCCAGTATTCACCATATAAATATACATGCCCCTCCAAACAGCCACACAGCAGTCATCATAACGTGCACACCGTCAGACTATTATTTCACAGTTAACAGTTACACACAGAACCAGAACCCATAAAACTCACTGAGAGTACAAAACAGTATTATAGCATTCTAAACGAAACAATAGTAAACGATGGAATCAGAAAAACAGACTGGATGCAGAAAGCATCTTTAGACTCTGCTGAAGCTGTATATAATAATCTTAAACTTACATTTAATAAAATATATAGCAAAGCATTAACAAAATAAAAATAAGCTCTCAAACTAAACAGAATCCATGAATAACAGACAACATATTAACAGACATACAAATAAAAGATGCCCTATGGAACAATTTAAGAAGTCGCCAAACAATATCGTTCTACAAGCTGAATACAAAAGAAAACGGAATCTTCTAACAGCACAGATTAGAACGTCAAAAAGAAACTACTACAGAAACAAATTAACAGCTCATATTTACTACTACATTAAACAAATTAACGTCATAAAGGAAACCTGGCACATCATTAATAAAATGCTGGACAATACACACAGAACCACTGCCTCAGAAACAATAAAACACAGTTTTGCTTGCGACCCCGAATCCCTCAAACAGTTGGCAAACAACTTTAATCAGCACTTCGTGAACTCTATCCAAAACCTACAAGAAACAACCTTTCCTCATACAAAGAAACATTCTCCACTGGGTCCACGAGCAACCCAGTCGATGTGGTTCCCCACAGTAACAAAAGAAGAACTATCACTGGCAATTCAACAAATTAACCCTAACTAAGGACCGGGGATACATGGAATCAGACCAAAAGACACCAAGAAACACTTAACGAACCTACGTCCAGTTATACAAAAACTGTTAAATAAAATCTTCGAAACGGGACACATACCTGAAACACTAAAGACTGCATTAATCACACCCATACACAAACATGGTAAAAGAAACATAAGTAATTGCAGACCCATCGCCACGTTGTCTGTAATCAACCAAATCACGCAGCGCATCGTGCATCAGAAACTCTCCACATACGTTGAAAAATTTCAAATCATACCCAAAACACAATATGGCTTTCAAAAAAATAAAGGAACAGCAACACTCCTGGAAGATTTCACAGATCTAATAAACGCTGCATTGGATAAAAACAGAATAACATTAGTGGTATTCATTGTCCTAACAAAAGCATTTGACACACTAACACACAAAACCTTATTAACGAAACTAATGCATATCGGAATTGGAGATCGTCTGCTCCAGTGGTTTAAAGCATACATGAAAAACAGAAAGCACACCACACGTATAGGATCAACGTAGAGCAAAGAGGTACCGGTAACCTGTGGAGTATTGCAAGGAGCTGTCCTGTCTCCCATTCTATTTAACATATACACACACGACATAAGTCATCTTCCCCTAAAAAGTAAAATCTTCCAGTACGCAGACGACACGGCCATAGTATCCATTCACAACAACGCAAATATCGTTTACACAAATATGCAACACGATATCAATCAAATCACTAATTGGTTAACCGAAAACGGCATATATATATATAAATCCTGGAAAAACAAACCTAATGATATTCAAAAATCCAAAAATCCCACTCATAGAAACCAAATATCTCACTATCCGACATCCTTCCTCCTATACACAAAGCGCCGATCCTAAAACCACAACCATCACAAAGGTGAAAACAACACGCTATCTCGGACTTCACTTCGATGCTGATCAAATTTGGAATAGCCATATAAACTGGCTTATATGGCTATTCCAAATAAGTCGCCCCCGGCACATTTCGCCCGCTGTAGATAATGAGTAGGTTACAAAAATGTAAATACAGTCAACTCTCGATAACTCGAATTTTTAATGAAGTCCCAGCCCCTTTAATGGAAATTCAATGTTAAACTCTCTCGATTACTCGAACTGAACTTCCGATAACTCTAACTTTTCTGAACAAAATTTTAAAATTACATTCGTGTACAAATTGTCACTTAGCTTTTAAACTAATTTCTCCCCTTTTGTATGTCTTCAGGGTTCTCTTTCCATTGTGAAAGTATTAACTGGAACTGTTAATCCTTTCACAATGGAAAGAATACATACTCGACCACGAGGGCGATAGTCACGTGGTTAGTGACGGACATGGGGATGGGGAACAGTGGACAGCGCCCGTTTGCTGTTTTCGCAGCCTCATTATCGGCGGTGCATCGCATCGCAGGCAGTGCAATATCTACATATTATTTTTGCACTTTGATTGATTAATCCTGTGTGTACAATGGCAAAAAGTGTTCCGTCAATAAGACGCAAAAGAAAATTGGTAGATGATGACAACCACATTTACGTGTTTTCAAAGAGAACTGTAGATGAAGAACATGGAATCTGGGTTTGTGAAAAACGTTCCACCTGCAAAGGGCATGTTTGGACAGAGAGTTTGGAAGGCCCAGTTGTGAAAGTCGTAACTAAACATAACCATGCAGCTCAAGCTGCATGGTTATGTTTAGTTACGAAAGCATTGCAATTGAATGGTCAAATACGGCAATACGCAACAACCACGAACGAACGGCCACAGCAAATTGTTGCATCAGTAATTGCAGAGGCTCATGCCGATGTCACGGCATGACTTCCTAAAAAGGATTCACTTAAGCGAACCATTCGTCATGATCGATGCAACAATGGTACTCCTGCTTTACCGAGCAATCTCCAGGACCTAGTAATTCCACAAAATTATTATCGATGGCAATGGGCAACAGTTTTTGATATATGATTCTCAGGGCGAACTGCTCCCGGGTCGCATGCTTATTTTTTTCACTAGTAACAATCTTCAGTTATTAGCGCGTAGCCAGGAGTGGTTTTCTGATGCAACTTTAGCACAGTACCCACGCATTTCCAGCAGCTTTATACAATTCATGTGGTTCAATTCGATGCATTTATTCCAGTGGTCTACGCGCTTCTGCCAAACAAAACTCGCGCCACATACGTCAAGTTGCTTCAAGAAGTTAAAAATCTACAAGGTCTCCAACCCAGCGACTTATGAGATTTCGAACAAAGTGCCATGCAAGCCTTCCAACAAGAATTTCCTAATATTGTAAATACCGGTTGTTTTTTTAATCTTTCCCAAAGCGTTTGGCGAAAGGTACAGAATGAAGGTTTAAAAGCCCGATATGAACAAGATGAATTTGCTCGTTGGATTCGAATGATGCCAACATTGGTATTTATTCCTCCTGCTAACGTTATTCAAGCATTTGAAGATTTAGTTGAAGCTGATGACTTCCCCATTGAAGCTATAGTGATTGCAAACTACTTTGAAGATACATACTGTATATTGGAAGAAGACAACGGAGAGGCCGGCAATTACCCATTTTTTCCATCGAATTGTGGAATGTTTACACACAAACACTGAATGATCAGCAATGTACCAACAACGGCATGGAGGGGGGTGGCACATGGGATTTCAGGAAACTTGTGCTACTTTATCCCCAAATATTTACCAATTCATTGATTCTTTAAAGAAACAACAAGGGCTGCACAATTTCGAAATTACACAACTAATTGCCGGTAATTCAGGCAATCAAAGAAACAAGAAGTATGCTGCAATTTCTGGTAGAATCAAAACAATAGTCCAAAGATTTTCAAAATCGTAATGTAATTGATTACCTTAGAGACATTGCATACAACTTCGAGTTTGTGCCGGGGGCGAAATGTGCTGGGGGCAACTTTTCCGGATCCCATATAAACTACCTACACTACAAATACAGGATAATAGCATTCAAACTATGTCGATTGAAAGATATTGCCCCGACACACACAAAAATACTAATCTATAAAGCATTATGTGAAAATATTTTAAGATATGCAATCACATCATATGCATTCTGCGCAGACTACAGACTTAACAGGCTACAATGGTTGCAAGATAAAATGGTAAAACTGATATTCTGGGAACAATCCACTCTTATGCGGGCAGCATGGACAGGATACAAAATATTTAAGGTGAAACACTTATGCCACTACACAATCATGTTAAAACATTACTACAGCCCAACCTATAGAGTAACCAGAACAACATATCAGATAACTAGACCACAGTCAACAAACTTCATAACATATAAGTACAACAATCACTACGGAAAAGCCACCCGAAACTTCTACTTACCTGACATGATAAACAAACTGCCTTTCGACGACAGACACCTAGGGACCTACAAGGAGCTGAAACAGTCGCTATATAAATATTATAGCGAGAATGAAAGTTAGAGAAATTCCTCTCAGTCACACACACACATACACAAAACCTATAGCAAACCCCTCTAAAAAAAAAAACATCATTACAAGGACGCAAACATACCATACCCAAATTCAACCCCACATGCAAAAAAGTTAAACCGTGCGCAAGCAGTAGCAGTCTTCTGAACATCTACCTTCAAACAGTAAAATCAACACCTGGCTTGCGACGGGTATAGAAACAAAACCACGAAACCACCGCCATCTATTATCTTCCTCATATAAGCTCTGCAGAACTTCGAGGAAGAAATCAGAAATGCCTCCCAAAGAAAGAAGTAAATATTATAATCGATTTAATAAAAAGTGAATCATTGTAAATTTAAATAATCATTGTAAATATGTATGTAAAAAAAGATGTAAAACACATAGGTAATGTTAATATCATTACCTATGCAATTTAAATAAGATATTTTCCTAGCATTCTGTACAGAAAAAAAAATTATATAGATAGATAGATAATCGTATAATCCATCCTGTGTAACTGAACTATAACTGATTGTAAATTATTACAAAAATCATTATTATTACTAATAAAACACAAATTGTTGTGCTATATGACTTGCGCACTGTACAAAGTATGAGATAAATTGGAATCTGAATTGAAAAAAAAATTATCATCATTATTATTATTATCATTATTATTGAATCAAAAAATAACAATGTTAAAAAGTGAAATGAATCCATTCAGCGTTCCCTACTGATAACAAAAAAAACTCTAAATATAAAAATTAAAATGAACTGCAGATTGAAATATAAATGTAAATGACAGAAAGCTAAAAAATAATTATGTAAATATAAATAATTCTATATTTATATAAAATTATTCCACAACCAATATCGTTAATATGAAAAATATCTCTCTCTTAACACATTAAATGAATCATTGTAAATATAAATGGGAGAAAAGACTGCAAAATACATTGTTAGTATTATTAGTTCCGCATATTTAAATAATTAAGATATTTACTTAACATTCTGTACTGAATATTTGTAGTGAACAAAAACGTAACAGTGATACTTTAATTGCATATTTGTAAATGTTCTGTATATGTGAAGCGGATAATAAACTTTGTCAAAAAATTGTTATATAACATTCTGCACTAAACTGAAAATATAACAGGTGAATATTCGAAATGTAAATAGCCTGTATGATAATGATAACACTTTGCCAAACTTAAAAAAAGGAAAAATATATATATAATAAAATGTAAAATGCAGTATGTAATCATATTATCTGCCTTGTGTAACTGTGAACTATATTTGCAAACGATTACTGTGATTGTTATTGTTCTGTTATATGTATTCCACATTATGCAAATTATAAAGATATTAAGAGTAAAATGTATAACATAAGAAATTATAGGTTCCGCGGGGCTATCCTACTGGCTGTGCGCTTCGCAACCATATGCCTGGGAAAGGTGTGTTCTGGGTTCGATTCCCGTCGCTGAGAAAGATCCTTAAGGATCTTTCTCGCGACGTTTCTCATCATAAGGATCTTTCTCGTTTCTCATCACCTTCCTTAAGGATGGTGAGATGATGAGATTATGAGAAAGATCTCATAAAGATCCTTAAGAATCTTTCTCATAATAAGGATCGTCTGAGAAAGATCCTTAAGAATCTTTCTCAGACATAGTTAGCCGGTCTTGGGCGTGGAACAGCAGGGTTTTTCTCACAATTTTTTGGGGGGATTTTTCCTCCCGCAAACAAGCAAACCGGCCTCCTGAATGCACATGGATTACTGTCATGAATACGTCTCAGCCATATGCCGGTCCCGAGCCGGATACAACGGGGGAGGAGGGTCGGGAAAGCAATGGTGAACTAACTGTAAAAATCTCGCCAGGAATATTTTTTGGGAAAAAGCCTACAAAGTCATCTACGGTCGGAAACGACTGAAAAGGGAAAATCAAGTCAAGTCAAGTAATTATAGTGCTATTTGCCTAAATATTATAAAATATATATATATTTATCTGAGAAGTAATTATAAGTGAAAGTAGAGTGATACAAACGTGTTGTACCGAAAAGTACAGATGTTAAGTATAGAATTGTATAAAGTTGTAAAATAGTCAAGTTTCAGTTTTCATAAGATAAATTTATTCTCATAAATTATACGCATCTGCGTATAATTTATGAGAATGTATTTGTATGGTCGATATGTTCTCATGTACGGTATATAATGTAAATAAGTAAATATCAATAATAAAGTTAATGACTTGAAAAAGAAATAAAGAGACCTCCAGGGAGTTAGGAACTCATCGAGGGAGGCCACATACTACGCACACCAGCTATCATACTTATTCTTGAATTCATTCACCCTGCTTGCACACACAGCATCCAATGCCAATCCATTTCAATCATGCACCACTCTTCTTCTTCTTCTTCTTCTTCTTCTTCTTCTTTTTCTTCTTCTGCAGCTTTTCGCACGTAAGTAGAGTCGCTATTTCTAGTGAGTCTCCTCCACAACCTCCTGTCTTGGGCTATAGCTACATCGAAGTTCTTCATCCTCAAGTCCTCCTCCACCATCTCCCTTCATCTCTTCTTTGGCTGCCAGCGCTGCCTCTTCCCCTGCACATCTATCTGCATGACCTTTCTTTCCACATACCCTTCCTCCCTCCTCATCACATGATCAAACCATCTCAACCTTGTCTCCTGTATCTTTGCTCCTAAGTTCGTAACTTTCACTGTTCCCCTTACATAGTCATTTCTCAGACGATCCTTTCTGGTCACACCGCGCATCCACCTAAACATTCTCATCTCCGCTACCTCCATCCTGCTGATGTTATTTTTCCTCAGGGCCACAGTTTCCATAGCATACGTCATAATTGGTCTCACTACTGTACTGTAAATTTTGCCTTTTAGATTGATCGGCACTCTCTTATCGCATAGCACTCCAGCTTGCTTGTATCCTGCATCTCACTCCCTTCTCAGACTCACCATCCTATTTCATTGTTGAACCTAAGTGGCTAAAGTCATTGACCTTCCTGGTGACATTTACTTCCAGCTCCAGGTCTGTCTCCTGTCTGCCATCCACTTTGCAACACATATACTCTGTCTTACTTCTGCTCACTCTCATACCCCTCTCTTCCAATACTTTCCTCCACCTTTCCAGTTTAGCTACTACTTCTTCTCTTGATTCTGCACACAGCACGATGTCACATGCAAACAACATAGTCCAAGGTGCGTCTTCTCTCACCTCCTCCGTCACTACCTCCATCACAATATTAAACAGGAACGGACTTAATGCTGACCCTTGATACAAGCCAACTGTCATTAGAAAACTTTCTGTCTCTCCCAGGCAAGTTTGAACTCTTGCCTTCACATTTCTGTACATCTCCTGCACCAGCCTGACATATTTCTCCGGTACCTTCTTCTCCCACGGACACCTCCAGACTCCTTGCCTTGGCACTCTATCATACGCTTTCTCCAGATCAATAAATACCAGATGTAGCTCCCGTTGCTTCTCTCGAAACTTTTCCGTCATCTGTCGTACCCAAATATAGCATCTGTCGTCGATCGACCAGGCATGAAGCCAAATTGCTCCTTTGAAATCTCCACCTCCTTTCTCAGTCTTCCACGAAGAACCCTCTCTAGGATTTTCATTGTGTGAGACGTCAAATTTATTCCTCTGTAATTCTCACAGTCTTGTGCATCCCCTTTACTCTTGTAGATGGGGACAAGAGTACTTTCCCCTCCATTCCTCAGGTATATTTTCCTGTTGACAAACTTTTATTAACAGGTCCTACAGTAGGTCAATTCCCTCTTCCCCCCTGTGCCTTCCATGACTCCGGTGGGATCCTGTCTGGGCCCACCGATTTTCCATTCATCCTCTTTATGGTCTCCTTCATTTCCACTCTACTAATGTTCTGCACCATCACCTCATAAGGCTCCCCATCCTCTCTGAGAGTCCTTGCAATTTCTTCATTCAAAAGTCCTTCAAAGTATATTCTCCACTTGATTCTTATATCTCATCCTTCCTTAATACCCTTCCTCCAGAGCTTTCGATCTGCCTCACATGTACGATGTCCTTTGATGCCTTATTTCTAAATTTTGCCAATCGATAAATCTTTTTCTGTCCTTCCTTTGTTTCTAATTGATCATAAAGGTCTTGATATTCCATGGCCTTCGCCTGTGCAACAGCTCTCTTGGCTTCTCGCTATTTCTCTCTGTACTCCTCTCTGTCCTCTTCCACTCTTGACACGTCCCACATCTGCTTTGCCTTTCTCTTAGCCGTCACTGCTTCTTGTACATTATTCCACCACCAACCCTCCTTCTGCTCTCTAATCTTTCAAGATGTCTCACCAAACACCTAGACTGCACAGCACAGAATTGCTTTTGAATTATGTCTCCACCAATCTTGTATACTTTCTAGTCCATCGGAAATCCTCTCTAACACCTTCTCCCTAAAACGGTTCCTCACACTCTCTTCTTTTAAGCGAAACCACTTAATTATCTTCCTCCCATGGCTTCCAAAGGTTATTATCTTCGACTTTATTTTAAAGTGTGTGCACAGCAGCCCGTGTTGCTGCGCCACTTCATCTGTTGGAATTATCTTATAATCTGCTACTGCCTTAAGATGTTTTCTTCTAGTCAAAATGTAGTCATTCTATGAATCGTTGTTGCCACTTCTAAATGTTATCAAATTCTTTTCCCTCTTACAGAAAAAGTTCACAAATGCCAGATCAAACGCTACTGCAAAGTCAAAAATCCTCTCTCTCCTTCCTGCATCACTCAATCATGCACCATGAGAGAGAAATCTAGACCTCACTCCTTTCTTAGCGGCTTTCATTCTCAGCTTCCAAGGATGCCCTCTTGTCCTTTCCCCACCATCCATAAAATAAAAAATTCCATCAACTGAAATCCAGTATGAGTCTTTCAGAAGTTGGCAAGTCTCAATCATATTTCCCCTCTTTCACCTGTTTGCTAGCGTCTGCAGTCTACAAATTATCAATCCATCTTCATAATCAGGTCCACAATCCTGATGTCATTTTAACACTCTTCTTTGCACTCTATCGCCATTGCTGTAAATCTCATGTTTCTAAGAAAACTAATATAGAAATGAAAACTCATCTTACAACAACTGTTTTCCATCTCATGGTGACGTGTGCTGTACATCACTAAGCAATTTTAGAGTTGCATCCGAATGGCTCTAATTAATCTCAAAAGATGTGAACATTTTAACATAAAATATCATGAATAGCCTAGTTTCGTGTAAATCCGTATACAAAGCAATTGTCTCTCTCTCTCGTGCAAGCACATTTAACCGAAATGCGCAAGAATTTAAACATAACCGAGAAAAATTTAATTTAATTCAGAACGTTGTATTTATTTCGCTTTCTTTCATTTAATTACCCGCCTTCTGACTGCGGGTTTGTAAACCTTCCAGTTATTGCCGTTCTGCATAATGCGATTATCCTTTTGTTGACCAAACACTTTTGTGTTTAGATTAAGATTTAATGAAAGGATTAAGGAAAATAAATTCTTCGTTCTTTGACCTTTACCGCATTTGCGTCACGGACTAGATTTTGGATTAATCAAGTGAGCAGTTAATGTATTTATGCTTGGCTCTTATTTTTCTATCGTTCATCGTAAAACTGCCCTTTTTCTTTTCTTTCTTTCAAGCCGCTACTTGGCAAAGAATGGGTTCTTGTTTTAATAGCACGTCTGTGTGCAACCACGCTTATTCATGCATTTCTTGTTTGTCTTCGTTATGCTTAACAAACCCCCAACAATAAAACCGAACTACTACAATTAGTTGTGTTCGTGATCTCGAGAGCCTGCGTCTCGAGGGAGTGACGTAGCTTCATTAAAGGGTTTCAGGCAAAAGAGAAGGAGGGCTCTTCACAGTTAATTGTGCGTCGGACACGCGTGCAATGCTCGGTGGAATTAGAAATTAAACAGTTTGTCAGCAAGAAACTCTCTTAGTGACCCGAAGCCGTCGACTCTGCGTTAATTTGACTGCCTGCCTACCGCATTAGGAGAAATGAAGACGAAAACCGACGGACACCATACAATACAAAATACGCAACACAGAAGTAGCATAATGAAGGCGGATTATTAATAAGTATGACTGCGAATGTGCTCTTCCTGCAAGAAACTCACAGAGGAGGAGGTGCTGAAAGACCTTACATCCATGGCACAAAACTCATCAAAGAAATACCCCACGATCAATATGGTAGTGTAATATTTACGAAATAGAACTTGATCCCATCGTCCATTGACTCAACGAAAACAACAGAAACATTGAGATTATAACAATCACATTTAAAAATATCTCAATCACCTCAGTCTATAAACCACCAGAAGAGGCTTTTTCCTTTCCTGACATCCTCCTCAATAATAATGCATACACGACTAATGTTGTATTAGGTGACTTTAACAGCCATAGTGTTAACTGGGGTTACACAAAGTCCAACGAAGATTGAGAACTTATTGAAAAATGGGCTGAAAATCTTTCTCTAAACCTGATACATAATCCAAAACTCCCTGCATCTTTCAACAGTGGCAGATGGAAGGGAGGCTATAACCCTGACCTCATAGTTGTTAGCTCAAAAATATTCAACATTTGTGTTAAAAAGGTTTTAAATTCCATTCCACATACTCAACATAGACCAATAATGCTTCAATAACCCAGCAATTATGCCTAACACAGTCCCTTACAGACGACGATTTAATTTCCAAAAAACTAATTGGAAGGGTTTCATGGAAGATCTCGACCGCTCCATAGAACAAGTCCTCCCAAACCCTCAAGAGTATCCTGAATTCATAAAAATACTGAGGAAAATCTCCACCAAACACATCCCCCGAGGATGCCGCGCAAACTATATTCCAGTCCTTTCCAATGACATACAAACCCAGTATGCTGATTACTTACAACTTTACAATACCAACCCCTTCTCAGAAGAGACTATCAAAGCAGGAGAAAAATTATGCTCCAAGATGACAGAGGAAAGGCGTTCCTCATGGAAAAAAGAAATAGAAGCCCTTGATATGATCCATAGTAGCAGAAAGGCATGGAACGTTATCAACAGAATTAGTAAAGATTTCACTAAACCATATGATCATCATCAGGTAACAGCTAATCAATTGCTCACCAGCTGCAGCTGAATGGAAAATTCCCTAAAAAGCACACAAAAAAGTAGATACTTAGAACCCCAAGTGAGGAACAAAACATGATTAACTCAAATTTCATCATCACTGAACTCAACGCTGCCATAAACCTATTAAAACCTAGAATATCTGCAGGCCTTGATGATGTCTGTAATGAACCCATTAAACATTTTGGAACCAGGACTAAAGAGTGGATATTAAACCTACACAACACTTGCCTCAGAACCCTAACGATACCAACTATCTGGAGGCATGCTAAAGTGGTGGCTTTTCTGAAACCAGGGAAAATTCCAACAGAAGCAAAAACTTACAGACCTATAACACTACTCAGCAACTTCTTTAACCTCTATGAGCGATTAATTTTGAATAGGCTACAACCCCTAATCGAACCCCCATCTTATTGTTGAGCAGGCTGGCTTTAGATCAGGCAAATCCTGCACATCGCAAATTCTCAACCTCACTCAATATATAGAAAATGGCAAAAACTAGCCATAGGAGCAGTCTTTGTAGAACTAAATGCAGCATACGATACCATAAACCATCTCATACTTAGAAATAAAATATACAGAATAACTAGAGACTATCGGCTTGTCTCCTCCTGATCCAATCACTCTTGGAAAACAGACGCTTTTACGTGGACCTGGTGAGGGGGGGTGTAGGAATTGCCTCTGGCACCTCCAAAAAAATGGCCTTACCCCCAGGTCCACGTAAACGCGTCTGTTTTTGTTCTAATATAGCTTTTAAAAATGCTCTAATATAGCACATTCCTGGAACCCAATCAACCTCGGTGTGACTCTCGATCGCATCCTCTCATATAAAACCCACATAGAAAAAACATAGGCTAAAGTGAATGCAAGAAACAATATACTAAGAAAGCTTACTTCCTCCAAATGGGGTGCTGACCCTAGCACATCTGCCTTGGCCCTTTGCTATTCTTCTGCTGAATACGCCTGCCCAGTATGGTCCTGATCCTGACATGCTGAAAAACTTGATCCAGCATTGAATGAAAGCTGCCGCTTAATTACAGGATGCCTGAAACCAACACCACTAAAAGACCTGGATACTTTGGCTGGTATTCCATCCCCTTCAATTCGAAGATTGCATTCTCAGCTGATGAAAGAAGCAGACAAATGAATGATGAACACCACCCACTATTCGGCCAGACCGCAGTGCCCCAAATGCTAAGATCCCGACATAGCTTCCTGGCCAGTGGCGCACCCAGGATTTAATCTTGGGGGAGGGGGGGGGCCGAGTTGAATGGATAAAAATATTTTTAATGCAATGAATTTTCATTAAAAATATTTTTATTCGTTCAACTAAAATTCGTTAAATTCAATCATTCAATAAAATTCATTAGGTGATTATAAAAATGTATTTAAAGAATCAAATCCAGTTTTCTCTTCTTTTTACGAAGCTCTTGAATTATTTCAGTCGTGGTTACATTAATCTCTCTCTGTGTGTGTATATATTAGCAAAGCCAGTCCGTTCAATCGTGATTGTGTCATGGTAGATCTTAAATAGGTTTTTAAAAGGGGTAAGTTAGAAAATGACCTTTCACTGATGAATGTTGTTACCGGAAGCGTTGCAAAATATTTTTAATAAGTTATAGGTGTTAGGATATTTCATTTTGTCACACTCTGAAACTCCATTTTTGCATGGAGCTATTGCAAATAGTTTTTCAAATTTCTTATACCACAACTTGAATTCGGCGTTCAAAATTGCTGGATTTGTATAAGGCAAATCACCGGCATAAAATTCACACAATTGACTAAAATCTTCCATTGCACTTGCTGTTGGAGTATCTTTTCCATTTGGTAGAAGAGGAAAAAAAAATTTCAAAATGTTGCGGTGCCGAGTGAAACGCTCATGAAGTATGGTCAATAAATGGAATGAAATAGTTCTCCTGAAATACTCTTCTACAGAATCGGCTGGAACATTGGACCTTAATGTTTGTTTTGATGAAATCCTTGGATTTTTAATGTCAATATTAAAATTATTGACTTTTATAAACGCTTCATCGTAAATATCTTAAATTGGGAATCTGGTGTTTCACGAACGCTACTGAATTCAGCTACATCATCATCAACAAAATTTAGGGTAATTAAGAGGTCACTCTCAGATTTTTGCATTATTTTAGACAATGGTAACGTGCACGCAAATATTTTTTGCAAGCTAAATAAAGATATTATAAATCTTAAAATATGTTAATATTATAATATTATATACAACAAGGACGTCCTGTCTTTTAGGAGTATCGAAGAAATTGTGTATCTTTTCAATTATGCCAATGCAATTTCTTATTTGTCACAGATATAGAATTTCCAAGTGCCAAATTCAAACTCTGTGATGCACAATGAACATATAAAGCTTGTCGATATTATTATTACATAACACCTCCACGTAGTCCAAAGACATATCGAGGAAGGGCACCTACTCCACAACTCTCCGTCTTCACCAACCAAAACTACAATCATCATCATCACCATCTACACCAACGCTGTCTACCGCCGACCACTACCACTAGTATTTTCACAGACAATCACAAACGTCCATGCCCACGGCGGGATTCGAACTCGCAGCCTTTTGGCTTGAGAGTCGGCCAACCAGGCCGGATATATAGATAAAAAATTAAATTTCGTGGATAAAAATTAAAACAAAGTTTATAAATAAAATGATCTAATTATGTTACTATTTACTTTAATGAGATGGATGAGCTTCTCGACCTTGCTGAGTTGCTGGATATCTGGCTCAATACTGATCAACTCCAGTCGAAGATCGGCACACACACACTAAGACGAATTCTGTATTTTGTTTTTATTTGAAGGAGCGATTAAAATCGTTTCTCTCAAAGATAGGTTGTAAAAAACTGCATGACGATTTTCGACTTCTTCAAATAATTCGGGAAATTCACTTCTCACTGAAGGCGAGATCCAGAATCCAGCAAAACCACGAGCACTGAATTGCATTTTAAGCCCACCGTCACTTGAAAGCTCAATTAGCTGCTCTTTTTTTCGATAACGAAAGGTCGTTCTCGTGACCGCAAGCCTGAAATGGATCGTGAAATCGCAGAAATTTCTTATAAAAAGTTATTCGGAAAATGTTTCCAAATTCTGTTTCAGAGTTTTGAGGTGGACACAAACCCTTTCCCAGTGGTTAAATTCTAAACTAATAAGTTTCGGGACCCTATACAAAATAACCAATTGAATTAACCTTTTGAATACTATCCGGGGAAGCTCCAAACCTCCCCGTCTCTTTCATCACGAGTTCGTAATCAGGCTACTGTTGATATTGACTTTATATAGACATTCAAAACTGTAAACAATTGTTGAATAATAACACAATAATGTAGGGCATAATTAGCGTAAAGGAAGAAAAGTCACAAAACAGGAAAATGTTCCTACAAACTAACCAATTGTATTTACCTTTGAATGCGATCCACTGGGAGCGTGTTCAGCAAGTCAGCAAATCTTTCCTTTCGTTAAGCGTATTAATATTATCGCATTGCAACAGATGGGAATTCTGTGTTTCTGTGGATTTGTTACAGACCTCTTTCTCTTCAGAAACTACACACAAACTGTCTTTACAAACTCGTTTTGTATTATCACTGTCATCCGAGCTGTTTTTCTGTTTAAAGAAGGTACAAATGTACTTATCCATAATTGAAATACCGTACTTACTCGAATATAACTCGCTCTCGCAACCCTGATTTTACTTTTCGAAAAAAGAAATTAAAAAGTTTCGCATATACCTCGCAAATGAAAAAAAGCTGAAACAAGTTCAGAGCAGGGGGCACAGTAACTTGGTCCCACGGTAAACAACACGCTCTCCCCCAGTAGCCATTATATTGCAGAGGCAAGAAAAACAAGTACTTTTATTATGTCAGTGAATAAGGTACTAACAGTCTGTGTAATATATTTCTCAACAAATAGTGCAATTAGAGACAACTGGGATAAAAACGACACTAATTAATAAATCACATGTTCCCTCATACAGAAACTATGCTGTATATATAGACTCAAGCAAAACCATATGTTGCACCGGCAAACACAGTATCCAACTAAAAACTATTGTTATTAATTAGATGTGTGTGAGTTCGCTCGGCAGCAATAAAATTCAACCGAAAGTGTTAAAATTCGTAAACGTGTTAAAACTAAGATATATATATATATATAGTGAATGCTGTTATGGCAGTTTCACATATTATTGGAATTCGGTTGAAGAGAGTTAGCATTTCAACTCAATTGTCAGCTTGCTTTTCGCGCGATTTCCGAAAAATATATAAATACTGGAGTTAACTCACAACACATTTTGTCTAAGTATTACTCAGCACTTCTGAAGATATTTTGAGCCTTGGTTGAAGGAGGAAACCTTCAACAATAAAAATCAATAAACAACAAGCAGGTTGAAATGTGGTCATGTGGACAACATATATTCACTTCAAATCTGACAAAACAGCAAGGGAAGGTGGAAGCAATAAAACCATATTGTTTTTCCCTTCACCCCTCTTTTATTACTCGTCGTTCTGCGCGCTACAAATTAAAATAGTGGCAGAATGTTCATGGAATGAACATTCTGCCGCTATTTTTTTAAATTATTCAATTTATTTTAATAATTTTACTTACTTATTCAATTTTAATTTGTTTTGTTTGGATAATTAAAATATATAGATTTATTTGGTTAATTTAAGCCTGTGGACCACCTGTGGTCCGCAGACCATAGGTTGAGAAACACTACTATATGGTTCTCTCACCTTATGTGACCCCTAATTCATAAGTAGTGTAGAAATAGAAGACATGACAAAACATAAATAAAAAATGAATTTTAATTAGGAAAAGTATTTTGGAAAATTTTCTAGTGTTTTTTAGCTTTTTCTTTTGGAGGCCCCTTGGCCCCCTCCCTGGGTGCGCCACTGTTCCTGGCAACTGTTGAACCACCTAAAAACCTCCCAGAGACAAGACTTCAACAATGGCTTGCACTCTATCCAGAAAATAATACTGGTATTCCAACAGCCGAACATCTTCTACGTGGTGCCCACTTGGACTGGAATACTTGGAAAAGCCTCGACAGACTTCGAACGACAGGACGCTGCAAACAAAACCTCATCAAATGGGGCTTCCTCACTGGCCCAGACAATTGTGAGTGTGGGACAACCCAGTCAATGGAGCACCTTCTTTCTTTCCCCTTCTTCCATCAACTTGCACAAAAGAGGACTTTATATCCTGCTCAGAAAGAGCAGTTGATTGCGCAAGATACTGGAGGAACATCTGACCATATTTATTGTATATAAGTTATGTATAGTTTCTTTTTTCATATTTAATTATTATTCCCTGTATAATTCACCTACCAAATCTGAGCTGATCTCATTGTAATGTATCCTAATTTGATATATATCATGTTGTATATCATGTATATTATGATATACAATATGTATATCATGTTGTATATCAAATTAGTAGTAAGTAAGTACCACTTACTTACTGCTGTACCACTTGTGTTTGGATACGAAATAAATAAAATTAATAAGTATGCGATTCACGGCTAGTTCATGTTTCTGACTAGTTTTATCTTTCATGGAAACGAACTCTTTGCATTTTGTTTTTAACTAAAAGAAAGCAAAAGTCCCAACGTTTAGGACTTTTGCTCTACTAAGCCTAATGACAATGAAACAGCTATTTGAGAGTTATTTCAGATTAATTATAATGAATCACAGTACTGTATTCGTTAAGTTCACAGCGTCTGTGTGATTTAAGTTGAATTCTATGTTTTGGAGTAATTCTTTCGATGTTTTTAAATAAATAATTCTATCCAGGTTCCGATGTCGATAAAATTGATTTTTAAGAGAAATTTCACGTTAAATAGTTAAGCTAATAGAAATTAGGATTTTGATCCGATTTTCTACAACAAATGTGGTAGATGAGGCTATTCGGGTACCTTTAATCCCATAGCTTAATCCATTATGTCTGGGATTTTGTGATTTGTTCAGAATTCTTTTAAGCCATGAACGTATACGTGCTGTGTTCCTCGCGTTAGCTAGATGGCTGTGATATAAGAACACCACACACACACACACACACACACACACACACACACACACACACACACACACACACACACACACACGGTAGCAGTATCCTGAAAATATCCCCTCTACTGTAACCACGTAGACAGAGAAAGTCGAAATAGGCCACGATGCCATCTGGTAAATAGCGAAATATCACGCGTCCTTGTAATAGTATTGCAGGATGTCGGACAAACAAGGTTACACCGAGCTTATGTATAAATAAATCCTGCTGCCCAGAAACGTATTGACGAATAGCTAATTAACAAAAACAACACTACAATTGATGTTAGTACTAGGACTATTATACCAATTTTTAATTTACTATCAACACAATTTATTACTTTTTAAAATCCTCCACACTCAATATTCACAGAATTACTCTTCATGATTGAGAAACACAAATTTTCCACTACTTCAAAAGTCCAAATTGCATGAATAAAAAATTCTTTAAAGGCACAACAAATAACAAACAAAATTTTGAAAACAACGCGCACAATGGTTAATTACTTTCTACCTTTCTTTGCTGGTTTCTTCCCTTTTTTCTCTGGCTTCTTTTTTGGCACTTTCTTGTCATCTTTTTGAGGTTTCCTCTTTGCCGCAGTCTTCTGTGCCACCTTCTGTTTTGCAGGTTTCTTTGCCACTGTAACCTTCTTTTTGGCAGGCTTCTTTGCAACTGAATCTATTTTTCCTTTCTTGGCTACTGCAGTAGCTTTTTTCACTGGAACGTTTTTCTGCTTGGTTACCAATTTCTTTTCTTTGCTTTCAACTTTCTTTTTAGGTGTTCTCTTTGCTTTTGCCTTTTTTGGTGCAGGATTGGCTTCCATCTTGTAACCTTCCTTTGAATAAAAATTATTCCTTGCGTTTTAGCGGTTCTCAGGAACTTCTGGATCTCAGTGGTCATGTTATCGGCATCAATGTCGTATTTCGATGCGATAAATCCTTTGATATTTTTGAGTTTGGAACCTCCGCCATCGCTTAATGCTGTTATAGCTTGGATCACCATATTTTTGATAGCAGGTTGGTCTTTAGTTACTGACAAAAAACCACAACTACTTGTGTAACCAGAACTGATCCCAGAAGAGCTACTGGAAGATGAAGAAGGATTAAGAGCTATAACTTCGGCCATTGCTGAAAACAAAATAATAAACCGTCTCCCACTTTTAATTAAAATGCCAGTCGTGCTTTCAACTGTTCGACTTTTGTGATCTAACTAACTAACCGTTTAGTTTCAAACAATAGAACAATTCATCACTCATAAATTTCGATTTCATTGTTCACGAGGTATCGCGTAGTTTGCTGCGTGCTGGTTGCATTTATTGTTGTTATTACGATCTCGTGAAGTCAAAGATGATTTATGATAGTATCATGAAAAGGAGAAATTAAATCTTTACGAGTTTTGGCTAAAATGCATAATAAATAAGAATTCTCTCGCTTTTTTTTTATCAGTTAAGATCGATACACAAATTAAAAAGCCAGTGGCAATTTTGTATACCATAAATACAATGAAATATAATACAACAGTTATTATGCGCTTATAATTGACTGATGTCATATTATTAATTACAGAGATATATGAAGTGCATAACGTGGGAAATGTCAACAGATTCCTTCTTTTTTTTTATCCCATTACTATATATTTTTTTTAAATAATCATGAAAATGCTTTTGTTGCAGTTCTTATTCTACTATTGCTGGAATTAGCAGCCAAAGCAATTGAGTTTAATAGGCCAGCGTTGTCTGTCAACTACCTGTATTCTTTTATCTGGTTTGTTTGTTATGCGTGAAGGAAATGAGGAGTTTCCGGA
Organism: Typopeltis vanoorti; assembly: GCF_054136105.1. Lineage (NCBI taxonomy): Eukaryota > Metazoa > Arthropoda > Arachnida > Uropygi > Thelyphonidae > Typopeltis > Typopeltis vanoorti. The sequence goes on from NC_143549.1 coordinate 129,846,949, forward strand.
AGAAAATCATGCCATCTCCGGATGATTAGCTAATCATCTTTTGCCTGGATGGTATTCCCTCTGCTGATAGAAAAAGTTAATGGTGTACCACAGATGTGCAGTGGAATGGGACTTGGTATTCCAAGTTATCTCATACTCCTTTTATGGCCAGAACGTTTAAACACTATAATCTTAGACACGACTTATTTTGCAGTTTCTTTTAGGCGAGGCTAATAATAATAATATTTTTTTATTAATTTCTAAACTGTTTATACATATAATTTTGACACATAATCTCTCAAATATTTACATATATACAATTGTCAGCTTGAGTAACATTCAGTATATTATTTTACAAGGTTCAGCACCGAGTGATACATATAATGAAATTTCAATAATAGTGATGATAACATAGTTTTTTTTTTTGCTATCTTTAAAAATAACAATCAGTAATAATTTGGAATTATATAGTTCAGAGTTACACAAGTTATATAATATTTTATAATATAATATTATAATATTATATAATATAATACACAAGTTATACTATTACACGTAGTTTACTATTTTTTTTTCAAAGTTTGAAAAAGAGTGATTATACTACAGTATTTACACATGTGCAATTAAAACATGATAAAATATTTAAAAAAAATATTTTTTATCAAATTATTTACAAACATATAACTGAAGTATTACTATCACATTTTCTGTTTACTACAAGTATTCATTACAGAATGTTAAGTAAATAATGTTAGATAAATACTACTACTGGGATGTAATGTCTCAACTGCATCCTCGAAGCTTTGAAATTAGCTTATCTGAGGCTGACACTGGTTATATATATATATGAATGGTGTTAAATATTTGGATAGGAAGATTGGTGTATTGTCTTGCTGTGCGTTCAAGTCCTTGGCAACTGGTTTTTTCTGCCTACTGGCTTTTAATGAGATTGTCTCTTGTGGACTTGTTCGTAAGACGAATTATGACCGGTTCAAGTCATGACAAGCCTTGGTTTTTGCACTTCCTAAGAATCCGATTTACGGTCTGAATGTCGTTAAGCTGCAGGGGGGGATATCAATTGCATGGCCTAATTTTAAAACCACGTCTCTGAGATTTTCTGTAGGTCCAGTTTCAGAAAGACCGTTTATGATAAGATCTTCTTTATGTTGTTGCCGAGTTAAACGTTCGTATTGTAGTTTTAGAGAACGAAGTTCTTGATGGAGTTCGGATGGCTCTTTCATCAAATTGTGTTGCCTGTCATTTAGTGCGTTAATGCTCATTTTAATGTCTTTTACCGACAACACGTCTATCACTGCTAAATTATTATGTTTTACCAAATCTTCATATTCGCTAGTTTTTTTGTTATTTGTTCGTTTATTTTTGTGCAAGAACTGTTTATTAAAGAGTTCTTGCACAAGATCTACTAAGCTGGCTTTTATGGTCTTCAGACTGTTTTCTATTAGTATATTTAAAGAGTTAAAATTATAGGACTCACATGCATTTTTTTGTCTGTTCAGTTCGTCGTCTGATTTTGCCTTTGGTATAATCGGCTGCGTCGTAGGTGACTGCTTTAGGTGCGTTTCTTTGTTCTTCCAACAGAATACGCACTTCCATTCCTCGCGTTTTTTTTTTGCTACATCGGATTTATATTTATGTTGCCCGGTTGTTTCTGAAAAGCTGGCATATTTTAAGTGCAGAATCCTACTGCAGTTCGTACAAGTTATATTATTTCCGTGAGACGATAAATCCTCCAGGCATTTGATACACTTCATGACTCACCTTTCTTCCCTTAGGCAGTGTGGCGTGATTGTAAAGATGGCGACGTCCTTTGTTCTTCGTTCGTTGTTGACCACGGTCCTCTCTGTTCCCTTTTTAACGCTTCAAAATTTGGTTTCTTCTTAGCCGATCTCGGTGCATTTTATATCACTGTCTTCGGCGTGATAAATAGGGTTACTTGGGAGCACTTTCAACTTATAATATAATACAATAATAATAATAATAATAATTTTTTCAGTACAGAATGCTAGGAAAATATCTTATTTAAATTGCATATTAAATTGCATCTTATTTAAATAATGATATTAAACCAATGTGTTTTACATCTTTTTTCATGTTCATATTTACAATGATTAATTTAAATTTACAATGATTAATTTTTTTATTAAATCGATTATAATATTTACTTGTTTCTTTGGGTGGCTTCTTCCTCGAAGCTTTGCAGAGCTTATCTGAATAATGTTATCAGCATCTTCATTATTATTATACACCTTACTGACTGTTTTATTACATAATCTGCATTCTTTGATTATAAGGATTACATGTGGATGAATGAGTCGAATTAATCCCACCTACTTCGAAGCTTGGGTTAGCTTTTATGAAGAGAGTGGGATTTAGCTTTCACTATTTATGTTGTTGTTACTGTTTGTGTATGGGATGTAGGCCTTGGATGCTGGTGATTTGTGATGTGTGTATTAGTGTTAACGGTATATTAACTTTGTTGGTATATTTTCCAGAGTTCGTGCTTTACTGTTCTGTAGTTATCCATGTGTTTTAAATTTCTTGGTAAGTTATTGAGTTGTGTGGGTATCTGATGCGATCTCACCAAAGAACTGTATGAGTTGTTGAAAGGTGTAGGGATGTATAGAGTTGTTGTAGGTCGTGTTATACGATATGTGTCTCTGTTGTTTCGATATTGAAGTAATTCCTTATTAATGTTATGTAGTGTTTCAGATTGTTAATGCTCAGGATTATATGTATCGCCATGTGCTGGTCGGATATTGGTTGTTGCGTATAAGGTGTCCAAATCATTGTTGACACAATTTTCCTATGTAACATTTCTAATTTTGTTAGGTGGCTGTTTGATGTGTTTGCATGGACTGTTATACGTATCTGAGTAGGGATTCGCAGGTACCGTGATATATGAGTTTTTTTTATGTTAGATGGAATAATGTCTTTTACTTGGAAGAGTTTTGCTGCGATGATCCGGAGTTTGGTATGTAGGTATTCTATATGTTTTGTCCATTTAAGGTGGCAATCTATGTAGAGAGTCTCTACTAGAGACCAAGGTATTTTGCATGTGTTACAGGTTTGATTTCGGGATATTGGCAGGTATTTTTGTTGTTAATGCAGCGGTATGTGTGACAGTGTATCGATAGGGGTGCAGGGCGCATGATTATTTGGTTGTGTATTATCAACATCTGTGTTTTGGTGGCGTTGATTACAATTGCGTTTTAGTAGAAGTATGTTGTGATTTCATTTAGGTCATGTTGTTCTTTGGAGAGAGCCGTGTTGATGTCTGTGTGGATTGCTAGTAGTGCAGTGTCACCTGCGTACTGAAATATTTGACTTCTTATGGCCATGTGTTGGTACTTTGTGCAATTTGTGTCGGTACTTTTTTGTTGATCGTTGGTAGACTGTCTTTTTTGAGTTGTGTGATATTGTTTGTGAAGGCATGGTTGAATGAGTCTGCTAGTTCATCTTGGTTTGTGTCGTGACCGAAACGTTTTGCAATAACATCTTGTGCTGAAGTTTTCGTTTTTCGAATTACTAATTCGTTGAGTGTAGCCATGTTTGCTTTATATTGTCGTTATATTCCATGAATTTTTGGAAGTAGTAGTGTCTTTTTGCACTACGAACTTTTGTATACCAATCTGGTGTTTTTTGTATAAGGTTTGTAAATGTGTGTTACTGGGTGACTTTTTTTAGTTTTTTCCATAGATTTTCTTTTACAGTAATACTATTTAGTATGTCGCCATTTATCCATAAAATGTTGCTTTTTTGTATACTTCTGTGAACTTTAGTTGGAAATTCTCATATAATATTACAGGATCATTTATTTTAAGTAGGCATTTCCAGTCTGTATTTTTTACATGGTTATCGACAATGCTCTTTAATATGATCGAGTTTTCTCGACTTTTGTGGTGGTGGGAGTGGGGGTAGGTAACGTAATAAAATGAAGTTGGGACAAAGTAGAGATCGGCAATTTTGACATTAATTACTGATGATGTGTATGTATGGATGGGAGCCCGTATGTTGATATGATCAATGCATGATTGGGTAAGTGAATTGTTGAGTATTTCTTCTGTTGTTGGGGAGTTAATGATAGGATTTATGTTGTATTGATTTAGTATATCAAGGTATGTGTTAGTGGTTGAAGAAGCGTGGTCAAGAGTATTTATATTAATGTCTCCTATTAGGATCAGCCTATATGTTGTACGGGGTTCGATGCCGCTTAGCCATGCTTCTAACTCATGAAGAAAGCTGAGTGGATTATTATCTTGGGGTCTGTATATTATGTTTATTGTGTATTTGATGTTTGTGGCTATTTGTGATTTCCAAAATTAGTGTTTCCGTATGTTCGAAATGAATTTGTTTTTCGGTCACTCTGTATTTTTTTTTTTTGATAAATGCCACGATGCCACCTCCTCTTTTGTTTGGTCTACATAAGTTGTAGATTTGGCAATTATTATTGTTGTATGCGTAAATTTCTGTACCATTTATTGCAACTTCGGTCAGTATTAGCGCATCTATGTTTGTCATGGTATAATTGAGCTGTGTTATCAACGTAAGCCAGTGTTTTTTTATACTTCTTATATTTATGTGTACGATAGTGAAGTCGATATTGGTGGAAATGTTGTCTGACCATTTCTTCAAAGAGTCAAAGACCTTGAAGTTTATATTGATTGACTGGATATGTTCGCCTATATTTGAGATTTCCATTATATAGTTTTTAAGTGATTTCTAATTTTGTTCTTAAGGATGTGAAGAGTTAGTGTTTTATATTGGTAGACTGTGTAGGTCGGATTCTCTTGTAATTATATAAACGCGAGTGTTTTCATTCTTTCTCATAAATATCTGTGAATCCTTAGTCCACAGGAACTTGTAGTTTTTCTCTGTTTTTTTCTTCCTTGCTTGGTATAAAAGATTTTTAAAGTATGGAGTCCAGTGTTCAGTTATATAGATTGGTGTTGGGAGTTTCTTGTCAGTTAGGATCGTTATAATAATAATAATAATAATAATAATTTTTTATAAATATCCATTTCATACAGAGATTATAATCTCTGTATGAAATGGATATAATAGCCAGAATGAGAATAATAATTATTATTCTCATTCCGGCTATTTGCAGTTATACGGTTAACACATTTACAGTCTGTTCGAAGAGTTTAGTCTTCAGTGCTAAGTGAATAATAGCAATATTCATAACAACTATTATAATGGTGATTATGAGGATTACTTGATTATTATTATTATTCCTGGCTCAATGTTACTTCTCCCAATATTCAACATATTTCGATTGTCAGGTGAATTCTAAATTCATATTGCAGATCACTCGCACATTATTTGCAACAGGAATTCAAGAGTATAATAATTATTGTCAATTAAGCAAATGTTACAAATATTTGAAACTATTAGAAAAACAAGAAAAACAATCACATTTCTATGTTTACTTATAATAATATAAATAAAAGTATATAATGCGTGTTTTCCAACCAAACGAGCAAGTTTATATTTGTGTTGAGCAATTCTCAACACAAATATAAACACAGATTCTGGGAATGATAATTATATGCTAATACCTCGCGGTCGTCACCACACTTGACATGAACAGCTTGGTATTTCACTGCATAAAACTCTTTTTCGGGGTTCTAGCGTTTAAATGATACTTGGCTGTCATCAATTTAAAACACTGATGAGAATCAAGTGTTTTATGTAAATTCGTGTCGAATAAGAAGCATTTACTTCCAGAATGCTTAGTATGTTAGCACAAGCATTCACGGTTTGTGTTCTCGCTCATAAAATATCGATTTTTTCATTAATAGTTCGGTCAAGAGGAAACATTTAAAATTCATTCTTCATCAACTTAATTAATTGAAACAATAATAGTTTAATGAATAAAATCGATAACACAATCATTACTTCGTCAACTCATTTATTATTTTTTCTTCAATTGTATTCTTGTCTCTTCGGTATCGAATTCTTAAACTTCTCCACTTTCTTTAGATGTATCTCCCATCTGAGTCAAACTTCATTCTTCCAGTTGTATGTATTTGTTTATGGATTATCGACTTTCAGGGATTAATTGAGATTGTTTGTCCACTGATAAGCAATATTTCTCGTTTTTGTTCTTTCCATTCCCTCTTTCTCTGCTATTTTTATAGAACATGCAATACTATTACACGCTACTCTTCATTAAGCGTAATGAGGTTATTTAGAAGCTGTCATCGGCTTGTAATAACATCTGCTATAGAAACAATCAATCATTTCTGCTACGTTCCGTGATTGATCCTTTCCTTCTCATGTTTTAGGGGGAAAAAAAGAAAGAAAAAAATTTTGTTACTTGGCCAATAACAGAAAACGAAACTCTGAGCTCAGAAATCGAAGCAATTTTTGATAGTAACCGAGGCGATGCTTAATTTCTCGAGTCATCCACTGAGGATCTTTCGAGATTCTTAGCGAGGCACTTTTAGAAGAAGAAAAAAAGAAAAAAAAATTAAAAAGGGTGGAAGATAGAAGTACTTGCATTATTGCAAAACGAACCAGAATTTTCATAATTCAAACTCTCATGTGCATCATTTGACTAAGAAATATGAATTTTGTTTTCCTTAACTATAAACTCATTTGACAACCCCAAGAGTTTTAATCTTTTTCTTCAAAATAATGTTTCAGACTATCTAAAGCCATTTCATATCCGACTTTCCTTTTCTTTTTTCCCTGTAAATTATCATTATCAGAAAATAGGAGAAACAGCAGACATTCTTGAAAGATTTTTCCCATCTGGAAATTTCAGTGCTCACTATCGTAAACAGACAAAACCACCCACAGAACTTACAGACTTGCATATACAATAATAAAATACTCTGTTGGGACAAGAATTTCTTTAGTTCCAATCTTATAAAACCAGGTTTAGCTTTATCAACATTATAATGCTGATAAATTTGACAAAATGTTTGTAATATTATAAACTTTTTCAACATGGAACTCGATTGTCTATCATTGCTGCAATGTTCGTCTTTTCTTTTAAGATATTTCTTAGGACCACCTCTCAAAATTTTAAACGATTTTTCTGTGATAATGTAGTCATCAAGATCATACCTTCCTCAAGAACTCATATAGAGTCAATCTTTCAGTACGAGATACATCAGTACAGTGTTGTTCTACGGTTTAGTGAAGAGCGACATATGCAACTTCACGTTTTTGCGAAGCCACGGACTACCCAATGTTGAAGAATATTTGTAGATAACTACTTACTTCTATTAAATTAAGGGGATAATAAATCCCTCATTATTTTAAAGCCGGATGCGAAACTCGGAGATCGAAATCTAAGAGTTTTATGTGAAGAACTATCGGTAAGTCCAAGCGTAAGTCAACACCTGGTAGTACAACACTTACTTCTATATTTTTTTAAAAGACTTCTGTGTCAGGTATGCTGAACAGGTGCTGAGCAATTGTATTTGACCTAATGAGGTCACAAGTAGCATCAGACCTCAGCACCAGGATAAAATATAGATCAGATAAAATATTACATGTATTGGAGAATAAATTGCTTATGTGGAACATGTATACGATTGCTACAAGTCCCAAAACGCAGATGATCTCAACGGGTAGCTAGAAAGAATGTCTGCGTGATCAGTTTTATCAGTGCCGTGACGAGGGTGTGGCGAAAGGGGCGCCCGTCACGGGCGCAAAACGTAAAAAATGTAAAAAATAAAAATAAATAAATAGATATAAAAGAACACTATTTTATATTGTATTTTTAATCGGTAATACGCTGCTTTAGACACACAAATTCTGCAACTCATTTTGATGTGGTTAATAGTAAGTATTTAACATATTGCATTTAGTAAAATTTAACTTGTTACATTTAAATTTTTCAAAACGTTTGTGATTTTTGAGTTAGGGGAGCGCAAGTTAGACACTTGCCACAGGCACTTCATATCCTCGTTACTGTACTGAGTTTTATTATATGCCAAACACTTCATATTTCACTATTGTTAGCTCGGATGAGTATTAGACTTTAGGGGAAAAAATTCTGTCGTGTCTGTACATTGTCATTAAGAAAATAATGAAACAAAATAAGTATTAGCAAATGTACTCGAAAGAATGTCCGAATTAGGCTTTGATATTTTCCAGTTTAGAAGATATCAAATTAGCTGTGAGAATTTTTCAATAAAGTAAAATCGATAATTGATATAATATGATTCGAGTGTGAATAGGATACTTCTACTTATCATGCTCACTGGGAAATTTCAATTAGAACCACTGAAGAATTGCAAAATTTGTTGCAGGAATAATCTGAGTAACTAAAGAATGCGTTGCTATGTGTAATGTAATAATAAAGAAATGGTTACCAGCCTTTTGACTGTTACTTTTTATTTTTTATGCGCATTGTTTTATTTTCTTTGTTTTATTTTTTAATTTGGGCTGAATAAGTGGGAATGTCAGTTCAGTGCTGACAAATGTTAGGTTTGGCATTTTGTAGGGGGGAGGGGGGGAGTTTGATATCCACTGCTATAATGAAACGGTCACCGACAAGTTTGAACAAAGATGTGATAGCATCATTGTATGAGACATTGATCAAATCACAGCTGAGATGCTGTTCACAGATCTTATTACCTGGCTATTTTAAGGGATAAGAAAACGATAGAAAGAATCCAACTGAAGTACTAAAAGAGTATAAATATCATGGAGTGTTAGCAATGAAGATAAATTGAAGAACTCTAATTTGCAAACTTGGAAGTCTGGAGGATGAGAGAAGGCGATGTGAGTAAAGCATAAGTTAGAAAAAGGAACGCATCAGATAGGTACAGGGTGGACATTGCAGGCGGGAAATGAAGGGTATCATTATTAATATAAGATTATTATTGGTTAATGAAGGCATGTGAGAATAGTTGAGAAGTAAATTTGTTTGGAGAGTTGTGAGTGAGTAAAATGGATTGCAGAGTGGATGGTGATCGTCTTAGCAATATTTTAAATTCGATTGTGTGCGTCTCTTTGTCGTTCTTGAGGGAAGAAAATCTGGCATCCTACCCCGGTTTCAATTGTGATCGCCTAGAAAAGTTCTTCTTTTACTTGAATGCGATTTCAATCTGTGTCTTTCCAACCAAAGGATACATATATTGTTCAATCTAAATGCGGTACGGGGTTCTATTTGAAATTTTTGTATCTTCCAGCGAAAAATAGCACATTTCTGGAAAAACTGTGGTATAACTAATTTTCAGACAAGGAAGCGATTAAATTCTCAGATAATAGGGTTCATTATAACTGGACGGGGCAACGATACCAACATCTTATTCTGAATGACTACATCGTTATATTCCTAAACAGAATGAAGTTTGGACAACATTTTTCAACTGAAATAAATTTTAAGCGTTTCCGACATTCTGTAGATTCGTTCAAGTGAAGAGCATCAACTCTTTGAGGGAACATTTTTGACAAAATATTTCAGACCTTTAGGAAGATAGCTATGGCTTCTTTACGAAGCTTCGATTTTCGAAAGTGGACTGAATCAAAATTCGAAAGTGGAAAGAGATCAAAATAGGTCTCTTACTGAAAAGCAAATTTATTAGATTAGCAGAAAAGTACAAGAATTCACTGAAGTCTTCAAATACAAACGTTATCCTTGATTATTTGAATCCGGCTCAGAATCAGAGTGAAATATAAGGGACTATTTGATTACACTGTCGAGTGGCCGTGCGTAATTTTGCTGATAGTTATGAACCATCAACTCACTCCTCAACACGGATCGTACAAAGATAAATGAGACTGTTGGCTCATTCTTAAATTTAATTTATAGCTGCTTAGTTTAGAAATAAGAGGCATGGGGCTAACCACTTCATCCTCGAGTTATGGTTGCGGTTCCAAGAATAAAAAACCTCGACAGCTGTTTTTTTTTTTTAATGAAAAGAGGTTAATGATGTTGGTAATCAAATAGATGTTCAAAAAAACTCTATTTCTTAAACCATCCAAGCACAAAGGACTACACTAGAATTTTTTAAAAGCCATTGTGTATGGCTTTTAAGAAAGAGGATTAGATTCGGAGTAAAATGCCATTCCTGAAGACCAAAGACTCCAAAAGATTAGGAGAATAATGATAACATGAATAATTTGTTTATTGTGTAGACGCAGACGCAAAGCTATTGTGTCCGTACTGCCATTAGTCCTATCTAACAAAGCCGACTTATTTATATTGCAATTGTTTGATTGCTCTTTAAGAGAACAATGCAGGAATATGAGGCGACTGTTTGCTGAACTGTATTCAAATCCAGTGAGTTACTTCTTTCTACCTTCCTTTACTTTATTAGATATTCTATCACACGTGTATATACTCTAAAGGTTAACTGAATGCCCGTTCTTTGATAAGGTAACGGAAGTGAGTATCTAGGAAGAAACGACTGCTAAACCACACCATGGTTGTCTGTCTGTCTTTCATTAACGTGCTGATTATTGGCCCGGTGAAGCTGAATGCGATATCTCTTGTCTAGTAGATAGCTTTATCGTCATTACTGACGAAATGGTCTGTTTCAACAATGAATCCACGTTGCCATAGTTACAATAGTTAAAGAGAATAAAAATCGAGCAAGAGAGAGACAGACGTCCGTTAAAAAAACAATAACGGGTTCCTCACACAGGAATACTATTATAGTCAGGCAACCTATCTCGCCTCTTTGTTTCTTCGTAGAAATGACGGGAACCCTCCGTCACCGTTTCCAGTTATTTCGTTCTCAGGGGATTCTCGGCGGCAGCAGGGATCGTAAAGTGAGAAAGAGAGAGAGAAGTCGTGGAAGAAGATAAACTAACGAGCGATAAGAAGTCCGTCCTCCTGAACTTGTGTGTGGGTGCGCGCACACACACTCCAGGAAGTATACAGTTGGAGCCGGTACCGCTACAGCTGTGTGTGTGTGTGTGCGTGCGTGCGTGCGTGCGCTGGTGGCGGAGGTGATTTACATCATCTGGCGCGCGCTCTTCTGACACACCATTTACACTCTAAAGAGTTTTAAGTAGATTACTTTCCTCTACAGAGAAGAGACGAAATGGCGTTTCCTTACGACCAATTAAGCGTTACAACACAAGGGGAAAGGCGGACAGGCGCGTGAAAGCGTTTACAAGTCGAAATGAACGCGATTTCTGCGTCTGCTCGTCCAACTAAATTGAAGACCATAAATAACTGCCGGATGAGACCGCTTTAGAAATAATCTCGCACTCAGAGAACGAATGAATGTCTTCGGCGATATCCCACTCTATTTCCCTGAGCCCGTACGGCTATTGTGGGGATGTAAAAGACGTCCGAGGAGATTTTTTTTCGAGGTTTTTGTTGTTGTTTACTTCGTGATACAGTTCTTCGAAATTCTAAGTTCTCTGAAGTTCGGAAGTGGGTCTTGAGCAACCTCACTTACCGTAATTTAAAGAGCAATGATGCATCACCCTTTATTCTAATTGGTGTATTTATCCGTTTAATGCTTTAAAAACAAAATAAAGTTTTCTCCACCACTCTTCCCTATGTTAAAACCACGCTGTATGAGAAACCTTTATTTTATCTTATAGAATGACCCACAGAGCCACCCATTAACGGAACAGGATTCAGTCTCTCAGAAACCTATCACGCTTACGTAGAAGTTCTAAATTAAGGTGGAGCTATGCTTAAATTAATGCCAAAGTGATCTATAGCTAAGTTATTTATTTTCAGGTACGGTTATCGTCTACAAAATTTTCTCGAAAAAAACTTTACTCGTAGCCATTTATTACGGCAGAATATCCTACGGCCACTTCTAGAATGTTTGAAATTTAATTTTTTTTATGCGACTCCCATTCACAAGGTTTTAACTTACTGTTCGTTAGCAATGTCTCCGCGGTTAGCCTAGTGGCTTTGCCCTTCGCAACCATTTCCCTCGGGAAGGTGTGTCCTAGGTTCGATTCCCGTCAGCGACATAAGGAGCTTAAGGATCTTCCTCAGCCATAGCCAAGTTAGCCGGTCTTGAGCGTGGACAACAGGGATTTTTCCACCAGTTTATCTTAGGGGGGGGGGCTCATCCCGCAAGCAGGCAAACCGGTCCCGTGACCACACAGGCTACAGTCATAGGACATTGTATGGCAGGGAAGGTGACGAGAAACCACCTTGCTCATAATCATTTCCCTAGATGGTTACGTATGTATATATAGCTGTCCCCTAAACAGCTGAAAAGCTATAATCTCAACAACAACGTTAGCACTATGAACGGGCTGACGATTATATAATCTGGGAGCCCATTTTCTCGAGACTAAACATAGAACCCTCTGAAGCCACTTCAGGCCTCCAAGAAGCAAAGCGGTGGACTCACGCGAGGCGATGGAAATCTTTTACCACCTAAACACATTCATAAACATTTATGCTACAGTACGATTCAAATGCACAATCTGTTAGTTGCAGAGCGAAGATGCCCTACGCTCAGTAAACTAAGCCTCGATGTAATCTTATTCCACATCACTCGATAGAACATTTTAATAGCATTTAAAAATAACTTGAGAAAGAAATAATTCTAAAACATTCTTCTCATGAACTTGTCATAACTGTAATTGTCAACTTTTACTCTGAGAAAGTATTCTTAAATACTTTCTACGTAAAGTTGCACACCTTATTTAATAAGGAAATATCCCTCTCATACTTTTTCCCAATAGGCTTAAAGTTGTACACGTAAACATTAAGGAAACGACTTTTGCGTCGAGATGGCAAAACTCGCTTGGGGAATCTGCATTTGGTGTAGTGCTTAAGAACGTACAGTGATGTGGTCGACTTGAACATAATGGGAATGCGATTAACTGTGATGCCAACTTGTGTGAAACTAAAAGAGAACTTTCTAGCGTGCAGATCTCGTGGGAGTTTCTGCTTTAGAAACCTCGAAAAGAGAAACAATCACGTGCACCACTACAGTAACGAAACTAAAAAATAAATAAATAAATAAAAATGTACTCGATTTCAAGGGAATCTGATTTTTGGTTCTGAGGAAGAGAAGGTGGCCATTTTCCCATCTTCTCAAAGGGTTCGTAGAATATCTTTAAGATAAAATAGAAAAATATTTTTTTTTTTTAATGGATTTCTGACGATTATACAGAACCCTGATTAGAATTATAAATTCAACTGTTTAGTGTTGGAAGACATTAACTTGTTAGTTTATCAAACGTGTTTGCTGCAAATATGCTATACCATTTCTTCCTTTGCTAATTTGTTTTGGTAAGATTGCTCTCGTTATATATGATGAAATGTAGGATCACTCACTCTCTCTCTCTCTCTCTCTCTCTGCTTAGATATGTTGACGATTAGGAATTTACATTATGAATCGTATCTATTATGCAAATCTACAAATATGAAATGCTTCGACGCAAGAGATCTAAGAGACGTTTGAAGCTCAGTCGATGAAATATTTAAAAGGACTGTTAAAATATTAAAAGATTTTTGAAATGACTGAAAGGTAATCGCAAGCAAGCACGGTAAAATATTCAGACACACAGAGAGGAAAGATATTTATAATGGAAGAAGCTTTTCAAAGTCCGTTTTGTAAAAGAATTGGGGAACCCGAGATCAAAAGGAACCATAAACGAAAAATCTGCCTTGTATAATGAAGCAAACAAGGATTGGTTGAGAAAAGGTAACGCTTTTGATATAAAAGATTTTTCAACAGCAGTCCCATTCACAACTCTGGGGAGGATGGTGAAGTCATGCTTGCATTCCTTAACGCGAACGTGACTCTTGTATTATCCAGTATGACTTGGTAAAAAAGACATTGAGATGACTTATATGCGGCACGCTCGCAAAAGAGAGTTAATTTTAATCCACTATAGTGTACGGAGCGAGTTAATATTCATGGAAATCTGAAGCAGTGGAGATAAACGTAATCTAGGACTATCGCCTATAGTTGGAGCATGGCCGAGAAAGATAAACTAAATACGATCAAGGGATTCTGTTATCCTATGTATAAGTGATGCCTTTGTTCATTAGTTACAAATGTCTGGAATTTGATTCGTGACAGTTTTGTACGTTAATGTATAGTTAATGTTCAACGTCAATATCGCATTACATATCCCTGTCATATGTTCGTGTACTAGTACTGCCTGCTAGCAGTGCAAGTTTAGTTTCCATTTCAGTTCTACGTAAATTATGCCACTGTACCTTTCATTGTTGTCTGCCAGGGCAACGTGTGACACGCTTCACTTATATGCATAACTTAGCACGTTTAATTTCACATACATCACCGTAAGGCTGGCTCTGTTAAAGATCGTATTTTAAAATAGTTCCGATTTCTGTCAATATGTTCTTTATTTCTAATTAAATTCATTTAATCAAATATACTAATAGATACTTATTATACAGTTATTCTATTAAAACTTTGTATTACAATATTTCTGAAGATCTTAGAGAAGACATCAATCAGGTAACAGCGTAGCCCCAAACTATTAACATATTGTAAGATGAGACGTAAGTGATGACTGTCTAAATAAGCCTTTAATCACAGAGTTAATATCGCCGTCTGGGGACCAGTTTTAAGTTTGTTGTTATAAGTCCAATGCTGATATTATTATAATGTCAACACAACACGTAAATCTCTGGAGACTGAACTTCATCACACATCACACTTTGTACCATGTGATGTACATCATGGCAATTTAGAACATCCGCGATTAGGACAAATGTATTACCCTTCCGTAAGGAAGGACATAAGGTATCATCCACTTCACTCACACGCCCCTTAGCGTGGCCGTAAGACAGGGAGAAAACAAAACGATCACCGACCAACCCTGACTAATCTTTAACATCCTGGGATGCATTACTTAAGATAAGGACGATAATTGTTAAACGACGTCATAATTATTATGACGTCGTTTATCTGAATATAAGTGTTGCTTCATTATGCTATCAAGTACCGTGTTTGAAGAAAGGATAAGTACAGTATTCGTTCATTTATTGTGGGCACTTATTACACCTGTAAATAGAGCAGATGAGTTTCAAGTTTAATTTCTAAATTACAGAAAATTGTAAAGTGGATTTACGACACCCAAGTTTCTCATTTCGACTTTTTTTTCCCGACTGGCTGAGGCTATTAGATGGTCCGCCTTTATTTTGAGTTATCAGCGCGATTACCTCGTAATATTCAAAATCTTCGGAGGTTATGAGCCTCCCGCAGGCTTCCAATAAAAGTTTATAATCTCTCTCGGAGGACTACACTCGCTCCACCCTCTTCCCCCCTCTGAAAACTGCATCTTTTATATTAAATAGTTTTATTTCTCCCAAAGGACCTTTCAGAAAATCGATGTTACTCTCTCTCTCTCTCTCTCTCTCTCTACCTTCTTATCGCTACTCCAAGCAGATATCGCAGGAGGCAAGAAACTCATTTCCTCCATATGGCGTCGCGGGAAATAAGTTCGGATGTGCCATGAAATATAGAAACCCCGAAAGGTTTCAAGAAGTTCACCTTCTCAAGAAAGAGGATGCACGAGCTCTTAATACGTACGCCTATTGCTTACCCCCTCCCAAGAAAATTTTACTATCTTTTTTATAACATTCTTCACTCAAATGTCGAAAAATAGTCCCGAAATTCTAAGCGAATATTGCTGTACCCCCCCCCCCCCCTTAAATGTCTTCAAGTACATGTGATATGAGACTTGGATGTCTGAACGTTTTCAAAGGTCAGGTCAGAAGTTAAAGGTTTTTGCATGCTGTTAATAGAAACACGAAAAGTTTGAACCGGAAGCTTAGAAACCTTTTGAGAATCCAAATAACTTCGCGTGGATTGCCTTGAGTGCCCTTTGAACTGCCATTTTGGATATGTGATCGCTGTAGTATTGATAGGAGAGCGTGTACTATGCCCGGAAATCTACGGAGCGAGCGATCAAATTGCTATAAAATAAACAATTAACGGCTTAAAATGGCATGGATTGATGATACGTTTGTTTCGCAAAGATGCGATTTTAGAATTCAAATCAAAGCGATCTTTACTTTGATGCATTTGAAGCAAGTTCGGTAACTCTTTCAGTTTTCCTGGCAGTTTATAGAGCAAAGCTCTTTAAGTAATAACAAGATAAAAGTGTAGAAAGTTTTTTACCTTGGGTATATATTATGATAAATATACCAAGCAATTTTATAAGCTAGGGTTTTTTAATCCTTTTTCCCAAGTAAGCAAACAGACAAGTAAGTCAAGTTTGCGGTTGCACGTAGTGCAACACTAGGCAACTCGTGGTAAAGGTGGAGCAAGCTCTGAATTCCTTAGAAGTTTCCTTAGAAGTTTCCCCTAATGCAAAGCAAATTTCCTTTTGGAAATGTATGACGCCATGCATTCAGAACAATGATCACTACCCATACTGGTTTCGACCTTTATTGAGGTCTCATCAGTGGGAGCCAGAGGTCATAGCCTTGGCATTTTTTTAGGTGTGGCTCCCACTAACGAGACCTCAATAAAGGTCGAAACCGGTATGGGTAGTGACCATTACCTTAATGCATGGCATCATACATTTCCGCATAGGGGAAACTTCTAAGGAAAGTGATCAGATCTTGCTCCACCTTTACCACGAGTTGCCTAGTATTGCGCTACGTGCAGCCGCAAACTTGAGTTACTTGTCTGTTTGCTTACTTGGGAAAAAGGATTAAAAAACCCTAGCTTAGAAAATTGCTTGGTATCTTTAACAAGATAAAAGTGTGTTGTGGCTTTTTTTGTAGCCAAAGTGACTGTGTGGACAAAGTTCAGGACAATGACTCACTCATTTTATTATTTTTTTTATAATAAGGATTTCAAATAATAAAGATCATTTCTTACATTTATGTACAGAATCAAAGTCACTCATAAAATCGAAATTAGTGAAATCCTTAGTCGAGCTTAACCTAATTAAACTTAAAATAGCGTTCAAATTTACGTAATGTTGCTTATCACCCCCACAAGAAAATTTTACTAACTTTTTTATTAACATTCTTCACTCAAATGTCGAAAAATTTAAATAATAACATAATAATAATAATAATGCATAAAATTTTGAACATGACATTTAGTTCAAAGTGTGAATTAGCATATAAACTACCTCCAAAGAGCCTGCGTAGCTCAATCGATATAGACGAAGCCCTTTGGTCGGAAAGACCTGAGTTCGAATCCCGTTAGTGACGTGAAAAACCTTTATCTGGTATCTTTCGACGAAAGGTGAGTTAGCTGGTCTTATACGGAGGTAGGGCATTTTTTCACCCGGAAACTCGGGTTTTTCGTTCCCCAGAACAGACAAACCGGCCCCATGAACACACGCATCTAAAGACATAGGACACACCTGGAAGCATAGGGCTAACCACCTTATCCTCGAATTACGGTTGCGAAGTCCAAGAATAGTTGGCAGGTCGTGGGCGCTTAAGTGCCCGTTAGAACCACTGATGATGATTATGAATAGTTCCAAAATAGTCAATAATCCGTATAATATTTCTAAAACGTTTTAACGTCTCTTATGTCTCAGAGACAATTGCGCTTTTATATATTAAAATCGGCAAACAAATTATCTTTTTTACTTCATTTTTTGTAAAAAAAAAGTTGTATTTGGAAGATGCACAAAAAATTCACTTCTAGGGTAACATAATCAACTGTGCTTAGCCTGTATCAAAACAAAGAAGATGTTATGAAGTCTCTAAAGTCGATGATGATTTCTATTCCTCTATCATAAAAATTGCTGTTTTGGCGAGAAGGAGTCTCTGCTGGCCATCGCTGTCTACTCTTTTCTGTTATTCATCAAGGTGGATGCCTCTACTTCTCATTTCGGTTGTTTCCATCCATCCCCCCAAAAAAATTGCTCTGAGGTTGGAGATGCTTTCCATTGCTCCATGCTAGACCATATCCATCGCATTGGTTTCTAGAACAGAATCCTCGGATTATCTAACTTAGTCAACCGCAGTGCTGATGTGTAATAGCTCTACCACCACCTTTTATTGATGAAATTGTCAAAAAAAAAAAAAAATATATATATATATATATACTTTTCATGCTAGTGGCTGAGTTTGGTTCGAATCTCACTGGGAGGTTCGATAGTTGTTGTTTTTTTCCTTTCAAGCAGGCTGGCAGTGCGAAACCACCACCAAAATTTAATTATTTAATTCAGTTAACTTGCAATAGGTTTAAGACCTTCCATGGAATTATCTATTGATAATTCCATGGAAGGTTTTATTAAAATGAAAATCTGAATAGAGAGAAAGACAGAGAGACCGTATATAAAGTGCGCAAAGTATACTGAAGTAAGATATTTGAAAAGTTTCACGCTTAAGTGCAATCTTGGATATTATTATTATTATTATTAGACTGGAAAGGTTACCTCGAAGTCAAAGTCGTCACAAATATCTGATGGATATTTGGACGTTAAAATTAATTTGATATTAAGTTGATAATAATAATTACACTAAGTATTTCTCGATGACTGAAAGGCAGTAAACTTGTATTTGTTCATGGAATATTTCAATAAAAATTATTCAAGGATAGATTAATTTTCATTTTAATAATTAAATCTACCTTCAGAATGAAGATAGATAAACAGCAACGACTTTAATACCGAGAAGCTCATGCGTAAAAGAAAGATAGAAAGATAATTTTGCTAACTACATCAAGATTACTAGTTCAGATGTATACAGTCCATAATTATCATGTGTTAATTTGTCATTAATTATTGATCTCTTGAAGCTGCTGTAACAAGTGAGATTCTATTCCCTCATAATGATGTGTAGGTATGTAGAGAGTTTTCCAAGTGGGACAGAAGTGGACGTCATCTACCAACTGCGTGTATGTGGTGGGCACGTGCATTATGGAGGTTATTGGTTAATCCCACTGTTTGATAATAAAATTTTGTCAAATCATGTGATAAGAGTACACGCTACTGACTCAATTCCTTCTGGTTAGTGATTACAAAATCTAAAGTTTAGAGAGTTTAAAGATAAGCTTGTAGTTTTCGAATGACATGAATGCAGTTTAGGATGAAAAAAGCAGCGAACTACTACTACTACTGCCATCTATTGGCGAACCTCGTACTGTTTTGATGATTAGCACGTAAAATTAGAATATTGATTGAAATTATCAGAACGGACTCCATTGAGACTAAGCACCGTCTGACAAGTAAGACACTTGGAAGAAACAATACTTGGAGGCATGTGTAGATAGGCGTCAAAAAGTGTCTCGCGCCGTCAGCCACCTCGTCGGAAATCCAATATTCAATGCACTAGTGTCAGACATGTTTATTGCATACGGGCAGCCATACTGAATTACCGACCTCTGGCGTGAATTCCATGCATAAACATCCACCGGAGAATATATCTCGAACTTCTCGATGTCATCTCTGAGAGGCGCAAGAGCGCACTCTATCCGCTCCTGGCGACATTAAAAAGTCCCATAGCCATCTCGGCGTCGTGCGACTCAAATATACGTCAAAACCTGTTTACGCGCCAACAATTGATACGCTGCTGTGGGCGTGATGGCCGTCACATCAGTTCGACGCAACAGTGTTTTCTCCCCACCCGTCAAACCCACCCCCTTTCTTCGCACGTGCGAAACGCTTCAGAATTCACGAGCAACCTTGTGATTGATGAGAGCTCCGGAGAAACCAGTTTACTTCGAGAAAAAGAAAAAAAAAAAGAGAGAGAAAAAGCGGCACCGGAGACCGAACTTTGGTGGAAGTGTAGTAAGGGAGGGGATGAACAGAGTGGAGAGGTGGGGGAGGGAAGAGGAGGGTACCGACGGCGACGGAATATCAACTACTTCGACAGTGTACAGTCGCGGAATGCGAAGTAGTGCAGCCCGCACCGAAACTACGGTAGAGCAGTTTGATGTGTCTGACGTGAAAATATTTTTATGGATTTTTTTTTTCTCTTTTTGATTCCGTAGCGTTTGTTGTTCCGATGAACTGATGACAGAAATGGCGTATCGGCACACTACTCGCAGCTGACAGATCAAATCGCGAAGGACGCGGGATGTTTCCAAAATTGGGAAAGTTTTTCGAGTTGCCGTCACACACCAGTTACCGATCAAAGTCGTCGCCCGCCATCGATGACGACAAATGTCACGGACGAAGCAGTGGTGAGCGAGAGAGAGAGAGAGAGAAGGAGGGAGGGAAGGAATCGAATTTTTCTGCAGATTATCAACCAACCCCATATCGCTCCTTAATACAACGCTGTCCGGAAACTTTTGCGAAAGCAAATCGCAAAAACAAATAACCTCACTGCAGGATTTTGTCGATACGGATAGAGACGGCAAACAAGTCGTTCGTTTGAAATAGACGACGAATTGTTATATGTGCAGCTTCTCTAACTGTGTTTCTCTTTGACACGAAGAAAGTTACTCCAAATCTACATTAGTTCATCCACACTCTGTCCATATGAGTTATTTTTAATGTCGTATTATGAAGACTGGACAGGAAAAAAAAATCATTAATAAAAAGCCCGAAGGGTTATGAGGCCTAATGAATCAACATTTGAAAGTCTTGTATCGGGCTGCGATCTTTTCAAATTAAACACGAACACAGCAGACAGGAATCAAAAATAATATTAAGCCCGATGCATCTCTTAAGAATAATAGCTTGTGTCATTCACTAACAATATAGGAACTTAACTGGATCGTGTTTTTCGTTGAGTTTCAAGAAGATGAACAAATTCTCGTCTGATAGAACTGGTATCACCTTAAAATAGAAATTAAAACAGCTAACGTACGAAGATCCTGCATTTTCTCAGCACAATTAAGAAAGTTATATCAAAATTTATAACTTTTTCATTGGAAGGCGAAATTATTTTCGTGTGAAATTTTTCACGTCAAATCAAAACAAAAACTTAGCCAACCCTCAATAAGTTGAAACTATTTTTTCTATTTTTATTTTTATTTTTATTTTTACCTGGTCCGGAAACTGCTCACGGAACTTTCTCAAGCCACTTCAGGCCTCCAATAAGCGGGATGGTAGTCTCGCACCGGGCGATGAAATTCGTCAACTACCTCATAAGTAAAAAATTGCGAAATATTTATGAATGATAAACAAAAATCTCTTAGCAAAGATAGATAGATTCATGTATGATTTGTACAAAGGTTTCCTTCTCCAGATACATTTGAAAGCTGGATCTCTCGGAGGAGAAAAAATATCTCATTTAATTATTCTCGAAGTTTTCTTTTCTTCATCTCATTTAGCTGATTTTATATCCTTTCTAAATTGTAGTCCAAGTTCTAATTTTATTTAGCTTTATATCAACAAAATCCGCTAACAGTATTTTTGGATTTAACTGGTTTTTGATATGGTTTGTTGTTTGTTTTATTCCTTTCATCAAATATGTTTTTTTCTTCTTCTCGAAGTCATTCTGACAGTGACTTATGTCATTATAGTTATGCTTTATCCATGCCTCATTTTTGATGATGATATTTACATGCGATGCTGATGGATCTGCCTGAAACTTTACAACTAAAAGCTTAGCTATTTATAAACGTACCGAGTGCGAAGAAGAGTATTTAATGCAGGAATTCTGCTATCTAGAGTTGTACTTTTTCAAACACTTCAAGCCTCCAATAAATGGATAGTGCCTCAGACACCGAATGACGAAATTTATCTGTCACTTAAAAACTCTTTTAATCATTCATGTCCCACGTGGATTCGGACCTACAGCCTTGTGATCTAATAATGCATGATCTAATAGATCACAAGATTACCCTCTTGGCCAACCAGCCAGTTAATGTGTATAATTAAAATATTGAATCCCTTTCTTCATGCTTACATGGTCATCAGAATACATCTTAAAAATTATGGAAACAACTACCGTGTTAGATTAAAACTTCGGTTTAATATAAAACAAAATAATGACTTGACATTTCGGCCTTCACATTAAGGTCATCATCTAGAGTATACACATACGAGTATATACAAAGAAACAAGCAGTTTGCTTGTTTACACAAGCTGCAAGTAGTTCAGCTTGTTTCTTTGTATATATGTGTATATTCCAGATGATGACCATGATGTGAAGGTCGAAACGTAGATCGATTATTTTGGTTCATATTAAACTGAAGTTTTACTCTAAACACGGTAGTTGTTTCATTAATTTTTAAGATGTAAAATACTGAATGTTAACATTGAGTAATATATTTCCAATGCGAAATAGTTTTGCCAGGAAAAAGGATAGGTAATCCTTTTATGTGTCCAAGAGAAATTTAGAGTACAGCATAAAGTAAGGGAACTGCTGGTCTCTTTTAGGGGCCTAAATAATTCTCGATACTGTATTTGATGTTCTGTTCAATTATCATTGGAGTTCTTATGATATATTCCCACATATCTCATTGAAATAGTTACCCATTAAACGCAAAGAACTGCAGTAATATTTGCATATAATCTGCATCATTTCATCAAGAGCAATTTCTCTGCCTTAGTTCTGAAACGTTTTTCGTTTCAAAACCTGGTATACTTTCTCTTCGTTTCTAGTTAAATTCTTTTTAATTCGATAAAACATAAAAAATTCTTTGTTTGCCGAATTTTTAAACTCAAACTTACTTCTGTATTTTTTTTTTTATTCTTAAGCCAAACACCAAAGTTAATTCTAATATCGAAAAATATAAATCGCTCCATGTGACCTGTTTCTATGGAAACCTCGATTTTCTTAAGGCACGTTTAAGGTGCTGTCGATTTCCAATATATCGTCTATTGGCACCTCCCGGCAAGTTAGTATCCATGTACGTAAGCAAATACCAGAAACCGATCAGCTGACAACCAGTCTCTATCCATACATAAATATCCGCTTCCTCTATCGCACAGAGCATCCTTTCACTGTAGTTATTTGTAGATTAGAGGAACTGGTCTTTGGCAGCATTTACGTTTCGACTATACACGATCTCTGTGTTCCAATTATAAAGTCAAAAGTATAATTAAAGAAGTATATTATATTCACATTTTGTTTTTTTAAAAGTAAACTGGTGTATATTTATTATATAAATGATATTTTCCCATTTTATTTTATGCATTCGACAGTTAGTTAATTAATTAGCATATAATGATACAACAGCCGTGAGTTTTGCATACGGCAATATGGCACCATCTCATGAAGCCAATTGGAAGTTATTGGTTATAATGTAGTTTTGTATGTCAATTTCGTCTGTTCTCCTGGCTGGTTTTTCTGTTTTGAGGGACGAAAAAACCAGAGTTTCCGGAGAACAAAATCTCAAAACTGAAAAAATCTGAGAAAACTCAAAAACAAATTTTGAGTGTTCTCAATTTAGAACTCATAAACGGAGGAGTGGCTCTGGTGTCACACAAGGCGACAAAATCTAAAATTAATCGACTAAACAAGTTTTATTGCTATATTTTAATAGAGCACTTTGTTCTAATACTTGAGAAAAGTATTTCTCTGCTCGGCACTGAAACTTGGAAAATAAAATAAAATACAATGTGACATCTTACACAAATACAGCCGATATACTTGCTTCATGTCATTAGTAAGTTATCTTGCAAATTCCAAAAAAAAAAAGAGTAGTTTTTAATTCCACTACAATTTCAATGATAGTTTGATTTTTTAAAAATATTTCTTAAAAATATAATTCTTTTAGAATAATCAGATGTTGTTAAATACTCATAATTTCTGTTGTAAATATTGCATCATATGTCCGAAATTGTCATCTGAAAATAATGAAAGCAGTTAAGAAGCAAATAGGGGAAAAAAAGAAAAACGGTAGCTGATATACTTATTAATATCTGTGTGTGTGTGTGTGTGTGTGTGTGTGTGTGTGTGTGTGTGTGTGTGTGTGTGTGTGTGTGTGTGTGTGTGTGTGTGTGTGTGTGTGTGTGTGTGTGTGTGTGTGTGTGTGTGCGTGCGTGCTTTTTTCTTAATGATAAGAAGACTTATTCCGAACTAAATACCTTTTCCATGAGTTTCAACAGCAGCTATTTTCAGATCCATTTGTAGAACAAAGTCGCCCAATGGCTTACACAGCCAAGAGCATCGAAGCGAAAAAGAAACACGTTGAAAAGAGAAGAGCGGCCCATTCTTTTGTGATGGTGCGTCTCTTGAGGCACAAGGAGCAGCTTGCTCCGGAGATTAGGACAAACTAAATATTTGCCTGCGTTCGTAGGTGTCAAGATTGACTTCCTGTCCACACGAAACTCAAGGTCCACTTAGCGAAGTCGCTACCGCAAACATAGCCTCCGAGTTTCCAAGCATGAGCGCACGTGGTCAGTCGACATCTTACTACTAACCTTCGAATTGTCAAAATTCAATCGCCAAACTGTTTGTTTTTCCTAGAAGATGGCCAGCTACTAACTTCGTAAACAAGGCGACTTGCGTTTTGTACCATTGGACAGAATAACAGAAAAAAGAATTTTGGTAACTTTTTCATCTCCTGATCAGTTGATCAGGAGATGCTCTGGGGGGGGGGGGAAATACTGCGACGATATTGAATTAACGTAAAATAGGATTAGGGATCGCCAGAGCTTAGGCATAAATAAAAGTCTAAAACGAACACTGCGGCATCGTTGAATATGTACAGAACACGTAAGAAGAGTCTATTTAATTTTCAGTTGAAAATTAATTAACAATCAGAAAGGGTTAAACAAAAGTCTTCCATTTCAAATAAGACACAATAAAACACGTCACACGCTTTACTGTAATCGCAAACGTGAAAGCAGAAAGCATTGCTGGATCAATAGTACTTTAAGAAGGGTGAATGGATTAGCTTTGGAAGAAAGAGACTTATTAATATTTAGTGCAACTATCTGTAGGTTTTAACTTACTGGGAATTAAGAACATAAGCGAAGTAAATTTTATAAAAAAAAATGGCGGCTTGTTTTGGTTTATATTAAGGGCGAAGCAACAGAAGGAATATGAGACAAGTAGATTTATGTTGTTATTTACGTGTGTGCTCTTGCTTGCTGATTTGCTTGTTTTGCTGGATAAAAATCTCCGATTTATATATTTTAAAAAAACTTATAAAGGTTTATCGCCATCCTAGATGGAATGGAATTAGATGAATTCCATCCCCCCCCCATTGGAGACTTCGACCTTTTCAGTAGCTTGAAAAAGTTCCATATTGGTATCACTTAAAGTAGGTTTTCCAGATTATCTAATCTTAAGCCGACCCAGTGCTGAATGTACGATAGACTGACTACCTCTAGTGAGTGGGATTCACATTAAAAGCAGTTGCGTCGTCCTTTTACTGTCCAATAGGATTAAAAATAGAACTATTAATGTAGCAGAACAATAGCTTCTATGGCTCTGAATTGACGTTTATACCATCATAATGAGTCATCGTTCATTCGGTGTTCAAAGCGTGCTACAGAAAAGTGAGGATTGAATACTGGATCAGCAACCCGCGGGTGTTTTACATTCCATACTTTTCGCTTCAATGTTTAAGTGACCTCTTGAGAGTGCCCACCAGAAAAGAAGATAATGACGATGATGATAATAATGATGTTCTGTGAGTTCTATCAGAGGACTGAAGTTGTCAAGATAAAGTCCGACATCTATTTCCATATGAACGAAAATAAATGCTTGGTTACTTTTCTCTCTTATTGAACATAAAGTTGTTCCTCTGAGACGTAGGGTTTTCATCTAGCAGAAGTCTCTGCTAGAGGGAAAACGTGGTGCGGTGGCAGAAAAAAAGTAATAGTTTATTAGAAGTAAGACGTGGTTTGTAATTTTGTTATACACGTTAGGAAGAGAGGAATATATAAGTTATTTAAACTATTACTAATTAATTCCTAGAATTTTATCATGCAAGAGTTCTATTTTACAAAAAAATCGACATGGTTTAAATTTAAGAAACCAACAGAAAAAAAAACAGGCGCGCGCACACGCACGCACGCACGCACACACACATGCACACGCACACACACACACACACACACACAATGGAAAAAAAGGCTAAAATGGGATTGCTACCAAATTATCCTCATTGTCCGTTTGATGGAACAGCCTGATTGGATGGATCAGCCAACAACAATTTACTTGTTGATTCAGTACCTAATGGAGGCTTCTTGCAGGTATACACGATCATTCAAGTTCTATACTAGTGAGCTAATCTTTTCCTAATAAATTATTTTTATGCAATATCGTATTCGTTTAATTTTATGTTTATCCTAAACTCAAAGTGCTTAGTCATACCAACTAAGAAGAAACAATTTCGCCTGATTTCGCATGAATATTTAAAAACGACCTCTGAAATGCCTAATACAGAAACTGATACCGAAAAACAGGACGGATATTTGACAATCCGTTTGGGCTCCGACTGGATTATTAACACTGAAGGAGAATCAATAAATACATCTTGTTAAAATTACTAGTGGGACACCTCATTCAAAAGAACTTACGAACTCTTTCGAAAGAGTTCGCAAGTTCTTTTGCATATTTCATGGAATACCATATCAGTGACCCGTCCGTTTCTCTAATATTGGTAAGCGAGACTCCATCACCCGGTACTATCTACACAATCGTAAAGCAACATTGTTAGTCACATCATCCACGAAAATGTGAAGGTGATACCTCAGCAATGTTGAAATCTCAGAATTCTGAAGAAAATAATGAACTGCGAGTTTAAAGAATCTATGAAGGATCTCTGATAGAAGAGCACTCCAGAAGGGCCGCTGCACATAAACTAAACATCCATTCTGGCGATCAGCAAAACAAATTACATGAAAAAACATCGTAATTCGTCCGTTGAAGGTTGGAGGTCTGTAATTTGGAAAAGATATTCCCACTTACACCCTTTTTTCCCTATCGGATTACAGACATGAGTACGGAAAATCCATGAGGAACGCCTTGTGACCGAGTGATTTATCCCACCTGGAGAATTTCTTGGTGGAGTTGAAATCATCTGGAGTTGTTTCTTCTGGGGATTGACTAGGATCTTGAATTGCATTCAGAGTGATGAACCAAAGATTGGAAATACGGTAGTTTTAGACATTATAGTATTTTTAATGAAGAGATCTACACCCTCTGTCCAAAAATAAACCGAACTTTTTGAAAACAGAAGAAACTAGTGGTGCACCTGTTGTATCTTTTTGTTGTCGAAAGCGGCCACCTTCATTAGTGTTATGTCAACTGTTTATGACATTTATTTCATTAGAAGCCGAGTTATAGTGCCGTGCCAAGAGTGACATTATTAACAAGACGATATTCATGCCGTACGTGACGAATTTTCGCTATCAATCGCATTTGATGCGTTTCGGTAAAACTTTTACCAAGTTTAACACAAAAGTCAATCGCAGCTCTCTGTTTGAAACTCATTTTCCGACCGTTCGTCAAAACACACTATCACTCTTGGCACTATAACCTGGCTTCTAATGAAACAAATGTCATAAACAGTTGACACAACACTAATGAAGCTTTCGACAACAAAAAGATACAACAGGTGGCGCCACTAGTTTCTTCTATTTTCGAAAAGTTCGATTTCTTTTTGGACAGACGATGTGTGCGTCTTTCAACGTGATAACATGCTATGTCATATTGCGTGTGTTTGTGCGACATGGTTTGAAGAAAATGATACAGCCATTGATGGTCGTTTTGAAGAATGCTGCTTTGTGTCATTCAAAACGTGCACTGTTAGAAATTAATGGACGATATGCCTAGATGAGTGAGAAATGATTAGGACCAACAACACAGAGTACTATTGAGTAAGAGAGCTATTAAAACGTATGCAATTTAGATTTCTCTGTAATACCCAGGCAGTACATTTTCGTACTGAATACAGGTAGCATATCTAAACTGTAATCTATTGATGCCTAAAATGTTAGATTGTCCGTTGCAACCATAGCAACAAGCACTTAACCTGCAGATATAGAAAAACTGACTGCATCGTCTTCTGAAGCACATGCCAATCCATCAGAAAGTTTCCTTGATGTGTATTGATTTGAAATTCTTAAAATGCCAGATGGACTGTCATGATAAGAAAGACTCACTTATTCCATCTTTCATTCTTCAATATTAAAAAAAAAAAAAAACGAAAATCTATTCTCTCATTCACCTGCGGTGAAAAAAGTTAATTGAAAATTACCGCCGCTTTTGTGGTCATTATAAATTAATTTCCAAATTACTATCCCATTAAGACAAATCGCAGTCGCAAAAACTGACACGAAATTCCCAAAGTTCCTAAAACCAAAACGCATCCACGATGAAAAACTCTTTTCCATTATCAATCATAGGCGAGCTTGCGGGAAATCAGGAAACTTTTGATTTTTATCGACAAAGGTTTCACAAAAAGCGGATATTTTCTTCTCGACAGCTGTTGCCCTGTACCCTGTTCATCGCGGCTGTTCCGACTCGATTAAACGTCATCAATATGGTGGCTTCAAGTTACTCATCCTTTCCGAGGACATTTTTCACTGTGCTTGTCGGGATGAGACTGACAGAACTGGAACACTGTGGAGGTCATCGTGAAAGTTTGTTTCTTTGGTCGAGTTTAATATAAAATACTGCACTTAACATTTTCCTCTTTTAACGAGTAAACCAAATAATAATTTTATGCCTCCACTTCGTAACATTTATGCATACATATATGTCGGGACTCACGGTTAATTCCTGTCAGATTCTTTAGTAGATGTATAAAGTTGATGTGTTTAAAAACATTGCCTTTATTTGTTAAAAATTGCATCTTTGTGTTGAAAATAAGACGCTGTTTTCAGAATGGATACTCTATTATCTTTCTGAAAACTGTAGATTTAGAAACTGTTGATACAAAAATGTAAATTTAGAATTAATACTTAAAATGAAAAGCACGGAAAATTTTCTTGAAAATCTTTCAGCAGGAAATCTCATTCCGAAATTTATTTGTTAGAAAAAAATATAAAAATATATAGCGTCATTAGAAGAGATGTAAGTTGTCGTTTGGCGGGGAATCCCCCCCCCCAGAGAAGTGCATTGACTTCTAGGAATTCACAAGAAGTGAATGCACTTGTAGGAATCCATCATAATTTAGAGATGTGCAGTCCAGCCACAAAGAAGATTCCGACTCTTATTATCAAATTCCTTCTCTCATCTGAAGACGCTATTCGATTAACAAGCCGTCTTTCTTTAAAAAAAATGTAATTGTTTTAAAAACTTTATAGATAGCTTATTTAAGCTTCCTTAAAAATACCTTCAAATTATGAGAAACACACTTTTACAATTAAAAAATGAAGCCATTCGTAGTCTAAAATATAATCTTGAACATCATCGATCACTACATTTACAATTCTTATAAATTTGTCCGATAAAGATTTTGTATCCCCTGTAGAAATGTTTTCACTGTAAGACACAAATGTATGAACGTGTAAGTAAAGCAATTCGGTACCACTCCTGCTGAGTATACAGGATTGGCGTGAATTTAATTCACTCGTGGCCTTTTTTCTAAGGAAATTTCGATTGTAATTCCTGTGATTAATGGAATAAATACTATCCTGGAACTCGTTTATTTAATAGGCATATTTGACGGGACACATCTTATGAAATTTGAACAGTTAAATCCAATCTTCTTCCTCTGCGCGTTTATCCCACTTCCAATGTAAGGTCCGTTACATTTGATACGACTTTGTTAGTACAACACCCCTCCCCCCCAGCCGGCCTGCCGCAGGGAAGAAGGGGGTGTATTTTTTGACTATACCAGCGTGTGTTGATGGGGCCGGTTAGCCTGTTCTGAGGGAGGACGAAAAACCCGAGTTACGGGTGAAAAAAACCCTCTACCACCGTATGAGACGGCTAACTTACCTTTAATCTAAAAAGATCAGATAAAGGTTCCTCACGTCATTGACGGGAATCAAACCCAGGTCTTTCCTACCAAAGGGCTTCGTCTATATCGACTGAGCTATGGAGGCTCAGGAACAGTTAAATCTAATAAAGATATAATTTCGATCACGTTGAAAATTGCGAAAACCGATCGAAAAAACATCGTATTTTCCTTCCTCCTGAGCAGACAGGTCTACAAATTTACAAGATTGTTGCTTCTTACTTTCTTGAAGGGCCCTTTAGAAATTCAGCTGAATGGAACAAAATAATGAGGCGAGAGAATTGCAGGAGTAGTGACCCGTGTAGATACCCCGACATGTCACATACCGATTTCTAATATAGAATATAACTATTGTAATTAATTACAATAGTTATATTGTAATATAATATCACGTGGAACATATTGTTGTGGTGAGATCTTTCTTCCACTAAATGAAAGGAAAGAAAAAAATTAATATAATGTTTACTGTAATATATACGGCGACTGGGTTTGCAACAATCGTAGATTGCCTCGAGTAACACAAATAAAATAATCAGATATTATTTTTGTGAGGTTTTCCGTATGAAATATTTCGTTGTATCCCTGGCAGATATTCAATTGGTTTCAAGGCGTACTCACAACCAAAGGATTGCTATTGTTTTCCTTTTCATTATAACCCATTGGTAATTCTTTATAAGTGGTTTAATCATTTTAAACATCATTCTTTAAAAAAAATACTGTAACATCTTTTCAGCGTGTTCCTTTTTATTCGTTGAAAAGCTATTTTTCTTCAAGAGTTTCTTCGATATGACACTAATGCATTTAGCTTCTACCAATGTATATTCACGTTGGCTACAATTTGGAAGCGTCTACTTTGATGACGTTATTTTGAATGATTGGTAGCATTGTTGTTGCTGCTGCCATCTATATTGCTAGAATTTCAGAGGAAAATTTACATTCTCGACATATGGATGAGCAAAGTTAAATAAATCTCCTTGTGAGGGGGTCTTAGAAGAGGAAAAATAGTATTTGAATTATTCATAAGCTTTTATACAAGGTATCCTGCGACTTTATTTAAATACTTCATGCTTTTATTGAAAAAGAAATTTCGGGTACGAACCTCCATAGCTCAGTCGGTATAGACGAAGCCATTTGGTCGGAAAGATCTGAGTTCGAGTGTCCTCTAGGACACTCGAACTCAGATTCGGGTCTCATACGGAAATGGAGCTTTTTTTCCTGCCCGGAAATTCGCGGGTTTTTCACCTGGAAAACAAACAAACCTCTCATAAGCAGATATGATATTCCAAGCTCAGTGGCCATGATAGGCCACTTATCCTAACGCGAAAGGGAAAGATGAGAGTAATTACTGCTTCGAAATATCATATAACATGAGAGTAAAGTGTGTGCACGAAAAGTAAAGCGATCTCAGCGAATAAAGTGTGTGCGAATTTTAATGTATCATAAGCTAGCCAGTGCACTGGTAGCAATTCATCTATAGGAAATAATGCAGTCAGAGTGTCGTAGCAGATTGATACATCCGCAGCAAAAGTAACTATGGTCATACCGTTCAGATATTCCAATGAGAGAAATGTAAATATTCATTTTGCGTAAGAATGTGGAAAAGCCAACATGACTGCTGCTACTGAAGAATCTTGGGCAAGATTTTCCAAACGAAAAGAAGTCCCCAATCAGGTATCTATTCTGACGGAGATGCAAATTTGACTGCTCAATATCGTGTACGGAAGAATATAATGTGGATATATGGATAAAGTGGATACGAAGGAAACGATTATTCATATCACAGCTCAATCCGCGTGATAGCGGCTGAAAATTTTCCAAAGGCTCTATTCTCCATGCATGTCTGAAAACGTTTCTAGGATTGTATTCGTACCACATTCAGCGAAGTGAACATCTTTAACATGAAATGAGCAGAGCAGTACTTGGATAATTCTGCTGCTAGTTTGATGCATATAATCGCTCGCATTTTGTTCATTGAAGAATCGAAGTCAAGATTAAGACACGGCTCCAGAAACTCCCTTGTACATGCTTATGAAAATCAAATTGGAATAGAAAAAAATACTTTCTAACATATTGAACAACGAGTTTCCTCCTCTGTCTATAATATGATATAAGGCCCCTAAAAACACGATGACACTATCACCATATTTAATGCCTAAAGTGTCCCCAAAACAACGATGCAATCTGAATAACATATGTTAAAAAAGGACAGTCATAAGCCAAAACATTATGACCACCTGCTATTAGTGTGTTAGGCCTCCTTGCTTTCACCCTGTGTTATGTATCATGGAAGGTGTGCTGAGGTATTGTGGAACAACTAAAGAAAATAACGTCCGGAAGGTCAGCCATCGAGTTAGGAATTGACATCGACCTACAGATACTGAGTTCCACATGATCGCACACAATGGGATTCGACATTTGTGGGATCATGTGGAATGTTTAGATATGTATGCTCCCATGGCTGCCTAAACCTCCTGATTAGGAAGCCACGTAAGCAAACTCAAATGCATATACTCCTTAAACAATGCTTTGCACAATGCTAAGCTTAACTGCTTTTCGGTTAATGACACTGGAAGAGTCAGGTCTATTGGGCCATGCTGTTACTACGTAGGGCAATATCAAGGCTGGAAACAATTTCCACATAAGAGCTGACGGTCAAGGTGTGTTTAGTGAGAATGAAAGAAGCTATGATGTCTATGAGAACAATCCCCATACCAGGATACCGCAGCCGCCACCGCCAATTTCAAGACAGTTGTGCTGACTGGTTGGCCAAAAACAGACTGGGTGAGCATAATATTTAGGTTTATGAATGTAAGCACAATAATCAAACAACTATTTGCCTTTTCTTAATACGTTCCACAGTGACGAGATATAAAAGAAGACATTACTTGAATCACTGGTCAGTTATGTTTTTTTTTCATCTTATAGAATGCTACTGGTTGTTAAAAATTACCTTTCTTTTGATATGGTTTCCTGCAATCATAGCTCAGACTGCTTTGCCAGATTGTAAAAATGTCAAATTAGTTCTGAAATGCTTGATGTGTATTTAAAGAATATCATTATAGTAACATATTTGATATATTCATACTAATATGACAATAAGTTTATAGGGAAACAGCGAAAATATTCAGAATGAATGAAAGAGATTAATAGAAAGAGCAAATGATTTTCTTCAGTATCAAAAAAGTAAAAATTGTTTTGAGTTCGTATCTGATCTTTCGGTTCCTTCTTTCGCAATTCCTTTTCATCTTCGGTGATTCTTCAGCTTAATTAAGCTTTAAACTCGAACTATACTCAGGCAACTTTATTAGCATATTTGCTGCTTATAAAGAAGCTACTTCAAAGCCAAATTTATTCATTCGTCCATAGGACGCTACTGATTTCGTGTTTCAGTAAATTTAAGTAATGAGATTTATGCTCCGCCACTACCAGGGGTGAGTTTACACAAAGAAAAGGCTTTGATATGATAATGGCATATATTCATCGGATGTGAGGTCGCAAATTCAAATATGTTCTGTTGTCCTAAGATATTCAAATTAGTTTCCTGTGTTTTAAATTGAGTCATTATTAGATATCTTTGTTTTTATTTTTCCTCAGAAGAATACATTAATTAAAGAATTTGCATACATTTATGTGATTCTATTCTATGTAACATTATCTCTTTTGTAGCGTTAAGACAAACAAATAAGCAAGTTCATTTGTTTATTATATCAACGAAGTTAATGAAGTAATATAACTGCTATGAAAGATTTGCATAGCTATTGTGAAATTGAAACTTGTGCATTGAACATACCGCTGTGCTGCCCAAATTCATGTCCATCGGGAGAAAAAATAGACATAAGCAAAGTGGATATTAGATGCAGCATTATTTCAAAGCCCAATGTAGAAACTATGAAAGTTTCTTAATGTTATTTGACCAGAGAGCTTACGGGAATACACTCCCCTCATTCACGAGTTGCCTTAGTGTGGACTACTTGAAAAGAGAAAAAGGCATAGGCGCCCCACAAGCGTCGATATATTCGCCTTTTATTAGTACATAAAGTTTCACTGATGTTTCGAAAAAGGTTGGTTCTCTTCGGAGACACTGTATAAGTAAGGCCTCTCTAAAAATTAGGCGATCCCCCCCCCCAGACTACTCTAAACGAGTGACCAAAGGATCGTCCGCCTCAGTGGTGGTTCTACTCAGCGAGAGGCTCACCCTATCACTGAGCAGAACCGTTCATATTCCAGGGAAAGGCATCCAGTGACAGGGCCCGGATGAAGGCCACGCCGGAAAATGCCAATCCTCGGAGACTCGAATTTCTCTCTATATAAGTAAAGAGCTTCTCTAAATATTAGGCGATTCCCCAGACAACTCCCTACGAGTGTCCGTCCAACTCAGTGTTGGTTCCCTTAGTGAGAGGCTTAACCTACCACTGAGCAGAACCGCTCATATTCCAGATGAAAAGCATTCATCGACACGGCTCTTATAGATGCCACTCCGGAAAACATTGATCCGGGAGACTCAAATTGCCCTCTCAAAGCCGAAGCTTTAAGAGAGTAGAAACTCTCGTGTGACGCAAAATTACATGAGCAAAGTAAAATTCTGAAAGTTTCGTAAGTTGACCATAAAAAGACATAGCCTGGTCTCTGAAGAGATCCAACCAGTTCGAAACAGCCGTCAGGCCAGTGAAACTTTAACAGAATGGACTAATAAAAAGCGGATATATAGACGCTTGGGTGGCGCCTATATCTTTCAAGTAGTCCACACTAAGTCAACTCGTGAATGCCGAGGAATGCATTCCGCAAGCCCTCTGGTCAACTTACGAAACTTTCATAGTTTCTACATTCGGCTTTGAAATAATGCTGGATCTAATATCCACTTTGCTTATGTAATTTTACATCACCTAACTGAAGCCTTTCGGCTCTTTATTTTTGAAAAAAATATATATTGTGACGGTAATGGTCAAATAAAGCAGAAATAAAAATAAAGTAGCTTGAAAAGACCGTGAGTTAACGGCACTCCGAAGGAGGTGACAGTTTTGTCTCCCATAAACACGAGACTTTCATCAACAAAATAGGAAACCAGCCGGAGAATCTACTCAATTAATAGACGCAATATAATGGCTTATAATCTTAGATGATTCGCCAATAAATCTAAATTGAACTGAGTTCTAATTGTTAAGCAGTGTAGTGAAACAGCTCGCATCTCCTTATTACGTATGCAGTACTGAAAATTGAACATATATATTAACATGCAGATTAAACCTCCGTAGCTTAGTCGGTATAGATGAAGTCCTTTGATCGGAAAGACCTGGATTCGATTCCCGTCAACGGCCCGAGGAATTTTTATCAGATATTTTCGACTAAAGGTGAGTTAGCCGGTGTCCTAAGAGATGATGGATTTTTCTCCAAGAAACTGGACTCTTTCGTTCCTCAAAACAGATACGAAAGAGTCCAGTTTCAGTCCGTGAACACTCCTTTCTACAGACAAACCACTTCGGGGAATGATAGCAGCCTCCTCTGGTCCCCTGCTAGGAAGTAGTAAACTCTGGCTAATACCTTATTCTGTTGTCTTCTCATTATTTCGTTGTACCAGCTTTTGCAATGGTTCGTAGTATTTCTCTGTATCATTCTGTAAATCAAATTTTGTACGACTTCTCTACTGAATTCGTGATGCCAGACATCATCATCATCTTTCTCTTCAGCCTTATTTCTCTACTATAAAATGCCATCAATCCATCAGCATTCTCATGTGCTTTTCATGTATTTTTTTCCTAGTCAAGAGGATACAATGTTTGCAGAGCATACAATGTTAGTGGAAATGCTAAAATATTATTATTATTATTAGACACCTCCAGGGAGTCCAAAAACTCATCGAGGGAGGGCACCTCCTCTACAACTCTGTCTCCGCCACTCAGTCCACCAACGCCATCTACCGCCGACCACCACCACCACTACTATTTCCAAAGACAATCGCAAACATCCATGCCCACAGCGGGATTCGAACCCGCAGCCTTTTGGCTGGAGAGCAGATACGCTAACGAGTGGTTAGCGTACCCTGTACTTTTATTTTGTATCTTTAGTTAGTGGTCATTAGAAGAATCACTGTAAAATAACTTTTACCCTTTATGTTCGATGATGATTCAGAGTCGCAGCGAAACATGTCGTTTTCAAATGCATCAGACTGTTCAATTATGGATAGCAAAGATTTTCTTTAAAGTGAATTTAGCAATCAGCTTTGAAAGGTTCGTACGGAAAATATAGCCAACAAGCAGTAGAAGTGAAAAGTCTCATCATTCTTTTTCTTCTAAATTGCTTAAATTCCATTTGGAATTTCACTTGTCTTTTTACTTATCCCAGTATAAAGGCACACAAGAATGTTTTTAGTGAAGTGTTTTTTCCTACATTGACAGGATTTCGACTTGCTGTTCCACTGACCAACTTCTAACAGTAGCGCTACTCGTTGTTGTGGCTCCTACATCAATCACCATTTCATTGATGTTTCGGCTCATTTCATCTAGTCGTATGATTCTGCAGTTGATGATCGCTTCCAGCAAGCAGCAGTAGCAGCAGTCCTACTGCTTCTCTGCAGATTACGTCCAGAATTTTCCTCTCATTACCTGTCTCACATTTTTTTCTTCAAGACATGTGGTACTGTTGAATGATGGCAATCCGATTTTTGTTAATATCTTGCACTAAATATCTCATCACAAAAACCAAGCGTTGCAGTCTTTTTACGCGATATCACCGTGCTTACGGCGTCCTCGATAACATCAGGAGCTTCGGTCTTTATCCTCTTAAACGAGCCAACTAAGCTTGTGGATAATGCAATAACAACAGATGAATTATTCCATCAGCTAAAGCTATGGAATATCGCAGTCGTTATAGTTATTGTGAGATATCGTTTATTTATTCTTTTATTATATTTATCTATAAAAAACAAAATGCTCACATTTTTCTTGATGCTTCGTTTTTTTTAGTTCAACTGTAGATTCCGAAATTCTTTGAAACAGTACGAATTCTAGGATCATTTTTTGTCTTGGAGCTAAAAAACAGAGACAGAGATCTCTCTCTCTCTCTCTCTCTCTCTCTCTCTGTGTGTGTGTGTATGTGTGTGTGTGTGTGTGTGTGTGTGAGAGAGAGAGAGAGAGAGAGAGAGATTTGCTTTGTTCGCAAGATCGACTACTAGTCACCCATACAATACATTTTACTGTATGGGTGACTAGTAGTTTGTTCAGTATAAAAGTTCATTATTTATTCAATTCTTCTTCATGTAGCTTCCTCAGTGGAGGGTGCAGCATCATGTCCTTTCAGTTCTCTCTGTTGGTGGCTTTCCTTTTTGTTTCTGCATAGCCATGTGATCCTGTCCACAATCTTATATCTTCAAGCCATGTCTTCGTTTTTTGCCTCTTGATCCTTTTCCCATAATTTTTCCTTCTAAAACTGTTAGTATCCTCTGTCCTACTGAACCTCTCAGTACATGTCCTGCCAATCTCATCTTTCTCTGGATCATTTCCTGTAATAAAGATCTCTGTGTTCTCACTCTCTGTAGGACATCTGTATTTGTCACATGTTCTGTCCATGGGATTTTCAGAGCTCTCCTATAGACCACATTTCAAAGGCCATTATCTGTTGCCTTACTCTCTTCTTGAATATCCAGGTCTCACTTCCACATGTGAAAATTGGCCACACTAATGTTCTTATCATTCCTTTCTTTGTCTCGATACTCACAGAACCTCTGAGCAGATCTTTAATTTTCCAGAATGCATCTTTAGCTATGGCTGTTCTTATTTTTATTTCTTTATCTTGCTTTCCATCTGCCGTAAAGTAGGTGCCTAAATATTTGTATTCTGTTGTATATTCAATCTTCATATTGTTTATGAATATGTCTGGCTCGAATCTGCTTTCTTTTGAGATTTTCATAAATTTGGTATTTTTTGCATTTATATCTAATCCAAATTCTTTACCTTCTTCTTCAATTAGTAGCTGAAGTAATTTGATTAATTTGTTTCTGTTTTCTGCAATTAAAATGGTATCATCAGCATATCTAAGATTGTTGTATTTTACACCATTTATACTAATTCCTATTGTTTTGTTTTTCAATCTTTTTCGACACTGTCTCACTATAGATTTTAAATAGATTTGGTGAAAGGATAGAACCTTGTCTAACTCCTCTTTTTATTTTCACTACAGACGTCTCATTGTAAAACAGCTGCATTTTCTGTTTGGTGTAAATCATTTTTATAATCTTAAGTACATGGTCTTCTATGTCTAATTTATCTAATATGTATATTGAATATTTTATTACATTTTACCCAGTCAAAAGCCTTGTGAAAGTCTATGAAGCATATGTAAATGTTCCCGTTTCTTTCAAGCGATCTTTCTATTCGTACTTTTAATTCCAGGATAGCATTAATGGTTCCCATTCCTCTTTTGAAGCCTTTGTGTTGTTCACTCAATTCACCCTTTATGGCTCTTTCAATTGTTTGTTAACAATGGTTAAAATAATTTTAGATGCATGGGATATTAGGCTCACAATTCTGTAATCCTCGCAATTTTGTGCATTATGTTTCTTTGGAATTGGTATGCAGATAGATGTTGTAAACACTTCAGGTAATTGTATTGTTTTTCAGCTGTCCTGAATGGATTCCACTAAATAGTTGTTATTATTGCCAGTCAAAGCTTTCAACAGCTCAGCCGGAATATTATCACACCCAGGGGGATTTATTATTAGGAAGATTCTTGATAGCCTGTTCTATCTCCTTTCTTGTGGGTAGAGTGGTATCTGTTGTTACGTTTAACTTAAGGTGTCGTGGATCATCTAACATCTAACACCATTATCATCATCATAGAGGTCTGATAAGTACTCCACCTATCTTCCATTTATCTTTTCCTTATCAATGAGTATGTTTCCATCTTTGTTCCTTGATGTTATTAGACTGTGTACGTTTTGCTTTTCCATTAAGTTCTTTCACTTTCGGGAATGCTTCTCTGGTTTTGTTCCTATTTTGTAATTCTTCTATCTCAGTGCACTGCCTATTTATCCAGTTTTCTTTCAATCTTTTACATAACTGTTTGATTCTTTTATCCAAAGTTTTATATGTTAACCTTTCTTCTTCATTTGCTCCTGTTTTCCATGTTCTTCTTTCATCAATAAGGTTGGTTTCCTCTTGAGTTATCCATGGCTTTTTCTTTCTTTTTTCTTGTGTATTGATATGGTGTTTAGCAGATGTTACGATAGCTGCTTGTAGTCTATTCCACTGAAAGGATTCATTTTCGTTTTGCAGCTGTGCAGACAGCAGTTCTGAAATATTTTCATTGAATTTTGATTTTATTATTGGATTTTGTACCATTTGCAGATCCCATTTTAGGGATTTTTGTATCATCCATCCGGACTTTCCCATGTGTAGATGTTGTTGGTTGTTGCTCAAAATAAGTGTTAGTTATGATGAGACTGTGCTTGTTACAGAAATCAATCAGCTTTAGTCCTCTCTCATTCCAAATTCCTATTCCAAATGGACCCACGTGTGTAGATGTTCTCTCTGATCTAACTTTTGCGTTCCAGTCACTCATAGCACAAATAACTCGATCTTTCTTGCCTCCAGCTTCCTTTATACACCATTCTATATAATCATACATGATATCTATTTCTGCTTCCTCATTCTGTTCTGTAGGAGCATATACTTGAATGATCAGCATATCTCTACGTTTAGATTTAGATTTCACTAGAACTGCCATTAATTACTCTATCTGATTTTTTGATTATATGGATAATATTTGTATTAGTTTTCTTCTCTACAATAAACGCTACACCTCTTCTTGATATTTCACCACCTGACGTATATATTTTATATATCTTGCCATTTGGAAGTTTCGACTCAAAATCTGATAATCCTTTCCAAAACGTTTCACTTTTTCCTAGTATACCAATATTCACTCTCTCCATCTCTCTCATCACATTAGCCAATTTCTCGCATTTATTCAATCCTCTTACATTCCAAGTAGCAATATTCAAGCAATTTCTGCGTCAAGGTTCTTTATAGCAGTTCACATATTGACGATACCGCAGGGCTTGCTATATCACTCTGACACCACTCTTAAGGGCATATTGAGTCTACCCGGGCTTTAATTATTTTCTGTGTAGACATGATGCTTTACATAGCGGCAATTTTTACGGAATGGGCCGCCAGAACCATCCAACCCCCCAGTATGAATCGTTGGTTAGCGGGTCCCATGGACCTAGCCGGAAGGACTACTACTAAGTAGTGCCACTGATCATTCCCCTCATCCACCACCAAAAGGACGCTCCGATGAGCCGTGACAGCCCAGCGACTTTATTAAATTGGCTAACTTAAATAAATAATGAACTTGTATACTAAACAAACAGTAAAGTTTTATGTATGGTTAACCATTAGTCGATCTTTCGAACAAGTAAATTTTTCTCTCCCTCTCTCTCTCTCTCTCTCTCTCTCTCTCTCTCACACACACACACACACACACACACACACACACACACACACGCGCACGCGCGCGCGCGCGCACATACATACATACATACATACACGTTTGGTATAGACTGGAAAGACAGAAGGCTAATTATCTCACTATATATGGGACAAACTGCCATGGTGAGAGACATATATGGTACAACAGAACCAGGTATCATTGGACGTGGAGTAAGACAAGACTGTTCTCTGTCACCAATTTTGTTCAACATGTATTCCGAAGCAATGCTAAAAGAAGCACTGAAGAATTCGGAAGAAGGAATAAAGATTAGAGGTAGACAGATATTTGCAATACGATACGCATATGACAAGGCATTACTATCAAACACTGAAGCAGGACTACAACATCTGTTGAACAGATTACTGGAATCCTGTATCAATTATGGAATGAAAATTAACATCAGAAAAACAAAGGTAATGAAAATAGCAAGGAAAGGGACAAATATGGATAACAGAATAAATAGGAAAAATTGAATCAACTGAAGACATCTAAATATCTAAGAAGTGTTATTAGCAGTGATGGGAGATGTAAAAGTGACATAAAAGCAATAATAGCGATCGTAAGAGATGCATTTAATAGAAAATGGAATTTATTCAGAAGTAAAATGAATAGAAATCTAAAGAAAAGACTAATAAATTATATGTGGAGTATTGCCCTCCATGCATCTGAAACTTGAACAATGAAGAAAGAAGAAATTAAGATTTTGGAAAGCTTTGAGATGTGGATTTGGATAAGGATGGAAAAAAATCAGGACAGATAAAATAACTAATGAAGAGGTCTTAAAAAGAGTAGAAGAAGAAAGAAGTCAGGTCTTAAAAAGAGTAGAAGAAGAAAGAAGTCTGTTAAGGAGAATAAAAAGAAGCATGGGAAACTGGATCGGACATATTCTGAGAGGGGATGGAATCATCAGAGATGCCATCGAAGGAAAAATAGACGAAAAAAAGACCCAGAGGAAGAGTATGGAAAACAATGTTAGGTGACATGCTCAATGGAGACAGATAGACAATCTTGAAAGAGAAGGCTCAGAACAGAAGAGAGCGGAAGGAAAGTTTCTGCTACTAAAAGAAGAACCTGCTCAATTGCAGAATAATAAAGAAGAGAAGAAGACATACATGCACGTAGAGCTCTTTTTAAAGCCTCAGGACTTAAATGACTCTAGAATTCACACTGCTTCAAACAATAATGTAACACCTAGGGATTATAAATTAGATAATATCAGAAACTACCCGCTGTACTTTCGCCCGAAGTCTTAAAATTGTCGAAGCCATGAACTTAACTACAGGTGAAGGAGGAGACTGGTTTCCAAAAGTTAGTCAATATGTCTACTCTCTTTGTAGAATCGCCTTAGCGGATTTACTTTCTTTCATTTTTAACAGCAATCAAATAAAGAAATAATGAACCTCTTTTAGCCTGAATTACAGCACATATGCGCTTTGGCAAAGAATCCACAAGGTATTGGATTGCGTCTATGTCTACAACGTAGCAGGTGATCACCCTACAGTCCTTTACCTGGCTCAGATTTGACGAAAGATGAAGGCGGGAGATTTTGCTTCCTGAGGGAGTAATAGGGTTCAGATCCGGGCTTTCTGATGGCTGGGGAAGATGGTTGCTGACTAACTGCTGAACAATTCTTGCACGATGGACACTAGCATTGTCGTCCATCAAACAACTGTCACCTGCTAAATAATAAGCCAACATTGCTGGATGTATTTGACCAGCAACAATGTTCAGATATTCCTTGGAGGACACACGACCTTCCAGCAACATGGGTACCAACAGAACATGTCCCCACACCATGACAGCACCTCCAGAACCTTGAGCTGTGTTTACATGACAAGCTGAGTTCATTGCTTTATGGGGGCTACCGCCAAACTCTCTACCTACCGTCGGTACATAACAAGGTGTATCGTGACTCGTCGGAGCACATGGCTTTTTTCAACTGTTCCAGTGTCCAGTCACGGTGTTTCTGATACCACTGTAGACAAATTTTCCGGTTCTTCGAAGAAACCAGTGGTTTCCGTATAGGCATGCGACTGCCAATACCGACCTTTTAATTTTCAATTGATGTACGTAGGGTAGGAAGTTCTTTCTCCGTGAAAGCCTTCTCAGACGACCAATCTTGTTTCAGAGAGACTGTCTTAGGACCACAGTTAGCCATCTTAGACCAGCATTGTAGGTTATTTTTCTACCGATTAAACGCCGGGATATCTCACAGTTTGAGAAACCACTCACACATTTCACTTTTTGAGAAGTTTTCAAATCGTGGAAACACAAAGAACTTTATTGAAAGTCCTTTGTGTTTCCCATTGTGATCAACACTATTGACGATTACTGACCAGTAGTATTCTTAATTAGTTGTCTAGAACATGTGTTGGCACATAACACGCTGTGTAAGTGTTGGTTACTTATATCTGCATGAAGGTTTCTAATTCAGTGGCCAGTATGTGTATATTATAAATGTTAAAAATTAATTTTCGTGATAATTGTTTTGGTCATCAAAAAAATTGATTATTTACAAATATGTTTATTATAACAAGAACATAAGTTGTCGTTGAAATACTCGTAAACAATAAAGCATGAATTTACTGAATATTATACTAATAGAAGCATACGATTTATCGAACGTTAGCAATTTCAAGATGAAAATATAAATCTTATAAATATCGTGAACTGAG
Organism: Typopeltis vanoorti; assembly: GCF_054136105.1. Lineage (NCBI taxonomy): Eukaryota > Metazoa > Arthropoda > Arachnida > Uropygi > Thelyphonidae > Typopeltis > Typopeltis vanoorti. Next base: position 129,889,772 of record NC_143549.1, read on the forward strand.
TCTATCATCATCAATCTTAGAAACTGACTAGATTTATTACTTATAGATTGCGACTTCAGCCCAAGGGGGGGCGGATAAAATAACACGTTGCAACACAGATGTGCATGAGTATATTAAGACATAAAAATGTATTTGTTTTATATAAAATGGTGTAGCATTTTATGGTAATTTCACTAAAGTAATTTACATTTATGCATTAACACAATCCGTGTGGTGAACCTTAATGATGTACAATGTTAGTTTTTTTTCCATACTATTTCCTAATTAAACTATTCCGGAGAATTAAAAGTTTTGACTTCAGTTTCTATGACATAAAAGGGGTTGATATCAATAAGCAAGTATACATTTTTTATCTTGAGATGATAAGATATAACTAAAAGTGATTAACAAACTGATAGCAGAATATAAAGTTTTCTTTTTCAGTAATCCAACCAGGTGAACAACTCATTTACAGTCAACGAAACAGAGTTTGTGACTATGAACTGCCAGAGCCTGAAAATCAGCATCCTTAGTAACAATCCTTTGTCAAAATATTAGAACTTTTTTAAAAATATAAATTATCATCAATAACAATCATGCTGTGGTCCGAGACCCCTCTTGGAACTGGCTCATGACGCGCTTTTCGGTATGATATTTAAAAATCTGGTTTTTAAGAGGACTTCCAATTTTGTCGAGCCAATTTAATTTAAAACAGAAAATAATTAATTTTTTAGTAAACGCCAAGAAAAACAACTAGCGAGGATTTGCGGACTTTCCTATTCTGACGAAGATGAAGTAACGTGAAACAGGTTCAAGGAACTGACACTTTTTATGCGCTCGAGATGATTACTGGATTGAAGGTTTTTCGGGAGCAATGCTTAACATCTCCGGTGACGGATTAAATGTTTAAATGGGTCGGAACCTGTGTTAAGTATGTCGCTTACAGATTTTATCCTACCGTCTAATATGAAAAGCATTAAATATTAATTTGCAATTTAAATATTTCTGCACCTTGATAATCCTAAAAGACGGAATCTATCTCTCTCCCTCCTTTGACTCTTCTAGACTAGATAATCTACTTATAGACTCAGAAGATTTGGTTGATCTAGTTTATATTGTGATATTTTATAAAGTGCGTAGCAACTACGAACGTATACTACACTACATTACTTTACATTCAATGAAATCATTGAATGTAAAGTTTATTGTATGAGGAGTTAAAAATTTTTAAAGGTGTACAAAGGACAATAATCTACGCTATCCTGAACGTATCACTATGTTAACACAAATATTTCCGTTATGGAAAAAAAATTCTGTGTGTGCATGCCTGTGTTTGTGTACACTGCTTGGAAAGAAGTTAACGGACATCCGCATGAGCAAGGTACATAGTGCCATGTAACGAGTCACGTGTTTGTAGCCGGTATAAATTGGAGGAACATGATTCTCGCAAGTCAGTGCAACTGCGTCCCAGTGAAATGGTGGCGAGAATGGAATTGACGGAGTTAGTTCCAAAAGATACAAGTTCTGTTCTGGGTTTTGAATGTGCAATAAAAAGTGGTCTTCTCGAATATATTTTATAATGATTGAAATTGCATCAGACATAAGGAAACAAACAGGAAAATGTCAACATTTATTTGTCACACTTCCTTACAAGTCACAGAAGCATCCGTTTATTATTTTGTTTTTATTTTTTAAGAAAACGGCGTCATTCGTCCAAGCTTTTATGTTTTTATGATAATTTTTATAAATCTACACCATACCTATATGGCTTCTAAAACACAAAGTTATTCAAAAGACTTACAAAATGAATTTAGTTTTTATTAAAAATAAATAAATAAATAAATCTGCTAATGAAAACAAAATCTGACTATGAACACGAAGTAATATGCGATGATTTGCCGAACAACGTTTTCGGTATATCAAAACGATCGAACTCAGATTGACGCCAGTTTGTCTTTCTAAAAATCTGATCACCTTATGAATGCGATACTTAAAATATTCATAAAAACACAAAACGAAAGCCCATGTTTGCAGCCGAATGGTGGCGTTCCTAGAATTTTCATCTACTTTATTACAGACTTCGGCTTTTCATTTAAACCAGGAGAGTAAGCAGCGCAGTAAATATCGTAATCCGTAATTACTTGCATCGTTTGAAGACATACTCTGATAATCACATTTTATACGAATGTTCCATTAAAAAGTATGTTCACTAAATTTCTCCCATTTTACGCTTTATGATTGAAATATTAGATTGACCTCTGCGCGAATCAGAGAGCCCTGTGTCTATTCTTCTATTCTGCAAACAAACGAAATCCGATCATAGAAAAGGAACTTTGCCAAAGGAGAAGTCCTTTACTTCTAGCATAGTAGCATAGTGTGTTAATTTGGTTACGAATGGGCATTTTACCATTCAAGAAGCAAATGTTCTATTTGAATAAATAATTATTTTACATTTCATGAATTACAATAGTGACAGAGGCTATTAACTTTGAAGCAGATTGAGAAAAATTCCATAAAAGTTTATGGAACTTTGATAAGATTTTACTCAATCTTTCGACTATCAAAGTTCACCTCTATCAGTCTCTAACTAAATTATCTTTGCAAAATATATTTAAAAACCAGCATATGAAATATACAAGCGTACAAAATAAAAGGTAATTACTTCAAAATATTTTAAAACCTGCTACTTATTAATCGCTGCGAAAGTTAAGCCTTTGTCGCTGTGTTTTATTTCATTCAATTCTTCCTGTCACTCTTTCAGTATTACATTCACTTCTAAGCAATGGGGATTAAGTCATGTTTTGTTTATTGCGTGTGACGTCATAAGCTTCTATGCAAGCGGCGTCTCGATCCCATTAAGGTTATAAATCGTGGTAGGTTAACTGGATGCCCGACTGATTTGCTTGGGCAAGCAATGCTAGGAACGTGAACCCCAACGGTGTGTATACAATAGAGGGGAAAAAAGAAGGGAAAAAAGAAAAGAAAAAATAAGAAAGAGAAAAGAAATCAGTAGCATCCCGAGATCTGGGGATGGCGGATGACGAGTGAAGTGTTCGGGCATAACTTATGGTCGGTAACATCGTAGTAATCAGGTCTGCCACAGAGTAGGTAGTTAATTGGCTGGCGGAGGCAGCAGAGCAGAGAGATGTGTCTGCAGAAACGCTCCGATGTACTCTTGATAAATTGAACAACTTATACGAAGTCGTTCGTTAGACAGCCGTTGGGGCCGAGATTGTCGCATGTGCAGTGATGGTCCGATAAGCACATCTCGCAGACCCGCCCTGTCAGCTTCCGAAGCGGAGAAAGAAAGTACTACATCCTGATGTGGAAGAGTGAGCACCTTGAAACATTTTACACCTGCTTTTAATTAGAGCCAGTAGCATGGAATTGTGGGATATCCTTCTTGGACAAGCGGAAAACCATTTCATTAATATACGCAGCAAGAACAAACACTTAAGCCGGTACTCATTTATAGTAAATCTACTCCTTGAAAAGTAGAAAACCAATATTGCCAACCGTTATTGAATGAGGACGGGTGGAGGAGGGGGGGGTAGTCTAAACGATTTCAGCTACTGTAGTAGGTGGTAGTGGTGGTGGTGGTGGTATAATACTCAGCGAGAAAACTTATCTACAATCTACACCTTAAGAAACAATAGCAGGTGTTTTATCTCACGCAACATGACCTAAGCACGTTGGCTATTACAAAACAGAAAAAAAAATGCACTCATCATTGAATTTCAGTATTTTTTTTTCCAATAAGTGCTGATTACTTTTATGAGCGTTAAATCTGCAATAGCGAGGTTCAAATTATTCTCTCTCTCTCTCTCTCTCTCTCTCTCTCTCTCTCTCTTACATTCACGTCGTTTCAGCTTGCTACCTACTAAGTAACTGGATCTCAGGCTGCTAGTTTAAACTGTTCTCAGATAGCCGATGCAATTACGAACCTCCTTTCTTTTGTATCACGTAGCCCAACCAGGACAATCGATTTCTCTGTGGTTGTTATAATATCATATTTAAATGGATCCCGTTCAGAAAGATGGATGAGCAGTCAATGATGGATAACAACGGTCTTATTTCTGCCTCTTTCCTCTTCTGATGCTGTGCAGGTAGCAAACGCACGTAATGGATGCCTGAGACATTTCTGTGATATGTTCGACATTAATGTAAGATAAGAAGATAAACGGAAGTAATTTATTTACGATATTGGTTCTTAAAAAAAGTCTCCGTTAAAAAAAATACGATACCAATTCTGCGTTGATGTTGCAGGTACGGCTGAAGCAACTAAGTGTGTTTTACATGAAGAAAAACCACCTTCTGATGAAACCAGCCTCTTAACACCCACCTTAAATTGAAAAGTCTTTTTTTTTATCGATTCTTCAATGGAATTCAAATACAAATCTTCCTAACCAGAGGTCATCGGTACTATAGAGGTGCTCACAACAATACTTACTAAACATCTTTCTCTTTTGCTGCTAAGGCAAGAAAGAAAACGGCAATGTGACATAATATTGAGTTATGAGTACACTCTGGGACTCGCTTGAGGGTCGTGCACTTTCACCTTGGATAAGCACACTTTGTTAGTTGCTCGTGACACACAGTGGTGAAATATTATACAGAATGACACCGAATATACAATATAACCCCCGCTCCGACTATAAAATTGTAAAGGAACATGGAAAGTGAATACTCCAACTGGTTAATAGAAGAATGATATTTCAGGGATGCTCCACATACTTGTCTTGTACAGAACGCCCATTCCCTATCAGAAGTCATAGTTGATATACTGCTGTACTGTTGTAGTGTCAGTAGACACCAGGTAGACGCTAGAGAAGCATAAAAAAAGGATTTTGGTCTGACAAGTCGGGGTTTCTACTCTACATCATGCAGATCGACGGCTCAAACATTTAAAATCAGCGGCTCCCCTCATGCACATGGTTTTACTTCCATAATTCTAGGCCAGTGAATGTGGTGACATGGTATGATGGTCGGAATCAGGAGTAGTGACTATTTCATGATCTGTGAGGCCAGCCGACAGCTCGTGGAAAATTATATATACATTTTACTATTTTGTCTCTTTACCATGATGGAGAAGAGCCTTTCAACATTAGCAATACTTTATTTCATCGGCCCAAGTGCAGGAATGGATTCGTGGAATACACGGTGGACATTATCTACCATTAACTAATTGGTTTGAAGAATTCATTGGTTCTCAGTCCATTCGAATATCAGTGCGATGTCTGTAACGTACTCTGTGATACTTATAGACATACCGCACCTTTCTCCATTTAGGGAATGTGCAATGCTTTACAGTTAGACATCTAGTAAATGCTGCGAAGGATATACAAGGCATTATTTGTGCACGAGACAGTCTGACACGATGTTAGTCAGGTGGTCACAATTCAATATTATTCGGTGAACATTATTAATATAAATTAATAATTATTTGTAACAATATCATTTACTGTCAATTAATTTAATCTCACAAATAGCAGTCATTCTTGGCTCATTGTTGGAATGAGTCAAGAATTTGGCTTATTCAAAAAGTACACAAAAATCATCTTAAACTGATACGATAACTCTCATAACTAATGGTAATCATGAAGCCCTCTGTAAGATGGACAATGATGACACCTGACATCTAGCTGGACGACATAAACACAGAAATGCCTAGAAGTATTTATCATAAGTAATTTTGGAATATCTATATTCTACGTGGTAGATCAAATAGTTCAACATGCACCAAAATGGATATTCAAACTACTTCTTATGTATGAAGTGAAATACTTAACAAAATCATACCAACAGACACTCCTGAAGTTTTCTCTTGAGTATATTTTTGGCTAGTAACGAATTCTTAAAAGGTATTGAAACTAGCAGAGTTCAGAAATTGAAAATATTTGTATATTTGTTTATGGAAAATATTTATAAAAGGAAATATTAAGATGAAAATATTGGGTGAGTGAAGTGAAACGCGAATGATCATGAGGTGGTGAATACATTTTCATTCCCTTCAAGACTTGATAGAAAATTTATCCATAAATATGAACGAGTTTATTCTTCTTTCTCTAATAAAGTTTTCTACTGCTAAATGAAGTATTTTACTCTTTATTTCGTGTTCATAGTTATTCTTTATTAGTTGTGGAGGAGGATATCCTTTGTTACGAAGAGTTTGAAACAGGGGGGGGGGGTATGACTGTGGTTTCAATTGCGACAAAGCAACTAAACCCGTGAGCAGAGTGTATTATTGCTATTTATTTCTTGCTTGTCTTTGGAAGGTTCATCTGCTTTTCGGCAAGAGTTTCAATAGGAAAATCAGTTCCTTAAAGATCGTCTAGCTCACTTGCACTTGAAAAGCCCTTACAAAGGTTCTCGTGTCCAGATTTGTCCATACAAAGAGCACGGTTCAACGTTGTTATAGAGGGCGACACTAGAGAGCCTTTGGAAATTACTACACTGCGGTAATTGCTCAGCAGCCTGGCAATAAGCATTTCCAGTAACTGCAGAAAGGTTAAATTGATCTTTTTAAATTATATCAAAGAAATTAAATCTTTACTTTAAAAAAATTTTGTGAATTGCAGTCGAAGCAACTAAGACTATGTGGTCCGTGTCCTATGTCTTTTAATTACGTGTGTTCTTCTGTCATTCTCGATGGAATTCAAACCTAGGTCTTTCCTAACGAAAGGCATAGTCATCAACGCGACTATAGATGGCTTAAAGATATTCTTTAATCGTTTCCACAGCATAAAATAACTTATCAGTCGATATTTTTGAAGATTTGTTTTAATTAAAAGAAGTTAAGAAATTTATTATCGCTATTTACCATAGGTTTTATTTCTGGGAAAATTCCCATGTTACTCCTCTACGTAAATATTAATTTTATGGGTATTTAGCATACATTTGTTTAGAAGTACCCCTTTTTTATAAAACCATCGGCTTTTTATTCAGCTTTAGAGCATTACTGAAGTTTTACATAGATGGAGATATATGAAGAACATAAGAGGGAAAATTCGGACATACCGTTGTAGGATGTTGCTGGCTGTCTTCTTATTCAGCAGCATCCCGGCGTGTGGCGATATACATTCACATACATCGATATACATACATTCGATATACATACATATGAAAGGATTTCGCCACATCCTACACCAGCAACATCCTACAAAGGTATTTTCCCTCTTATATTCTTCATATATATCCATCTATGTAAAACTTCAGTAATGCCGTAAAACTGAGTAAAAAGCTAATGATATTATAAAAAGGTGCACTGCTAAACAAAAATAGGCTAAATAGCCATAAAATTAATAACTATTTACTATTCTTTATTGTTAGAGCTTCCGTAGCTCAGTCGGTATAGACGAAGACTGGTCGGAAAGATCTGGGTTCGATTCCCGTCTATGACGTTAGGAACTTTTATCTAGTCTCATTCGACTAAAGGTGAGTTAGCCAGTCTCATAAGGAGGTAGAGGGTTTTTTCATCCGGAAACTCGGGATTTTCGTCCCTCAGAACAGGCAAACCGGCCCCGTGAACACACACACGGATTAGTCATGAATATTTACGACGTTATGTGGAAGAGAGAAGATCCTCACCACATGTCGTTACGCTCGTAGTTAACCATAAGTCACATCATGGTGGTCAACCTTCTAGATAGGGACGGCACATGAAAGGGATTCTTTATTGTTAACTGAAAACAATGAACACAGCACAGGAAGGAAGAAAAACGACTTATTTAATAGAAAAGAAAAGGAGCAAATGAAATATGAAAGGGATACGAAGCCGACAAAATTTCTTAGAAATAAAGCAGTCTAGAGAAACTGAATTAAAATGAATAGAGAAACGCGTTGCAATGTTATAAATAGAACGACTAAAGAGACAGAAACCTGTAGAATGTCATAAAGAGTGAGTCCCATTATCAGAAAGTTGCTTTAAGCAATTTAAGAAAAAGCGAAAGTGCTTGGTGAGATTTCTCGAGAGATCATCAGTGCACGCACTTATTCAAATATCACTTCTATTCTCTATGAAGACCTAAACATGCTGCATTTCTAAATGTAAAATAATAAAAGAAAATTAAAAGCACGTTCATTGTGTGTTCACCTTTGTTTAGAGTATTATTTCTTGTGTCATTTCAATAATTAAATCTGACTTTACAAGTGCGTGCTCTTTTTGGATAAGAGACTTGGACATAAGATTTCAATTAAGCATTAGAAAATGCTCTCTAAGAGAGAGAGAGAGAGAGAGAGAGAGAGAGAGAGAGAGAGAGAGAGAACTGCTTGCTTTCACTTGATCACATATACTTGAGATGGTTGATGTAATAGCCGAGCATAGGATTCTCGATCACAAACAGCGAACTTCAATTTCGAAACTACAAATTTTAGACTCAGCAAATACGCACTTACACGTTAAGAGGCTGATAAAATATCATTGTCTATTTTCATACTTGATGATAATTAATTTTTTTTTTTTTGTATATTTCATAAAAGCATGATGTCACATCAGTCTTGGGGAAAACAATAAACGATTTCATTCTATAGAGATAAGCGTGCACAAAGAATATTGGAGATTATGATTTTCCATTGCATTCTGCTTAAAGGCATTCGGAGTTACAAGAAATATTGTAAAGCAGGGAAAAGCGGAGTGGACATGGGGGTAAAAGGGCAGAAGCAGTATCGCTGTAGCGTATACACTTACCGCCACATTAAGGCTACTCAGCCACAACGTAAGAACGGAAAGGGTGGGCAAAAGGGGGAGGAAAGGAACACAAGAATGCGGATTACGTGCGTGCCATCAGTTGCTGTACATGCACAAATTTGCCGTGAGATGGATGGGGACAAGCTCGTTGGTACCAGACCTTCGGGGCAGGGTTCTTTTATCCCGTGTGATCGCCCGGTGTGAAACACTGTAACCCAGAACCATTCAAACGTCGTCAATCAATCCTGTGTTGCATGACAACTGGGGGATGTTCGGAAACTCTCTTCGCCTAACACCCAACGGCGACGGATATGGATGTGTTCGGGGGCGGAGGAAGGCTTTTCCTCCAGAACGCGTGCCTGCAGTAGGAAAAGAGCGAAGAAAGAAACGCGGACAAAAGCTGTCAGATGGCTGTGATGGGTACGGAGAGAAAACACGGAAGGAATAAAAGAGAATAAAAAAAAAACTTTCTCTTCGAAAATACCCAAAAGATTGGAATTAGATAGCAATTTTATTTGTTGTTTGTAATCACGTGGCTACACTGATCGGAGTGAGCTGTGAAAGATTAGATCGATTACGTGTGGGCTCCGCTTATTCTGCCTACCATCACACGAATAGCAAGAAACAAATTTAAAAAAAAAAACGAAATAAATGAAGATAGAAGATAGATTTGACATTTTCCAAAATACCTATTAAGCAGGAATAACGCCATCTATGTTTTTCTCTTTAGATCGCATGAATATTGAATCGAAACGCGCATTGAAATGTGTAGAAGTTTAGTTGAATTTCAATAAACTGTGTGTTGAATCATTTCTCTCGTTTATGCATATTGAAAATTATTATTTGACGCAATACTATTTACTAACCCTTTCTTAATCAACATTCAACAATGCATTTCCAATTTCAGCAGGCAAATCGATATAAAATTAATAAGGTAAAGGGTGAATAGCAATCGTGTTTTAAGCATTAACCTTTAAGCAGTTATTATACAAATTTTACGCTTGTTGGACTGGCGCAGTTGATCTAGTGGATAATATTTCGGTTTCTAACTAACAGGCTGTCAATTCGAACTTTACCGTAGCAGGGACGTTTGTGAAGGTCTTTAGGTCGAATGCGAATTTCATTGTCTAGTGTAACGCCATTATCCTATTTGCTGGAGACCAGAAATCTGTTGAAAAGGTCTGTCTCTTGTTTGATCTAGAATAGCATCCGCGAATTATCTAACCTTATTCCAGACGTCGGAATATTTTTAATAAAATACTCTTTTTTTTAAATAACAAGACGTTTTTTCTTAGGATATTTATAGGAAAAAAAATAGTGGAATGTTATATGATTGGGAATTGCATTTGAAACTTGGATTTATGAATTAGTGTCCTGATTTATTTCCAATTCTGCCTGACGGATCTCTGGTTCGAGTATTACATACTTTTGCACAACTCAGTTTCTTGAATATTTCTTGTATATTTGTGCCACAAGATGAGAAACACATATTGGAAAGAAGCTTCGAAGTGGTAATAATTATGAGAGGCAACTAGGGACGAGGCTCTATATAAAAGTTACTATGGTTGTTTGTGTGTAAAGGGGAATAAAACAAAATAAAAATAAAACGGTTCATAAAAAAAGACTTGCATCAATGGTAGAATGTTCTTGGGAGAAAAATCTACTAACGTCTTTTATTACTCAAAAATAGTTAGCGAGGTCGTTTTAGCGTAATTTTGGAAACTGGGGATGGGGGAAGTAACTACACCCATTAACCAATTAGAGATAGCTGGCCCAAGGCCATCAATGATTTTAACTGGTATTTCAACTGCAGCCTTTCTTTTGTCTCCCTAACCCTAACACCATACATTGTTGCCTGAAATATTTCAATATTATCTCGTATCAAACCAAAGATGGCTCTGATATTTATTTAAAATATTATAATATATATTGAAACAAAGAAATAGTCACGCATGAAGTAAACTTAATCATTTATGTCTCCATCAAAAGTTACCTTCATTCCTCATTGGACAAAAGCATCAATAATGTCCTACTGCAGTGTACACGTATTCATATTGGTTTGGTACATTTGTGCTTCCTATGCTTATTTCAATACATGATATAAAGAACTTTCCAATTTTCGGATATTTATGGTGTGCGAATTAGAACGCGGTAATTAAAGGAATGTATTTACCGACAGTCGCATCTATACGTACTTTAATTTGTGCTTTTTCTATATATAATGATCTCAGATGCGATGAACGGAGCAATGGTTTTGTGTTTTCTCAATTTTCTCTCATTTCGAAACTCATTTTCTTCTAGGTTATTCAGCAGCATTTAGCAAACAGGGAAAGAGTAAAGGTGTCGCTGACAGCTGACATTATTGTAACGGCTGCAATTTGGTGTTCGTCAGTGACCAACATCTGACAATACATTCAAGTATCACTGTAGACACACTTTCGCATCTGCTGCAAATTCCATCTGGAAGATATTTAGATGATTTGTCGAAATATTATTCTTACACGCTTCTTAATTCTCGGTGCGGTTTACTTGGTAGCTTCTATACCAGTTTTAGAATGAATACTTACTCCAATACTATTTTTAACGCTTATAATATTATACGAAGATATGCGAGCTCTGAACAGTCAGATATATTAGGGTAGGAAATTCATATTTATATTATATTCATAAGTAACCGCGTGAAGAAACGGCTCCGTTCAAGGAGTATCTTAAATCTAAAAAAAAGAGAGATTGCTTTTAATATTTGTTCCGCATCCATAATGTTAGGTTGTTCCTATATAATAGATGGAATGTTCAGGCGCCTCAACAACAGAACCTAAAACCAGTATTTAATTTTTGAAGTTGAATTTCTTAACCATCTTTTCAACTAGAAGGCGAGGGGAGAGAGAGAAAAACTGATTAGCTTTGATCCGAATCTTCTACACTAGTTGAACAACTGACGTTACTCACAACCTTTACATGGTCGTGAATCTTGTTCATCCTATTCCGAGTCTGACAAATTCGTATTATTTGTGGCCTGTTTAGCTGGGCAGCAATCCAAATAAATAAACTATAAATTCGAACCCATAGTGACTTGAAAATCATTAGGTAGGAGATTTCCATGTTCAGTCTAGAGACTTTAAGATGGAAATATACTGAAAAAAGAGAGTCCAAAGGCTTCACTTCGGCGATGCAAAATTATTCAAATTAAGTGGATATAGACTCCAACATTATTTCAAAGACGAATAGAGAAACCACAAGAGTCTCGTGCCGAATATAGAAACTATAAAAGTTTCGGCGGATCCAAGCGTAAGAAAACCTTTCATGATAGGGAGAACTCGTAGTAAAGGTGGAGTAAGATCTGATCACTATCCTTAGTATTTCCCATAATGTAAAACACATCTACTAGCGGGCATGTATGATGTTATACATTATGGGGTTCACTACCCAGATGTTTGACCGGTTTCGACCTTTATTGAGGTCTTGTCAGTGGGAACCAGACCCAGAAGTAATTACTCAGGTTAAAGTGATGCAGAACTTATACTTTACCATACGAGTTGCCAAAAAGGGTGTCACATCACATTACAAAAGCACCAATAATTACTGAGAAAAGAGAGCCAAAAGGCTTCACTTCGGCGATGCAAAATTATTCAAGTTAAGTGGATATTGAATCCAACATTATTTCAAAGCCGAATAGAGAAACTACAAGAGTTTCGTGCCGAATATAGAAACTATAAACTATAAAAGTTTCTATATTCGGCACGAAACTCTTGTAGTTTCTCTATTCGGCTTTGAAATAATGTTGGATTCAATATCCACTTAATTTGAATGGAAATGTACAATTTTACCACGTTCTATGCTTAATGTGCTGTATGAATAACCAATTTTCGTGGGCGGAATTCCCATAAAAAAAATGTTAAGGAAGGAATAGTCCTAATATTCTGATTACACCATTTTCTTCGAGTTGGGTGTCAGCAGCAAATTTAGATAAAGTGTTATTGGTCGGTAGCAGCTGGTTCCTCTGTTTCTCTAATAACCTGTCACTAATGTCTCCCGCAAACGAAAAACATACGTATGTGACGTAATCAATGTCTAATTGTGTGCTGAAGATGATCGCCAGATGTGGATTAATGCTCGAAGGAATCCAGAAGTAGTGTCTCTCTCTCTCTCTCTCTCTCTCTCTCTCTCTCTCTCTCTCTCTCTCTCTCTCTCTCTCACGATGTGCAGATAGCTTCAAGAGAATTCAACAAAAGTTATCTGCACATCACGTCTGGAGGACTTACAGTATTAGTTAGTGGATGGTGCTCTTTTCTGAAAACATAAATAGATTTACTCCATTCGCATGGCATAAATAACAGTCTCCTGATCTTGCTACTCTATACTTTTCTTAATGTTTTACCTTCGAGAACCACATGAAATTAAAAATAAACGGAACGTACACACTTCTAAAAATCTATGGAATTCACGTCATAAATAAATGTAATATCCGTTCTGATCTCCATGAAACCAGAGAGACGTCATCCAATTTAAAAACACATCGAACTATTTCGTAATCCGCTTGAGAGAAAGCTAAACCCTGTCTCTAAGCGAAATCCGTGTTCGTTCACAGTTCTCCGATCCTCACTTAGTCCTTTCAGTTTCATCTAAACTATCGATTGAATGAATCGAAACTCATTTCATTTGCCTTAATTGCCACTCAAGATTCCTTTCTCTTAAAATTGAATATTTGTGCATGCATTCGTGCGGTATTCCATATCAGCGATTACATAACCTTGACCTTTGCGTTGAAATCCCTTTAACTCAACAAAATCATTTATTTTGCCGCTGAATGTTTTGGATCATTACGTGCATGCGGACTTTCTTTCCATAAAGTCCTCAATAATAATTTCTTATAACTATAATCCTTTTTCTTTAGGTTCTCGTTTCTAGAAAGTAAAGATATCGAATTATTTATCTTATTAATGATGTAACATACATTGTTTTGTTGCCTTATCCAGTTGTCGGCCTGTTTATTGAGATTCGTCTCCGCTCTCAATTTTCCATGTTTGGTTCTAGACCAGAGTTCCCCCAATTTCTATTCTTAGCCCACCCACTGTACTAGTACCAATGTATTATAGATTTACAATATTTTGTGGGTAGAATTTACATAAAAATCTTTATACATTTTTAAATACTTATATAAATATTAATTTATTTATAAAGATTACTTACAGGTTTTTGTTTTTGACCCATGTTTTTTTTTCTATAAGTGTTTCTATGGCCTGCATCACCTATCTGACCACCATCATTAATAATATAGCATCTACAGCTAGTTTCAAAATTACAAAACCGACATTCAGCTTTCTCTGTTCTCATCCTGTCTCGCACTGCTGACCGCAAGAACTAAGACCTCCAGCTGTTAAAGAAACACGCCAATGCATTCCTGTTTTCTTCTTAAGCGATTTCCCACACACACATGGACCTTCTTGTTATAAGTTTTGCGACCATTCGTGTATATAAAGATTCATACTGGTTCGTTAATAACTTTCTTCTATTCAATCCCAATCCCTATTCCACCCGGACGGGCCAAAACGTAGATTAAAGTTTAGTAGATGTAGTTCCGACTTTTTACAATTATAGCTGGAGGAAAATTGTTGGTGAATCCGAAGTTGAATTGAAATCTAATGTTTTCTCTCAGTTGTCCAGGTTTAATACATTTTGGGAACAGTGATGAAATTATGTTTAGACAAAGCAGTGAAAGTATCCGTAAAAAAGGCTCTTAGCAAATAGAAACTTTGTCCACTTCCTGTTCCAGAAAGTTGGCAAGGGTGAGAAGGTTATTAATCTGTTTAACTGTTCTCTATTGAACGTAATCTAAAACTGAGCAAGAGATTTTAGTTGCAGCTTTTGAGTCATAGGAATAGAACTTAATATTATCGAGGATTTGAGATTTGCAAGGATAAGCAGTTGTTCCAACGAGCAACATCAGAAAAGACCTGATGTTTTGATGCAGAGGCAGTCATAAATGTGATGTGCTCGTATCATTATAAAGCCTGAAAAAGAACGGCTAGAGCGGATTATCTTTACTTATTAACAGTTTAAATCTTATCATACTAGTAAAGAACAGTAAGTAGATCTGCATTTAAGGAAGTATATGCTTTCATATTGCCGAGTTGTCTGAAAGGAGTAAGAGGAAGAAGAAGAAGAGGAGGAGGACGTGCGCCTAATGCGATCATTCTCAAAGTTGTGAATGTGGCTTGCAGTCATGTGTGAGAGAGAAGGTTGTTGATGGTACAGTAGAAAGAAAGAGAATCTCGAGATACTCCCATTCTGAGAATTTTAGCAACTTGAAACTACCTCAGTATTTAAAATGCTCACTTTTATTCTTATATATATATATATATATAGCAAACAGTTAAGTTTGCGACTGAACGTAGTTCAAGTCTAAAGGTGATGCAACACCAGGGCAACTCATTGTAAAGGTGGGTAGAGCTCTGATCACTATTCTTAGTATTTTCCATAATTTAAAGCACATCTCACTAAGAGATGTATACTGCAATACATTATGGGTGGGGTCACTACCCAGACCGGTTTCAACCTTTTTTGAGATCTCCTCAGTGAGTAGCTAGACGTTAAATACCAAGGTTTTAGTAATACAGAGCCTTATAAACTTTACTTATACACTTGGCTCTGACTAGTTCCACAGAAACAAAAGTCATCTTATAATTCTTCAGCTTTCTCTAAGTTCTGTTAAAACCCAAGTTAAAGCTAGGTGCCAGTTTGTACGCATTCCAATTACAAATTTACCAAACAAATTTCTTACTTCCTTTATCACTTCTACTTTATCAAAAGCAAAAAAAAAAAAAAAATTAACTGTTTCGTTTGTATTTTAAAAATTACAACTTCCTGCTCTTTGAGTTTGACATTCGTTCACTTCATCTGTCTAGCATATAAACTTAAGAATGTCATTCTAGAAATTAACCGCAGCTGTACGAGTACCAGCAAACGTACTTTATAGCCATTGTAAATTACTGCTGCGTTTTTTTATTATTCGCAATCATCTGTCTGCAGAATTTGTCTGAAAGGCTCATGAGTTCTTTCGATTTCTATCATTCCGAAAAATCCTTGATAGCTATCATTGCTGGAAAGCATTCAAAATAAACATTATATATGAAAACATAATTAGTTCATTACTTGACAGCATATGCGTTTGGTAAGTTAGTAGAAAAATAAACAAAAGCCATCAGTTTCTGAAACTCTATTCCGAGTCTTGAAGCAAATATCAAGAAAAACATACTTCTACACTCGATTATGAACAAAACTTATTGTCAACAACACACACACACACACACACACACACACACACACACACACACACACACACACACACACACACACACACACACACACACACACACACAATAAAGTATACAGTATTAATGTCAGTCCAAAGAGCGGGGCTCTTCTATCACAGGAACACACTGTCTTAGAATACTTGTAACGATATCTCCAGACAGGTAGCATTACTAATACGTATTTGTAAGGAAGAAAACCCGTAATATGTATTTAGAATGACCAGAAGGAGCGTATTTATATGCAACAGAGAACTAGTCATTCTTAAGCAAACTTTCAAGAATTTTTTTCCGGACACCTCAGGTTTTAATAAACAAAAGTACTTGAAAACTCGTGTGCTTTTGACAAGTTTTGTGTATAGAGAAAGAGAGAGATTTTACAGGAGATCAGAAGAAATTGTCTCAATAAAAATACTGTGAACTGTATTAAAAATTAAAATAAATTAAGTATTAGAAAAATATGTTGTTGTTTTTTCTTAAGTAATAGTGTTTTTCTCGGTTAGTGCGTAGCACGGGATGATTACTTCGCTATATCGGTCTTAATATGAACAAACTTAATTCAGGAGGAAGTGTACAAGCAAGATTTTTTTTGTTTCATTTTATTGCGAGGGAAAAAAAAACCTTTTGTTCGATTATGTTATAGGTTTTGACAAATGAACTGCGGTGCCGAAAAACAAAGTGTGGAGTTTTATCGTAAATACGGATTAGGAAGCATCCTTATAACGAGATTGTCTTGTTTCTGAGAAGAAAGAATCATTAGCTTAATGAACTTTGACATCCAACTTCTGTCATGAATATTTATTGATGCAAATCTACGGAGTAGAACTTGCCGGTGAAACAAAAACCGACACACTCACATAATTAATGGACATTCTGCTCAAGGATTCCGCAAATCGGTTTCCTCTAAGGACTGAATTTCGTTGAAGTAGACAGAGAAAGTCGACGAGTATGCTGTGGTGAAGAAAAGTGCTTCGCTCACTCCTTACCAATATGCATTTTTCCGGGATTTGAATCTCTTTCTCCTCACCTTTTGGTAACATATCAGAGCATTCATCTGCCATGGGTTAGAATTCCTCAGAGAGTGGGGGAAAGAACAAGAGGGAAAGAAAATAAATCGACGGGGGAAAACAGGGAGATAAAAGGAATTAAAAACAAAGGAGATAGACTACAAAATAAATTCATTAAAGAGTGAGAATAGAAATATAAAATTATTGTGAATTGTTTACATTTACGTAATAATTAGAACACTTTATCTCATAGCACTTTTCATTATTATACTTTATTGTTAGAAATGCATCATTCAGAGTGGAATAAACCCCAACAATGGAAAAATAATTACTCTAGCAATCCAATTAGCGAAATTGTCAAGAATGGACTGAACTGTAAATATTAAAATTACAGACGGCACATGGTACCATTCAAAGCTTACAAATTGCATTTCATGTCAGATAACAGCCGAAACAATGGTGTAAAAAGAAAATATAAACATGATGATAAAAAAGGGTGAAGAAATTATTACAAAAGAATTTAACAATCAACTCAAAGAGAAAAAAAAACACATGAAGACAAAGTGAAGATAAAAAATAACAACTGAGGGAAAATAATAGGTTTATACATCTCTCTCTCTCTCTCTCTCTCTCTCTCTCTCTCAGTATTCTGCTTTTCTCTTGGTGACAAAAAAGTAACATCTCAGAACCGTGTCTCAAAATCAACAAACTCAGAACCGCAGTAGATGTCTTGGAAAAATCATGCAGTATAGTATAATAACATGTATTTATTCGACAAGAGAAACTGTACTTCAAAATATATTATTATTCTTATTATTCCGAAGAAAAAATATTACCATAAAATACGAATGAAAATGATCCGAAAGAATTACAACAACAACAGCAAAAGATGTACTTCTTTATGCAGAGAAAACAGACATAACCAACGCAGGAGGCATCAGTGTTTTGAATGCCTCTGCAATTAATAATTTCAAGAAACGAAATCCAACGTAATATAATAGTTTCTTGAGATTATGGCCAAAGAGTGAGGCTATAAGTCCAGTGTCTGTTACTGTCTCTCCTCTTCGGCCGGTTTCCCTGCTTTGCGAGTGGAAAAACCTGAGTTTCAGAGAGAAAATGAAAGCATTTAATTACGTTTTCTCTCTCTCTCTCTCTCTCTCTCTCTCTCTCTCTCTCTCTCTCACACACACACACACACACACACACACACACACACATATATATATATATACATATTTTTTTTTTGTTTAGTGTTTCTACTAATTATACTATTAATAACAATTCACTGTACTTAACGCCTACGACCTGCCAATTAGATTATGCTTTTGGTATAATTTTAGGATAAGGTAGTTAATACATTGTTGTGTGTAAATTGCGTTTGTTCTTCCAACCGGTTGCCTGAATGAAAAAGCGCCGACCTCTGTATGAGTCCTGCTAAAAGACTTTCAGTGAAAAACTCTGAATGGTTCTTCGGGTCCTAGACAAAATTTGAACCGCGGTGTTTTCATGCACTGCGGAGTTTCCGCTAATGCTGCTATTGCTATTTATAATGGACTAAAATAGAGTCAGTCGGTATAAACGAAGCCCTTTGGTCGGACCAGATGAAGATAGAAAAACCTTTATCTGGTTTCTTTCGACTAAAAGCGAGTTAGCCAGTCTCATACGGAGGTGGAGGGGTTTTCACCCGCAACTTGGGTTTCTCGTCCCTCAGAAGAGGCAAACCGGCCCGTGCATAAAATACATACTTAAAAATCCCTTATAATGAGGGCTCAACCTGTCAAGGACAGTGGAGGAGAAAGGAAGGCGGACTTCACACGACAACAACAACAACAACAACAACAACAATAACAATAGACTATCCTTTGTATTAACTGGTAAGGCACCGTTACTTCTTTTCTGTTTTAACGTTTGTGTAGACCATGAAGGCTTTAGAAACCAGATCTGATGAAACAGGGTGATCAATTCTTATTCCTGTAGTATCCTATGTGTAAAATGTATGTGAAATAAAAAAATAATCGCAGCCCGAATGTTTTTTATTTCCTAATTTGATATTGGGTATCGTTATTGATTTATATAATAAATCAGTGCTGTTGGAAATGTTAAGTGTCAACTTCAGATGCTCCTGAAGTGACTTATTATGTTATTTTATGTGTTTTGCCATTCTCGAATATGTATCTTATTAGTTCTTGAGTATTGGGTTTGGAAATGTATAATATCCAAGATCGTCCATTACTTTTAACAAGCGCTATTGTTTTTAAAACCGCAAACCGCATTCGCAGTATTTTTCTAATTCCATTATCCTCTAGAACTAGTTTTTAGATTAAATCTTCACTAACAGCCATTGTAGTAAATGGGGAACGAAACTGATGTGTGATCTCTGCGAATAAAGGCTTAAGAAATTCTAGGAAGCCATTCTTGAGAATGCTGCAGAAGCACGCATCATATCACACTGTGGTATTTGTTGGCGTGCAAGTTCCGACGATCGCAGCCCAAATGAAGAAAGAAAAAAAAATTGTAGCAATGTGTAAAAGAATTCACTTTGGAAGCCTGCATTTCCAAAAAAAAAAAAAAACGTTGATTTTTATGATTAAAAAAAAAACCAATGTTTACTATCATTAAAGCAAATGCAGTGAAGTATGCAATCACATTGTGACGGACTTATAATTTTCTTACATATTTCATTAATGCAAAACGCAATTTAATTATTTAAGCGTGTTCGGTGCTGTCACTATTAGACTGCCATTCGAAATGAACTTCTCACAGTTGCAGATAACATAAAAATTTCCACGCTCGCGAAATGCCAGACCTGACTGAATAAACACGAGCCTTCTAACTAACAACACGCATGACAGGCAGGCTGAGATGTGCACGCCATCCATTGTTGCATGTGTTTGTGAGTGCTCTTTTTTTTTTTATGATTACTTTTTCGCAGAGTGATGAGTGTTCGAAAGACAGGACGTCTACCTATGACATATGACGTAGTTTCACGTGTTGTCAGACCGATTTGAACTCGAAATCCACTTCCGTCCGTTTCGACGCAATCGAAAAGATGCGGGGAAAACTTCCGTATTGATGGCCGACTTCACCACAATACTGGCCTCTTTCGGGAGTACATTCCCTCCATTTAGAGAAGCCACAGGCGGAAAATAGCCTCTCGAACGCTTTCGCTGATGTTTCTTCAGGCGAAAAGATCGTTTTTCGGATGCACGAACTTTCCCCGCGCAACAAAGAATTGCTTTTAAGTCTTTCGGAATATAAGGATATAAAGAGTGGGCTGCGCAGACCTGCCCCGTCACTTACAGGGCTGTTCTTCAACATTTCCAACACACTCTGCTAAGAAACAATCTCCGATTGCACACGCGAACACACCGCGGCGCGCGCGCGCGTGTGCGTGCGTGCGTGCGTGTGTGTGTGTGTGTGTGTGAACAGCAAACAAATGACTTGAACGCAAGATTTTTAATATTCCCAAGACGAACCTGCGTCTCTCTCTCTCTCTCTCACACACACACACACACACACCCAGAGAAAGAGAGAGAGAGAGAGAGACGTGTGTGTGTGGGGGGGGGGGATATTACACCTCTTAGCTTTACCTCTCGGAATGTGAAATATACGCAAACAACTTTTTTTTGACAGAAGGCATTCAGAATGTATATAAAATTATGTTGACATAACCAGAGACGTGAAGTTTTAAAAATATTATGGAGGAACATCAGCATCAATAACTGAAGAAAAAAAAATACTGATAGAACAGCGCTCAGGGGGAAATAAATACATATTCTTTACTGAAGTTAGAGAACCATAAATCAAGCTCATGACATCCAGTGGCGTATCGAAAAAGTCGTCCAAATACATCGCGTAAATTAAGTGATTTTTATGAACTAATTAAAGTAGTATCACATCTAAATATAAATTAATCGATACATTATTTAATTAATTTATAAATTAATTTTTTGTAAGCAAACAAAGTTTGCGGCTGAAGTATCTTCAGGACTGAGACAACTCGTGGTAAAGGTGGACCAATTTCCAAAGTAATTTAATAATAAGGTGAGGCACCTTTTGGCAACTCGTATAGGTAAATATGACTTCTCCACTGCTTCCACCTTAGTATCACCACCTCTGGGTCTGGCTCCCACTGATGAGACCTCAATAAAGGTCGAAACCGGTCTGGGTGGTGGGCCTTCCCTTAATGCATAGCATTATACATGTCCACAAGGAGATGTGCTTTGCATTATGGGAGATACTAAGACAAGGAGTGATGAGAGTTTGGTCCACCTTTACCACGAGTTGCCTCAGTTCTGAAGATACTTCAGGCACAAGCTTTGTTTGCTTACACTTGGATAAAGGATTAAACTAAATTTGTTATAGTCTAACAAAGTGGGAAAAAACTTTCAATATCTCGAATCTCTTGGTAAAGGCATTGCCTACAAAGAAATTCTATAGTACCCCCTTTTTAAAATTCTAAAATTTTAATTAAAATTATAATTATTTTAATTTTATTAGATTAATAATGATTATTATTATCGTCGTGCTGCTCTTTAACTTTTAGCATACATGTGCAACAAGCGCTTGTCGTAAACACTTCTCAGTTTAGTTTGACCTGCGCATTATGAGCAGAACAGACGTACTGCAACGTGTAAAAGGCTAACCGTTACGGCGGTGGTGAATATAAAATAGTTAACACAGGAACAAAATAATATCCATGTGTTTTTTTACGATAAATAGGCCAAGACAGATGAGTTGAAGAGTGCGGTAGTTTACTGGACACGTGTATAAATTTGATATTTGCATTTACACTTCTCTCCGTTTTTGGATGGACGCATTTCTGCGAGAAAGGATTTTCAAACATGAACTACATTAAAAATAAATCAACAAACTGCCTGAACAATGCGAGTCTCTCAGAATGTTTAAAGATGAAAATTACGGCATATTCGCCTGATAAGAGATTTATTATTATTATTATTATGTGACACCTCCAGGGAGTCCAAGGATTCATCGAGGGAAAGTACCTACTCTACAGCTCTCTGTCTTCATCATTCAATCCACCAACTACAACGAAACGTAACTACATCATCTACACCTACGCCATCTACCACCCAGCACTGGTATTTTCACAGACAATCACAACATCCATGCCCACGGAGGGATTTGAACCCGCAGGCTTTTGGCTGGAGAGCGGATACGCTAACAACTTGGCCAACCAGGCCGACATTTGTTCACCTTCAGCATCAAAAGTGCATTAATTCGTACCTAACTGGATGTTGGTTACGTTTTTTTTTTTTTCAGCACTAAAAAATAATATTTCAAATATAGTTTTTTTTTATTAAAATACCTCCCCAATCTATTTCTTAACCGCCCCCCCCCATCTTTTCCTCCCAGCTTGCTTCAGTGGAGGTACGGTTCTTCAGATTATTTTTTTTCTTTAAGTTACCGACTCCTGAGCTAGAGAAACAGTAAGCCTAACACTGCTTTGTCTCCAGAAAGAAAGTAAACAAAATATTTGCATTTAACAAATGTATATTTTAGATTAGGCTTCCTCCCATTCTTTCTTACTCTGAACTTTTTTTTTTTTTTGTAATGCATACGACTGAAATATTTAGATGAGTTTTCGCTGTAGAGTTTTGTATCCCATAAATATGAGACAAACAAGTTAGAGGAATTACAGCAAGCTGGTAGAGTAGTAGAAACGAGATCGAAAGAAAGAAAGAACATCACGAAATAGCAGGTATAGCAAAAAAATAGTCCATGACAATAAAATTTTTATTATAAAAAACATACAGAATTCAAAGACTGTCATCCTTCAAAGTGGTCCCTTTTAGTTGCAATATACTTATTCATTCTCTTCTTCCACCAAGCAGTTTCGGAAGTTTTCTGAAATGCTTCTGAGGCGACCTCGCATACGTCACTTTATATGCCCCGTATTGTCAAGCACAGACCTTTCATAAAAGGATTTTGGTTTGGAAACAAAAATACAATCGAAAAAAGCGATATATAGTCAACAGGGTGAGTGCTCTTTCGTGGTGATTTGTTGCTTGCTGAGCCAAAAATTGCTTCGCTTATAATTCAGAATAATAAGCGAAGTAGCTGTAAAGAACCCACTTGTAAAATCTACTTTTGTGCGACAGGTATTTTCTAAATGCTTCAAAACGTCTTTGATGAAATACAGGTTGACTGTTTTCTGCTAGGTGATATGATTTCTTCGGCCAGAGAAATGTGATTGCGTTTATCAGAGGCTTTGTCTTTTAGTTTCCGTCATGTATTAAAATTTTATGTTAATGAATTGCTATAAATTTTTATGGCACATTTTCTGGCAGGAGTGAAGTATTATGTCCTACACAAATGGGCAGGACCCTAATGCTGTTTATCCAATTTGAACAGGGCAAAGACTTGTAGTGACCTTGATAAATGCCTGATTCGTCTGTTTAATTACGGAAATACCGTTGATGAGCGAAAGGTGTGGTCTCGTTTCTTTTTCTGCCATAACTGGTATGTTAAATATCGGAAAAAATATTGTTCACAGTTGTAGTAACTATGGACAACGGTACTGATATCGCTGTCATCTGCTTTCCTTATGTGTATCGCAAAATGCATAATACCAACTTGTCCCACTTTTTTGTCCGTCTCTTCAGTTGGAAAGAAATGAGTTGCCCAAAATCCCTCAACAAACTATGAAATGGTTGTTGAGGTCCTTTCAACTACAGCTGGATTATCCTGTTGCAATGGAAACTTTATTTCTCCAGAAAGTCAACCATTTCTGCATCTTTCTTTACGCGAAGATCAGAAGTCGTACTTATTCTATAGAATGATTAAATTTAGCTTTTCCTATCATGTGTTTTTCCTATCATTAATTAGCAAGGGCCCATTAATCTTGGGCCCTTGCTAATTAATGATCCCTCTCTCTCTCTCTCTCTCTCTCTCTTACATATCCACTTCAATCCCTCTCTCACAGATGTTCAGTTTGTGCCTTGTGCCTCTTCTACAGATACCTTCATGAACGGAGTGCTTTGCTGAATTGGCCACTATTATTCCTCTGCTCGCCTCCAAAATCATTAAAACAAAAGTCACTGCTAACAACATCCTCTTTTATAGTCTGTCTTGAAACACACCAAACCAACTTCATTTCCCCCTTTTTCAACTCATCTATTTCTGTCCTTTGGAACAGTCTCCCCCCCGCTCTGCTTTCCCCCAAAGATTACAACCCTCAACTGTTCAAGAAAAATGTGAACTGATTCCTTCTTTTTTTCTAATTCTATTCTTCTAGTCCACACACACACACACACACGCGCGCGCGCGCGCGGCACTAATGTGTTATGGGTCTTGTCGCCTTTCGTGTGTGAATCACGTATAAAAGAATTATTTTTTGTATTTTTAATTCGGTTTTGACATAGTCTGGAAACCTACTCCAGTGACAGAACATGAAACTTTTCCGGACTACTTTAGGTCTCCAAAAGAAGGGCGGTGATCTCAAACTGGGACGTGAAATTCATTTCCTTCTTAAAACAATAATAAACATCAATCCCCACGATGGGATTTGAATCTGAAGCCAATTGGTTGGAGAGTGGGTACATTAACTATTCGGCCATCCATGTCGGCGTAGTTGACCAAGTTAAGTTGATCTTCATGCAGTTAATAGAACAGCACTAGCTGAATTTCGAAGAAATTTAACATTTGCTATATCTGCCTAAAGTCTGTCGATATATTGCAATGTAGCTCTACAATTTTAAAACAAAAATTAAGTGCATCATGTGAGCGGTGACATTAAAATTGTTAATCACAGCATTGTTAATCCCAGTGCTTATTTCTGTTGAAATAAGCACTGGAATAGCGCTATATTTCAGAGACACCTAAATTGGGCACACACCCCTTAGCGTATGGATCATTTTGTGATCCTGATCATACTTTCCACTATTTGTGAACAAAATAAGTCAAATATTTTGGACGATTCTTTCTTAAACTTGCCCACTTATCCATGTACGTTGTCGAATGTACTGGTCTGGCCTACACTCGTGACTTTAGTCAGTCCGAAAGGTTTTCTGCTGGACTCTGATCGGGACTCTGTGTAATCACGAAAGTTTATCCACATACTTTTTCATCAAAACATGTCACAATACCATCTTTACTGTGAAATCACGCACTGTATTGTGATAGATATGGGGTCAATTCCTTAAATCTGACAAAAGGTAGAAAGCACTGTATTATTCGTAAAGTAACCCATATCCGTCGGGGTTCATTCTTTCTAACGTCCATCCTATAAGAAGCAGATCCAGAAGCCACAGAACTCTATAGATAGAGTAATGCAGTCGAATATAAGTAGTTTTCCCAGACATCTGCGATACCACGTTCACTAATCCAATTCGAAAAGGATATAGTACATATTACAGATTTCCAACTTCAGTGGATCAATTTCGATGTTCTTAACAACAGTTTAGTCTTTCTTGTTGATTGCATTATTGATGTTTGGCTTATGTGCATCTGAAAGTCCATCGCAATCAAGTTTGAGCAGCTTTCAGGTAGCATCCTACCAGTAACCTGAACTATAGATTCTTGGAACTTCGGATGAATCGTTCGTTTCCACACTGAAATGCTGAACATTTCCGTGCTAGCTACCTTCTAAGCACTGCATGATCCTTTCGTGTTAAGTCTGAATATTCCAGTGCATACCATCAATGGAATACACGTGGATGTACAAGTGGAAATCGAATCTAGAAGTACATCTGTTTGCCTTATATAAAAGTAAGGGTCACGTGTGACAATAGGAATATAAATCTCAGCGTTTCACTCTAAAACAGGAGAGATGATCCGATGCTTATTTTAACAATGTGTGGGTATCTACTTAAATATGAAAAACACACTTTTTAATTAACCTCGAACCATTTCATTAGTTATGTAAACAGATAGTAAGAACTATCTTAAAATGCTCATTTCATCATTTCATAAGAATATATAGTGTTCTTTTAGGTTTGTCTATCTGTTCATACATGACAGCATCACTTCTCACAGCTGAATTTTAAATAAATCGGCATTTGGGACTCATTTCTTTCGAACCACTCCAGTTAAATAAGACCAATTTTAGCAAAAATTATTCAAAATCAAATGTGCAATTGCTCTGAGCAAGAATGACTTTACTATACACTGTTATTCACTGAATTAATGTCCATGTAAACTTCATCAAGTAAAATCATTTAACACCCCAACCGGCCAGGACGTCTATATAGATCCAGCAAAATCTGGATACGATCCTATAACACCTATTGAATAACATGGATAAGAAGCGCAATTAGGTCTCACTATTTCATCTACCATGGCCGGTAGAGATCCACGTCATTATAAAAATACCTGTGGTACAGACCATTTTGACTGAAGAAATGACCTAACTTTAAATGATAAAATATTAGAAGCACTATTTTATAGAAAAAAAGCATTTTGTGTTAGGAAATAACTAAAATAAATTCTTTGGAAATAATCTATAATTTTATAATAATTTCATATTGAAATCTTCTAACAGAAGCAAAATTTTCGTCGTAACATAAACCGTTTCACGAAACTGGAAATATCTCTCTCTTGCAATTAAATGGACATTAGAAAGACCAGAAATGGAATACAGTTTGTCAAGTAAATGTTAATATTATTCCACTCATTTACATTTCATTTCAGTCTAATCAGAGATTCGAGATTTTATCTTCGCTTCTGGTTCTGCGTTTCTGAACTTCAATAATGAATCTGATTAAGATTGCATTGCTGCAACCGAATGAACAGAATCGGCAGCATGCATCCATAATCTCTCTGTAATAGAATCACCTGTAATAAGGATTCTAAAAAAAAGCTTTTCTAGAGGTCACTGATGCTATGTAAGAAGATATTTCTTTGTGTGGGGGGGGGATTAAAGATGTATACAACCGGAAAGGCTAAAATCATTCTTCTTTGTGGATGATATCTTGGTGGTCCGAGTTGTTAATTTAACGAAAATGCTGATTTCAAAACAAAATCTACAGAATTTTAAAAATAAACTTTCAGTATAGATTGGTGGTTACTTAAAAAAACTCACTCTTACAGAACGAAAGTCAACCGCTCTCCGCCACACACCGCGAATTGTCACAGAAGAGTCAGAGAGAGAGAGAGAGAGAGAGAGAGAGAGAGAGAGATACAATTGTAAATGATTTCTTCGAAACTTCACAGCATTGCAAAGTTTATTCAACTTTTTTTCCCCGTTGGTGAAGAAGTTTTCTATTTTTCCACTAGGGGACGCCCGAAGCGTTTTTTATTCGAAAAGAATGAAACTTTCCAAAAACTTTCTCTGTTGCCGTCAGTAAATACAAAAGAGGTCGAAGTTCCTTTTTCTTTCTTTCTTTTTTTTCTTCTTCTTATTTTTTGCTTCCTTTTTAGATTGTGTTAGTTTCCTTGTCTCGTGACTCGCCAGCCGACAGCCACTAAAGCGGAGTGTTATTCCTCTTAGGGAACGCTGTTGATATCCCCTCGGGGTGCCATTGATTAAATTTCCTCACGCACTTGGTGGCTCTCTACGAAAATCTGCATTTTATCTCTTGTCGGCCGTGTAGTGGTGGAATTTTCGGCACGAAACTCAATCATATGTGCTTTTAAGGACTAATAAAAGTGTCGTCGGAGAGCGTGCCTCCCTTCCGCTATGCCGACGTCTCCGTCCTCCCCGTGTTCGGTGCGGTAAGAATTTTTTTTTCCTTTTCTTTTTCTGTTCTTTTCTTTTCTTTTCACAGAACGCAGCCCAACTTTTACGATCCCTCAAAGTTGCAAATAAATCTCCCTTCCAATGATGTTTCTTCTTGATTCTGTTACATCCGAAGGAGGTGCGGGGCATTCAGCATTTTACGACAAGACTTTTTGATAAAGCGATGTCCAATTTCGTTTGGTGGCGTACTTTATGGCCATTCAGTGGCAAGCGATAGGAATTTGCAAGTTAAGGTGCATTATATGCAATTCAAATGTCTTTCTTTACTTGGTCTCTCTCTCTCTCTCTCTCTCTCTCTCTCTCTCTCTCTCTCTCTCTCTCTCTCTCTCTCTCTCTCTCTCTCCTGCACACAGCTGCCAAACACTGATGTTAATGTAACTTGATAGGCTGCCGACTGCAGTGCCACCTGGGACCTAACACGGAAACATTCCATTGAGTAACAGAAACCTAATGAAGAACTACACTCGAATGTCTTTCTATGCCATCTGACATGGATAAACTTCTCGCATTCAGAGTTTTTTTTTTTTATTCTGCTTTAATTCAAGAGTTTCTGTGAAATATTTGGACTCTGTCAACTTGGCTTCTCATATGAATTTCCTTTACTGGCATCGAGTAAACATTCTTGCAATTTATGTTTGTGATGTGAGTTTTCAAGTTTCGGATAATTCTGTAGGGCGGCTCCGTTGCGCCTAAAAACAGAAAGAATATAATCTATGGATCAAGAGTTGAATATAAAATGTTGGCTACGAATAATTTCTCATATTTTATTTTTTGTCTGTCACAATTGAAAATACTCACTCACTCACTTTTGAAATATTGCTATCATCCTTCTTATTTCTAAAAAAATGAAAGGTAAAATATTATAATTAAGAAGAAAAGCCAAACGGCTATATGTTATATTACAATATAGTGGCACACCTTTCTGGCATTCGTATAGCGAAGGTATGTAAGTTCTCTACTCACTGATGAGACCTCAAAAAAGGTTGAAACCGGTCTAGGTAGTGACCTCTCCTCATAATGTAAAGCAGTATTACATTTCCTAGGAGCTGTGTGTTTTTACATTATGAGAAAATATCCAGAATAGTGAGGGAGCTCGCTTCACCTTTGCAACGAGTTGCCTTGGTGTGGTACTACCAAGTGGTCACTTACGCTTGGATTCGCCGATAGTTCGTCGGCATGAAACTCTTAGATCGTAGTTTTCGATCTTAGAGTTTCGCATACTGGCTGAAAAACAATAAGGGATTTTCATCCTCTTAATTTGTAAAATATTATACTTATCTAAGTAGCATTACGGTACAAGAGCGTTTGGAAACATCTGGGTTCGAATCGCTTCTTGAACTCTTTGGCTGTATGAAAACTTGAACTTTTGTAGACGCTCTTTGGCTGTATGAAGAACTTGAGTGTCGAAGTCATAAGGAGATCGCAAGGTATTTTCTCACTGAAACTCCAAATAAGATAAGTGGCCATAGAACATAAGCAGTTAACAGACGTATAGGCAATGTGTATTGGACTAATTCCGTGATCAAAACTTCGGTTTTCATGAACCTCAATGGCCTTGAATGGTTATGAGCATGACTTTGCATTAATAAGATGACGGATGAGATATGACACTGTGTGTGTGTGTGTGTGTGTGTGTGTGTGTGTGTGTGTGTGTGTGTGTGTGTGTGTGTGTGTGTGTGTGTGTGTGTGTGTGTGTGTGTGTGTGTGTGTGTGTGTGTGGCGCATATTTGGAAAGAGTTTACATGTTGATTATAAGTAACTAATAAAGCAATTTCACTATATAGGAACTACTTTGTTAGAAGAATGGGCCAAAATTTATGTAATCATTTATCAACGCTTATAAAACTCTTTACTTAAAAGAATGTAGCATTGTAATCGCTGCCCCTTCGATGATCCAACAGTGTTCTGAAGCTTGTAAAAATAAAGGATTCGCGAAATGCTTAGATAGTTATATAATCCTTGTAACACGGTGCATGTCATTAGCTTTAAAATATAGGTTTACAAAATTAAAGTGATGAACATCGCCTGCACGGCTGCTTTCACGCAGCATATATTGTCATTGTGCCAAAAATGACACGAGTATTGACGTGTCATTGACACATGTTCCTTCTATCGACGACACTGGGAAAAAAAATACTTATTTTCAGCAAAATTTTCTTTGTTCAACTTTGATTTTTTTTTTTTTTTGGTTTATTTGCTAGAAAAAAAAATTAAATAAGATATTTACTTATTTATTTATATGCTAATATTACATCCAGCATCATCATCATAAACGGTTTGTCAAAGTTAAAGGAGAATGAAACATTCCAGAAACCTCAACGATCTTGACTGGATCAATTTGCCAAAATCTGGACGAGAGTCACTTTAAGATCAAAAAATGTGGATATCGTAGCAGCTCTACAGCCAACAATCTGTGAAGTCCGAATGTCACTATGGATATTCTGACTTCACTTTGTTCGGCATGCACCGTATAAAGCAGTAGGTTTCTATGTGCGACAACCATCCTGCTTAATGGAAATCTGAAAGTGGCATGAAAAAGCCATGTTTCTTCTATAGAGCATAGGAAACTTATCTTAGCTCACTCACGTTATTACTTAATAAGGATAACATGGTCACCTTCGATGCCATCAAAACGCAGTCCTGCCTTTTCTTTCGCCAAAGGGATCTCATCTCACCGCCAGTTATCTTTGGTAATACGCAAATCATCAGACAGGATTGGATCTCTCTCTCTCTCTCTCTCTCTCTCTCTCTCTCTCTCTCTCTCTCTCTCTCTCTCTCTCTCTCTCTCTCTCTCTCTCCCTCCCTCCTTGAAAGGACATTTTCCCTCCAGGCTCTAAACAACTAGGCATTCTTTTCTTCTTAAGAAGCTGCTTTACACCACCCAGCTACTAATCCTATAGAAATCTCAAATGCGCCCATCCTTAGAATACTGTTCGCATGTTTGCGATGTAGTACTTTATAATCGACCGTACTAAACATCCTCGATGCTGTCCAGCGGAGAACAATTCAGCTCCTAAATGACTCTTCCCTCTCAGACTCACTTTAGCCTCTATCTCTTTCTGTTGGGCCTGTTAAAACAAGTGGTGGCCAACATCCCTTTTCAATGCAACAGCAAACACATCGAATCTGCTTCTTCCCTTCCTAATTTATTTCATCTTCTGTCCCCTCTGAAACAGCCTTCGTCATAATGTGTTTCTCAGCAACTTCTACCTCCAGCGCTTTAAGAAAAATGTCAATAGATTTCTTCTTTCTCAAAATCAGTGTGCAGCGAGCACCTTACTGTGTTATAGGTTCTTGAAGCTCTCTTGCGTGTAGGATAATTGCTTTAAAAAATGGACTAGTCGCATATGTTCAACTTTTTGCGAGTGGGAAGAAAAAAAGAAAAGTCAGAATACAATTCCATTCAATTGATTTCAAACTTAACAAACAAAAATCCTTAGATCAGCTGGCATGGATATGTATATTTTTATAAAGATGCTGGAGGTTTTTTCACATCTTTTTTTAAACTGTAAAAACATCGCAAAAAAATGTTTATTGAATCGTATCGAAAATAAGATATTTTTTTAATTAATTTACTATTAAAATTGATTATATGAGTTATGATTATAATAATTTCTAAATTAATATATCTGAGAATCGTGTGACATTTTTTCTTGCTCTTCTCTCTGAGATGTGAAACCACGTTACCACAAATGCTCTTCTTTCTAACAAAGGGGGAGGGGGATATACACCTTTAACAAAAGATTCGGGAAAACCAATAGAGGAGGAACAAACGTCAAGATCCCTTATGACTTGTGAATGACAGAATGTCTAAGGAAACAGGTAGCATCCTGCAGAGGAAGTGAGACAAAAGAACACACACACAAAACGGATGTTGAACGCGTGGCATTTGTGAGCAGTGCTGCTTTTCCTGCATATGAAACAACATCTCGGAAAGTTTCATTGACAAGATCGGTGAACGCTTTTTGAACAAAACACGTCGAGACAACATTCTTACACAACTATCTATCGAGATTCCTCCGTAACTCTGTTCCTCAGGCGCTAACGTCCGCAACTTCATTGTGAATACCACGGTATTCGCACGACTGTGCTTTTTTCCTTTTTTTTTTTTTTTCGTATAAAGATATAATTTGCAGTGTGACGTCAAACACTGCTCATTTCTGACGTCACAATTTGATTTTGTTTTATATGACGCGTAAAATTTATTGTTGTCTATTCATTCATTCATAGAAGGTGTTTGACTACGATCGCGCAGCATTTGTGCGATGAAATCTGGTGGCATTTTTGATAAAATGTACAATTTGTCAAGTCATTGCAGTCTTGGATTTAACTGGACAATGAAAATTTTTGATAAAACACCGTTAAATGTTTCAAACAATGCAGTAGAGAAACTTCGAATAAAACTTACCATTTTATTTTTTCAAGATAAAATAAAAAGTATTAAAAGAAAACTAAATCTCTCTGAGCTGAGATGCAACCGGAAATGTTTTACAAGGGGATGTGCTCGTATCTCAGTTGCTGTTTGCTAATTTCCTTTATCTCGGGTACATTTCCTTTTATTCAAAGATCTTCAAAAATACATCGTTGGAGTAACACGTAATACTTTTCTCCCATCCAAAACAATCAGCTTTGCTTTTTCATGAAGTAAAACGATCAAAAAGTAATCCTAGAAAAAAATAACCAAAGCTATTTAATAAAAGTCACACACACATCGACAAGTTTTTAGACACCAGGTGAAACACCAATTATTCCATTACGGAAGTGTTACCCACCATTTTGAAATTACGCGTGGCGCGGCCACGAAATAAGAACCAAAAGAAACGAGAAAACTATATTCCGTCTTACCCGACTATTTCTATTTCTTATTACTTAAAGTTCCTCTAATAACCCATCTGGATGGAATTTAATAAGATTCTTGCTACAGTTTGTTAATTTAAGTCAATTAAGATTTATATCCGTGGTTTGCATTATCATAATGAATCAGTTTCGCTTTAAAACTGGTAAAACCTAACAAAAGGATTCAAAATTATAAGTTACAAATGACAATAGTAAACCATCTACAGTAAATGGGTGAAAAATGGCTTATGTTCAATTCTTGCAATACATCGCACATACACAGAGGCAATACATAGTTTCTCCCACTCAAATGTCTACCTCACTTTCTCGTGGTCCATCCTGTTCTAAAAGTACAAACGAGGCACTGGCGACCGAGTATGGGCGATATAACCCTAACACCCTAACAGAGTAAATACTGTTAGATCTGCCTGTCCAGAAGCGTTAGGTAGCAGCCCTACCACTGGACTTACCCAGCGACAGATTGGTAACCTGCCCTGGGGAAATTCAAAATACTTTCAAGTCTCATCAAAAGAAAAACGGAAAGACTATCAGGGAAAAGACCACAGTTCAGGAAACGGTAAACGAAATTGGAAAAAGGAACACATAATGAAGATTGCGACATGGAATGTAAGAAGCATTGCACAGAAAGAAGAGGAACTTCATAAACAACTAAATCAGGCTAACATAAAGTTATGTAATAACAGAAACATAAAGGTACAAAAGAAACAAACAACTATATACAAAGCTACAGTGGGGTAAAAAAGAAGAAAGAGCAAAAGCAGGTATAATGATTATGGTACATAAATCTCTAAAGAACAATATTGTATATTATAACTATTTGAATGAAAGACTAATATAAATTAGACTCAAGACATTAAGAGGCCACATAACAATAATTGGTGCATGTTCACGAGAAAAAAGAAGAAGACACTAATATATTTTATAAAGAATTACAGAATGTTGTAGATAAAACAAACAAAACTGACTATTTACTACTAGCAGGAGATTTAAATGCCAGAATAGAAAATAAAAAATACAAAATAAACATAGGAAAATTTGGCGAAGATACGTGTAATCAAAATGGTCGCAGACTGCGTGATTTTGTCATTTATAATATGATAATAATGAATTCAGTGTTTAAACACAAGGAAATACATAAATATACTTGGTCAACCAAAGGATACAAATCAGTAATTGACTGCGTTATCGCAAATTTTAAATTAGCGGAGTTAATTATAGACATAAGAGCATATCGAGACTTTGAATTAATCTGTGATCATTATATGATATCAGCAAAAATTCGATTTTAACCAATGTGGCTAAAAACACAAAAAACACAACCAAGCTACAAAACTTCTTCATTATAGGATCCCCAAGTCAGACAACAATATCAAAAATGCACAAACTTAAAAGCAGAAACCACACGTGAATCAAGTGACACAGAAGAGGAATAGGAAATTTTGAAACAAATTCTCACAAAAGCAGCAACAGAAAGTTTAGGAATAAAAAGCAAGGATTATAAAAAGAGGACTACGAGACTGGAACGAAGAAATAGAAAATGTAATAAAAACAAAAAAGGACATTGACCAGAAATAGCTAAATTCCAAGACAATAGAAGCAGAAGTAGAGTATAAAAGAAACAGTGCAATTGCAAAACGAGAAGTAAGGAAAAACATAGAGAGAGAGAGAGAGAGAGAGAGAGATGGAACAATTTTGTAACAGAACTAGAAAAGAATTTACTGAAGCTACAACCCAAAACCTATAAAGTAATAAAATACACGAATAAAGAGATAAAAAAAAGATAAAAATACAAACAATAGATTTAGAAAAATGGGTGACCTATTTCCAAAATCTCTGGACATGAGAACAAGGAAATAAAATTTTATAAAACAAAGAATGACCTAATAGAAAATATCACAATGTTAGAACTGAAAAATATAATGAAGAAGATGAAAAATAGGAAAACACCAGGAGAAGACAATATAAATATAGAACTATACAAAAATGCAGGTGAAAAATTTAATGAAAGACCTCTGAAAATTTTTAATGTGGTTGAATGTCTGGAAAAACTCCTAACTCTTGGAAAAAAGCACTGGTCATCCCAATCTATAAAAAAGGAAATAAAGAATATTGTAATAACTATAGGAGAATTAGTCTGCTGAATACAGGATATAAAATATATGTGGGAATATTAAAAGAAAAGCAAAGCAATGTTGTAGAGGACAAACTATTAGAAGAACAAAACGGTTTCCGAAAAGGCTGATCTGCATAGATCCAATTTTTACTCTAAAATTTTTAATAGAAAAGAGAAGAGAATTTAAAAAAGAAACACACGTGGCCTTTGTTGATTATGAAAAAGCCATTGACAAAATTAGTAGACAAAAATTGTTTAAAATATTAACCGATTTAAACATACCAAACCAACTTTTACAATCCATTAAAGAAATATATACAGGAAATAAAATAGCAGTTAAATTAGAACACATCTCAGAATGGAAAGATATATCAAGAGGAGTACGACAAGGATGTACCCTCTCACCTCTGCTTTTCAATATATATATATATATATATATAATTATAACAATCAGGAAACAGTATAACCCATTTGGTATACAAATAACCCCACAAATGAAGATAGATACACTACTATATGCAGATGATTAAATAGTATTAGCAACATCAGAACATGATTCACAAAGATCATTAAAATCATTAAATGATATCTCAATATGACAATACGACTAATATGACAATATATAAAGATAAAACAAAAATAATGTCATTCAAAGGAGAAAACCCAATAAGAAGTAAAATAGTGATAGATAATAAAATATTAGAACTGGTAAATACTTTCAGATACTTGGGATGTGATTTATCATACGAAGAAGAAAAAGACGTAGACACCAAAATATCAAACTTTGTCAAAGTAAATGGCATAATAAATAATACATTTAAGTCTTCCCTAGTACAAAAATACACTAGAATCGGACTATATAATGTCTTTGTCAAAACCAACTCTACTATACGGAAGCGAAACATGGACCATAAAAAGGAAAGATGAAAAACGAATTCAAACAGCAGAAATGAAGTTCCTCAGAAAAACAGCTGGATATACCAAGTGGGACCACAAAACAAATGAAGAAATCTTACAATCCCTGAAAATAAAACCAATTAATTACTACATAAGACAATATAAAAAATGGATAGAACATTTAAATCGAATGGACAACAGCAGACTACCGAAAATATTATACAAATATAAAATAAGTGGAAAAAGAAGAATAGGAAGACCAAGAAAGAGATGGCAAGAGACCGAAACAGGCCACTGGCCAAAAATCCATGTTAGGAAGAAAAAGAAGAAGAAGAAGAAGAAGATGTTCAATTCTTATGATAATAATTGATGTCATTAGTACACGAATGCGATTTCAAAACTCAAGTTTAAATGTCTGAGATCATTTCTTTTTTTTATTCCATTTAACCTTAATCCCCAAAGCCTTCATAGCTCAGTGGATAACGATGACGATGTTCTTTGATTGGAAAGACCTGAGTTCGAATCTCATCTAAAACGTGAGGAACACTTGTGAAGGCTTATCACTCGAAGATGAATTAGCCAGTCTCTTGTAGAGATGCACGGTTTTCTCTC
Organism: Typopeltis vanoorti; assembly: GCF_054136105.1. Taxonomy (NCBI): domain Eukaryota; kingdom Metazoa; phylum Arthropoda; class Arachnida; order Uropygi; family Thelyphonidae; genus Typopeltis; species Typopeltis vanoorti. The sequence goes on from NC_143549.1 coordinate 129,925,932, forward strand.
GCAAACAGAGAAATCAACTAGAAGAACATACGCCATTACACATAACACACTGGCTTCACAGCCTAAGTTGCTTTATTAAAAATTTATTAAATAAAAAGTCGTCATCGATTATGCGTTATGAACGATTTTGGCTTAATTAATTTATGGGGGTCAGTTTGTTAATAATTTCATAATCCCAAACAACAACTCCCTCCATACAAATACTCCAGAGTATGATTAGTTAAGAGAGAAATTATGTTTATAATCCCACAGTTTGTTATTATTCCTACACACAGGCAGCCATTAATTGTTCCTACAACAACGGATGTTCCTCAGCAGTGACTCGCTATCGAGTGTCCTTCTTCGGGTCAGTTTTATTTCCCATCGATCTTTCCAAACACTTTATTATTCACGGGCGTGCTATCCGTTGTGCCAGCAAGCAGTCACAGCTGCGTTAAGCAAAGGATTTGTTTTCGCTGAAGCAACAGCACTGCCAGAATAAACCGTGGCACACTTCCTCCGGCATTTCTCTGTCATCGTCAATATTTGGTTTGAACATCAATCACGATGAATTAACATCTTAATCTGACGCTATTTCAGATCATTAAAACTCACAGAAGTCTTCGTTGGAATATACGAAGCCGAGTGAAGGTCTGTAGACAAAATAAATACTACAGATTGTCTAATAATAGTTTATTAGTATAATTTATTTTTATTAAGACAGATATCATTCGATCAGTGACAAATCATAATTGTAATTGCAATAGTCAGTTTAAAATCGCATTCTCCGAAACAAATGGCATCAATGAGAAATTGATAACGATGGAAACTATGGAAAGCTCAGAAAGAAAAATCCAGTCCTCTTATATGCATCGTCGCCTGGCAAAACTTATAATATCTATAGATAATCCTTATGTGGCTTGATAGTTTTACAGAGTATTTGCTAAAGATTACGAAGCTAGATGTCAAATTGCGAGACTTTGACGGATGCGACCACATTTCATCGTTAGCTATCATCTACACTACCTGCTTCCTCAGACTTTTATCCCTCGTCTGATAGTTGATGGATCAGTGGAAAACAAACTTATCTGAGCAGGTCATCATTATCTTCTCTATTGTTTGATCATGATCAGCTGTTTGCTTGCCCCGATTTATGGATCAAGTAAGACTTTCAGTTTCGTTTTCTGTTCATGACGTAATGCACCTATATGTTGGCCAAAGTGTAAACGAAAAAACGATATAAAACTATCCACTTTACAAAAATAAATCCTTTTAATATGGAAGTGACAGAGTTTTTTTTCCTCCGGACAAGTTTTTTCCAAGCAAAGCAGACCATCCTGACAGCATAATAGAAGCAATAAACAGATAGAAATGTACTGACGTCACAGCTATGGTTGCTTCTGTCGTAAATCAACAGCAACGAAGAAACAAAAGTAGCCTATGGATTAACCATTTCTGAAGATGGATATGAGAAGATTATTCAAAACTCAAAATAAAATTTCATTTTATTATCTTCAGTAAAGAAACTAATAATACAACTTGGATTTTTAACACCTTTCCAGTGCGATCTTGCAGACTGCGACATGTGCTTTCTAGTTAGTTGACGTGCTCCAAAAAAACTGGTGACTGCTTTCCAATATCTCATTTCTCCTTCCTTTCCACACTATATTATCGACCACTAAATTCTTGTACCGTTCTAGAGTAGCTATTAACGTACTAATATATTGAACTACACAACATCTACTTTCTCGTTGTTAGGTTGAAGCTTACGTAAATAGGAAACTTATTGGTCTCATTTTGATTTTAACTTTAGTTCCATCAGAATAAACAAGACATGGAGTATTTCTTCTTAATGAGCGTTAGAATTTCCAACTTTAAGTGCTCCTCATTCTTCATGACTTCCTCAAGTTATATCCCAGTGAAATTAATTTCTCTTCCTGGTGAATTAAATGACAATCACGAGCTGTTGTTTAACCATCAAAATATATCACAAATTTAAGCTTCCTATCTTTGTTATGTCAGTATCGTAAAATATAGAAAACAAATAATAAGAGTATACATAGAATAATTACAGTATATAAATACAACCAATACTTTGAACACCCAAATGTAAATTCTTGTTCTCCTTAAGGACTATTTTTGGACAAAGCTTTTTTTCTTCTTCTTAGAAATATAAGTTATTTTATATAGTGGTTAATAAAATAGATTGCTTTACGTTTTTATAATAATTAAAAACGATTTTTATTTTATTTAAATTAAAACTATTCTCCCAGAAATATAATCGAAAACAAGGACTTCGATTATATTTCGATTGAGAAGAGCTTTTGGTAAATGAATCCGATAATCATGGGGGGAAAGAATTTCTATGAATAGGGTTCCTGTACACAATCAGCTGCAGTTCTTTAAAAATCGTCATCGATTATGCGTTATGAACGATTTTGGCTTAATTAATTTAAGGAGGTCAGTTTATTAATAATCGGAAATCGTTTGGTAGCGATAATTTCCATCTATATAATGGCGGATCCATTGAGCCGAATATGACCATAAAAATCTCTAGCGTTTTTAAAAGATTTAGAAACGAATCATTTACAAACTACAACAAAGGAAATCTATGGCAGATGACTTGTTGTAGGGGTGTTTTAAACAATAATAGGAGTTATGTTTGGTCGGGGAAAGTCGATATTAAAAATTGTATTTTGAATGGTATCATTGTCTTGTATGCTGATATGACTCCTTCGGTAGTGTAGTAAACAGATGTATATCAGAGTAAATTAATTCCCTTTTTGAGAGTCTTCAAAAGCGAAAAGAAAATATCCTTCCGATTGGCAATTTTCAAAGATTATTCCAATTGGAAATAATCATAATGGTAGTTCACGATATGAAGTGAAGCATCGTATACTGACAAAAAAAAAATAATTGTATTGAATACTCCTTATAGGGATCATTTATAGAACAGAGCACAGCGTGGTTTAGTTAACAAAAAATAAATAAAAATAAATAAATAAAATAAAATAAGTCCTCTGAACGCTATCTACGAAAGGCATTAAACCTATAGTATCTTAGGTTAGGGGCTAGCTAATTTGGAAAATCTGCTGTATACTACACCAAACATTTTCAAGCCACATCAGGCATCTAATAAGTGGAGTGACGATTTCACATTGGGGAACGAAATTCATCTGCTACCTAAAGACACGGCGAGATTCAAACCAAAGCTGATTGGCTCTCAACATAAGAACCCACTGGTTAAAACGCAATCGTTCCTGCATGGACACATTGTTTGGGTGTTTTTCGGTAAACAAAAAATAAGAAAAAAAGTTAAAACCGGATTTTTGGTAATGTCAACTACTTGCCACAAATGATCGATACGTGTGTTATACAAGTACTGTCAAATGGAGGGTTAAGGTTCGTTAATTTCTGAATGACGTGAAACGAGTGATACACATAGAAGCGCTCCTGAACTTCCGTGTAAAAGAATTTATCAATTTTATAAAACTTTCTAAATGGCTTTATGAGGATACGAAGAAAACAAAAGTTGTGTTTGATCTTGGGATGATCGCTAGAAAATCTCGACAGAATATTTTAATAACAGAATTGAACAGGAAAAAGACGTCTTTATGCTGAGAAAGTGCAACATTTTAATGGCATTTCAACTATAAAGTAAATCATATTTTCTTCTTTTGTTTTGAGCAAAAGAGGAAAAACTAAATGCAGACTCCTATTCTTCCCTAGGAGGATGAATCACTATCTTCTGTTATGTTCGGCACACACTCTTTCTCTATTTACTCTTTTCCTTTATCATCTCAAGTTTCTTATCTTTTCCTGTCTTACTGGCGAGTTCATCGTGTCAATATTTCTTTCTCTGTTCTTCTGAGTTTCTTCGATTGGTTGAACACATTTCAAATTCCTTCCCCTTCTTTCAGTTCGTTACGTTTTCTATTTGGTTACGTTTCTCCAAGTTTCATTAATTTATTGACTATGGTACTCAAATCCTCTCAGATCTACCCTAAATCCCCGCTAAAAAAAGGGGAATTTATCTACACATTACCAGACAACCTTCCAAAGTTCTTTCTCCATAGCAACATGCTTTCTTATGTTGATCTCCTTATATCTATAAATACACCGCTTGTTTTGGTAATGTTCCTTAGGAAATGCTGGGAACACCAGCAGATGGCCATCCCTTCAAATACAGACGGTTACAAAAGTACAAGAAGAAAATGGCACGAGCACTTTCCCGCTGGCTGTAAGAATGACCTCACCATTAAGAACCGTCATCGATAGAACAAATAACGATGACAGAGAGAGCACCGCTGTTTACTTTAGATATAACCAAGAGAGAAAGATCTCCGTGTTGGTGTGCAAGACACTCACTACTATAAATCCGGGTACTCTGCCATTAAATGATAGAAAATATTTTTTGAGATAATTTGACGTTAAGCGAACATTATTCAACTAAATGCAAAACACAAGAAATTATCTTTGTTTATAAAACTCTCTCTCTCTCTCTCTCTCTCTCTCTCTCTCTCTCTCTCTCTCTCTCTCTCTCCCTCCCTCCCTTATCTCTAAATAAAATGTGGAAGATTGATCGATGCAGTGTGTACTACGTACTACCCAGTGGACATTTTTCCCTTAGTGTAAAGAATGAAGCCATGCTAAATGGCTTTGAAAATGAAATTTAAATCTTCAGTCCTTTATTTAACTGCGTGATCTTCTCAGTTATTAAATTTATGTGTGTGTGTGTGTGTGTGTGTGTGTGTGTGTGTGTGTGTGTGTGTGTGTGTGTGTGTGTGTGTGTGCGTGCGTGCGTGCGTGTGCGTGTGCGAGAGAGAGAGAGAGAGAGAAATTTCATAGAGATTTTACTGTGGTGTTTCTCTCTTAACACTGACAGTCGCGTAACCTTCCCTTTGATAACACAGGTTGAATATAATGTAGCTTAAATCATGCAGTTTTGTTTTTAAAGCGAATCCGTCAACTAAAATACTCCAGGAAAAGACTATAGTGTACGCAGACTATCGCTCCTGTCATTGTTATAACAAAACATTCTTTTAGACCTTCAAGTCAACAGCTATTCGCTTGCATTTGCAGAGAAATTTTTATCAGTTGTTTCGCATTTTGCCTAATAAAGTGTAAAATTTATGTTGCAGATCATCGAAAGCTTTCTCATTTTTATCATAGTGTACTTCAACATAACAAAAACAAAAAAAATGGGTAACAAGTGTACGTTCAGCATTATGACATGTAAAAATAAAAAATTAATCCCATTTTCTGGCTCTGGTAAAGTTCGCCGATAGTTTTTGACTTAGAGGCTGTTAATATTTCGAGGTCCTGCTTACACTTCAGAGAACCAATAATTCGAATCAATGCCTTAGCATGCAATCTTAAACTAATAAACAGAGCAGCTCCGTGCTGGTGTACAGGTTGTGCCCCGTACAAAGGCGCCTGATCAAGAGGGGCGCCATTTCATTTAAAGCTTCATTTTAATTTGCAAATGCTATTTTATGGGGGGCGCTGAAATATAACTTTGAACAAAGGCGCCTCTTTCCCACGGGGCGGCACTGGTAATAAAAGGTGATGACACAAAGTGTTCGGATATTGTGGCTTAAATTTGTTATTTGTTCGGCATCAAGAGTGAGAAATTCATGAAGGATATGGGAAAGAACTCATTGAAAGAGTTACCAAAGAGGGGGGGGGGGGAGTGAGTAATTTCCTGTACAATAGTGATGCAACAGCAAAGTACTTGGTTATGGAAAAGATTCAGCAGTTTTGTGAGATTTCTTATCGGATAAAAGATAATATCATTGAAATACGAAATATGAAATAAAGAAAAAAAATTATCTTAAAAGTTTTTGTTAAGAAAACTAATGCATACAAACATATAAATAGCGCGAATTCGTGTCATTATGTAATCAAAAGTATTAGAATGAAAGCAATGCACTCATAATTGTTTTCATATTTTACTATTCAGTTGTTATGATAAATGAAGAAATTAAACATGGTCTAGAAAAACACATTGGCTGTCTAAAATGGGAAAAAAAACTAATGACCCATTAAAATGTTTTGAATAATCGACTCACATATGCCAATCATCAATAAATAAAGAAGCATTTTTTGAAGTTATGTATAAACCTTTTATATCACCGTATTAAACTTTTGTCTGCATGGTCATCAGAGAAATTATCGCAATGTATATCGAACAACAACCAACACCTGGTTAGATGCCGCATTCTTTGTTTTTTTCTTTACTACAGTTTAATTATTAGTTAAACTGTAATAAATATTAGTGAACTAAGTTAAAGAGCACAATTTAAATATCTTTAGTTACTTTTGGAACAGTACAAATAGTTGCATCACATTCATTAGATTTTTACCCTCTCTCTCTCTCTCTCTCTCTGGAATCTGGAAGAGCAAGAACCAAGAATATTGTGGAAGTAAAGTTTCCATAGGCATGTATAAGGAGTAGTTTTTGCCAACACTACACATATTACTAGATTGCTGCATTTTACGGGATAATGAAAAAGCGTTACACCTTATTATTTGTTACCAGTATTTTAAAGACAAATTTAGATCAGTACGAAAGTGGTTCTCAACATTTGAGATGCCGAGAAAACACCTGTTGTATCAGGTAAGTTAAATAAGTTCAGAATGATTTCTATAAAAAGAAGAGTAAGAGAGACCTTAATTGCATTTAAACAATAAGGAAAAATAAATTTGGAGTTAAAAAATAAAATAAAATAAAAAATCTATGCCCCTTTTCAAACGCGATAGTGTTCATCAGAGCTCAGTTATAAAAACACATCTGAAGCAGAAAGACTCAATGCTTTAGTTAGACTCATAGATTTTCTTACTCGGTCTGGTTGGAAAGACCTGAGATCCACTTCCCTGTACGATATGAATATTTATAAGGGATTGTCAAGTGAATGAGAGTGAGTCGGTCTCATACAGGGGGTAGGGGGTGGCAGAGTATTTCTCTAGAACCTGGGATTTTTCCTCCTTCAAAAAAGAGAAGCAACTGTCCACAAACGCACTTTAGTAGATATTGTAATCTATGGGATTAAGTATCCTATCATGACGTTCAAGTTGTATGAAATCATATTAATTGGCAGTGACAAGCATTGATCTAGGACGTTTAGGAGGAATTTTAACAAAGGTAATATTTGAAAGGCTCATAGTGTAAGTAGTTGAGGCAAGTAAAAATTAAGAAGTATGTATTTTCTCTCTTTGTATGATAGGTTACTAATAAGTAGATAAAATATAAGGAACAAAACATGATATTTGCGATTTCTTATCAATTATTAGTATTATGCGACCATGGAATTCCAGGACTCATTTCAGCAGGCCAACCTACTACATGATGCACAATCTACACTGTGCTGCAAAGTACTACACCATCTTCCACTGTTCTATAAAATAAATGCCTATAAACCTACACTCTACAGCGCGTTTGTCTATTAACTGCGTGTATTCTCTGGCCAGCGTGCCTATTTGATGGGAGGGGAAACCTTAATGCTAACGTATGAGACAGGCTAAGTAACCTTCAGTTGAAACATCCCGTATAAAGATTTCTCGAATAGTGAGAAACGTGTCTTTCTCCAATCGAAGGGCACACGTCTTTAGATGTTATACGGATTCCTTCCGGATGCAAGTAGCCGAGTAGTGTCACAACGATTGTCTCCGCTAACTCATTCAAAAGCCTCTCCAAGGATTCGAGATTTTTGATAGCTTTCTCCTATTTCTTAAAATAATTAGTAGGATGTGCTGAAAAATAGTTAAGTACTTTTAATTATGTATTTCTCGTATTATAAATAAAATAAAATAGCAACTGAGAGAGAGAGAGAGATGGGGAGAGAAAAATCAATTATTTGGCAAAATCTTACACTATTCTATAGAACTGCCCACAGTTATTCGGCTGATTAAAAACGTGCAATCACACACGTGAAATTTGTATTACAGAAATGGATTGGTGCTGCCATCTATTGATACTTATCACGAATGGTAACTGGGATTACTAAAAATGCAAATTTTAGTCATTTATTTAAGTTAAGGGATATTATATCCCATATCGTTTCTTAGCCGAATAAGAAACTCAAAGAGTTTCATGCCGAATATAGAAACAATATAAAGTTCGGCGATTCCAAGCGTAAGCAAATACCTGGATAGTGCAGCACCTGACCCTTGAAGGTAGTGCAAGCTGAGGCAACTCATATAAAGGGTGGAGCAAGCTCCGATCACTATTCTTGATATTTACCCATAATGTGAACTTAACTCCTAGGAGTTGTATTTTATTCAACATTATTAGAGAAGGTTACTACCCAGACCGGTTTCGACCTTATGTATAGGTGAAGCAGGCTCTAAAAATAAGACGATCCCGAAAGATCGCCCAACTCAGCGTTGTTCCACTCGATGACAGGCTCACCCCGTCACCGAGAAGAACTTCTCAGCATTGGCTCTACCCAGTGGCAGGCTCGCCCCACCACCAAGCAGAGCCATAATCTCAGCGGTGGCCCCACTCAGAGACAGGCAAAAACCTACCTCTAAGTGGAGCCTCTCAAGGACAGATCCGCCCGGCACCGGTTTCCACCCTCATTGGGGTCTCATCAGTGAGTAGGTAGACCTAGTTAATACCAAGTTTGTAGTGAACAGAACTTACATCCCTTTAATGAGAATTGCCAAGAGGTGTCCTATTAAAGTATTAATTATATTGAAGAGCCAAAGGCTTCAATTCGGCGACATGAACTTATTTAAGTTAAGGGATAAAGAAACTCAAAGAGTTTCTATATTCGGCATGAAACTCTTTGAGTTTCTTATTCGGCTAAGAAACAATATGGGATGTAATATCCCTTAACTTAAATAAGTTCATGTCGCCGAATTGAAGCCATTGGCTCTTCATTATAATTAATAAATTTTAGTCATTCTTTTAGTGGAGTGGCGAGTGGCTTTTGTTTTATTTTATTTTAATCCTGGTGACCAACCACAATTTATTTAATACAGAGTATATTCTGAAAACTTACGTCGTACGTCACACTCTCCAAAGTCAGCACTGATGACATATTTTTAACAGATTAGAACACTATATTGCTATAAAATGTTAAAATTTATTTTAATTGAATGTGTTCAGGAAGGATAGAGAGAAAAGAATGGGGGAGGGGTGGAGTGTTATTGATGATAGCCGATGAACTGCAGCCAAAGAGAATAGAAGTTCAACTGCAGGATTATGAAAATAGCACATTTGAGGCTATTTGGTGTGAGATTGAGACTAGTAGAACAAAATATACAATTGGGCGCTGCTATAGACCAGGGGAATGGAAAAGATAGTCTATATGCATCAGCAAATAGACTCAATGAGTGGAGGACAGGTAATTATTATGGGGAATTTCAACTATGGTGACATTGATTGGAAGGAGGAGAGGATACATCGGAGGAAGGAAATGGATTTTATGCAGCTACTAAGGGGTAATTACCTGAGATAGCATGTAACGGAATATACTAGGGTTCTAGAGTGCTCGATCTAGTAATTGCATCTGAGAATTTGTCTATAACGAATATGACCACATTGCCACGAACTGGTGGGAGCGATCATATGGTCTTGACCTGGGAGGTGGCTAACTGTGTGGAGTTTTCGATTAAGATGAAGTATATGTGGAATTACAGGGCTGGTAAGTATGACAAGCTTAGGAGATTGCTTGGATTAGTGAGACAGTATGTAAAACTGCAATGGCTGGATGTTGATAGTACATGAGAAGTGGTAAAGGAATGTTTGAGGGAGGTAATGGCTGACTGCATACCTAGAGTCAGGAGAGTGAATCAAGTGGGATTTAAATGGGTGAATAACACCATTAAGGTTGAGCTGCAAAAAAGAAACAATTGCGATGGTAATTTAAGGAGAAATTTGACCTGCAGGCATATGAACAGTATAAGGCGCAGAACAGAAAGGTAACTAGTGTCGTAAGAAAAGGAAACGCAGATTATGAAAGTAAGTTAGCAATGCAGGCTAAAGAGAATCCCAAACAGTTCTTTCGATATGCTGCAAGTAAAAGAAAAAATGTATAAGGCAAAATGATTCTGAGGAATGCTGATGGTAGGAAGGAAACTGAATCAATCGAAATAGTAGAATTACTAAGCGAACACTTTGCAAGAGTATAATATCCAGGTGGTGACAATGCAGGAATGAGGGAACCGATGGCTCTATACGGGAACTGAGGTGAATGAAATGGAGGTGAATAGCATATTATAGTACCTTAATGTGAATACATCTGTGGGAATGGGATCATTGGGTGGTATACCAGCTCGAGTCTTACGTGAAGCGGCAAAGGAATTGTCAGTGCCCTTGACCATGTTTAATCTGTCTCAGCTCTGGATTAGTCCTAAGGTGGTGAAAAGAGAGGGAAATAGTTCCATTGCATGAAGGATGCTCTAAGAGTGCTGTAGCAAATTACGGCCCGATCAGCATATCAGGAGTCGTTGTCAAAGTATTGGAGAATTTGGTCAAGAACAAAATAGAGGAATGGATAGATAAAAATTGGATATTATATTGGGGGAAAGCACGTTTTGTGAAGGGATCATGCCTCAGTAATTGCGCACATTTTATCATACAGTGATGGCTGAACTGGATAAGGAATGAAATGTAATGCTGAACTGTAATGGTTTACAGTGATACTGCTGGACTTTGCAAAGGCCTTTGACAGGACACCACATGGAATTCTAATCAGTAAACTGCAGCACATGATGGATATATAGGGTTGTGAGATGGATAGGAGGGTTGTTAATGGAAAGATATCAGAGAGTAGTTTATTCGGGAATAGAGTCCAAAAGAAGGCCTGTGACGAGTGATATGCAGCAGGGTTCTGTTCTTGGACCACTGCTATTTAATTTGTTCATTAACATTATAGGAAAGAATCTGAGAGGAACTATTCATGTGTTTGTTGATGATGCAAAGTTGGGTAGAGCAATAGTGAATACAGATGCTGTCAAAATTTTGCAGGATGATTTGAAGAGATTGGCAGACTGGGCTAAGGAGAATGGATGTCAATTTAATGTAGTAAAGTGTAAGGTTATGCATTTTGGGGTGAAAATATTAGCAGCAGTATACCACATTGGTGGAACTGTACTCCAGGAAATTGACGAAGACAGAGACTTGGAGTGGAGAGTGTTAGTAGATAGGGAGTTAAAGTTTAGGGGCACATATAACAGCTCATCAGATCTCTTGGTTATTGAAGAATACTTTGACAAGCAGATACAAGCAGGTTATTGTTCCTCTTTATCGAGCCTTCATAAGAACTCATCTTGACTACTGCGCGCATATCTGGGCATCAGCGTTCTTGGTGATGAGGAGGAGGTGGGGAGGCTCCAGAGGCGAATAACCAAGATGGTAGCAGGTCTATGGAATGAACCTTACGAGGACAGGTTGAAGATTTGTGGGTTACAGAAATTGATTGACTGACGGAAAAGGGGTTGTATGATTGAGACATACAAATTACTGAAAGGATTTTACAAAGTTAATAATACAGAAGAAATTTTTCAGAAGTCTATCGGTGATCCATGGAAATTTCCGTGGGGCTATCCGTGGAAATTGAGTAAGAGTTTGTTAGCAAGGGTGTTAGAAGCAGGTTTTTTGCTTGGAGAGTGGTGAATGAGTGTGAAGGAGTTCAAAGCAAAGTATGATAGACTTTGTTGTAGATAGTGTGATAGATACTGTGAGAATGTTGAATAGTTCTTGACATGATGTTTAAGACCTCCCTCAATGAGTCCAAGGACTCCTTGGAGTTGCTTGTAATAATAATAATAAATATCCGGTCGTACGTCACACTCTCGAATTGTCAGCATTGATGATATATTCTTAACAGACTTTGAACACTAAATTGCTATAAAAATGTAAAAATTAATTTTAATTTAATGAATAATATATTCTTTAATTTTTATCATTATTGTTTCTCAGAAATCTCAATGAAGTAAAAGGCTCATTGTGGGAAGCTTTATACTAATCATTATAATGATTAGTATACGGGATTGCCAAAACAGAACACACAGCAGAAATTGCTACAAACAAAAATTTATTCCCTGAAACTCATGTGTAAGTAAAATTGTTATTTTTTTATAAATATTCTTGTAATTTTTAATGAATATTGTTAAGTAGTTATGTATCTAATTATCGGCCTTTCTCGCATTCAAAGCGCCAGTACGTGCCGTTGCAGGTTCTTACGCATTTATTCGTTTACTAACAAGCAAGAACAGTGAGAGCTCCGATTCTGATCTGCGCACCTCTTTGAATAATAGGCTATATCTTCGGGAATTTTTCGAATTTCTTGATAAAAAGTTAGGAACAGATTTTTAAAAGTACATACTTTCAGAAAATAATATCAAAAAATCGATTTTTTTTGATCCTCTTAATAGTACTGCCTCCTTAAAACTATCAAAAACTTACAAATTAGCAAAAAGGAAATGCCATAGAGGAAAAACCTGACGTGATAGAGAAAAATGGGTTTTATATTTGAAATCAGCGCACCCAAATTAGTAAAAAACAAGTCTCATATAAAAGTCAGCAAAAATTGTGTTGGACTGTGTTATTTACACAATACTTATTACACTTCTCCTCGAACTCATTAACCGACGAAGTCGTGCTACTGGGCTCTGTTCTTAGGCTTCAACTGTTTATTTTGTGCATTCATAATATAAGAGGATCTGAGAGGAACTGTTCAGTTATTTGTCGATGATACAAAGTTGGGTAGAGCAATAGTGAATGCACACGATGTCAAAATTGTGCAGGGTGATTTGGATAGATTGGCAGACTGTGCTAAGGAGAATGGATGTCAGTTTCATGTGGCAAAGTGTAAGGTTAAGCATTGTGGGGCGAAAACATTACCAGTAGTATACCACATCGGTGGAACTGCACTCCAGGAAACTGACGAAACAAGAGATGTGGGAATGTTAGTGGATAGGGACTTAAAGTTTAAAGGGTACATAGCAAAACTGGCTAAAGCAGCTCATCGGCTTATTTGGTTACTGAAGAATACTTCGGCGAACAGAGACAAGCAGGTTATTGTTTGTCTTTATCGAGCCTTGATAAGACTTCATCTTGACTCCTGCGGCAAATCTGATCACCTGGGTTTCTTGGCGATGAGGAAGAGGTGGAGAGGATCCAGAGGCGAGTTTTTGAAGAACTGCACAGTTCTTTTTGTTTGAAATCGACGGAGCAGTTTCTTTTGGTATAAGTCACTTCCTTTCCACAAAGTTGTTTTAATCGCTCTTCATTCAGTGGTATCTTACGTTATTTATCGTAACAAAAGTATTTCCTCTCCCCTTTCCCATCATCTGGCTTCTACACACATACAAGCATAATAATATTCACATTCACTTACATAATTTTATTTTAAGGAATGCTATCCGCCATAAATGCGGTTAATATTTTAGTTCAGTTCTACTCGCTGTCTCGGAGACCAAAGTAATAGACATTGTAATTTTTACATATGATGTTTGTATCAGTGTGTAACTAATAGGTTTTGGAGGGGAGTAAAAAAAACCGCGAAGATCAGCAGATATTAAGGAGCACAACGAATTAGCTAAAATCAACAAAGATGAATAATATTTATTGGATCATTAACTGGTGATGAGAAACTATTTTCGAGCGTAATATTCAAGAATTCATTAAGCAGGTGACAGCGTTAAGCCTAACATACTAAGTCATAAGTTTCACTCCAAATATTTTGGAATCTGAAGATAAATGTGAATTTTTCAAGAGAAAACTCTTGAAAGAAAGTTCTATCTACTTTTAAAAATCGCTACAGCTCCACCAAAAACTCTTCCAGTCATATATAAAATAGCCTATTAACACTTTGAAGCATACATTTTAATTATAAAATGCATTTTCATAATTCAGTTAGACTAATAATTTCCATCACTTTGGGTCTGCGGTTGATTTGAAACCTTAGTTTACGGTTTACCGTTTACGGCTGGGAGTTATATACTAAATTGCACGCCCCTTCTGCCCGATTTTGTGGGGTGAAAAACTCAAATTTCCAAGTCGGACAAAACTTTTCAACAAAGGGGCGCTGTCTATACAGACTGAGCAAATGGGGGAGGGGGTTCCTAGATCTTCAGAAGAAAGATCATTATAAGTTCGAATCTAGTCCGACTAGAGAGAGATTTTTTTCCGAGTATTTTCCCAGATTCCAGAATCAGTCGATTTTCAATCTTAGCCCCTTAACGTATCAATTAAAAATCAAAAAGTGGTCGTTTTTCTGCCAATTTTTTGGCGAGGGTAATTTGCTGGATCAAATTCATCATTATTTGAAAAATAATGATGAATTTGTGCAAACGCAAACGGAATAGCTGATACACGCCGTTGGCAACTTTTCTCGGCTGAAAGGAAATAGGCATAAGATTGTCTAGCGTCTATATTCGGTTGCATTTATATGTGAAACCAAAATTTAAAATCAATTTTGGTGCAATAAACAAAAGACGTGTCACAGACGCCTTTGTATGTTAAGGGGTTAGGCAAGGAGTCTTTTTATCCTTTTCAATGAAACTCGGGTTTTTGAATTTCGCATGTTGGCAAAATCGATCTTAAAATACACTCGCGTGCATACAATAAATATTAGTCAGGAATAAAATTATGGTCTGTAATGCACTAAGCCGTGGGTATACATACATCCTCAGCAATAGTTTCCGCTTTGTGGAAAGTTGAACAGCTTACTCACTTACAGTGCATTACCTTTGCAATATCAAATATCAATAAATAAAAAAAAGCGCCTTTGGAAGAACGACGGTGTGTTGCGCCTTTCGATTGAAAAAGAGTCTAAGTTCGATTCTCGTGGTGACGGGAGGAAGCTTTATATTAGTTTTTTTTTTTTTTTTTTTTCAGTTGAAGGTGAGTTAGCCGATCTCAGACGGAGATAGCAGGATTTTCCATCCAGGAAACTCGGGTTTTTCATCCCGCATACAGCCAAATCGGCCCTTCAGAACACACGCAATTTACAGACAAAAAATACTAGTAGTGGTGGGCGGTAGAGGGCGTTGATGTAGATGATAATAGCAGAGGTTCGGTGTAGTTTTTGGATGGAGTGATGGAGATGGAAAGCTGTACAGTTGGTGTCCTCCCTCGAAGAGGTCCTTTGACTCCTTGGAGGTGTCACGTAATAATATCGTAACACTGTATCGTTTCGAATTGCATTGCCTATTTTTACCGTTTGAAAAAATCGGATATAAACCATGAAATTTATTAAAGAACGTAAAGAAGCAGAACGTCCGCAGAACGAAGTTGTTATATACTACACAAGGGTATATTAAATGTGTTTTTTTTAATATCATTTAGTATCATTAATTTTCATATTTTGAAATTCTTATTTGAACCTACATTGATGTTGTTTCAGTAAAAGTGTCAGAAAGACAGTTCTAAAAAGGAAAAGTACTGTAAATGGAAAGACAAGGATGATAGGTTGGTTCTTACATTTGAAACTGAACCGTCTACAGATATTCATTAGAAAAAGCTCTTATTTTTACAGAATGGGTGTAAGTGTGTGTGTCGGCGGGGAGGTAGAAACATAACCTCTAGAAGAAAGTGATGATCAAAGTGAATCTGTGAAGGAGGGATCATTATTAATCGGATTGACCTCCGTGTTCAGCATCAAGCTTTCTAAAATCGGGCGGAAGAGGACACCAAGCATGAATTTAATATCTGCTTAGATATTGTTACGAAATTTAGAAAAAAATTAATACCACTAATCGAAGTGAGCTTCTTAACAAAAATATTTTGTGAACATACAGTAAATTCACTTGGTTTTTTTTTTTTAATGTTTAAGTCCAACATTCGACGAAAAGATGAACACAACATCTTATGAATGCATATCTATTAGATCTCAATTCTTATAGATGTCTGAACCGATTTAATGAAAGTGGGTATTTGAAATATCTACTAAAGTTTCTGAAGATATTTCAGTTTCACTTTTAACTAAATCATTGGCAGGAAGCTATCAAAATTAGACAAAACGATTCGAACCGGCGCAAAATTATGTGACAAATTACAATAAACTAAAAAAAAACAATGCATTCAATCAAATTGCTATGGTAACTATGAGGTTGCTACACTTACTCGGACAATGACTCTTAGCTCCATTTGAAGAGTAGCATAGCAATAACGTGAATGATACTGCAATTTTGATAATAAAACATCAGCATGGTCATGAATGAGTATTTCTTTTTTGTTAAATTATTTTTTCCTTCTTTATTTTGTACAAATCTTATTGAATAATGCTACTATTTCAATTGATAACTGTTTGGCTCTCTCGACCTTTTGTCACTGGGAATATGGCAACAAAGGTGCAGCGTGTTAAATTTCCTCTCTTGATACACGAGTACAACTCAGGTGTAATTTTGTCGGTTGTATCTCGAGGTCCTATTTTCAAGCTCTGTCTCTACGCGTCATCCATCATCGAGTGATGACGCATCTATGGAACATCTCCGTCTTCGGTACGACGAAGAAAATATTGAGACCATCCGCAGAGGTATCATTTCAAGAGCAGAGGTTTTCGCATCATCTTAAGCCGTCTCTTTGAAACGTATGCCGCTATATCACCTCACTTGCAAACCCTCCCCTTTCCCTCTCTCTCTCTCTCTCTCTCTCTCTCTCTCTCTGGTTGGTACACGTGTGTTTATGTGTGGAAAAAGAAGAAGAAGGGGAAGGGGGAAGAGAGTGATTGTGGGATAGCACGTGGAGTCCATTCATCACTTGCTGGTCGACATTCGATTCATCAGAAGCGCCACTCTTACACGGGCCCATTCACTCTGTGGTCAGCTGTCATTCCGCTGGGATTGTTCATTCATTTTGGCCGTCACGGAGAGAGGACATCGAGAGGACAGTATCGGTGATCAGTCAATCGAAGAATGAATTATTAGCAGGCCGGAGAGGTTGACGTGCGTAGTGTTAGAAAGACGGCAGGAAGCCATACGGATGTTTGGACGACGTGACGGATTTTTGTTTGGGATCCTATTCCATGATTGCTTTTCGCCGCTTCTTTTGAAACTTTCTCATATGTTCCTGTTCTCCGCAGCCAGACAAATAGAGAAAAGCCGGGTTAAAATATGACTGAGATCAGGAATAAATAAGAAAGAGAGAGAGAGAGAGGTTAGCGGAAAGTAAATAGAACATCGATAAAACAAAACAAATGACAGAATTAAAAATGAACAAATAAAAAATAAACAAAATAAAAAAGCAAATATCCATAATAAAGTGGCCATTCCTTTTTTACTTCATCTTTCTCTTTTTTATTTCACTGCCGTGAAATTAAGCAAATTAAAGGAGAATATACTCTCCGGTAACGAAATAGTTAGTAGCATAGACAAGAAACGCAAAAAAAAAATAATAATAAATAAATAAATAAAAATAAAAAAATAAAAAGACAGATGGGGGAGGAGAGAGGGAGAGCAAGTAAATAAGTATGGAAATGTCAACAGATGAGCATAACCTCAAAAGTCATGAAAAGATTCGTATTATCATTGTTATATTACAGTCGCTCGCTATCACACCAACTAAACTAAAACCTTTCTTAAATATTCCACAAGGCGCGCACCCTTTCAGATTCCATTTCGTCTCTCTATTCAGGGATGCTCCAATCGGTCGAGATCAGGATCCAGGTAATAACTATATTTTAATGATTCGGCTTGTGACTTAAAGCATCATTTTGAGGTTGTCATAAGATGCATATGCTGAGATTGTGAGGTCCTGAATATGGTCAGCAACCTGTTAATTAATTGGTATTCAGACTTCGCTCTGTTATCAGAAAACATGCGATGATTGAAAGAAAGAAAAAAAGCACTCCATCACCAATCTACGATGCTTCCAACTGGAGTCATGGGCACTTGATTCATGACACATGATAATCTATTCTGATGACAGCTGACCCATAAGTCAGTGCATAGCAATTTCTGAGCACTGTCACAATTATAACACTGGTCTCTCTCTCTCTCTCTCTCTCTATCCAGCACGTGAATCGTCTGTGATTTGAAAGTAAACTCTGAATACAGTCATATACTCCTTTTCTGAAAATTCATATTTCGGACCGAGATACCGATTTAGTATTCTCATTCAGTTTCTATTTGCATACAATGTACTTTGCTGTTGCGATGGGAAAGTTCATCGTCTAGAAATCCATCTTGTGCTCAGTTGTGCAACACATCCACAACTGAGTACAGGATGACATCCAACATTTTGTCTAAGTTCAAAGACGTTAAGCTCTGTTCCACATGTCGTTTTACAAATGAACAGAGTACTTACTGACTAGAAATCCATCTAACTCACAGCCTCTGTACGTGTTTTTTTTTTTTTTTGCATCATATGCAAAAAACACGCTTCTTCTGAGCTGTTCTAGTTATTCGGGTAAAATAGCTCATCCTGGAAGTGAATAAATCAGGAAAAAACCCATAGAGTTACAAAGTCAAATATTTTGGGGATAGAAATATCAAAATCAGTCCAACATACACACGTAAAATATGACCAGATAGAAAGCTGGAAAGTGAATCTCAATCAAGAACCTGCACAATGGAACTGATTAAAGTGATTTCATTCCAATCTCAGTTAAATGCTTTAAGAATATCAAAAGAACTCATTTTGAGTTTGTTGTTGTTTTGTCAAATTTG
Source organism: Typopeltis vanoorti (assembly GCF_054136105.1). Lineage (NCBI taxonomy): Eukaryota > Metazoa > Arthropoda > Arachnida > Uropygi > Thelyphonidae > Typopeltis > Typopeltis vanoorti. The sequence continues at coordinate 129,944,532 of NC_143549.1, forward strand.
TGCATAAGTAATATATATATCAAAATGAGTTCTTTTGATATGTATATATATATTAAATGTATATATATATAGAACGTATATATATATATATATACACATTCTAGAGCACAAACCCACTGCAGCGCCATTTCACATACCTGGCATATAACAATACACGAATCTTGACGGATCATTTGACCTTTAGATTCATACTGTAACACAGTAAAGTATACACCAAGGTGTAATGTGATAATCAGTATAGAAGGTTTTAGGAAATTCAAAATACAGTATATATGTAAATAAATAAACGTAAATATAATGTAAAAAACAACAGAGGTTCTACAGAATTCGTGAAACAGTAATACTGTATTATAATTTTATCAAAATTTCATTGTACTTATGCATGCATGCATGCATGTGTGTGTGTGTGTGTTTATTAAGAGACCTCCAGGGAGTTGAGGGAGGCCATTCTATTCGTACCAGCTGTCATACCTGTTATTGAATTCATTCACGCTACTTGCACACACAACATTCAACGGTAATCCATTCCAATCACACCCCACTCTATGAGAGAAAAATCTAGCCCTAACCCCTTCTTGACAGCATTCATTCTCAACTTCCATGGATGTCCTCGCTTCCTTTCCCCACCCTCCATAAAATGAGAATCTCCATCAATTGAAACCCTGTATGATCCTTTCAGAATTTTGTAAGTCTCAATCACATTGCCCCCTCTTTCTCCTGAATTGCTAGTGTCTGCAGCCTACAAATTCTCAATCTGTCTTCATAATCAATATTCCACAATCCTGATATCATTTTTAACACTATCCTTTGCACACCCACCACTGTATCAGAATCACCACGGAAACTAGGAGACTAGACCTGCGCGCAATAGTCCAAGTGAGGTCTTATCAAGGCTTTGTAAAGAGACAATAAGACATCCTTATCTTTACATGTCAAGGTTCGTTTCAGCATTGCCATTATTCTCTGAGTTGTATTTACAATTTTTGCTATATGATTCATAAATTTCAACTTCCTGTCTATATAGAATATAGATAAACAAATATGCATGTAACCTCTCTATGTATATACTTGTACTCTCATCAGTAATTCGCGTACTTAATGTAAATAGCAGATATGAATATGAATATGAATAAATAAATTATTCCAAAAAACCCTCAGAATAACAGAGGTATACTCCTGTGAATTTTGAAAAAAGAATATGGTGAGATTGAAGTTTTTTTAGTAATCGGTACAGCTAAGCATATTGTCGATAAAATCATTTCTTATTATGAGTGATCCGAGTAAGATCACTTTCCATATCTGATCCAGTGGAGCGATCTGAGAAGAGCGCAGTAATTTGGTTTCACAGTATGTTTTATTTTTTACTAGTGATGCATTTAATTTATCAGTTCTATGGACAGTTATCTTATACTTCGTCTTTACATCCTAAATGTTTCATGATGTTATATTGATTAATCTTGTTAAGTTATAAATATTTGTATGGATAAAATTGCTTTTAATAGGCATTAAGGAAGGTAAGTACACAGACTACATACGTCATCTTGTGATTCCAAATTCAAATCCTAACACTATATATTATCGTCTGAAACAGTATCAGTTCTTTGATCATTTTTGTTTTGGCTGCAGGATTTAAAACCCAAGTTTCCAGATAAAAAAAATTACTTGCTCGTACCAGAGATTGATTAGCACAGAAGCCAGTTTAGAAAAGTTCTTATATTTGGTTACACTTAAACTTGTGACAGTCTTTCTTTTGGCAGCCTAAAGCTAGCAATGCAAACATTTTTTTTTCCACAGGGCAACCCATGCAAAAAAAGAATAAGAGTATACATAATTTGTTTTTAACAAAAACTTCTTATGCTATTGTGTTCATTCATATTACTTTATTGTGTTTGGACATATATATCAGGGTTATGTAAAGAACTTCATGGAGTCAAAATCTCTACTGCTACATTAAAGGTGTGGGCAAGAATGTGAGTAAAAAGTGTTATATAATTTATTTAATTGTATATAATTGCATCATAAATAATTTCTCTGACACTTTTAATTTCTAAAGAAAGTAGGCAGAACTCTTTAGCCTTAGCCAACTTTTGGAAATAGGTAGGCAGTCAGTTTCCGCTGAGTCATCACCTGTAATTCAGCACATAAGTACTGAGAATTTGAAGATTTCAGGAGATAAATACAGCAACAAATGTCTGCCATCGCCTGTTCCCCACATCGTATTATTATTTGAAAATTATGCTTATTATTTGAAAAATGTTTATTATTATTTGAAAATAGTGCACGTTTTCTATTTTTCAAAGTTGATTAATTAAAACCCTGAGTTCTTTGCGAGAAAAAACTTCTTGACTGTTTTATAACAGACGTTTGTTAATTTTTCGTGATTCCAACAACCAGAATTTCTCGATTTAAAGTTCAGTTATTTTATTTCCAAACTATTGTAAAATGCTTGAAAGATTATTTTGATGATTTTCAGAAGCTAGATACTTGCAAATCTCCTAAACCAAATTTGGACTAAAAATTACAGTCTCTTTGTTATATGGGATCTCAATAAAGTTTAAGATTAAACTTAAAACACATCACAAACTCTTAAAAATTTACCTTGTAAAAATAAAAACAGAGGTATTCTAATTTTTCTTTCTAAGTAATTTGTTCTAAAGTTATTTTTACTTAACTATCAAAATATCATATTAAATGATGATAAAATTTAATCTTCTCTCTATTCCATTTAAAACTTCCTTGGGAAACTCTAAGGAGAGAGACTAAAAAATAGCTATTTATAACAGCAACATTTACAAGAAGGAAAAGCAAAAGTTTTTCCTCTTAACTTTGTCCACTCCGAAAAATTGTAGATTATGCTGTTTTAAGCCTTCAATAATAGAAGAAATTTTCAAAAACTAATTGGAATGAGGCCACGAACTCTGGAGAATGTGCTCATATTATTGGAGAAACAGTTTTCACTTAAGAGAAACTACCGCCCTACTAGACTTTCAAATCAATTTATGACGATGAAAATTTTATGAAGAATTTAAATTTAAAACAACTAATGCCTTATATTCCCATATATAAGGAGTAGGTGAAGTCGTTTTAGCCCTATTTAGCATTTGCAGACTGAGGGGGAGGGGAGTTAATTGCAGCCCATCAGTGATAGACTGTCACTAATTATACATTTGGCATTCGGTGAAGAGAGGCGGTTGAGAAGTGCCACCATTTCGTGGTCCCTAATTCTAACAATATGTTTACTATCTAGAAATATTTTGGATTTCTATGGTCGATTTTCTTGAGTTTATGGAATGATAAACCCGAGTTTCGGGGAGGAAAATCCTGCTTGCCATGCCGGAGATCGAAATAAAGGCTTAGTAAAAGTTCCTCTAGTAAGCGACTAAATAGAACGCTCTTTCTTCTGGCAGTCTAGCACCTTGACACGCCACTTCTACAGAGCTATACAGGCGCATCTTTGCCATTTTTTCCTTTGTTCTTTCTCTATTTCTTTTTCTTTTCTTTTCGTTTTAAATTCAGACTGTTGTGAGATGTGATTTAAAGAAATCTGTCTTAAAAATGAAATAAATATCTGGCATCAACAAACCTAGCCATATCTAAACAGCAAGATAAATTTAGCTAGATGAGCATATACAGTAATTTCCATGCAGCTCAAATTTTTATGGAGAGGGACTTGTAAAATAAGTCTAAAAAATGGCTTTCATTCTACAAAAATGAAATTCTATAGAAAGAAAAAAGAATATTAATATTAATACAGGCAGCCCTCGGTTTACGACGGTTCAATTTCCGCCGATTCACAATAACGGCGGATGCCTGCGCGTGCTTTCTTACTGTAGTGTGGTCTGACTGAGAAACGAAGCTAGCAGGCACTTTAGTGTTTGAGTGTTCACCGAGCTACTACGACGTATATGTATCAACCTAGTTTTACTGTTGAATCTACCTCATTGTTCTATTTAATTTTTTTACATACATACGTATTTAAATTGATAAAGTACATAATTACATTATACAGGCCCGTTTCTACATTTTGGGGGCTCTGTGCGAAATGGAAGAGCGGGGCACCTGAAAGTTAGTAACATTTATGGAAATTTTAAATGGAAGAATATCTTGTTAATTAATTAATTAAATCAAATATGAAAAATATTTATGCCTATAAATAAACAAGTATGCTCTCTAGCATCAATTTAAGTAAAGGGGAAAAAATAATTAAAAAATAAATGTGTTTGTATGTACATGATATATTATTTTATTATGTAAGTACACATTATCATATAAATACAGCAGAACAATGATTTATTTAATAATATACTGTAAATAATAATATAAAAAATATTTTTAAAAAATCTTTTTTTACTATAAAGAATGAATTATATGCATAACTTATAACATTTAAAAGAAATCTTAATATATTAAATTTATTTAACCTAATGCGCTTATCAATAAAATCATTTATAATGCTATCAAAATTCAATTTTTTTGCAATTTCATGCTCTATAGATATTATTGCCAGGGACGACAAACGTTCTTGAGACATAGAAGATCGCAAATAGGTTTTTATTAATTTTAATTTGGAAAATGATCTTTCTGATGATGCGACCGTAACTGGACTGGTCAATAATATTTTAAATGTCGTAGTAATATTTGGATAAATATCCGACAAATTATTTGTAATTACGAATTTTAAAATATTAATGGGTGCATCTTATGGAACAATATTTCTAAAAATAATTAATTCATTGTAAAATTCAGATTCATCAATATCTGTATTTAATTTTTGATACAGCTGTTTGCAGCAAAAGTTTAATTCATTTTATGTCATTTTTCTTATTAATTTCATATCATAAAGAAATTCAAATGATTTTTCGTGAATTTCATACAATTCAAATCTTTTTTTGACAGATTATAGAGCAGTATCTAAAATTACAAAAAAGAAATTTATCCTAAAATTATCTTTCTTATCACCTATGTGTGATTCATCAGGCGTTTCATAATCACAAAATACTTTTCTTCGACGTACTCGACTTTCTTTAAATTTAATTTCTATTTCTAATAGATTTGACAGTTCTTTAGCAATCTCAAAACAGCTATCAAATCCTGATATTCTCTGCTCTTCAAAGTACTGCACTAACTCTTTAATATGCTTAGGTGCTACGTCTATGGGAATTTTTGCATTTTGTAATACTTTACTTACTAAATTAACTTTTGACAAAAGCTCATACCAAATTACAAGACTTAGTATAAACTCAAATGAATCTATTTGTTCATATATTGAAACCACTTCTACTTTGATAGTATTATTTGATGCAGTTTTAGATAATTCTTTTAGTGCATTTAAAAATGTTATACGATATTGTTATATATCTTAGAGTAGTTTCAAATACTACCGCTCTAGCGTTACGATCTTAAAATTTATTGCCTATACTAATTACTGTTTATCCTAATGTTATTTCATCGAACAATAGAATATTGAACAATAGAACGGCCCTGCGCCACCGCACAGTTTGCACACCTATGAATACGGTTCTGATTACATACCATGTGTGATAAAAGAAGTGCAGAAAAGTTCGCAGAACTTGGTGTTAAGAAGGCGAGGAAATCAATCACACTTGAAAAGAAGATGGAGGTGATTCGAAGAATGGAAGATGAACAGACACGTGCTAATGTCTGTAGAAGTATGAACTTACCTCCATCGACTGTTACTACAATTATGAAAAATGCAGATAGAATAAAACAGTCTGAGCAACAATCTACGGCAGTACTAAATGCAAAATATGTAAGTTATAGCAGGGATAAACTCCATGAAAAAATAGAAAAATTATTATCATTATGGGTGGATGTTTTGAATCATAAAAACATTCCTCTGATGCAGGCCGTTATATAACTGAGAAAGCAAAAACAATTTTTGAGGATCTTAAAAAGACAGATGGAGGCGAAGAAACATGTTTAGGAAGCAAATGTTCAAAAGTTCATGAGATTTAAGTCTCCAAATAAGTTTCATAGTGTCAAATTATGCGGTGAGGCGGCAAGTGCAGATGTTGCAGCAGCAGCTGCTTTTCCAAAAGAATTTCAAGACTGTGTAGAACAAGGAAGTTATCCTCCTGATCTCATTTTTAATGTTGATGAGACTGGGCTCTACTGGATAAAACTGCCATCACGCACCTTCATTTCCTGTGAAGAACGTTCCGCTCCAGGTTTTAAAGCTGCAAAAGATAGACTTATGCTTTTGTTGGGTGCAAATGTCTCCGGAACTTTGAAGCTTAGACCAATGTTGGTGTACCATTCACAGACACCACGCACCTTCAAGGGTCTAAAAGCCATGCTGCCAGTCTATTGGAAATGGAACAAGAAAGCTTGGGTTACACAAGACGTTTTTATAGATTGGTACACAAATTATTTTTGTCCTATCGTGTCCTGCTTCTGTAAAGAAAGTGATTTGCCAGCCAAGGCATTGCATCTCTTGGATAATACCCCTGGACATCCTCTAAACCTTGCTGAAGTAAGAACACCATTGGATATCAAGGTTATTTACATGCCCCCAAATACAACACCACTTTTGAAACCGATGGATCAGGCAATTATATCAATCTTCAAAGCCTATTACCTCCGTATAGCATTTGTGGAAATGGCAAGAGTCTTGGACACTTCAGGAAAAACTATTAAAGACTATAGGCGGTCATTCGATATTTTGAAGGGCATTAACATCAAGGTAGCTTGGAACGAAGTGTCAACAAAGTGTTTAAAAGGAGCATGGCGAAAACTTCTTCCAGCATTTATGCACGACTTCGAGGAATTAGAACAAGAGGAGAATATTATTGAAGACGTTACCAAGCTTGCGCGAGAGGTGAGACTGGACGATATTACAGCTGAAGATGTGACAGAGGTCTTAGAGAGCCATGATAAACCGATTTCCAATGAAGACTTAAGAGAATTAGCCAAACAATTAAGTCAACATCCAAAGGAGGAGAAAGAAAACGAAGAAGGTCCTCTGAGAGATATAAAACGGCCTATTTAAAGCGTATCTTTGCAAGCATAGAGACAATGACTGATGAACTCTGCGAAATGGACCACGATTGGGAACGGAGTGCGAACGTAAAATGGAGTGTAATTGCATCTATTCGACCTTACACTGAACTCCTTAACATGTTCATTGCCGATTACGCGATATCGCGCGATGCGAGTTCTCACCAAACGGCCGATCACGCGTTATCGCGTGGACGTCGCTAACTAAATAAAAAAAAAATAAATAAAATTTGGCCACCACACGAAATTCCAATTTTCAGCTTGGCAATGAAAGTGTTAAAGAAAGAAAAAGAAAATCTAGGCAGTTAACACTGGATATACTTTTTCAAAAAAAAAATGCAGGTGATCCAAAACCAGGAACTTCAACATAGAAATATGTAATATCTTTTCGAAGTTTCATATTTTTTGCATATAATTTTGTTTGGAGCATAATTTTATTTTAACAAATATATATGTATGTATTATCAAAGCTTTAAATATAATAATGTTACACATACTTTATGAGCATATTTTTTGACTGCACGGAACATAACTTTGTACCTCCCATTAAAATTGGGTTCGTTTTACGCCGATTCAGTTTACGCCTGTTTTTTCAGGAATGGAAGTGAGGCGCAAACCGAGGACTGTCTTGTACTTCATCAACATCATCAGAACTATTTCCAAAAATGATCAGCAAATTATAATTTAATTATGTAAAATTAGAAAAAAGGAAAAATCTTAACACAGCTTAAACACTCACCTCTTTGGTAAGAGAATTGATGTTAGTAAAGGGTTTTTTCAAAATTCTATAAGGAGAAATATTATGACTGTTTTCTAAAGAACAGCATACACTGATTGATGATAGAAATTAAATATTTCTATAAAAAAATTCTTATAAGAATGAAACTTTGAAAAATATTGCCATTTATAAAAATACAGAGACTTGAATTTAAATAAATAATAATAAGCTAATGCCTTTTATTCCCTTATAGGGAGTAGGCAAAGCCTTTTAAACCCGATCTCGCTTTTGGAGACTGAGTGGGCAGTTCAATCTTCACCGATAGCTAATCAGAGATAGCTGGCCCATGTCTATTACTAATTATAGGAGGCCACCGATGAAGAGATTGGCAAACAAGTGCTGCCATCTCTTGGTACTTAACCTTAAAAGTATATGTTAATATCTGAAATACTGTGGGTTCTACGGTCGATTTTCTTCAGTTTACGGGACAAAACACCGGAATATCCAGGAGAAAAAACCCCTTGCCCATGCCAGAGATTCGGGAACCGGTCGAAGAAAGGCTTAGAAAAAGTTCCTCCAGTCGGCGATTAGATTTGGACTATAAGTCTATCTCCGGGCAGCCCAGCACAAAAGTTGCAAGTGCCACTTCTGCTGAGCTGTACAGGCCGACTTGAATTTAAAGAAAAAAAAAACTATTTTTTATAGAAATGCATGTTGTAATGAACCTGATGACTTTTTTTAAAAGCATAAGTTTTGTAAATATTTACTGTACTGCAGAACTCTAAACATTCCCCTCATTTACTAAAACAGTTATAATTTATAAATAACGAAGTGTTCCTACTTAGCCATTTGGATATGGCCATTAGTATCCACACCACTAGCCTGACTAAAGAGATACCATTATAACTTAATTCTGGTTGCCAAATAGAAGAACTATTTCTGAGCCTTTTTTTGTACTTCATCCTGAGTTAGTTGATCTCATGGGAAAATAATGCTTTTCCTTTCCAAAAACTCAGGTGTTTAACCTTGCATCTCAAAAAGGCAACAGTAGAATTCACGCTATTACAGACCATAGTACATGTTATGGCAACATGACAGCAGTCCATACTATTCAGCCAACCTTTGAAAGCTATTAGACAGTTAGTCTCCACACTTAGCCAATTGTAGAATAGCTAGCCCAGTACTACCTTGAAATTTTATGTGCAGAGAGTATGGCAGACAAATGTTGCTTTCTCTTGTCCCTAATCCCAACAATGTATATTATTATTATCTGAAATGGTATGAATCCTGTGGTAGATTTTGAGTTTATAGCATTCACATTCAATAATAATAATAAACCAAACAGAAGCTTCTAATTGCACCATTTTCTTACCTTTCCAGTATTTCACTCACTTTTACATGAGGTTTTTATGAGATATCACCTTTTTATAGATGAATAGGTAAAACAGTAAACATATGGTTCAAATTAGTTAATCCTGCAACCGCAAGAATTTTACATCCTTTATGCAGAAAATTTTAATTTCTTCACTTTTAACCCTCCTTTATTTTGGTCCAACTATTTGGGAATTATTAGGGAACTTTAAATAAAGTAAGAAATAAATATTTCAAATTTAGTTGACAACTATTGAACGATATGTTTAGAGGCAGTTGCAGAAAAAGGTTCCCCCCCCCGTATTTAATGTGACAAATAAATTTGACACCAAATATTCTTGGTATCAAAATCATTCAACTATCATTCAAAATCATCAAATAGTTGAATGATACGACGTATCATTCAACTATTTTCGATCAGATTTGATCGAAAATAGTTGAATGATACGTCGTTTTCTATGTTGGACTCAACATGCACATTTACCATTTCGCATTCATTTTTTTTTCTACCGTATTTACACGAATATAACTCGTCCTCGCGTGTATCTTGCATCCCTGATTTTACTTTAAGAAAAAGGTTTCGCATATACCTCGCACATGAAAAAAGGTTAAAAGTTAAGCAATAGATAGCAAATGTTGTTATGGTGAAATAGTAAAAAACTTTCGGATGTGAAGACCGATGTGGCCGTTATTTCTGGTGGTCTTATATCTCGTCTACAGCCCTTGGATGTATCGTCGACAAACCATTCAAGGACTACGTACGAAAATTCTATACGGAGTGGATGAGAGCCGGCGGCTGCAACTTGATTCTGGTGGGAAAATTAAGAGACCACCATTAGAACTGTTATTCAAATGGATTTTGAAAGCTTGGGACATGATTTCGCCAGAAATACCGTATATGTCGGCGTATAAGATGAGGCCTAAATTTTAGGATATTTTTAGTTTTAAGCTTATGTCGGTTGTATAAGACGACCCCTCCCCCCAATTTCTTCTTTCTTGTATTAAAGCAACATTAGGTATTGTTGTTATATCCGTTATTTTTATATATATGCATATCTGTTATTTTTTTGCATATCATAGATTTCGTATTTACGCGAATTACTGTAATTAAAAGTTATTAACCCCAATTTTAATTATTAATTTTACATTATTTTAAAATTTTAGGATTATTAAAATTGTTATTTAAAATCATGGAACCAGCAACAAAATGAAGAAAGTATGAAGCTCGATTTAAAATGAGGGTAATTGAAATGGTAAAGCAAACTAATAACTGTGCTGCTGCAAGAAAGTTTGACATAACCAAGAAGATGGTAAGAGAATGGAGGAAGAAAGATATTTTTTAAAAAAATGCCAAAAAAAATCTGCTATGAGAACGGGGATCACCCGATGGCCGCAACTGGAATATCACGTTGCAGAATGGGTATTCGAACAAAGGCAGAATGATTATCATGTTACAAGAAATATGATAGCGCATATGCACTAAAATGGTCAAGATTGAATCCGAATGAAAGTATAGAATTTCAAGCTACTTCAGGATGGAGTAATCGTTTTATGAACAGACAAAATCTGGTAATACGACAAAAAACGAAAATTGCTCAAAAACTACCAGCAGATTTTGACCACAAATTTACTAGTTTCCATAAATGTATTATTCAGTTGAGACAAGAACATAAATTTCTATCGTCAAATATTGGAAATATGGATGAAACTCCTATGAGCTTTGATATGATAAACAATAAAACATTGGAGTCTAAAGGTAGTAAGGTGTGCCTGTTCGAAGTACATGTCATGAAAAAACAAGGTTTACAATTGTGTTGTCATGTTTGGCTGATGGAACCAAGTTAAAACCAATGATCATCTTCAAACGTAAAACTAAACCTAAGATAAAATTTCCTTCAGGTGTTTTTGTATTTTCACAAAAAAGGATGGATGGACGAAAATGGTATGAAATTATGGATAAATAATGTGTGGAACAAGTGATCAGGTGGTATAATGAAGAAACAGTTTATTAGTATGGGATATGTTAGATAGTCATTTAACTGAAAATACTGTCTTCTAAAAAACAATAACACAAAAATTGCTGTTATACCAGGTGGTCTAACTTCTATATTGCAACGTTTGCTTGAACAAACCGTTTAAAGATCACATGCGAGAAGAGTGAAATAATTGAATGTTGAAAAATCATTTACAAACGGTGGATCTATGTGCGCTGCATCACTGGATGGTACAGAAGATGATCTGTTGTGGGACACTGATGATAATGAAAACGAAATCAATTCACCTTATTCGAACTGGGATCCATACGACGATCATTTAAACCACATATGGGCAACCCCCGGTCCTAATCTATTTCAGCAAAGTTTGTCTGATTCATGGTGGGAGAAAACATGGTGTTCTACTAACTCACATTAAGCTGACATCATATGACTTGTGCAAAATACTATGTTTTCTCCAACCAAGGTCTCTTTCTCACTTTGACTAGCGGCGTGTGTGAACGTGTTATGTGTCAGTTCAGTACTTGTATACTGGTGTTGTGCTTTGTTCAGTGCCTGCATTGATGTTATGTTCTGTTCGGTGCCTGCGTCGATGTTGTGTTCTGTTCAGTGCCTGCAGTGTAGAAGACAGTTTTGAATATCGCTTCTAAATTTGGGACAATATCAGGGGTTATTGCAAAAAAAAAAAAAAAAAAGTAGATGCAGAGAATCGTCAATTTCAAGACAACTGGACGGAGGATTGTTATTTTATTCTGAATAAAGGTTTGCCTGTATGTTTGCTGTGCAACGAATCCGTATCCGTCAACAAAGAATACAAGTTGAAGAGACACTTTACTTCGAGACATGCCGATCACCCAAAAATTGGACAACTACAAAATGATGAAATACAGAAGTTGAACTTCGATAACCAGCAGCAAATGTTCAACAAGCAAAGAACGCAGCACCACACATTTGTCAAAGCCAGCTTTGTGGTAACTGAAAAAAATCGCTAAGCATTCTAAGTCATTTGGTGAAGGAGAATTTATCAAAGAATGTCTGCTGGATGTTGCAAGTATAATATAATATGTCCTGAAAAGAAAACACTTCGAGAATATTTGTTTGTCGAGACGTACTGTTGTCCGACGGATAGAAATTACGGCTGATATCAAAAAAAAGTTTAAAAGAGAAGATTGCTAGATTGGAAGCATTTTCAATTCCTTTGGATGACAGCACCGATGCAGCACAACTAGCAATATTTATTCGAGTTGATGCGGATTTCAACATTACATAATTATTGGCGCTTCGGCCGTTAAAAGGAACAACTACCAGTGAAGATATCTTTGAAACAGTCAACACAGTCTTCTAGAGATTTGGGCTTAAATGGAGTTCACTATCTGGCATATGCACTGATGGAGCCACTGCAATGGTTGGTGCACAGAAGGGATTTATTGGAATAGTTCATGAAAGAGCAATAGACTAGATTCATCCGGAAAATTTAACAAATTTTCACTGCATTATCCACCAACAAAATCAGTGTGCAAAATCGATTAAACTCACAAATGTTATGGAATTTGTAGTAGCCAGTATTAACTTTATTAAGTCACGTGCACTTAATCACTGCCAATTTAAGGAGTATTTGACAGACCTATTTTCGGATCATGAAGATGTGTCTTATTATTGTGAAGTGAGGTGGTTCAGTAAAGGTAAAATGTTAAAACGATTTTATGATCTGAGACAAGACATTGCAGATTTTATGGACATAAAAGGAAACAATTAACCAAGTAAAAGATGATGAGTGGGTGTGATTTAGCATTCCTTGTAGATGTTACCAGATACCTAAACGAACTGAATCTTAAATTGCAAAAACAAGGACAATTAGTTCATCAACTGCATGGACATGTCAAAGCTTTTTGAAATAAACTGATTGTTAGAAAGTCAGATGAGCTAAAAATTGTTATCACTTTCCTACTCTAGCAACTCATAAAAATATCTCTTATAATTGTTATGGAGATGAACTGACGGCACTAATAGAGCAATTTGATACAAGGTTTGCTGACTTCAAAAACAAAGACTCCACATTCGCTATATTTGCTCGACCGATGGATGCTGATGTAAATAATGTGCCAGATGGAACTTATTGAGCTTCAGGTGAATTTAGTGCTAAAAATCACAATTTAACAACATTGCTTTGACGGATTTTTATAAATTTTATTTGGTGGAAAAAAAATAAACAAATTTACGTGCCTTTTCGAGAAAAATCATTTGTCTTTTCGGCAGCACATATATGTGTGACAAGTCTCTTTGGAGGATGAAATACAATAAATCAAAAATTCGGACAAGAATAACGGGTGAAAACCTCGAAAATTCTATGCGATTATCCTTAAGTAATATTAACGTCAATATTGATAGTCTTGTAGTTGAAGTACAAGGCCAACCTTCACATTAAATTGTTATGTCCTTCATTATATTATAAAATTTATGTAGAGCTTTATACCAAAGCATTATATTATAAATAAATGAAATATTAAGTAGTAACTTGTTTTTATTCATTTAATATTATTTTATTTTATTTAATAATTTGGCTCCCGAACTAGGAAAGGTTGCCCATGCCTGATTCAAACAATGAATCTGAATAACTATTTTTAGCAGATGAAGAAAATTAACATGAAAATTGAGGTTAATAATTGTTTTTTAAGACTTTTAAGTATTGTAATATTTTAAATTAATTTTTGTAACAAAAAATTAGTCTGATTTGTTTATAAACACTGCCTATTTTCTTATATAACGATGTATTGCAACTACCTAAATGCTCATCCAAGAAATTAAGCTTCCCTTTTTATACTCGCCGTGTAAGACGACCCATGATTTCGAGGGTTTTTCTGTAGTATTTGAGTCGTTTTATACGCCATGTACGGTAATTGCCAATAGTTTTTAAAAAACCGGCATCCCTAATGCCCTGGATGGGGACGAAGGTGACGCCATTTGGTTAGATTGACAATCCACACGACGAAACTGTTCTCGAACAGGAAATAGCGATTGCGAATCTTGGTTAGTCATGCCCATTTTCAGATTTTTTTTTTTTTTTTTTTAAATCATGATCTTATGATTCCGAAATGATAAAAGGGCAAGCAATAATGAAACTATTTGTTTTCATTTAATAAGGTGGGCATTGTCACTAGATTCAAATATATCGGGTGAAGGTGAGCGTCCGATCGCATAAATAACGTTGATAATTAAAATTTAAATGCATCACTTTATAAATAATGTGAGCAATTAATTTATTCATTCGTACGGGATTTCCCCCCCACTTACTCCCCAGTCCGTTAGGACAAGTTGAGCCCACTTAATGAGGGATTAAATATATGTATTTTATGACTAAATTCGTGTGTTCACCAGGCCGGTTTGCCTGTTCAGAGGAACGAAACTCCTGAGTTTCTGGGCGCAAAAACCTTTATTTAAGTATGAGACCGGCTAACTCACCTTTAATTGAAAGAGACCAGATACAGGTTCTTCATGTCTTGGACGGGAAAGAAACCCAGGTCTTTCCAACCGAGCTGTGGAGGCTCTGTGATCAATTAAAATTATAACAAAATACTAAGGATTCAGTTATAAAATTCAATTTATTTATTTTTTCTGAAAATCTTTAGTTTCCTAAAATCCCTGCATATATCTCACCACATTTTTTTTTTTTTTAACTTCAATTTTGGGAGAAAACGTGCGAGTTATATTCGAGAAAATACTTTATCGCAATTATCCGATAAAGAATAGACCCTTGGCCATGTTACAAACTATATTGCATATTTGGTCGAAATGATGTCATCAGTAGAGGTGTCCTAGGATAAGTTCTTGCGCACTTTGATTACCTCATCCTGTATTTTCCGACTGACTGAAATTCTAATGAAAGCAAAGCAACACAACTATATTCAAAAGTAGCTAATAAGAATGGAACGAAGTACTATTGTCATATCTCCACAAGGGACTTCATTGGCTCAATTCAAATTAACACCTGACATAAATATAGCAAAACCTCCAAGTGACAATCCTTCGTTACAATAGGCTGCTTTCAAAAACCTAAGCAATTCTGAAATAGTGATCCTGCCTGCAGATAAAGGAAACGCTAGTTATTCTTGACTCAGAAGAATATGGCTACAAAATTAAGCAGCTGAATACTGATACTTGCTCCATTTGGAAGCTCAGTAGGATCATGATCCTACTGAGCTTCCAAATCACACGAATAATCTTTTAAAAACAACTTAGGAATATAACAGATATATCAAACTAGCTCTCCAACATATTCACATCCTCTTCCTCCACGCCTACACAGGACTCCCAATATTTATAAAGAAGGCATACCTCTATGTTAATCAGTAGAAGGGTTGGATTCTCTGACATTCACTTCATGTCAAACCCCTTGCCAAACTGCACATGCTAGCCACTGAATTCGAAACCTTTATGCAGATATACATATGTAAATGTAACTTAAATGTATATGCAAAATACATGAAATGCTTCACGTCTTCTAGGCAACTAATTAAGAATGCTGCTCGTCAATAATCACCAACAGTGTTGATCACAATGGGAAAAAAACAATTCTTCAGAGTTCGATAAACGGCTTATTGTAGGTACCATGATATCCCAGGTGTTTAATCAGTGGGAAAATAACCAACATTACCTAAGAGGTGTAACTGTAGTTTTAAGACAGGGTGTCAGGAACGACAAAATCGCAGTCGCTTGAGAAGACTTGTACCAACTTCCTGTGTGCGACAATGGACTGAAGCATTCAATGAAGGCTGTTTTCCCGACCTATATCACACCGAACTATGTGCAGGGAAATGAAGAGAATCAGTACTGGTATTTGCATGCCTATACGGATTTCTGCAAACCAGAAAGTTCATCTAGTGGTGTCAGGAACATCATGACTGGACACTGGAAAAAAAGTCACGGTATATCTTACTCTGTACCAACACAATAGGCAGAGTTTAGTGACAGCGCCATGAACCCAGCTCAAGGTTCTGTTGGTACAGAACAGGCTCCCTGATATTGCTAGAAGTTCAGGCGTCTTCCAATGAATATCTCAACATTGTTGCAGTAAAGTCCATGCTACAATATTTACTTTTTATCCAGCAAGTGATGGTGGTTTGATGGATAATGATACTGTCCATTGAGCGAAAATTGTTCAGCAACAATGACAGCAACTTCCACTATCTTTCCTGGCCACCACAAAGTGCAGATCTGAGAGCAAATCCCTCTTCTGTCAAATCTGAGCCAGTTAAAGGACTACCTGGTATGTTTTAGATGTAGATGCAATCCAACACCTTGTGGAATATATGCCACTTGGCATATGTGCTGTAATTCAGGCTAAAGGAGGTCCAACATAGTAAATAAAAGTTCATAATTCAGTAGCTGTATGTGTACTAAAGAGCTTGACAGGACAGTCACCATCCTTTGTTAAAATCTCTGAGCATTTGGTTTCCAGCTCCTTGATGAACACGACATTTCAGTAAACTTTGATATAATAAATCTGTTTACCAATGTTCCAACAGAGAATCTCATCCCACTACAAAATAGCAAACTTTGGTTTAGCCATAGGCCATCCTCTTCGACCTGATTTAGCAAATATTTGTATGGAAACATAGAGAGAAAAAGGTCCTAGAATATCATCAAAAAGCAAAATCATGAAAAAGGTACATTGAAGATATATTTTTAGTCTAGAATCATGTCTACCTTCACTTTTAAATATTCACGAATACCTCAATCACTAACATCCTAAAATTTACCGAGTTAGAATCTAATGGTTCACTATTTCTAAATCTACAACTAAAGAATCTGGTAAATTAAGTCTGTATTTCAAAAGCTTACATATACTGAGATATCTACATACCTTACATGCTTCTTCCTATGATTACAGAACTCAAAAATTGTTTCAACACTAGGAGAAAGAGCCCACCACATTGCTGACAAGGATAAACTTGCTAAAGAACTCCAATATATATATTTTTTAAAGTTTCTACAAAATGGCTACAATGAATGCATTATCTCTAGACTGCTTAAACACTGGATTCGAAATATTTCTAATGGCGAGGAAAACAAATGATTCATCACTCTGCCACATATTAGCTGTTTCCATAAAATGTTCAAAAATACTTAAGAGAACATAAAATCAAAGCAGTGTTCATCCCTTTATCAAGATGAGATTAGTACTCCGATCCACAAAACCATGACATGGCTCACTTAAACATCCGAGTGTCTACTGGGCTACGGTGAAAATGCAGGCCATCTTAATAGTATTGGATTTAAAGCATCTAAATATAAATTCAAGCGGCAATGAGTATCGCACAGCATGCTAACAATGCAATGCACAACGAGAAATGTTTTTAAAAAAATTACTCTTCTATAACTACATAGTGCTAGTCACCTTTCTTAATCTTTACTCTTTGTCTACTAGTTTTCGCGTTTACACCTTAAGAAATGCTATGTTATTAGGATGAAATGTTGTTTTTTAAAATTAAAGTAATTGTTAATATATTATTATTAAGAGACCTCCAGGGAGTCAGAGACTCATCAAGGGATGCCACATACTTCAACTCTATTTTTTAAGTACATTTAAAGATTACATGAAAATTATTTCAATGATAAAGAGCATGTTCTCTGTATGTTTAGAGAAACAAAAAAAAAGAGTTAAAATAACATTATTATAAATTATACACTTTTCTTGAATTTCTCTTGAAAAGAAATGTAAAGTATAATGTAATGCATATTTATGTGTGTTCTTTAAAAGAATAAAATGCTAACAAAATGTTTTAAAAAAGACATTTCTTTATTTCCTGATTGTTGGTAGAACTGTAGACAAAAGTACAAGGATATAAAAGGTTCAGAAACTAGACTAACAACAAGGGAACCACTGAAGCATATGATGAAAACAAAATGCACACAGAAAAATCTATGTGCATATACTTTATAAGACAACATTTGTGAACTTCTTTCTAAATAAGCTCCTCAATGTTACCAGTATTTCTGGTAATAAAACCAAAAACATTTTTTCACTAAGTCAAGAGGCAGAACAGAAGGAGGTGTGAGCATCTGGAAGATTTATTTTTTTTCTCTCTCTCTCTTTTATTACAAAGTCACACCAAGCTTATACAAACTGATTCAAAGCAGCTGGAACTTTAGTATATAGGAACCATCTTGATGCAATTCTCATTTTTGGATCTCAAATGATCCTAATCTCAAAAAGCTCTTTATAAATGACTTGAAAAAGAGGTAGATCTAATTTTTTTCTGTTTGCTTGTTTACTTCTGCACCATATTAACTTATTTACTTTCTCAAGTAAAACTGTTTTTAAATTCTTCAGAAGATACATCACTTTAATTTGCACATTCTCATCCAACATATTAATCAACATGCACCAATTATTATTATTTATGCAATACACAATCGTATATCTGAGGCATTAGTGAAGCAAAAAAAAAACTTTAAAGACATAATGTAGGTGGCAGAATACAATATATTTGCATAATGCAACAAAAAATTTTTAATAATAAATGTGCAGAAATCAAATGAAAAAAAAAAAGAGAAGGTAATGCATTTTAATCACTGCTGGGAAATTTTTATGTTAAAGTATTTTTATTTTAAAATATATTCATAAACAAATTTAAATAATTCGTTAATTTAATAGTCTCAAGGATAGATATAAACTACTTAAACTTTTGGAGATATCAGCATAATGAATAATAATGAAAATGACACAGATAATTAGGAAAAGGCATTTCACTACAGAATGCATAAATAAAATTCCAAATTCAATAACTCTTTAATGGTAATATCAGAAAAATCATATTTGCAACTAACTTTTTCCCTCCACTTCCAATTTACTCATAACAAGTTACAACAGAAAAAACAGGATTAACTCATACTGCCAAAGGTGCAACCAATACCCCCCACCCCAATGAGTACAGACATTACTTCTTAATAGAGGTGATGAAACAAGTCAGCTGCAATAATGAAACCTAATACCTAATAAGAAAATGATTATTTGTTATCATTTATTTTCTATGACTATGCAAATCAATGGGTAGTAATTCAAACTTCAACTAATTTGCATTCAACAGATCTTAAGAACAAAAATTCAATTTGTAGAAAGTATATGTTTCATTTATACCTGTAATAGGTTTGTTTAGTACTTTCATTTATTTTCTGCAGAGAACCAATGATTATTCAATTCATATGATTTTAGAAGAGAAAAATGTTTTTCCTTTACTATTATAGTATATCAATGTGCATGTGCGAATGTGTGTAAAATTATGCAAAAATAGCAAAGATGATATCTAGTTTCCTGAGGGATTAACAATTCACACACTATTAATGAGGCCAACAGCTTAATTTCTGACTATTATAATAAAGTTCTTGGACTATTTGCTACACACACACAGGCAGTTATCTAGTCTGGTATTATCATTTGTTAGTTGGATAAAACTCGAAAACATATATTCAGTGTAATTGGCACATATGGTGTATACAATGAACACATACCTGACAGCTGTCTTTCTAAAAGCATGGCCAATGCAGTTGCCATTTACATATGGACTGTTTCAGACAGTCCAGTTTTCAGAAATACAACTACTGATTTTTGCAACACAAATCATGTTGCTGCTGCTGCTGTTTTGATGCTCTGATTACATTTTCATTTCAAATTACCTTAAACTTGTTTTTTATTAAAATCAAAGTTAAAGAAAGCATATAAATTATTTTTTGTAAGCAGTGAGTATCTGTCAACCTAATAAATTAGGTTGACAGATATTCACATAACATATATTTCTTATAGAAAAATAATTAAAATATGGCTTTCTATAAAATGACAAACTCTTGCTTTTCATACCAATCTACACAAAACATAATTTCACATAGAAAAATAATTTTAAACAACTTGATATTAGAATCTGTATTGTTATTTGCATCATGAAATTCTCTTTCAATTTCTTGTAGTTTTATGGTTTCCTCAAATTCTGGATCACTGAACTGCACAATTTCTGGAAAACTAGCCAAGTCTATAAGAAAGTTGCATAATTACCACTGTGATGTTAATTAGACCCACAACAAGAAAGGTAGCCAATGTTGAAGCTTTCTGAAAAAAACTGCACCGACATGGATTGCAATGCTTAATTTTAATTTTAAAAAAAACAAAAAAACTAAATATAACATGGACATTTTAATAGCATTATCTAAGCATTTAAAAATTCAACTCAACAAAGACACAAAATTAAATAATTTACTTAAAGAAAGCTATGTACTTAATGCTACAATTATGACTACTGCACTTCTTGTGGAAATCTTTTGTCACTGTTGTTGGAATTATGGCCAAAATAACAAGACAATGGAGCGAGTATATAACAACTGTTTTACAGGATAAAAAACCAGTTTCCTCGAAGGAAAATCCTGCCACCTATGTATGAGACTGGATAACTCACCTTCAATTAAAAAAAAAAAAGTCTTATAAAGGATCTTTATATGCCAAAATTGATTTTAAAATAAATTATTTTTGCTGCAGTTAAAATGATTTTGTAGGAGACTTGAGCTACTTCCATAAAAAAAAATAAATAAAATAAAGCGTTTTATTTATTAACAGTTAATGCATAAGTAAAGATTTAAAACTTTACTTATGCACTAACTTTACTTTCTTGATCTGATGGTTATTTTCTAGGTATGCTGAGATAGTCACTTTTGGGGTGTGTGGGGGGGGGGGGGTCAAGTTCTTTTCCTCTTATATATAAAAATTCTTAGCAAAAGCATAAATGAAACAGTCCATTTTATTCTTGATTTAGGCAAGACTACTTTTGCTCTATTTTGCTCAAAAGTTATTTGGAGAGCATGCTGTTCTCTCCAAGTAACTTTGAGAGATTCACATTGCGTGTTCTACATGCAATGTTATTCTGCTATAAAAGTTGCAATCTCTCTCTCTCTCGTTTGGTTTATTGCAAACTCGTGCACATGCCAATTTTACATCACTACCTTATAAAAAAAAATGCAGCATTTTGAAAACTTAACCTTTGGGATAGAGTAGATTTTTGTCATCAGAATCAGAATTGTCTCCAACAAAAGCCTTTGTTAGAAAACTTTCAAATAAAAATGGTTGGTATTTTATCAGCATTACCAAAATTCCGAATAAAAAAAAAGCCCTACTCTATAAACCTAATTAAATATATATCATCTCATTGCTTTTAAAATTAAATTAAAGGCAGAATAGATAAATCAGGGTGCTTTCTGAAACATCACAACTAAAAACTACTGGATCAAGTTTCTGCTCTCCTAAGATATATCAAAGAATGTTGAGAAGCACATTAAGCATACAGGAAGCACCAAAACAAAAAAATAAAATAAATAAAATAATATATATATATATAGCAATTTCTAGTATTAAAAAAAAAGCCATACTCTATAAACCTAATTAAATATATATCATCTCATTGCTTTTAAAATTAAATTAAATTAAATTAAAGGCAGAATAGATAAATCAAGGTGCTTTCTGAAACATCACAACTAAAAATTACTGGATCAAGTTTCTGCTCTCCTAAGATATATCAAAGAATGTTGAGAAGCACATTAGGTATACAGGAAGCACCAAAACAAAAAAATTGTCCATATATATATATGGACAACCTAAGAATTTCTAGCTCATCTTGTTCCTAGAAAATGAGCATTCCAGAACAGGAAAAACATAAGTTAGTGTAAAACAAAGTCATAAATTACAAAGATTCCTTTAAGTAGTTGAAGTCCTCCAAAATCTTCTTAAATGAAACATAAACTGCTCAACTGCAGTCAGTAAGTACAAGTGAACACGCTTCTGGCATCAAGCATGTTGTTGCTTTCTTTGCTTTTGCTGGATGTCTTTTAAGTGCCCACAGGTAACACTAGCCTGAACTAAAGAAACAACAGTTTTGTCAATTAAAATTAAGTGCTTTATTGCAATTCATGGAAACAATGTTGTTTAAAGCAAATGTAGCAATTTGCATTAAAGAAAGTGTAGTTATTTTTCCAGAAAACTTCAAAATGAATACTTCTAACAACCTTTGCAAATCTGCATACAGAAAGGAAAAAACGTCTACCAATACTGCAATATTATCAAATTGTTGTATTACTTGAAGGTAGTTCAGATTTGCAACAGGGATATATTTTTTTTTTACATCTCTTGTCAATTTTTCTTGGATAACTAGGGCCTAATAATAATGGCAATTAAAGGTTTAAACAATATACACACAGAGAGAGGCATTCTTCATAATTCAAATTATTCAAAAAAAAAATAAAATAAACATATGAGAATTAATTCAAGAACAAATGTGAAATAATGAATCACACAAAATGAACAAATAAATAACATAAGTAGCTTGAAGATTCCAGATAATCACAAATCTAATAAATAAATCACCATTTTTCTGTTTCATTTCCTCTCTCAGCAGAAAAAAATATCATTGGACAATACACAAAATTTAGTGTGAATAACAGAACAGCTGTATTTATTATTATTTATTATATTTTTACTTTTAGCAGTTGGAATGTGGTAAAATGTACATGACAAGAACTATCAAGTCTAACTGCTAATGATTAGTAATAGCCAAGAATGTAGCATTACCGTTTTAGTTATCTGATAAAGTGTTTCAAATGTCAAGATATAATTGCTTATTTTGAATGAATATACAAAAATCTTTAAAAAGTTGAGAATTATACTTCAGAACTTAATGTTTTGAAGTATAACTGATCCACAACAATCTTTTACTACATTCTTAACTTCCTCTTCAAATAGAAAAGATAACAAAAATCAATTTAACTTTTGGTCAACTATATATGAGTAAATGACTGAGAAGTTACAAAACACAAAGTTCAGTTAACACTGAACTACAAGCCATCAGACAATACATATTAGTATTCAGAGATAATTAATTTAAATATTGTAAAATAACAGCTGAATCAGCTAATGGAAATCTGTAAAGTGAAGCCTCTCTCTCTCTCTCCTAGTCATCACAACATAGACATCATATTCCTATCCAAATATCATCTTAATAAGCATACCAGATTGCTAGTTATTTATCAAAACAGTCATTAACACGAACATGATTAATTAACATGACTTAGTTGTTTTCAACTTGAACCTACTTTTCATGTTAAGTCTGTTAGGTGTGATTTGAATCATAGAAAAATGTTGTTTTGTTTTTTTAATTATATTCATCCTGAACAAAAATGGCATAAATGGTAACAAATTGCAGAAAGCCAAACCCAAAATTACAATAACCATCATTATGACTTAAGTAATTCCACTCTCTGCCATCCCCCCCCCCCCAATTTAATATGAAATCACTCTGTATTTTACTTGAAGTACAATAAGAGATTATTTTTTAGTTAGCATGAAAAAGCTTAACTCCTACAGATACAATGTCTCAATATGAAGTAAAATTATCAATTAAAAAAAAAATTCATTAAGTAAACTATGTTGAATGCTAGTTGCATGAAATGAATTAAAGGATACACAAAATATGTGTTGACATTTATTTAAAAATTGTGAAGTAAATATTCATAAATTCTTGGTCCACTCAAATTAACTTGTGAATTATGTATAAAGTTTTCTTAAACACTACATACAGAAAACATTTTAGAACGTCTCTGTGTATATTACTACAGAGAAACTAATTAAAGTAAAACTGCACCTGATTGTATTTACAACACTTATCTTACTTTATTTGTAAACATCTAAAGAAATGAAAATGCTATGAATATATAGATATTTCTAAGAAAACTGTAAATGGTACTTGCATATTATTATTTCCATATGCAGCAGGAATAAGTACAAATTTTCAACAAGAAATAAAATAAGTTTTAACTGATCTTTGCATACTACATTAGCTCTATGTTAATAATCTGAGATTAAATATAACTATTATCTCATAAAAACTGTATTTAAGCCTTATGTTGCTTAAAAATTGCTTACCTTTCTAAACTAAAGATAAAAATGGATCCAATGGAATAACACTGCTTTAGCATATAAAACAACCAAAAACTAAATAAATAACATTCATTGTAACTTCTTTAATTACAATATTTTTGAAAATATAAAGCGTGTTTTATATTTTCCAAGATGATCTGTTTTTTAATTAGCTTGATTTTTCATACTTATGGAAATATTAATTAGATCATGTAAAAATGAAGTCATAATATTAGAAATATAAAGGTTACATTACACGTTCTAAGTACATGTTTATATACTTCATTTATTAATTAAATGATTCATTTTTCAAAAATATTGCAATCAGTGTTATGGAATCTAAAACAGAGTATAACTAAGTTTATCTTTCTTTTTTCATGCTAATAGTCATCCTTTTGGGGAGAAAAGATGAAAAAAGGCCTACTACCCTGAAAATACTTATATTCAGTGATAAATATTAACTCAAATTCATACTATATTTGACTCAATATAGCAAACTCTTAGGGACCCTTAGCACAGTGTTTATGCCTATGAGGATCTTTGGTCAGTGCCTTTCAACAGCGTGTTATAATGAGTGAGTTTATTATAACAGTGCTTATTACAATAAGAATTTTACTGTTATAGAAATAACATTCGTATTAGTTATAGAAATATTAATTTTGTCTTTGCAGTAAACTTACATGCAACTACAATATGAGTTGGTCTAGAAATAAATAAAAAATAATACATATATATGTAGAAAGTTCTTTACCTTGGGTATATATTATGTTAAAGATACCAAGCAATTTTATAAGCTAGGTTTACTGGGGAAAAAGGATTAAAAACCTAGCTTATAAAATTGCTTGGTATCTTTAACATATATATATACTGTATATTAATTCAGGTTCCTTTTAAATAAGAAAAATAGTGGCTGATTTCTCCAGCATTTCTATGGGTTTTTTTTTTTTTTGTGATCCTAAATCAAAGTTTAAGATAAGAGGTGATGCTTAGAAAAAACATCACATCTTACCTAGCATGTCATAGAAATTCATCCAACCTCTTCCATGATAATAGGGTGAGACCGGCTGCCTACCAATTTCAAAAACCTTTGGGATAAAAACAGTGCCACCTGTTCCCTTTGGGGAATGAAGAGGCATTAGAGGAATCATTTTTATTTTATAAAAGTACACACTACTAAATTATTACAAGAGACGATAGGACAACTTTAATCCCTGAATGAAACATATTTTATATGAAGAACTTAAATGATCTAAAGTTCTCTATATTTTACTTTTTTTTTTATCAGCTCTTAAAACATAAATTTAAAAATGCCAAATTGCATATTTCAATTTCCTAATACAAGAATTTCAAATGAAATAATCTACAAAGTTATCAAGACCTAAAAAGATACCCTAATAAAAAATAATATTAAAAAAGGAACTTTGGCTCCTCAAATTAATAAGGACACCCTATATGAAATACTAACACCATTAATTTCCACTAGTTAAAGGTCCATAAATATTTCTGAATAAACATGGCTATAAAAACCTATTAAGAGGAACCTCTTTGATTCATTTACAATAAGGTACACTAGTAAACAGTCAACAGTGTAATAAGAAACCATAGAAAGCTACTTCTTCAATATCTTCAAAACTGGCAAACTATCTTGCCAAGTAATAAAATATTATTGTTCTTCTGAATGCAACACATGTACACGTACAAGGCAGTTTGAGTAATTCAAGAAAGCACCCAAGTGTATACATACAGAAGTAACATGCAGGTCCAAACTATTCAGGAGATATAATATATATATGTATATTCCTGAGAAAAAGAAAGGAAAATAATCCATGCTAAACTCAACAAGTGAGATCAATATACACTCCAAAATATTAAGTCACCATTTAAGAATCCCACAACATTTCTGTAATGGATTAAAATACTAATGACAATAAAGATGAATGCTAAAACATAATAGTGCAAATGAAATACAAGCAATTAATGAATACATTTTAAAAATTCTTTGATCCGGATTTAATCATTTGAATTTTGAATTTTTTTTTTTTTTTTGGTTTAAAATTGGTTACAACAGTTCTTAAATGAAGCTTATAGAATTCTAAATTTTTAAATGTATATTTGAGTAGTAAACTTTCTACCTTCCCCACCTCTTGTTTTGTTAAAATCAAATTTATTACTCTTCTGAACATAGAAAATGGTATAAATCAATTATTTTCTTTTCCAAAAAATAAAAACCTAATAATACATAACATAATTTATAGATGGAATATTTTTAAAAATCTGGATTAATGTACAGGCACTATTAAGAACATTAAAAAAACAAATTTCATAGCAACTCCATTAAAATGACAATAAAGCAGTACTATTTCTAGTCATTACTAGTAGGAATTAAGGAAATCAAAAAGATACATGCTGTGCTCAATGTCGTGTGACCTTAACTAAGGAGGAAGTAGTAGTTTCATCTGTATCCAATTCAACAGTTTCTTAGATTATTAATAATAAGAAATCCTTTATTACCTAATTTGTATTTTGATAATTTCAACTACGTATTGAAGATGGCGAATATTATTTTAAAGAAATATATTTTTTATTACCAGAAAAAGTGGAATGGAGATATAATACTGGCAATTTTACTTTGATTCTTACTTCATATTTTTGAAATAAATAGGTTGATTAAAGTATTGATACAGCAGCAAATAAGCAGAGTACATAATGACTATGTAAGATAAGAGGAATAAAATAATACTGCATATATGCATAACACTGATAAACATTTTTACAAAGGAAAATGTCAGAAGTTAAAGCTAAATCCCGATTTAAGCCCCCCCCCCCTTTTCCAGTTACAATAAAATCATGTGCAAGCAAAATTACAAATTACATGAATCTGATGACTATACCTTTCCCTTATAGTCATGTTTTAGCAAACACTTCATATTTAAATTTACTCTATTGATGTCTGAAATGTTTTTCTAAGAGAAAAGTGCATGACAAAACAAGATTTTACTTACAAGTTTTTATTATGATTAATATTTACTTATTTTACAGTAATCTGTGTTCATATTCTTGGCATTTGTAAACCTCTCAAACAAGTATGTCTACATCTAATTTTGAGAAACCAAATCAAACAGTAGGACAAAAACTCTTAGAAAAAATTATATGTTTAGGAATATATACCACCATTAATGCCAGAATATTCTGAATGTGCGCAAAAGTATTCCAAGTAATAATAAGTATGGGCAAAAATATTTGGAAAAAATCAGCTAAATAAACCAATTCTACCTGACATTCAGTAACTTTGAATAATGAGAAAGAAAATACACACATTTCTTATGTAAATCTAAGAAGAATGCAATTCTCATTCCCATTTCTGTTTAAGGATTAAATATACAACCGTCATATATAGAGCTGAATTTCTTATTTATGATGCAAGCTGCAGCAATCAATTAATTGGAATCAAGACAAACATAATTATAGATTAAAAACAGATTTTTTTTTTCTGCAGATATAACTGAACAGAGCATTTGTATATGATTGTATACAAACTTTATCTACAATGCACACAGTATGAGGCATTTATTTATGCCAATTCATTTAAATTAAATTAGTCCATAATGACAGTTCATTTCACGTATGGCAGTAATTATGATGAATATATGAAGGAAATGTACTCTGAATGTTATGTAATAGTTGAACTGGATGGGAAGTGATATTTACTATTCCAAATTAAATAACAAAATAGAGAATACTGAACCACCATATGAAAGATACAGATTTATAAATTACAAGATACCATCTTTGTATTTAAAAAATAAAAATAAAAATAAATAAAATACAAAAGCCGCTTGAAACTCTAATATACAAGTAAAGGTATTACCTGACATCAGTCACATTTGTGCATAAACATACTCTTCAGAATCTGCTGTGGGGTTCTATTACTAAAACAATACAAACAAAAATAAATTGTGCGATCCATTAATAGCCAACACCAGCACAGTATCGACCAACTGATCAAATGTGAAGCCCCTTTCCCCTATCTTTTGCATTCAAACCATAAAAGAATCATCAAGGTGCATATTCTGGCAATTTGTTCAGTTTGGCCTTATCCTCTTCTGTATCATCTCGAGCAATAAAAAGTGTATGCCCATAGCCACATGCCACACTGTGTATATGGATGCTGTCTAATGGCTTTACTTCTTGTGGAGTTGTGGAGGATTTAGGACGATTATCTCCATAGCCCTGATGGATAAAAAAATAACAACAGTAATATATATATATATAATAAAAACACACAATGCTAAACAATAAGTATTATCAAAAAAAAAGTTTTTTTTTATTTAATCAAAAGAATAAACTAACTTTTAAATTCTAATAATGACTTAACCTTCCAAATATAAAATTTCTAAAAACTACACAAACAAAGGCTAAATATACAATCTGAAAGTTATATGCACTAAATAATTAGTTATTGTCTGTTTATCTATGTACTTCACTTTAATGTGTTAGGTTCAATGCCCAAGAAACTCCACACAGACCTCATTAGTATCATGACAGCAAACTATGCAGGATAGGATTAACCATCTTCTTCTTCTTATTGCGCTATCTTCTATCGAAG
This sequence comes from Typopeltis vanoorti, assembly GCF_054136105.1. NCBI lineage: Eukaryota > Metazoa > Arthropoda > Arachnida > Uropygi > Thelyphonidae > Typopeltis > Typopeltis vanoorti. The sequence continues at coordinate 129,973,184 of NC_143549.1, forward strand.
GTCAGCGACCATCTTGGTGAACAAACTGCGCTCTTATGCTAATCTGAGCAGTTGTGCACTGCTCTTTCCTGTCCATGTCTTGATGTTGTCAAACCATGATATTATTTTTCTTCCTCTAGTTCCTTTGCCATCAATTCTTCCTACCAAAATAGTTTGTAGAAGTTGGTATTTGCTGTTTCTCATGATGTGGCCAAGATATGATGTTTTTCGTTTCTGAGCAGTTGTGCACTGCTCTTTCCTGTCCATGTCTTGATGTTGTCAAACCATGATATTATTTTTCTTCCTCTAGTTCCTTTGCCATCAATTCTTCCTACCAAAATAGTTTGTAGAAATTGGTATTTGCTGTTTCTCATGATGTGGCCAAGATATGATGTTTTTCGTTTCTTGATTATTTGTACAAGATGTTTAGCTTTGCCAATGGATTTTAAGACATCTTCATTGGTAATTTTTTTTGTCCATGATATCATTAGCATTCTTCTTATAGCCACATCTCAAAGGCTTCGATTTTCTTGATGGTTGTCGCCTTCAATGTCCATGTTTCAACTCCATAGAGCAGAATAGACCACACGTAGCATTTCAGCATTCGGCATCTGACTTCCATGTTTGTCTTTATTGCAGAATAGTGTTCTCATTTTCATGAAGGACTGCCATGCAACTTCAATCCTTGTCTTTATATCTATTTCTGGATCCCACTGTTCATTAAGCCAGCAACCAAGATATTTATATCTTGGCACTTGATCAATATTTTTCCCATTGAGTGTCAGTTTCATTGATGAGGCTGGATGTTTGCTGATGATCATGTATTTTGTCTTGTTGATGTTTATATTTATTCCCATTCTTTGGCTTTCTATGTATACTCTGTCAATGAGTTTTTGGAGATCCATAATATTATCTGCAATTAGCACGGTGTCATCTGCATATCGTAGGTTGTTAACAATCTTTCCATTTATTGTGATTCCTTCTGGACGTTCTTCCAATGCTTTTTTAAAGATTACCTCTGCATATATGTTGAACAGGAGTGGTGAGAGCACACATCCTTGTCTCACTCCTCTTTTGATGTTAATATCACTGGTGGTAATGTTGTCTAATTCAGTACTTCCCAAACTTCTGGATGTCAGGGCCCCCTTTGCAAAAATTAAAATATTTCATGCCCCCCCCTCAAAAAAAAATCATAATAGAGAGATATATTATTATAATATTTATTGTATTTATATTCAATACAAAACATACACAGCGAATATTGCAAAAATCAAATGCATATATTACATTTTTTGCTTCTTACCGTTCGGTTCTGAAGACGATGCGGGCTGTTCTGGTAAAATATGAAATACTGTCCTTTTTTTTTTTGAGTCTGTTTCTGCTTCTTCTGGTTGTTCGTGGGAATTTTTATTTTTTTTATTTTTTATCAGCCACTTATCCATCTCAGGGTTAAATTTTTTAACGTAGAATAGATCAAATAATATCACCACTTACCGATACTGGCACACCACAGACTGATAACATGAAATTAGTGAATATTACCTGAATAAGGGAATCCCAGGGCCAGGAAATTTTTCTCTTTTGTGACTTTTCTCCCTTTTGGTAATTAAGTCTAACGTGAAACAGACAGCAAAGGCAGGTTATTAAAACGTGCATATGATTGGTGCGGTATTAACAAAAGATCGCGCAACCAAAAGATAAAAGCACAGCTGACAATTGAGTTGAAATGGTACTCTCTTCAACCGAATTTCATATGTGAAACTGCCATAACATTCATTTTATATATATATATATATATATATATATATATATTACTTAGTTTTAACACTTTTACGAATTTTAACACGTTCGGTTGAATTTTATTGCTGCCTTGGGAAATCGAACTCACACACATCTAATTAATAACAATAGTTTTTAGTTAGATGCTGTGTTTGCCCATGCAACATATGGTTTTGTTTCAGTCTATACAGCATAGTTTCTGTATGAGGGGACATGTGACTCATTAATTAGTGTTTTTATCCCAGTTGCCTCTAATTGCACTATTTGTTGAGAAATATATTACACAGACTCCTCATACCTTATTCACTGGCATAATAAAAGTACTTGTTTTTATTGCCTTTGCAGTATAGTGTCTATTAGGGAGGGGTGTTGTTTACCACTGCAAGAGAGTTACTATCACCCCACATGAACTTCTTTAAGCTTTTTTTCATGTGTGAAGTATATGAGAAACTTTTATTGGTAACAGAAAACTAGCTCGGATGACAGTGATAATATAAAACGAGTTTTGATATGTATATAAAGTCAATATCAACAGTCCCTGATTACGAACGCGTGATGAAACGGACAGGAAGATTTGGAGCTTCCCTGGAGAGCATTCGAAGTAAATACAATTAACCACTGCTTTGAAATGAAGCATATGAATAAGCAATATTTACTAATATTCATTAAGCGCCGAAATACGCAGGAAGCAAAGTTTTGAACCAACACCAATGCGTGAATTTTTCCATTAAAATATAAAAAATAACAAAAAAAGAAATAATAAAAGTTAAATACGTTTCTTTTAAAATAAAAAAAATCAACTTAGTCTTAAAACATTTTAAGTTTGTTTTCATTATTTCACTGCCCCCCTCAACAAAACCTACGGCCCCCAAGGGGGCCGCGGCCCACAGTTTGGGAAGTGCTGGTCTAATTGAACGGTAGCTGACTGATTCCAATACAGATTTGTTATTAGTCTTATGTCTTGTTCGTCTGGCCTTATTCGTTGAAGGACTTCTATTAAGTTAGTGTGTCTGACTTTGTCGAATGCTTTTTCAAAATCTATGAAACACATAAAGACAGATTTCTGTTTTTCTATGCATTTTTGTATCAATATTTGGGTACAGAAAAGGGCCTCTCTAGTACCAAAACCATTCCGAAAGCTGAATTGTGTTTCACTTAGAGTTTCTTCACTTTTTCTATAAAGCTGGATATCTGAAGACTAACAATCAGATAGGTTATAGCTAAAGTTATTACTAACACAGACCATATTGAGGACAATTCATCCATTCCTGTTGTTATATGTGAAATATAGAGATCATATTTCTTTTTATCATTATTCCTTCCCTCCTCTTTGACAGAGGATACAAATCACCCACACCAGCTGTCATACCTTTTCCTGAATTCATTCACACTACTTGCTCTCACCACCTCCAAAGGCAAGCCATTCTTTCAGTCTCTATGAGAGAAAAAAATCCAGCTTTTACCCCTTTCTTGGCTGCATTCATTCTCGTCATCAAGTTCCTTCTGACGCATGAGGAAGTTTTATTGCAACAGTTCAATAAATTCAGCTTCATTCTACCCACTCAATATTTGGATAATTAAGTCATCTAGAATAATTAGTTATTTAGTACCCATCAGGTGATTTGGCAATGCAATTTGATCATCACCAGAAACTGACTGACTAGGTCTGTTACAACACCATAATCACCTCAATGATTATGCACATTTGTATCCTCATGATACCAAATGCATTCAAGTTCAGGCCATCCCTCTTATATAAATCCATTTTCTCTCAAACTCACTCCACACATCCGAAAACTTGTAACCATTCCTTCTACACAGCTTGCATATCGAATCATTTGTCATCATAGCCCTTCTTAATTCAGTACTATTATATATTGGTAACAGACTATCAATTTTTCTTACTCTTGCTTCTTCCAGTAATTCTTTCATATCCTCTCACATACTATATGAGAGGATATGAAATATCCTCTCATATAGTATGCGAGAGGATATTTCTGTTTATGTGAGAGGATATTCCTGTTTTTCTGATTTTCACTCCTGTAAACTCAAAGGAAGAAAGGAAGGAAAACTCAAAGTAGTAGCTTTTTTTTTTTTTTTAATTTGATTTTTATGGCACAAAGACATCAAAGGTCATACTGAGCTAGGACACAAGTTTACAGCAGTACATATGGTGAATGGTTAGTAGCACAATTACAAACATTCTTGGCTGGATTCGAACTCACAGCCTCTTGGCTGGAGAGCGGATATGCTAACCACTCAGGCAACCAGGCCGGTGAAATAGTAACAATGCCATCATTGACATGTTTTATAATTGAATCTCCATACCTTATTTGTGAAATGAATTTCATCACCCAGTGTGAGACCACTGCCCTGCTTATTGGAGAGCTAAAGTGACTTGAAAAAGTTTTGTATTTGGTCTCTTGAGAAAAGTTTCCAGATCAAATAAAATTTATTAAAAATATATATAAAAAAATTAATAAAGAAATAGGAAAAAATCCTTAGCCCACCTACAATTCTGATGTACTACAGGTTTACAACCTATCCTCTCACATACTGTATTTATCAGTAGTTAAATCAGGTATACCTATGGAAGTCCCCCTCCCACCAAATAAATAAAATAAAATAATATATATATATATATATATCCTTTTTATATTCAGCTGTAATTACTTACTGATTTTCATTCTCGATAACTCAACAAAATATTACAAAATACTCTTGGCCAATACAATAAAAACACAAAATTCATCAGTGGCGTGTTATAAAAAAAAACTAATTATTCTAAGGAGAAAAAAAAAACATAACAACATATAAAAGTAACCTGTTTCATAGGAGCATTGAACATACTGACTTTATGTGATATGGTCTCTAACCCAACTCTTATATGGTATTTGATACTGATAGAGATATGTTGTCAAAAATGATCATGGTTTTTGAATTGTTTAGAAAATTTTGGACTGAAGACTTGAAACATGCACTTTTTTTTATTTTATTTTAATTAGTGAACTAGCTAATCTGGAGAAAGGGAGATCAGCAATATCTACATGTGGACAAGACAGGGTTATCAACAATATTCTCCCTAAGCCAGGAAAGCAAATGCACAAGTGGCTTGATGATATCTCTGAACAGTAATTATGTTGGCCTGGACAATGCTGAACATGGGTAAGGGGGGGGGGGGTATGATTTTTCAAAAAAGTGCATAATGTACTTTACATTTAAAAAATCCCAAATTATTTTAAAAAATGAAAAACTTACATATTCTTATTCAACTGAAAATATAACTCTGCATAAAATATATGTACACACATCAAAACATCATTAAAAAGTAACTTAGCATAAGCTACTGTTGATACCTCTCAGTTTTTGTTATCTTTTGAATACACACCTCATTAGTGCATCATCTTTGACAGTAAGTGAGAAATTGAGTCATGTATGCAACACTGGCTATCAGGTTTTTTGGATATTTGGTCTATAAAATTTGGGAAGAGGGGGGTTTAGTTAATTCAAGAAATCAAAAGGTTACTGTTTTTTTTTTTTTTTTAGTAATTGTTTTAAGTGTTTCTCTTTCTGAGAGATGATGTGCATAATCTATGTGGTGTGGTGTGGTCTAAGTAAAATGTTCATTTTACAGTTGCACTCACTAGTATATTAAGGAATACAATAGAATTACTGTTATCAGTTCTTGTAATGACTAATTTATCTTTATGTAGATTTTTTAAGAAAAGAAAGTTGGTTTACAAAGAATATTCATTTAGGGGTGAAGCTCATGTAAAGGATCTTAGTCACTTCACGCCTGATGTTACTGGCAATATCTGGAGCTGAGCTTCAGATGCCACATTCTGTATGTAGCATATAGTTTGATGTTGGATCTGAGTGCTACTGTGAAGTTATGGCTAGGGTTTGCAAAACTGGTAAGCCAGTAAATGGGACAAAAATCCTTTGAAATTTCCTATTAATTTGGTGTTTTCTAATGGTATTTCACTAAATCAAAAACACTTTATTTATTAATGCATACTGTAAAAATTTTAATGTTGACTAATTTTGCAAAATATAATTCCTTGTTTGAATAAACTACTCGAATGTTAATGAGTCATGGCTCTATAGTTACATGTTTACGTTAGCTGTCAACTGCTTAAAATATTACCTCAAATATTTCATATACAATTTAACTTAATCGAATTAATAGACCTAGTAACTCACTATTAAATATATATGCCAGTTTCAATTCAGTAACTTTTATTTAAAAAAATTGTATTTGTGAACCACCTTAATGGCACAGAAAACCCCAAATGTAATGTTTTCTTATTTCATGTCACAAAAAGTATTTACTTTTGAATGCATTTTATAAATCTATTTATTACTGTACTTAATGAAGCATATATGAATGAACAAATTTCCCTTATCAATTATTTGAAATAGGTTGTTAGGGCATTGCACTTAATTTAGTAATAAAACTACTTTGTTTTGCTTATTTTCAGTAGTACAATGACTGTGGAGGAAGGATGTTTTTCACTATACCAGATCATAAATTTTAGTTGTCTCTAATTAAACTAAATGCAGTACATTGGTGCTATATATATTGTATTTAATGCTACAATAAAACTGTTTTGCTTTCAGCTGTTTAGTATGGTGCTTTTTGGAGAGATGTCTTTCACTACACAGGGTCATTTTCATTCCAGTACTAAGCTACTATATGGTAGAAGTGCTTTTTTTTTAATTACTGATTAGTTTAAACATACTGATCAAATATTGAGTTTTTTCCCTTAATTATTGGTTTCTGATAATGAAACCTACTGGTTTTGCCACTAAAACTCTTGGCTTCTTCTGGGTATAAAATGCATGAAAATAAATTCAATAAAGGCAAAAAAAAAAAAAAATTATAACATTACTAAAACAAACTATGTAAGAACCATTGTGCTATACACTGACTGAAAACACATGGAATGTGGGATGAGGTAGCCTGAGTTAGCCATAGTTCAGCATTGTCTCAAACTTCATTTTTTCAGTCAACTAATGCACACAATGCTGAATAATAGCTAACTCAGGCCACGTCCCCATGTTCCATATGTCTTTGGTCAGTTTATGTTGTAACAATACCTATATAGCTTGTTTTAGTAATGTTATAGTTTATGTTTGCCTTTATTGCATTTATTTTGATGTAATTTTTATCTAGAAAAAGTCACAATTTTAGTGGTAAAACTGGTAGGTTTCCAGAGCCAAATTATACTTTTTTTTTAAAATAAATAATGGAGATAACTGTGGAGTTGGTGTAATGCCTTTATAATACAAAAGAAACAGAAAATTCAACTGAAATTGTGATTTCCTGTCTGAGATGTTGAGATTCATGTTGAAAGCTTTTTAACTTGGTTATACTATAAATTAAAAGATGCCAAGAAATTGGACATTTGTTAAGTTATCAATGAAAGAAAAATTTCAACTGCCAATAAATTAAAAATCTGAAGTAGCTTGTGAAGATCTAACTCAAAAGTAAAAAATCCATAAAGAACTAACATAAAAAAAAGAACTTACTTATTTTCAAAAAGAAAAAAAATAAGAGGAAAATATTTTAAAATGGCTTTTGACTGCCTAATGACCAGTTGACCTACTGGTTTTGAATCAGAGCTTTTTTCCATTGCTGGATTATGAGTAATTTAAACAAAAATAAAGTCACATTTAGGAGACATAGAATTGGGAAGAAGGATTCAGAGGAGAAAAAAAGTTTCAGTTCAAAAAGTTGCTGATAGGTGGAATAAGAGCTATGTAAAGGAAAAACTTCACAAATGCATTCCAATTGATAACTGTGCTCAACATACGCTTCACTTTACTTTATTGCACATTACTTGTGAAGTTATTTTACCTTAATAAGTGCAATGCATCGGTCACTCTTCATGAGTTTAGAACCTGTTAGAACTTGAATAAAGGTCCTCTGTCAGCTAACACAGTTAGATCGATGATTCAGACGTTTGAAGAAACAGGATCTTTGGAAGTGTGACCTGGCAGAGGACATAAACAGTACCACCACGGGTAATTGAAGAAGTTGCCACCATGAATGTCAACAGATCACATGAAAACGTTGCAGGTAGTAGTAGCACCTGTAGAGTAGCGTGACAGTTGAATATGCCTTATTCCGCAGTATGGAAAGTCTTGCACATAATCGTTACATTTTATCCATACAAGATCAGCTACATACAGCAGCTTCTACACGATGATTATGACAAGCAATTAACATTTGCTCTGATGTTTCTGATCAGATTGGAAATCAACGATGCTTGGGCTTGAAAAATTCTGTGGGGAGATGAGGTGCATTTTATTTGAATGGGACAGTAAACACCCAAAATTGTCGAATTTGGGCTTCTGAATCACCCCATGTGCTCCAGAAACTCCCATTACACTCACAGAAAATTGCAATTTGATGTGGCTTCACAGCAGATGTTATAATATGCCCAGTCTTTTTTGAAGACATCACTACAGGACCAGTATTCCATTAATGCGATATGCTGAACTTCATCATCCCACAACTTCAGCAATGACAATGTCTAGACGAGACCACATTTATGCAAGATGGGGCACCTCTCCACATTGTACGACCGGTACAGTAGCTTCCACAGAAGAAAGATTGATTAGTTGCATGACCACCACACTCTCCTGATATTACTCCATAAGATTTTTGGTATGGGGTTACCTAGAAAGCTGACATCTATTCTGCCTTGAACTTGGCAGCCTAAAAGGATAGGTAGTGATGAACATTCCTCCAGACATGTTACGCTCTGCTGTTGAGAATGCCCTGTACAGGATTTCTAGTCCATGAGAATGGTGGCCACATCGAACCAGGTCCTGCATGGGTGAACTCAATGTGCTCGAGTTATGCAAATGGAGTGTGACAACACTTATGCTCCAGTAAGTGTAATACTGTAATTACTGTGCAAATTAAATTGATATTAAATGTTTTATTGCTTTAGTGCAACACATAAAGGTAATCTTTCATTTCAGTTTAGTCTTTGTTATTTATATGTCTGTTCATTTTAATCCCTTTTTTTTTATACATTGTACAGCACCACAACCCCCCCCCCCTAATATTGACTTTTCGAACTAAAAGTTTTTTTCGCAGAATCCTTCTTTCCATGTCTTGATTAGTCTTATTACCAAATTTGGTTACATTGTTAGATCAAACTACATAAGGCTGGCTGTGAATAGGGGAAGTTTAATTATGGTAATCCTGTACTTTGTTCCTTAAAGAAGGAAATTTGACTTTGCTGTTGGAAATATTAAATAAATTTATTGTAATAAATATTTAGTCTGGATATAGTCTAGTAAATATTTAGTCTAGTATAGATAATGTTATTCATTACCTATATGGATCACATTATGAAAGAAAGTGGTATTAAGCCTAATATCAAAATGGGGATGTTAATGTCAGCTCTTTGCTTTATGCAGATTATGTTATACTTCTAAATAAATCCACTACAAGTCTGCATTGTGGATGAAGAAAACCTATAGAACAAGTAAAACATTTCAGCTACTTTGGAACTCAATGAAAATGGTAAATTAAATATGGAAATAGACAACAAAATCAACAAAGCTGGTATGGTAGGAAGTCAACTAAATAAATATATATGGAATAAGAGAGAATTAGTCAAAACACTAAATTAACTGTATACAAGGGCAGTATTCAAACCAATTTTAACTTATGGATCTGAGAGCTGGTTTAGAAGTAAAACACTTGACCAAAGACTAGAGACCACAGATAAGAGAGTCCTGAAAAAGAGTAGGGATGTGAACAGATGGCATCAATGGCAATATCATATTAAAACAAGGATATTAAGAAAGAAGTTGATATTATTAGCATCCAGGAATGTGTAAGCAGAGCTAATCTCAGGTGGTATGGTCACTTAAACAGAATGAATGAGGAAGGATTAGCAAAACAAGTGTTCTCTGCCAGGTTGGCAGGAAAAAAGACCCAGAGGAAGACATAGATATAGGTGGATTGATACAGTAAAAAGTGCATTAGAAGATAGAAATATAAGATCTGATAATGTTGGAATCTTGACGGGTATCAGATTGATTTGAAGGAAAATTGCAAATAGGAAGTTAGGAATGATTCGTATAGTACTATCATATCTTGTACATGTCAGGAATTTGATGATGATGATATTTAGTCTATGTTGTAATTTCCTTAATTACAAAAATACCATTAGAAATCATAAAGGCTGTTGCATTTGGCACTGTTGTAATGCCAGGGAACACACCGGACTGAGAATGGCTGGATGAAGGTTGACCTGCTAAAAAGAAAACATGGATATGACTTAATGTAAGTCATACCCATTACATTAGCCCTTTAAGCACCATATTCAGAAAATCTCCAGCATTTGACTGCTGGAGATTTATGTAATGACTGCTGAGTAAAAATATATGGTAGGAGTGCAAAAAAATTCTTCCAGTTCGCTCCTACCATATATCTTTACTCGGCAGTTATTACATAGTCAAATGCTGGAGATTTTCTGAAAATGGTGCTTAAAGAGCTAATAAATAGTTGCATGAACTCTTATACCATTTCATGATCATGTTAATAATAGTGATTCTTTTGCATGAATAATAATTAATACCATAAAAGAGCATTTATAAATAAAACTTAAAGCAATAAATTTAAAATTGTTTTTTTTTTTTAAACATTTTTCCTCCATATGTCTGAATGATTTTTGCTACTGGAATGGAATCTAAAAAAATACTGAAAAGGGTCTGACAGGAGATCTTCAATTGTTTGTTGACAATGCCAAGATAGGCAGGGCAATCCAAATAGGCTGAAAGTGTAATAATGGTTGTCAATTCAATGTTAGTAAGTGTAAAGCACACTTTGCCAAGATATCCAAAGGCAATATTAAATCGGTGGGATTAAACTTGGAGTAATGGGTGAAGTTATAAATCTTAGGGTTATGGTGGACATGAATTTGAAGTTCAAGGGTCACATAGCAAAAACTGCAAATACAACCAAAAGGATAATTGCAGTCCTGAAACAAACACTGACATGTAGATTCCATAATTCCAATATCATCTTTATAACTCTTCTTTGCACCCTTTCCACAGCTTCTTTATCCCTTCTAGACCCAGGAGACCAAATCTATGCACAGCAGTATAGGTGCAGTCTTATCAGGGCCTTGTAAAGATATGGAAGTCATTTTGCCTCTTTACAAGGCCCTGAAAAGACTGCACCTATACTGCTGTGCATAGATTTGGTCTCCTGGGGTCTAGAAGGGAAAAAGATGCTGTGAAAAGGGTGCAAAGAAGAGTTACAAAGATGATATCGGAATTATGGAATGTAGTTTACAAAGAATTGAGATTACATAAGCTGCAGACAGGAGAAAGAGGGATAATATGATACAAGTCTATAATATTGCTCCTCTTTCTCCTGTCTCTATCCAGTTCTGATAATGTTATTAATTATCAGAATATAGCAAACTGGTGCCAAGAGCTCACAATCTTAATGCATTATCATCAATTAGTAATTAGCCAAATTGCATCAAACTTGGAGGGTGACCAAAGTAACAGTTTCTTATATGGAAGGTTTGCTAGTGAATTCCATTTAGAATAGTATTAATTAACCCTTTGACTGCTGAGAACGTATTATTACGGGCTGAGAAATACACGTCTGCTTTGCTGAGCCCGTATATGTTGGCACAATTTTTTAGTATGGAAAGAATCGTTGTAAGATATTCAAACTTTGAGAGTAGGTTCCTCCATCTATTGCCAACCAATTGATGTTTATTTGACTTGAGTTTCTGTCCTTATATGACATCTAAAGAGAAAAATCTGAACTGGTGCAACTAATCATATGTAGCACGATGCATAAACTACATGACTGTGGGGATTTCAGGGATGTCACAATATGGCGTCTACCAGTTGATGAATTGTTAACAACAAATGAGTCAGGAGAAGAATTGTCCGAGTTAAGCGAATTGTGTACTTCAGATGAAGAAGATCCTGGTGATGTAAGTGTTACAAGCGAGCAAGATAGTGACAAATGTCTCGATACGAATATGCATAAGTGAATGCGATTCAAAGATGTATTGTTCAAGTGCCATGATGATGCATTTACTCCAAGTGTACATGAATTTGATAGCAGTAATTCAGGAATAATTATTATTATCCAGGCCTCCATGGAGTCAAAAGACTCATCATGGGAGGTCGTTTTTAGGAAGCACAAAATTTATCATACCACTCCCCATTAACCCATTAACCATCCCCACTACCACCACTCTCTCAGGCAATGCATTCCAAGGTTCAACCACCCTCCACACAAAGAAACCACGCCTCACCCTCTTGCGCACAGCCTCCTTTCGTAACTTCCAGGGATGGCCCCCTTGTCATCGCTCCTTCCTGCCATTCCAGCAAATGAAAAAACTCTCCAATGTCTACCCTGTAACTGCCTCTCAACAATTTAAAAGTCTTGATCATATCACCTCTCCTTCTTCTATCCACCAAACTCTGCAGTCCACAATCCCTCAGTCGATCCTCAACTCATATTGTGCAGTCCTGAAACCATCTTTGTTATATGCCTCTGTACCTTTTCCACAGTCAATTTATCCCATTCAAATCCTGGGGACCAAATCTGAGAACAATAGTCTAAGTGTGGTCTGATCAGAGTCTTATACAACAGAATGATAACTCCAAGATCTCTTGTCTCCCTATCTCCTCCAATCGAGTATGCATCCTTCCATCGATGGATCCCAAACCTCAAGACTTTACATTTTGCTGCACTGAACCGACACCCCCATTCATTTGCCCATCTGTCTAGTTTATTCAAATCCTCTTGCAGGGCTGCCACATCTGCACTATTACTGATAACCCTCCCCAGCTTTGCATCATCCACAAACAACTGAGTGTTCCCTTGCAATCCATTGACAATATCATTGATATAAAGGTTGAACAATACAGGTCCCAGTACTGAGCCCTGTGGAACCCCACTTGTAACCATCTGCTTCCTTGATATTGCCCCACCATACACAACTCTCTAATACCTATCAGTCAGCCAATCCTGAATCCATTTGACTAACCCGACATTTAAATCCATATTTAAATGTCGGGTTAGTCGAACTGCAACTTAAATATCAGCTTATCATGTGGCACCACGTCAAACGCCTCTGCAAAATCGAAAAAAAATAGCAGAATATGCCTTTCCCTCATCAACTGCTCTTGTCACTTTATTATAAAAGGCAATCATATTACTAAAGCAAGCGTGCCCTTAACAAATCCATGTTGATTCTCACAGATAACATTACCCTCATCTGCCCAATGCTGTATATAGTCCCTCACTAATTTCTCCAAGACCTTAACAACTACTGATGAGACACAAACAGGCCTATGATTAGACACTTCCAGTCTGCTACAGCCCTTATGCAGCGGCATTATCTTACCTTCCTTCCATTCCCTGGGTACCTTTCCCGAAGCCAGACTTTTATTAAAAAGCCAAGTCAACGGAGCTGTCAGTTCTTTAGCACATTCTCTCAAAACCCGTGGTGAAATACCATCCAGTCCAACAGCTTTACTGGTATCCAGAGTACTCAGTATTTGGAACACACTCTTCTCTTGCACCTCTAAACCCTGAATCTGCCCTATCCCTCTGGTATTAAAACCTCCTCTAGGATGAAATACTCCAATAAAGTGCTCATTGAACAACTCCACTATGTCCTCTGCATCAGTCACTCTATTCCCATTTTTGTCCCGCAATGTCCTTCTTCCACAATCGTTTCTCCGCCTACTGGCCACACAGCTAAAAAATTCCCTAGGATTTTCTTTGGATCTTAGTGCCAATCTCTTCTCATATTCCAGTTTTGCCTTCCTCACCATTCTGGTCACTCTCCTGTCCTGCATCTTATATTCTTCGTGTATCTGTCCTCCACCCCTCTCCTTATATCTCTTCCATAATCTCTTTTTCAACTGCAGTTCCTGTTTGATATCGTTTGTCATCCACTTTACACCAAATTGTGTCCGCTTCTTCACCCATGGAATACAGCTTACTATTGCTGCTAACAAATATTCTTTCACAATTTCCCAAGCACTAATGATATCCTGGCCTTCCAATTCTGTCCTCCATGGAACTGCCACTAGTTGATACCTAAGACTATTATAATCCCCCGCCTTATAATTCCACATACGTTCCCTTTTTTTTGATACACCTGCATATCTGTTCATCTTCCAAATCAAAACCACGTGGTCACTCTCTCCAACTGGTGGGAGAGATGTTATCTCACTTATTATCAGCTCTTCTGATGCTATGGCCAAATCCAAAACCCTTGAACCTCTTGTTCCGTCTATTACATGCTGCCGAAGACATTTGTCCCTCAAGAATTCCAGAAATTCTATCCCCTTCTTACTACTTGCATTTTCCTCTTCCCAGCTTATACTGCTGTAGTTAAAATCTCCCATAACAATCATTCTTCTTGCACTTGCCAAGCTCAACTGCCTAAACATCTCCTGGTCCCCACCCTCTGTGCTCCCTGGTTTATAGCAACACCCCACCAAATATCCTGTCTTGACCACTTCTACTTCACACCATATGCTTTCAAAAACCATTTGTGTCACTGCCCTCCAAAAGCCTCCACTCTTAGAGGACATAAGTCATCGCTTATCATAAGAAGAATTCCACCACCATGTTTTCCTTTCCTATCCCCAAAAATGCTGTACCCTGCCACTTCAATTCCGGTTATTATATCATCCTCCGTCAACCACATCTCAGAGATCCCGATATCTTTGGCCAGGTTGATGCTATCAGTGCCACCAATTCATCTCCTTTATTTCAGATACTCCTGGCATTAGTATAGAGCATAAAAATGTCACTGCTTCTATACCTATCATTGTCCCCTCTCGACCCCCCCCCGGCTCAATGTTACCTGATGTCGTCCCCCCTTTCCCCCAAGCATCCATTCCCACAAGAGGCCAACCCCTGTAACCATCCGCCCTGGGAATTCTAGTTTCTCTTCATTGACACACTGACTCATTCAGAAAACAGCAATCTTTCCAGATGCCTTCGTTTCGTCCTTTCTCATTCAAATGCAAGCAGTCTCTAGCATACAGTTCCCTTCTGTCCTCAAACACCCTCCAAGTATCCACGTATTCCAATCCTCTCTTCTCACACATTCTGGCTATTATTCGATTCAGTATTGCTGCTCTTCTGCTCAGCTCGTCACTATCATACCTGGGCAACACACACACAATCTTCCCTCTCAGCATTTTCTTTTGCACAACTTCAAGCAAGAATCTCAGATCTCTCGCCACCCAATTTACACTGCCTCTCAAGTCATTCGTGTCCACCATCACAATCATTTCATCCATCCTTTCACCCCTCTTAATTGCCATAGCCACATTTTCTATCATCCTTCCAGGAAAACACACCTCTGGCATTCTATCTTGCACACCGAGATCATCAAGTCTCCATACATCACACCTCTAACCACTCTGTTCCTTGATTGCTCACCTGCATCCCTCACTCTCTCTCCTCTAACCCTTTCTCTCTGTGTTCCCCTATTTACCTGCTGTCCTCGCATCACTCTGTCCCTGGTTCCAGCACTCCCTCAATTCTTCTCATTTCCTCTCTCTTTGACTGTTTCCATTCTCCTCTCCTCTATCATTCCCATAACTCTCTCTCACTCCCTCTCTTCTAGCATTCTCATACCTCTATCTCTCTCATTCCCTCTCTCCTCTTATAGCATTCCCAAAACTCTCTCTCTCCCCTACTCCAATTCACCTTGCATTTATCTCTTCCAATCTCCTAATCTCATCTTTCATACTTCTCATTTCATTCACAAGACATTCCACCTCCTCTTTCAGCTCATCTATCTCTCTCTGCAAGTCAGTCACTCTTAATCAAAATTCATTCTCCCAAACAAAACCATCTCCGAAACTTGCACAGTCACTCACGCCTTCCACACTATCGACTATTATTTTCTTCATTCTCTCCTGTCACACTAGTCGTCTTCCAATATTCATTTCTCGTTCCTGGAGCAACTAGGTCAGTTATTGATATACCTAAATCATTTATTTCCTCCCCCTGCCTGCATTTTTGCATACATATGCACCCCCCCCACACACACACCAGCCATATATCCAACTCCTGAGACGCATACATGCCGCAAGCACTGCATGCCACAAAGTCCCTTATTATATTACTTATAATAGAGTTCTTAAATGGCGGAGGACTTGGTGACACGCCATTTGCGATTGCAGCTGAATCCGCCATCATTCCTTACTGTCGAGGAACTACTAAAGTAATCGTTTATTATATATAAATGCTATATAAACACTGTATTATATATAAATGCTATATAAACACTGTATTATATATAAATGCTATATAAACACTGTATTATATATAAATGCTATATAAACACTGTATTATATATATATATATAAACGCTAAATGTATATATACATATATATAAATGCTATATTCATCTATACCAAATAGCGAATAACTTATCTTTTCTTCCGCCGCCAATACTCCGACTGTGACCTCACGTTCTCGGTAACTCAAAAATCATTTATTTCCTCCCACATAATCACAGGTAATATCACTGATGATTCTTCAGCTTTAGATATTTTTGAACAATTTGTAACCATAGAACTAATGACAACAATAGCTGATGAAACACACAAGTTTCATACCTTTACCACAAATAATAGACCATCTACACCATCTTCACGACTAAAGCAGTGGAAAAACACCACTCCTCAAGAAATTTACATTTTTCTAGCTATTACAAAAAAAAACTATTTTTCCACCTTCTGGATATGACCATACTAAATTCCCACTGTCTCTATAATGTAAACTTTGGAAAAAACACAAACTTAGCAGACTACCAACTCATGCTTATCAGGAAAATAACTCAAAAGTACCATATCCCCCGAACAAGAGGGAGGTTGAAAGGACGTCCGTCACCTGGAGATCAACCACTGAGTCTCCAAGAAAGGCATTTCCCTTCTCTTGAGAAGAATGCAGCTTGAGTTTGTTATGTCTGTTCCAATACCACTCTTGAGCAGAAGAAGAGTAGTGAGAGCTGGTATTATTATTATTATTATTATTATTATTATTATTATTATTCGTGACACCTCCAAGGAGTCCGAAGACTCATCGCGGGAGGACACCTACAACTGTCTCAACTACTACACTGAACCTCTACTACGAATCATCTCCATCAATGCCATCTACCACAACTAGTATTTTTTGTCTGTAAATTGCGTGTGTTCTGAAGGGCCGA
This sequence comes from Typopeltis vanoorti, assembly GCF_054136105.1. NCBI lineage: Eukaryota > Metazoa > Arthropoda > Arachnida > Uropygi > Thelyphonidae > Typopeltis > Typopeltis vanoorti. The sequence goes on from NC_143549.1 coordinate 129,990,193, forward strand.
TTTGTCTGTATGCAGGATGAAAAACCCGAGTTTCTGGGAGAAAAATCCCTGCTACCTCAGTATGAGATCAGCTAACTCACCTTCGATTGAAATCGTCCAGGTAAAGATTCCTCCCGTCGCAACGAGAATCGAACTTAGGCCTATTCCAATCGAAGGGTGCAATGTACCATCGTTCTTCCAATTGCGCTACGGAGGCGCTTAAAAAGTGTAGGGATAAGGTGTTATTGAGCTATTAAAGCTCTATATGTACACTAAATGTGATGTTGGACTCTGTGTACAGCCCTGTTTAGAAAAATATCATTCCATACTAAATTTTTAGGATTTTCATACCCTGGCACTTAGTAGGCTTAGTAATAACTGTGTTGTAAATAATAGTGCTCTTTATATATTTTAATTAATTTCTACATAAATTAATGTGTGTAATTTGTGTAATCAAGTTGACACCCCTTGATCATGCAAATTATATAAAACACTATTATTGCCATTTTTGTGGGTGAACAAGTGTATATCAAGACTGTATGATGCTGTCAGGACTTCTTACTTCGGTAAGAATTTTAATTGATTTTATTTATAAATTTGTTGCAAAATTAATTCAGCACATGGAACAATGTCAGTAGAATATAAAATCAGCAGTTAAAGGGTTAATGCTATGTGTTTTGCAGGGCATTTCAATAGTCTGTTATAAGTGAGAGTTGACTGTGATGTGGCAGCAGCAGCAGCAATATATTAAGATGATGCTTATGTTTACACCTATTTACCTTCTGGATTGTATGATGATGGTAAAAAAGCATTCAAGTAATTCGATTAATGAAATTTGAATTCTGTTCCACTCTGCCACATTGGTGGATGTGTTATTACCATAAGCTGTTGCAACAAATGTGTTGTTTTCAATATCTTAGTCATGATTTGGGAATTACAGAACTTTTACTGAGAATTTAACAACAAAGCTGTAATTTCGATGTTCTTTGTGAAGAATCTAAAGTTCTTGGTGAAAAATTCTTACAAAGGTTCTTTGTGTCCTACAGATGATTCAAACCGAAATCTTGTTTAACCTGTGCTGAGAGAGAGAGAGAGAGAAAAAGAGAGAGCAGGAGAATGGATCAAAAATTGTAAGTGCTTTGCAGCTAAACTGAGAATCTACAGGTATAAAAGGGACAATATCAGTAACATTAATAATGCTAAATTGTTTCCTTTTGTCTCATTTGCATGTCATTTAAAATTATATAATATGTGTCATTTGACATATTACACATAGTTCAGTGTAATAACATAATTTATTATTATTATTACACCTCCAGGGAGTCCAAAGACTCATCGAGGGAGGATACCTCCACCAACTACTTTCATCATCTATACCAATGCCATCTACTGCCGACCACCACCACCATTAGTATTTTCACAGACAATCACAAACATCCATGCCAACGGGATTCGAACCCGCAGCCTTTTGGCTGGAGAGTGGATACGCTAACAACTCAGCCAACCAGGCCAGCATAATGCATAACAAAATATCTCTAGACTCATTAACAACAAAATACATACAAATAAAATGTAATGCAGATAATTTAAGTAAAAAAGGTTTTTTAATAAAGTTTTATAAGTTTTAGATAACTTAAGTAAAAAAAAAATGTAGTTTTTTTTAACTGAAGTTTCGTAGCAATACATAAGACTTTAATCATATTTGATTAAAAGCCTGATAATTTTACTAATAACTATACATTTCAATCATATTTTAATCCAGGAGAAGAAAATATAAGAAAACTGGAAAGAAACAAACCTAGAAGCTGTGAAATGACTAACTGCTCTTTCTTTATTATTCAGTATATTATTTTGTGGATACTGGTGAAGCATTCCTAGTCAAGACCTGAAGATATATTGGCATACAAGAGGCACATAAATCTACACATTGTCATCAATCCCAATACAGATGACTGAATCAAGCATAAAATACGGTAATATTTCAATTATCCAACCCCAGAATGGGTTAGTGTGCCACAAACTCCTGATGCAGTATTACGTAAGTGCACTTTCAGTTAACCTACACTTCAATTATCAGACAAGCAAAATGAGTTCTTGCTATAGTCAGATAACTAAGGGATTACTGTATATAAATTAAGATATCTGTTCTACAAGAACATTTTTTTTTTTAAATGGTGATAAAACTTAAGGCCAGATCAAAATGGCACAATGACTGAGACATATTGTATTAGTTCTTAGAGTCTTGGCTTGGTGATGATGTAAAGCCCTATGTTTTAATATTCTGATGACTCATGTCATTTGGTTGATGGGATAATGATAAGGGACTGCATGCACATGTCTGTTTTCTGAATTCCTACAGACATCAAATGTAATGTTTTCCCATTGTTCTTTCTGAAGAGCAGTAAATATAGAAATCAGATTTGACAGCATTGTGCCAGTTGTTCAAATATTTTACCAATTCATGGAAGCTGCAAACTAGACAGGCATAGAAAATGTTCTTTGCACACTCGGAGGATTTTAATGACACACAATACACTTTCTAAAAAAAGAGAATGTGTGATTCTTCTGAAAGTGGCACAGACTCGTTGAGGGCTAATTTTTATTATTATGTATTTTTATTTTTTTTACTCTGCAAGAAATTTTCCACTACTTTTGTTGCTTCCATAGTGTCAAAATATTTGGAAGAGAAAACATGAAAATAAAATTTTAGTACACAAATTACCCAGAGTTCATTACTCAGTCAATCTGGTTAAAAAAGATTTGGGTTTGAATCATCTGTAGGACACAAAGAACCTTTGTAAGAATTTTTCACCAAAAGATAAATTAATTAGGCAGTCTCATAGAGAGATGGTAGGAAACATGGATTTTCATCCTGCAAACCAGCAGAATACACAAAACTGACAGGCACGGCAGTCTATGAAACATTAATAATGCCTGTTAGATGTTATTAATGCTGTGAAACACCCATAATCATTCATGTCCTACAATTTTGGCAATCAGGATATCTATTTTAAGTAAAAGAGAGTTTGTCACGTAGTATATATAACACCATAATAACAAATATTTTTTACAGAAGTGTTGATTCCCTGCTTGTTAATGCTTACCAATTCTCCATAGGTTGGACTGGGTCCCCAGGATATCACACTTTCATCAGCTAAAACCACTATGCTTGTGTTGCAACACCCCACACCATGAATCTGCCAACCAGTTAAATCTTGAACTGGCTTTGGATACATGAAAGCTTCACCAGACCTCTTGTTCTGTCCCCAGAAGAACAACACACCTGTTTAAAGAATAAATCTTAGAAACTCTACAGATATATACTCACCAAAGTAATATGAATCTAATTTACTTAACATATTTTCTCTAAAATGAATGGTCTATCACAATACCTGGAAACTGTTATTATCTCAAAAATAATTATAACAAAATAATACACAAGTGGAACATGTAAATTAAAACAAAAATTTAACTAGTGGTACAACATTTTGTTGTTGTCACAAAAGCATTTGCCTGAAAAGGCAAATACTTCTTCATCTCATGAAGGCAATACAAGAGTTAAGATGTAGAAAGAAAGTGACTAAAAACAAACCTAATATCCCAGTAAATACCTTCTAAAACAGTGCTTATTAAACTGGCCTTGGCCATGGGGCTGATAGAAGAGGCTGGTATTAAAATGATGAAATTCTTTATTTTATGTATGATAAAATAAATTAATAAATATGCTCAATTAGTTTATTTTTACTAACATGAATCAAAATAATCGTTCCAAGTTTCACTGATTAAATATCTGGTAACTTCTTCAGGATTAGAGAAAAATGGTACTGTAAAAAGAATTATTTCAATAATCACTACCAGGCAATGCAAGGTAACTGACCTGTAAAATCAGCACAAGAATGTTCTACAGTTTATATTACTAATAGTTTATTAATTGCATCTGAACATAGATTTTCTTTCCACTTATGTTATTTATTTTATTTATTTATTATTATTTTTTTGTACCATTTTCCTATATACTGATGAATTACCAAATAGGCAGATGAAACATGTAGGAATTATTTTGATTATAAAAAATATATTCAATCAATTTTTATAGTCAACGTCTCCCAAGATTTTGGGCAATTGATATAGCTTTCCTTGTATTTCTATCTGCTTCTATTCAGGGGCATAGTTTGCTGGAATAGACTTAATATAACAATTGTAGCAGAGCAGATATCTTTCTGAATTCATCCTGATGAATGTTCACAGCTTGCCACTGACCAGCATAGAAATGTACATAGATATCTTGTGCACTTCTTTTTTTTTTTTTCTTTTTTAACATTCATGCAACAGTACTATCCTTATTTGAGTAGAAGTAAGCCTTCCCATGTCACCATTTACTTTTTTTTTCCCTTCATTAATTCCTCTGTTACTGTTTTTATATTTTCTAAACACAATGCTAACCTTCGTCAGTGCCATCCATGTATTACACGAAGTCGCGGAGATGTTATTTCCTCACAGTGTATTAGCATTAACATTACCTATTGTTCAATGCAAACAACATCACATAAACTGCATCTTTAAAAGATCATCTATTAAACTACAGTGAGCCTGGACTAGTAGAGTAGTATGATTGTAAAGAAGCAGGAGGAAATGCTTGCTCATCAATTTGTCAGACACTTTTAGCAGATGCTGTTTCTGAGGAGGAATCAGCATTGTAATGTATGTAATAGTCACTGTCATGCAACATAAATGTGCTTCTGTCCAAAAAAAAAAAAAAGAGTGAACCCATATGAACAACTAATCCTTAGCATGAAATGCTTCCTACTCTGTGGCGTTTCTACGGAAACTGACCATTGTATTTTCAGCAAAGAGAGCGCACCATGTCATAAAGGCTGCTGCTGTAATTGAGTGGTTTGTGGACACAAATGTCACCACACTTACTGGCTTCTACAGAGTCCTAATTTCAACCCTATTGGACATTCAAGACATCTTTCACACACTGCTTGGAAAGAAGTTAATGGACACCATAGTGTAAGGAACAAACAGCCATGCCACCCACCTTTTGCTGCAGTGACTGCAGCAATCCTATGAGACATACTTTCCACAAGTGTACAATAGCAATCAATGGGAATTTTTGGCCTACTCTTCCTGTGGGCATGTAATGAGTTCCTGAACTGTTGTGGGGTAGACATCCCTTGAATAAGGTTGAAATCAGGACTCTGTGGAGGCAAAGTCAAGCATGGTTACATTCATTTCCACAAACCACACAATTACAGCAGCAGCCTTATGACACAGTGCAGTGTCTCTGCTGAAAGAGACAATGGCAACAGAGTAGGAAGCATTGCATTGTCCAGAATGTTCAGATATCTCTCAGAGTTAAATTTTCATGGCAGCACAAATGGAGGTCCGAAGTTAAACCAAGAAAAACAGAACCATACCATCATACCACCACCTCCAAATTTCATAGTTGGGGTTACGCGCTTTAGGAAGAGATGTTCGCTGAGCATCTACTCGGTAAAGGATGTAACATGATTCATCACTCCATAACACAGATTTCCAAGCTTCCACATCCCACTATACATGCTCTTTGCACCACTGAAGACAATGCTGCATGTTGGTTCAGGTAACGTGGAGGGGGGGGGGGGTCAAATATTGCAGTCCTACCATGGAAACCCATGTTGTGAACTTTGGTTCTGAATGTTTTTGTGCAGATTTATGTTCCAGTCAATGCCAGGACTCCAGGTTCAACACGTCAGCTAACAAATGGCTGTTTTTACATTGAATCCTAAGTCACATTTGGAAAGTGTGGTGGGTTGTCGAATGTGGATAGCGCTCAGATCAAAAATCACTGATTTTTGACCTGAGATGGCCCAATTTGTCAACAATTTGCTGAACAGATACGACTGTAACATGGCATCCTACCACAACACATCTTTCAAACTTCATCAGTTCCCTTCTCGCAGCCAATTCACCCAGACACAGTTGCACTGATTTGGGAGCATCGCATTCTCCCAATTTATCCCAATTACAAACACGACTCATTACATGGCATGATAAGCTGCGAATAAAGGGATGCAAACTACAGGCCTTTGGTTATATAGGTCTACTTGTTGTAAACGTTTTTCCATGGTTTGTCAAGATATCTGTGTACCTGTGCTTGAATGAAGCTGATTTGCAAGCTGACCTGCCATGGTGCATCAATTGCATTTTGCTGTTAGAACCAAAAATCTGTCTTCATGCTCCATGGCAGAGCAAGGGCAACCTCTTATCAAATGTCTGGAACACATTCCACTGGTTTGAAATGCTGCTCAAGGCCTGGATACAATACTGTGAGATTCTGGATGTCCATGGATCATCATACTACAGTAAACATGGCAACAAGGCATTAGATCCTAGCGATGGTGGTCTGGAAGACAGGATAGTAAAAACAGACTCAGGAGAAGCAGATAAAATAATATGGGAAGAAACGTATGGTAAAAGAATAAGAATGAAAAGGATCAGTATTATCCTTAGGAAGTCCCCTCCAACATGAACACATGCCTCATATGGAGGGACATATGAGGCATGTGTCAAATAACCTGCATGAATATAAAGAAGGATTTCACCTAATGTGACTGATTAATTTGATTTAATGCATTTCTCTATTACTTCTCTGCAACTGTTTATGCCACTACTGTATTTATCACTATGAAGACACCTTGGACACTTGTTCCCAATTTCAACACTTCCAAGATGTTTTGGCTGGCATGGGTTACAAATTACTGTGTTTAGTAACTTAAAGACAAATAAAGATTTTTTTTTTCCCTTCAAGTTACACAGTGATCAGAATTCATCATAAAAAATTATGGAAACAACTACTGTGTTAGAGTAAATCTTCAGTTTAATATAAACCAATCTAAAAACTCAACATTTCAAGCTTCACTACAATCTGCATGGTATGCTAAAGTTACATAGATATGGTCAACCATTAAAACTATTGGCCTGACCTCCGGTGAAAAAAAAAACAACTTACTACATCAACACTAGAGTCCTATTATTATTATTATCTATTTGGTTACAAAAATAAAAGCTAGAGAGCAACAAGTTCACACAAAGTTACTCATAAGTATACATATAAATTACAACAAAACAGTATGGATGGTGGCCAATAAAAGCTGAAATAATTGCTTAGAGTCCTAAAGTCAGGGTGCTGGAAAACTTGAGTAGGCTGAATATGTGCCATCCAAATTCTTGGGATTTTATGCCACCATTATTGTTAAGATTAGAATGGTTAATTAATTTTATTTGATTAATATTAAACTGAAGTTTTACTCTAACACGGTAATTGTTTCCGTATTGATTTTTGTTGACAAAAATGTGTACATATACAAATTCATCCTAAATGGTTAAGAATTATAAGTTGTCACTGTATAGTAGTCAGTCAGTCTTATCTACTCTACTGGAATTTGGTGTTTCATCCAGAAATACCATGTATGGTGCTTGTGCCAGGTTTGTTAGTGTGGCATACATGTTTTGCACATATGCCACATCTGTCAGGAGCTTAGCTGAGTGTGAAACATGTCTTTTCCACATCATGTGGACACATTTTTATACGTTCCATATATATGGCAGGCCAGTTTCAAGTTTTTTCATTAGAATTTTTGTTTAAAACTAATATTTATGAAGTGTCTTCATGGTATAGGTAATATCTTAAAAGTACATTTAAAAATAGCATTATTAATAATATTTTAATATTAATAATTATTATTAAAATATTAGTTGCTTTGGTTTCTGTGCCAAGTGAAAGATATATGAATAATTAGCAATATTTCTGTTTTCTGATTATACCATGGTGCATTATCTACAAAAATCAAAAGAAGACAAAGGCATTTATTGCAATCAGTACCCCCACCCCTACCATTCCTATCTCTAGGAATATAGAACTGCACTTTTATATGGTAGTATGCTAAATTTACTGATGTAAGCTAAAACTGCGTACAATTTTTTTTTTTTATTTAAATGAAATGCTGCTTCAATAATTTTTATTAGAATTATCAAATCATTAAGTTGCCATTGTTTTATATATTGGTGCTGAATAATATTTTTCACATTATCGATAGTTCCCATTCCTATTTCCCTTCAGTTCAGTCATCAAAAATAAACTAAACATTATACAGAAAACTGAAGTCACTGTTAACTACAGTTAACATTTCATAATCTTTAAAATAATCAGATACTATTTTTATATCATTTACATTCTTCTGTAAATGATTCATAATCTTGTAATATAAAATTGCTCATATATTTCAGTCTCAAATAAAGTCTCTAGATTCATCACCAAGTTTAAAAATTTTGCATAAAACCTCATAATTCTTTATTTTGCTTTTATACCTCAGGTGATTTCCAAAAACAAGATAAGTATTGCTAATCTTTTATGATTAGCCAGGCCTTTCTTTCTTGGAGTTAAAAGACAGAAGGAATAGATCCAATGTCTCGATAATTCTTAGAAAAAAAATTTTCCTTATCGATTATTTTAAAATAGGTTTTTAGGGTTTACTGTATTTCCTGCTATTGTAAGTTTTGCATATGCCTGTGCAGCACTCTGGTGATGGTGTGGGAGATTTATTCCTTTTAATATTTATTCATAAATCCCCCCCCCCCCCTTTTAACCAAGGTTCTTCATAAATATGCATCTGAATAACTACAGTTTATAGGATGACATGTAATTCAATTTCTATCATAGTAATTTATTGCATATTCCATAATACACCTGTAATTGGATATTTGTTTATCTGTAATTAATCTATGTGCATTCAATGCCTATTCTTTACCTTAGATGTGCCAGTCATAAGCAAATGGTTCATATATGTTAATGCAAACCTCTTAGAAATCTCTATCAGATTTACATTATTGCCTTCTAGGTATCAAGGTTTGTTCAAAAAACATACTTAAAGTTAAAACAATAAATTAGACAAAAATTTTGAATATGATGCTGTCATTATAGATATAAAGAAATTTTCTTTATAAACAATTTGCCACTAGAGTTAACATGTAAAATAAAAGTTACACATACCAAGTTCATTTACAGCCATACTATAAGTGCCACCAGCATATACACTTTTCACTCCTCGATTAGGCCCATCAAATGACTTGATAAGTCGTGGCACAAGTTCATCTTTCTGTTCTGCATGACCTAATCGACCATATCCTCCAAATCCCCAAGAAAAACATCTCTTATTAGTATCAAGAACAACCTGAAAGTTAGGTAAATGAAAAATTACTGTAAATCACAGTAGTGATTTTTACAACTCAGAAAAAAGTAACCCATTAAATCATGTTGATATAGGGATACTAACTATATTTATTTAATTATTAAGCCTATATTTCTATCTTAGTCACTTTTACAGGCATAAAGCAAGATATGCATATAGACACACAGAAAGGACCAACAATGAAGTGAATCAGAATGAGTACTAAAATGATACAATCTTGGGCAGATTAGGACTGCAGGATTATGCCTGTGTGCCTATTCCTACCTTTATACCTGTGATGCCTTAGCGAACAATGTACAATACTGGCTTAATAATATTTTTATTTTTTTTTAATTTTTTTTTTTAAATATTAGTCCTATACAAGGCAGGTAGGAGAACCTATAACACATCAGTATCTATATATGTGCTGCAGTTGACAGCTGAGAAAGAAGAAATCTATTAATATTTTACTTAAAAGAGTTTGGAGGTTGTAGTTGTTTAAGAACACTTTATGAGGAAGGAGAGAAGAGAGAGAGAGAAATGAATTGAATTAAACAGGAAAGGGAGATACACTGGCATGTCTGCAGTTGTACTGAAAAGGGATGTTAGGCAGCTGATAACCATCTGTTGGACCTATTAAAAGAAAAGCAGCAATTGAGTAGTCTTCATGAAAAAAAAAAAAAAAAACAGATCTGAAAAAATGCATTTATGAGGTAGATTGAAGTGTGTGTGTGTTAATATTTCACCTTGGTGTTGGCTCATTAATCCAATTAGTTAAATAAATAATTATTATTTATTGCAGATAATCAATGTTTCTCTTGCAAATCTAATGGTCCTGACAGGAATAAAATATCTCAAAAGAGATATGTTCTAAGATGTTTTAGATGCAATAAACCTGGTCATTTTGCTAAAGACTGTTATGTTAGGGATAAACTTTGTTTTCAAAATAAGAAATCTGAGAATATAGGAAATTTTGAAAATAATTATTATTCCAATATCATATTGACAAGGACAGAAATGTCAAACTACTCATTAGACATGGGTAAAGCTAAAGACAGCTCAAACCCTAAAAGAGAGTTTGATGTAGCATTAGCTCCTTATGCTAATGGAAATAATCCTTGACAGTTCTACAAGCATTTATTGAAAATGTGCCTTGTGAAATCTTACTTGACACAGGTGCTCACAATTCACTCATTTCTTATAGTTTGTTTAACAAAATTAAAACTTTAATTACAAATGACATTTTAGTTTTACGTTATCCAATTAAACTGAAGGGTATATTTGAATCAGAAATTTCAGCTGATAAGCAAATAAATGCTTTTATTTCAATTCCTTGTTTTCCTTTGAAAGTTTGTCATCCATTAGTAGTTCTTAAAGAATCTTGTAATCCAAATGTACAAGTAATATTTGAAATTGATTTTCTTAAACGTCTTTCTTAAATTTTCTTATATTGAGACTCGAAAAAAAGATGAGAGGGAAAACATTGAGGAAATAAAAGAGAATCTAATGCAGAATTCACTGAAATCAGTAAACACTAGTTAAGAAAGGAATAGAATTCTGAAATTCTTTAAATCTGCCTTTGAAGTTTTCTCTGGTGTTTTCACAGAGAATATTGTTTCAATGTCTTGCATTAATGCAGTAGAACACTCAGTGCAGATTTGTACTCAATCTCCTATTTACATTAGGCAATATCAGACTCCACTGAAATATATGGAGCAATTTTAGAAACTGCTGCAGGAATAATTGAAAAGTCAAATTCTCAGTAGAATAGCCCATTCACCTTAACTGAAAAACCAAATGGAAGCCTAAGGTTTGTCTTAGACTTGAGAGCCATCAATAAGGTTACAAAGCCTATTGATTTCTTTTTTTGTTTTGTTTATTGGATTTAAATTCTGGGTACTTTCAGATCCCTTTGAAGAAAGAAGACAGAAAATACTTTTTTGTCTTCTTTCTTCAAAGGGATGAAGGGATTTCGTTATTTACTACTAGATAGCAGAAATATCAGCTATGTAGATTACCACAAGGCGCAAGAAATCCTGCCATGCCATTCCAATCTTTAATGAATTCTGTGTTATCAGATATGTTGAGAAATGGAGTCATCTGTTTTCAGGATGATCTTCTGATTTATTCAAAGGATCTAGTCATTGTAAAATCCTGTGGAATGTTTTAAAGAGATTAGATGAAGCTAACTTATCTGTAAAGTGCTCTAAATGCCAATTTTTCTTAAAAGAAGTTGAGTATTTAGGTCATAAAATCAGCACAGCAACAAAGGAATTATTCCAACTTAGTCAAAAGTAGAAAGCATATTATCAGCTAAACCTCAAAAAACAGTTATGCACGTTCGTAAATTCATTGGCATGTTAAATTTCTATAGAAAATTTATTCCTATTGTTCACATCTATTAAGACCCATTGTGTACTTGATAAGGAAGATTTTAGATTCAACTAGGACAAAGCCCAACAAGAAACATTTGACAACTTAAAACTGGCATTAACCAAAGCTCCAGTTCTCATTTATCCAAAATTCGGTGAAATTTTTTTATCTTTCTGCTGATGCTTCAAATGACTGCATTGTTGCTGTATATTATCAAGAAAAGAAAGAGAAAGAAGGAGAAAATTTTAGGCCAGTAACTTTTATTAGAAGGAAATTATCAGGTCCAGAATTGAACTATTCGACCTTAGAAAAGGAAGCAGTAGCTTCCTTTTTTAAGGTCATGTGTGCACGTTATTGATATTATTATTGTCAAACCTCATAATTCTCCTGAGAAAATTTAGTTACTTCTTGTTAGGACAACCTATTAAAATAAGATCTGATCACCAGTCTCTGTCATTCCTAAGTATTGTGAAGGATAAAAATCAACATATAATTAGGTGGGCATTGGAATTGCAGGAATATAATATTGATGTGGCTTATATTCCAGGAAAAAGAAATATAGTAGCTGATTATCTATCTAGATCTCTAGGATCTGGTGATGATAAATCATTCAGGGATAACCATTGGAATCAAAATGAAGAGAAGTCCAAAGTTCATGTCATTCATAAGATGAATAAAGAATTAAGTTCACAGAAAACCAGATAGTATATTAAACATTTCATAAAGTATAAGTAATTTGCACTAGGAAATTTAGTATTGTTAGATGATAAATCTAGTATAAAAAGAGTTGGGAAATTAGGAAGGAAAGCTTCAGGTCCATATAGAATTTTAAACCAACTTTCTCCTGTGAATTTTAGGATTCAAGATGTCAGAAATCCTAGTAAATTTGTAAATGTACACTCTGATAGGTTAAAAAGGGAATTTTTAGGGAGGAGAAATTTAATTATGTTAGGAGATGATATGAATAAAATATTGAAAGATGAGGATTGTTTTCCTGATAACTAATTATGCATCTCATTCACAATCAGATGGTAGAAAAGAGAATAGTTTCAAACCTCATAATTCAAAAACACAGCAGAGGAGAAAATTAAATTCGGATAAAACAAAAACCCAATGCAAAAAATTCCAGAAGCTCCAGGGTACATAATTCAGATAATGTACAACATAAGAGTGATGATAATCAAAAAGAATCTAAGATGGATGAAATAGTGAGAGTATTATAGGTTAGTTAATTTAGAATTAAATAAACCAGAGGAATGTGAAAATAGCTGTAATTTAGTTAATGAAGATACAGAATCTCAGCCTATAGAATTTGATTCTGATAGTGATGATTCTGTAAACTCAGAACATAATTCAAATAATTTACGTGAAATATTTGAAAAGTACAGAAATGAAATTCGTAAATATAATGAATTGGGAGATGTAAATTCCCAATTATCTCTAGCATCAGATAATTCTGAAACTAGTACCTATTCAGAGATTGTAAATAATGATCAGCAAGAACCTCCTATTATTATTTAAGATCTAGGAATAAGCATCATTAAAAGTTTTGTTAGATGTAAGATAAAAATTTTGAAATTTAAAAAAAAAAATTTTTTTTGAGAGAAAGATGAAACTGATGTAAAAATAATCATAATTTACCATTATGAATCTTTTTACAATTATTTCTATATGTTAAATATATTATTAATTTTGGTTTTGTAACACATACATTGACATTTGCAACGTGCACGTTCTTGATATTATTATTGTCAAAATGAAATGTAAATGTAAACCATGTGAAATTGATGTACTTACTAGATTCTGATAGTTACATTATTTTCAAACTTTTTATTGTAATTTAAAACTATTAAGTTTTGAGATATTTATTGTGTTTTGTAAAGGCATTCTTATTATGCTAACGGAGATAACATGTCAACTATTATGCATAACTTCTTGCTTGCCATTTACATAGAGTGTGCATGCTCGGCAAGGAGTTTGATGGGTGATTGACAGCTGACAGAGAGAGCGTTCAGTATTGGGGTACCAAGGAAAACAAAAGGGAGATCTAATGGAAGTTTAAGAATGCAGACCAGAGAAATTTTGTTCTTAGGAAATTTTTAAGTTTTACGTGACAGTCAGGAGAATGTTAATAGAATCTGTAAAGGAATTGTAGAACTGTGAGTCTATAATCTGGATGAGTTGAGACTGTCAACAAGTATTTAGTAAATAAAAGTTGATATTGCAGCCAACATTTTAATTGAATGTTTGAGGAAACACTGAATGGAGAGTTTCATATTTTATCTTATGGACACCAGATTACTATGGAAAAAGTAACTGGTGAAATATGAAACTGTCAAGTGGCTTAACATGAAGAGAGCAACTTAGATATGTTGTTTATGAAGTAGTATAAGAAACTTTTTTCCTCTGGCACAAAAATTAGTAAATTGTGTGTTAAATAGAACTGCAAGAGGTAAGAATGTTTATACTTCAATGAGACAGGAAGATTAATCTTGTATGCTACATGAGGGAGATGAAAATGGATCCCATGAAAAAGAAGAAGAAAAATTTTAAAGGGCCTAACAAAGAAACTTACTCTGATGAATATTAAACAAGGTTTAATATTCATCAAACAATCAAACAATCCAATAATAGAATAAGTCAGGGAATAAATGATTTTAATCATTTTGGATAAGAAAATATCTAACGTGCAGATTTATTTTAGGCCTTGGCCAGTTATTTTTGTAGTTATGTAATTTTATTTAAAGTGTAAATATTGTTTTAGTTTCATTATATGTATATATTTTTTACATTGGTCTTGAGTCAGTGATTTTCCAGATTCTAAACAAAATAGTTAAAAGTCAATATGCCAATCAGAATTGAACCCCTGTTGAAATTAAATTAACACTTGGAGTAAACATCTCTTTATAGAGATGAAATAAAATAAGCAATCTCTTAACACTATATTCAGGCAATAACCAATGGGGAAAAGGAGTAGCTATAGTACTCAATACTAAATATGAAGCTAATTTCTTGAATGGCAGACAATATCAAGTAGATTGATGTGGGCAAAATATCAGAATGTGGGAACTGCACAATAAGACTTATTTGTGCCTAGGGTTCTACAAAAGGTTCTACTAAGGTAGAAATGGAAGCATTTTTTGAGACTTTAGAGAAAGCAACTGACAAATTGAAAAAAATAAAAGTTGAGCCTTGTTTGGGGATCTAAATAGCAGAGTAGAAAATGATTGTCAGACATACAAAAATATTTTGGAAAAATTTGGAGAAAAGAGCAAAGCTAATAATAATGGCAAATACTGGTCGGATTTCTGCTCAGGACATGGACTGGTTATTACTAACATAATGTTCCAACATAAAAATGTGCATAAAAGCCTCATTGACTATGTTATCATTGATAATGATGTTTTCTCATGGGTGCAGGACATTAGTGTACAGAGGATTTGAAATTGGAAATGATCACCATTTAGTCTTGAGCAGGATAAAATTGAATTTCATATTAAAAAGAAGAACATATAAGAAAGTTTTAAAGTGAATAAAAGTTGAGCAACTCTCAGATGTGAACTGTAGAGTAAAATACACAAACATTATTGAAGAAAAACTGAAAGAGTTTGAGAACAGGAACCAAACCTTGAAGATTCAATGGCAAGCAATGAAGAAAACATTGACCGATTCAGCCAGAGAGGCATGTGGTGAGGTTGTCTGCAAGGATAGAAAAATCAGAATCCCATGGTGGACACAGGAAGTTAAAGAGGCAGTGAAGGAAAAGAAGAAAGCATATTGAAAGTTCCTTGAGAATAAGTCAGCTTGTGCTCTTAAAGAATACAGAGACAAATGTAAGAAAGCTAAACACTGTGTAAAACTAGCTAAACAAAAGTCATGGGAAGACTTTGGCAAGAGCATAGAAAATAAATATCAGTAATGCGGCAAAATATTGTTGAAAAAGCTCAGAAATGGAGAAAAGAGTACAGTAAAAGGACTTAGAGATGATAAAAGTGATGAAAACTGGAGAAAAAGATATCCTTCATGTATGGAGTAATTACTTCAAAAAATTGCTCAATGAAACAAGCAGTGACAACACAGTGGTTAAAAAAATGCTGAACAGCATATAATCAGGAATACATATCCATACTTGAAGTAGAAAAAGCCATCAAAAGCTTGAAATGTGGAAAGGAAGCAGGAGTAGATGATAAAAGTATGCTATCATATTATTTCCTATTGTCATCATTTCAGTCCTCACCAGAATAATGGAGAAAGTCCCCAACAGTCGACTTTCTGAATAACAACTGAATGGATAAAAAGTAGCATCTAAAACTGGAAAAGAATGCCTAGTTTTTTTTAGAGATTGAGGAATTTATTGATGTGATGTTTTCATGCCAGGACAGGCTAGAGATAAATGTCAGTCTGTGGAGAGAGAAAGATGTACAGTCCAGTCTGGTGATTTGTATTACTGTGTATTACTGAGAGTAAGGGAAAGTGAGCTGCAATCCCTTTCATGAGAGAAAAGGCAAGACAGCATTCTGATTCTGATGAGAATGAAGTGACCAGATTATCCTCACCCCACTGAAGGATGGCATGAGATCAGTGTTTAAGACACTGGTTGCAAATGACCTTGATGCATGGAATGTGGTGTAGTTTGTCCAATGAGTAGGGTGAATGAAGTGTACTATTGTAGAATGTTGTAGACTGGATTAGTATAGGTCATTTACTGAGAATAGGTCATTTAGGTATGCAAAAAAAGAGAATAGGTGATAGAACACAAAAAAATGTCCTGAAGAACTGCTGCATTAGTGGCAAAGCTCAAAAGAAGGATCCATCCACCATGGCATGGCATGGAGTGAATGACCACAGAAAAACTGGCTACTCAGCTACAGCAAAGTGGCAGGTAGACCAAAAGATGGCAATTTACTGAGAAGGCCTCAATGCCAGGCACAATTAAATACTCTGAAAATGTCAAGGGCAGCAGCACATTTATCCAAACCTTTCCATACCATGTGTCCGGTAGTGGGTGATGTAGACTTAGACTAAGAAGCTGGCTCTGGATTTAGATTGGCAAAATCCATATTAGTAGTTGTTGATTAACTGACGATTTCTATGAAGAAGTCAACTGTTGACAATTTTCTCCATTATTCTGGTGATGACAATAAGAGGTAGTTTGATAGCATACTTTTATTTCCCTTTTTTGGAATAGGCTGGATATGTGCTTCCTTCTACAGAGTGGGATAAGTAACAGATGAGTATGAAAGAGATTGTAGAGATGATGGAGAGGAGGAAGGGGATCCAGGTGTTGTAATTTAATAAACAACAACACATTTCCAGAACAATGAATTGGTGTGTGTGTGTGGGAGGGGGTCCCTATAAAATGGCCCACTCAATCTCCAGATTTATTAACTTTAGTTTTTATTTATAGGGCTATGTTAATTCTCAAGTTTACTATAACAAACACCATGGAACTCAAATAGCATATTCAGGAAGCCATCACAACAATTTCTACATCTGTACTGCAGTGTACCATTGAAGAAACTGAATGCAAATTAATTATTGGACATGATAGACAGCATGTAGAGATTTATTAGCATTTAGATCTACATCTAAATGCTAATAATTGACATCTGCACTTGTTATTTTAGTTCTTACTATTTACTTCTAAGACCTTTAATAAAAAAAAAAAAATTAAATAAATAAAAATTAATTAATATTTCTTTTTTGGATGTCCTGTATAAGATATTCCCTATTTGTTAGTTTCTAATATATCCCAAAGCAAATATATGATTCCCCCCATCTATGCAGTTTTGGTTTCAATTGAAGCACATGCCACACACAATTTGTGGCATGCCTGCCAGACATGCAAAAGGTATGAGGTCTGCTGTAGAATAAGAATGGTGAAATCCGTACTGGTAATCAATAATTATGATGGATCTCCAGGCAGTTGTTGACCTTTGAAAATATCGGAGTGAGGAAACTGAGACATTACTCTGATGGCTAACTTTTATCTTACTTTTTAGGACATATTGGATAAAGGCTTGCTTATATACTGATAGACAGATGCTAAGTGAGTATGACAGCTTATATACACCCTATGTCCAAAAAGAAACCGAACTTTTGATAGAAAATAAAACACAGGCCAATTATAATTATTCAAATCATTCATTTCAATCAATATCCTCTCCCTCAGCTTTGATACAACATTTGGCATGGTCAATTAATTCATTAAATGAGTTTTTTATATCGGTTTTTGGGATACTGTTGAGGGTCGTGGTTACTGCCGCTCAAACATTTTCAATGGTGTCGTATCGCTTTCCTTTCATCAGCAAATGAAGTCAGGGAAGAGAAAGAAGTCACAGGGTGCTAAATCAGGTGAATATGGTGAGTGATCCAACACACAAACTTGGTTTTTACTCAAAAACTGCCTCACAATGTTCGAACAATGAGATGGTGCATTATCATGCAAAAGTGACCAGCTGACTGCATCACGATATTCATGCTGTATGCAACGAATTCTCGCTATCAATCGCTTCAAAACTTTGAGATAAAACTCACTATTTAGCCAGGCAGAATGAATTCTTTCTGGACAATGCCCTTGGAATCGTAGAAACAAATCAGCATTGTCTTTACTTTTGACTTCTTCGAGCAACTTTTTTTCGGATACCCCTCTTCTGGTGGTCTCCAATCAGCACTCTGGCGCTTTGTTTCGGGCTCAAAACACCATTTCGTCACCAGTAACAATCGGGTTACGAGCGGTTTAAATGAGGTCCTTGCAGTGTTCAATTTGATACATTTTTTAGTTGTCGGTTAACTTGTGTGGAACAAATCACGAATTCAATTTACTAAGGCACAAACGCCTGTCAAAATGTTGTGCACAGTTGATTTTGGAATTCCCAATTCATCTTCAATCACTCTCACAGACGATGTTGGGTTTTCTTTGATGAATCACGCACTTTTTGGATGTTAACTTCGCTCAGTCCAGTTTTTGGACAGCCAGGATTTTTGTCATCCTCAAGTGTCTCACGACCACTTTGAAATCACTTAAAACACTCGTAAACTTGAGTATGGGATAAGCATTCATCACCGTATGCTTTTTGAAGCATTTGATGCGTTTCTGTAAAACTTTTTATCAAGTTTAACATAAAAAAGTCAATCACAGCTCTCTGTTTGAAACTCATTTTCTGACCATTCATCAAAACACAGTCACTCTTGGCACTATTATAACTCGACTTCTAATGAAACAAATGTCATAAACTGTTGACACAACACTAATGGAGGTTGCTGCTTTCGACAAGACAACAAAAAGATGCAACAGGTGGCACCACTAGTTTCTTTTATTTTCAAAAAGTTTGGTTTCTTTTTGGACAGAAGGTGTGGGAAACAATGGATGGATATTAATCTGATGAACAACTGGAGGAAGAGATAACATCTTGACTAGACGATGTATTATCAAGACTAATGAGAATTTTTCCAGTGTACTTCTAGCAAAAGATGAGAGGAGAAATGTGGTGAATAGTTTGTTGTACTGGGAGGTGATTTCTCTTAGTCTCTCTTTAGATGATGTTATCATGAAATCACCAAGATGCGAGAAAGGTGGAAACAAGGAATATGCCCAATAGACAAGTGAAGGAACTAGAAGGCAAACTTACATCATTTGGCCCTTACAAAGTCTGCTTTGGATTTGCTGCCACAGACTGCAAAAAGCACATTTTTGCAGTCCCTGATAAGAGAACTATGGCTTAAATAGAAATTAGGAATTTGCAAAGGAGAAGGCCCTCATTTCAATAAGGATTATTTCAGTCAATTGGTCAGAACAGATGTTTGGATCAGGAGAGCAGAAATAGTAATCATACCACAGAGAAGAGTGTGGAAATTCCAAAAGTCACCCCTCTGCAGAAAAGATATGGTTAATGTTATATCATTCAAGTAATGAGAAGAAATGAAGGAAATAGAGGTAGATGTACAAGGGCTACTCCATCACATCAATGGACTGCAGTGCGGTCCATTGATGTGGTGCATGTAACAGACTGGGTGAGGTAAAGGATCTAAGATAGTAGTTAGGAAATGCAAAAGTGCAACAGCACAAACAAGCTCTTTCACTGGGATAGAAGACACTGCATCTGACAAAATATTATATTTTTCATCCATTTTACTCTAGCATAAGCAAATAAAAAGTTGCACACGAATGCACCTTCATGACTGTGCTATATGTATATAATACATACATACATACATACCGTATTTTTTGATAGATAATGCACCCCCCCCAACATTTATCACTCCTTTTGATGTATAGATAATGTGCATGTGCCAACTAGTGGTAGAGTTAGGAAGTACAGACAGAGGAATTCTTTAAAAGCACATGCGTTGCTAGTAGCAGTGGTCTATTATTCCATACATTCTGTTTTAAAATATTTCATACAGTAAATCATTATTTGTTTATATTTTGTTATTAGATCTGAATTACCCATGGAAGACAGAAATACTTCCCGGAGAAAAATCCTATACAGCACCATTCAAGCTTGAAGGTGGTAGAAGTAGCAAAGGAAAAAGGAAATCGTGAAGTTGGTAAATTGTTCACTGTTGGAGAAAGTAGTGTTCGTGAATGGCAAAAGGCTGAAACAGTCCTGAAATGTTTACGAAAAAACATGCTATGAGGTTTAGAAGGTGCTTGTGGCCAACCATAGAAAAAAAACTGTTTGATTGGGTTGTTAGTGAAAGAGCTAAAGGCATGATAATATCTACTGTCTGTGTGTTGCAGGAATCGAAAAGAATTGTGTAAAACGATAATATAAAGGATTTCAAGGCCTACCCATGTTGGGTTTTTGGATTTATGAAGAGAAACAATTTAAGTATGAGCTCCTCCACTAGCGTTGGATAAAATTTGCCGTGCGACTGGGAAGTGAAAGTAGCTAAATTTCATTTGTTTCTGAGAGAAAACTTGTGTGGGGTTTGATGCTTGTCACTTTGGGAATATGGATGAGGTTGCCATAAGTTTTGACATGCCTAGTTCTAGGACTGTGAATCTGAAAGGAGCAAAAGAGGGTTCAGTTGCTACAATAGGGCAGCACAAAAGTTACTTTACACTAACTTTACTGTGGTTCTCTGCATAACTGCAGATGGTTCCAAACTGCCACCGATGGTGATTTTCAAAAGAAAGACTGTTCCAAAAGGTTGTGATTCCAAAGATATTATTGCTACTGCTAATGATAAAGGTTGGATAAATTCCAAGGTTATGAAATTTTGGTTGGAGAATGTGTGTGTGGCAAAAGAGAAAAATGGCATTTTTAAACCCAAAATCTTTGTTAGTGTTGGAGTCGTAGGGTACACATGACAGCAGAGGTTAAAACAATTGTAAGTATTCCAAATTGGCTGTCATTTCAGGTGATTTAACAAAAAAAAAAAAAAAAAACCTCCAACCCCTTGATCTTGCAGCAAATAAACCATTCAAAGACAATTTGCAGGCTAAGTGGGAGGAAGACTGGATGATGAATGGCATCACGAATATAACAAAACAGGGCAGATGAAAAGAACGTTATATAAAGATATAGTTATGTGGATTGTAGAAAGTTGGGCTGCTGTAAGTGAAAACTGTGTTAGAAATGGTTTTATTAAAGCACAAGGGAATGAAGTGGTGTCCGGTGACAATTATTATGAAGCTGAAGAAATACCAAACGAAATTTTTATCGCAATTGATTCTTTCAATATTGAGTCTGATCAAGAATTTTTTGGATTTGAATAGTGTAATGTTCAATAAATATTAAGCAATACTTCTACCTTAGTTTTGTTATTACATTTGATTTACCTCTCATACCTTTCAAATGTATACCGTGCGTGTTCATTTTTAACGAACTTAGACTTTTTTGAATAGATAACGTGCGCGTTATCTATCTAAAAATATGGTATATAAGTTTATATTTATATAGCTGGTGTATCCAAGTATTGAGATAATACTTAAATTTATTTTATCTATTTTATTTTATTTATTTTACTTAGAAGTTGTTTACCCAAGTGTAAACAACGTTTGTTTATGCTAGTGTCAAATATGGATGAAAACAAAAATATGGACAAGAAAGTTACTGTCTTCTCTTTATAAGACCTTGATTAGACCATTTGAACACTGAGCAGCTTTCATTCAGCTACGATTTCTTTTGGAAAGGAATTAGTAGAGAGAAATTAGAGGTAAATCATTGGAATGCTCATGGGCATTTAAAGGTTCATGTGTCACAAAGTTTAGTAATCAGACAGAAAAGAAGGTGGGGTAGGGGGAGAGAGAAATATAAAAATAAGAAAGAGATTTTAAAAGGAGAGGCACAAAAAAAAATGTAAGGTATATTTTTTGTTCGATTATATTTTCATGCTCTGACAACTTTTAGAAAACCATTATGAATTTGATAAAGAATTACACCTAGTATTTGTGGACTATCAACAAACATGACAACAGTATGCATTGAAGCACATTATGGGATGTAGTGAGATTTTCTAGAATACCTTAAAGATATAGAAATATATGCAAATTTGAAATTCATCAGAATGAAGGAGCATCTCGACTCTGCCGAGGAGATGCTCCTTCATCAACTCTGTTTAATCTAGCCCTGGAAAAAAGGACCTAAATGAACAGAGGATGAAATGAATGGGAACAGCATCCTGTTGGATTATGATCATGATGGTACTAATATGCTTGAAGACTCTCATCAAAATGTTATCAAGGCAAGCAAGCATATTGGTTTTGTCATAAACCAGGAAAATAATAAATATATGCATTTCAAGGATCCATCAAGAGCAATCCAACTTGGTTGTTGATAATTATATATCTGAGCAGGTGGATAATTTTAACCATCTAGGAGTCACTGTTAACAGCCACATGATATGCATCAAAAGATAGAGGAGACAACTGAAAAGGTGAATCATGGATATTTTGTGATTTTACACCTCCCAAAGTCTAGAATACAGTAATACCCTATCTCACAATGCTTCACTTTACAACGATCTGCTCATATAGTGCTTTTCAATTATAACCAATGGCCATTTATACGACTCCACATTTGCTCATGTGATAGTTTTAGTGACATCATCATAACACTAATTACGGGTATAGACCATATTGGTCTGTTCTGGTCTCATTATCCATCCAATATCCTTTTTTGAGGTCTACCCTGCCTTCTCTTTCCAATTGGCTTATATTTTAGTATTTGTTTAGGATGTCGGGTGTTGGCCATTCAGTTTACATGTTCAATCCATTTTTGTTTATAATTGTTTAGTTTTTCTTCAATTGATTTTGTTTTTAGTTCTTTTAAAATGTCTTTGTTCCTTTTTTGATCTAATAATGTGTATTTTGCAGTTCTTCTCATAAATCTCATTTCACTTGTTTTTATTCTTTGTTTATCTTATTTGTTTACTGCCCAAATTTCACTGCCATATAATAATGTGGGCACTGCTAAAGTATTGTATATTTTCAAGCATGTTTCTTTTTGTACTATATTTGGGTTGAGTGTTCTATTTATTAGGCCAATAATCTGTAAAAATTTTGAAGTTTTTAATTTTATGTCTTTTTCTCCTTCATATGATATTTCACATCCAAGATAACTGAAAGTATTTATCTGTTATATTATTTTATCATTAATAACTATTTTGCTTCTAACAGTTTGTCCACAAAATGCCATTGTTTTATCTATGGAAATTTTCATTTCAAACTGTTCTACTATAATGTTTAAATTATATATTGCTCTTAATTGTCTTCCTTATCTGATATTATTACCTGATCATCTGCAAATAAGAGTATATATTTATTTTGTTATTCTGGTAAATTTCTATACCTTCATTGTTTAAGGTGTTCCACTGTATTAATATTGAAAAGTGTTGAAAAGTCACTCCTTGGTTTATAGATTGTTTTTCATACAACTTTTCATTTATTTTTATTTCATTATCTTTATATATATATTCAATAATGCATGTAGTAAAATATAAGGTATATTTATTCTTTGTAATATATCAAACAGCATATCTTTTTACTTTGTCAAATGCTTTTTTGTAATCTATAAACAAAAGATGAGTTTCCAAATTAAATTCTTTCCTTTTTTTCTATAAGTATTGGGTTGGCAAATAAGTTCGTTCGGTTTTTCAGAGTGGAATGAAACACATTTTATTTAATATATATAATACATATAGTCAGTTATATATTGCCTCTTTATCAATGACCTCTTGCCACCTGTCCACTAACTTCATTATGCCGCGTTCATAAAACTCCTGAGGTTTACTGGCAAAAAATTGACAGCCTCCTCATTAGTGAAGGTTTTCCCGTTCAGAGAATTCTGCAACGATCGGAATAAGTGGTAATCGGAAGGTGCCGAGTCGGGTGAATACGGAGGATGCGGCAAAACATCTCAGCCAAGAAGTAACAATTTGCTCCGGGTTGCTAAAGATGTGTGGGCTCTGGCATTGTCGTGGTGAAAGACAGCTCTTTTCCAATTTGCCAATTCTGGACATTTTGTGCTAATTGCATGGGCCAGTCGCGTTAACTGTGAGCAATAGACAGTTGAATCAATTGTTCTGCATGACAGTAGCACCTTGTAGTGGACAACACCTTTATAATCCCACCACACAGAGAGCATGATCTTCTTTGGGTGCAATCCCACTTTCGAGGTTGTTTGCGGCGGTTCGCTCTTGTGCCCCATGATCTTTTACGTACCACGTTATCGTACACAACCCATTTTTCATCTCCTGTAATCATCCGCTTCAAAAATGGGTCGTTTTCTTGGCGACGTCACAGCGAATCACAGATGGATATGCGAGCAGTCATATTGGCCTCAGTCAATTCATGCAGCACCCAAACATTGAGTTTTGAAATATATCCCAGCTTGTGCAAATGGTTTTCAAACGCTTGTATGGGATATGTTCAGTATTGTAGCAATCTCCTGCACTGTGAAGGATTTTTGTCGACGATATCCTTCACAATACTCGAATCAACCTCGGTCGGGCGACCGGCGCGAGGCTCACTCACTGACGTCGAAATCTCAAGAATGGAATTATACCACTTTTGGCATACGCGTTCTGTTAAGGCACTATCCCCATATACGCTGCATATTTTTTTTATGAGCCTCCGCAGCTAGTTTGTCTTTTTTGAAATAAAAAAGCAATATATGCCAGTAATGTACATTATTTCCTTCCATTTCTAAAAATATGTTACACACACACACACACAACTGAAGTAGGCCGAACGAAAATTCACTGAAAGATTATGTGAGATGTTGCCTTTCAACTGCGAAATAGCGACAGGCAAAGCGGCATAAACTTGTACTAACGCATAAACCGAACGAACTTATTTGCCAACCCAATAGTTTTAAACAGAAAGCTGCATCTATTGTAGAGCATCCTTTTCTAAATCCATTTTGACATTCTAATAATATTTTTTCACTGTATATTTTTAGTTTTTCATTAAGTATTCTGCTATATATTTTGTAGCATGTATTCAATAAACTAATACTTTTGTAATTAGCAGGTTTTGTTTTATCCCCTTTTTTAAATATAGGTATTACTATGCTTGTATTCCATTCTATTGGTATTTGTCCATTTGTATATATTTTATTTTAAAATTTTAGTAATCTTTGATGAATTTTTTCCCCAGCAAATTTAAACAGTTCAGAGTTTATCCCACCTTCTCCTGCTGATTTGGCACTTTTTATTTTATTTAGGTTGTCCTTTAATTCTTTCATTGTTATCATATCATTTAAGGTATTTTGTAAGTTTCTGGTGTAATTATTTTTGATGCCAGTATTATCCGTCCAAAGATCTGTAAAGTAATCCAAGAATTCACTAAGATTTTAGTGACATGATGCTGCCAAATCAACAGATGTGCAGTATTGTTGAACTCAATTTATTTACAAAGTTGTTACTCGCTATTATTTTACTGTTGCTCATAATGGTAGATAAAATTCAAAGTAAGGTATTGTTGCTGCAGTGAAAAGAAGATGCATGAACCTATTACATTAGATACTAAGATGAAAATTATTACATTTAGTAAAGATGTATCGAACACAGAGAGAAAGCCAGAGGAAACTTATCTCACACTCTGTTGTTACAGTTGTTAAAAACAAAGATAAAGTTCTAAGTGAAGTGAAAAGTGTTACACTAGTTACCACAGCTGTCTGTAAATGTGATAATCTTATTGCCAAAATGGAAAAACTTTTAATAGTGCAAAAGTGATGACCAAACTGATTGGTGAGTTTCCTTAAACCAAGCTATTCAGAATGACTTTTTCATTTGCAAAAATTATACTTTTTTTGTGCATCTGATGTAAATAAATGTTTTATCATGATTGCTTAAAACAACCATTACATACATCTACAAATGGAGGGGAAAGGGGAGGGACTGTGATTCACTATGCAATCTGGAACCTAATGTGTTATATGATCAGGGTTATGCCTGTATTATAAAGAAAATCCAAAGAAAAACTCCATTTAAGCTATCTACAATCAATATTAAAGAGTTATGAAACACTATCAACAACAAAGAGAAATAATTGTGAATGTCACATTTGAAACAAAAGTACTGAGAAAATTTCTTGGATCATCTTTCAATCAAAATACTGGACTGTATGAATGCAGACATAATGAAGAACTACAGAATTTATTTTAAAGACCCAATATCTTATCATTTATAAGTAAGAGAAATGAGTGGTTTGGTGAGGTTTAGAGAGCAGATGACCAGTTAATCGAACAAGTACTTATAAATAAAACTGACAAGAAAAGACCCCAAACACATACCAATGCATATGGTAATGAAAAACTTAAGAGAAAGACTGATGGAGAAATGTAGTGGCAGCAGATTTAGGCCTAAATGATCCATTAAGCTGTTGAAGAAGAAATTTTTTTGTCAAGTGAGTGATGAATGAATTACACGAAGAAGTGGCAGTGCATTGCCATGATCTTATGTGATGAGTCCTAATATAATAATAATAAATTACTAAAAAGTATTTAAATCATGCTTCACTTTTTCAGTATTCACTTACAGTATGATTAATTCCACAGGCAATATCAGCAATTGACACATCATCAACAATAGTAATATGGCCATCTCTTGTTTTCTCAATAAATGCAGCAACCCTACGAGGAACTACTTCACACCGAAATGAAAGCTTGTTACTGGTCACAAAATAACGTCCATCTGAATTGTGTCCTTCAATTACAAGTAAAATATAAATTAAATATTCTAATATTTTTTGTTTGTTTGTTTGTGGGGAAAAACAATCTGATTACATAGGTAAGAACTTTAAAAGTAAACATTCACGGAAATATAAAGAAGCTGAAAAAAAAAAGTAATGAAACAAAATTAAAATAATCTGAGTTAATTTTTTTTAAAGCTGTATTCTAGCAAAATAAATTTTTGTGCATGTATTTCACATGCACAAAAATTTTCACATTTCATAAATTGAATTACTCTATAACTGAAATCTTAGTTTAAAATTACAGGGAAAATTTCAAGTTTCTTTAAATTACAATAAAATTTGATAAAAAGGAATCCGAGATTATATAAAATGATCTGAATGTCTGAAGTAATTAAATTGAAAAATTATTACATGAGACCAGTCTATAGAACAGTGGTAGAAAATGCCATCAGACATATGAAAAGTGGAAAAGCAGCTGGAATAGATGATATCTGACCAGAAATACTCAAATGTAAAAGGATAAAAGTTTTACAGTAACTACACTACATGATTGAAGAAGGCATGGCCTGAAAGTTGAATTGCGGTTAATTAGAGTAGAGCTCTTAGTTCTCGTCTATATATAAAAAAGGGAGATAAAACAGTGAGAATTACAGAGGAATTTCCCTATTGTGTGTTCCAAGTCAGACTGATGCAAACAGACTTGAGAAGAAGTTAAGAAACATTGCAGAAGAAAAACCTGGATCAGATTTTCACGTCAAGAGAGGTAGCTGAGAAATCATGAGAATATAATAAGGATCTGTATTTAAGTTTTGTAGACCTCAAAGAGGCATAAGAAAAGAGTTTTTCAAACTGCTATAATTATATAGCAGAAATGGAACATTATACACCAATGTACAGTGTATATTTAAGTTGTAAGTCATGAGTTAGAACTGAAGGTTTGAAGTAAAATTGATTGTAAGACAAGGATGCACACTATGTGCTCACAATCATTCATTATCTATGTGAATCACATTATGAAAGCAAGTGGCATTCAACCTAATATCAAAACTGAAGATATTCAACTTGGCAAGAGAAGAGCTTTTCAAACTGCTATAATTATATAGGGTAAATGAAACATTATACAAAGCAATGCACAGTTTAAAACTGTGCATTGCTCTGTATAATGAGCACAATGATATAATATTGTAATCCTAAATAAATCCGGTACAAGATTTCAGGATTCTTTCACAAGATTAAATAAATGCTATAACAAATTTGATATGAAAATCGGCAATAAAGAGACAAAAGGCATGAAAATATGCAGGAACACAGAAAATATCAACCGAATCCCAAATAAAAAACCTATGGATTAAGTAATATACTTCAGCTATTTATGCAAAATGTTTAGTGAAGATAGCAAATTAAATATGGAAATAGACAACCAAATAAACAGAGCTTTAGGATTGGAAGTAAATTGAATAAAGTTTTATGGAATGAGAGAGAAATTGGTCAAAACATTAAACTTGTTTCTACACAAGAGCATTGGAAGGAACCATTTTTAACTTATGGATCAGAGAGATTGGTTAGAAATAAAACCTTTTATCAAAGACATGAGAGTTTCAAGAAAAATTAGCAGCATGAACAGATGTCATTAATTATTAAAATCATATTAAGAATGAAGATGCATGGTGATGAAAGGTGTTAAGTGCACCAAACATGTATCTAATGTGTATGGACCATGAGGCCAAACAAGAAACACATCATCAATATAGAACAGCCAAACTGTTGGTTTTAGTGTGACTGTGTTGAGTGCTTGGTTTTCAAAATGCTCCATACAGAAGTTTGCTAGAGGGGGAACCCACAGCATATGCTATGGATTCTAATGTTTAGTGCTGCGTGCCTGTCACAGTTATCACTGTACTCTGATGATGCTGGGTAGAAAACCAGAGAAATATTAGTGAGTTTAATAAATATATTTTTTTGCCCTCTGTTGTTGTTGGTTATACATTAAGCATTATTATGAATAATGAACAATACCTAATCCTTTCTTTACGTGTTAATATTTTAGAGAAGTGCAGTACAATCATCAGCAAAACTGTGTATTCAATTTCTTTAGCATATGATATACAGAAGATAGAACAAAGTTTGACGCTCAAGTTCCATCCACCATCACATCAAATGTGAGTTCAGAGAAAAGCTGGTAGCTCAGTTGCAAAAGTCAAAAAATAGCCCATATAATGGAAGCTTACTTTATAAGTCTTTGTGCCAAACCCAATCTAATGCCCTAGAGAGATATAAAGACCAACCATGTGGACTTCCCCAAACTTTTCCATAGCATATGTCTAAAGATAGGTAACATAAGCAGGATCTGTTAATCAACAGTACCATGCTGCTAATTTATTAGTCAAAAATATTCAAGATGACACAGAAGTTTAGTGTTGCTTTCTCCTTACTTTAACAAATGAAGTGGGATGGTAAATCAGATGACAACGATTTGTCACTATCTTTAGGAATAAGCTGAATATGACCTAATCCCCAGTCTGCATGATAAATACAAATGAAATAGGAGAGAATTAAAAGGCAACAAAGAATACAAGACAGCTCTGAAACACAAATCTTCAGTGCAATCTGAGAAATGCCAACAGGATTACAAGACCTTTTGATGTCCCACTTGGACAAGATTATTCTGATTTCTATCTGACAAAATTCATTCAATGTTTTGTATTTAGAAATATTACAAAGATATTTAGAATTAGACGGAAAAGTAATGAGATTGAATTTTTCTGTGTATAATGATGCAATGGAACCATCCAAGTGCAAAAGAGGTGAAAGCACTGTCAGACAAAAGTTACAGGCAATACTTACTTTACTTAATCCTCCTCTTTTACCTTTATGGTGTCAAGGTAAGTATTCTTGGACTTCCAACCACAACCATAACCCGAGAATAAGGTAAGCTCTATGCCTCCCAGTGTGTCCTATGTCTGTAGATGTGTGTGTGTGTGTGGGTGTTCACAGGGCAGGTTTTGCCTGTTCTGGGAGATGAAAAACCTAAGTTTCCTGGTGAAACCCCCCCCCACCTCTGTATGAGACTGGCTAACTCACCTTTCGTCGAAAGAGACCAGATAAAGGTTCCTCATGTCATTGATGGGAATCGAAGCCAGATCTTTCCAACCAAAGGGTTTCACCTAGACTGATTGAGCTATGGAGGCTCTACAGTCAGTAACTATGGAAATAAAAGAAAACATGACTGGCATTTGGACATGATGCAAGCTTCCTGCTTTTAGTCCTTTCAATATCAGTTTCAGATATGCTGATAGTTAACTTTCAGCTATTTCAGGGTTTGATATAAAGAGAAAAGTGAAAATTTCAATGAAAGCCAATTGTGATATGCCTGATTATTCTTTTGTATAGCTAGCCTAACAATTAATAATTCAGGCTGGAATGAAAAGCAGAAGAATGGGAGGGGAGGGGGGGAAGACAGCAGAAGAATTGCAATCAGCATAAAAGTGGGATTGAGCAAACCTTTGCATTTGAAGCTAGGCATGAGATAAAAACCAAGGGCAAAATATATAGATGGGTGCCTACTGGGTGCCAAAGAAGATATAAATGAAATGCAATGGCAAATTAACTCAATGTGCACAAAGAAGTTAAATAATCATTATGAGGGGGGGGGGGGGGAATCCAGTGCACAGAATGGAAGTGGGAAAGGGTGCATGGATGAAAAAAAAAAGGAAATTTATACAGAGTTAATTACCTAACAAAGCATGTAACAGAAGGAATATGGCGTCTTAGAATGCTGGAATTACTGGCAGCACCAGAAAATTTATCCACATGTAAGGTAACCAATTTGTCTCTAATCAGCAAGAATGAGCATTCAGTCTTGACTTGGTAGGCAGCTAAGTATGTGTGGATTTTTTTACATAAGAAAGGAGATATGTGTGGAACTATAAAACTGGTGGCTATGACAAACCCAGGAGGAAGCTTACAATAGTGATACGACATAAAAAACTGCAAAGAAAGAATATTAGTAATACATGGGAAATGGTCAAGAAGTGTTTAAAGAAAGTAATATTGCATTATATACCCACGATCAGGCAGATAAATCAGATGAGAGTTAAATGGATGAGTAGCATCATTAAACAAGAGCTTAAAAAAATAATAAAGAAAAGAAAAAAAGGTAAAGGGAGTATAAGGGAGAAAGATAATAACAAGTACAAAGCACAGGCAAGAAGGTGACCAGCAAAGTGAGGAAGGCAAAATGAATTATGAAATTATGAGAAGAAATTAGAAGAGCAAGCCAAAGTAAATTCCAGAGTTCTATTCAGAGATACAGGGCAAGAAGAACGATAACAGAAGAATGACTTTAATGAATGCTGATAATAAGTTGGTGACAGAAGAAATAGTTGAATTACTGAATGACTGACATGGGAACATATGTTGATAAAAATGGAGGTGTTTAGTATACCCAGAAGTTATACTCAATGCGACTACAACTACAGAACTGGATGATATATATTAGTCTGTGTGGTACAGGTTAGGAATGCAGACTGACTGCATTCCTAACCAGGCCATTTAATTTAGGACTCAGCACTGGAAGAGTGGAATGAGGGTGAGATTGTTCTTATAAAAGAAAGCTCCAAGACAGGGAAAGCAGTTTACAAACAATTAATATTTCAGGTGTAGTTGTTAAGATATTGGAAAAACTGGTTAAGGACAGAATTCATGAATGGGTGGAAAGGAATATGACACTCTACCCTTCACTTTGACAGTCTTTTGACACTCTACCCTTCACAGAGCTATCCATGGGAAACCATGGATAGCTCTGTGAAGGGTAGGTCTCATCTTAGTAACATCTTTTTTAAAATGACAGTTGACTTGGATAAGGGAAATTGGCACATGATATTACTACACTTTACAAAGGCACTAGATAGGATTTAACAGGGAATACTATTATATAAGTAGTAGCAATTGGGGATGGGGCATAAATCTGGTGAAAATGAAAACGGGGTAATGTACAGACATTACAGAGTAGTATATGGAGGAGATGAATTAAGAAGGCAGGTAATCACTGTTGTGCCCCAGTGATTTAATTTACACCGGAAATGATCTGAGGGGCAATATTTTGCCTACGATGGGAGGAAAATAGTTAATAAAGATTATGTCAAGATCCTGAAGGATAATCTAAACAGACTGACAATTTAGCCAAATATAAGATTACCAGCATGCTGGACTGAAGAGATTTCGAAGTATATAATTATGGGACTGGAAGAATAATGACGATAGAGATATGGAGGTCTGAACAACAACACAGTTGATGTTCAGACAGATTTATCATAAAGCGAACAAAAGAGCTCAAAGGATCACTTGGGTGTTAAGAAACACAATGGATAAGCAAGGAAAATATTATTCCTCTTAATGAGACTTGGATATGACCACATCTGGACTACTGTGCATGGAGTTGACTGCAACAGTTTCTTCTGAATGTGGAAGTGGAAAAGAAGATTCAGAGATGCATGACCAAAATTGCAAGTAAGCTGTGTAGAATTTTATAGAGTATATGCTAAAGCAATTTTCCAATAAAATTTTTGGATGATTCTTCTAAGAATATATTAACATTCATCAAGGAGCTAATGCAATGTACATAGATTTACACATTCTATCTCCTCTAATAGTCAAGCAATCATATAATGCTTTTGCTGCTGGTCACACACATCTTTATAAGAAATGTCATTATTTATTTATTTACTTCTTTTTGCTAGTTCTAACTGTTATAGATATAATCGTGGAATCATTTAAGAGTTTAAACATAACATGAAATTCTTAATGACTAAAGTATTTCTTTTTATTCTCACATTTCTTTTTATTAACAATGGGTTTCATGTATAAACTAGCAGGTGACAAACAAATTTTGTCACCTGCTGGTTTTACTATCTTATGGCCACACTGCCAGATATTTCTTTGAGCATGAAAATGAAGTATGTGTAATCACTGCACAAAAACAGTGTAAAATTAGATAATTTTATTATTATGTGTATAATATTCATAGTAATAAATTATGATAATACATTATCATTTAATATTATAATTACACAAGAACCTCCATGGAATCCAAAGAATCATTGCAGGAGATCTGCACTATCCAACATCTTATCATACCTCTCCTTGAGTGCACTCACAGCTGATTGTAGATTGCAACAATCAGTTGTGATAAAATAAAATCTTTTCAGTAACTTACATGTTTCTATCACATCTCCTGTCCATATATCAGCCAGCCACAAACCCTCATATTGAGTTGTTTTTTTAATGTTTAAATTCACAACACAAGACTTGCACTACTTTGAGGGTCAGCTAGACTCACAATACGTGCAGCCGCAAACTTAGACTTGTTTGTCTGTTTGCTTACTTGGGAAATGGAGTAAAACCAGGTTTAAAATATCTTGGTATCTTCAACATATATATATATATATATATATATTATTATTATATATTATTTCTGCCATTAAATTTTCTCTAAATTTCTTGGCAAATTATGGCTGAAAAATATCGGCATTGCTACAATATTGCATACAAGCTATGTGTCATTGCATATACTAAAGAACATGGAAAGAGTGCCACCCCCAACTGAGAAAATGATAAGAACTTGGCAGAATCAGGAAGAGGATCTAAAAAAAGCAACTCAGACTAAACATAACCTACAATAAATTTCTAGGTTTTGACAAAGAAGATTAAAAGGTGGGTAATCTTTCCAAGTTAGATTAGGTATTTGTTGAAAGTAGACTTACTTATTACTTTATATTTGAAACACTGTAATTTCATTATAATATTCAGTGATAAAGTTTTTTTTCCTAAAAAATGGGTACAAAAAAGGGGGTGCGTCTTATACGCGAGCAAATACGGTACATACTTTGATGCAGATATTTTGCTGGTTTTATACCCAACATCTTCTGAATACAAAGAATTTGTCACTGTAATAATTAGTTAATAGTAGATAAAAGTTTACAATTGTAACAAACAATACAAAAAGAACTAAAGTCCTAATTATTGGCCAGCATCTATTGTAGGGGATATATATATATATAAGAGAGAGAGAGAGAGAGAGAGAGAGAGAGAGAGAGAGAGAGACCAATCCTGTGTTAAGGGGTTTATGAAGCATGGTCTTGGTTCTATTCCTGGCTTGCCCTACCAGAGGTGCCAAATGTATTTCTTATTCTCCAAGACAGATTCAACAGATCCTGCCTGTTCACTGTAAGACAAGTCATAAGTATAGGGTACTTCATATACTCCTAAACGTGATAAAGGAGAGTTTGTCCTTCGGTGAATGGATAAGGGTTGCCAGGTTGATATATGGTTTAAATATGGTGTGGAGCTGATATTTATTAGGCAGTCTAGATGATATCTTTTCAGATGTGATCATATGTATTAGGGAAGGTGGAGGGCATTTAGTATTTTCTATTTTCAGCAAAACTGTTACTTAACCATACTATCCAAATTGCTTTAGGAAATTTGAAATTTTGATATCAATGTCAGCTTCTTTTGCATATTATTATTATTATTATTATTATTATTACATGACACCTCCAGGGAGTCCAAAGACTCATCGAGGGAGGACACCTACTCTACAACTCTCTGTCTCCACCACTCAATCCACCAACTATACAATGAACTGTAACTACCATCATCATCTACCACCCACCACCACTAGTATTTTCACAGACAATCACAAACATCCATGCCCATGGCGGGATTCGAACCAGCAGCCTTTTGGATGGAGAAAGAGAGAGAGCAGATATGCTAACCACTCGGCCAGCCAGGTAGGCATATGATATAGCACATCCAAGGTATTTTGAAGCAGTTAATCTTCAATTCTTGCTATGATTATTTGGTCATCTGCAAACAAAAGGGTATTAAATATAGTTTCACGATCCAGTTCAAATGCTGATTTTATATTTTTCTTCCATTTCTTTATTATTTCATGTGTATACAAGTGGTGACATTGGGCATCCTTAACAAATCCCATTTTTTGATTTCCATTCTGTAACTTTTTTCATTGATTTTTTGCAGCTGTTTGGTTGTTTTGATACACATTATGATTGCTGTGAGTAGCTGATTTGGAATGTTTAAATCATTGAGTATGATCCACAATTTCTTCCTTTTACTAATGATATTAGGAAGGACAAGAGATCCTTCCTAATATCATTAATGCATTTATTGAACAACAATGGTCAAGGATTGATTCCTGGAATACACCACTAGTCACCTTAAATCTGGCAGATTCGCACCCACCATATACACCTACTTTTTTGATACCTGTCTATCAACCATCTACTAACTAAGTCATGTTTCTATTCCAAACCCATATTCTGCAGTTTATGCAACAACAACCTTTCATGTGGTATCCTATCAAATGCCTTAGCAAAATTCAATAGTATTATATTGTACCATTCCCTTTATTATCTAACTCAGCCAGAACACTGTTGTAAAATATGAGCAAATTGCTAAACCATGACTTTTCTGTAAACCCATTTCTGTGAGTTTTTACCAGCTTTTCTAAAAATCTTCATCACTGCCATTCCAGATATACTGATAGGTTGGTAGTTTATCTATTGTTTATGAGCTTCTTTCTCATCTTTGATTACTGCTTCAATGTTGTCATCCCGTGATGAATCAGTTTTTGCACCATCCATATAGAACTGAACTAGCATTGGACTCAAGTTATACAAACAGGTCAAAGCTCAAGCCAATTCAGTTGAACATTCCTTTAGCACACATGCTGATATTCCATCTATCCCTATCACGAACTTATCCAGGTTACAAAATAGCTCTTCAACCTCATTCTCACGCACCTCTATCTCTGCATTCCAACGTAGTCGTAGCACTGTGCACCATATTATATACACCTGGTTAATATAGCTTAGCAAAGTGAGTACTCATTAAATGAATAATATCATCTGCTTCATACTCGAGAGTACTGTCTGCATTCACTAAGTTATTCTTCCACATTCATTTTTTCTTTTAATTGAAGAATCATGATGAAAATTTCTTTTGGATTGTCTTTTGCTTGCATGGCCAATTTCTCTTCATGCTACAATTTAACTTTCTGCAAATACTCATAACTTTTCTGTTCTGCACTTTATATATTTCATAATACTCTCATTCTTATTCTCCTGATATTCCTTCCAAATCACCTTCTTATGAATCTCTTGCTTAATAAGATTACCTATCCATTTCACTCACCCCTATTTGTTCTTTGAACTTTAGGGATACATTCAGATTGCCTCATTTAAACACTTTTTCAAATATAGTATTCTCCTGAGTTGGCCACAATTTCCAGCTTTTTTTAGTTGGAAAGAAGAAAGGATATAACATAGTAGCAAAACAAATCATCCAGATTAAAGAAAGAAAAAGTAAATTTTTATAAGGAATAAGGAAAAATTTTTATAAGGAAAAATGCAAAGTCACAAAGAAGAATAGATTCCTGGAGTTATTTTATTTCAGAACTTGGAACAGATATAATAAAAATTACTCCTAAGCAATGAAACCTGGTAAGATTGTTTTCAGAATGGTGGATTTGAAAATTAAGTTTCAATCTTAATATTAATAAAATGAAAATTAATAACTTAATAGCACACAAATTATTTGGAAACAAGACAATAATAATATAATAAAACACATGGAGAAGACAACATTAACTTAAATCTTGTCTTATTAAATCAAAGTTGCTAGAACAACTTTGAAATTGCATTTTTGGAATTTTAATATATAGGATATGACAAGAAAAGATGTTACTAGATGGCAAAAAGGATGATAATTCCAATACATTCACAATTGTAATAACTATGAAGGATTAGTTTATTAAATCCTGTAAATAAAATATATAGCAAATAATAAAGAATAGACTTTGGAAAGGTTGTTCATGCAAATGGCTATTCTACTTTAAAGATTTTGTTAGAAAAATAAGAAAATATAACAGAAACTTATATGCAGCAGATTCTCACTATAGCAAATACTGCTACAGTGAATTTACACACTATGCCAAACAGAAAGATCCAGTCAAAGTCCATAATAACATCAATGCCATGTTAAATGAAATTCACTACAGTAAACCTTCCCTTCCACTATAATAAACTATTCTTTTTGTCCCTAACATTGACTTCACTATAGTCAGAATCAATTATAAAATTCATAAGATTATATCAGAAGTTTTTAATAAAATTGACTTTTAGATATATTACAGTAGTTTAATATTTATCCAAACTTCAAAACAACAACCCTTCAATTTAACTGATCCTCACAACTTGTCGTTCTGATAACTGAATGGTCAGATAAATGGCAAATTGCTGTATTAAGTTGATATAATTTCCTGTCAATTAATTAAAACAATATAGACCATCTATAGAAGGAATGAAATTTCAATTAAAATCAGAAAAGAAATTTCTAATTGGAAAGCGATAGTAAGAGATGAGTGAGATAAGACTGTAGCCTTTCCTTACCACTTTTAATATCTACATAAATTCAATCATAACACACTGGCAACAGTCAGTCCATTGCTATTCTCATAAATTTAAATACAGATACCATCTTGTTCGCAGACAAGTGAGTTATATTTTGCAACTGCTGAAGATCTTTGGTATTCAATATACTAATTAAACACACAGTAAATGATTTTAATAAGGAAATCTCAAAAGGTAAAACAACCAAAATGTTAGTTTAAAGGGCAAAGATTCTGTTAAAAACAAAACTGTTTAGATAACAAAATGACAAAACAAGTGAAAGGTTTTAAATATTTAGAACACCACTTAAAGTATACAAGGGTGGTATAGAAGAGGCAAAACTGAAGAATGAGAAGGTGAAGATTGCAAGTCTCCTAACCACGCTAAGATTAGAGGCGAATTGATGAAGAGGGTTTGGTTTATAGTGGTTCCTATATGGCCAATAAGTTTATATTGTGCAGGAACAATGTAGGATTTGTTGATCTGTGATCTGTGTTTGACAGAAAGAAGGATT
The DNA here is from genome assembly GCF_054136105.1 of Typopeltis vanoorti. Taxonomy (NCBI): domain Eukaryota; kingdom Metazoa; phylum Arthropoda; class Arachnida; order Uropygi; family Thelyphonidae; genus Typopeltis; species Typopeltis vanoorti. The sequence continues at coordinate 130,027,885 of NC_143549.1, forward strand.
TGTAAATGCTGACAGACCGCATCTAAATGGTTTTGGAGTTAGTTATATTTGGAGAGAGCTTTGTTCACCGAGCATGCTGATGCACAAATCAGGAAAACTTAAACCATTAGGGTGGAAGCAAGTGAGTTTGTGTGAAGGCACCCATGAGGTGAGAGAGAGTGTGGAAATGACTAAGTGTCATCAAGTCTCTCAAGCAAAAATATTGAATATTTCAGTCAACTGAGGAAGTAAACATGGGTTGGGGCATAAGTGAATGCTGCAGATTCTATATATACACCAATGCCAGAAGTATCGGGAACAAGAGGGAGGAGTTTTTGGCATTGGTTAGTGCAACCTTGCCAAAAGTACAGGCATTAGTGAGACTTGGCTAACAGCAGATGATGTAGTTACAGGGACTGAATGTGAATGGTTTAGTTTTTTCCAGAGAAGATAGGATGGGGGAGGAGTTACTACTGATGATAGATGAATTGCAGCCAAAAAGAATAGGAGACAGGCAGGAGGATGGCTGTTCATTTGAAGCAATCTGGTTTGAGATTAAGGTCAGTAAGACAAAATATACAGTTGGTTGTTGCTATAGGCCAGGGAGTTTCACAGATGATCTGGAAGACATGCATTGCCAAATTAGTACAATGAGTACAGGTCGAGTGATTATTACAGGGGACTTCAATTATGGAGATATAAACTGAAAAGAAGAAAGATCACATGGCAGGAAAGAAATAGAATTTATACACCTACTAAGAGATAATTATGGGACCATTGGTGTTTAATTTGTCCATAAATGGTAAGGAAATAACCTGAAAGGAAATATTCATTGTTTGTTGATGATATGAAATTAGGTAGAATAATAGTTAATCAAGGCGATGTGGAGAGCTTGCAGGGCAATTTAAATAGGCTGTTAGCATGAACAAAAATTAATGGATGTCAGTTTAATGTCAAGAAATGAAAAGTTATGCAATTTGGGATAAACAGATTTACAAGCTGTGTATCACACAGATGGCACTCCACTCCGGGAAATAGATGAAGCTAGAGATTTAGGGATGGTGGTGGTAGGTAGAGAGTTAAAGCTAAGATAGCCCATAAGATTACTTGGCTATTGAAGAACACGTTAACAAGCAGAGATAAGGAAGTTGTTAATCCTCTTTATAAGGCTTCTTTATCTCTATTAGGATAGATTGAAGGTATATGAATTGCAGCAGTTGGTTGATAGGAGAAAAAGAGGGGATATAATAGAAACATTTAAGTAAGGGTTTTATAGGATAGATGCAGGGGAAATGTTTCAGCACTTGGCTGGAGGGACCAGAACAAAGCATGATCCCAGGAAGTAAAATAAAGGTGTGGTTAGTAGGGGTGTGACTAGATTTTTTTTTTTCATGGAGAGTTGTGAATGAGTGGAATGGGTTGCCAGAGTCAGTTGTGAGGGCTTTGTCTGTTAATGGGTTCAAGGAGAGGTATGATAGATTGGGTCTCCCAGGATGAGCCTTCAGACTCCATGGAGGTGCTGGTATTATAATAATAATAATAATAATAATAATAATATTAATATTAGCACTTGTTTAACAGCATAGAAGAGTAGTAAGGCATAACAAGACTCACACCACTGATTTAATTTTCAAGAATTTTGTGAGTGGGTTGTTAAACTGACAATGACTATAAACTATCGGTAGCAGCATACATGCACTTCAATCCACAATGGGTAGTGGCATTTAGGCAATACGTTTGTTTATGCTAATATGTAGTGTACACTCTAGCTGGAGTGTGCTTATTTTGGCACCTTTTGGGCTTCCTTTCCCTCACTTTGTTCCTTATGCAACAGCCTGTGTAAGGATTATCTCTGCCAGCAATTTTGCAAAAATATTATTTCTCAACAAACACCTACTTCATTTTATTGGAGTTGCTTCTTCTTAAGGTAATGACATTCCCATACTCAACATCTGTCAAAGAGTTCATGTTTCTAGAATTGTCATGAACCTGATAAGGTCATTACTATAAGAAGAAGCCTAGGCAATATTAAGCAGATGTTTATTGATAATGGAATTCGTTTATACATTTGGGGGGGGGTTGTAATTTTCAAAAGAAAACTAATAATAATAATAACAATAAATTTTTAGCAAGCTAGCTATTAAAAATTTAATAGCACACAACTGCTAATAATTCACCTATGAAAGTGAGGCTTGGATGCACTGAAAGAGATTATATAGGAAATATAGAAATTGTGGAAAAGTTCAATCGACCAATAATGCATTATGTCAGCAACTGAAAAAGGAAATGAAAGAGATATGTGTAGAAATGGAGATAAGAATTCCAAAGCAATACCACAGAAAATAAATATCAGGAAGTGACAAAATATTCTTATGGCAATTAAAATAACTTAGAAACGGAGGAAAGAGTAATAATGTAAAAATAATCAGAGTTAATAAAGGTGACATGAAAACTGAAGATAAAGATATTCTAGATGTCTGGAGTAATTACTTTGAAAGATTGCTCAATGAAACAAGAAATGTCAGCAGGGGTAGAAAACAACCAACAGGAATGCAATCAGGAATATATATCCATACTTGAAATAGAAAAAGCCATCAAAACCCTGAAATGTGGAAAGGCAGCTGGAATAGATGATATTCAACAAAAAAATGCTCAAATATGGAGATATAAATGTTTTACAGTGGCTACACTGCACAATTCAGATGGCTTAGTCAGAGGGACAAATTCCAGATGATTAGAGTAGAGCTCTCATAGTCTCCATCTACAAAAAAAAATATATATATATATATATATAAATTAAAAAACTGAATGTGAGAATTATAGAGGTATTTCTCTACTGAGTGTACCTGGTAAGATTTATGCATATACTTGAGAAAGCCTAAGAACATTGTAGAAGGAAAGATTAGTGAAAAACAAGCTGGATTCAAGTCAAATAGATGTTACCAGGATCAGATTTTTCACTTTAAGACAAATAGTTGGGAATATAATAAGGATCTCCGTTTAAATTTCGTATTCTAGAAAAGGCATATGACAAGCTGCAAAGAGGAAAGCTCTTCAAAATGCTCCAGTTGTATGGTGTAAATAGGACATTATATTGAGCAATATATAGTCTCCATTTGAGCTGTAAGTCAGCAGTTAGAATTGAAGGAGGTACAGGAAAATAGTGCAAAGTGAAATCAGGTATGTGACAAGAGTGCACATTATCTCTAATGTTATTCATTATTTTTATGGATCACATTGTAAAGGAAAGTGATATTAAACCAAATTGGTGATGCCAATCTCCACACTTGACTTTATGCAGATGATGTTATACTTTGGAATACATCCATTACAAGTTTATACGGTTCTCTGACTAAATTGAATAACTGTTGTAATAAATTTGGTACAAAAATCAGCTAAATAAATAGACAAAGACAATGAAATATCCAGAGACATTGAAAACATCGAATGCATCCTGAATGCAGAACCTACAGAACACGTAAAACATTTTAGCTATTTAGGTACAATTTTTAGTGAAGATGACAAATTAAATATGGAAATATACAACAGATTTCGTAAAGCTGGCATGATAAGAAGTCAGCTGAATAAATTTGTATGAAATTAGAGAGAAATTAGTCAAAAGATTAAATCAACTGTGTATACAAGACAGTGTTCAAACCAATTATTACTTAGGGATCTGAGAAATGGGTTAGAAATAAAACAATTGATCAAAGACTGGAGACCACAGATATGGGAGTTTTGAAAAAGATTGGGGGTGTGATATGATACTGCCATGGTATCAATGGCAGTATCATATTAAAAATCGGGATATTAGGAAAGAACATGCCATTGTTAGCTCTGCTAATGCATTCAGAAATGTGTTAACAGAGCTAATCTCAGGTGGTATCACTTAAACAGAATGGGAAAGGAAAGATTAACAAGTGTTCTTTGCCAGGTTGGCAGAGAAAGACTAAGATGTAGGTGGAGTGATATAATAAAAAGTGCCTTAGAAGACAGAAAAATAAGATCTGATAATGTTGGAGTCTTGATAGATAACAGATTAATTTGGAGGAAAATTGTCAATCGGAAGTTAGTAATAACATAACTTTTTCATGTAATACTATCATAATAATATGTACATGTGAGGAATTTCCTGAGGGTACATATGAGAAATTTGATGATGATGCAATACCAAAGATGACATAAGACTAACAGGCTACATGGCCTAACACATAAAAGGAAAAAGAAGAAATTTTAAACCTCACTTTTGTGTCTTTTCTTCTAATCTTTGAAGATCATTCAGCAAAGAATCGAGGGTATTCAAACCGAGTTCTACCTAGTTTCCTAACATTAATCTGAAACTAAATCATTTATGAATATATTAAACAACAAGGGATCTGACATCCAGCCTTGGGATACTCCATTCATATCTACACCAGCTCATAAAAGATCCCCCCCCCTTCAATAAAAACGCTACTTCTTCCTTTATTCTATCTTTAAACTAATTTCTTAACCACCCCCACAAAGTAATCAAAGTAGATAGATCCACTATTTAGATGGTTACTAATACCACCAAACCATTTGATTAAAAAAGTGATCCTCTAAATTAATAAAGCCATATTCATATAAGAGTGCAGAGCCTACTTAGCAATTCAATTTATAGTCAACCCTCATTCACTATCGCAAACCTGCCAAACCACGGAATAGTTTTTGGAAGTTTTTCCACTTGGTTATACTATAAATTAAAGATACCAAGAAATTATATACTTAGTTTAATCCTTTATCCAAGTGTATAAAGAAGCTAATGGCTTCACATCACTTGCCTTAATATCCTATAATGCAAAGCACATATCCTTGCAGACATGTATAATGCTATGCATTATGAGAAGGGGTCACTACCCAGACTGGCTTCTACCTTTATTGAAGTCTCATCAGTGGGAGCCAGACCCAGAGGTGATACTAAGGTTGAAGTAATGCAGAAGTCATATTTTCATATATGAGTAGCCAAAAGGTGTCACTTATTATTAAAATACTGTGACCCTTCCCATAATGCATAGCATTATACGTCTGCAAGGATATGTGCTTTGCATTATGGGATACTAAGGCAAGTGATGTGAAGTCACTTCTATATATGAATTGCCCAAGTCCTGAAAATACTTCAGGCGCAAACTTTGTTTGCTTACACTTGGATAAAGGATTAAACCAAGTATATAATTTCTTGGATCTTTAATTTACATGGAAAGTTTGTTATAGCGGATAGTTTCACGTAGTGAATTTTTAAAAAATATAACAAACTAAAAAACATTTCCAAGTTTTTTAGTTTGTCATAATGCTGTTTGCTACTGATACAGCAAGAATTAACTATAACTGGCACATAATGCTATGTTCTGATTATGTATTGCGAGTTTATTTTTCACTTGGTTAGACTATAATAAGTTTAGTTTAATCCTTTATCCAAGTGTGAGCAAACAAAGTTTGCACCTGAAAGTATCTTCAGGACTGGGGTAAGGTAGTACAACACCAAGGCAACTCGTTGCAAAGGTGGAGAAAGCACTCATCACTCCTATCTCAGTATCTCCCATAATGCAAAGCACATGGGCAGTGGCCCTTGCCTTAATGCATAGCATTACACATATCCGCAAGGAGATGTGCTTTGCATTATGGGAGATACTGAGATAGGAGTGATGAGAACTTTCTCCACCTTTGCAACGAGTTGCTTTGGTGTTGTACTACCTTATCCCAGTCCTGAAGATACCTTCATGCGCAAACTTTGTTTGCTCACACTTAGATAAAGGATTAAACTAAACTTATTACTGATTATGTATTCCTTGCTGTCAAACTTCACATTAATGAAATTAATCTTTTTAATTATGATTTATCAGCTAATATGAGTGCAACAAATCTACTTGAAGTGTTTCTAAACAACAATGATTTTAAATAATCTTTTCTTATTAGTATAAAGCCAGAGAATTTGTCAATTTCCTTACAGATAGTTTTGTTCAGATCACTTATATTCTAGCTCTATAAACTTCCTTAAGCAAAATTCTTATATCACCCACATAAAATATTCCATATTTCTCCAGAATCATCACACATTTAAATGTCAGCACAATACCTAACAGATTGTATGATATACAGTGGTGCATCATTTTTTACCATAGTTTAACTCAATTGTATAGATGTGTACAAAATACATGAGTGGGCAATCACGGCATACTCAACAGTGTGCAGGGACTAAAAGAAGTATTGCTAAAACTAGTTCTGTTCTCCAGCACACTTGAAACTGTTCTTCACATTTACAAAATTTGATATAGGTGAAGACAACACCAATTATTTATAAAATTAAATCAAATTTAACTTTGTTAATCTCTATTTCACTATTAAACTATTATTTATGTTTTTGTTTTCATTATAAAACAAACCTAATGAGCAGGAATTGTGTTTAGCTTCATGATATTTGTTAAGTACAGTCAACTCTCAACATAGCCAACTTGCAGTAGCCAGGTAATAGTTTTATAGGTAGACAGTTTGTTATACTGAATTTCTTTTAGCATAACACTGCATAGCTCTTTATGCAGTGTTATGCTAACTTTCTCTTGTTAATATTTTTCATAGTCTATCATAGTGGTTCTTGCTATGGTGAGAGTCAAGTGTATTTAATGTCAGTCCATTTAAGACATTCAGTGAACAAATTAATTTGCAAGAGAAAACAAATCATATTTCTACACAAACTACTATAATTTTGGCAATCAATGAAAGTACTGCAAAAAATGTGAAAAATTCATTAGTATTTAGTGGGTTACAGTTACATAGTTCATTGTGTACCAGTATTTTTAAACTCACTATAGAAACTTTCCACTTTAAAAATGTTTTAAAAAGCAACAAAATGAAAGTTTATAATGAAAATAATAGTTTGTTTAGTAATAACTGTGGATTTCTAATAAATAATGATGACAACACATATATATATATATATATATATATCAAGAATAGAAATAGAATAAAAACTCCATACCTAGTTGTCCATATTCTGGACACCCAAATGAAAATAAATTTCCTCTGACATCAACAATCATGCTAAATTCTGCTCCACATGCAATTTTGGTAATTGGTCGTCCTTTAAAAGATATCTAAAAAAAAATAAACTTATAAGACAAAGTGCAATACCATATGTTTTGTATTTTTTTCTGGCAGGAAAAAATTTTGTTGATTATCCTGAATCTTTCGAAAAAAAATATATCATCCTGGTCTCTCAGACATGCAATTTGCATACATGTTTTAAACATGTAAACTAAAGTTAGCCAAGTTTTCTAGCCAATTATCATACCAAACGATGTTGAATGAACTATTAGTTATTATCCATCTCAGTCAAACCCCCTCATCTGAATTCTTTTTATAAAGTGTTTACAATGATGCAAAGTAGGAAGAGCACTCCCTCCCCATTGCCACCAGATGAGCAATAGTATGTTGACTAACATTAATCACTAATTCTATGTAGCTTCCTATGCATATTCGCATGTGCAGTTTAATCAAATTGGGTGCTTTACGCGTTCAATTTTAAAATCACATATGAATCGTTTAATAAAACATTCTGATTTTTTTTTTTTTTTTATGATTGTGCAGGTTAAACACAAAAGCGAGTTTTGTTAAAGAAAAAAATATAAACAGTGATTACAGATAATACAGAGAAACGATTTGAATTAAAATTCAAACAGCATACCAGAGAACCACTAATTTGATTAAACTGCACATGTGAATATGCGTAGGAAGCTACATAGAATTAGTGATTATTAAAAGGGGCTTTAGAGTCTCCCCCACCCATTACCTTACAAGCCTGACCACTGGAAAAAAAAAAAAAAAAACCTCTAAAACCCCTTTTATATAACCAGAGAAAAAATTCATAATTATTCTTTAATGAAAAATACTAATAAAAGCTACTACAGCATCAGTGGTGGTCCAATCAATTATTTAAAAATAAAAGCTAAATTTTTTATTGTCAAATTATGAACGAAATAATTAGTGACTAGTCCTGAAGTAAAGGATTGTTAGAAACCTACAGTCAAAATTATTATGACCTGTCAGAGCAAAAGTTATGTGGATCAAATATATGCAATCCATATACTTGCGATTTTTAGGTAATGATTGTTATTGTTGAGATTAGGGTGAGTGATTAGAATTTTGCAGATCGCGTTAAGTTTGTGCTCATACATCCTACATCATGCCAGGTAATAACTGCTTATTTGGCATGATGTAGGAAACAGATGCTTTTCCTATCAATTCTGCACACATATTCAAGATATGATCAGAAAGGTCTGATATTCCAAAATTATGGAATGTGATATGTCATTTGTGTTCCTTTTTTCAGATAAGAATTGTGCATCCAGTTTCATACTAGGGATTATACACACGTTACCACAAGAATAATTTAATATTTGCCAAATATTTCAGTCTGAAACTAACAGACTATCTTCAATGCCTACATAGGAACCATTTTTAACAAGGTGGAATACCAACAACTGATCATTCAAAAATAGAACGAGCCACGTGATGTTACATTGCTAAGCATTAAAGAGAGGAAAAATTTCATCAGTGATGACTACATTATAGGCCTTAATTCACAATTTCAATCTTAATTTATAAATAACATTAGACTAATGTAGGAATTAAAAGTCTCAATTAAAAAAAATATTATTAATTAATGTGTTATCCTGACTAAACTTTCCCATATTTTTGATAAGGATATACAGTCATTTCGATTCAAGTTAGGGCATTGAAGTAAGGCCTCAGCACTCTCTTTGAATATGCGTTCAAATTTAGAGACATCTGTGTAGAAGGCGAGTCTTGGACCAGAGGATGTTGTGGCTTGTCTCTATCACATGCTGAGCCAATCCAGACCTATTGGATTTGTTGTGCAGAATATATGATTGATGTTCTTGAATTTGAAAAATTTGAATACCAAAAAAAGTCAAAAACTTCATGACGATCTTTTATTTTGCCAACCCTTGCCAGAATATACAACAGGAGAAGAAATATTCACATTAATTAACATCATGTGGCTTGTTCTACTTTTGAATGATCAATTGTTGGTATTCCACCTTGTTAAAAACAGTTTCTATATAGCAACTGAAGATAGTCTGTTAGTTTCAGACTGAAATATTTGTCAAATATTAAAATATTCTTGTGTTAACGTGTCTATAATCCCTAATTATAATGTCACAAGTGTCTCTCAAGAGTCAGTTTCACACTATCTATATGGCAAGATAGTCAGTATGCTCTAGGGCAGTGTTTCCTACTCAAATTGTAATAACTGCTTCATTTGAATAGTTTGCAAATTCGCGGGCAATCACTTGTGAATCATCGTTCAACTTCGTTGTACTAATGAAAATTGCGAGCTTGCAACAATGCAAAGAGCGTATGATAGCGACTGATAACAAAGTAATTATACGAATCATTAGTGGATGTAATTAAGACAATTAAGCAGATATTAATGTGCTTCATTATTTGATCATATTACAAATTTGTTGTTAGTTAAAATAATGATTAATAGGTTTGTACTATTTTTAGTGATATAATTGCTTTAATAATGTAAGGAAGTTATAATACCTATAATAAATATTGTAATTTTTTTTAGTTTTCAAATTCTTAAGTATGAATCATTGGTTAAAGACTGGATTTATAAAATGCACAAAAGAGAGCAATGTAGCAGATACAAGTAGCTGAAAACAACAAGAAAACATTGATATTGTATCTGGATCAAATGAAATTGATAACGTTGACATCTCTGAAGAAACAACTAGGAAGAAGATGAAAACACTTCATAAGTACGATATGAATTACTTGAAAGAAATGTGGATTTTCATGGATGGGAAATGAAGAGGAACCTATTCCATTATGTGTCATTTGTGGTGAACTTCAAAAAAATGAAAAAATGAAAGCATGAAACCATCAAATTTAAATCGCCATTTTGAATCGAAACATAATGAATACAAGGACAAACCTGTAGAAGTTTTTTTCAAAATAAATTAAAAAATGTCAAAGAATCTCAAAAAATGATGTTGATTGTGTCATTAGGTGAAAATATGAAAGCTTTGGATGTAAATATGAAGGCTTCAATATTGTGTGTCGCAATTAATAACAAAAAGTGGTGCAGCGGAAACAATTGGTGAAACTTTGGTCATGTCTGGAACAAAAATAATAGCAGAAATTATGATCGGAGATAATGTAAAAAGGTCTTTTGATCGGATTTGCATTTCAAATAGTACTGTTCATCAAAGAATCACTGAAATGGCTGAAAACATAAAACAAACATAATAATCTGATATACATAAGAGTTGTTACTATGTGATGCAGGTCGATGAATCTACCGACATTACAAATCTTCTAGTGTTTGCTAAGTACGGAAAAAAAGTCAAAAACTTCATGACGATCTTTTATTTCACCAACCCTTGCCAGAACATACAACATGAAAAGAAATATTCAACAATATATTTATGCATCAAAACAAACTTGATTGGAAAAGTTGTGTTGGAATAAGCACGGACTGAGAGAAATCCATAGTCAGATCTAAAAAAGGGTTGCATCAGGGATTCAAGCTGTTGCACCATATGCAGTCAGCACACTGCTGCATACACAGGGAGGCATTGACTACACATGATGTCTACAGACCCAAGAAAAGTTCTGGATAAAGCTGTAAAAATCATAAATTATATTAAAAGCCATCCTCTAAATGCCAGACATTTCTCTCAACTTGCAAAGAAATGGAAGTAATCATACACAACTTCTTTTACAAGCCGAATGTTCATTGGCTTTCTCATGGAAAAGTCCTTACCCGTTTATTTGAACTTCAGAATGAACTACAAATTTTTCTAGAAGAAAATTTTGAATTGAAAAAAACATTTGCATAATTGGAAATGGCTCAGTCAATTAGCAAACCAGTCCTCGCGGTTAGCCTAGTGGCTATGCGCTTCGCAACCATATGCCTGGGGAAGGAGTGTCCTAGGCTTGATTCCCGTCGGTGACGTGAGGAGCTGAAGGATCTTCCTCAGCCATAGCCAAGTTACCCAGTCTTGGGGTGGACAGCAGGGTTTTTTCCCCAGTTTATTCTGTAATTTTCATCCCGCAAAGCAGGCAAACTGGCCTTGAGAACTCAACACTACAGGCCATAGGATACACCGGGGCATAAGGCTGACCACCTTATCCTGTAAACGGAGTGAGGTCCGATGATCAATGGACCCTCGACACCGCAAGGTAAAAGAGGGTATAAGGAAGATGACAATTAGCAAACCTGGCAGATATATTTACTGTATTAAATAATCTTAATTTGACTTTACAAGGTAAGGAAATTTCTACATTTCAGTACAAGATAAAGTGAACACCACATTGGCAAAGATGAAGTTATGGTAAAAGAGGGTGCGTAATGGAGAATTTCATACATTTCCATCTCTTCATGAATCACTCGCAAGTTCAAATGAACAAATTGGTGATGATGATGTGAAAATTATCATGCAGCATTTACAAAGCTTACAAATGAATCTAGAAAAGTATTTTCCTGAATTGGACATTAATATTGAGTGGATAAGATACCCTTTCAATATCAACAAATCTATGCTAAAGGGTTTGTTGCCAATAGAAGAAAAACTTTTAGAACGAGCTTATGATGATTTTCTAAAAAAATAAATACAACCAGAATACGTTATCGTCATTTTAGCTACAAATACAGAATGAATTTCCTGAATTAACAGATAAAGCTCTAAGGCTCATTTTACCATTTCCAACTTCATATCTGTGCGAAGTTGGATTTTCGGCCCGTGTAGATATTAACATGAAGAGGAATTGCATTATAGATGTCGAACCGCATCTACGATTGAAATGAACAACTATAGAGCCAAATTTTGCTCAAATTTTATCCCACCAAAAGCAATTTCACTCCTCTCATTGTTGATAAATTATTTAAATTAAGTAAAAATTTATAATATCTATAAATTTTGTTCTATAAAAATAAATCATATTTTGTTGTTTACATGTACATCTAAATTCAAATAAAATAGACATTTACAATGAAATATACTTTATTTTTAATTATCTTTATTTTTTTTTTAATTTATTTATTATTTTGAGAAAGGGATCCTTGGTAATAATGAAAATTTAAAAAGTAGGTACATAGATATCTAAAGTTTGAGAAACACTGCTCTAGGGTAAGTACAGGGTAAGTAAATTAAAACTATTACTTATAATGTAGTAGTAGCCATAATTTCACCAAAATAACAACACAATTTTTGATTTCAAGATACATGAGATGACAGTAAAGTGTACAAAATTTCATATGAGAATTAATGTCTGATATGATGCAAAGTTGGGTAGAGCAATTGTGAGTGCACAGGATGTCAAAATTTTACAGGATGATTTGGATAGTTTGGAGGACTGGGCTAAGGAAAATGGATGTCAATTTAATGTGGCAAAGTGTAAGGTTATGCATTTTGGGGTGAAAAGAATAGCAGCAGTATATCACATTGGTGGAACCGTACTCCAGGAGATTGATGAGGCCAGGGATTTGGGAGTGTTGGTGGATAGGGAATTGAAGTTTAAGCGGCACATTGCAAAAGTGGCTAAATCAGCTCATCAAATCACTTGGCTTCTGAAAAATACTTTAACAAGCAAAGACAAACAAGTTATTGTTCCTCTGTATCGAGCCTTGATAAGACCCCATCTAGACTACTGTGCCCAGATATGGGCACCAGGGTTTCTTCTTGATGGGGAAGAGGTGGAGAGGATCCAGAGACGAGTGACCAAGATGATAGCAGGTCTGTGGAATGAACCTAATGAGAACAGGTTGAAGATTTCTGGGTTGCAAAAATTGGTTGATAGGCGGAAAAGGGGTGATATGATTGAGACATTCAAATTACTGAAGGGTTTCTATAAGATTAATCCAGAAGATATTTTTGAGAATAGGACTGATGGTGGGAGGACTAGGGGCCATACATGGAAGATGGGCAAGAATGTGGTTAGCAGGGGTGTTAGAGCTAGGTTTTTTACTTGGAGAGTGGTGAATGAGTGGAATAGGCTGCCAGAATCTGTTATGGGTGCTATGACCGTGAATGAGTTCAAGGCGAGGTATGATAGATACTGTGTGAATGTCGAATAGTTGTTCTTGACATGATGTTAGGGTCTCCCTCGATGAGTCTGTAGACTCCTTGGAGTTGCCCGGAATAATAATAATAATAGGTCTGTCACTGCTCACTGCATGCCCCACTTTCTCTTTATCTCTTCCTAATCAAATATAATGGACCATAACCCAAAGAAATGTGATTTAACTGCAAATCACAAAAATTCTCCAACAAAAAATAGTTTAAAAAAATCTCATTAAAAAAAACAAACTCCAATCAAACATATCATAAAAGAACAACAGAAATCCAATCAAACAACCCACCAACATTAATTCTTACCAAAAGAAAAAAAAAAGTTTTCACATCCACTTCACCAACATCAAGTGGCCTCACTATCATCAACATCAAATTCCTGACATGCTCCCTCAAGGGGTGTACAAAATATGATAGTAATACATGAAAAATTTACATCATTACTAACTTCCTACCTACAATTTTCCTCCAAATCAGTCTGTTACCTGTCAAGAACTCCAACATTAACAGAGCTGATGTTTCTATTATCTAAGGCACTTTTTACTGTGTGGGGTGCTTAAGGGTCAAAGCTGTATAACTGAGAGGAAACCTCCACATTGTCTTTAAAGGAATGCGGAGAACCGACTAGGGCTTCTGACCTAATGTCCAATCCTCACCTTCTCGTGGTGCACCCTGTTGGGTATCTACTTGGGTACTGAACGAACAAGGATGGGCTGGCAATTTGGGATTTAGAAGACCAAATTGTATTCTTATTGGTTAAACCAAAATAAAAAATGATGGTACAACATGACATAATTTCATGCCAGCTGGGGCGTTGCCCGGCTAAACAAGGCCCCCCGTTGTTTTCGCCAGGGAACCAGGGCGAACAGCGAAAAGTCAGCTACTGGAAGAAATCTGAAAACAAACCCCAACTCAACATCGCCAGAGTTAAAGATCGGTACTATCAATGTAAGAAGCATGAATGGCAAAGAAATGGAGCTACTGAGGAATTAGATAAGTATCAGATCGACATAATAGGGGTGACTGAAACAAAAAAGACCAAAACTGATGAGATCTTTCTGAGCAATAAATACAAAATGTTATATTCAGGCAATGACAATCAAGGAAAAGAAGGAGTAGCCATAGTATTCAACACAAAATATGAGGCTAATCTTATTGAATGGCAGTCAGTCTCAAGTAGAGTAATGTGGGCAAATATGAGAATGGGGAACTGGACAATAAGACATTTGTGCCTATGGTCCCACAGAAGGTTCTACTAAGGTAGAAGTGGAGGAATTTTTTGAGGCTTTAGAAAACGCAACTGAGACAATGAAAAAGAAAAAGTTGGTCCTTGTTGGGGATCTAAATAGCAGAGTAGAAAATGACTGTGAGACATACAAAAATATTTTGGGAAAATTTGGAGAAAAGAGCAAAGCTAATAATAATGGCAAATATCTGTTAGTTTTCTGCTGAGGACATGGACTGATTATTACTAACACCATGTTCCAACATAAAAATGTGCACAAATTCACATGGAGAGAAGAGGCTAGGAATAAGAAAAGTCTCATTGACTATGTTATTGTTGATAGTGATGTTTTCTCCCTGGTGCAGGCACCAGAGTGTACAGAGGATTTGAAATTGGAAGTGATCACTATTTAATCTTGAGCAGGATAAAATTGAATTTCATATTGAAAAGAATAACATGTAAAAAAGTTTTAAAGTGAATAAAAGTTGAGCAGCTCTCAGATGTGAACTGCAGACTAAAATACACAAAGATTATTGAAGAAAAAATGAAAGAGTTTGAGAACAGGAATCAAACCTTAGAGATTCAGTGGCAAACTCTGAAGAAAACATTGATTGATTCTGCCAGAGAGGTATGTGGTGAGGTTGTCTGCAAGGATAAAAAAAATCAGAACTCCCTGGTGGACACAAGAAGTTAAAGAGGCAGTGAAGGAAAAAAAGAAAGCATATCAAAAGTTCCTGTCAAATAAGCCAGCTTGTGCTCTTAGAGAATATAGAGACAAATGCAAGAATGCTAAACACTGTGTAAAACTAGCTAAACAAAAGTCATGGGAGGACTTTGGCAAGAATATAGAAAATAAATATCAAGAAGGTGGCAAAATATTCTGGAGGTTGTTGAAGAAACTTAGGAATGGAGGAAAGAGTGCTGTAAAAGGAGTTAGAGATGATAAAGGTGACATGAAAACTGGAGAAAAAGATATCCTTGAAGTATGGAGTAATTACTTTGAAAAACTGCTAAATGAAACAAGCAGTGATGACAGCACAGTGATAAAAAACACTGACCAGGCATGCAGTCAGGAATACATATCCATACTTGAAGTAGAAAAAGCCATCGAAGGCTTGAAATGTGGAAAGGCAGCTGGAGTAGATGATATTCGACCAGAAATGCTGAAGTATGGTGGTATAAGAGTCTTATAGTGGCTGCAATGCATAGTTCAGAAAGCCTGGACAGAGGGACGAATTCCCGATGATTGCAGTAGAGCTCTCATAGTACCCATATATAAAAAGGGAAATAAAACTGAATGTGAGAATTACAGAGGTATTTCTCTACTGAGTGTTCCTGGCAAGATCTATGCAAGTATACTTGAGAAATGGTTGAGAAGAATTGTGGAAGAAAAGCTTGGTGAAGAACAAGCTGGATTCAGGCCTAACAGAGGCTGTCAGAATCAGATTTTCACTTTACGACAAAGAGTCGAGAAAGCATGGGAATATAACAAAGATCTGTATTTAAGTTTTGTCGATTTGGAAAAGGCATATGATAAGGTGCCAAGACAGCAGCTATTCAATACGCTACAGTTATATGGTGTCAATGGGGCATTATATCAAGCAATACTTAGTCTTTATTTGAGTTGTAAGTTAGCAGTTAGAATTGAAGGAAGTACAGGAAGATGGTTTAATGTTAAATCTGGTGTCAGACAAGGATGTACATTATCCCCTCTGTTATTCATTATCTATATGGATCACATTATGAAGGAAAGTGGTATTAAACATGATATCAAAATTGGAGATGTTAATGTCAGCTCTTTGCTTTATGCGGACGATGTTATACTTCTAAATAAATCCGCTACAATTCTGCAAGATTCCCTCACTAAATTGAATAACTGTTGTAATAGATATGGTATGAAGGTCAGCAATAAAAAGACAAAGACAATGAAAATAGGCAGAATCGTTGAAAATGTCAACTGCGTTGTGAACGGAAAATCTGTGGAACAAGTAAAACATTTCAGCTACTTAGGCACGATTTTTAGTGAAGATGGTAAATTAAATATGGAAATAGACAACAGAATCAACAAAGGTATGGTAGGAAGTCAATTGAATAAATTCATATGGAATAAGAGAGAAATTAGTCGGAACACTAAATTAGCTGTACAAGACATTCAAACTAGTTTTAACTTATGGATCTGAGAGCTGGGTCAGAAATAAAACACTTGACCAAGGACTAGAGACTGCAGTTATGAGAGTCCTGAGAAAGATTAGAGGCGTGACAGATGTCATCAATGGCAATATCATATTAAAAACAAGGATATTAGGAAAGAACTTGACATTGTCAGCATCCAGGAATGCATTAGCAGAGCTAATCTCAAGTGGTATGGTCACTTAAAAAGAATGGCAGAGGAAAGATTAACCAAACAAGTGTTCTCTGCCAGGTTGACAGGAAAAAAACCCAGAGGAAGACCAAGATATAGGTGGATTGATACGGTAAAAAGTGCCTTAGAAGATAGATATATAAATATAAGATCTGACAATGTTGTAGCTTTGACAGGTAACAGATTGATTTGGCAGAAAGTTGTAGGTAGGAAGTTATTAATGGTGTAAATTTTTTATGTAGTACTATCATATCCTGTACACCCCTTGAGGGTAAATGTCGGGTATTTGATGATGATGATGATGGATATAAGTAGCTGTTAAATCGCATTTCTTCAGAATTCTTGAAATTGGTTCTGAAATCCTGGAAATATATGGAATTGGAACTCGACGTATTGATTCTTTGCTGTTCTGGATTGGATTGTAGGAATCGAACAGATGTTGTGCACTTTTTTCAGAGAAGCCATTTAATTTCATTTGATGTTTGATAGTTGAAAGTTCTTTCTGTAATTCATGAGGAGTTGAACAATTAGTTCTAGCTCGTTGGATTAAACATTTAATGATTCCTGTTTTTTGATAAGCATGATGAGCAAATAATTGTTTGAGAATATAACATCCAGTGAAAGAGGGTTTTCTGTAAACTATTGTTGATAGAACACCTGAAGGTGAATGTGAGGAGGATGTCTAAAAAGGATAACTTGTTGTCTGTTTCAATCTCCGTGGTAAACTTAATACGAGGATGTAAGGAATTGATTCTGGCTAAAAAAGGAAGGTAAGGAATCTGTTATGAGGCCACACTGAGAAGATGTCGTCTATATATCTCACCCAAATGGATGGTTGAGGGAATATAGATGAAAACAGGACGTCTTATAGATGTTCCAAATAAAAGTTGGGTAGAGCAGGTGAAAGTTGACTTCCCATGGCCGTTCCTTCTACTTGGTTGTAGAATTTGTTTTGACAGAAGAAATATCAAGAGTGCATCACGAAATCAAATAATTTTATAATATCTGTGGGAAGATGTCAATAATCTGCTCATCATCCTTATCAAAAAACAGGAATCATAAAATGTTTTATCCGATGAGCTAGAACTAATTGTTCAACTACTCATGAATTACAGAAAGAACTTTCAACTATCAAACATCACATGAAATTAAATGGCTTCTCCGAAAAAAGTACACAACATCTGTTCAATTCTTACAATCCAATCCAGAACAACAAAGAATCAATACGTTGAGTTCCAATTCCATATATTTCCGGGATTTCAGAACCAATTTCAAAAATTCTGAAGAAATATGATTTAACAGCCACTGATATCCCTATTAACAAAATATCCACCTATTTCACCTCTTCTAAAGATAAACGCTCAACTATGTCTCTGCCTGGTGTATATCAAGTTCCTTGTAACTACTATCTATCCTACTTTGAACAATCAGGATGCTCTATAGAAAAAAGAATTCAAGAACATCAATCATACATTCTGCACAACAAATCCAATAGGTCTGGATTGGCTCAGCATGGGATAGAGACAAGCCACAGCATCCTCTGGTCTAAGACTCGTCTTCTACGCAGATGTCGCTATAAATTCGAACACCTATTCAGAGTGCTGAGGCCATATTTCAACACCATAACCTGAATCAAAATCACCGTATATCCTTATCAAAAATATGGGAAAGTTTACTCTGGATAACACATTATTTTATTTATTTTTTTTTTTTTTTAAATTGAGACTTTTAATTCCTATGTTAGTCTAATGTTATTTATAAATTAAGATTATTATATGAAATTGTGAATTAATACCTATAATTTAGTCAGCACTCTGATGAAATTTTTTCCTTTCTTTAATGCATAGCAAAGTAACATCACCCAGCTCTTTCTACTTTTGAATGATCAATTGTTGGTATTCCACCTTGTTAAAAACTATTCCTATGTAGCCACTGAAGATAGTCTGTTAGTTTCAGACTGAAATATTTGGCAAATATTAAAATATTCTTGTGTTAACGTGTCATAATTCCTAATTATAATGTCACAAGTGTTTCTCAAGAGTAAAAAAAAATATTAGTGAAACGCATTGACCAAATTCAAATTATTAACATTGGATAAGTTGAACTACCATGTATTATTAAGCCTTATTATGCAAACAAACATTTACAACTTGTAATTCATTTTACCTGTGAGGTAGCTTTGCCTAACAGCAGCCTACAGGTCTAGATGGCATTTGCACCTGCTATGTGCTGCAAATACGAAGTTCATATTTCACTGAGCAATACTAATTCATAAATGATTCAAATTTGGATCTCAGTAAATAATTTGATTTTCCAAGCTTTAGAACTTAGAAAAGTACAAGATTAAAAAACAGTGTTCTGAAATTAATTTTTTTTTGGTTTGATTAATTATCAATTAATCAAACCAAAATTCTGCATAACACATATTAGCCATAATGACTAAGGTTGTCCTTATAAAAAGTATTTTTGTATGTTATAAATGATAATGGTAATAAATAATACTTTTAGCAATCTCTCTCTCTCTCACACACACACACACACACACACGTGAACATGTGCACACACCTTTCAAAAATGTTGGGCCTTGCATCTCTTGAAAGTGGTCTAACATTCTGATAAAATGATGTTTGTAAAATCTATATATATATATATAAAAATATTTATCATTTTTATAAAAATAACCAAGGAAAATACCTCTAAACATAACTTACTCTGGTTGGAATACTTAGTGCAGTATTCTGAGATCCGTTTCCACACTGGCCCATTTTGTTGTCTCCACAGCTATATACAATGCCTCGATCTACAAGTGGTTATGTAAAGCAGACCTATGTCAGTGCTTAGCAAAGTATACATCAAACATTCACAGGGAAAAAAAAAAAAAAAAAAAAAGGGGGGGGATATAACAAATCTCAAGTAAAAATCATGCTAATATAACCTCTGTATATCTACTGATAATAATACTTTGGATATTTATCTTCACAAGAAATCTACAAGAATCCAAAACAGCATTACTCGAGTGACTTTAATCACACATCTCTAATCTTAAATGATGATGCAACCTCCCATTTAAAAAGCAGAATCCACATACAAAAATATGAAGGATAAAAATAAATCAGCAGTAATATATTCCTGTGGCTGTCCACAATGAGATTTTCATATTAAAAAAAAAAAATGCACTTAAAAATTCAGCTTTGAAATAATGTTGGATTCAATATCCACTTAATTTGAATAATTGTGCATTGCCGAAGTGAAGCCTTTTGGCTCTCTTATTTCAGTAATAAAAACGTATAATCTAAAACGGATGCAGATAAAACTAATTTCCATACTCATGCTACTTTTTTGTATGTGAATCCCACCAACAAAAGATTGTATCATGGGGTAAGCTAAGGATTTTATTTATTTATTTTTATTTTTTATTTATTTTTTATTTATTTATTATTATTTTTTTTTGCTGGCCTGGTGTGATTAGCATATCCACCCTCCAACCAACAAGATGTGGGTTCGAATCCTGCTGCAGGCATGGATTCAAACTTACTGGAGGCCTGAAGTGGCTTGAAACATTCACGTTTGGTCTCTGGAACAGGGTTTCTAGGCCAAGTAAAAAATGAATTAAAAAAAAAAACACAAAAAAATTAAAAAACACTTAAAGAGAAATAAATGAATAACATTCTTATTTCAGCTTTGTTGCAATACGGATTCAAACAACTCAACAACATGAATGTTCTTTTCTAAGAATAATGAATATCTAACAGTAAAAGAAGGAAACAGTTTTAAAATAAAATAATTTCTTTATAAAGATATTATATTAAACTCATATAATTAAAGAATGTTTGATGTTGAGTTGTCCAAATGTCACATGAGGACCGGTGAATAACGTATTACTAGTTTGCATAAAATAATAAGTAAATTCACCAATTGCAATAAAAAAAAAAACAGATGATTTCTGTTTGTTTGTTTTTTTACAATAACTAAAATATGCAACATAACTACAAGTAATTCTCAAAAAATTCCTACTTATACTATTCCAAAAAAAAAAAAAAAAAAAAAAAAAAAAGTAACTGCTTGTTAAATTCCAGTCCTGTCTTTTCACAGTACCATTATTAAAATTAACAGTATTAGTAGGCAGATTTCTTGCTTATGTTATGCAAATACGTACAAATTTTAATACTGCTGGAAATATTTATTTCAATAGATCTGGCATGAAAACATTTCAAAAATTTTCCAGGTTCAGCATCCTCTGACCCAAGTAATCTCCAACACAAAGGATTATCGTCTATAATTGCATTATGTTAACTATACTTTTTTTTTCTTTCAAACATGCATTATTATTGGGTGCCATATGCCAAACAGTGCCACCAATTATGGCCCTTTTTTGAATTTTTTTTTTTATTTCACCATTTTTTATCTCGCCATTTTCGAAAAACTAAATTTTTCGAAAATGGTGAGATACCGTGAATATTCGAGAGAGAGAGATTGACAATATCTATGTGGAGAGGATTAATAAGGGAGATAAGAGAGTTCAGGTGCATAAGAAGTGTAGCATACTTATAGATTATGAGATATAGAATGTGAACAGTAGCAGGTTCTGCACCACCTGACCCAAGTAATCTCACAAAGGATTATCCTCTATAATTGCATTATGTAACTACAGAAAGTGCAGCACCACTGATATCATCCATCATTCCTCTGATGGATGATATCTGTTAAGATTCTGTATTCATTAAATTTCTTTGTTCCTTGTATGCAGCTTTCAGAGTATGAGTAAAATGTAGGATGCCACAAAAGACAAATGCAAGTAGCATAGATTTTTCAAAAATTGTGACATGCTGTGAATACAGTATATATATGCTTGGAGACATGAAGATATCAATGCAGAGAGGATTAATGAGACATAGAGATAAGAGAGTTTTAGGTGCATAAGAAGTATAAGCATATTATGGATTATGAGATACCGAACATGAGCAGTAGCAGGTAAAAAATCGTGAATGCAGCTCCAGGGTTCTGCACCCCCCCCCCAACCCAAATAATCTCAAGCACAAAATATTATTCTCTACAATTGCATTATGTAACCACAGAAAGTGCAGCGCCACTGATATTATCCATCATTCCTTTGATAGAAAATATCCATGTTCAATGAGGAAGAAAGAACATAAGCAAGAAATCTGCACACTAATACTGTTAATTTTAACAGTAGTGCTGTGAAAAGACAGGACTCGAATTTAACAATTTGGCAGTCACTTTTTTTTTTTCCAGAATAGCATAGATAGGAATTTTTTTTTAGAACTACTTGTAGTGATGTTGCAATACTGATATCTATCAAAGGATTGATAATATCAGTATTCAATCGGGAGTAAGCAGAGTTGACGATACAGCTGAGCATTTGAACAGTAATGGTAAGACAGCAAGCAAAAGTGGCAGTGAGTTAATGATGACGATTGGTAAGAGGGGATACGCAAGGTGGTGAAAATATGATCTGTGTAAATAGCAAGGAGAAAATAATTGAAGAGAAGAAAAGATGTGGAATGAACTGAGAAAATTATGGATATGCATGGGAATGTGAAGAAGAACAGGGTGAAACAAGATTTGAAAGAAATATTGAATGATTTAAGAGTGGCAATGTACAAGGATTTTGATGATAAAAGATATGATGAGTGAAAAAGTTCACAATGTCTGTTTTCAGGGAGGTAGAATGAGCAGGGTGGTTGAAACACTGGATAAGAGGAGTATACAAGCAAAACAGTTGGTAGAAGTGGCTGGCAGAAATTATTTGACTGGTAACAAGAAGAATGTAAGGAGGGATGCCACAAGTCTGTTAAGGAAAGTGAAAGATAACAGTGTGGTAGTTAAGGTAGTCAGTGTGTTGCCCAAGTATGATAATGATGAGTTGAGAAGGCAAGCGAAGATTATGAATGGTATGCTAGCAGAATCTGAGGATAGAGCTGTATAAAAGCGATGGGCTAGATTTCAATGGATTTGATGTAAGTCAGTTGGAGAAACTGCTGCTGCAAGAGAAAATGACTGAAGTGAAGGTAAGACCTGAGGAAGCAAAAGGTATTGTGGAAGAGCAGGAGAGTAAGGTAGGCAAATTTGTGAATGGAGAGGTGGGTGACACGAGTGAACACAAGGTGGACAGGGAGACACTGCGTGAGAAGTGTAGATGATGATTTCAGGAGTAGATGTGTGGGTGTGCAAGAAAGGATTAAGATGGTCAAGGTTGTGGGGGGATGACATTTAGGTCTCAGGGAGGGGGGGGGGGGTAATATCAATGATGATAGACAGGAATGGATGGGGGAGTGTGGAGGAGTCATATCCGAGAAATACGGTCAGTGGGATTTGTTATAGAAACAGAAATGAGCTAGTGTGTATGTTGACAAATGCTAGAAGTATTTGAAACAAGGTGAATGAATTTGCAACATTGATAGAGTTCACTGGTCCAAACATTGTTGGAATAAAGGAGGTCATAGTTAAATGAGGATGACATTCTGACAGGGAAAGAGAGAGAGAGGGATATGTGATCCTTGGTGAAAACAGACTACATATGTAAGGCAAAAGGGGAGGAGTGCTACTGATGATGGCAGAGGAGTTGTGTCCATCTAGGGTGCCGATCTTCAAAGCCAATGATAGTGAGTTTTGAAGCCACATAGACTGAAGTCGAGATGGATAGGATGAAATGTTCAGTAGGGTGTTGCTATGATCTGGTAATGTGGAAGGCAGTAAAAAGGAAATAATTAGGCAAATTGGTCTGACTAAGAAGAAAAAGGTGATGATTACGAGCAATTTCAATTATGGTAATATAGAATGGAATGAAGACACAGAATCAGGAACCAAAGAGAATGAATTTCTTGAGTTTTTAAGGGACAACAACCTTTAGCAGTATGTAACAGAAGCCACACATGAATCAAGGGTCATGGATTTGATTATCTAACCAGAAGATACTGTTGTAACTGAAGTGTCACATCTTCCTCCAGTTGGTGAAAGTGACCATGAAGTGATCACTTGGGTAGTAGCCAGCCATATGAGGAATTTTGTGAGGAAGGGTTATATGTGGAACCAAGGCTGGTGATTATGACAAACTCAGGAGGCATCTTGCTATGACATCATGGAATGAGGAATTGCATGGGAAGGAAATCAGCGTTTCTTGGTCTCTACTCAGAAAATATCTTGTAGAGGCAATGACTGAGTGTATTCAAAAAGTTCAGGAGATTAAATAACCTAAGTGTAAAATGGATGACTGGAGAGGTGAAGAATGTAATCTGGAAGAAACGGGCAGTGTGGAGGTGGCATCAAGATGAGTAGGGATAATCAGTTACATGAGGAGCACAAAGGGCAAGCAAGGAAGGTAACTCGATTGGTAATAGTAGCAAAAGTGCAGTATGAATAGCAGTTAGCAAATGACATAAAAAGAAATCTTAGGGAATTTTTTGATATGTGGCCAGTAGAAGGAAGAATAATTATGGGAGGATGATGTTGGTCAGTGATAATGGGAGAAGGAAAAAACACTGAGGAGGATATAGAAGAGGTGTTTAATGAGCAGTTCATTAAAGTATTCCATCCTTGTGATTGTAGCATAATGCAGAACTTTAGAGCAATGGGAATGTGGGAGGAACCAATGATGGTAAGTGATGAAGAAGTACATGAAGAACTGAGTAAACTTGATGTCAACGAGGCAATGGGACCCGATGATGTATCACAACATGTCTTGAGGGAATGTTCCAAGGAGTTAACAACTCTAATTTCATTTTTGGCATGAGTCTTAGGTGAGCCAAAGTTCCAAAGGAGTGGAAAGATGGCAAAATTGTTCCATTTCATAAAGGGGATGACAAGACTAAAGCTTCAAATTATAGGCTATTCAGCTGGTATGGAGTTGTGGTCAAGGTGTTGGAAAAGCTAGTGAGGATAAGGATTCAGAACTGGGTTCGTAGCAGAAGAATTTTCTTAAATGGACAGCATGGATTTGCTAAAGGAATATCATATTTTAGCAATCTGCTTACTTATTATAACAAAGTGACATATACAGTAGTATATTATATTTTGCGAAGGCTTTCAATAGACACCACATGACAAACTAGTAGTTAAATTGGAACAGATGGGGCTAGATAGTAGATTAGTGCATTGAATTGGAGACTGGCTGCTGATGGTATCAGCAGGTTGTGTATTGGTGGGGGGGGGGGTATCCTAGAAGAGGAAAGTCACTAGCAGTGTGCCCTAGGAGTCTGTTCAGGGACTTATTGTTGCTTAATTTGTATTAAATGACATTGAAAAGTATTTAAATGGTGATATACTGTTGTTTGGGGAGAGTTATGAGAAGCAGAGCAGATGTCATAGCTTTGCAAGAGGACCTAAATAGACTGTCTGCATGGGTGAGTGTGTATGAGAGGATGTCAGTTTAATATAGCAAAGTATAAGGTTTTTAAATTCTGGGAAGCAAAGATGGGATGAAGTACAGGATTGGCAGAGATATTTTAGAGGAGATGAAAGATATGGGGTGATGGTGGATAGGGACTTGAAATTTTGTGGACATTTGCTAAAATTATGAGGACAACACAGTGGATTATGGGAATGATACAGAGAACACTAATGTGTAGAAGTAACAAAGTTTTGATTCCATTGTACAGGTTTTGATCAGGCCACATATGGATTACTGTGCACAAATTTGGTCATTTGGTTTTCAAGGGGATGATTCAGAGATGATTGACTGAGTTGGTTTCTGGTCTCTGAAATATGAGGGCAGATTGAGAGAATGCAAATTACAGAGCCTAGTGGATAGAAGGAAGAGGGGAGACATGATCGAGACACAGAAATCGATAAGGATTAACTAACAGATTCACGTGGATGAGATTTTTCATAGAATATCTGAGACGGGAGGGGGGGATGGCAAGCCATCCCTGGAAGCTGTATAAGATGGGTGTGAGCAAGGGGGGGGGGGGGGGCAGAGAGTAGATTTTTTGCACGGAGAGTGGTGAATGATTGGAATGTATTGCCTGAGAGTGTAGCAACAGTGAATGCATTTAAGTCAAGGTATGATGAGCTGTGCATGTGAGAGTGAGACCTCCTGTGATAAGTCTCTTGACTCCATGGAGGTCAGTTGATGATGATGATAATAATAATAATATACCAGATTAGAACTGGTCTGCTCACACATTAATAATGTCAAGTTCTTTTCTAATCTTTATTTTTCATATGGTTATGCCACTGATGCTGTCTTCTCACTCTCCAAATTTTTCTTCTACCTCATGCCTATGCTCTCCAGACAATCTCTAATCTAAATTTCTTTCATACTATTGGCTTCATGTTTTTGCTAATTACTCTTGTTTTTTGTAAATCTGTTTAACTGACATCTAATCACCATATCATCCTTTACTTATTGTACTACCTATTTCCATTCATTTGGTATCTTCACTAAAAACTGTATATAAATAGCCGAAATAGTTCACTCATTCAATAAGTTTGCCAACGAAAATGCAACTGATATTTTCCAAGTTACAATAGTTTTTATGATGCAGAATTTTATATAACCTATCATCGGAATTTGTGTCAGCCTCATGAAGACTTGTAGCTGATTATTTCAGAAGAATTTCAGGAATCATTTAAAAGGTCAGTCACATCTACATAACTAGGAATAAACCATTACATAGCCTAGTATAAGGAATGGTAGGCAACCAACTTGGGACTCTGCAAACTGAAATATATTCTATATTAGCTGAAACTACAGAAAAACACATTGAATATTATTATTAGTTCGGTAACCTCCATGGAGTCAACATATTCATCGTAGGGGGGGAGGGGAGGGGCACACTCAATCAGCAACATCTCTATCATAATGAGTTTTGAAGTTATTTAGACTACCTGCATTCAAAATGCGCTCTGGCAAAGCATTGCACTCACTAACAACTCTTCATGTAGAAAATCTCCTCCTTGCACCGTTCTTCACCAGATCTTTATACAACTGTTATAGGGGTGGCCTCTTGTTCTACCCATCATAACATCCACTCTTTTTATAATTCCTTCTATATTAATCTGATAGCATCCTTATATACCTTATGATGATATAACACAGAATATCATCTCAATGGAGAACTTGGGGAAAAAAAAAAAAAAAGAGGGGGGACGACTGGTGTTTTTGTCAGGAAACAGAAGTAAAAGTGTGTGTAAACTACTGGAACAACATAACTGAAGAGAGGCAGTAAAAATCATCTATCATGTGTGTGTGTGTGTGTGTATATATATATATATATATATATATATTAGGGTTACCAAGTAATTTTATAAACTTGGTTATTTTACTCCTAATCCCAAGTAAGCAAACAGTTAAGTTTGCGCCTGAAACATAGTTCAAGTCTAAAGTTGGTGCAACACCAGGGCAACTCCTTGTAAAGGTGGGTAAAGCTCTGATCACTATTCTTAGTATTTTCCATAATGTAAAGCACATCTCACTAAGAGATGTATACCGCAATACATTATGGGTAGGGTCACTACCCAGACCGGTTTAAACCTTTTTTGAGGTCTCCTCAGTGAGTAGCTAGACCCTAAATACCAAGGTTTTGGTAAAACAGAGCCTTATCAACTTTACCTATGCAATTTGCTAAAAGGTGTTTTTATTTTGAATAATCTCTGGAGGAAATATAGATGTAAATAAGTTTTTTTTACCTTGGAAATAATGTATATTAGGGTTACCAAGTAATTTTATAAACTTGGGATTAGGAGTAAAATAACCAAGTTTATAAAATTACTTGGTAACCCTAATATACATTATTCCCAAGGTAAAAAAACTTATTTACATCTATATCTCCTTCAGAGATTATTCAAAATAAAAACACCTTTTAGCAAATTGCATAGGTAAAGTTGATAAGGCTCTGTATTACTAAAACCTTGGTATTTAGGGTCTAGCTACTCACTGAGGAGACCTCAAAAAAGGTTGAAACCAGTCTGGGAAGTGACCCCACCCATAATGCATTGCGGTATACATCTCTTAGTGGGATGTGCTTTACATTATGGAAAATACTAAGAATAGTGATCAGAGCTTTACCCACCTTTACAACGAGTTGCCCTGGTGTTGCACCATCTTTAGACTTGAACTACGTTTGAGGCGCAAACTTAACTGTTTGCTTACTTGGGATTAGGAGTAAAATAACCAAGTTTATAAAATTACTTGGTAACCCTAATATACATTATTCCCAAGGTAAAAAAACTTATTTACATATATATATACACACACACACTAGAGAAGGAAGACTGGCACAAATAGATTCAATGGAAAGGAGGTGGCACAAAGAAACAAAATAGAAAAAATAACGGTCAGGCACTCATAAAATGGTGTTCCTGTGATAAATAAAATTAAAGCAAGCAAATTATTCCAAATAATTCTAAATAAAATATGATTATTCAAGCAATTGCAACCAAGGAAATGGAGTAGTTATAATATTCAATATCAAACTCAAAAGAACTACTTTATAGAAGAGAAATGGGATTTCAAGTGGTGATGTGGACAAATCTGAAAATAGATATTTGTGTTTATGCTCCTATTGAAGATGATGACAGATGGTAAGAAGTAGAGGAATCTTTCAAGTTATCAGAAAGAATAGCTGAGATAAAGGAAAAACTAGTCTCTTGTTGGAAGCCTAAACAAGTGAGTAGAAAATTAGTTCCAAAAGGTTTTGGAAAATTTTTGTGAATGAGCATTAATAGTGATGGTACCTGCTACATTTTCGATTCAGGATTTCTAAACATGGAACAGTAATAGCAAACACCTGTTCCAACAGTAAAATGTGCATAAATTCACACAGACAGAATGCAGAGAAAAAAAAAGAAAAAAGAAAAGGCTTACTGATTATAGTTGACAGTGATGTTTTCAGATTTGTCCACAATAACAAAGATTAAACAGGGATTTGAAACAGGAAGCAACCCCCACATATTGCTGAATAAAGTTAAACATGAATTAGAGAAAAAGTAAAGGTTTGTTTCTTTTCAAACGTTTTGAAAGCTGTCTGAAGAAAAGAAAAGAAAAAAAAAAAATGAGAGAGAGAGAGAGAGACAGACAGAATACCATGGTGAATATAGAAAGGCGAGTCATTTCTAACTAGTAAGTCAGCATATGCACTCACTCTTACAGAATAAAGAAAAAAAAAGTGGAGGCTAAGCAAGCTTAGAAATATAGCCAGTGGATCACAATTAAAGCAATTAATCAGACAAAAAAAGAAAAAGTACATAAAACGGAATCAATAGCAGAACTATATTAAAAAAATGAGGATATTAGAAAACAACACATCAACATCATCATTAATTCTTCCTAATATTTACCGTCATGGATTACACAGTATTACTGTTATAGTACTAAATAATTAAGTTTACATGGATATAAAGTAAGATTATATGTCACCTTAGATTACTTATACACTCTTGCATGATAATGATCATCATTATAATAACAATACTTCATTTAAAAAATTATTTTGACATTGATGTCATTGTTCACCCCTTCTTTTTTCTCAGAACTCTCACATGTATGGTGGTTTCTCGCTTCTGATCAACTTTTATTTATAACCCAACTCTCAGATTTATAAGTTAAAAACTGGTTTGAAGAGTGTCTTGTAAACTATTAGTTTATTCTTTTGGCATATTTTTCTCTGATTTCGTCATCATCATAATGCTAATTACAGATATAGACTATATTTGTCTGTTCTGGTCTCATTATTCCATTTAATATCCTTTTTTGAGGTCTACCCAGCCTTCTCTTTCCAATAGTTTATATTTTATTTTTTGTTTAGGATATCAGGTGTTGGTCATTTGGTTTACATGTTCTATCCAGTTTTGTTTATAATTGTTTAATTTTTCTTCTAATGATTTTGTTTTTAGTTCTTTTAAAATATCTTTGTTCCTTTTTTGGTCTAATAATGTGTATTTTGCAGTTCTTCCCATGAATTTCATTTCACTGCCATATAATAAAGTGGGCACTGCTAAAGTATTGTATATTTTCAAGTGTGTTTCTTTTTGTACTATATTTGGATTGAGTATTCTATTTATCAGGCCTATAATCCATTAAAATTTTGAAGTTTTTAATTTTATGTCTTTTTCTCCTTCATATAATATTTCACATCCAAGATAACTGAAAGTATTTATCTGTTCTATTATTTTATTATTAAAATAATAGAACAGATAAGTTTATCCATGGATAGTTTTATCCATGGATATTTTTATTCCGAACTGTTCACTATGATGTTTAAATTATATATTGCTCTTTGTAAATTGTCTTCCTTATCTGATATTATTACCTGATCATCTGCAAATAATAGTGTATTTATTTTGTTATTCCAGGCAGTGCTGTAGCTAGAGCTTTTGCCATCTGGGGTGGTCCCTGAGTTTGTCGCTCCTCTCAATACACATCAAAAATACTACAAAAAGTCAAAACGACATATAGGAAAATAAATTAAAACACTATGTTTATTTTTGAAGTAAAATTTTAATTCCAACATTCTAAAATGTTATTTTTCTTGTTTTTCCATTAGCAAAATCGTCTATGACATTGTCGAAGTCTATTTCATCACTCAATTGCTCTTCTATAGATAGTATGACAAGATTTCTTAAACGCAAAGTGCTGCTCGGGACGGACCACCCCCTTCGCCCCTGATTCGGAAATTTCTATACCTGGATTGTTTAAGGTGTTTCACCGTATTAATATTTCATTAATGTAAATATTGAAAAGTGTTGAAGACAAAGGGTACCAGGGTATCCATGTCTTACTCCTTAGTTTATAGATTGTGTTTCAGGCATTTTTTCATTTACTTTTATATATTCAATATTGCATGTAGTAAAATATTAGGTATATTTATTCTTTGTAACATATCAAACAGTATATATCTTTTTACTTTGTCAAGTGCTTTTTCGTAATCTATAAACAAAAGATGAGTTTCTAAATTAAATTATCTTCTTTTTTCTATAAGTAGTTTTAAACAAAAAGTGCATCCATTGTAGAGCATCCTTTTCTAAATCCATTTTGACATTCTAATAATATTTTTTTGCTGTATATTTTAAATTTTTCATAAAGTATTTTACTATATATTTTGCAGCATGTATTCAATAAACTAATACTTCTGTAATTATAGGTTTTGTTTTATCACCATTTTTTAAATATAGGTATTACTATACTTCCATTCTACTGATATTTGTCCATTTGTATATATTTTATTTAAAAATTTTAATAACCCCTGATGAAATTTTTTTCCACCAAATTCATACAGTTCGGAGTTAATCCCATCTTCTCCTGTATGATTTTTTTTTAAAAAAAACTTAGGTTGTCCTTTAATTCTTTCATTGTTATCATTTAAAGTGTTCTGTAAGTTTTTGGTGTAATATATCTATATCTATATATATATATATATATATATATATATATATATATTTGATGTTAGTATTATCTGTCCAAAGAACTGTAAAGTAATCCAAGAATTCTTTTAAATTTATTTTGCAAATCATACTTGCAGTTTCTTTTAAATCTGCATTCATGTATTTTAGTATTTGATATTTGATATTATTCAACTCCAAGTTTAATCGCGGTGCCACTACCATGATCTCTCACCTCAAGACTGGCCACACAAGACCAATCAAGTTTAGCAATGGCATAAGTCTTCTCCACCTACAAAAAATGTAACATTGAGGAAGCATCACCAATGCATTTGCTAAACTGTATGAATATTTCCAAATGTGAACTCTATAACCACCCAGAAAAGGTGCTGTATAAAATACATGAACTTGACCTCTATGATCTGGTGGTATATGTCATATTCTAGATATGATAAAAATTTTTCCATTTTTTTTTTTTGTATCTCTTTCTGGTTTCTCTTTTGGCTATTGCTCGTCATTTTTTTATATTCAATTTCATCTTCTTGTTTTTTGCTATTTAAAGCAAAATGTTAATCTCTGATTTCATATAAATTTATTTAACTGGTTCCCAGCCATAATGCCATTTTTGCTTATTCTGTTATCTACTTACTTATTTAACTTGCCATCATCACTAAAAAGTATTCCTAAATAGTTGAAATATATTGCTTGTTCTACGGTTTTTCCACTAAGAATGACTATTAGTTGATGCATTTTCATGCACTTGCCTATTTACATACTTTTCCATTAATGCCATATAAATGAGAATTTTGAACAACTTTTCTCTTAGTATCTTTTTTCGCATGCCTTTTTCAGATCCACAAAACATATTTGTTAATTCCCATGAATTCTCAATTATTTCAGAAATTCTTCATCATCAATCAATTATTGATATGTATTCTCAATGGGTGTACAAAATACAGTCAACTTTTACTATATCAAACTTACATGGATGGCCACAGGAATAGTTTGTTATAATGGATCATTTGCTATAGTAAATTTCCTTTAGCCTGAAGCATATGGGACTATATTCAGAACTTTAAAGTAGTTTAATATAATAAGCAAGTTTGTTATAATGAGTGTTGATTGTACTACAAGGAGTCACTTAAGGGTTGCAAAAATCTTTGTATTTCTTACTTAATGCAAAAACCAAACAAACAGAACTTCTCACTCAAAGTTCAATTTCACTTTATTATCTTTATTAGGTATCCATCTGCATACTGAAAGAATAAGAATAGGCTAGCCAATACAGAATACCAAAGTACATTCTGTATTTTAAACCACAAACAGTTATTTGTCGTAAAGTAAAAATCTAGTCTTGATTAAAGTTTTTCAGATCCGAGTACTGGGAATCAGATTCACCGTGTCTTTTAATTTTACTTGGATTCAATGCTTGATCTAAAACTTGATGAGTCTGAATCAAAATTTTGCGTATGCTAATAAAAAAATTTCATATGGTTTTATTACTTGTGCCTCTAGTTTACGGTTATTATTTATCTTATCTATAATTTTTATTTTTGTAGTCTACAGATTGCATATATATATATATATATATATATATATATATATATATATATATATATATATATAGTGACTATTAGTCACTATATAATGAAGTTGATATATATATCAACTTCATCTAAAAATGGAATTTAAATAAAAATGGATTTACATATCCATTTTATTTTCAGCCAGATTCAAAACTTCCCTAAGAGCTTATGAAAATATAAACTTGAACATGGTGGTTGCCTTGGTTTGCACTGCTTAAAAGACATGAACTCAGTTAACGAGCTCAAAAATTCACCTTTATTAGTGTGTTTAAGTTTTACTGGCCTGGCAGCTGTTTCAAATGGTTCTCATCAGAGACCAGGCAGAAAACTTTAAGAGGACAAAAACCCTCTGTTTAACCATAGCCATCATCTCATCTCAGAAAGTTATATTTTTCATAAGTGAACTCTCACTAGGTGTGTAGATAAATTACTAAAATAAATAGCCTAAAAAAAAAAAAAGCTTCATTCTAGCAAAAGTAAGTTATTTATTAAAGGATATTATTATATTTACTGAAGATGGTAATATTCTTACTGAGTCTAATATAAGGATCATCGTCTCAAGAAGGTGCTTTATGCTGAAGAAATTTATCATTTTTATTTATTATTATTATTAAAGTAGTTAGAGAAGGTTTCTTCTTGGCAACAAAATTAAAATAACCAAAAATGTTGTAATTTTTTTTTTTTCCAGATCCACATAAAAGTGATAATTTTCTTGATTTTGTAGACCACCTTTTGTTACACGTCAAGTATTTTATAATTAAAATTGCGTAAACTTAATTTTCTCTTTATAATTGTTTCTTTGGATAATGTAATTGAGAAAATGCAATTAATTACTGTATAGAATAATAAATTATGCACTGTTTATATAACTTTATGTATAATGTGACTTTTGAAACAAATGAATTTAAAGACTTGTTAAAAACGAATATCATAATTTTATATCACCATTATAATTTTAAATATTATATTCTAAGTCTGTTTTATAAGTAGTGAGAATATAAAAAACTTACTTTTTTAGTCAAAGTGTGTCAATTCCCATTTTCAATTAAAGTGCCATGATGATAAGAAGTAATGGCAGCTCCAGTTTCATGTTCTAAAATGGAAATCGGAAGTATCACGCATGCTAAAGCATGCACAAGAAAGAAGAACATGGTAACTATGATACAGTTGCTAGAGAAAAATGAATAAAATTTTTGGATGCTGATGGCAGATACTTCTGTTTGAAGTTTGAAATCTTTCATATAGAAACAAGAAAAAAAAAACGTTAAAAAGTTGTGAACTGTTATGATATGATGAAACTAGGATAACAGCTCTTAGAGAAATTTTGGAACTTGATGACAAATATTTGATATAATCTTTCAGATGAAAAGAGAATGTTTAAAAGTGCAACTATACAGTTGTTAGGGAGAATATATATAGCACAACTGAGGTTTAATAGTGTTGTGTGTTTTACTAAGAAGTCTTTCAAAGAAAAATAAAAGGAACATTGAAGGAGATATCAATAGAAAGAAAGTGAAGATGACTGTTTATGTGACTTTTAGAGAAAAATGGCAACAACTAAAATTGTAAGATTATCTGTGACTTTAAAAGGAATGTAGGAGTGTTCAAATTTTTGTAAGAGAAGACTGATCAGCTATGAAAACTTAGAATTTTCATTGATAGCATTCAGCAAATTCATTAAAAAGGGTTAGAATAATTGCTCTCTCCTTTACTTCTTAGAAATATAAAGATTTTTCGCTCGAAGAGACAGACAAACAGAGAGAGAGAGAGAGCATTGTTTCCTTACAATTTTATTAAAATGGCTGATGCAGAACTAAATATATATTTCAGAGAGAAAGAGACAGAATACTTTAAGCAGCTAACATAATTTGGACTTGGCTGGGTTTTATTTATTTTTATTTATTTTTTTTTAAGTTTTAGAATGATATACTGTTTTGAATGATCATTTAGAATGATATATATTTTTCTTTTAATTAATGCACCTGTTTTGGATTATTAAACTATTTTCTGTTTGGTATTTAGAAGTGTAAGAACTCAATTTTATTAATTATTAAAAAGATATGACTGTTTTAAAATAATAAAAAGGAGAGAATTATCATTACAAATATGTACATCTAAAATCAAACTTGTGTGCTTAGTTTTCACTTTAGAAATTTAATACCACTCGCAGTTGATAGGACAACCATTACAGATAAGAGAGACATACATATATGTATTGTAAAAACAGTCTAAACAATCGTTTAGACTCTTTTAGACTGTTTAGATGGGCTATCTATCCCTTCGACTATCAGCCAGAGTGGTGTGTTTTGTTTGTGTATTTTCGGTAGCCCGTAAATTCTCGGGGAACGAGCGTAGTTCGTTCCCTGAAAACAGAGAAACTACTTAAATCAATTACTAGGAGAAGGACACCAGGTGGCGCCAGTAAATAAGCTACTATAAGATGATGCTCCCTAATTTACCGTTATTGCGAGTTTTTCCATTGAAATTAACCATCAAAAGGAAACCTAACAGCGGGTGCCGAGCAGCGGAATACTTCAGTACAACCTGTAAGTACTTTTAGTGTATTAAAACAGCTATCCTTCCAATTCAAAATCAGCCACATGTAAGCGCTCTTGATGCCTACCATACGTAGCAAAGATGGCGGCAATAAAAGCCAATGGTGAACGAGCACCATGTGTTTTGCCAGCACAGTGTCATCCACCACTACCGACAATCCTATTACGTGCCGCAACTGCAAAACCGGTGTCACAGACAAAAAAAAAGAGCATATTCTGCGAGTTCTGTTGCCACTGGCTGTACACTTCCTGCGCAAAAATTGACGAAGCTGCACATAAGCTACTTATCGAACTTAACCAGCCATTCTTCTGTTCGCTGTGCCTTCCTTCAATAAAACAACTTCTGAACATAGGCAAACGTGTCGAAAATCTCAAACAGCACATCAATGCTTTAAATGAAACTTTTACTGACAAAATATGTGCAGCCGAATCTAAGCTAAATCAAATCAAAAACCAGCGCAACGCAAGCTCCACTCCGCCAGTGAAAGAACTTCGCGATCTAATCGCATCAACGGTAAACGACTTGATGGAGGCTGAACACAAAAAACTTAACGCCATCATTCTGAATTTCCCAGCGGAAAACAGAAAATCACTACAAGAGGACATCAAGAAACTAGCCAAAGAATGCAACATCGATCCTGAGAATATCGTCAGGTGCCATCGCTTCGGGCCTATAAATAAAAGGAAGAAGGGTACGAACTTTCCGTGCCTAGTAAAAGTGACTTGCAACACGCCGACAAGCACATTAAAAATAATAACAGTGATCAACAACAAGTTCAAAGACTCCTGCTGCCAATCGCACATACGTGCCAACCAGACTTACCATTTGCACAAAGAGAACGAAGACGCCAGCTTCGAAGACAACTCAAAGAAAAATGTCAAAATGGTGACAACAGTTGAACCATCAACTACAGACAAGATAAACTGATGAAAAAACCAAGTGATGCCACTAGCAGCCACCATGGAGACCAGCAGGCAGGCACCGCATAGGAAATGTGTAAGACCAATGCGGCCAAACAAACATCCCACAAAACCCTACACATCCACTTCACCAACATCCGTGGTCGAAACTCCAACCTGAATAGTGTCCACTACCACCTAAAGTCTACCAAACCACACCTACTCTCCATGGCAGAAACCCAAATCTCACCACCCCACCAGCACCACTTATCTCAACCTCCCAAACTACTCACTCTTCAACAACTTTCGCCCCAAGGGTGGTATGTATGAGGGGATGTGCCTGCGCATACATCTGCTCAGACATACCTTGCCAGAGAGCACCTAACCTAGAATCACCACTTGGACCTTCTTTGGTTGAAAATATCCCTTCCACACTCAGTTCAATTCATCTGCTGCCTCTATCACTCCCCAATGCAACCAACCACCCTGAGCTATTCAATTTCCTCTCACTAAAAGTAGACTTTCTCCAATCCTACTTTCCCAATAGCGAAATCATCCTCCTAGAAGATTTTAACATCCACTACGCTAGCTGGCTGGCTTTCCTCCTCCAGTTGACAGATCTTGCAGGCAGAGATGCAGAAACATTTGCCATTACCAATGACCTTACACAACTTGTCCAGATGCCAACCAGATCTCATCCTCATCAATGACGCCCTCCAAATATACAGTGAAAGTAGTGAGCCCCCCCCCCCCCCCCCCCCGGGCAATTCTGACCACAACCTAATGCCCCCCCTCCCATGCAACAACGTTTACACAGATACTCCCATACAAGAGTAGTTTGGCACTATAACAGTGCCAAGTGGGACAGCCTCTGCAACTTCTATGCCGCATTCCCGTGGTTGGACTATTGCTTCTGGCCTTCCAACCCAAACATATGCACCGAACTTATTACCAAAGTAATCCTCACAGGCATGAATACATACATTCCACACAACACTCTGAACTGCCATTCCCTAACGAAACCCTGGTTCTCCAAAAGATGTGCCAAGACTGTAGAGATGAAACACCAGACATACCATAACTGGATGAAATCAAGAGCCTCATCCTCCTTCAAAGCTTACACCGAAGCCCGTAATAGATGCAAAAAAAAAAAAAAAAAACAATCAACGTTTCCAAAACAGAGTTCGAAAGAGCAAAAAGCAGGAAACTAGCAGCCTGTCCAAATGACAGCCGAGCCTTTTGGTCTCTTGTCAAAGTAATTGGCCGTAACTTCTGTCCAACACTATTCCCACCTCTATCACACCCTGATGGCTCTACTGCCTCATCACCCACAAAAAAAGCCAATCTTCTGGCCTCATACTTTGCTTCAAATGCATGCATA
Organism: Typopeltis vanoorti; assembly: GCF_054136105.1. Lineage (NCBI taxonomy): Eukaryota > Metazoa > Arthropoda > Arachnida > Uropygi > Thelyphonidae > Typopeltis > Typopeltis vanoorti. The sequence continues at coordinate 130,065,325 of NC_143549.1, forward strand.
ACCGATGATGGTAAATGTCTCCCAACCATTCCAGACACCCAACATACAATGCCCCCTATATCCTTTTGCCAGGATGAAATTAGAAAAATATTGTCCCAATTAGACACAAAAAAAGTCTCCTGGTCCTGATGGCATTCCCCCAATTGTTCTGAAAAATTGTGCTCCAGAACTGATCCCTATCCTATGTCACCTATATATACTCTCCTACTCCACTGGAATCTATCCCACAAACTGGAAATTGGCCTATATTCAGCCCATTCCCAAGAAGGGTGACAAGTCACTGCCATCCAATTACCGCCCTATCTCGCTTACCTCAGTCCTGTCAAAGGTAATGGGAAAAATCATCAATTCCCACCTCCTACACTATCTTGAAGACACTCACCAAATAAATGACTGCCAGTATGGATTCTGCCACTGCCGATCAACAGGAGATCTACTCACATATGTCACCCATCTCTGGACAAATGCTATGGAGAGGTTTGGCGAATCTCAAGTGGAGATATCTCACTAGATATCTCCAAAGCCTTTGACCGGGTCTGGCACAAAGGCCTACTAGGCAAACCACCATCATTTGGTCTGACCCAGGACTTCTGTAGGTGGATTGCCAGTTTTCTGTCTGGACGCACACTGTGTGTGATGGTGGATGGCCCCCTATCCTTGCACCACTCAATCAATGCTGGGGTCCCACAAGGTTCTGTCCTCTCACCAACCCTGTTCCTGCTATACATCAATGACCTACTGCAATTGACCTCCAACCCAATACACAGTTTTGCAGATGACAGCACACTACACTCCTCGCTTGCATTCGATAAGCCTTACCCTACACAACTTGCCTCATCCTACAGAACATTGACCACCACCACCACCACCCTCAACTCCAATCTCCAAGCCATCCTATTATGAGGTTCAGATAACCTCATAAATTTCAATGCCAGCAAAACCCAGTTCTGTACTATTTCCCATAAAAAAGAACAACTTTTTCCCAGTATCCTTTTCTACGATACCCACATTTCCAGACAGCCTGAGATCTCGCTCCTCGGAATCACCCTCACATCAAACCTCTCCTGGCACAAACATATCTCAAACATTGCATTCTCGGCCTAAAAAAAACTAGGATTTCTCTTCCGCTAGAGATGTTAATTCACCCCCCAAACAGCTACTAACATTATACATGTCACAAATCTGACCAACTATTGAATACTGCTCCCACACATGGGATGGGGTCCCTAAAAGCTCTCTCGAAATGCTCGACTCAATACAGAGGAGGGCAATTAGACTTATCAACAATCCATCCCTTACCAACTCTCTCTCCCCACTTTCACAGAGACGTTTGGTCTCTGCAGTAAGTATATTCTACAAATATTTCCATGGGAAATGCTCATCCGAAATAACATCAATAATTCCCACGCTCAGTACTAAGGTCATTGGAACACCTGCAGCACAACAACCCTTCACAGTATACCTAGAAACAAACAGAACAAATTTCTTTTCCTCTTCCTTCATCCCTGCAACTGCTGCACTGTTCCCAACAAATACAATTTAAAGTCAAATCAAATGTAAACAAATTCATCCTTTCCCAGCCCACCACCCATACACGGTACTAATGTACTATAGGTTAACCAATCAACCTCCTGTGTATGGGCCCAACATAAAAAAAAAAAAAACATGGCCCGAAGAGATACGATCAAAAAACTACTTCCACACTATGCTCATTCCCCGGGCTACCGAAAATACACAAACAAAACACACCACTCTGGCCAACAGTCGAAGGAATAGATAGCCCGAATTATCACCTAGCGCCAAGAAATTAGCAGCAACACTCAAGGAATCGGTAGGTCATTCCTGCTCCTATATCAGAAACACACAACACTTCATAAACATAATCAAAGACATTACATTAGAATAAGATGATTTATTAGTCAGTTTTGATGTCTCTGCCCTCTTTACGAATGTCACAATCAATGACACAATCTTTTTTTACAGAACAAATTCCCTCCAGATATCACGGTGCTCTTTGCACATGTATTACGTTCTGGTTATTTTGTATGGCAAAACACTTTCTACCTACAAAAAGAAGGCACAGCCATGGGCTCGCCATTATCCCCCCTCCCTGTCGCTAACTTTTATATAGAACATTTTGAGCAATGTGCTTTAGATTCCTCTCCTTTAAAACCCAAAGTCTGGCTTAGATATGTTGATGATGTTTTCGCAATCTGGTCCCATGGCCGTCAGACACTAGACACTTTCCTTAGCCATCTAACCAAACAACACAAACACATACAGTTCACAACTGAGATTGAAAAACAGAACACACTTCCGTTTCTAGATACACTTGTCACACGTCTTCCTTCTGGCAATCTTTCCTTCACTGTTTACCAGAAACAGACACATACTGGCCAATATATACACATAAACTCCTACCACCACTCAACACAAAAACTAGGTGTCATTAATACTCTAAAAAACAGGGCTTTGAAGTTCTGATCCAATGAACATGTACTGAAAGACGAATTTAAAGTTATCAGCAATACTTTTCTAAAAAATGGTTACAGCCAAAACACTGTTAACAAAATTCTCTACAAGACCTCAATAAAAAACAAAGACAAAGCAGACTACAGTAAAACTATAACCATTCTCTACATTAAAGGGACATCAGACAAAATAAACAGAGTACTACAAAAATACAACCTCAAAGCCACCTTTAAACTTCCTACAAAAATTAAAAAGCTTACTCAACTCATCCAAAGACCCACTCCCTCCGCTGGCCCACCCTGGAGTATATCGTATTTACTGCACCTGCAACATACCATACATAGGAGAAACAGAACGCACAATTCCTATCAGACAAAAAGAACATAAACAACACATTAAATATAATAATTATGGTGAAGCTGGCCTTTCTGATCATGCCCTGAACACCTTACATAGAATTGACTGGAAAAGCACCAGGTGTTTACATCACACCAAAACATGGTATGAACACAAATTTAAGGAAGCCTGTGAGATTATTATCAACCACCCCAATCTGAACAATAATGATGATCTAAAAATCCCAAACATATGGAAGGCACATATTCGACCCACGGAACCCTCCTCTCTAAGAGTAACTATAAACAGGACTGTAGATAATCCAGGATCCTAAATCAAAAATAACAATTGTAATGCTAAAAATGGGACATCATTGTTACTGAAAGAAAACTATCCATAAGAAAGAATATTTGCTCATTTTATCATAAATAGAATTTAGCTTGATGTAGTTTCTAAATAATTAATTCATTTGTAATTTTTTTTTCCACTAGAGGTCATGCCAGTAGAATAACCTGTGATCAAATAATTGTTTCCCTAGCTTACTGTATGTAATGTAACTCAGCCTGTCCTGTATATTTGTATATGCTCCAGATGATGATGATCTTAATATGAAGATCGAAACGTCGAGAAATTAAAAGTTATTTATAACACGGTTGTAAAGTCCATAATTTCTAAAATGATGGATATTATGATAATACTGCATGAAAAGATGACATCACTACTAACTTGTTACTGACAATTTTCCTCCAAATGAATCTGTTTCCTATCAGGACCGCAACACTGTCAGATCTTATATTTCAGTCTTCTAATTCACCTAGATCTTGATTTTCATCTGGGTCTTTATCCTGCCATACAGGGAAAAACTTGTTTTCCTAGTCTCCAGTCTTTGATCAAGTGTTTCATTTCTAACCGAGCTCTCAGACTCATAAGTTAAAATTGGATAGAACAATTTCTTGTATACTGCTAGTTCAGTGACTGATTTTACAAATATAAATGTATTCAGTTGACTTCCTACCAAACTAGCTCAGCTAATTCAATAATCTATTTCCATTTTTAATTCACTACCTGCATTAAAAATTGTAATTAAAGAGCTGAAATCTTTTACTTATTCTATAGGTTCTCAGTAGAATAACCTGTGATCAAATAATTGTTTCTCTAGCTTACTGTATGTAATGTAACTTAGCCTGTCCTGTATATTTGTATATGCTCAAGATGATGATCTTAATATCATCATCGATACAGTTGATGTTTTAAATGTTTCTGCCTTTCATTGTTCTTTTCATTGCTATTGCTGATTTTCACACCAAATTTATTAGAGCAGTTATTCAATTTAGTCATGGAATCCTGCAGACTTGTACTGAATTCATTTAGAAGTATGCATCATCTGCATAAAGTAAAGAGCTGCTGAGATTAACCTCCCTACCAGCCGAGGTGGATGAAACAGTGAGATCAAATCGCACTTCTTATCCATGTTATTCAATGTGTTACAGCACATATGGGCAACCCCTGGCCCAGTCCTCTACTTCTTTTGATCCGGCCCTAATCTATTTCAGCGAAGTTTGCCTGATTCATGGTGGGAGAAAACATGGTGTGTTCTACTAACTCGCATTAAGCTGACATCATATGACTTGTGCAAAACACACTATGTTTTCTCCAACCAAGGTCTCTTTCTCACTTTGACTGGCGGCGTGTGTGAACATGTTACAACGTGCAGTTCGGTAAGTGCATTGATGTTGTGTTCTGTTCAGTGTCTGCGGTGTAGAAGACAGTTTTGTTTGACAGTTCTGAATATCGCTTATAAATTTGAGTCAATGTCAGGGGTTATTGCAAAAAAAAAAAAAAAGAAAAGTAGATGCAGAGAATTGTCAATTTCAAGACAACTGGACAGAGGATTATTATTTTATTCTGAATATAGGTTTGCCTGTATGTTTGCTGTGCAACAAATCCGTATCCGTCAACAAAGAATACAACTTGAAGAGACACTTTACTTCGAGACATGCGGATCACCCAAAAATTGATGAACAACCACAAAAAGATGAGATTGCTAGATTGGAAGCATTTTCAATTGCTTTGGATGACAGCACCGATGCCTCCAATACAGCACAACTAGCAATATTTATTCGAGGAGTTGATGCAGATTTCAACATCACAGAAGAATTATTGGCGCTTCGGCCATTAAAAGGAACAACTACTGGTGAAGATATATTTGAAACAGTCAACACAGTCTTCGAGAGAGTTGGGCTTAAATGGAGTTCACTATCTGGCATATGCACTGATGGAGCCCCTGCAATGGCTGGTGTACAGAAGGGATTAACTGGAATAGTTCATGAAAGAGCAATAGAACTACAGATCCATCCGGAAAATTTAACAAATTTTCGCTACATTATCCACCAACAAAATCTGTGTGCAAAATTGATTAAATTCACAAATGTTATGGAAGTTGTAGCAGCCAGTATTAACTTTATTAAGTCACGTGCACTTAATCACCGCCAATTTAAGGAGTATTTGGCAGATCTATTTTCGGATTATGAAGATGTGTCTTATTATTGTGAAGTGAGGTGGTTGAGTAAAGGTAAAATGCTAAAACGATTTTATGATCCAAGACAAGACATTGCAGATTTTATAGACATAAAAGGAAAAACAATTAACCAAGTAAAAGATGATGAGTGGGTGTGTGATTTAGCATTCCTTGTAGATGTTACCGGATACCTAAACGAACTGAATCTTAAATTGCAAAAACAAGGACAATTAGTTCATCAACTGCATGGACATGTCAAAGCTTTTTGTAATAAATAAGATTGTTGGAAAGTCAGATAAGAGCTAAAAATTGTTATCATTTTCCTACTCTAGCAACTCATAAAAATATCCCTCATAATTGTTATGGAGATGAACTGAAGGCACTAATAGAGCAATTTGATACAAGGTTTGCTGACTTCAAAAACAAAGACTCCACATTCGCTATATTTGCTCAACCAATGGATGCTGATGTAAATAATGTGCCAGAAAACTTACAGATGGAACTTATTGAGCTTCAGGTGGATTTAGTGCTAAAAATCACAATTTAACAACATTGCTTTGACGGATTTTTATAAATTTTATTTGGTGGAAGAAAAATAAACAAATTTACGTGCCTTTTCGACAGCACATATATGTTTGAACAGTTTTTTCGAGGATGAAATACAATAAATCAAAAATTCGGACAAGAATAATGGATGAAAACCTCGAAAATTCTATGCGATTATCCTTAAGTAATATTAACGTCAGTATTGATAGTCTTGTAGTTGAAGTACGAGGCCAACCTTCACATTAAATTGTTATGTCATTCATTATATTATAAAATTTATGTAGAGCTTTATACCAAAGCATTATATTATAAATAAATGAAATATTAAGTAGCAACTTGTTTTAATTCATTTAATATTAATTTACTTTATTTAATAATTTGATCCGACCCTTGACTGGGAGACAGAATGATAATTTGGCCCCCAAACTAGGAAAGGTTGCCCATGTCTGTGTTACAGAATCGTATGCAGATTTAGCTGGACGTCTATAGACGTCATGGTCAGTTAGGAAGGGGTGGTAAATCTCAAATTTTGATATAAGGTTTGCCACTTTCATTCATAATGTGATCCAAATAGATGACAGATAACAGTGGAGATAGCATACACCTTTGTCTCACACTTAATTAAACATCAAGCCGTCTTCCTGTATCTGTCCTAACTGATGACTTACAACTCAAATACAGACTATTTACTACTTGATATAATAACTCATTTGGGCCATATAACTGTAACGTTTTGAATAGCTTTTTTCTTGGCATCTTTTCATGCCTTTTCCAGATCTACAAAACTTAGATACAGATCTTTGTTGTATTCCTATGATTTATGAACTATTTGTCTCAAAGTGAAAATCTGATCCTGACAACCTGAGTTTGGCATGAACCCAGCTAGTTGTTCTCCGAGTTTCCCTTCCAGATTTTTTCTTAGCCTTTCTAAAATATACTTGCATAAATCTTACCAGGAACACTCTGTAAGGAAATTCATTTGTAATTCTCATATTTAGGTTTTATTTCCTTTTTCAATAGACAGGTATTATGATAGCTTTACTCCAATCATCTGGAACTACCAACCCAATGGCCAAACCTTCTGAATTATGCAGCATAGCCAATGTAAAACTTTTATACTAGTTTTTATCAAAAAACTTTTCTTTGGTGGCTTTTTATGCCTCAGGTACTGACAATACTCTTGATTCCTCTAAAATGTTTTTTTACTACTGTGCTGTCACTGCTTATTTCAATTAGCAATCTTTCAAAGTAATCAATCCAGACATCTAGAATATCTTCACTTTTTGTGCAACCTTTATGATTTCTTTTATAGTACTCTTTCCTCCATCATTTCTAAGTTTTTTTTCCAAGAATCCAAAATATTAATCTACCTTTCTGATATTTATTTTCTATGTTCTTACCAAAGTCTTCCCATGACTTTTGTTTCAGCTAGTTCTAAACAATGCTTTGCTTGCTTATATGTTTTCCAGTATTCTCTTGGAGCACGACTTACTTGCTAGAAACTTTTGATAAGACTTCCTCTTTTCCTTGAATGCTCTTTAACTTTCCGAAGCCTCCATGGAGGTCTCATTTTTCTATCCTTGCATATAGTCTCATCATATGAAAGCTCCAGCTGAATCAATCAAGGCTTTCTTCAGGGTCTGTCAACGAATCTCCAATGTTTGGATCTTGTCTTCAAACCTATTTATTTTGCTTTATTTGAGTCTACATTTCACCTCTAAAAGCTACTAAATTTTGATTCTTTTTATAACTTTCTTACACACTTTTCAATTTTATCCTGCTCAAAACTAAATGGTGATCACTTCCTATTTCAAATCCCCTTGTATACTCATGCATCCTGAATTAGAGTGAAGATTTTATATCAACAATACCATAGTCAATGAAACTTTTCCTATTGTGTTTACTCTCCAGGTAAATTTGTGCACAACTTTTTTGCTGGAAAATGATGTTGTTAGTAATGACTAGTCAAAATGACCTGAACAAAAATCAGACAGGTACTTACCATTATCATTAGCTTTGCTCTTTACTCAAATTTTCCCAAAACATTTTTATATTTACCAAATAATAATTTCCTACTCTGTTGTTTAGATCTCCAACAAGGACTAATTTTTCACTTTTCTTTGTGTCAACTGAATTCTTTAATATCTTCAAAAATTACATTACTTCTTCCTTAGAAGAACCTTCTGTCAGTTCATATACAGAAATAAATCTCATTGTCCAATTCTCCATACTGATATTTGTCCACATCACTGTACTCGATAATGCCCACCATTTAAGAAAATTACCTTAATTAGTGTTGCATGCTATAGATACTCCTATGTTTCCATGATTATTATTGCCTGAATATTACATCCTCTATTTATGCTTAGAAATTCCTTAAGCAAGTAGAAAGGCTTCATGTGTTGGCAGTTATATCAATTTACTTAATGGTATTGATTCACAACACAAGAATAATAAGAAAATAATTAATATTTATTTAACTTATTTGCTGATATTTTGCTGGTATTATATCCAGCATCTTTAGACTACAAAAACAGTTTATCACAGTGTGGATTACGAGCAGACCAAAGTCAAATAATAGTATTATATGTGAATTTAAAGTTAGACCATATAGCACATGAACAGCAATAATTAAGTTAACAGTGGAACCAGTTTATAAAAATTGTAACAGACAAAACAAGGAACTAGAGACCTAAAAGGTGCCATTTATTGTTGGATAAATAGAGAGAAAACACAAATATTAAATTGATTTTAAAATGACTATTTCTCAGATTTTTGGTAAATTGATACAGCCATAATGTTGATGTTTGGGGAATGCTTTAAGACTGCTGCTGATTTCAAAATCAACCTCTCTGACTTATAATGGCTTCTGTATAGCATTTTTGTTTTCTTCCATTTGATCCTGTGTAAAGAATATCCAAAACATGATTTGCTACCCAAGTGGCTATAACAATAATGCTGAATGTACTTATTTTTTTATGTTCTCCCAGGCAGATATCAAGACTTCCTCCCATCTATCCATAGTAAGCCAGGTCACAAGTACAAGGCACTTCATAGAATCCTGAGGTGATAAAGAAGAGAGTTTGTCCTTATATGAATGGATGAGAGTTGCCAATTTGATATGTGGTGAGGAGCTGATATTTATTAAGCACTTTAGATATCTTTTCAGATATACCATGAATGTACAGGATGGTAACAGTTTGCATATTAAGTAATGAAGGGGATTTTGGGAGAGCATTTATTATTTTGTCTATTCTTTTAGCCATTGACTTTAAAAGTGTGATGCAAGTGAGTTCAGCAGTAAGAGCATTGTCAGTGGAAGAGATGGCCCTGAATCTGTGAGTTAATGATTTTAAGATATCATATTGCTGAGCAGGATGATGGTGTAATTGTTTGTGCAAATAATCTCCCTTATGTGTAGATTTTCTATAAACATCATCATCAAATTCTTGACATATACCCTCATGAGGGTATGGAGGATCTTATGATAGTACTACATGAAAAGTAACATGATTACAAGCATCTTATCAACAATTTTCCTCCAGATTAGCCTGTTATCTGTCAACATCTCAATATCATCAGATCTTATATTTCTGTCTTCTAAGGCACTTTTTGCTGTATCAACTCACCTACATCTTGTTCTTTTTCCTTCCTCCTGGAAGAACACTTGCTTAGCTAATCCCCCCCTTTCTGTTTAAGTGACCATACCACCTGAGATTAGCTCTGCTAACACATTCCTGAATGCTAACAATGTCAAGTTCTTTCCTAATATCCTCATTTTTAATATGATACTGCACCTGATGCCATCTGTTCATCCCATAATCTTCTCAGGATGACTCCCATATCTGTGGTCTCCAGTCACTGATCAAGAGTTTTATTTCTAACCCAGCTTTCAGATCCATAAGTTAAAATTGGTTTGAACACTGTCTTGTATACAGCTAGTTTAGTGTTTTGACTAATCTCTCTCTTATTCCATATAAATTTATTCAGTTAACTTCCTGCCATACCACCACTGCTAATTCTGCTATTTCCAAATTTAATTTGCCATTTTCACTGAAAAGTGTGCCTAAATACCTGTGTAAAATCTTTTGTGGCAAAATATAGAAAAATTTTTCACCTACATCGATTTGACATGGGCCATAAAATACATATAATTAGAAGTGTATATAGCCTGTTTTAATGTAATAAATTTTGTAATACATTGTGAGAATAACTGAATGTAGAACCACTAGCATTTTGTAACTAAAAGGATCAGACAAGATTATGCTAGTAAACTGAAGGTCAACAATAGTCTCAAAGGTCACTGAATTATAGGAGTTTTGCCGCCAAAACCTAACGTAATTTTGTAATGCATTGTGAGAATAACTGAATGTAGAACCACAAGCATTTTGTAACTAAAAGGATCAGACAAGATTATGCTAGTAAACTGAAGGTCAACAATAGTCTCAAAGGTCACTGAATTATAGGAGTTTTGCCGCCAAAACCTAAGGCGTAAGCATGGATGACGTCAGGCGCTTCTGGAATATCTGGGAAGTTTGGAAGGTAAGCCAAGGAACGTCCAATGATATAAAAGGGGGAGAATGTGGGACAAGAAATCTCTTTTTTTTTTGGCTTTGGAAGAACTTTCAGGGAGGAGAAGAGTTGGATTCCCACAAGTGAGTCTTCTGGGAGATCGTGGGGAGTTCACTGGCAAGAGAGGCCATATTTCAAGATATTTCCAAGATATTCTTCGACAAATGTACTGATCCATGTGCATGCTGATTTGTTGCAGCCAAAGCAGTTCCTAACATCGCCAAAGAAATACATTACTTTTTCAAGGAAGGAATTTGTAAGACGGCAACCATCGAATAGTGCCCGATCACAACCATCTCGCAAAGTGAGAAAGGAACCAGCAGAATTCACCCTTATCCCTTGAGGACCCAGGATTTTACAAGATATTGTGAACTAGTAGGTAAATTGCTCTATGTTAATGTCCAAGATTGTGTGTGTAGATGATCAATGTTAGTTCTGTTTAATTAATGGTGTAATGTAGTGAAGAGGTCAGAAAGCCAAACGTTTGTTTGAATGTGCTTAAAAGAATACCGTAAACTTGAATATTGCTTCTGTTATATTATTATCCTAATGCTTAGAATGTGTTATATATAATTTTGCCTTATATTAATAGGAATGAGAGTAGGGATATGTATGCTAAAATCCATTCATGTGTCTAATAAGTTGGGTGTAAAAAAAAATTCTTTGTCTAGTGCTTTAAGTGAGTTGTCTCACTTAAAGCACTAGACATTCTCCACATATGAATATGTGGAGAATCAGGCACGTGATATGTCCCATTACTTGTGTGACAAAAGTGAAGTAACCGCCACAACTGAGTAATTTGAAGTTGCTTGAGATGAAATGATCTAAGGGTTATTATACGTGCTTAGCTAAATTATTCTCTTGTATGTAAAGGAAAATTATAAACCATTTTACAAAATCCTTAATGGTGCAGTCATTAACAAAAATAAATTTTTAAGGATTAATGCACTTGAATTATAGCAACCTAAATTAAGGATTTCTGCCCCGGTTCTCATACGTGCTAGCACCTTATACTAGGGTGCTAGCACGTGTGAGAGTGCACTTTACGACATTGGTTGGGAGGGGGGGGGAGGGTAAGCTAAGTGGATTACGAGCGGACTAAAGTCAAATAATAGTATTATACATGAGTTTAAGGTTAGAGCATATAGGCATTTTACACAAGCTCAAGCAGATACGAAAATAACGAAGAGAGGAAAATAATGGAAAACTCACAAACAAAGATTATTTAATAGTATAATTTTCACCTGTGTATCACAGGCATCTTCAGTACATTTTAAGCTCAAATTAAACAATAACTGACAATTCCAAAAAGAGCCACCTAAGTAGCTGGTATAAGATAATTAAAAAGGTGAATAAATTTCCTAACAAAAAAAAAAAATGTATACAATAAAAAGTTAGGAAAGAATAGGTGATTTATAAAGTACTATCTCCCATAAAGGGGGTAGTGTAAGCCGTAAGACATTTTTCTCTCATATTCCTTCCTATCTTGAATCAATATGAGAGAAAAATGTCTCTATTACTTCGTGACTATTCAACTTATAGGCCTCTTACACCGGATCCTACCGGGATTCAATTGAAGAGACTTAATTCTCTTATAGATAATGTATCTACATGGAATGAAGATCAAAAGAAAAAACTCAAAACCTTCTTCGGTCGTCCACCTAGATTGTATGGTCTTCCAAAAGTTCATAAACCAGGCATTCCATTGAGACCAGTCGTAGATTGTATAAGTTGCCCCACTTACAAAATCTCAAAATTTTTATCAAATTTACTCTCCTCTTCAACTAGAAGAACTGATACTTATATAAAAAATACTTCGGATTTCAAAAATAAAATTTCAGATCTTCATTTGGACATTTCTGATATCATGATCAGTTTAGATGTTGTTTCGTTATTTACAAATGTGCCTCTTTCTGAAAGCATTGAATTACTGCAACAGGAATTTCCTTCAGACATTGTAAAATTATTTGATTTTGTAATACATTCTGGTTATTTTTCCTTTAAAAATAAGTTGTATCAACAAATTGAAGGAAAAACAATGGGCAATCTTCTTTCTCCTGCTATCTCCAATTTCTTTATGGAACATTTTGAACAACGTATCTTTGACAACATTTCTCCCAGACCTACTCATTGGCTCAGATATGTCGATGACATTTTTGCTGTATGGAATGGCTCTTCTGATGAACTCCAACAGTTTCTAAGTTAAATGCACTTCATCCTAGGATCCAGTTTACCCTAGAAGTAGAATCAAATAAGCAGTTAGCCTTTTTAGATCTTCTAATTCTTCGTCAACCAGATGGTAATCTACATTTATCAGTCTATAGAAAGAAGACTCATACAGGCCATTATATCCATGCTGAATCTCATCACCATCCCAGTCAAAAGGCAGTAACCATTAAAACACTGGTTCATCGGGCCCACTCCTTTTGTTCTTCAGACGATCTTTTACAGAAAGAACTGCAATATATAACTTCTTCCTTTCTATCTAATGGTTATAAGAATTGCTTCATTAAAAGAGCTTTGAGTGGTTTTAATATGTTTTCCTCTTCAAATACAGAAGAAATAACGCACATTCCTATCCCTTATGTACAAGGCATTAGTGAACGTGTAGCAAAAGTTTTAAAACCACTGAATATTTTTGTTGCCTTTCGACCGTTTAGAAAAATCTCAACCTTTCTCATTTCTCCTAAGTACAAGCTTCCACATCTTAATTATAAAGGTGCCTACCAGATTCCATGCTCTTGTGGATTATCTTATTTCGGACAAACAGGAAGATGTGCCTCTATTTGGCTAGAAGAACACCAATCTTATATTGAATACTTTAAACCTGAAAAGTCTGGACTTGCAGAACAAGCCATCTTCACTAGACATAGAGTTCATTGGAGAAAGACAAGAATCCTTCACAAAAGTCGGTTTTTTTATAAAGGCATTCATGGAATGCCTTTATAAAGAAACATGTGAAACTTTGGTTCATTCTCCTAACTTAAACAGATCCGACAGCTTACGCCTATCGCCTTTATGGGAGATAGTACTTTATAAATCAGCTAATCTTTCCTAACTTTTAATTGTATATATATATTTGGGGGGGGGGGGAAATTTATTGACCTTTTAAGTTATCTTACACCAGCTACTTAGGTGATGCATTTTGGAATTGTCAGTTATTGTTTAATTGGAGCTTAAAATGTACTGAAGATGCCTCATTAAAAACACAGGCGAAAATTATACTATTAAATAATCTTTGTACGTGAATTTTCCATTATTAATTTTGTATCAATTGAAAATAAAAGTAATGCTACGTACATAAACAAACATAAAATAACTATATATTAAATACGTATATAAAAATGTTACACCTGAAATGTTTTACTTGTTCTATAGGTACTCTATTCAGGATGCAGTTGATGTTTTAAATGTTTCTACCTATTTTCATTGTCTTTTAATGCTGATTTTCATACCAAATTTATTAAAACAGTTATTCAAATTTGATCAGGGAATCCTGGAAACTTGTCATGGATTTATTTAAAAGTATAACATCATCTGCATAAAGTAAAGAGCTAAGATTAACATTCCCAATTTTGATATCAGATTTAATACCACTTTCCTTCATAACGTGATCCATATAGATGATGAAATAACACCAGAGATAATGCACACCCTTGTCACACACCTGACTTAACATCAAACCATCTTCCTATACTAACTGCTGATTTACAACTCAAATAGAGGCTATGCACTGCAGGACATAATGTCCCATTTAAACCATATAACTTTTTCAGATCTACAAAACTTAAATACAGATTATATAAGCTAAGTGGATATTAAATCCAACATTATTTCAAAGCCGAATGTAGAAACTATGAAAGTTTCGTAAGGTAAGTTAACCAGAGAGCTTATGGGAATACACTCCCTGGCATTCACGAGTTGCCTTAGTGTGGACTATTTAGAAGACATAGATGCCACTCAAGCATCTATATATTCTTGGTTAGACGCCCAAGTGTCTAAGGCAACTCATGACTCATGAATGTCGGGGAGTATATTCCCGTAAGCTCTCTCATGAACTTAATTTTTCATTCTGAAAAACTGTTTCATCAAATCTTACATTCTGACAATTTCACTCCAGTAGGCTCACTACCTTACATTCCCCTGTACCTAATTTTAATTTCCTCATTTTTACTTCCTTTCTCTCCCTCATCAGTTATTTTTGCTACTACATTCTTGCATCCTTCACTCTCTCTCTAAGTCTCAGTAGCTTTCATTCCATTTCTTTCACTAATGCTATACCAAATTGTATTTATTGTATATATTTATATGTTTATAGTAAATATTTTAATTTTAATTATTTAAGCTTAATTCTTTGAAATACGCAACACACACAGATTTTGAAGTTGATGCACCATCACAGGAACAAATTATTATCCTAAGATCCCTATGGAGTTAAGGACTCATCTAGGAGGTCCCTTTGTCATACACACAACTCATCATACCTTGCCTTAAACATTCAAATCCTCTACAGCAGGGGTGGGGAACCCATCGCCTGTGGGCAAAATTTCGCCCGCGAGTCTATTTCAATTCGCACCTTTGCTGATGTACTCGTATGTACATGTAAATAAAATTTTATAATAATTTCAATTTATTATAATTAAATTGATTTAAATTTAAATATACAAAATCAAAAATAACTATATTACATAAAATATGATCATCATACGTCTGGCAACCATCATATCGAGACCAGCCATTAAAATAAAAAGAAATCAGGAGCATTTCTCGCAGGCAAAGTTCAGACTCTCTCTAATTGGTTGCTTCCCAATTACCACCATGACATTTTCCTGCATGTCAAAACATATTGACTTTTGATTTTGTTTTTCTCATGCAGTACTCGCAGTACTGCATGAGAAAAAAATTTGCCAGTCGCCCGTGGAAGTTTTTAAATTAGCAAATTTCTTTGCTCTCAATACTAAAAAGGTTCCCCACCCCTGCTCAACAGAAACCATACTCTCAGGCAAGGTATTCCAATTATTCACAACTCTGCATGCAAAAAAACCTACTTCCCACTAGACTCTGCAAATTGCATCTTCTCAACCTTTCCTCATATTCAATATTCCAGAGATCAGTAACTACCTTAGTCAATCACTTCTGGACCTTTCCAACATCTCTTTGTCCTTTTGAAAATCAGGTGACCAAATCTTCGCATTGTAGTCTATATGTAGTTTAATCAAAGCCTTATACAACGAAACAAAAATCTCATACTTCTTATGTCAGTGTTCTCCACATCATTCCCAGAATTTATTGTGTTAACCTCCCAATTTTGGCAATGTCTCATCTAAATTTTAGATCCCTATCCACTATCACCCCAAGATATCTTCTATCTAAATTCTACATCCTATCTTTGTTTCCCAAATTTTAAAACCTTACATTTTGCAACAATGAACTGCGTCCCCACTCCCATTAACTCAATCTATTCAAGTCGTCTTGTAAGGTTGCAACATCTGCTCTACTCTTCATAGTATGTCCCAACTTTTGCATCATTTGCAAACAACTGAATATCCCCATCCAAATCTTTCCCAATATCATTAACATACAGGTTAAACAGCAATGGTCCTAAAAGAGACCTCTGAGGCACACCACTAGTGACTTTACTCTTCTGGGATATTGCTAACCCCCCTCCATACACAACTTACTGATATCTATCAGATAGCCAATCTCCAATCCAATGCACTAATATCCAATCCCATCCACTCTAGTTTGCCTACCAACAGATAGAGTACTCTATCAAATGCCTTTGCAAAATCTCAGTGTATCCATCTCCTTTGTCCAATGAAGCTGCCACCTAACTGTAATAAGTAAGTAGATTACTAAAACATGACCGCCCTTTCGCAAATCAATGCTGTCCATCAACGATAATACCACTGTTGTCAACCCAATTCTTGATCCTGGTTCTCACCAACCTCCTCAACACTTTAACCACAACAACTGACACACACACACACACACACACACACACAGATAGGACTATAATTTGATGCTTGAGTTCTGCCACCTTCCTTATGAAGCAGAACAATCTTGCCTTCCTTCTACTACTTCAGAACTTGACTCAATGTAAGACTCATATTAAACAAATATGTCAAGGCAGATTTCAACTCCCTGGCAAATTATTTCAAAATATGTGGTGATACATTATCAAATCCCACAGCCTTATTAACATCAGGTTTGCTTAATTCCCCATATAACTCTTGCTCACTTACAGACAGTCTGTCCTCCTCATCATCCACTGCTCTCAAACTCTCCATGATAAAACATGATGATTCACAAGGATGAAATTGCTCATTAAATATCTCAATTATGTCCTCTGCAGCAGTTATTCTTATATCATTTTCTCCAATCGATGTCATCCTTCCATAATGATTCATCACCCCCTTCCTGCCTGTTCTTTGTTACCTCTGTATCGCATGCTTAATCTTTTCACTGATCCATTTCACACCTACCTTATTTAACCTTCTGACCTGTGGAGTACATTTAGACATTGCTTCTACTAAACAGTTCTTGAATATCACCCAAGCAGCATTGATCTCCTTTCCACCCAATGCTTCATTCCATGCTATGCTGCAAGCTGTCTCCTGAGATTCTCATAATTACCAGCTTTGTAGTTCCACATACACCCTTTTCTCACAGAAGTACTCACACTGCTGGCAACATCCAGGAAATCACTTCATGGTGACTGTCACCAACTAGAAGATGATTTGACACCTTATTTCTAATAACACTCATGTGACGATCAAATCCAAAACTCAAAAATCCTCGTGTGCCCTCTGTTACATAATGCCTGATAGCTGTCTCTAAAAATCTGAAGAAACTCATTTTCTTTACTTCCAGTTGCTATCTCATCATCTCAGTCTATATTGCCATAATTAAAATCACCCATAATGATCACCCTTTTATTTACTTGGCTAATTTCATTATACATTTTATGGTCACTACCACCCACATTATCAGGTATATAGCAACATCCAACTAAGTATTTCATTCTATTAATTTTGTATCTCACATGTCACTATTTCCCTTTTGCATCTCTTCCTCGTATGGACATAACTCTTTTTTTTATCATCAATAGCACCCCCCCTCTACCTTTTTTACACTTTCTATCTTCATGAAATACATCATACCCTTCCATCTCTATTCCTGACAGAATGTCATCCAACCAATATCTATCACACCTGTCACACTAATATCTTTTATTCTTCTCAACAACCTCCTGATGTCCAATCTTATATTTTCCTTGTTCTCAGTCAAGTCATATGTTCCCTATTACCACTACCAACGCTTTTGCTCACTTACTCCTCATATCCAACACTTCAATCATTCTATTAATTTATCTCCAAGAAAAAACAAACCTTGTGTATCTTCTTGCTTACCACACCTCAAATAAGCAAATCTCCCATATAACGTCACTCGTAGGTCTTTTGTTACCTCTTTCATACTAACATCATTTGTTTTTGTCTTCTTCACTCTTCCATACATATCTACAATTCTCTTCATTTTACTCTGCACTGTTTCACTTCATCCAACCAATAAACAAAAATAAAAATTATACATAAATATACTTAATTTACTCTCCACAACTGATTTAACAAAGAAGATTGGATTCAGACAGATAGGTGGGGGATGACATGACAATATGCTGTAACTGCAGAGGATAACTACATCTACAATTAAATTAAGGGAATAAAAATCCCTTATTATTTTACAGCCAGTATGTGAAACTCTAAGATCGAAAACTACGATCTACGAGTTTCATGCCGAAGAACTATCGGCCAATCCAAGCGTAAGTGATCACTTGGTAGAACCACACCAAGGCAACTCGAAGCAAAGGTGGAGCAAGCTCCCTCACTATCCTTGATATGATTGGTGTGGTACTACCAAGTGGTCACTTATGCTTGGATTCGCCGATAGTTCTTTGGCATGAAACTTGTAGATCGTAGTTTTCGATCTTAGAGTTTCGCATACTGGCTGTAAAATAATAAGGGATTTTTATCCCCTTATTTAACTAACTTTGCCAGAAAATATACCCATTTGGCTTTTCATCTACATCTACAATTATTAGAATTCAAAGAAATGTATTTTAAATAATAATTATTAATTCATTAGACAAAGAAATAAGGAGTGCTACTTAGGGTGACTTTTCAAAATTGGGAGAGTTTAGTTTAAGATAGTTGTTTTCTTTGAGGTTCAAGTCAATGGATATGGCCTTCACAACTTTTTTATATAGTCTTTCAAGTAAAAAAAAAAACTTTTGTGCAGAACTTGAGTTTTATTCCAAATGCCTAGTGGATAATGTGTGGCTGGCCAAACCAGACTTATCAGACTCATGAAGTAGAATATACTTCATGAGAAATCTCTAAATAAATCTGAGCTGAACGAACTGCCTGCCCATAATAACAAAGGGCACATGAGCACAGGATTACATAAATTCCAGAATGAGAAAGTGGAGGATGTCTTTTGCTAAACTTCAGTTTCCCATTTTGTTTAATCGATCATACCATCACAGATTACCTCTTCTTGCAGATTTTTGAATATTAATAATGTGTAAAGACAGTCAACTGTCACCGGAGTTGAATAAATAGTGAATACATCAGTGATCATATAGGACCAAAGGAATATTGTAGTTTACATTAAAGAAAGATTTTACTTATTATAATTTACTATATTTAAATATTAGATTTATTTAAATTAAAGGAAGATTTGCTATAGCAATTTATTCCAAAAATTTATTCCATCCAAAGTCCCATAATCAGTTATGGGACTTTGGATGGATCTTTTCAACAGTTTGTTCTAAAATTGTATTATAATCTCAGAGTTAAATATATTTTGAAATAGTTCATTTGTTTTCAGTGTTTATGTAAAACCATTGTATATTTGTAGTTTTTCCACTAATGCTTCATATACTGATAGAATTCATTCACTTACAGTTCTGTTATGGGCTGTCTCATTAGCTGACTTCTCAATATTTAAATTGGTTCCCTAATAAAAATAGTTGGAGGGGGGGGGTTAACCAGGCAATATCCCCACTAAGCATAATTTCTATATGATATTATAGCATTACAGTGTGTGTATAGTTTCAGTCAATATCAATACAGAATACAATATGGTTCACCAAATCATAAACAGCGGTTAATCCTCATCTGTTCAGTATTTATGATGACTATTAATGAAGTCTAATGAATGCACCACAAGAAGGCATCACCACCTGGTCAGTCCAAATTCCTCACAGAATGCACGCAGATCTCCTAATCATATAGTTTTGAGCTTTTGCTCTAAGGAAGCCTATCTTCTTGTAAAGTTCTTACCAACATTAGTCTGGTTAGTATATCTGCATTCCAACCTATGGGTTTGAATCCTGCAATGGATGTATTTTGATAGTCTTTAAGGTGGTAGATGAATTTCCTTACCCAGTGCGAGAGCACTGCCCAGATTATTGGAGGCCTGAAGTGGCTTGAAAAAGTTCTATGTTTTGTCTCTAGAGTAGGGTTTCTGAACGAGGTAAAAAAATGAATTTAAAAAAATATTAAAAAATTGAAAAAATTAATAAAAGTAGAAAATTGGACTGGGATGGCAGTGGTGCACCCAGGGGGGACAGGCCCCACCCAAAAGATAAAGGAAAAAACACTAGAAAATTTTCCAAAATCTTAAATATAAAGAGCTAATAAGCTTCATTTCGGCGATATAAACATTATTTAAATTAAACGGATATTAAATCCCACATTGTTTTAAAACCGAATAAGAAACTCAAAGATTGGAATCGGAGAGTTTCTTGCCGAATATAGTAAACTATAAAGTATCGGCAATCACTAGCGTGAGCTAATGCAAATGACCCTAGTATGCAAAAACACATTTCCTAGGAAATGCTACGAGTTGTCCGGTATTGTACTACGCACTAGGGTCACTTGCATTAGCTCACGCTAGTGGTCGCCGATACTTTATAGTTTACTATATTCGGCAAGAAACTCTCTGATTCCAATCTTTGAGTTTCTTATTCAGTTTTAAAACAATGTGGGATTTAATATCCCCTTAATTTAAATAATTTTCCAAAAATCTTTTCCTAGTTAAAATTGATTTTTTTATTTACGTTGTGTCATGTCTTCTATACTACTTATGAATTAGCGATCACTGCAGATGCTCAGTCATAGGTCGTATGCAATGCATAGTGTGAATTCTCAAATCATCTACTCAACCCCCCCCCCCCCAAACACACACCCCAAGATTAAATCCTGAGTGTGCTACTGCTGGGATGTATGAAAGATTATTAATTTAGGAGAATGTCAAGGGAGAAATAGTAAGCAAGAGGGAAAGTTAGATATTTATTTTTAGTAAAAAGTGAATATATTCATATTATCAAAAATGAATTTACCTGAGAGAAATAAAGTATGAGATCGTCCACAGGCAGCATCCACGATTAGTTGCTCTCGTAAAGTGTCTATGGCAGTTGGATTATCCTTTCTTTTTAGATCACAATGTCCTAACTGCCCTTTATCATTTCTTCCTATATAAATAAACAATTTTTTTAGAAAAATAAATAAATACATAAACACCCACTGCACTTTCTAAATGAAAACAGTGATATTATTTCTTAAAAAGGGCTTTTCTTCACTTGAATTAGAGCAAAAGTGACATTTATAAAACTACAAAGTAATCCATTATCTCAGATATAAAATGTACAACACTAAAAATAAGTAAATTTACTGGCATTAACTATTAATTTTTAACAATTCCCTAACAATTTGCTCTGATGAACAGACACTAAAGAAGGATTATGAAATCATTAACCAAACCTTTAGAAAAAAAATAGCTACATCAAAAAAAAAATAATAATAATTCACAAGATCCTCAACAATAATGCCAAGAAAGGTAAAAAAGATTGCAAAAATGGTATGGCCATACTACACATTAAGGGAATATCAGAAAAAAATAGAACACTATAGAATACAATATTAAGACAACTTTCAAACCTCCTGCAAAACTCAAAAGTATACTCAGCTCATCCAAAGATCCCCTTCCCTACCTTGTCTAACTAGGAGTTTAAAAAATTTCATCACCCACCTGCAACCCTACATAGGGAAAACAGGATATACAGTTCCAACAAGAAAAGGCAAACACAAATGGCACATTAAATTCCTTCACTACAGTAAAACAGGTCTGTCAGACCATGCACTCCAGACATCTCTAGAATTAACTGAAAGGGCACAAAGTTCCTACACTGCTCCAAAAACTGGTTTGAAAGAAAATTCAAGGAAGTGGTGAGATGCTGATTCATCATCATAATCTCAACAAGAATGATAGATTAGTAATTCCAAGAATATGGAAGACCCATCTGCAGTCAATATAGAATCCAGATCATGATGGCAGAATGCCAAACAGGACTGTAAAGATGAATTTGATGTAGTCCTACTGTAATTTTTTGAATCATCTGTATGTTATTATACGAATTATGTATAAAAAGTATTTATTAATTTAATTTTTGTTTGTTTGTTTCACCAGAGGTCAGGCTAGTACAAATAATTAACAAAGCAGTTAGATTTAGCTTACTTTTGAATAGTGTCACGTAGCTTTTGTCTTGTTCATTATATTTTCCTGATGATGACCTCGACATAGAGATCAAGTGTCATTTTCCTAATTATAAGTAAAATAATTGCTCTAATATGTGTTTTTGTCTCCATAAATTCTACACAATGAATGCTGACCACCATGTGACCTTGAAAGAAAGTAGAGTAAAGATGATCAGCCAGCTACTGGAATAATCTCATGACAACGGAGGAAAGGCCCCATAAAGGTAAGAATTATCAATGGAAAAAGTTCCAAAAGTACTATGTGGGCATGATAGGTATTATTGAAACAAAGTGGACTGAAAAAGGTGTTATCCTTCTAAATAATAAGATTATTTTATCAGGCAATACTGGTCAGCAAGGAAGAAGCAGCAACAGCATTCAACACCAAACATGAAAAATAAACTTTGTGAACAAGGGATGATTGACAAATTTTAAAATGAGAACTGAAAAAGGCAACTAATTTTTGTCTACTGTCTCACTAAAAGTGGCAGTAGTAAAAAAAAAAGAAAAAAAAGTGAAATGTGTATGTAACTGGCGTACCCCTTTTATAGATAGATAAAATTATAAAACACGATAAAACTGAAACCAATAAACACAAAGAGTGACATAAACAATTTTACAATTTAACAAATGTGTATAGACATGGATTACAGCACCGCACTTCATCACCTCAGGCCTCAGAAATTAATCAGTATCAGTGTTGCCAACTTAGTGACTTTGTTATTAGATCTACAGCATACTCCCTAATAATTTTACCATGTACCCCCCCCCACAAGGGTTATGCATACCACACGTTTAGAACCCACTATTCTAGAGAGCTCCTACAGATTCTATCCCAAAGGGCAGGGAGTCTGTAAGAGAATATTATCTGTGAGAATATTATCAAATTGTAAGATAGATTGGTACAGCATAACAGTTGTTCAGAGGTAAAGTAATGCTTC
Source organism: Typopeltis vanoorti (assembly GCF_054136105.1). NCBI lineage: Eukaryota > Metazoa > Arthropoda > Arachnida > Uropygi > Thelyphonidae > Typopeltis > Typopeltis vanoorti. The sequence continues at coordinate 130,088,310 of NC_143549.1, forward strand.
AAAAAATGAATTTACTAAATGTTAAGATGGAAAGACTAGATATATTTATGTCAAGAAAAAAGGAGGTTAGAATTATTAAGAAGAGAAATGTCATCTTGTTTAGAGATATGGGTAATATCAAAAGTAAAACTAGATGAAGTGTTTTTTGATGCAAAAAAAAAAATAATAATAATAATAATAATATCATCATCATCAAATTCCTGACATGTACCCTCAAGGGGGTGTACAGTATATGATAGTACTACATGAAAAATTTACATCATTACTAACTTCCTATCTACAATTTTCCTCCAAATCAGTCTGTTACTTGTCAAGACTCCAACATTATCAGATCTTATATTTCTATCGTCTAAGGCACAGTGTACCGTATCAATCCACCTATATCTTGGTCTTCCTCTGGGTCGTTTTCCTACCAACCTGGCAGAGAACACTTGTTTTGTTAATCTTTCCTCGCCCATTCTGTTTAAGTGACCATACCACCTGAGATTAGCTCTGCTAATGCATTCCTGGATGCCGACAATGTCCAGTTCTTTCCTAATGTCCTCGTTTTTAATATGATATTGCAATTGATGCCATCTGTTCGCGCCTCTAATCTTTCTCAGGACTCATATCTGCGGTCTCTAGTCTTTGAGGGTACATGTCAGGAATTTGATGATGATGTTTATCTGGTTTGATAAACATCATCATCATTTGATAAACTGGTTTGAACACCGAATGAATATTCAGTGTTCAAACCAGTGTTTTACTTCTGACCCAGCTCTCAGATCCATAAGTTAAAACTGGTTTGAACACTGTCTTGTATACAGTGTTCAAAAATTTAGTGTTCCAACTAATTTCTCTCTTATTCCATATGAATTTATTCAATTGACTTCCTCTTCCTACCATACCAGCTTTGTTGATTCTGTTGTCTATTTCCATATTTAATTTACCATCTTCACTAAAAATCGTGCCTAAGTAGCTGAAATGTTTTACTTATTCCACAGGTTCTCCGTTCACAACGCAGTTGATATTTTCAACGATTCTGCCTATTTTCATTGTCTTTGTCTTTTTATTGCTGACCTGCATACCATATCTATTACAAGAGTTATTCAATTTAGTGAGGGAATCATGCAGAATTGTAGCGGATTTATTTAGAAGTATAACATCGTCCGCATAAAGCAAAGAGCTGACATTAACATCTCCAATTCTGATATCATGTTTAATACCACTTTCCTTCATAATGTGATCCATATAGATAATGAATAACAGAGGGGATAATGTACATCCTTGTTTCACACCAGATTTAACATTAAACCATCTTCCTGTACTTCCTTCAATTCTAACTGCTGACTTACAACTCAAATACAGACTAAGTATTGCTTGATATAATGCCCCATTAACACCATATAAAATATATGGCGTTTGGAATAGCTTCTCTCTTGGCACCTTATCATATGCCTTTTCCAGATCGACAAAACTTAAATACAGATCTTTGTTATATTTCCATGCTTTCTCAACTATTTGTCGTAAAGTGAAGATTTGATCCTGACAGCGTCTATTTGGCCTGAATCTAGCTTGTTCTTCACCAAACTTTTCTTCCACAATTCTTCTCAACCTTATTCAAGTACACTTGCATAGATCTTGCCAGGAACACTCAGTAGGGAAATCCCTCTGTAATTCTCACATTCAGTTTTATTTTCCTTTTTATATATGGGTACTATTAGAGCTCTACTCCAATCATTGGGAATTCGTCCCTCTGTCCAGGCTTTCTGAACTATGCACTGCAGCCACTGTAAGACTTTTATACCACCATACTTTAGCATTTCTTGTCAAATATCATCTACTCCTGCTGCCTTTCCACATTTCAAGCCTTTGATGGCTTTTTCTACTTCAAGTATGGATATGTATTCCTGACGGCATGCCTGGTCAGTGTTTTTTATCACTGTGCTGTCATCACTGCTTGTTTCATTTAGCAGTTTTTCAAAGTAATTACTCCATACTTCAAGGATATCTTTTTCTCCTGTTTTCATGTAACCTTTATCATCTCTAACTCCTTTAACAGCACTCTTTCCTCCATTTCTATGCTTCTTCAACAACCTCCAGAATATCTTACCACCTTCTTGATATTTATTTTGTATGTTCTTGCTAATGTCCTGCCATGACTTTTGTTTAGCTAGTTTTACACAGTGTTTAGCTTTCTTACATTTGTCTCTGTATTCTCTAAGAGCACAAGCTGACGTATTTGCCAGGAACTTTTGATATGCTTTCTTCTTTTCCTTCACTGCCTCTTTAACTTCCTGTGTCCACCATGGAGTTCTGATTTTTCTATCCTTGCACACAACCTCACCACATGCCTCTCTGGCTGAATCAATCAGGGTTTCTTCAAGGCTTGCCACTGAATCTCCAAGGTTTGGTTCCTGGTCTCAAACTCTTTCATTTTTTCTTCAATAATCTTCTATAGTACACACCAGAGAGCTGCTCAACTATTATTCGCTTTAAAACTTTCTTACATGTTATTCTTTTCAATACGAAATTCAATTTTATCCTGCTGAAGACTATATAGTGATCGCTTCCAATTTCAAATTCTCTGTACACTCTGTTGTCCTGCACCAGGGAGATAACATCACTATCAACAATAACATAGTCAATGAGACTTTTCTTATTCCTTGCCTCTTCTCTCCATGTGAATTTGTGCACATTTTTATGTTGGAACATGGTGTTACTAATAACCAGTCCATGACCTGAGCAAAAGCCCAACGGGTATTAGCCATTATTATTGGCTTTGCTCTTTTCTCCAAATTTTCCCAAAATATTTTTGTATGTCTCACAATCATTTCCTACTCTGCTATTTAGATCCCCAACAAGAACCAACTTTTCCTTTTTCATTGTGTCAGTTGCTTTTTCTAAAGCATCAAAAAATTCCTCCACTTCTACCTTAGTAGAACCTTCTGTGGGACCATAGGCACAAATAAGTCCCATTGTCCAATTTCCCCATTCTGATATTTGCCCACATCACTCTACTTGAGATTGCCTACCATTCAAGAACATTAGCCTCGTATTTTGTGTTGAATACTATGGCTACTCCTTCTTTTCCTTGATTGTCATTTCCTGAATATAACATTTTGTATTTATTGTTCAGAAAGATCTCACCAGTTTTTGTCTTTTTTGTTTCAGTCACCCCTATTATGTAGATCTGATACTTATCTAATTCCTCAGCTAGCTCCATTTCTTTGCCATTCAGGCTTCTTATGTTGATAGTACCGATCTTTAACCCTGGTGATGTTGAGTTGGAGTGTGCTTTCAGATTTGTTCCAGTAGCTGACTTTTCGCTGTTTGCCCTGGTTCTCTGGCGAAAACAACAGGGGCCTTGTTTAACCGGGTGATGCCCCAGCTGGCATGAAATTTTGTCATGTTGTACCATCATTTTGTATATTGGTTTAAGCCAATAAGAATACAATTGGTTCGTCTAAATCCCAAATTGCCAGCCCATCCTCGTTCGTTCATTATCCAGGTAGATACCCAACAGGGTGCACCACGAGAAGGTGAGGATTGGACATTAGGTCAGAAGCCTTGGTCAGTTCTCCACATTTCTTTAAAAGCTATGTGGAGGTCTCCTCTCAGTTATACAGCTTTGACCCTTAAGCACCCCTAATAATAATAATAATATATATATATATATATATATATATATATATATTATGTTTTGCTAATAATGAAGTCAAAAAGTATCAAAACCATACTAAATAATAGTCTAAAGATCAGAATTAGAGTTAGAAGTATGTATTATAGTAGATTTGTGTACTGCAAGGTTTGTCAAATAAGAAAGAGTGCAGTATACAATCATCAGCAAAGAAGATAACTAATAAACAAAAGGAAAAGAGCATGTGAATGAATCAAACCATGTAGTACTCTACCATTCATGGCAAAATTTAAAGATAAATATCCATCCAGCATATAATCTATGATCAGAGAGAAAAATAGCCTAGATGCAAAATTCAGAAGACCATACATATAGTGGGAACTTGCATAATACACCCTCTGTCCAAAAAGAAACCGAACTTTTCAAAAATAGAAGAAACTAGTGGCACCACCAGTTGCATATTTTTGTTGTCGAAAGAAGTAACTTTCATTAGAGTTGTGTCAACTGCTTATGACGCCAAGAGTGACAGTGTTTTGACGAATGGTCGGAAAATGAGTTTCAAACAGAGCTGCAATTGACTTTTGTGTTAAACTTGGTAGAAGTTTTACCAAAACGCATATGGTGATGAATGCTTATCCCATACTCAAGTTTAAGAGTGTTTTAAGCAATTTCAAAGTGGTCGTGAGACGCTTGAGGACAATAAAAAGCTGGGTCGTCCAAAAACTGGACTGAGCGAAGTTAACATCCAAAAAGTGCGTGATTTCATCAAAGAAAACCCAAAATCGTCCATGAGATTGATTGAAGATGAATTGGGGATTCCAAAATCAATTGTGCACAACATTTTGAAGGAAAGTTCGGGCCTTCATAAATCGAATTCGTGATTTGTTCCCACACCAACAACCAAAAAATGTATCGATTGAGCACTGCAAGGACCTCGTCAAAACCGCTCGTAAGGACTCAAACTTCCTTGTAACAATCATTACTGGTGACGAAACATGATGTTTTGAGTATGAGCCCGAAACAAAGCACCAGTGTGCTGAGCAGAGACCACCAGAAGAGGGCATCCGAAAAAAAGCTGCTTGTAGAAGTCAAAAGTAAAGACAATGCTGATTTGTTTCTACGATTCCAAGGGCATTATCCACAAAGAATTTGTTCCACCTAGCCAAATGGCGAGTTTTATCTCGAAGTTTTGAAGTGATTGATAGAAAGAATTCGTCGCTTACGGCATGAATATTGTGATGCAGGCTGCTGGTCACTTCTGCACGATAATGCACCATCTCATCGTTCGAACATTGTGAGCAAAACCAAGTTTGTGTGTTGAATCACTCGCCGTATTCACCTGATTTACACCCTGTGACTTCTTTCTCTTCCCCCGACTTCATTTGTCAACGAAAGGAAACCAATACAACGGCACCGAAAACGTTCAAGCGGCAGTAACCACAATCCTCAACAGTATCCCAAAAGCCGATATAAAAAACTCATTTAACGAATTAATTGACCATGCCAAATGTTGTATCAAAGCTGAGGGAGCGGATATTGATTGAAATGAATGATTTGAATAATTATAAATGACCTATGTTTTATTTTCTATCAAAAGTTCAGTTTCTTTTTGGATAGAGGGTGTATGCCTCTCTGCCAATTTTGAGCAAATGTAGAACATTTAAACTGTATTTAGGATAGCCAGTTTCTAAAAATTTTCATTTGGGCAAAGTTTGTCGCCTGCCTTTGGACAAATAGCATTTGTCCAAAGGCAGGTGACATAATGCAAGATCTACTGATTTAGAATTGTACAATCATAATGGCAATCATTTATTTGTTGAGAAGTCCGAAACAGCAGGAATTATTTTTTCAGATCCCTTTCTGGAATCAGAAGACACAGAATGTGTGTCTGGAATGGCAGAAAAACATTATTTTTCAAAATCAGAGCATTCCTGAAATGCTTTGTTAATCATCTGATTATATCATCCTCCAGTTCCTCTAAATGCAAGAACTGGAAGAGATGCAATAAAACCCTAGCCGTAAAGAAATGGAAGCCGCACAGTTCGACAAAGCTAGAGTAATAGCTTTAGCAGATTACTGACTGCCATTTCCAGGTTTGCTGCTTTTAGACCCTTCGAAATCAGATTTTAATTTTATTTTATTATTTTTTAAAGTGTTGATAATCTACTTATAATCATTTCTGGCTTTAGTATAGACAAAAAAAAGAAGGTACAGATTTCAAAAAGCCAGTTGAGATAAATTTGATTCTCTTTTCCTAAACATTTTTGTCACACTTCATGGGGAACAATAGCTTAGATAATAGATAAGAATTTAAAGTGAAATGAGGAATAAAGATTTCGATATTATTAAGAATTGTTTCAGTGATGCATTCAGCACAAAATGTTTGGATCAGAAGATGGAAACAACAATCTAATTAAAGATATTAATCACAGAAACCATGAAGATATTTCACTTGGCATTTATATAACACTTGACAGTACTAGGAGTGGATGTGTGTATTACATTCTTAAAGAAATTACTATCAGGTTATAATCTGCAATCACTAAAAAACACACGTACTAACCACAGTGATAAGTTTTAATACGTACATATTTCATCCCAAGTATCATGGGACATCCTCAGTACAGTAATTCAAACAATACTAGGAATAACATACAGTTAGGGTGCATGATTAGTGATGAATTCACCACAGGTTTCATTGTATAAACAAAAATATAATCTGCAATGCCAAGTCCTTTCTGACAAATATCTATGATGTATTTAGAAAGATAATTTGTAAGAAAGAAATCGAGAATGTTTGTAGAGTTACTAGGATTATCAGGTAAGAACTGCATTCTTGAAGAAATTGCTATCAGGTTATGATCTGCAATGTGAGAAAGAAACCAAGAGAGTTATTAGTTTTTTAAATAACGAAACCTGTGGTGCAATCATAATTAAAAGAAACGCATATTAACCACAGTGAAAATGATTTAATTGTAAATATTTTTATTTATTTTTTACTTCTGTAGCACGTTATGCACGTTTAATGAGATTCTATTGTAATCATGCGCCCTAACTGTATGTTATTCCTATTATTGTTTAAAACTACTGTACTCATGATATCCTAAGATACTTAGGATGAAATATTTACAGTTAAATAATTTTCACTGTGGTTAATAAGTGTGTTTCTTTTAATTAGAGTTATTAGGATTATCTGGTAAGAATCTCGCAATTTTGTGTGAGCTCACTGGTGACAAAAATACCTCACATTTCTATCCAAGGTATTAGCATGTTGGAAAAGATAGCCAGTTGGAACCAAGAACATTAACAAGGAAGATGACTTCACTATTAGGAAACTGCATGAGAGAAAATTCATACTTGAAACAAATCAAAAACATCAGAATGGTTTTAGTATTAGGAGAAAGATACCAAAAAAATAAAAATAAATAAATAAATAAATAAAAGATATCAGAAAAAGGAAATTTACATTGAATACTACCTGATATTCCATATCAGAGAGAGAGAGAGAACATATACACAAAGGCCATCTTTGAGATGGAAAGATTTTATAATTGGGAAAAGTGAGATAAGTAGACATTGAAAAAAGCAGAAAGTTCAGGTACTTAAGAAAAGTAGGCATGATTTGGAGATAAAAATGAACAACACTAAGGTTGGAACTAAGACCATGTATATTTGTAAATGAAAGATTTGGAGAGGACTGCCTTGTTCTGCAAGTAATCTAGTCATGATTTTTGTTTAATGTAAGCTGACACTAGGAAGGACATGAAATCTGGTAATGGATTCTTTGCACAACATACCACTCTTAACTTTGTGTCTCAACATCTGGAATGAATTCTGAGATTTCTAGTCTTCTTTTCAATGGTAAGACCACTGTTTGCACTCCCAATTTAAAAATCTGCTCTAATCAAGTTACAGAAATTTTCATTCTATTCAAAATTCATCATGCAAATTATGGAAACAATTACCGTGTTAGTTTAATATAAACCAAAATAAATACTTGATGTTTTGACCTTCATATTAAGGTCATCATCTGGAGTATACACATATATATACAGAGAAACGAGCTGCACTACAATCTACATGCTAAAGTTACTGACCAACCATAATAATTATTGGCCTGATCTCTGGTGGAAAAAAAAAACATGTCTACAAAAAGGAAAAAAATTAATAAATAATAAATAAAACTTATTACTTATATAAATATACATATAAATCACAGCCAATTGGTATAGATAGTGGCCAATAAAAACTGAAAAACTGCTTAAAGTCCTAAAGTCAGGGTTTACTGGAAACTAAGTGGGCTGAATCTGTGCCATCCAAATTCTTGGAATTTTTATGGCGGCATAAAAATCCCACGAATTTGGATGGCACACCACTAGTCCCCCATTTTAGCTTTGATTCTGCCTCTCCATATACACTTTTTGATATCTGTCCAGCAGCCACCCTCTTATCTACTTAAACAGTGTCATATCCATCCCCATTTGTTCTAATTTGCATAACAGAGCTCCATGTGGTATTCTGTCAAATGCCTTCGCAAAATCATTATGTAGTCATTTCCTCTATCCAACTCAGCTATAATTCTATTATAAAAAGTTAGTAAATTACTAAGGCATGACGGCTCTTCACAAAGCCATGTAGACTCTCATACAGTATCATATTTTTATGTACTCATTCTTGAATTCTTTTTTTTTTTTACCAATTTTTCTAGTACTTTTACCACCACACTTGAGATACTGATTGGTCTATACTTTGCTATTGCAGTCTTAGAACCTTCCTTATGCAGAGGAATTATTTTGCCCTCTTTCCATCCCTTGGAACTCTACCAGAGCTGGCACTTAAATTAAAAAGCCCAGTCAAAAGCATTTCCAGTTCCCTTGCACGTTCTTGCAAAACCCTAGCTGATATCCAATCTAATTCCACAGCTGTATTTACATTGAGATTTTGCAATATCCTAAGAACCTCCAATTCATTCATAATCAACGTGTGTGTCTCCTTATCTGAATATCTATAGAAATATACAGAAGAAGACAAACTACTGGAGTCATTAATTTCCTAAACTAATTGTTGTTTAATGGCATCAGCAATAACTAATACAAATTCTTTACATTTCATGCCATTTTGATACTGTTCTACTATTGTGCCCAGGAAGTTTGTGAAGTTAAACGATTTATAGAAGTTAGCTTTATAACAGGCTATATTAAAAACGCACTTCAGGTTTAAGTATTCTAGAATCATCCATCTTTCTTTGGAAAATGGATAGAGGTGCGTTACCCAGATGATTTCTGATAAAGTCTATATCACAGAATTTTTTGGAAAACTGAACATCTCTTGAAACCTAAATGTCTCCACTTTAAAATGGCCTTGAAAATCTTGAAGTAATCTACAATTTCTGTGTAGCCCAAGATTATTTTTTATGCATTACAGAATGCAACTTCACCTTTGTAGTGCCTTAGAAAGCATGTATTGTTTTTAGATTATTGATACAACAGAAGTATTATTTTTCTCTAGTGTTATTACTATTTAATGGTCTCTTATCTTAGCCTTGAATTTTGCACTGCTTCACAAAAAGTGCAGTTTGTATTTCCTTTCATTTATTATCCATAAAGGTGAATTTATACAAATTATTCATGAAAATAATTCAATAGGAAAGGCAAATAATGAATTTTACAAATACAACTGAAGACAGTCAACTCTGACAACAGAGGAGCCAGACTAACTTTTCAAGGTGTCATGTCAATAACGTGATTCATCTTTGACAAATAATTTTGTAAATAACACTATTAAAAAAGCCTTTCATCATGTAAAATGTTCAAATATATAATTACCTCCAAGCTAATTCACATTGTGAATTGTGGAAATAAGCTTATGCCAATCAACTGCATTACAATTACATATCTACTTAAGGGTTAAAGAGGGTATTGGGAGAATAAGAACATAAATGTCATATTTTGTATTATAATTGGCAGTGAACAAATGAAAATTGCTTTTCGTAAATTATATATATAATTTTTTTAATGGTATCCATGATTTTGATAAGAACAGTGATGACTTACAAATTATGCAAATTAAAATGCTTAAGAATATTTGACTATTTATTTAAAAATTGATCTATGGATGTAGGGTGAGGGATAAATAGTACCACCTGTTGTCATAGATTGGAATTACTTCATATTTCAGAAACAACAGTGAGGTAGTTGGCATGAAGATGCTCACTTTGAGAGCATCTTTGTGCAAACTGACTTTTGGCAGGGACAAACAGTCTATGAATGAATTACTTATTAAATTAATTACATAAAATTTATATCTCCTGGTTGAAAATAAAACTTCTTTATTACATTCACTGGAGGCCACTATGATCACATAATTTGATAGTGAATGAGGTAATAAAAAGAAAATGGGGGAGTATATTCTCGCTGCATTTAGAACAAGACTGAAAATTCTGCCACTTGTCTGATAACGTGCATGTGTAGAGTGGGCAAATGGATTTCTTCAGCCCTGCTCACAGTACTAACTTATCAAAGATTTTAAACAATAGCAAATTATACTTACCCCAAGTCATAGTTCTACCATCTTCTGTAAGCAACACTGTGTGGCAGGATGAATTCCCCGACACCACTGTTCGTACTCTAATTCCCTGAAGAGGAGCCAAACGATGAGGTCCCCACAAATTTCGACCACCTGCTCCCTTAGCTAGAATATTAATAAAAAGTTAAAATCAAAAATAGATTCCAAAATCAGTCTAATAATTTAAAAAAAAAAAAAAAAAAACACTAGGGTATGAATAGTTAATTATTTTTCTCTTTTCTATCTCACACCCCTTCCTTCTACCTATTATTATTTCTTATCATTATATAAAGAAACCTGTGGAGAATTCATGACTAAATAAACACATTTAAAACCACAGTAGGTTTTTTTAAAAAACCTACTACTGTGGTTTTAAATGTGTTTATTTAGTCATTTCTTATCATGTTGGCTAGGATGGGAAAGATGTTTGTTTACAGGATGATAGCGCATTTTTATACACAGTAAACAGCCTTAATAAAACTGAATTCAATTTATCTTCTAATTTACACAAATGGCTTAGGTTACTTAGTAATCATAGCCAGAGAAAGTCAGAGCTTGTCAACCAAATTTTGGATCCTGATGCTCACTAATCTTTCCAACACTTTAACTACAACACTTGACACACACACACACACACACACACGTTAATCTATAATTTGATGCTTGGATTCTGTTACCTCCTTTAGAACTTGACCCAATGTAAGACTCATATTGTCATGGCAGATTTCAACTCCCTGGCAAATTATTTTAAAATATGCAGTGATACATCAAGTCCCACAGCCTTATTAATATTAAGTTTGCTTCACTTCCTCACTCACAGTCTGTCTCTCCTCCTCATCATCCAACCACGTCTCACCTAAATCCACCAAAATGTTTGCGTAAACAAAATCAATGCAACCATTTAATTTCCCTTGCAAGTGCACTTCTAGCATTTGTATACAAACATAACAAACTCTCCATGATGTCACATTCACAAGGAGATGAAAAGCCTTTATGAACTGCTCTTTAAAGATCTCAACTACAGTAATCCCTAGATTAATGCACCCCCAATTAGTGCATCATTTTTTTTCGATACCCAAATTCAATTAGTGCACCTATATGCATCTTAAAAATAAATATTACAAATTTTAAAAATTTTTGATCTATACATTTTTTATGGCTAACTATTTTAAAAAATCACTCACCAGAATGAAATAATTTAGTTACTGATTTAAAACATTTTACAGAGTTATTTTTAATGGCATACTACACTACTTCCATGTACGCTATGTATACTATGTTCCAAATTTTTACCGCCAAAATTTATGTCATCTGCTAATTACATAGCATTTTCCTGATCATATCTTGTACCTCCTTTGCTATTATTTTCCTTACATTTTTTTTTATTTTAAAGTATTTTTCCAACCTTTCATCATGAGTAAAAGAAAGTGAAAGTGTGAAAATGATTCGAAAAGTAATCTCATTGGAAAAAAAACATGAAATAATAAAAAAAGTGAACAAGGCGAATACAGAGCAAAGATAAGAACAAGAACACAAAAATGGGTGAATCAACTATGAAAGCAATTTTAAGCAAAGCTGCCGAATACAAAGTATTATGATGACAGAATTAGAGAGACTTCTTTGAACATGGATCAAAGATTGTAACCAAAAACAGATCCTACTAAAAACTGACCTTATTAAATCAAAAGCATTAAGTCTCTTTGCAACCTTGAAAGAAAGGGTTATCTATCAATGATGGAAAAGAAGAATTCCACGTTAGTGCTGGGTGGTTTGAGAAATAGCCTACATAATTTTCTAATCACAGGCAAAGCTGCAAGTACCAATAAAGAGGATTGAAGAAAATTGTAAAAGAAGGGGGCTATTATGACAACAAATATTTAATGTCGATGAAACCAGCCTTTTTGGAAGCCAATACCCTCCAAGACTTTTCTGGCTAAATCAGAGAAATCTCAGCCTGGTTATAAAGTCACAACATCAAATGAAATTACTGCCAGCAATATGCGATCCATTTGGAAGCACATTCTTCCACATTGTGCAAATGATTTTAGAGGCTTTTCAAATGAATCTAAGTTAATTAAATCTCATTCTGAGAAACTGAGTGATTCCAACCTGCTAAATTTAGATGCACAGCAGGAAGATCCGGAAGAATATGAAGAAAATTTAATCACTGACAAGCCCAAAGAGATTTCACAGAAACAAATTTAAAATATTTTTCGTGAAACCGAAACTTTTAAGTAGCAATGCTTAGAAACTGGCCCTTGTGAAGAGAGAAGCAGGAGAATTTGCTGAAGAGGTAGTTGTATGAAAAAAAGAAACAGAATGCCCACCAGAATAATAGATTTATATTTTGAATATGTTTTATTGAATTTCAGCTTCATAGTTTTCCTTTTTTACTAGGCCCTGAGACATACCCTAATTCTTTTATAAAAAAAGAGTCAAGGGTAAAAAAAGAAATTTGAGGAACGAATTATACTTTTTTCCATAGGTTATACTCAATCAGTGCGTTTTCGATTAATGCGCCTGTTTTAAAGAATGCATTAGGCACATTAATTGAGGGATTGCTGTATATCCTCTGCAACAGTTGTCCCTATATTATTTTCTTCAATCAATGCCATCCTACTATAATTGTTCTTATTTTGGCTAGCTACATATTGAAAGAACTACCTAGGATTTTTTTTTTTTTTTGCTTCATTAGCTAACTGCTGTTCATACTTGACTTTCTGTACTCTTATCAATCAAGTCACCCTCCTTGCCTGTTCTCTGTATTTCTCATGGAATTGATTATTACCACTCATCTTATGTTGCCTCTATAATGCTTTTTTCTCTTTATTGCATGTTTAATCTCTTCATTTATCCATTTCGCAGCTACCTTATTTAACCTTCTGAGCTTTGGAATAGATTTAGACATTGCTTCTATTTGAATATCACCAAAGCAGCACTGATTTCCTTTCCACCTAACTCCTCATTCCATGCTATAGCTCCAAGCTGTCTCCTGAGTTTCTCATAATTATCAGCCTTGTAGTTCCACATATACCTTTTCCTCACATGGCCAGCAACCACTGACATAATCATTTCATGGTCACTCTCACCTTCTGGAGAGAGATTTGACACCGCAGGGCAAATGAATAGCGCTGTGGATGCCGCCAACTCGATCCCTCATGACACCACCCCCCTCGGCAAAAGGAAGGAAGAAGCCTTCTTTCATTGTTCCAATCAGTAGAGGTGAATAACACCTGCTGATGAGATGTCAAATCCAAGACCCTTAATCCTTGAGTGCTCTCTATTACATACTACCTGAGGAGGTAGTTGTCCCTCAAAAACTCATTTTCTTTACTTCCAATTGCAATCTCATCATCCCAATCGATATTTTCGTAATTAAAATCGCCCTTTTCTCATTTGCTTGGCTAATTTGCTTATACATTACCTGGTCCCTGCCTTCCACATTACCAGATCTATACCAACATCCAACAAAATATTTCATTCTATACACCTCTATCTAACACCATACTGCCTGAAAACCACTACCACTATTTACCCCTTGCATCTCTACCTTGTATGGACATAACACTTTTTCTATCCCCAATAGCACTCCACCTTCCTTTTAATGCTTTCTACCTTCACAAAATACATCATACCCTTCCATCTCTATTTCCTGTCAGGATGTCATCTTCATCCAACTACGTCTCACCTAAATCCAACAATGTTTCGGTAAACAAAATCAATGCAACCATTTAATTTCCCTTGCAAATGCACTTCTAGCATTTGTATACAAACATAACAGCTCATTACTGGATCTATAACAAGTTTCACTGATACCACTTATTAGATGTGACTTCTCCATACTTTCCTCAAACCATTTCTTTTTCTCCTCAATCATCTCAGAACCTTCTTCAAATCTAAGTTTTCCCTACATCCCAGGTCATCTCCTTCCTTACACTCTACACACATTCACATCCTCTTGGAGCATCAGCCTTTCTCATGCTGTGTTCCCATCCTTTCCGAGTTTTCATGTTTGTCGTGCATGCACACTTGTTCTCCCATTCTCTACACTCATGCCACCCACTTCTTCGTTCATAAACACCACTTCAATCTCTTCCTTCTTACTCTCCTGCTCTTTCACATCGCTTCTTACTTGATCAGATTCATTCTCTGCACTCATTTCTCTACTCACCAAAACCATTCAAATGCAGTCTATCTCTTATACAGTTTAATTCAAACTCATTCCACATTAACAAACTGCACTCCTTTCTCCTCACACATTTCTGCTAACATATCATTCATAATTCTTTCTCTCTGTCTCATCTCATCACTGTCACATATTGGCAACACACCTTTCCTCACACTCTTATCTTTTATCCTTCTTAACAACCTCCTGATTTCCAATCTTACATTCTCCTTGTTCCCAGTCAATGAGAACAAGTAGAATGTACTTTCATGTTTAATTTGCCATATTCACTAAAAAACTGTATCTAAATAGCTGAAATGTTTTACTTTTTCTATAAGTTACCTATTAAAGATGTTCCTGCTTATTTTGATAGTCTTTGTCTTTTTAATGTTGAATGTTCATAAGAAATTTGGTGCAGTAGTTATTCAATTTAGTTAAAAAATTCTGCAGACTTGTTTATAGGATTTATTTAATAGTATAATATTATCTGTATTAAGTATCTGCATTAAGTGTTGAGATTAACATCTCCAGTTTAGATATCAGTCTTAACCACTTTTCTTTGTTACGTGATCTATTGAGAACATGAATAACAGTGGAAATATTCTGAACTCTTGTCTGTCCCCTGATTTTACACCAAACCTATTCTAATGGGTGGCTTGCATCTCAAATATAGACTATGTATTGCACAGTGTCCCATTTACATCACATAATTGCAGTATTTTAACAGGTTTGTTCTTGGTGCCTTGTCATATGTCTTTACCACATCTGCAAAACTCAAATACAGATCACATTATTATTATTACCTAACACCTCCAAGAAGTCTAAATACTCAATCTTGGTAGAGTACACCAATCCACCCAACACTGCCTGCATTGCTCAATCCTCCATTAATACCACTGTTCACCATGTACTACCCAGGAATAGTAATTTTTGTCACTAACCTGTAGTGTTCT
Source organism: Typopeltis vanoorti (assembly GCF_054136105.1). Lineage (NCBI taxonomy): Eukaryota > Metazoa > Arthropoda > Arachnida > Uropygi > Thelyphonidae > Typopeltis > Typopeltis vanoorti. The sequence continues at coordinate 130,103,611 of NC_143549.1, forward strand.
CTCACCAATCTACCTATATATAGTATGAAAGACTAGTTTCTGAGATTTAAAAAAAAAAAAAAAAAAAACTGGCTACCTCCATCCGAGATCAGTTACACTCACCTTCAATTGCAAGAGCCCATTGCAAAAAAAAAAAAAAAAAAACTCTTATTGTTACAACAAGAATCAAACTCAGATCTTTCCAATAGAAGAGCAAAACATCCAGTTGTCCTTTAAGTCACACTATGGAAAATTATATCATCAAATTCCTGCCATGTACCCTCAAGAGGTGTACAGGATATGACAGTACTACATGAAAAAATTACATCATTACTAACTTCCTATCTACAATTTTCCTCCAAATCAGTCTGTTACTTGTCAAGACTCCAACATTATCAGATCTTATATTTCTATTGTCTAACACACTTTGTACCGTATCAATCCACCTATATCTTGGTCTTCCTCTGGGTCGTTTTCCTGCCAACCTGGCAGCACTTGTTTTGCTAATCTTTCCTCTCCCATTCTATTTAAGTGACCATACCACCTGAGATTAGCTCTGCTAACGCATTCCTGGATGCTGACAATGTCAAGTTCTTTCCTAATATCCTCATTTTTAATATGATATTGCCATTGATGCCATCTGTTCATGCCTCTAATCTTTCTCAGGACTCTCATATCTGCAGTCTCTATTCTTTGGTCAGGTGTTTTACTTCTGACCCAGCTCTCAGATCCATAAGTTAAAACTGGTTTGAACACTGTCTTGTATACAGCTAATTTAGTGTTCCGACTAATTTCTCTCTTATTCCATATGAATTTATTCAATTGACTTCCCACCATACCAGCTTTGCTGATTCTGTTGTCTATTTCTATATTTAATTTACCATCTTCAGTAAAAATCGTGCCTAAGTAGCTGAAATGTTTTACTTGTTCCACAGGTTCTCCATTCACAACACAGTTGACATTTTCAATGATTCTGCCTATTTTCATTGCCTTTGTCTTTTTATTGCTGACCTTCATACCATATCTATTACAACAGTTATTCAATTTAGTCAGAGAATCTTGCAGACTTGTAGCGGATTTATTTAGAAGTATAACATCATCCGCATAAAGCAAAGAGCTGACATTAACATCTCCAATTTTGATATCAGGTTTAATACCACTTTCCTTCATAATGTGATCCATATAGATAATGAATAACAGAGGGGATAATGTACATCCTTGTCTCACACCAGATTTAACATTAAACCATCTTCCTGTACTTCCTTCAATTCTAACTGCTGACTTACAAATCAAATAAAGACTAAGTATTGCTTGATATAATGCCCCATTGACACCATATAACTGCAGCGTATTGAATAGCTTCTCTCCTGGCACCTTGTCATATGCCTTTTCCAAATCGACAAAACTTAAATACAGATCTTTGTTATATTCCCATGCTTTCTCGACTATTTGTCGTAAAGTGAAGATCTGATTCTGACGGCCTCTATTTGGCCTGAATCCAGCTTGTTCTTCACCAAGCTTTTCTTCCACAATTCTTCTCAACCGTTTCTCAAGTATACTTGCATAGATCTTGCCAGGAACACTCAGTAGGGAAATACCTCTGTAATTCTCACATTCAGTTTTATTTCCCTTTTGATATATGGGTACTATGAGAGCTCTACTCCAATCATCAGGAATTCGTCCCTCTGTCCAGGCTTTCTGAACTATGCAGTACAGCCACTGTAAGACTTTTATACCACCATACTTCAGCATTTCTGGTCGAATATCATCTACTCCTGCTGCCTTTCCACATTTCAAGTCTTTGATGGCTTTTTCTACTTCAAGTATGGATATGTATTCCTGACTGCATGCCTGGTCAGTGTTTTTTATCACTGTGCTGTCATCACTGCTTGTTTCATTTAGCAGTTTTTCAAAGTAATTACTCCATACTTCAAGGATATCTTTTTCTCCCGTTTTCATGTCACCTTTATCATCTCTAACTCCTTTTACAGCACTCTTTCCTCCATTCCTAAGCTTCTTCAACAACCTCCAGAATATTTTGCCACCTTCTTGATATTTATTTTCTATATTCTTGCCAAAGTCCTCCCATGACTTTTGTTTAGCTAGTTTTACACACTGTTTAGCTTTCTTACATTTGTCTCTGTATTCTGTAAGAGTAAAAGCTGACTTATTTGCCAGGAACTTTTGATATGCTTTCTTCTTTTCCTTCACTGCCTCTTTAACTTCCTGTGTCCACCATGGAGTTCTGATTTTTCTATACTTGCACACAACCTCACCACATGCCTCTCTGGCAGAATCAATCAATGTTTTCTTCAGAGTTTGCCACTGAATCTCGAAGGTTTGATTCCTGTTCTCCAACTCTTTCATTTTCTTTTCAATAATCTTTCTGTATTTTAGTCTACAGTTCACATCTGAGAGCTGCTCAACTTTTACTCGCTTTAAAACTTTCTTACATGTTATTCTTTTCAATATGAAATTCAATTTTATCCTGCTCAAGACTAAATAGTGATCACTTCCAATTTCAAATCCTCTGTACACTCTGGTGTCCTGCACCAGGGAGAAAACATCACTATCAACAATAACATAGTCAATGAGACTTTTCTTATTCCTAGCCTCTTCTCTCCATGTGAATTTGTGCACATTTTTATGTTGGAACATGGTGTTACTAATAACCAGTCCATGACCTGAGCAGAAATCCAACAGATATTTGCCATTATTATTAGCTTTGCTCTTTTCTCCAAATTTTCCCAAAATATTTTTGTATGTCTCACAATCATTTCCTACTCTGCTATTTAGATCCCCAACAAGGACCAACTTTTCCTTTTTCATTGTGTCAGTTGCTTTTTCTAAAGCGTCAAAAAATTCCTCCACTTCTACCTTAGTAGAACCTTCTGTGGGACCATATGCACAAATAAGTCTCATTGTCCAGTTCCCCATTCTCATATTTGCCCACATTACTCTACTTGAGACTGACTGCCATTCAAGAAGATTAGCCTCGTATTTTGTGTTGAATACTATGGCTACTCCTTCTTTTCCTTGATTGTCATTGCCTGAATATAACATTTTGTATTTATTGCTCAGAAAGATCTCACCAGTTTTGGTCTTTTTTGTTTCAGTCACCCCTATTATGTCGATCTGGTACTTATCTAATTCCTCAGCTAGCTCCATTTCTTTGCCATTCATGCTTCTTACATTGATAGTACCGATCTTTAACTCTGGTGATGTTGAGTTGGGGTTTGTTTTCAGATTTGTTCCAGTAACTGATTTTTCGCTGTTCGCCCTGGTTCCCTGGCGAAAACAACGGGGGCCTTGTTTAACCGGGCAACGCTCCAGCCGGCATTAAATTTTGTCATGTTGTACCATCATTTTTTATTTTGGTTTAACCAATAAGAATACAATTTGGTCGGCTAAATCCCAAATTGCCAGCCCATCCTCGTTCGTTCAGTATCAAAGTAGATACCCAACAGGGTGCACCACGAGAAGGTGAGGATTGGACATTAGGTCAGAAGCCCTGGTTGGTTCTCCGCATTCCTTTAAAGGCTATGTGGAGGTCTCCTCTCAGTTATACAGCTTTGACTCTTAAGCACCCCTGGAAAATTATATGGAGGGTTATATTCCCATCATGTCTCAACTATTTGTCTTAAAATTTAAAATGTAACCCTGACAATCTGTATCTCATCAATCTAGCTTCTTGTTCTCTCCAAGTTTCTCTGACAATTTTTCTTAGTCTCATCTGAAGCATGCTTGCATAATCTTACATGGAACCCTCTACAAAGTTCCTCTGTATTTCTCACACTCAGTTTTATTTTCCTTTTTACAGATGGGAACTATGAGAGATCTTTTCTAATCATCTAGAATTTGGGGCCTTCTGAATTATGCAGCATAGCTAATATAAAATTTTTATACCTCCATCTTTGTACATTTCTGGTCTAATATTAAAACAATTTTAATTTAAGGTGAGGTAGGTTAGAAATAAAACAGATATGAGAGTTTGAAGAAAGGAATGTGGAACCCTCTACAAAGTTCCTCTGTATTTCTCACAGTCAGTTTTATTTTCCTTTTTACGGATGGAAACTATGAGAACTCTATTCCAATTATCTAGAATTTCGGGCCTTCTGAATTATGCAGCATAGCCAATATAAAACTTTTGTACCTCCATATTTGTACATTTCTGGTCAAATATCAAAATTTTAATTTAAGGTTCTGAAAGTTGGAGGTAGGTTAGAAATAAAGCAGATGTGAGAGTTCTTTGGAAAATTAGGAGAGTGAACAGATAGCATCAACAGCAGGATCATATTAAAATTGAAGAAAGGAATTCAACATTGTCAGCATTCAAGAATGTGTCATCTAAGGTGATATGGTCACTTAAACAGAATAGGAGTAGATAGGCTTGATTTGTGGGGAAACAACAGAAGATGACCACAATCTATATTATTATTATTATTACGTGACATCTCCGGGGAGTCCAAAGACTCATCGAGAGAGGGTACCTACTCTACAACTCTCTGTCTTCACCACTATCCACCAAATACAACGAACCAAAACTACCATCATCATCATCTACACCAACGTCTTCTAATATCCACCTGAACCACTAGTATTTTTCACAGACAATCACAAACATCCGTGCCCATGGCAGGATTCGAAACCGCAGCCTTTTGGCTGGAGAACGGATATGCTAACCACTCAGCCAACCAAGCCAAAGTGGTTTAGATGAGTATGATGTTAATTTTATAATATCAAAGATCTGATGAAAAATAATAATTTAATTTGAAGGGGGGGGGAAGCTATTACTAATGCAAACTTTATCTTGCAGTGCTAACTATCCTGAATATCCCTCGAGGGTACATATCAGGAATTGGATGGTGATGATGATGATATGACTATCTCTGAAAAGTTTTCTTATTATATGACTTTAAAGATTATAAATAACAGCTAGACAAGTTTCTTACCCTTTTAATATTATTTCAACAATGAGTTTTGAATTCATGTAACCCACATGGTATCTTTCCCACTGCCTCATCTCTATGGTTTATAGAGAGAAATGGAAAAGACAATGAAAAAAAAGCACCATGCCACCACCACCACCACCCCCTCCATGAGGGAAATATCAAAAGCCAGTTTTTAATATTTATGGCACTTTTTGTCTGGGTTTTCTCAATGTTTGCTTCAAATACTGCATCTCCCGTATTACAGCTGTAGTTTTGAAACATCACATCTTATCTCATCTTCCCTTTCCCCTCTTTTACCTTGTGGTGTCGAGGGTTTATTAATCATCGAACTTCAAACCGTTCACAGGATAAGGTGGTCAGCCCTATGCCCCGGTGTATCCTAAGTCCATAGTGTTGTTCTCAAGGCTAGTCTGCCTGCTTTGCAGGATGAAAAACCCCAGGACTGGGGAAAAAACCCTGCTGTCCATGCCCGAGACCGGCTAACTTGGATATGGCTGAGGAAGATCTTTCAGTTCTTCACGTCACCGATGGAAATCGAACCTAGGCCACTGCTTCCCCAGGTATATGGGTTGCAAAGCGCACAGCCACTAGGCTAACTGCACAGACTGTCTTGAAACATACTAATCTAATTTCCAAAATCTATATTTTGGAAATGCTGTGCCTATTCTGTGATAACTGCAATCATATATTCAGCAATGAAATATAATTTACAGAGTAAGTGAAAGTATGATACTAAAAGATAGCTCAGTAATTCAATTTAACTTCAAGAGTTCATTCACACACACATTTAACAATTTATACAATGTCAACTTATAAGTCTTGATAATATCCTCTGCCCTCCTCCTCCTTCTATCCATTAGACTGTAAACTGCATTTCCTCAATCTCTTTTAATGCTCAACATTCCAGAAACCACATTAGTCAATCACCCATGACTCTTTCCAGTGTTTCTTCATCATTTTCAAAACCAGGTGACTAAATCTGTGCATAGTAATACATATGCAGCTGATCATGGAAACATAAGATTCTTACTTCTACACATCAGCATCCTCTGCATCACTAACATAATCTGCTATGGTGTCTGCATAATTTCTACAATTCTAAAATTTTTTATCATTATCCACGATCACTCTCTCAGATTCCTCATTTCCTTTATCTCTTCTAATACATCTCCACCAAGTGTGTACTCTGAATCACATTTTTGCTCCCAAAAACTTAAAACCTTGCACTTTGAAACACTAAACTGACTCATTTGCCCCACTCATTACCATTCACCAAGTCTATTCAAGTTATCCTGCAAAACTATGACATCTGCTCTATCCCCCATAATTTTTCCCAACTTTGCCTTATTTGCAAACAACAGTATATCACAATTCAAACCTTTCTCAATATCATTAACATACAGGTTAAACAACAATGGCCCCAAATCAGACCCTTGGAAAATATTACTAGTGACTTTTCTCATCTGAGATTTTTCTCATCACTTACACAACTGCCGATAACTATCCGACAGCCAATATCATCTGCATTCTCCAATCCAGTGCACTAATCTATTACCATCCAACCCCATCCATTCTACTTTAATTAACAGACAGCCTATCACGTGTCATAATTGAGAAACTGTTAAGAAAAATTGTGGAAGGGAAGCTTGGAGAAGAACAAACTAGACTCAAACCAAATAGAGATTGTCAGGATCAGATTTTCACTTTAAGACAAATAAATGGGAACACAACAAGGATCTGTATTATTGTTTTGTAGATGCAGAAAAGGCATATGACAAGGTGCCACGAGAAAAGCTGTTCAAAACACTACAGTTATATGGTGTAAATGGGATGTTATATCAAGCTATACTTAAATACTTAATCTATATTTCAGTTCCAAAAGAAATCTATATTTCTTTTGGAACTAATAAATGCAGAGAGTGAAAAAATGGGATTAAAAATAAATATCACCAAAACTAAATTCGTGGTCATAAGTAAGAAACCAATTCTTAATTTAGCACTTTCTTTAAATAGGAAACAAATAGAAAGAGTGGCAAAGTTTAAATATCTCGGATGCTGGTTAAATGAAGATTGCAATCCAGAAATGGAAATAAAAGTTAGAATTGAAATGGCAAGAAAAAATTTTCTCTTCATGAAATCAACACTGTGTAACCGCAGTTTAAGCTTAGAACTTAGAGTACGCATGGTTAAATGCTATGTATGGTCTGTACTGCTGTACGGTGCAGAAACTTGGACCTTGAAGACAACATCAATAAAAAGACTTGAAGCCTTTGAGATGTGGTTATACAGACGAATGTTAAAAATCCCATGGACAGCAAAAACGTCCAATCAGGAAGTACTGGAACAAATGGGGAAATCACGTGAACTTTTAGATACCATAAAAAGAAAGAAAACTGCATATCTTGGTCACCTACTTCGTAACGAAAAATATAAGATACTTCAATTGATTATAAAAGGGAAGATAAATGGAAGAAGAAGAAAATCTTGGCTGGCAGATATCAGATAGTGGACTGGTATGAACTCTGAGAGACTGCTCAGAATAGCTGAGAATCGCTCAAAATTTGCCAAGGTGGTCGCCGACCTCCGATAGGAGATGGCACTCAAAGAAGAAGATATTTCAGTTGTTAAATCAGTGTAAGATATAGATGTTACCTATGTTCACTGTTATTCATCTATTATTATTATTATTACCACCCAAAGACTTCATGGAGTCAAAGACTCATATGGGAGGTCCTTTTATCACACACACACACACACACACACACACACACACACACACACACACACACACACACACACACACACACACACACACACACACACACAGCTCATCATACCATGTTTTAAACACATTCAAACTCTTTGCAGACACCACATTCTCAGGCAAGGCATTCACAACTCTGCACAAAAAAAACCTATACAACGGAATAAGAATCTCCCTACTTCTACACGTGTGTCCTCCACATCATTCCCAGAAGCCTTTGTGTTGTCTTCACAATTTTGGCGATGTTTCCCCTAAATTTTAGATCCTTATCCACTATCACCCCCAGATCTCTTATTTCCTCTACCTCCAACAATATATTTTCACCAAGCATCAATTCTGCATCCCATCTTTGTTTTCCAAATTTTAAAACTTTACATTTTGCAACATTGAACTCACATCCCCATTTCCGTGCCCAATCACTCAATCTATTCAAGTCTTCCTGTAAGGCCACAACATCTTCACTACACTTCATGGTTCGTCCGAGCTTTGCATCATCTGCAAACAACTGAATATCTCCATCCAAATCTTCACCTATATCATTCATATACAAGTTAAACAGTAATGGACCTAAAACAGACCCCTGAGGCACTCCACTAGTGACTTTCCTTTTCCTGGATATCACTCCCCCATGCACAACTTGTTGATACCTATCAGATAGCCAGTCTCCAATCCAATGCACCAATCTAATATCCAACCCCATCTGCTCTAGTTTGACTGTCAACCTATCATGAGGTACTCTATCAAAAGCCTTTGCGAAATCCAAGTATATTACTGTGTATCCTTCTCCTTTGTCCAAGGAAACAGTCACTTTATTGTAATAAGTAAGGAGATTAATAAAACATGACCTCCCTTTAGCAAATCCATGCTGTCCATCAAAGATAATACCATTGTTATCGACCCAACTCTGGATCCTAGTTCTCACAAGCTTCTCCAACAACTTAACCACAACACCTGACACATAGATAGGCCTATAGTTTGATGCTTGAGTTTGATCACCTCCTTTATGAAGTGGCACAATCTTGCCCTCCTTCCACTCCTTATGAACTTGACCGAGTGCAAGACTCATATTAAAAAAATATGTCAAGGCAGGTGTCAACTCCCTGGCACATTCTTTCAGAATACGTGGTGATATATTATCAAGTTCCACAGCCTTATTAACATCTAGTTTACTCAACTCCCCATATACCTCTTGCTCACCTACAGTCAGTCTCTCCTCCCCATCATCAACTGCTCTCAATCCCTCCATGAAGTCACATTCACAAGATTGAAAGATCTTTATGAACTGCTCATTAAGTATCTCCACCACGCATTCTGCATCAGCTGTCTTTATACCATTTTCTCCAATCAATGTCATCCTTCCATAATTATTCTTTCTTTTGCTGGCTACATATCGAAAGAACTCCTTAGGATTCTTTTTGGCTTCATTAGCCAACTGATGTTCATACCTCTCTAGCTACCCTCACCAACCAAGTCACCCTCCTTGCTTGGTCTTTGTAGACCTCATAGAATTGGTTATTTCCACTTCTCTTATGCTGCCTCCACAATGCCCTTTTTCTCTGTATCGCATGCTTAATCTCTTTATTCATCCATCTCATACCCACCTTATTTAACCTTCTCACCCTTAGAATGCATTTAGACACTGCATCTACTAAACAGTTTTTGGATCTATATGGATCATAGTATGAAAGAAAGTGATATTAAGCCTAATATCTGAAGCTTAAAACAAGAAGACGACGACAATGAAAATAAACAGACACATTGAAAACATCAACTATATCATAAATGGAGACCCTATAGAGCAAGTAGAACATTTCATCTGTTTGAACAGTTTTTAGTGAAGATAGCAAATTAAACATGGAAATAGACAACAGAATTAATAAAGCTGATATGGCAGAAAATCAAATGAATAAATTTATATGGAATAAGAGAGAATTAGATAAAACACTAAACTAGCTGCATATACAAGACAGTTGAAACCATTTTAACTTTTAAATCTGAGAGCTTGGTTAGAAATAGTTGATCAAAAACTGGAGATCATAGATATGAGAAAAATTACAGGAATGAACAGACAGTACTGATGGCAGGATCACATTAAAAATGCAGATAATAGGAAAGAACTCAACATTGTTAGCATTCAAGAATGTGTTAGCAGAGCTAATTTCAGATGGTAAGGTCACTTAAATAGAATGGGAGAGGGGAACCTTTCCTTTAGTGTTCAGCATTTGTTTTATACAAATTATGGACTCTACAACATGTTATAAATAATTATTTTAATTTCCCAACGTTTCGCCCTTCGTATTAAGCTCATCATTAAGTTAAATTACATTTCACACAGTATGCTGAAGAGAATGATTTGATGAACAGGCATTTTACTAGCCTGACCACTAGTCAGGCCAATAAAACGATTAACAAACTTGATATTATTTACCATATAGAAAGAAGCTTAAGATTTATCCTAACCACCATAGCAGATAAAATACGTTTGGAAACCTCTAATATTTTAAATTTAAATTATGCGAAAACAATAACCAGCAACCTGACAAAATCTGAATTGACAGCGGTGAAATTTCTTTTCCATACAATTCCCCAATCCATGATAAGCTGTATCCTGCATTTGTAATCATCAACCTCATAGTTTAACCCTTTCTCCTAAAGTTCTTATAATGCTGACACCACTCAGGTGATCACTTCATGGTCACTCACCAACTGGAGGTAGATTTGACACCCCCATTTACAATAACATCCTTGGATGTGGCGATCAAATGCAAGGCCCTCAAAAATTCAAGAAATGCAACAGTTTTGTCCACAGATGACACTCTTCATTCCTCAATATCGCCCACATCTAATTAAATATTTATCTTATCTTTCCAAGCATAATAATACATTTATGGCATCCTACCATTTTCAAAAAATCTGCAATGCTTACAATCATCGTTGTCTCAAATCAATGAAGAAAAGAAAAAAAAAAAAAAAAACAGAAATGAATTAAACCTAAGACTCAATTGAACAGCATGCCAATCTCAGCTATCACACAATGAAATTCAATTAAAAAATATCAATATTTGGCTCCTTTTTAATGATTTTGGGAGTGGAAGAATAACGATAACTAATTCAGCAGAGCACTGTGCATGAAAGTATCAATAGAAGAGGCAAAAGGCAGAAACTGAATGTTTGTGAGGGAGGTATTGAAGTGGGTCTGAGAGAGAGAGAGAGAGGGTTAATTATACAGATTGCCCTCTTCTGCCAGAAGAGGGCAATCCTATAGAGGATTTTGGTGCACCATCCCAAATATGGGAGCATTCCATGGCTGGGTGAATTTGGGCTTTGTATAGAGTTAGCAGATCTGAAGTAGTGTCTTGCGCAAAAAAAGTGTCACATAATAATAACTACACTAAGTTTTTTGGTGGCTGCAAAAGCTATATTTGAAATATGGTTGTGCCAGAAAAGATTGGAAGTGCAAGTCAGTCAAAGAAGAGAAATCTGATCATGTTTGGATATCTCAGTTACTGAAGATAAGGGAGGGGGGGGGAGTTTTTTTTTTTTATTTTTTTAAAAAAAACTTTTAAATATCACTCTCTCTCTCTCACACACACAAGAGGCCACAAGGCTTATAACAAATAATCTTAATCTATAGATATTCTTTTTGAAGATGGAGGTCATAGTCATTGGGAATAATCGTGGTAGTAGTAGTAATAGGTTCCATGAATCATCACTTCAGCAGGTAAAATCATGCTGTTGATCATGCTATTTGTAGGTTTAGTAGATATGGGAGGGGGTTATGAAGTACGCAAGTTCTGCTGAACAACAACATCATCAACAACCATGGGTCCAATGCCCATAGGTGTCTGATGCCATCTTGATATGATTCTTCCAAAGCATTCTATTTTGCGCAAGAAGATTCAGTTTATGTATAGAGTTTCCACACCATTTGCCAATGTCATCACCCCATTCTCTGTTTGGTCTTCTTTTTTTATTCTTTCCTTCAATCATCCAAAACACAGCAACATTTTTATTTTCCTCTCATCATTCTTTCTACATATATGGCCAAAGAGACGTAGTGTCTTTTGATTATTTTCTGGATCAGGTTTTCTTTTGGTTGTATTCATCTGTAGATTTCCTCATTGTTCACTTTCTGGATCCAGCTTATCTCAAGATCTTTCTATAGCACTTCCTCTCAACAACACACAGAAAAATCTGTAGAAGAGAGACAATGCAGAAAACTGATCATCTGAAGAGTGTGAGGGAGTCATCTATTAAACAAACTGCCTTCTTCAAAAACATTAAAAAATTTTTAGTGGTTTTAGATGCACTACCTATGTGTGTGAACGGTATTCCAAGGTTGGATAAATTTGAGATTTGTACACAGTATTAGCTAGAAAGATGAAAAGTAGCAGTCTTTTTCTTAAATCCAAGGATGCTATGGAAGTAACATGCTTGTGGCAGAAGAGGCTAGTGTGCATTTCTTGAAGAATTACTTGTAAAAAATATACATTGTTTTAATTATTTCTAATTATTTTAACGTAATATATATATATGTATGTATGCTGTAAAATATTAAAAATATGTAAGTGACCAAGAATAAATGTGAATGGAAATTAGTTAAAGCATTATAGTATTATGTGATTGATGCTAGATATTATTGCTGACATTGCAGCAGAACCATTATGAAAAACTAATTTCCTTGGTGCGTTGGAAAATTTTAGATGCTTCTCACAATAGAATATTGAAGAAAACTGCAAATAATAGCATTTCAGAGAACTTATAAGAAGTTATTTACCTCTAGAGAGAAGTATACTATTATTATTATTATCTGAAACCTCCAGGGAGTCAAAGACTCATCAAGGGAGAGCAATATCAGCAAACATAGAGTAAGGGAACTAGATGCAACTAAGACTAATGCAAGCTGTATGATATCAAACAGCATTTCTGTTTAATAACAGAGATTGCTAGAAAATAATAGCTAGAGAGTTATTAGAAGCTTGGAGGAAAATCTGAGGGTTATCGAATTACACGGATCCAGAATTTCGATAAATTTAAGGAAAGACACAGAACTTTTGTTAAGAAGTGCATGGGCATTCAGTCAATAAACAGCAATTGATATATGATGTTAATTTTCAAGATATGAGGAACTTTTTCATTCAATTCAGAGAATAAAGTATCTGTTGTTGAAAGTTTTTTTTTTCACTTAGTAATACTATAAATGAAAGATGCCAAGAAATATTCTTGGTTTCATCCTTTATCCAAGTGTAAGCAAACAAAGTTTGCAAGTGAAGTAACTTCATGACTGGGCTACTTGTATATAGAGGCCAATGACTTCACATCAGTTGCCTTAGCATCATACAATAAATATGACTTCTGCATCACTTCAATCTTGGTATCCTTCTGGGTTTGGGTAGTGGCACTTTCCATAATGCATGTCCACTAGGATATGTGCATTGCATTATGGGATACTAAGGCAACTGATGTGAAGCCATTAGCCTCTATATAAAAGTAGCTCAGTTGTGAAGTCACTTCACGCTCAAACTTTGTTTGCTTATACTTGGATAAAGAATGAAACCAAGATTATAATTTCTTACCATCTTTAATTTTGTTAAGAAGTGCATGGGCATTATTGACAGATTAAAGTATCTGTCAATATTTATATCACTAAAGACTGGAACAGAATAAATTAGTATATGTGCATCCACTGTTATGAAAGAACTCTTATTCTTCATATTACGTGGAAGCAGCAGTTTCTGTTTAATGAATATTCCCTCAATTGCTAGAAGATAGGAATATTTTATTTCTTAGTTGAATTCTCTCGTTTGTCAAAAATGGAATGGATAACTAATTTATTTTTAAACTTATCAGTACAAGAATTGATACAATTTTTCTTGCTCTGCTTAGTTTATTCAAGGAACTAGCAGTAGCGAAAATTTACTTGAAGTTGCTTGAAATGCAGTTAATGGATTAATATGATGTTACTTCTCAGACTATGTTCTTGTCTAATTATGAATTTTCAATTGAACTGAATGTAGTCAACTTTCTGACCATGCATTGAGCAGTCATCTATTTACTGCACAATTTAAATAAGAGAAAGTTAAAAATTACCTAACATTATTAATTCACAGTTAATGATTTTTGTACATATGTAACTAAATGAAATGTGTATATCAGGACTATCCAAAGCACTGCCCGCTGGCTGGATGTGGCTCGCGGCACGATTTTCTGCGGCCAACCTGTGGGTTTTGATTTTCACGAGTGACAAAATAAAAGGTTTTATTTCTGGGAAAATTCCCATGTTACTCCTCTAAGCAATTATTAATTTTATGGCTATTTTGCCTATTTTTGCTTAGGAGTGCCTGAATCGAATGCGTATTAGATATTTTAATTCTATCACTAATTGATAATCTCGATGTTGGTAATTTTATGTGATGTTTTTACATCACTATATACCCACGTGTTTTTCAAATATCAGATATGTCAAAGAAGCGTTCTTACACTGTTTTGTTCCAATGTGCATGCTCTGGGTGCTCACGGGGAACGTGAGCACATGATTAGTGTTGTTCGTTTGTTCAGCTATCAAGGTTGTGTCGCTGCTGCTCACCAAATTATTAGATATGCATTGTGATGCGACCCTCAGATAAATTTTTTCTTTTTTAATGTGGCCCTTGGATTACCTAAAGTTGGACAGCCCTGGTGTATGTAATTACTATAAATAATATTTCATTCATTGTATTTATTTTGGATATACTTTCTTTCTTACTTCAGATATAATAGTTAAAGACATGTGTTCTTTGAATTGCATTTAATACAAGTCTGAGATCCATAATAGCATTTTCTAAGAACAAACCATGTTCGTCCTTAGGAAGAACATCTTATCAGTGTCCTCTGCATCACTGCCATGATCTGCTGTGCTGCCATTACAATTTGAGTAAAATATCCCTGAAATTTAGTTCCCTATCCACCACCATCACCCCCTGATTCCACATCTCCACTACAATATCCCCACAAATCTTATTCTATCTTTGCTTGCAAATTTTAAAACCTTAACTTTGCTGCATTGAACTGACAGCCCATCCAAGCCACTTGCAAAGCTACAACATTTGTTCTACTCTTTCATAGTACTTCCCAACTTTGCGTCATCTGCAAACAAAAGTATATCACCATTCAATCCCTTCCAAATATCATTTGCATACAAGTCAAATGGCAACAACTCCAAAACTAATCCTTGGGGCACAACACTAATGACATTCCTCTGCTGGGTTATTGCCCCCCTCCTCCCAAAAAAATAATTATAAATAAAACTAAAAATTTGCTGATGCCTATTAGACACCCAATCTCCAATCCAGCACACTAATCTACTACCAAACCCCATCTATCCCAATTTAATTACAAGCTTGTAATACAGCAATACAGTAAAACCCCGAACTTACGCGGTAGTTAGGACCAACAAAAAGCGCGTAAGTCGAATTCGCGTAACTCAGGGTATAATTTTGCATGTAATTGATATATACAAACATACAAAATATTAGTTAACTGGGACCAAAAGTTTACAAAAACACCTATATTTTTTAAGAAATATAATCATAATTGTAGTTTTTCGTACATAAAAAAAAAAAGAAAATTATTTCGATGTCGATGGTTTCATAAAATCTAATAGATTCGTCTGATGGCATAATGTCTTTTTCTTATCACGCAAAATTTCTTCATAGCAAGCCAATGATTTTTTTATTCCTTGCCTTGTGGCTACAATTCATTCCTCGTTAGAATCTATGTCCTCCAAAATCTGTAAACCTTTCTTAATTAAGCTGAGACCGTCTGTTAATTTTGCAACTGTCATGTGCTTTTCTGGTAGAACTGGATCTGAGGTTTCGGTCTTTTCAGTAGTGCTTTGCTCACGTATCTCTATGAGCTCATTGCTTGTAAGCTCCTTGTTATGTGAGTCTAACAGCTCGCTGACATCTTCACTGTCGACTTCTAAATCTAACTGCCTTGCAAGGTTGATAACTTCTTCTATTGTCTCAGCAACTTGATCAGTTTCTGGCAACATTTCTGTTTTGCATTTAAAAAAGGATGGACAAAGTTTTTTCCAGACACCATTCAAGATGTTTTGGGAAATTTCACCCCAAGAATCTCCGATAATCCTTACAGCAGCTAAAACATTAAACTGTTTCCAAAACTCTTTAACAGACAGTTGCTCATTTTGCCTCATAGCTTCATTCAGACTTGCAAACGAATGCTATGTGTAGTATGCTTTGAATGTTTTGATAACTCCTTGGTCCATCGGTTGAAGTAAGCTGGTTGAATTTGGAGGCAAGAAAACAACTTTTACACGTGGATCAAAATCAATTAAAGTTGCAGGAGGGTGACCAGGTGCATTATCAATAATGAGCATAACTTTAAAAACGGAATTTTTTTAAACTGGCAATAACGTTGAACTTCAGGTATGAAGTGGTGATCAAACCAGTCTTCAAAAATAAAAGTAGTCACCAAAGCTTTAGAATTTGACTTCCAAATCACTAGCAAGCCAGCTTTAGATTTATTTTTTTAGAGCTCTTGGATTTTCGGAGCAATAAATTAAGAGAGATTTTAACTTGCAATCACCAGCTGCATTTCCACCCAAGCATTACTGTCAACCGGTCTTTGGAAGCCTTAAAGCCTGGAAACGTTTTTCTTCACGTGCGATTAAAGTTCTCTTAGGCATCTTTTTCCAGAACAAGCAGGTCTCCTCTACATTAAATATGGTTTGACTGCTATAGATACCTTCCTTGATGATAGCCTTAAGTGTCTCAAGAAAAGAAGATGTAGCCTCTTTATCAGTGCTTGCTGCCTCTCCACTCTCTGCAATGCTGTGCCAGTTACAGTGATTTTTAAATCAGTTGAACCAACAATTACTGGCCATGAAATTTTTTTTTTTTGGTCGCTTCTCCAGCTTCAACTTTTAGCCTCTCAAAAATCAGCTTGGCTTGGCTAGATATTGTTGTTTGATCAACTGGACAATTTTTTAATCTCACTTGATTATCACACCATAATGTAAGCATCGTTTCCATCTCACCAATAATCCCATGACGTTTACGAATTATGCTTGAATTCAATGATTGGGCATTTTTCACAGCAGTGAGAATTCTTTCTTTATCTTTTATGATTGTTCTTACTGTGGATTCCTGTAGATCAAACTTCTTTGCTAGCTCACAAATTTTCATTCCACCTTCAAAATCCTTAATAATGTTGAGTTTTGTTTCCAAAATCAATGTTTTTCTTTTCTTGTTAGCTGTAGAAGAATCGGACTTGCTTCTTTTGGAAGACATTATTATATTTTATGTGATAAAATTTTTATCAAGAACATAACATTAAACGATCACAAGGTTTGTAGACTATAAAAACGTGTATGAATGGAGACCGCGCGAAACACATCAGTACTTCTTGTTCACAGTATGTGTGACACTGGCGAATGCGGCTGGCGCTGGAAAGATACGACTAGTGGTGAGGCATGAAGCGGGACGAGAATACGTACATATAAGAAACCACGTAACTCCGGATTCATGTAAGTCAGGATATTACTGTATATCAAAAGCTTTTGAAAAATCTAAATACAGTAAGACCCCCGTTTAACGCTGATTCACTATAACACATTTTTTTTCTGAATCCTAAAAAAGCGCTAAATATTCCATGACTCGATATAACATGGTTCTATCCAAAGCCTAAAAAAGTGCTAAATTTAAAATAATTCAATTTATCGCTATATTTCCCTTGATTCATATATAATACGATTATTCCCGAACCTGAACAAACCAGCGAATGGCTAAAACAAAACAAAATTGATACGAAAAAGCACTTCACTCGGCATTAAAATGCAGGTGCTGAGGCAATTAGAAAAAGGTAAACGTCAACTTGACATTGGACGGCTTTAAATTTGCCTACTTCTTTTATCAACAATTTAAAAAAAACGACAAAATTAAGTGTTCAGCAACCACAAACACAACATCTTCTGCAACAAAAGTAACCCGATCCAGAAGGAATGTTTTAGAGGAAATGGAGAAATGCCTTTCCATTTGGGTTGATGATGAAACCAAACACAACATGACATTAATTCAGGCAATAATCATGGAAAAGGCCAGAAGTATTTTTAATCATATTCAAAAACAAAGAGAGGATACGAGCGAAAACTTTGCAGCTAGAAGAGGTTGGTTCGATAGATTTAAAAAAAGAAGCAACCTCTACAACATTCGAATCACTGGAGAAGCGGCAAGTGCAGATACTGAAGCTGCTTCAGTCTTTCCATCAACTTTAAGAGTCATAACTGAAAGAGGAAATAATCCTCTTGAACTAATTTTAAATGTTGATGAAACTGTACTTTTCTGGAAGAGAATGCTAAAGCACACATTTATATCGTGCGAACAAATGCGAGCACCAGGATTCAAAGCTGCAAAAGACCGTTTAGCCCTTCTTCTGGGCAGTAACGCCAATTGTGATTTCAAATTAAAACTGTTGCTTGTGTATCATTCCAAAACACCAAGAGTCGTGAAAGGAAAATTCTTGGTCATGTGTTCCCCTATCCATATTTACTATGTGTTAAAATGGCCCTGTTTCGTTTGGCGCTTTGTCTTCTAGGAACGCATCCTGACATTAATCGAGGTATTACTGCATACCACTGTGTATGCATCTCTTTTATAGAATGTATTTGTTACCTTGTTATAATAAGTAAGCAGACTGCTAAAACACAATCTTTCTTTACCAAACCCATGATGTTAATCAAAGAGAATGTTGTTGCTGTCAACCCAATTCTGAATCCCTGGTCCTTATTAGATTCACTGAGACATCTTCAGGGATTACAAATACCTCTTGTAACACACACACACACAAAGACAACACAATACTAAATGAAAAAAATGGGTAACTCTAGTCCTATCTAGGTGACACACACACTCTATGGACATTTGTAAGTGGCCTAGGATGTAAAGCGGGACCTCTGTCAATTTATTGTTTCCCAAAATTGAATTTTGCACCCGTATTTATTTAAATTTGGTTGATTTCTGAGTGCCGCTGCAGATTTTAAAACCAGCCTTTCCTTTTTAAATTTACTAGGATGGAGCATCGTGGTTTGTTTCCAGAAGATCCTGTGGGTTGTATCTAATACATGGTCTGCAAGGTAAGACTGACCATAGTCGTGATTGCAGATGTACGATTTGTGTTCTTTTAAACAGATGGTTGCTACCTGTCTGTCCACAATAAGCCAACTTGTACTTTATATATTCCAGGCACTAAGAGAGGAGGGAGCTGATCTCTAATGGAAAAAATAAGGGTAGCAAGTTTCCAGTGGGGCTTAAAAGCTGCGTAGAGGTTGTGCTTTTTTACAACCATGGCTATTTTTTCTGAAGTGCCATGGATGTAGGGAATGGTGATGCCATTCTGTAATCATTGTAGCCATTGGAAAGGAAGGTGTTATGTATGGGTTGAGTTCAGTTCAAAGAGCGGTTCCAAAACTCTAACCAAGATTTTATCTTGGTTAGAGTTTTGGAACCGCTATTTTGAACTGAACCCTAATCTTGCGGTTCCAAAAAAAAAACCTAATTTTTTTTGGAACCGCTATTTGGAACCCTAATCTTTGTTCCACTGGAACAAAGATTGTGGGCTCTCTTGGTTAGAGTTTTAATAATGCCATATTGTTGAGAGGGATGGAGGTGGGAAAGTTTGTGAATGTATCTGCCTGTGAGTGAGTTTTCTTATATATAGCGAAGGAAAAGTTACCATTAGGAAGGGCAAACTATTGCTATTTTCCTTTTTCATCATAAACTTGATTTTTGGATGTAGACTATTGAGGTGACTAAGGAATGGGTCTGGGCCATGAGGCCAAATAGAAAGTTTGAGAGGGGCTGAGTTGATAGCCAGTTTTTTTTAAATTTTCCATGTAATAACTGGTAAGGGGGGGAGGGGGAAAACCATAATGGTTGCCTCTGTTTGTAAATTTTGTTCTTCCAAGAAAAATAACCAGAATTGATGGCAAAGGGAAAGAGATCTAAGATATCAGAAGGAAAAACGTTTTTTAAGAGTGTTAAGATGTTATTTAAGGGAACATTGGTGAACAGTGAGGTGATGTCAAAGCTTACCAATATATTTATATTATTTAAAGTTAAATTTTCAACAAGGTTTAATGGATAGTTTTTTATACAGGATGTGGTAAGGTCCAGTGAGGGGGAGGAGGTGGTAAGAATGTTAGCCAGCTGTTTTGACAATTTGTAGCATGGAGCATCAGTGGCATCTATCACAGGTCTTAGAGGAAAATTAGGTTTGTGGATTTTAGGTAAACCACATATCTGGGGGGGGGGGGGGGGGAGAACCGAAGAGTTTGAGGTTTTTTTTTTTCTGTATGGTGGCCAGGAAGATACATTTTTTAAGTAAGTTTTTTAATTTTTTTAACATGCAATTTTGTGGGATTGTGATATAGTGGGATGTAGGTCTCATGATCTCAGAGAATAATATCCATTTTTCGATTATATTCCATGACATTAAAGACAACTGTGGCATTACCCTTATCTGCTCTGGTGATGACAATACTTTTATCTCTCCGTAACTTACTGAAAGCAACGAGTTGACTAGAAGAAACATTACTTTTTGAAAGAGATGACTGGGAGAAGACATTAGTGATGTCAAGTCTGATGTTATTGGCTATTTCTGGAGCTAAGCGACAGATTCCACATTCTATGTTGTACATTATGTCTAGCAACAGCACTTCTTTCAGTGTGATGGCAAAATTGTAGCTGAGGCTTAGGATGCTCAGAGCATCTTCGAGACTTTTCGATGATAGATTCACTACTGTATGGAGCAGTTGAATTTGCAGTTGTGATTTAGAGTTACATAGAGTGTCGTACTTTTTGATGTACAAATTTGTGTTACAAATAATTCTTGTAACACACCAAAATCAACTGAATTTAAATAAACACAGATGCATAAAACTTCCCAAAATTTGGGAAACAATAATTGTCAGAGGTCCCAATTTACATCCTAGGCCACCTACAAATGCCCTAGAGGACACACCACCTAGATGGGACTTTAGAGTCACCCACGTTTCATTTAGTATTGTGTTGTCTTTGCATGTGTGTGTTAAAAGTTACTTGTAATCTCTGAAGATGTCTCAGTGACTGAGACGAAATATTGGAAACATTAGAATTAGTTTTTAATCCTTTCCTAGTGCTGTAAGTATTCCATTAAATCTTCAACATGATGTCTTCCTAGCACTTAAGCCTTAACACATGGCATCCAGGTTGTTCAAGATTCTTCTAATGTCTCACCCCGTACAATATTGCAATATCACCTATACATCTCCTGAATAGATGACCAAAACAAAATCACCTCCATTATTTGGAAGAACATTGCATCAGATGCCTCCTGTGTACCTCCATTAAAAAAAAATATTAGAAAGCGAGACTCCAGATGGATAAAAACCATGTCCAACAACTTTTGCAAGAGACCAGAAGGCACAACTGTCAGTGGCACAGGTGAAAGTTTTCTACACTTAGCCCTTTCAGTCAGACAAACTCTATTAATGATAGCCTTGCAAGTGTCTTGGGGTTCAGTGCAGAGCATCAGTTGGAGTTTATATATCAAGCCACTTATTAGTTTTTGTTGTTGTTGTTGTTGTTGTTTTGTTTTAGTTTGGGCAGATAAAATGTAGAGTGGTTGTTGCAAATTTGGAAATTCAGTTAAAATAGGAGATGTCTGCAAGAGGTGGTACACAATATTCAAGTTAGGGCATATTCCACCAATGCTGGTAAAGTGAATCCAAAAGAAATTTGTAAGTTTTTTTTTTTTTTTTTTTTTTTTTTAAAGCACAGTGACACTATTTTATATATATAAAGCACACAAAATAACAACATGAAAAAGTATATATGCAAACACTAATAAGAAAGAAGAGAACTAAAAGAGTATGGAATTATAAAAATTATAATCAAGATTTAAATGTCAAATTTCAAATTATGTTAGCTTAAATTAATGTCACTTACCAGAAATCTTCATAATGAACTAAATATGTGAAGTCTGTACCATTAAAAATAACCTGAAAATTTAGACAGCACAGTCAGCTTCATAACTGGTCACATTGAATTACAAAGAGGGGAAGGGAGAAAAGTGATAAACAGCTAGTTAGTAAAGCTAAGTGACACAGCTGCCCAACTGGATAGAAACTTGATGTCTATCTATCATTAGGACTCTATCCAATTAGAAACCTCACACTGCCAGCTGTGCCAATGCCTGCTCTTAGGCAGGCTAGCTGTTGGGTACTTGTGTCCCCACCTTGTTCTAATTTCTTCCCTCTTTATAATACTTAGAGTCAGCTGAAGTTTTCAGGTTATTTTTGATTTTAATGATACAGACTGCACATATTTAGTTCACTACAGACTAAATGCAGTATTAAGTGACGATAATAAGATTCTTCTTCCTCTGCACGTTTTTTCCTGCTTCCATTGCAAGGTTCGTGTGTTAAGTAGATACGACTTTTGTTAGTATAACCCCCAGATGGCCTGTCGCTGAGGAGGAAATGTATTTTTGACTGTAGCAGCATGTGTTCACGAGGCCGGTTTGCCTGCTTGTGGGACGAAAAAACCCCATATAAACTGGGAGAAAAACCCTGCTGTCCATGCCCAAGACCAGCGAACTTGGCTATGGCTGAGAAAGATCCTTAAGCTCCTCGCATCATTGAAAGGGAATTGAACCTAGGACGCTCCATCCCCAGGCATATGGTTGCAAAGTGCATAGCCACTAGGCTAACCATGCGGAAAAGTGACAATAAGATAAGCGGCATGAATTCTGATGACCTAATGTCCAATCCTCACCTTCACATGGTGCACCCCATTAGAAGGTATCCACTAGGTACTGAAAGAAAGGGATGGGCTGGCAATCTGGAACTTAACTGACCAAACTGTATTCTCTTTGGCTTAAATCTCAAATACATATGAAGGTAAACATTATGAGATGTAATGCTAGCTGGGGAATTGACCAGTTAAAAAAAACAAAAAAAAAAAGGGGGGGGGCTGTTTTCGTCAGGGAACCAGGGCAAAGAGTGAAAAGTCAGCTACTGGAACAAACTCCAACTCAACATCTAGAACAACCAACCCAACATCTGAAGATAGGAACTGTCAGTACAAGAAGCATTAATAGAAAGGAAATCGAACTTGCAGAAGAACTGAAAAATACTATGTGGGCATAATTGGCATTACTGAGACAAAGAAGACAAAAACAGGTGAGATCTTACTAAATAATAAGTACAGGATGTTATATTTGGGCTATAAAATCAAGAAAAGGAAGTAATAGCGATAGCATTCCAACACCAAACACAAACTTCTTGATTGTAAGGCAGTTTCAGGTAAGTTATGTGGGCAAAGTTCTAAATGGGGAATGGACAACGAAACTTATTTATGCCTATGGTCTCACAAAAGATTCTCCTAAGGCAGATGTGAAGGAATTTTTTGAGTGATTAAAGCAGGCAGCTGACACAAAGAAAACAGAAAAAGTAGTCGTTGTCAGAGATCTGAACAACAGAGTAGAAAATGGATCTCACCAGGCATATAAGAACATTTTATGTCAAAATGTTCCTATATAAATTAAAAGGGTTGATGCTCTTGTATTTCAGTAACTTCACTATTATCTGGCTCCTATATAGTTACTTTTGTTTCCATTTCAAAGAAAAACCAACAAAATATTAGTAAGTTCAGTAAATTAATTATTGTTTCTTCTTCTGATGTTGTTTATACCATGTAACACTGTTGTGAAAAACCTGCTTAAGGTAGGTATCCCTCTGTAATTCTATAAATTATCTTTCCCTCATCTTGCATGAATTCTCCTCCCTCATTTTATATCCCCATAGTTGTAATCACACATGATAGTCATCCATGAAATTTATATGCCTATGCAGTTCACTAATCTATTCAAATGAACTGCATAGATATTTAAATCCAACCAGAATAGAAATAATGAATGATTATTATACCTATGTGTAGTACAAGTAGTGCTACAGCAATGGTTTTGAAGCTATTTGAGATAGAAGTTAATAGGACAAATTATGCAATTGGATGCTGATACACACCATCCAACCACATAATTTGTCCTATTAACTTCTATCTCATACAGATAGCTTCAAAACCTTGCCTATATCACTACTTGTACTACACCTAGGTATAATAATCATTCATTATTTCTATTCTGGTTGGATTTAAAAATAATCTGCAATCATTAACAGTGCTCTCCTACTCTTCCTCCAGAATGCACAATACCAATCACATTTTGTTCCTATAAGAATATATATCCTCTTTGGTTACATCTCACTAATACCAATAAGGTTCCCCTTTGGCACTTACCAATGCCAACTCTTCACTTTTATTCCTGATGTTTTGGACATTAGTGAACCTGCATGACACCAGTCCACCAAATTGATTGGTATTTGAGTAAGTCTTAAAATGTGACCAGCTCAAATAAGCAGCTTGAGTTGATTTCTCAACCTAGAATCATTATTTTTGTTGTCTAAAAAATACTAATCTTACCATTCTTGGGATCACCCATATCAAACTATAATTGTGTTTCTTACTTTCTTTGTCATTAAAATCAAAATTTAAACCTCTCATCTTAATGTGCACATCCAGGTTCTTATACAACCATCCTGATACAGCTAGTTTCCTTGACTATTTATATTCACTCTATCACCAAACAACTTTGCCAAGTATCTAACTCCAATTCAATCCTCTAAATTTAAATCCTTTCAACCACTTCCTATATCAACATAATGTGCATAATTTCTCTTAAACAGTGTACACATTGAATCATTTTCAATCCTCTCCGTCCCAGCTAACTCAAAACATACTTCAGCATTAAACTCACAATCCTGACTCTTTTGCTCTTCTTTTCACCTCATTCAACAACTCTTTCATATATTCTCTCATATCATACTTATCTCCTTTTGAGTTAATCATTTCAACTAGTGCAATCATTTCTTATGCTTGATATCACCACCTGCTTATGGCCTTGGTCATGCCACAAATCGTCATTCCAGAAAATCATACCTTTGTTGTTCTTTCTTGTATCTCACAAACACACATTGTACCATCTTATGTTTCTTCTCATGCTTTATCTTGTTTCCTTACATTCATATCATACATTTGTTGTTCTTTCTTCTATCACACATACACACACCTAAATCATGGAATCACTACTCATTACCATATTTTTTTTTTATCCATTTCTGCTTCATTATACCATCTTATGTTTCTTCTCATGTTTTATCTTGTTTCCTTTCTTTACTTTTTTCTGGAAATCAGGAGGGATCTAGTCTTGGATGCATCCCAATCTTGAAAAACATGTGTTAATATTGCACTCTGTATGTTCTCTGGCTGTATTTGTAAGTTGCAGAATTAAAAAATAAGTTTCTTCTGAGAGAAAAGTTCAACTAACGGTGGAAATGACTAAGTATGAGATATTGAAAATATACCTTTGGTCATTAACTAGACCTTCTGCAAAAAAAAAGTAACATAACAGAAGTTACTGTGAGAAAGTGAAGACATCAATTTTTATAAAATTATATAGAAAAACTGCTTATAATTAAAACAGGAAGAAACTGGTTAATTTTTAAACATTTTTAATGTATAGAAATTGAATGGGAAGTTTGCTTCTTTATTCCCACGTTCTCAGTATCTTGAGACATTTGAGAAAGCAACTTATTATTGAATAGCCCAAATTTTATGAATTTACACATATAATTGGAGTGTTTAAGGGTCAAAGTTAT
Source organism: Typopeltis vanoorti (assembly GCF_054136105.1). Lineage (NCBI taxonomy): Eukaryota > Metazoa > Arthropoda > Arachnida > Uropygi > Thelyphonidae > Typopeltis > Typopeltis vanoorti. The sequence continues at coordinate 130,129,055 of NC_143549.1, forward strand.
ATAACTGAGAGGAGAACTCCATACAGCCATTATAGGAATGCTCCACATTCCTTTAACGGCTATGTGGAGCTCTTCTGGCCTAATCACAGCCACAAGCCATGTCAAATCAGGGCTTCTGATCTAATGTCCAATCCTCATCTTCTCGTGGTATACCCTGTTAGGTATTATTATTACCTGCTGAACAAACGAGGATGGGCTGGCAATTTGGATTTAGCCAACCAAACTGTATTCTTTTATTTTGGCTTAAACCAAAATAAAAAATGATGGTACAACACGACAAAATTTCATGCCAGCTGGGGCATTGTCTGGTTAAACAAGCTCCCCGTTGTTTTTGCCAGGGAACCATGGCAAGCAGCAAAAAGTCAGCTACTGGAACAAATCCTAAAACCCACCCCAACTCAACATCACCAGAATTCAAGATCAGTACTATCAACATAAGCCTGAATGGCAAATAAATGGAGATAGCTGAGGAATTGGATAAATACCAAATCGACATAATAGCAGTGACTGAAACAAAAAAGCCAGAAACTAGTAAGATCTTTCTGAGCAATAAATACAAAATGTTATATTCAAGCAATGACAATCAAGGAAAAGGAGTAGCAGCCATAGTATTCAACACTAAATACGAGGCTAATCTTCTTGAATGGCAGGCAATCTCAAGTAGAGTGATGTGGGCAAATATCGGAATGGGAAACTGGAAAATGAGACTTATTTGTGTCTATGGTCCCACAGAAGGTTCTACTAAAGTATAAGTGGTGGAATTTTTTGAGCCTTTAGAGAAAGCAACTGACACAATGAAAAACGAAAAGTTGGTCCTTGTTGGGGATCTAAATAGCAGAGTGGGAAATGATTGTCAGACATACAAAAATATATTGAGAAAATTTGGAGAAAAGAGCAAAGCCAATAATAATGACAAATACCTGTTGGATTTCTGCTCATATAGACTTCTCTCCATGTGCACAAATTCACATGGAGAGAAGAGGCAAAGTACAAGAAATGTCTCACTGACCATCAGTACAGTAATGAGGGTATGAAGCGCCTGTGGCAAGTGTCTAACTAGCACCCTCCTAACCCAAAAATGACAAAAATTCTGAAAAATTTAAATTTAACAAGTTAAATTTTACTAAATGCAATATGATAAATACTTACTATTAACCCCATCAAAATGAGTTGCAGAATTTGTGTGTCTAAAGTGCCGTATTGCCGAAATTTAAAAATACAATATAAAATGGCAGACTTTTATATATATTTATTTATTTTTATTTTCTACATTTTTTATGTTTTGCGCTCCAAGCCTAGTTGTGCACGTAGTGGGTGCCTCTTCCGCCACGCCCTCGTTATAACACTGTTATGATTGGAGTAGAGCTCTCATAGCACCCATATATAAAAAGGGAAATAAAACTGAATATGAAAATTACAGAGATATTTCTCTACTGAGTGTTCCTGGTAAGATTTATGCTTCAGAAACAGTTGAGAAGGATTGTGAAAGAGAAGGTTATTGAAGAACAAGCTGGATTCAGGCCAAATAGAGGTTGTCAGGATAAGATTTTCACGTTACGACAAATTGTTGAGAAATCATGAGAAAATAACTAGGATCTGTATTTAAGTTTTGTAGATTTAGAAAATGCATATGACAAGGTGCCAAGAGAGAAGTTATTCAATATGCTACAGTTATATGGTGTGAATGGGGCATTATATCAAGCAATACTTTGTCTTTATTTAAGTTGTAAGTCGGCAGTTAGAATTGAAGGATGTACAGGAAGATGGGTTAATGTTAAATCTGGTGTCAGACAAGGATGTACTTTATCCCCTCTGTTATTCATTATCTATATGGATCACATTATGAAAGAAAGTGATATTAAACCTGATATCAAAATTGGGGATGTTAATCTCAGCTCTTTGCTTTATGCAGATGATGTTATACTTCTAAATAAATCTGCTACAAGTCTGCAAGATTCCCTGACTAAAGTGAATAACGGTTGTAATAGATATGGTATGAAGGTCATCATTATAAAGACAAAGACAATGAAAATAGGCAGAAACATTGAAAATATCAACTGCATTATGAATGGAGATCTATAGAACAAGTAAAACATTTCAACTACTTATGCACGATTTTTAGTGAAGATGATAAATTAAATATTGAAATAGACAACAGAATAAACAAAGCTGGTATGATAGGAAGTCAACTGAATAAATTTATATGGAAGGAGAGAGAAATTAGCCAAAACACTAAATTAGCTGTATACAAGACAGTATTCAAGCCAATTTTAACTTATAGATCTGTGAGCTGGGTCAGAAGTAAAACACTTGACCAAAGACTAGAGACTGCAGATATGAGAGTCCTGAGAAAGATTAGGGGCATGAACAGATGGCATCAATGCAATATTATATTAAAAATGAGGATATTAGGAAAGAACTTAACATTGTCAGCATCCAGGAATGCATTAGCAGAGCTATTCTCAGGTGGTCACTCTATGCAAGGAAAATGCAAGGAAATGCAAGGAAAAAAGAGGAAGACCAAGGTATAGGTGGATTGATATAGTAAAAAGTGCCTTAGAAGATAGAAATATAAGAGCTGATAATGTTGGAGTTCTTGACAGGTAACAGACTGATTTCGAGGAAAATTGTAGATAGGAAGTTAGTAATGATGTAAATTTTCATGTAGTACTATCATATCCTGTACACCCCTTGAGGGTATATATATCAAGAATTTGATGATGATGATGAATTGTGGATTTCATAAAAAAAATCATCAGCTGATGTCTTTTTGTTCCCATATAGGGAGTAGGCGAGTCCGTTTTTTTAGCCCTATCTAAGTTTTAGAGACTGAGTGGGCAGTTCAATCTCCACTGGTAGCCAATCAGAGATAGCTGGCCCAAGGCTATAACTAATTAATTGGCACGCAGTGAAGAAGGTAGCTAGTAAGTGCTGCCATCTGGTGGTCCATAACCCTTATTTATAAATAATTAATTTAGAAAGTATACTTTGCTTCTAGCAAAATGTACTCGCAGACTGAAGCTTCTACAAGATATTATCTAACAAAAACATAACCCTAGATTATAATTAGAAACACAATTAAAAAACATGAAACCAGTTTCTGTACTATTTTTGCAAGGGGATATGGATAAACATACCAAATATCATGGCATCAGTCAAAATTTGTATAAATGCATAGTAACAGTTACATTATAATTGATCTCATATTACTTTATAAAATACTGACGATGTTTTGGGAATCATTATATCTTGTTTACTTGAAATAACAGCAATTCTTATCACTTTACTCAAAGCTGTTAAAACTAAATTTAGTTAATTTTTATTTCAACTGGTTGAAAACATATTTTTTTTAATGTTTTTAGCAGACTAGGTACTGAATGAAGGAAGATGGGCTGGCAATTTGGGACTTAGCTGACCACACTATGCTCTCTATTTGGCTTAAGCCACAATTTTCTTAAATTCTTAAGAATTCACAAAATTCTTAAGCCAGAATTTTGTATGGGTAAATTAGTATACACTTACTTAGTTAACTGTTCAAGTTTTCAAGCAAAGTGCCGTGAAGATAATGTGCAATGCTTGCAGACTGATTCCCTTATTTCACAACTGAAGCAGAACTAGAAATATCATGCATGCTGGAGCACATGCAAGTGAAAAGAACAAGGTAACTAGGTAAACAGCTGGATAGACCTGTGTAAGTGAGAGGGATACAGATATGTAGTGATATGGAAGAGTTTTTGGAACTAGTGAGGAAAAGTTCCATTAGTAGTGGTCTTTCAGAAAGAAAGATGTTTTAAAAGTTATTCAGCTGTTACATTACAAAAGTAACTGGAATAACAGTTGTGGAAGAAATTTATAGGAACTCTGAAACTTGATAAATAAAGTTTCTCATATAGGAAGAGAGATGTTTATTGGATATTAAAGGTTCCATTAGTGCAGTAATGATTTAACAGCTGTTTTGGAGGATATAGCAAGGTGATTTTTAAGTATTCATTTTTTCATGGAAATCCTTTTTTACATGAAGAGGAAAAAGGGTTGTGAATCTTGAAGAAGAAAGTGGAAAGAAGTAATACTTATGTGTGATTTTTTTTGAAACCATTAAAGGAGGAATGCTAGACAACGTTCAAATTTGAAGATTTTATTGTCAAGTCTGAACTTTTCATATCTCTAAGAATAGGAATCTACAGTTATTTACAAGATGAAGTGGTTTTTCACGACCATAACTGTTTCCTCTGAAGGAATAAAGAAACTTCTTCTTTCAAGAGAAGTCCAGACACAATTAAAAGACATAATGTTATTTTTATCTGGTATATTTTTTGGGTCCAAAATGATAAGATGTGATTTAGTAAATTATATTTTTAGATTTTTACGTTGTTAAGTTTGGGATATTGTAAATTTCTTTTGATGTATTTGAGTATTATTAAACTGCTTTTCTTTTCTTTTTTTTTTTAATATTGAAGTGTGAAGACTCAATTTACTTAATTATTATCATAACAAAATTGTATATCTAGGATCTTACTTGTCTGCTTAAATTCCAGTATAGAAATTTGATATCATGTGCAAACTAATTTTTACACCAGGTGCAGCAGACAAGATTTAATAGTTCAAAATTTATTCACAATGCAATTCACAACAGGATTTAATAAATAAATAATAAATTAAGATTTCTACAAACAACAAAAAGTTTTAAAAACCTTCTTCAGTAAAACATGATGAGATTTCATGCTGAACGGGGCATCACCGAATTAAATAAAATCTCCACTATTTTTTTCCAAAGAGAAGAGCAAATACTGAAAAGTCAGCTACTAGAAAAAAAACTCAAAACCTAGGACATGAACAACAAACTCGATATCAGAAGAACTGAAGACAGGGACCATTGACATAAGGAGTATTAATGGAAAGGATACTGAACATGTGCAGAAGAGCTGGAAAAGTGACATGGGATACAACTGGCATTACTGAGACAAAGAAGACAAAAACAGATGAGACCTTACTAAATAATAAATATAGGATGTCATACTCAGGCAATCTCGATCAAGGAGAGGAAAGTGTAGCAATAATTTCATTCAACAACAAACAAAGTTCTTGATTGAAAGGCAATTTCAAGTAGTTACGTGGGAAAAATTCAAAACGGGGAAATGGATAATAAAACTTATTTGTGCCTATGGCCCCACAGAAGGAATTTTTCAAGTCATTAGAAGAGGCAGCTGAACAAAGAAAATCGGAAAAATGGGGATTCTTGTTGGAAATCTAAACAGCAAAGTAGGAAATGAATCCCAACAGGCATATAGAAATGTTTTGGGAACATTTGGAGAAAAAAGGCAAGGCAAATAATAATGGTAAGTATCTGCTGGATTTCTGCTCAGGATATGGACTAGTCATTACTAACACCATGCTCCAAATAAAGATGTACACACATTTATGTGAAGAGAAGACACAAGAAATAAGAAAAGCTGCATTAACTATGTCATTGCTGACAGTAATATCTTCTTTCTGGTTAGGATACAAAGAAATGGAAGTAACCATCATTTAGTCTTCAGAAGATAAAAATCAATATTTACATTGAAAAGATCAGTATGCAAGAAAGTTTTAAAAAGAACTAAAGTTGAGCAATTTTACAGGTAGACTCAACTATACACACATTACTGAAGTAAAAATTAAACAGTATGAAAACAAGAACCAAACCTTGGAGCCTCCTTGGCAAACTCTGAAGAAAACATTGATTGATTCAGCTAGGGAAAGCATGTGGTGAAGTTGTCTGCAAGGATGGAAAAATAGAAAACCATGGTGGACACAAGAAGTTAAAAAAGTAGTCCTGGAAAAGAAATTATACAAATCAATACATAGTCTATATTTAAGTTGTAAGTCAGCAGTTAGAAATGAAAGAAATACTGGAAGATGGTATGATGTAAAATCAGGTGTAAGACAAGGATGCACATCATTTCCACTCTTATTCATCATCTATGATGATCGCATTATGAAAGAAAGTGGCATTAAACCTGATATAAGAATAGGAGGTAACAAACTTAGGTCGTTGATTTATGAAGATGATGATGGTACTCAGTTTTACAACTGTAAAAAGTTGGCATGAAAATGATCAATAAAAACGCCAAAACCAGATAGGAACATAAAAAAATTTCAGGTGTATTCTCAATGGAGAACCAATAGAACAAATAAAATATTTTATAACAGTTTTTAGTAAAGATGGCAAATTAAATTTAGAAATAAAAAACAAAATAAGCAAAGCTCATATGCTGGGAAGCCAGTTGAATAAATTTATATGGAATAAGAGAGAAATTAGCCAAAACACAAAGCTAGCAGTATATAAGACAGTGTTCAAGCCCATTTTAAGTTATGGATCTGAGAGTTGGATTAAAAATAAAGAACTTGATAAAAGATTAGAGACCATAGATATAAGAGTTCTGAGAAAAATTAGGGGCATGAACAAATGGCATCAATGGAATCATATTAAAAATGAAGACATTAGGAAGGAACTTGACATTGTCTCCATTCAGAAATGTGTGAGCAGGGCTAATCTAATTCCACTTAAAAAGAATGGAAGAAGGTTATCAAAGCATATATCTGGTCTTTTCCCTGGGTCTTTCTCTGGGTCTTTTCCCTGCCAAGATGGCAGGGAAAAGACCTAGAGAAAGACCAAGGTCTAGGTGTATTGATTCAGTCAGAACTGCCTTAGAAGAATGAAATGTTAGACACAACAATATTGGAGTGCTGACAAGTAAAAGATTAATTTGGAGGAAAATTATTGATAGGAGATATCAGGAAATTGATTATTATGATGATATTTAGCTTTAACATTTTATTATATTTTTTTAACTTAACTTTCAGAGCTAGTACTACTGTGATGGTCTCAAAGACTATACATTGTCTGCAGTCTTCACTGGTGTGAAGTTTACAGTATCATGCATAACCTTGTCATTGGACTTACTGTAATGTCCTCCATTTAAAATGATTGCAAAAGGCATCAACTTGCAGAACTGATGGACACACTGTTCTCTTTAGCTTTGTGTTGCAGATTACATTCAAAGCTCGATCATGGAGTCAATTAATTAATAATTCAGTTCCTAATAAATAAATGATTGATCACTAATTTAATTCTAACTGCTAAAGAACTATTTAACTAATTAATTTTTAATATTAAATTAAAGTTATTATCCTTTAAGAATGATAAATTAAAAAAAAATTGTGTGTATATATATATATATATATATATATATATCACACAAATCAGATTACTTACCATTTTTAGGTAATTCTTTTCGTCCTATAAGATCCCAATTTGTACCTCCACAATAAAGCAAAGTGCCACATTGTTTTGATGCTTCTATACGCTAATAAATAATAATATATGTTGTATTCAACACTTTAAAGCAATTATTCTCATTTAATGTACTTCACACACACACACACACACCACACACACACACACACACACACACACACACACACACAAATCTATTATAAATATAAACTCAAGGAAAGAGATATTCATGATGATATCTAATAATATAAATATTAACCACTGAAGCATCCACGTGGATGAAATACATAAACCATCTTCCACTTCATATTCACATTCCAATAGAATATCCATAGTGTCAATTTTAATGGACACTTTGAATCCATCTGCAATCATCTTTTGGTTGATGTAAAGATATATCGTGGCTGAGTGGGTTGTTAAATACTATAAGGATCATGTTCAGTTTCAAATCATTGGCAATGATCACCAACAATTCAGAGTTATAAAAAAGTATACTTCAAACAAAAATAATATATGATAAATTCTGAAAAAACCATGATACACAACTTTTCAGTAGTAATTTTGGTGAGTATTTATCATTAACATCTGCAGAAAATGTCTTACTGCTGCTAATCCTGAATACCAAACAAATTTGCTTAGTATTACTTCTAGGCTTCCATGGAGTCACTAGATTCATCAGAGATGGCTAATTCATCACATGAGTGACTAAAACTCCATGAGTTTTAGTCACTCACCTCTCTCTCTAATGTTTTCTTTACAACTTATTATTCATCACTGTCACTTCCTAATTTGCATGATCCTTATGCATTTTCCACAGATGATCATGATCTTCCACCAACTATGACTATATGCAATATTTCTCCTATATCTATCTGATAGACATATCAATCTTCTAGAGGTTCCTGTCTTGCCAACTGGTATGTCTTAATACTACCATTTCTATTTTTATATGTCAAGCATTGCAGAGTACATTTCCCTGAATTTATCCCTATACTCACCAACATCACACTGCTGTAAGACAGTCTTCATTATTTGCCTCTACTCTATAACATTTTCTTGTCATTTGGATACCCAGGTGATCAGATCTTTGTAAAGTACCTCACACAGTTACATTAACACCCTAGTCATATGCATCATTCGCATTATTGCAGCAATTTTCTGTTGTAAATTTGTAGAGGGGGGATAACAATTACAATTGTGTTTTCTGAATGCAGTTACAGCAGCAGCAGACTGTTGACATAGTGCATTGTCTTGATGAAAGAGACAATGGTCAGTTCAGCAAGAATACCATGAAGTACTGCATTATCCAGAATATTCAGATACTTCTCAGAACTCTGGGCAGTATCTGAAAAAAAGTATCAAACCAGGAAAAACAGGACCATACCATCACACTGCCACCTCAGAATTTCATAGTTGGGGTTACACGTTCTGGTAAGAGACAGTCAATGGGCATCTGCCACACCCACTCAACTGTCCAGCAGCTTGGTAAAGGGTGCAGTGTGATTCGCCACTCCATAATATAGCTATCCAAGCTTCTGTGTCTCACTGTACACGCTTTTACACCACTAAAGACAATGCTGCATGTTGATTTGGATAATGTTGGGCTAGCATATAGCAGTCCTACTAAGGAAACCCATGTTGTGAGCCTTGGTTCCAAATATTTTTGTGCAGATTCATGTTCCAGTCAATGCTGGAACTCTGCACTCAATGTGTTAGCTGATGAATGGCAGTTCTTATATATTATTCTTTGTATAACCCTACAGTCACATTCAGTGAGTGTGGTAAGTCACCCATGGCAGATAGCGCTTGCATTTGACTCCCTATGCTTCCATCTCAATATGGTATCACTGACTGTTGACCTCAGATGGCCCAATTTTTCAACAATTCACCAAACGAATACCAAACAAAACGGCTTGCAACATGGCACCACTATCACAACACCTGTTTTAAATTTCATCATTTCCCTTCTCACAGCCATTTCACCTGGACACAGTTGCAATGACTTGGGAGTTTCATATTCCACCAATTTATACCAGCTATAACTAGGGATCCCAAATACATTGGAAAAAAAATACGGGACACTTATGACTGAGGGTGAAAGTGTAGTATGCGCATCCATCACATATGCCAGCCTTACAAAATGATTATAACTATCCAAGTGGGTGCATGGTAAGGTTTACTATGCACACACTTTACTAAGTATAAGTAAACAAATAGTAAATCCAATTGTTAGGCTGCATATTTTCATTAAGCCACTTTAAGTTGCCTTCAAGTGGTTTTTTACTTACTATTATAGATACAAAATAGATTATTAATACAGTAATGCTCTTCTCACCTGACAATATTCTTATTAATCAATCAGTCTTGCTCACTCTTGCAATACTTTTCTGAAGAATGAATTCTGAAGAAAGAATGCATCCCGTTTCATTCTGAAGAATAAAATGGGACGCATTAGCCAAAAACGGGACGATCCCGTATTTAAAGGGATGTCTGGGATCCTTAGCTATAACGTGATGCGTTACATGGCACAACGATGCATCTCGCCCAGAGGGATGTCTGGTGACTTCTTTCCAAGCAGTTTATATATATATATATATATATATATATATTATGGAAGTAAGAAAATAATATTCTATATTTTTTTAAATAACAGCTGTATGCATGTAAGAGAAAACTAAATATAATTTATTACTCCTATATATTTTGCTCAATATGCTGTCATGAGCTTCTTTCCAGGAGAAGACTGAAAAATTGGTAATAACATTTAAATTCTGAATACAAGAGCAAATCATACAGCATGCATATAATATCAGGTGCTTGGTCGCAGCTGCCCAGTAAGAGGAAACAATATTAGAGTTCAGAGACATGGGAATAGATGTATAATTAATTCATTTAAAAATAATAATGAAAGAAAAGTATAAATTATAAACAATTATCAGCAATCACTTCCCAAAACTTAGAAATAGGCATACAATCTGTCCGCTTAACCTCCCTACTGGCTAGGACGTCTATAGACGTCCAGCTAAATCTGGATATGATGCATGCTACCTGTTGAAAGAACATGGATAAGAAGTGCAATTCGGCCAGCATGTCCATTAGAAGGTGTGATAATCCCTCATGCTGAAGAGAGCACTTAATCAGATTATCTCAGGCTCATAGCTGTGTCTCAGTTACCTATAACAAGAAATGCAGTTCCTTGTTCTAGTTACTTAAAAAAGTATCTTCCTGGCCCCATGACGTCACGAAAAAACTTAAACCTTTCCGCTCCCGTCCCCCCCGAATTTACGGTTTACCAAAAATCCACAAACCCAATTCCCCACTCAGGCCTATAGTAGATGCCACCAATGCACCTTGCTATAGACTGTCTAAACAGCTGGCCAACTCTCTGACCCCCCCTCACTGGAAGGTCCACTTCCTTTATAAAAAACTCTACCCACTTTAAAGCTCTCACAGAAAATTTAACCTTGAATAAGACAGACATATTGGTAAGCTTTGATAACTCCTCTTTGTTTACCAATATTCCCTTAACTGACACCTTATCTCTCTTAGAAAACGTTTTTTCCCCCCCGACATCTTAGATCTCTTTTCCTTTGCCATTAACTCTGGGTATTTCTCTTGGAAGAACAAAATCTACAAGCAGATAGAGGGAACCGCCATGGGTTCCCCCCCTCTCACCCCCCCCTGCCAATTTCTATATGGAAGATTTTGAAAAACGAGCCATCGACTCAGCCCCACTCAAACCTTCTATCTGGCTAAGATATGTAGATGATGTGTTCTCTATTTGGCCTCATGGCCCAGACACGTTAGACTCCTTCCTCAGTCATCTCAATAGCCTACATCCAAGAATCCAGTTTACTATGGAAAAGGAAAAGAACAATTGCTTACCCTTCCTAGACACGTTAGTCACACGCCTGCCTAATGATACACTTGCCTTCACTGTATACAGAAAACCCCCACACACAGGCAGATACATTCACAAACTCTCCCACCACCACCCCTCTCAACAATTTGGCATTATTAAAACTCTTACCAAGAGAGCCCACAATCTTTGTTCCAGTGGAACCGCCCTCACTACTGAGCTTAACCACATACACAACACTTTCCTCTCCAATGGCTACAGTGATCACAGTATCAAAAAAATAATCAACTCCCCCCCCCCCATCCTTCTCGTCAACAAGAATTTAAAAATGCCATCACCATACCCTACATCCATGGCACATCCGAAAAAATAGCCAAGATACTAAAAAAGTACAACCTATACACAGCATATAAGCCCCACTGCAAACTTGTTACCCTTATCCGTTCTACGAAAGATCAGCTCCCTCCTCTCTCTCTCTGCCTGGAGTTTACAAAGTACCCTGTTCCTGTAAGCTGGCGTACTTTGGACAGACAGGCAGATCAGCATCCATCTGCTTAGAGGAACACAAGTCTTACATCTGCAAACACAACTATGGCCATTCAGGCTTGGCTGACCATGTTTTGGATACCACCCACAGGGTATCTTGGAAGAAAACCACCATGCTCCACCACAGCAAATTCAAGAAAGAGAGACTTTTCTTGGAAGCAGCAGCTCTCAAAAACCAACCAAATCTGAATAAATACGGTTGTATTAAGCTTCCGAAGATTTGGGAAACACTCATCACCAGAGGTCCCACCTTACATTCCAGGCCACCTACTACTGCCCTTAGAGGGCGCTCCCACTAGATAGGACTTTAGTGTCAACCACGTGGTTGGGCTCAGTATTGTTTATTATTTGTGTGTATGTTACATTAACTGTTTTTGTAATCCCCATAGATGTCCTAGTGACTAGGACGAAATATAGGAAGTATTAAATTCAATTTTAATTCTTTTTGAGTGTTGTAAAAAATCCATTAGGCCTCCAACATAACATCATTATCATATTTCTTTTTCTCGTGGAGGAAAACGGTAAAATGCCACTCTTGTAATTGTATCAGATGTTATAATGGCAAAAATAGTAAGAAAAAAAATCATTTGTACTTTCTTTTCAAAACAAAAAGAGAGAACATTGTAAATTCATTCAAAAAAAGAAAATACTCCATATTTTTCTTGTGTTATCTGATTTTTTTCTAGTACAAAGAAGAAATCACTGCGCATAAGATGGTAGAATACAAGAGGGCAGAAATCTATAGATTGATTACATTATAGTTGATAGAGAATTCATGCCAGAAACTTTATTTATGTAAGAGTTCTAACATCAGCAGATATAACGATATTTTCTTCTAGTTTAGATAAGTGACATTATTGAAGTAGCTAAATCTTTGCTACTATTTACACTAAAATGAATGGGCATGTTCCCCAAGTGATTTACGTTCATAACAGTTGTCTTGCGAACGATTTATAAAATAAATTCTCTGAAATATATGCAAATTGAATAAGCCTTCAATATAACCTTCCTGCCCTCCCCAAAAAATAAGATTATGTGAAGTATATGCTCCTTTTCTTTTAAAATAATTCAAGTCCTCTTTTTCAAGATAATTATATGAAATAATTTATAATTTTTCGATAATAAAAATGAAACTGATCATTATAAATTAAGAACTTATTTCAGCATAAATACTGTATCAGCCTGTAAAAGAAATGTCTGTATTTTCTTCTATGTTAGGATGTCTACTAATCAACAATTGAAAACAAAACACGACATTCTTGATGTATCTCGGACTATAGCTTGAGGCACTTTAGTGTCCCTTCTAGCTAAGTGTTCCCAATTTTCTTCCTCAATAGCACTGAGAGTAATCTAAGCCTTTACCTTTCCCACCAGCTAAGAGGATTACTACAAGTAATTCTAAGATGTAGATTACTTCAGAAATAGCAACCAGAAGCATAAGTAAAAATATTTAGATTATTTTAAGAAAAAGAAACTAAAATAATACTACTGAACTTTTTTTTGTGTGGTATGCATATAAGCAATTTTATGTGGTGAAAATATATTATTATTATTATTATTATTATTATTCCTGATACCTCCAAGGAGTCCGAAGACTCATCACGGGAGGACATCTTCAACTGTCTCTACACCTTACCTCTACTACGAATCAACGCCATCTACCACCCACCTCCAACACCACCACAACTAGTAATTTTTGTCTGTAAATTGCGTGTGTTCTGAAGGGCCGATTTGTATGTATGCGGGATGAAAAACCTGAGTTTCCTGGAGAAAAAACCCTGCTATAGCATAGTATTTCTAAAATTTCAAATCATTTCAGCAGACAGTAGAACAGCTGGTTTTAGATTGCAAAGAAATAGTACAGAATTAGAAGCTTCAGGGCACAACAATCTTATTGTCTTATTTCTTTTGTCGAAACGGTAAAATGAAGTAATAGATTTTGAATACTGTCTGAAAACGTTTTCTAACCTGTAGAAATTTAGAGTGGTTATGTAATTGAATTCCAGGAGAGGATAAGGATGGGGAGGGGGGTAAGCATTAGCAAATATTCAAAATGAGCATAAATTTTGAATTATTCTGTATATGATATCCTTCATATTATATTTTCAACATATCTACGCTGGTTACGCATTGGATATTATAGTAATGTGCATCCACAAAAAAAAAAAAAAAAAAGGCTAAAAATCCCTGCTAAATCATCATTGGATATAAATTCTCGATACTAAAAAGATTCACAATCGGAAACCGAGTTATGCAATATAACATCGTTTGTTGTTCATAAAGCAAAAAAAAAAAATCGTTTCTAGAACTGAAATGTGATAATCCACATAAAGGTATTTTGCTAGGAAAGAAAGCAAAAGGTCATATTTATTTCAATAAATATTATTTAAAAATATAAATACGTGACATAATATGTTCAATGCAAACATCTGAAAATTCGCGAAAAAAGTTGTTTCTATATTGGAACAACCAGGGCAACTGTTCCGTTGCAGTGATTTGAAGAATAAATTTATAATACAGCAGAATTTGCTACTACTAAATAGATTCGTTGCAAAGGCTGATCGATGGTCATTTCAAGATTGATTATTTTCGCACATGTGAAATTCGTTTCAATTTTTGCGAAGAAACACAATAAATCATTTTAGAGGCAAAAAAGTCAAATATTTTAGGACAGTAAAGAAAATTCCAAGTAAAACATTGTGTGTAAAGACAGGTGACACAAACTGTTAGTCAGGCACTAACAGTTAATCCACGAATGGCTCTAAAATAGCCATAAAGGGATTAACGGCGGAGGGAGGTAATGGCATGATAAAAGGTACAATGCCGATGAAGTTTTGATCCATGCAGAATGCTATGGGGGGGGCTGGATATTTCATCCGCCTCAGCCAGTAGGGAGGTTAAGACAGATTGTATGCCTAATGGTGAGCTAACAGATAAGAGCATCAACAGTTGTAGAGGTTGGTGTCAACACATTATCTAGTGAATTCTATAGCCTGTACCATAAGGACTTCAAATTAAGCAAAACCTAACCTCATACGATGTTCCCTGGTTTTTTCTTATATAGTGAAACCTGTGGAGTATCCATGGCTATAGAATAACACATATGCCACAGTAAATAACTTTTTTAATATGTAAATATTTCGTCTTATGTATCATAAGACATCATCGGTACAATTATCGAACAATGGAAAATGAATTAAAAAAACAGTAGTACGCATGCTTAATGCATGTTAATGGATTAAAACTAATAGGCTGAAATTAAAACTGAATTAATATTTTATTAAGTTATATTTTAATTATTTTATTTTCAGCCCACCCAATTTAAGCATGAACACTGCTGCTTTTAAATTCATTTCCTATTGTTGTTTGATAATTGTATTGATGATGTCTACATAATATTTACATAATAAAAAAAAAAACTTATTTACTGTGGCATGTGTGTTATTCTATAGTGATGTTCAGTGGTGTGATGCAGAAATCAGTGCAACTGGATATTAGACTGTTAGAAAACCAAATTAAAACATATAGACTCTTCAAAGAAGAATATGGCAGATACCCAAAAATAATGATTCAATAGAATGCAATTTGGCAGCAAATAGTGATGTTCCTCTTGGTTTCAACTAGGATTCTTTCTCATAGTGCCAGGAAAAATAAATACAAAATATACATTTTCAATAATTTTCTATGAGCTATGGTGACAACATGTAAGCAACCCAGCATAATTACCTTTAGGAGGAGCAGAATGTTGATTTAGAGCATGATTGTACACTGAAACCTCTTGAGAATTCATGACTAAACAAACACTTGTAATAATTAGTAATAAGTTTTAATGAGTAAATATTTCATCCTAAGTATCTTAGGACATCGTCAGTATACAGTTAATTCAAACAATACTAGGAATAACATACAGTTAGGGCACATGATTACAATGGAATCCCAATATGCGTGCAGTAGTATGTTATAGAATTAAATATAAATATATCTGAAGGGAAAAAAAAAAATTATAAGACATTTTATATAAAAAAATTATTTTATACAATTTCCCATACTTTGGGAATAGCAAGAACGTCATTACGGTTTAGATTTGGTCTGTGAAGCAAGGCTTCAGCCCTTTCTTTATATAAAGATCTATGTAGAAGTTTGGTCTTTTTCCAACAGATCCTATGGTTTGGGTTTTTCAATTCCTTGTTGTGCGAGGCCAGATTTCTGCGGTTTTATAAGACTGATAGGTCTTGATGTTCTAAAATGCATTTATCAACAGATCTACATGTCCGTCCATAGTAAGACAATTTACAGGGGCATAGAACCTCTTACATACCAGGTAGCATCACAGGTGAAAGTTTGTCTTTAGGAGAAGGTAGATCTGGTTGATTGGTTTGTAGGTAGTAGCAAGTTTGTATTTCTTCATCGGAAATGCCTTTGACATAAGGTATGGGGATCCTAACATGTCTAGGTTGATGTGTGGGGAAGTGACTGGTGATTTTTTGAGTTGTTTTAAGATTGTATCCATTTAGTATGGCTGTATTTTTGATTATTTCCAACTCTTGGTTTAGAGATTCTTCAGAGGAGCAGAATCTATGTGCTCTGGTTACTAATGATTTAATGATGCCAAATTTTTGAGATGGATGATGAGCAAAAGAATTGTGAATGTAGTGACCTGAAAATGTCGGCATGCGATAGACAGAAATGGAGATGGAACCATCTTCTTTTCTTTGGATGTGTAAATCCATAAAGGAGATACCCTGAAGAGATTCTTTTTCTTGCATGAATTTGATGTGAGGATGAAGGTTTATTTTATCTAGAAACAGGTGTAGTTCTTGTTCATGATGACCCCAGACAGCAAAGATGTCATCAACATATCGTAGCGAAATTTTTGGTTTGGGTTTAAACATGAAATTTTTTTCTTCAGAGTATTCTCGAAACAGGTTGGCTAAGTTTGGTGATAAGGGGGTCTTCCTCTTGCTTGTAAATGTTCTCTTTCCAAGTGAAGTAACTGGACGTAATAACAAATTTGAATAATTCAACAATATCAGATGGAAATTTTTGAGTCAACAAGTCTACCGTTTTCCTTATGGGGAATATTAGTGAAGAGGGAGACAATGTCGAAGCTTATTAGCATGTCAGTTTGCAACAGCAAAATGTCTTTCATTTTTGCATGAAATTCTGTTTGATGAGGCTGGGAGGCCTATGTGAGGATGGAGGTTAGATAAAAATCTTGATAATTTGTAAGTTGGGCTGCTAACAGAATCCACGACGGGTCTGAATGGACCGTTATTCTTGTGAAGCTTAGGTAAACCATATATTCTAGGAGGCCTAGCATGGTATGTTCTGAGTTTTTTTATTGTTTCTTCAATAAATTTATGGTATCATCAAATAACTTGTTGAGTTCCTTGAACTGTCTTTTTGTAGCATCATAATCAAGTTTGGTGCATGCATTTTGATCTCAGAGTAGTAAATTCATTTTTTGGTGATATGATATGGTGTCTAGAACAGTGGTATTTCCCTTGTAAGCTCTGGTGATGATTATGTTTTAAGGTAAGAGCTTTCAATTCTGACGGTGGGATATTCAATGTTTGCATTCATAAATTATTTTGGCTATTTCAAAACGAAGTCTGTTGGCTTCGATACTGGAAAGACAGCCGATGTTTCTTTCAATTTGTGTATAAAATCTAAATATGGAAAGCATTTAGGTGAAATGGCAAACTTTTGAAATCTTGCTTGAACATTTAATTCATCTTCTGTTAGTGGACGGCTAGATAAGTTGACAACCCATTTTTCAGTCAGTAATTTGTTGGTATTATTCTTAGATCGATTTAACAAATCAAGGTATTTTTTATGTAGATTAATATTATTTTTATCAAATGCTTTGATCCCTGAATTTTTTGAGACACTAATAATCACTTGTAGCAATTCTTGATTTAACATATTTGACAATTCTGCTTCTAATTCTGTAATTTTTAAATTATTTGTTGCCAATTAATATTTAGAAACTTGTAACTGATTAAGCAGTAAGGAATGGCTTGTTCCCTGATAGATTTTATGAGCACCTAGTGATTTGATAACTTCCTTTACTTTAGCAAATGCTGGAATGAGTTTATTGCATCTGCACTTTTTTAAAAAAAGAGATTCTGCGATGTAGCTTACCCTGTTTCATTTGCCTAGTAAGTCCATCTTCTGTGCTGTCATTTCCCCGTGAAGGAATAAGACTTTATTGTACAATGAAACCTGTGGAGAATTCATGACTAAACAAACACGTAATAACCATAGTAATAAGTTTTAATAATTAAATATTTCATCCGAAGTATCTTAGGACATCGTCAGTACAGTTAATTCAAACAATACTAGGAATAACATACAGTTAAAGCGCATGATTACAATGTAATCTCAACATGCATGCCGTAGATTTGGTATGTGAAGTAGGGTTTCAGCACTTTCTTTATATAAACATTCATGTTTATATAAAGATCTATGTAGACCTTTTTCCAATGGATGCTATGGTTTGGGTCTTCAACTCCGTGTTGTCCGAGGCCATATTTCTGCAGTTTGATAAGATGGTATGGTCTTGATGTTCTGAAGTGTGTTTATGAACAGATCTACCTGTCTGTCCATAGTAAGATAATTTACATGAGAATGGAACCTCGTACACGCCAGGTAGGATCAGAGGTGAGAGTTTGTCTTTAGGAGAAGGTAACAAGTTATAGATCTGGTTGATTGGTTTGTAGGTAGTAGCAAGTTTGTATTTCTTCATAATTTTTGAAAGATGTTCGGACATGCCTTTGACATAAGGTATGGGAATCCTACAGGCTGTTCTTGTCTAGGTTGATGTGTTGGGAAGTGACTGATGATTTTTTGAGTTGTTTTAAGATTGTATCCATTTAGTATGGCTGTATTTTTGATTATTTCCAATTCTTGGTTTAGAGATTCTTCAGAGGAGCAAAATCTGTTTGCTCTGGTTACTAATGATTTAATGATGCCAAATTTTTGAGATGGATGATGAGCAGAAGAATTGTGAATGTAGTGACCTGAAAATGTCGGCTTGCGATACACAGAAGTAGAGATAGAACCATCTTCTTTTCTTTGGATGTGTAAATCCAGAAAGGAGACACCCTGTGGAGATTCTTTTTCTAGCTTGAATTTGATGCAAAGATGAAGAAGGTTTATTTTATCTAGAAACAGGTATAGTTCTTGTTCGGAATGACCCCAGACAGCAAAGATGTCATCAACATATCGTAGCCAAATTTTTGGTTTGGGTTTAAACGTGAAACTGTTTTCTTCAAGGTATTCTAGAAACAGGTTGGCTAAGAGATACCCCATTGCTGTTCCTTCCTCTTGCTTGTAAATTTTCTCTTTCAAAGTGAAGTAATTGGACATAATAACAAATTTGAATAATTCAACAATATCAGATGGAAATTTCCATCCTCCACTTCTGTCTATCGCAAGCTGACATTTTCTGGTCTCTACATTCAGAATTCTTCTGCTCATCATCCATCTCAAAAATTTGGCATCATTAAATCATTAGTAACCAGAGCACACAGATTCTGCTCTTCTGAAGAATCTCTAAACCAAGAATTGGAAATAATCAAAAATACAGCCATACTAAATGAATACAATATTATACATTATCTTATAATCTTTTCCCCCCCCCCTCTAGATATATTTTAATTTAATTCTATAACACACTACTGCATGCATATTGGGATTCCATTGAAATCATGCCCTAACTGTATGTTATTCCTAGTATTGTTAGAATTAACTGTAATGACGATGTCCTAAAATAGCTAGGATGAAATATTTACTTATTAAAACTTATTACTGTGGTTAATACGTGTGTTTGTTTAGTCAGAATTTAGGGCATGATTAACCTTTTCAGTTTTGACAAGAACAATTTCTCTTTTGGTCACTTTTTTTTTAATTATCCCATATACGAGAGGTAGAAGAGCCTATAGCACATCAGTGATGTGCGTAGGGAGCAGGTGAGGACTGAAAAAGATGAAATCTATTCATATTTTTCTTGAGGTTGTGTTTGTTTGGAAACACTTTATGAGGAATGATGTTCCAGAAGAACAGAGATGGATGGAATAAATGAAGAGGAGGAAAAGCAGGTTAAACGTGTTTGCAGTTGTAATGAAAAGGAATGTCACACAGTGCTGCTCTTGTTTTAACAGACCCAACAGAAAGA
This sequence comes from Typopeltis vanoorti, assembly GCF_054136105.1. Lineage (NCBI taxonomy): Eukaryota > Metazoa > Arthropoda > Arachnida > Uropygi > Thelyphonidae > Typopeltis > Typopeltis vanoorti. The sequence goes on from NC_143549.1 coordinate 130,148,915, forward strand.
AGAAAGATGATGCCTGTGAGATAGAGACTGAAGTGAGTATGTGAGAGAGGATTCATCTGTAAGTCAAAATAGCTCTCCTCTAGACAGCATCAAGAATTTTTCGAGAGATTTAGGTGCACCACCCCAAACATGTAAACAATATTCTAAGGATGGGTGAATTTGGGATTTACATGGATAGGTGAAAAATATTTTGAATGGAAAAGAATGCTTAGTTATTTAGAGGCAGAGAAAGCTATTGATGTGTTACGTTTATGCCAGTATAGGCTGGAGTTAAATGCCAGTACAAAGGGGGGGGGATCTTATCCTTTCTGGTGATTTGTATATTACTGAGAGTAAAGAAAGTTGAGGTCTCTTTTGCAAAGAAAAGGCAAAACTGTATTTTGGCAGCATTACAGGTGATCAGCCTCATTGAAGAACAGTATGATCAGTGCTTAATGTACTGGTTATAGATAATTCTTGAAGCCTGGGATGTCCGAGCACTGCACAGAAAGAGTAGGATAAATGGAGTGCACTATCACCAGTAAAGCTGTAGATAGGATTAGTGGTAATTGGGAGTAGTTGTTTATGTATAGAAGAAAGAGGGAAAGTGATGGAACACAGCCTTGAGGTACTCCTGCACTGGTGGGAAAGACTGGAGAGAGAGAGAGAGGGGGTGCCATCCACCATGAAACGGAGTGAACAAGCAGAGAGAGCTGGCTAGGCAAATCAAGAGAGTGTCAGGCAGACCAAAAGAAGATAATTTGTTTAGCAGGTCACGGTGCCACTCACAATCAAAAGTCCTGAAAATATCAAGAGGGACAGTACATGTCTTTCTGAACTTTTCCATGGCACATGTCCAGTGGTTGATGATGTGGTCAAGGATCTAGACTGGCAAAACCCATACTGGTAGTCAGTGATGAGTCTCTAGGTAAGGAAGAAGATTACTTTTGATAAATTTCTCCATTATTTTGGTGAGAATGAGATGATGCTGATTAATTGATAGCTGGATGATAGAACAGACTTATCTCCCTGTTTTGGAATAGGATGGATGGTCTTTCATGCACTGAGATATGTTTGGCTGAGTATAGAAGATTGTAGACAACAGGGAATAAGTGTTAGCTCAAGAGCACAAAAACAATCTATCTATCCCAATGGCTTTAACAGGCCTTTAAGGCCCACAACCTTCCAAGCATGCTTGGATTTCATAACCGAAATACGAGGATAGAATGGTCACTCCTATGCCTCAAGGTATTCTTGGCTGCATCCCTGTGTGTTCACGGGGCTGGTTTGCCTGCTTGCAGGATGAAAAACACCAGATAAACTGGTGGAAAAACCCTACTGCTCGCGCCGAAGACTGGATAACTTGGCTATGGCTGAGGAAGATCCTTCAACTCCTCACGTCTCCGACGGGAATCGAATCGAGGACACTCCTTCCCCAGGCATATGGTTGCGAAGTGCAAAGCCACTAGGCTAACCGCGCGGATGCACAACAACAATGTTTGAATAGAACTAGAGATATGCCAATGGGACGAAAAAACTTTTTTGATGTCCAAGATTTTAGTATGTTTCTATGTCCTCATTTTTGAACGATGACCCACTAGTCATATGTGCTTAATTAAGTGATAAAATAGGCATTGAGGCATTCTTGCATTGGTGGTGAAGATTGAAGAGAGGGTGCCATCCACCACGAAATAGAGTGAACAACCAAAGAGAGCTGGCTATCCAGCTACACAGGGTGTCAGGCAGGCCAAAAGAAGGCAATTGTTTAGCAGGTTACAATGCAACTCACAATCAAAATATCAGGGTATACTGATCCCAGGAGGTTAGCTTTGTCTATAGGTGCTGTAATAATGGAGCTATCTGGATGGGAAAGGTGTAAGTGCATATGGGCAAGTTGCACCTAGAAGTCTAGATGCAACTTGCCCTCCTCCAACTCCTCCTGTCAAAATTCCATTTGGACAGGAGTTTTCTGCTGTTCGCCCTTATGAAGTCAGATTCGATTTGCTAATGATGTGTTGTGCTGTTGTGCACTGACTGCATGTTTCAGCAAAGAACAGAGAATGAAAGCTTTTATGCCAGTGAGAATAATTTCAGTGATTCACTCAGGGAAGATGTTTGGGTCAGAAGAGCAGAAATAATAGGCAGAAATAAGCAGAAATTTAGGGTTGGTGAGATGGATAGAAGGGTAGTTGATGGAGAGATACCAGAGAGTGGTTTATTCAGGAGTGGAGTCCGAAAGATAGCTTGTGACTAGTGCTGCGCCACAGGGTTCTGTTCGTGGACCACTACTTTTCAATTTGTTCATTAACAATATAGGAAAGGATCTGAGAGGAGGTGTTCACTTGTTTGCTGATGATGCAAAGTTGGGTAGAGCAATTGTGAGTGCACAGCATGTCAAAATTTTACAGGATGATTTGGATAGTTTGGAGGACTGGGGAAAATGGATGTCAATTTAACGTGGCAAAGTGTAGGTTATGCATTTTGGAGTGAAAAGATTAGTAGCAGTATATCACATTGGTGGAACCGTACTCCAGGAGATTGATGAGGCCAGGGATTTGGAAGTGTTGGTGGATAGGGAGTTGAAGTTTAGGGGGCACATTGCAAAAGTGGCCAAAACAGCTCATCGAATCACTTGGTTGCTGAAAAATACTTTAGCATGCAGAGACAAACAAGTTATTGTTCCTCTATATCGAGCCTTGATAAGACCCCATCTAGACTACTGTGCCCAGATATGGGCGCCAGGGTTTCTTCTTGATGGGGAGGAGTTGGAGAGGATCCAGAGACGAGTGACCAAGATGATAACAGGTCTGTGGAATGAACCTAATGAGAACAGGTTGAAGATTTGTGGGTTGCAAAAATTTGATAGGCGGAAAATGGGCGATATGATTGAGACATTTAAATTACTGAAAGGTTTCTATAGGATTAATCCAGAAGATATTTTTGAGAATAGGATTGGTGGTGGGAGGACTAGGGGGCCATACATGGAAGCTGGGCAAGAGTGTGGTTAGCAGGAGTGTTAGAACTAGGTTTTTTACTTGGAGAGTGGTGAATGAGTGGAATGAGCTGCCAGTCTGTTGTGGGTGCTATGACCGTGAATGAGTTCAAGGCGAGGTATGATAGATACTGTGTGAATGTCGAATAGTTGCTCTTGACATGATGTTAGGGTCTCCCTCGATGCGTCTGTCGACTCCTTGGAGTTGCCCAAGATGATAATAATAATAATAATAATAATAGTCAGAAATGTGGAAAGGAGTAGAAGTTCCAGATACAATCTGTAAATACAAACCAAATCTGTTCAAGAGGAAACTTGCAAAAGATTATGATCTGAGTTACCGAGAAATTATCAATATGGTGTATTTAAAGGGAGAACTGGTCAAATAACAAATTTATATACACGACATTTCCATTTCTGGTGAGTCCACTGTATAAAGCCCGATCAAACCACATCTGGATTATTGTGCTCAGATGTCACCAAGATTTGAAAGGGATAAATTAACCTTGGAGAATGCGGAAGGAAGGATAAAAAAAATTATATTAGGATTGTACAACATTAACTATGAGAATAGATAAGGGAAGGTGAACTGCAGAGTATGGTAGGTACCAGAAGGAGAGATAAGAGAATGAGAAATAGCTTTATTTGCATGGAGGGTAGTTGTTGAAATTTTTTTTTTTCATTGGTTATAAATAAATTAAATATGCCAAGAATATATATTCTTGTTTAATCCTTTATTCAAGTGTAAGCAAACAAAATTTGCATGTGAAGTTTCTTCATGACTAGGTTACTTGTATGTAGAGGCTAATGATTTCACATTAATTGCCTTAGTATCTCACAATGCAAAGCACACACACACACACACATCCTTTCAGGTGTCTATAATACTATGCATTATGGAAAGGGCAATTATCCACATACTGAGGTCTCATCAGTGGAAACTAGTCCCTGCAGATATGCCAAGGTTGAAGTAATGCAAAAGTTGTATATTTCTCATATGTGAGGATGGTCTGAAAAGTTCCTGGCCTAACAATGAAAAAACGAATTTATAATTTCAAAAATATTTTTATTTTTGAACATAATCTTCCTTAAGAGTAATATATTTATTCCAGTGATGCTCCAGCGCCCTCTACAACTGCAATTACTTCTTGATTCGAAGAAAAACACTGACCAGCGAGGAAGAGTTTTAGTTTTGGGAGGAGATGGAAGTCAGAGGGAGCCAAATCTGAGGAATAAGGTGGATGTTCCAACAATTCATAGTGCAGATCCCTTAATTTTCCCACTGCCAAAATACCTTTGTGGGCAGGTGCATTATCCTGATGAAAGATGATTTTTTTCTTCTGCAAACAGGGTCTTTTTCTCACGAATTTTTTCGTCTAGTCTGGTTAAAAGATCAGAATAATATTCCCCAGTTATTGTTTTACCATATCAAGATAATTAATAAACAAAATGCAGATGCCATGACCTTTCCTGCTGATGGAACCGCCTTTGTCTTCTTTGGCGCTGAACAACTGGCTTCTGTCAACTGTTTTTACTGCTGTTTGGATTCTAGTGTGGGATGGCGAATCCAAGTCTCATCCATAGTAATAAATCGACTCACAAAATCAATTTTATTCTTGTTAAAATGCTCCAAGCACTGTTCAGAGATTTTCATGCGAGTACATTTTTGATCTGCTGTGAGCAAGTGCGGCACCAATCTTGTGCATTCATTTGCAATTCTTCATGCAAAATATATCCTACACGGTCATTTGAAATGCCTATAGTCTCAGCAATTTCACGCACTTTGACTTGCCGGTCATCCAATACCATATCGTGCACATGTGAAAATACATGACTTCTGCATTACTTCAACCTTGGTATCTCTTGTGGGGTTGGCTCCCATTGATGAAACCTCAATAAAGGTTGAAACCAGTCTGGGTAGTGGCCCTTCCCATAATGTATAGCATTATACACTCCCAAAAGTAAGTCTTTTGAATTATGGGATACTAAAGCCATTAATGTAGTGTCATTAGCCTTTATATACAAGTAGCCCAGTCATGAAGATACTTCACAGACAACGAAACTTTGTTTGCTTACGCTTGGATAAAGGATTAAACAAGAAAATAATTTCTTGGCATCTTTAATTTAGTGAAGGATTGGACTGTGGAACGCAATGTCTAACAGGGTGGTGAGAGCAAGAACAGCAAATAAGTAAAGGAATGGTATGATAGACTGTTGTTTAAGACATTTGTGCGCTTTAAGTTGTTTAAGATGAGCCTCCCATGATCCTGAGCAGTAACAATAAATTTCCTGCCATATAGACTTTGTGTTTCTTAGGGGAGGACCTCCCCACGATGAGTCTTTTGACTCCATGGAGGCCTGAATAATAATAATAATAATAATAATAATAATAATTACATAACAATGTTGTGCTATAGCAGGGGTTCCCAACCTTTTTGTTTCCTAGAGCACATTCTAAAATACTGGTAAGGCGACGGGCATCATCTATTTTTTCAAGCAAATTTTTTGAATTCTTGTGTTAAATGAATACATACAAAGTTTACATTATAATCAAATGTTTTATTACTTAAAAGCTCACATTATATAAAAATGTAAACATATATATGTAAATTAGTGTGATCTTTGGCATTGCATTTCATTGGCCAGTGCTTCATAATTAGGAGAATATGATGATATTCCAGTTCTTAAACAATTATCAAGATGCTCATCAGTGAGCCATGATCTATATTTTGATTTTATGATATTCATGGTTGAAAACAATGATTCGCAAAGGTATGTGGAACCGAAAAACGATTTTATCTTGTACGCTGCTCGTTTTAAGAATGGAAACTTTCTTCTATCCACTAGATTCCAGAAGTTTTCATCTGTTACATGGGATTTTAGCATAATGTCATTCTGAAGATCCAAAATTTCTAGCTCCAGTTCTTCAGCATTTACTTGAACAAGCTTTGCAATGCATGCCGCTATTTCCATTATATTTACTTGGCAAGTAAAAGAATTGATCAAAAAGGAGATCATTGGCTCGATGATAGTAAATTGCTGAAATCTCTTTTCAAAGTGTTCTTTAAGCACTTTAAGATGTTTAACAAATGGTGACAAGTTAAATTTATTATCGCCTACCATTTTTTTCATATTTGGGAAATGAATGGGAGATCCATCTGCAGATGTGAAATCCACAAATCCAGTTTTGCTTTAAATGAGTTTACAGAGCCTATCTTTTTAGCGACATGTCTATCTTTTCCTTGCAACTCCAAATTTAAAGAATTCAATTTTTCCATGATGTCTGTGAGAAAACATAAATCCAACAGCCAGCAAAAGTCATTTAGTTCATCAAAATTTTTCATTTTTGACGTGAAGATATTTTTTTATTTCTTCAATTAAGCTTAAAAATCTTGTAAGGACTTTACCTTTACTGAGCCAACATACTTCAGAATGCAGGATGAGATCAGGTTCTTTATCTTCAATGTCTTGCAATAGAGCCTTGAAAAGTCGGTGCTGCTCAAATGGAGTTGATTATTTTTGTAACAACTTTCATAACATGTCCAAATGGCAGATTTTACTGCACAAAGCTTCCTGGTGGATAACACAGTGGTAGACATAAAGTTTGGAAATGAATGATCTTTCTTGCAGAGTGCAATAAATCCATTAATATTGCCAACCATTGCTGGTGCCCCATCAGTAGTTATCGCAGACAGCTTGTGCAAAGGCATATCTATCGACTTGGCGTATATTCTGAATGTATTATAAATATATTCACCCGTTGTTCGTCCTTTCATGGGTAATATTTTCAGTAGATCTTCTTTTACAGTGAAGTTACTAAATATCATTCTCACCATAACTGCTAACTGTGCTGTGTCTGATACATCTGTTGACTCGTCAAATTGTAAAGAGAACCAGTTATATATTTTCAAGTCACTTTGTAACTGAGTTTGTATGTCCATTGAAATTACACATATTCTTCTTGTGACGGTGTTATTTGACAATTGTAAATCTTGTATTGCTGACAATTTTCTAACAATCTCATGTTTGTTAGAAAATCCCTCAAATAAACAATCGGCACCAGTCAAAAATGCTTCTTTTAACAACTCGCCATCTTGGAAGGGTTTTTTCTTCTTTGCGAGCATGTAAGAAATTTTTAAAGAAGCAATGGTGGCATTTTAGGTGTTACCACATGTCTAGTGAAAACCGACTGTTGGGCAGACAGGTTCTGATTTTAGTTGATTTATTTTTTTTTGTTCTAATTTCAGATTTAATGGATAATTCGTATTAAAAGTGGCATGCATTGTCTGGAAGTGACGTTCAACATTATGTTTTTTCAGAATTGCAACGCTACTTGCACAACAAAGAAACACAATTATCTTTAAAATTAACGAAATAATATGTTTCCTCTCAGTCAGTGTTAAAATTATAGGTTCGTTGTCTTATACTTGATTCACTCATTTAGGATTAAAAATCAAAATATTTCAAAAATTTAAGTACAAGACACCATTAAAATTATGTGCATATAACTAGCATCAGATAATGAACAACTTCGAATGCGCTTCTACTTTACATTGTATGCGTTTAATACTCGTCATGTGTCATATAGCATGCCATGAATTGTTGCGTAATTATTTCAACCTATACGGCACACGGTTGAACAGCAGCGGGCACACACAAATTGGTCGACGGGCACCTGCAGGCATAGGGTTGGGAACGCCTGTGCTATAGGCTTTGCAGCCTCTCATGTCATTTCTGGTGCTAAGGTTCTTGCTTTATGCTAACAAAGTATTTTGTTCTCTGTTGGCACTTGTTAGAACATTTTATAAAACTCATACTAGATAGTTCTTGTGTGATCACAATTTAGGCCCTATACTTGGGAGGGTGATCACTTGAGTTATATTTTACAGCTATTTATTTAATTGTTTATTATTATTTATTAATGTACAATGAGTTTGATCGATGCCATATGATTTAGCATTTTGATGATGCCTTAGGAGGTGGGGAGACCACTCTTTGAGCTCCAATGCTGCTTGCTAGCTTTATGAAACTTTTATCTGTGCATGGTGCTAATATGCTACAGATTCTGAAATCTCTCATATACAGGATTAAAATTAAAAATAATTAAAAAAGAGACAGATAATGATGACAATAACGACACATATCAGGTGGCACTGAATGGAAACAATACATAGTCTGGAGTGTGCTGCTTTCAAAATTGATTTCATTGTCTTATCTCGAAAGATAAAATAGTGATAATAATAAAAGATGACACTAAAGTATATCACATGAGGGAATGTCTAAAAAAAGTACTCCATTCACTTTTAGATACATCTTAATTCCTTGCATTATTTTCCCTTCTTTCATTTTTAAGCTGATGACTTTTTAATTCGTTTTGGCAATTTTTTCTGCTATTTTCAAGCGGAATTCGGTTTAAATGGATGACTCATTTCTGTTATCGCTAGAAATCCAGTCTGCAAACACTCAGCTCATGTTTAATTGAACTATAGTGACATGGTCAATTCTTCCCAATGGCACATTTAAAATATAGACAATTCTCATAAAGATAATTTTTTGTGCTTCTTCAACAGACTCTAATCAGATCTGTAATGACAGTGAATTTCTTGGTCTTCTGCTTTGCCATCATCCAGTATTTTTTTTTTTTTTTTAATCATTTTCCTGGCCTCCATGCAGTCACATGACTCATTGTGATAGGTCAACACAAAGTTTATCATTTCACTCCTCTTGCTTCACTTCTGGCACTTCATCACTAATTATCCTTCTAGGAATATAGCTTGTTGTACCAGGATGAAACACTCTAATAAAGAGATCATTTAACTTCAGTTCAGCTATGTCATCTGATTAGGTAACCTGATTTCCATTTCGATCCAGCAAGGTAATCCATCCACTACTGTTTTTCCTCCTACTCACAACATAGAGAAAACACTCCTTTGGAATTCTCTTTGGATTGTAGCATCAGTCTCCTCTCATATTCTAATTTTTGCTCCCTATAATACTAGTGAGTTTCCTTTCCTGAGCCTTATTTTTCCATAATCTCTTTTTCATTTGCAATTCCTCTTTTATTTCTCTTCTGATCCATTTGACTCCAAATTGATTTATCTTCTTCACTCAAGGTATCCCATAATGCAAAGCACATAATATACTAAGGAAAGTGATGTGAAGTCAACAGCCTCTATATACGAGTTGCCCTGTCCTGAAAATACTTCAGGCGCAAACTTTGCTTACACTTAGATAAAGGATTAAACCAAGGATATAATTTATCTATTAACTTTTTATAATAGAATGAGATCTGAGTTGGACAAAGGAACTGGCTACACAGTGGTACTTCTGGATTTTGCTAAGGCTTTTGACAGGATACCTCCCCCCCATGGAACACTGTTATGCAAATTGGAGCAGATGGGAATTGGTACTAAATTAGTGATATGGATAGGAGAATGGCTCAGGGAGAGATACCAGAAGGTGGTGTATGGAGGAGCCGAGTCCAGGAGAGGCAGGTGACCAGTGGTGTGCCTTAGGGCTCTGTGCTTGGGCCATTGTTGTTTAATTTGTATATAAATGATATAGGAAATGGCTTACAGGGAGATATTCAGTTTGTTTACTGATGATGCAAAGTTGGGTAGTGAGCGCAATAAAAAATCAAGCTGATGTTGCAAGTTTGCAGGATGATTTAAATAAGCTGGTAGAATGGGCAAAAGGTAATGGATGTCAGTTCAATGTGGAAAAGTGTAAAGTTATGCATTTTGGGATTAAAAGATTACCAGCTGTGTACTACATTGATGGAACAGTACCCCGAGAGATGTTATAGGCTAAGGACGTAGGGATGTTGGTAGATAGGGAGATGAAGTTCAGGGGACACATTGCTAAGGTGTCCAAGATTGCACATAGGATTACTTGGTTGTTGAGGAACAAACTAACATCCAGAGATAAAGAGGTTATTATTCCCTTTTATAAAGCATTGATACTTCCGCATTTGGATTACTGTGTTCAGATTTGGTCACCTGGATTCCTTGGAGATGAGGAGGAGGCTGTGGAGAGGGTTCAGAGAAGAGTGACTAAGTTGGTGAGTGATGTAAAAAAATGCTCCCTACATTGATAGATTGAGACCTTGTGGATTGCAGAGGTTGGTTGATAGGTGGAAAAGAGGGGGGATATGATAGAAACATTTAAATTACTGAAAGGTTTTTATAGGACTGATGCAGGGGAAATATTTCAGCTGTGTGATAGTGATGGAAGAACAAGAGGTCATCCCTGGAAATTAAAGAAGAGTGTGGTTAACAAGGTTTTTTGCCTGGAGGGTGGTGAATGAGTGGAATTCACTGCCTGACTTAGTTGTGAGTTCTTCGTCTGTAAATGAATTCAAGAAGAGATATGACAGATATTGTTTTGCTAGTTTGGGTCTCCCGCGATGAGTCTACTGACTCCATGGAGATACCCGTAATAATAATAATAATTTCTTGGCATCTTTAATTTATTTAACATATTTATCATATTAATATAATCTTAAAATCCTTAATATCTTTGCATCACAACAAGTTCTGGTAACGTGTTCTATTTACAATTATCCATGTAAAAGTTCTATTCTCACACTGTTCTTCAGTACACTTACACAACTTCCAAGGATGGCCTCTGGTTCTTCCCATCTCCCTTCTACTCCTTTTATAATCTCCTCTGTATTAATCTGATAAAATCTTTTCACCAACTTAAAATATCTTTATCATATCAGCTCTTTTCCTCCTATCCACTAAGCTCTGTAATTTACATTCCTTTAACCTCTCTCCATAGCCAACATTCTAAAGTCCTGATATTATCTTAAATCACCTATATCTGAATCTTATGTGATGTTTCCACATCACAATAAAAACTAGGTGACCAAATCTGAGCACAATAATCAAAGCATGGTCTGACTAGTGCTTTATACAGTGACACACACACACACGCACGCACGCACGCACACACACACACACACACACACACACACACACACACACACACACACACACACACACACACACACCAACCTTTGCAATACTTGAAATGTGCCATCTAATCTTCAATCTATTGCAAACTACTATCCCTCAGATCTGAAATCTCATCCATTTCCTGCTACAACCCCGCTTCAAGCTAAATATTTATTCAAATCTTCCTTATGAGAATACACATCGGCAGTGCTCCTTATAATTCTCTGCATCTTTGCAGCATCAGCAAATAACTGAAGATACCCAGTCTGGTTATCCTTATTCTTTTTGAAATACTGTTCTTCATATACAATATGATGAACAGTGATAAAGACGAATAACCAAAGAGATACAGGACTGTGGAGTGTTGGCTATGAAGAACGTTTGAGAGAATGTGGATTACAGAGATTGGTAGATAGGAGGAAAAGAGGAGATATGATAGAGACCTTCTAGTTAGTTATAATCTATCAGATTAATACAGAAGAAATTATTAAAAGACTAGATGTTAAGATGGGAAGCATGAGAGGCTATCCCTGGAAGCTGTATAAAGATGTGGTGAAGAAGGGTGTGAGGAGTAGATAATTTTTACGTGGGGAGTTGTAGTGAGTAATGCATTGCTTGAGTGCATTGTGAATGCAAGTAGTGTAAATAAATTCAAAGCTCATTAAGATAGATATGTTGCTGGTTGAGCGGGCCTTCCACGATGAGTATGTTGACTCCATGAGGTTACAAAAATAATAATAGACTATACTAATAATAGATAATAATAATAGAAAATTAAAGCATTCAATCCTCTGACAAAGGGAAGCAGCTTTGTCAGTACTGACACAAGGTTGAAGTCTCATGATGACGGTAAAGCTTGTGATTAGAAAATTGCAGATGGCAATACAGTTTATTGTGTACTTCTGTAATACTGTGGAGCAGAAAGCAAATGGAGAAACTACTGCTCTATTCTCTCCAGACTAACCACATGGCAAGCAAATCTACACAAATGGTCCTGAGTTCCCGGTATCCCTTCAATGGGACAGGGGTGCGAAGAATCTCCGGGCTCAAAATGGTGCGTTCACTAAAACTAGGCATGTCAGAACCCTGTACAAAGCAGATAAGCTAAGAAATGCTATTCAGGAAATGAAAAGACTTGAAACTGAGATTTTAGGAATGAGTGAAGTGGTGGCCAGGATCAGGCAAAAAAGTTAATGACATGACAATGTACTCTGGAAGTAGTGAAAACACCCATCAAAATGGAGTTGGAATAATATTAAACAAAGATGCCAATCAGTCACTGTTGAGCTTCATCCCCTACTCAGATAGGATGATGTTATTAAAACTAAAAGGTCAACCACTAGATATGAATCTTATACAGGTCTATGCACCTACTGCTGACAAGAGTGATACCGAGATCGAAGAATTTTATGACCAATTAAAAGAACTAATGAAAAACACAAAAAAAACATGATATTAACATAGTCATGGGTGATTTCAATGCTAAAGTTGGGAAAGGTAGAAGTAGAGATATAGTTGGCGAACATGGACTGGGAACAAGAAATGAGAGAGGAGACCATCTTATTAAATTCTGCCAAGAAGAGGAGCTAATAGTCACAAACACATGGTTTAAGCTACCATCCCGAAGGCTATATACTTGGCGATCACCACAAGATAATAATACAAAAATAGTCAGAAACCAAATTGATTACTTGCTAATAAATCAACAATTTCGAAGTTCCATAAAGAGCACAAAAAAACTATCCTGGTGCAGATACTGCTTCTGATCATAATCTACTGGTGACAGTGTTAAAAATTAGACTAAAAGCTATACTTCAAAAACATCAACAAAAAGGGTTTAATTTAGGAAAGTTAAAAAACCCAGAGATAAAAAACAAATTGAGTCAAGATCTGAATCAAGAGATAGCACTTATCAAGAATGATGATGTCATGAGGGTTGATGAATCATGGGACAAATTAAAATCTGTCTTCATAGAGAAATGTACCAATACCTTGTGTCCTGATAGAGCAGTAAAAAAGAAAGATTGGATACTGACAAAATTCTTTCTCTCATGGATCAATGCAGATCATATAAAAATCACAGTCCAACAAAATATAAAGAGGTTCAAAAAATTATTAAAGGCAAGATCAAAGAAGCAAAAGAAATCTGGATGAATGAAAAATGTAGAGAAATTGAAATTCTACAAGAAAAGCATGACAGTTTTAATCTACACAAAAAGCTGAAAGAGACCTCAGGTATATTTAGGAAAAAACAACTATGTGTCCTTCGAAACAAAAAGGGAGAAATAATATCAGAAAAAGATGACAAAATACAAGAATGGGTGAAACATGCAGAAGAACTCTTTTCTGATAACAGACAGAACCCAGAAAATACTTATGGACGGTCCATGCATTCTAAGATCAGAGGTAGAATGTGCGTTGAACTCAGCTAAAAATGGTAAAGCCTTAGGCCCTGACAGAATACCAGCAGAAATCGTAAAGTTATTAGAAGGTGACAACATTGCTATATTAGTAAAGCTATTTAATAAGGTCTACGATACAGGCATATTCCCACAAGATTGGTTACAGTCGTTTAACCTTCATCATGCTACCTAAAAAAAAAGCAAATGCGATAACTTGTAATGTCTATAGAATGATCAGCCTAATGAGTCATGTTCTTAAAATGTTCCTGAAAATAATTCAGAATATACAGAAAATGTGAAGATACCATCAGTGATACCCAGTTTGGCTTTAGAAACGGTTTGGGAACAAGAGAGGCTCTTTTCTGCTCTCAAATCTTATTCCAAAAATGTATTGATCAAAACAAGGAAGTATTCATTTGCTTCATAAAGTCCAACATACTAAAATGATTGCACTATTAAAGAAAATTGGATTAGATGGTAAAGATATCAGGTTCATTCAAAATTTATATTGGAATCAAAAGGCGTCTGTTCAAGTTGATTACATTATTACAGACCCCATTAACATCAAACGAGGAGTAAGGCAATGATGTGTGCTGTCACCTCTTCTTTTTAACATATACTCAAAGCCATATTTCAAATAATCTTAAAAGGAAGAGAGGAAGGGATTAATGTAAATGGTGAAATCATCAGTAACATCCAACATGCTGATGATACAGCTCTCCTGGCTGACAATATTCAGGATCTTCAAAATCTTCTGGAACTAGTGAATGAAGAGAGTGAAAAAATGGGATTAAAAATAAATATCACCAAAACTAAATTCATGGTCATAAGCAAGAAACCAATTCTTAATTCATCACTTTCTTTAAATGGGAAACGAATAGAAAGCGTAACAAAGTTTAAATATCTCGGATGCTGGTTAAATGAAGATTGCAATCCAGAAATGGAAATAAAAGTTAGAATTGAAATGGCAAGAAAAAATTTTCTCCTGATGAAATCAACACTGTGTAACTGCAACTTAAACTTAAGAGCACGCATGGTTGAATGCTATGTATGGTCTATACTGCTGTACAGTGCAGAAACTTGGACCTTGAAGACAACATCAATAAAAAAACTTGAAGCCTTTGAGATGTGGTTATACAGATGAATGTTAAAAATCCCATGGACAGTGACCCTATATATATAAAATGATAAGCCTTTTTATGTCACATTTTGAAACTCGGGGGCTACCCTGAGTGTCGAGTCATCAGAATTCAAGGAGAACCGCCGGAACACGGGGGGGGGGTTATCCCCAAAGCGTTTCAAATAACTTGACACAAAAACGTTACAAAAAAAGCTTATCCTTTTATATTATACAGTAGATTATATATATATATATATAAATTAATAAATAAAAAAATAATAATAATTTGTGCTCAAATTTGATCCACAGGATTTGAAGGGGATAAATTAACTGTGGAAAGAGTCCAGAGATATATAACAAAGATGATATCAGGATTGTACAATGTTAGTTTTGAGGATAGGCTGAGAGAATGTGGACTTCTGAATTTGGTAGATAGAAGAAGAATAAGTGATAAGATTGAGACTTTTGAACTGTTGAGAGTAGTTACAGGATTGACACTGGGGAGTTCTTTCATTGAGTAGAACAGGGGAGAAGGAGCGAGGACAAGGGGGGGGGGGGGGCCACCCTCCATGCAAAGAACCATGGAATGCACTGTCTGATAGAGTCGTCAGGGCATGAATAGTCAATGGATTTAAGGAGTGGTATGATAGACTTTGTGTTTTCTAGGGTGGGCCTCCACCACAAGTCTTCCAACTCCATGGAGGCCTGAATCATAATAATAATAATACATAAATAATCACTTATTTAATTAACATATATAAAATATTTTTATATATATAAAAACTTACACACACAAAGGTAATATATACACAAAAATTCATACCATCATCCAACACAAATACTAGGGGCCATCAGCACCCTCAAACATAGAGTCCTAACAATTTGTTCCAATGAAGAAGGAATTTGCAATTATTAGCCAGATGTTCATAAAAAATGGCTATGACAAAAAAAAAAAAAAAAAAAAAAAGTTCACAAGATCCTCCACAATAATACAATGAAAACGCAAAAAAAGATAATGATGCCATAACTATACATTAGGGTAATATCAGAAAAAAATAGAACACATAAATACAACATTAAGGGAACTTTCAAACCTCCTGCAAAATTAGAAAGTATACTCAGCTCATTCAAAGTTCCCCTTTCCTACCTTGCCCACCTATAGGTTTACAAAAATTCAGTGCACCTATAACCTATCGTATATATAGGAGAAACAGGATGCACCATTCCGACAAAAAAAGATGAACACAAATGCCACATTGAATTCCTTCATTATGGTAAAACAGACCTATGCACTTAACATGTCACAGAATCAATTGGAAAGGGCCCCAAGTCGCTTGGTGAGTCAGGGCCTTTGGTATTTTATTACTGGGAGTTGCACCACAGCTAAAGTTGGTTTGAAAGAAAATTTAGGAAATCTTGTGAGATGCTAAATCATCATTCCTAATCTCAACAATGACAGATTAGTAATTCCAAGAATCTGTAGGATCCATCTACAACCTATAACATCCAGAACATGATGGCAGAACCCTAATGCAAAAAATCTTAAGATAATAGGAAATTAGAGATGTGTTTGATGCAGTTCCATTGTAATTTTTTAAATCATCAGTATGTTAATATATTTAGTATGCATATAAAATATCATTATTTTATTTACGTTAATTAATTAATTACATAAGTAATTTTTTTTTTATTTATTTTATATATATTTTTTTTTCCACCAGAAGTCAGACTAGGGTAAATGATCAGCAAAGCATTTAGATTTAGCTTACTTTTGTGTAGTGCTATGTAGCTTGCGTCCTGTGCATATGTATGTTTTCCTGGTGATGACACCAATACAGAGGTTGAAACACTGAGTATTATTTGCTTAAATGTAAGTGAAGTAATTACTCCAACACGAGTGTTTTTGTCCCCATAAATTCTACACAATGAATAAAGAATCCCACATCGATCAACCTAATTACCACAGTTTTATTAACATCTAACCCAATCAACATCTGCGATTCTTATTATACCTGCTTATTTCTACATGTTGCACAGCATCATTTACAGTATGATATACAATTATGACGAGCTTGTTAAATATGTGTACTATAGCCTTTACAATGGTCATTCTACTATCATAACTATTCTACAATGTCAGTCTGCCATAATTA
This sequence comes from Typopeltis vanoorti, assembly GCF_054136105.1. Classification (NCBI taxonomy): domain Eukaryota; kingdom Metazoa; phylum Arthropoda; class Arachnida; order Uropygi; family Thelyphonidae; genus Typopeltis; species Typopeltis vanoorti. The sequence continues at coordinate 130,165,519 of NC_143549.1, forward strand.
TTCTTCCTCTTGCTTGCCATATAGCAGAAGAATTTCTTGAATAGCATGACCTAACCAGCCATTCTCCTCCCATATTCATCTTTTCTTTCTTTACCACAATTGCACCTTCTAGCCTGCATTTTATACACCTCATGTATTCGATCTCCACAGAATGTCCTGTACCTCCTACATAACATCTTTTCCCACACTGCTCACTTGATTTCATTCATACTCATTATTTGCTTAATTTAGTATGTAGTTATACATTGCTTGTGTCAAGCACTGTCTTATGAATTCCTATGCACAGCTTATTGAGTTACAGAGCATTCCATAATCACCCTTCTTATAATTCCACATATATCTTTTTTTTCTTTTTGAAAGTAACCTTTTCTTGTTTCACCACTTCTCAAACAAATACCTCACGTTCACTCTCACCAACTGGCAGCAGTGTTAATACTTCATTAATAACCACATCTTGTGACAGTATTGCCAAATACAACACTAAAACTTTGCTTCCATCACATGCTACTTAAGATAGTTATCCCCCAGAAATTCGACAAATTCATTTTCCTTGCTCTATACTATCTCCTCTTTCCAATCTAAATCCTAATCCTGTGGCTTCCTATCTTTGAGAGAGTTGCAAATGATTACTAGGAAGATATGATGCAAGGTAGTTTCCCACTGCCTTCCTTGCCATAAGCATTTATGACTGTAGCTATGTGTATTCACATGGCTACCGTCACATGCTTTGAGGGATGAAAAACTTGAAAAGAGGGAGAAAAAACCCTCCACCTCTATATGAGACCGGTTAACTCAACTTTAGTCGAAAGAGACCAGATAATGGTTCCTCATGTTCATGGACAGGAATCAAACCCAAGTCTTGCACCAAAGGGCTTTGTCTATACTGACTGAGCTATGGAAGCGCTCTTTACAATCCGCATTCCTGTAATTAAAATCTCCCATTAGGATCAGCTTTTTACATGTTCAATCAATTTTCCTAATCACTTAATAATCAGTATGCTTTACATTCCCTGGCCTATAGCAACATCCTATTAGATATACCATATGTTAATTTTAACTTCACACCAAACAGATTCAAATTCTTCACATGTACTACCATTTTCAACTTCCACACTAAAAGGACACAATTCCTCTGCTATCATTAACAATACTCTCCCTCCTCTTTTCACCTTCCTGTCCTTCCAGAAAACAGTATATCCTTACATTTCTATTCCCAACAGTACATCATCCTCAGACAACCAAGTTTCACTTACACCAATTATCTCTGGGTGTACTGACTCAATCAATGCAACAATCTCAACTTCCTTATTTCTAATACTCCTTTCTTTGTGGCCAACCCACCAACATCATTACTCCCTACTCTAGCAGCTATAGATGTTTTTTCTGAGGTGTCCCAGATGAAAAGGAATTATACCACATGATTGTATCTGTATGGTGTAAGGGATATGAGATACAGAAGGAACAAATACCCTTAATTTTGTCACTGTATAGGAAGGTGTGACAAATAAAGGAAAGTTCAGCTGTGAAAAAAGTCTAGTTGAAGTAGTTAATGACAGTGCTAATTTTTTTTTTTATGGCACCATATTGTTGGGAGGAGGAGGATGCGAATATTTGTGAATGTATTAAGCTATGTGGGGAGGTGTTCTGTAAACTGGGAAAAAAAAAGTACCTAGAAAAAAGACAGAGTACCGTCTTTTTCTATAGTGAACTGGATTCTCGGAGCTGGCTGCTGTGATGGAGGAAGAATGAGTCTATTATAGACAGTCAGAAAATTGAGGCATCAAAAGCATTTTTTGAAATGTTCCACATACAAATTGGCTAGAGGGGGAAGAAGTGGGGGTACTCACTGCTGTAACCTCTATTTGTTTATAAATGGTGTCTAAAGTAGCAAGACTTTTTCTCCAAGAAACTAAAGTTTTTCATCCCACATATAGGAAAATCGCCAATGGGACACACACAGTTTTACAGAACACAAAGTACTGTTGGTGATAGATGGTGTTGAGTATCGATGTTAGTAGTGTCGTAGCGTATAGTGGGAGGATTACATAGAATAGATGACAAGTTTTCATGTAGCGGAATAGTGTGCCCTCCCACAATGAGTCCAAAGGCTCCTTGGAGGTGTCCCATAATAAGTAACCAGCACAAATAGCAAAACTGAAGAAATCAGTAACGTAAGGTGAAAAAAACATTTTTAAGTGAAGGTAAGGTGTCAGAAAGGGAGATATTGGTAAATAATGAAGCAGACATCCTACATGGGCTTTGCAATATAAAAGAACTTTCTCTAGCAACCAACTCTCTGCACATTATAAGTTACACAAAGACAAAAATCTAATAATTATAATGGGTGGTAAGACTAATGCCACTGTGGTGCTCAATACCAGCAGAACAAAGTATTTAAAAGGACTTCTTTAAATTGTTACTTTACAGCCAGCTAAATTAACTAAAAAGCTCAAACCTTTTAGTTCTGACATCCTTTGGTTATATTGATTACCCAAAATTCATAAAATCAACAGCTCTCTCCATCCCATAGTGGGTTCTACTACCCCCCCCCCCCAACTTTAAACTAGCCAAACAACTAGCTAATTCTTTAACCTCTCCCTAAACTGGCTATGCTTCATCTATACAACAAAATTCCACCTACCACAATTCTTTAATCTAAAATTTAATTTGAAGTGGTACTGATATCGTGGTTATTTGCATTCCAGTTTTGTTGAAAACCAAGTCCACGGTCGTCTAACAGGCAACAAACAGTGTCATCAATTACCTGGTGAATACTTTACATATAACATCACATTTTAGAATATAAATACCTCCAGACTTTGCACACAATACATCACTATTAAGACATCATACACAATCTTCAGAGTATAAGAAACTATTACCACATTAGAACAGCATTGTAATATTTGATACACTTCTCTTATTAAATAAAACTGAACAGAATATTTTGTCAGTCTGATATTGCTACAGACGACTTTTTTTATGATAACCCTACCTAGACAAAGGTTGGAAATCTATAGTGAAAAAGCATGTGCATCTTTTTAAGCTACATCAGCACTTCAATAAGCAAAGTAGTAAACTCACATGGGTGATGAAAAGCAGCATATGCTTCTTTATATACTTCATTTTTAAAAAGTATTTCAAAATAGTCTTTAAAACTAGTTGTTAAATATGTTTTGCTCACTTCTTAAGGCATTTATTAAAGGGAGCTAAATAAAGTTAATAAACTTTTAAGTCAACTGTAACTGAATATTAAAAAAATTTTACTCATATAACCAACTGCTAAATAGTTTTAAAAGTTAACCTTTCAAAACTTGGAAAAAACTTTGTTAAAAGTTGGTTAAAACTTGATGTTAATTACTATGATGACTCTTATTTAAAAAACACCCAATTTTGGCATAGTTTTTTTTTTCTTAATTATGGTTGTGTACTTTTTTTTAATTTAAAAATTATCCTAAAGTACAGTTTCCAATAAGTTTTATTAGCGCTTAGCTAGGTGCATAGGAGACTTTATTTTAATTGGACACGCTACGACTGCTTTTGCAAGGAACAATTCATAAAAAACCATGGATATTTACAGATCTATGCCAATGAGTGCAAGTAACCATTCGGTCGACACTACAAGTAAAACACTGTAAAGCTTGTGTAAATGTAAGCTCTGCACTCACAAATATCGATCGCTCCGTACCCGCGCCCGTTCCTCCATGTCGATTGTCGTTGTTGATAGTGTTACTATTGCCGTATCTGATTATGCATCTGTTTTAAGTAAATATCGATTTCATTTCGATTACAGTTGACATTTCGCCTATCATATATAACTACAGCATGTGGTAAACAATAGCACGTGGATGCTTACGAATTTTTTCTTCTCCCCTTTGTCTCCGCTTCCATCGACGGCTGTTGTCTCCTCCTCAGTATAGTTGTCCGGGGTGTCGTCGCTGGGCCCAGGTTGTTCTGCCTTACCGCCATTGTCCGATTTTTGTTGACCGACTGCGTCGTCTAGGTTCCCGCTTCCGGCATCGGACGCATTTGTACCTGCTACATTACTCTCATCTTCCACCTCCGACGCTTTCTTAGCATCATCTTGATCTCCTTCATCTTCAGCTTTTCGCTTTCTCGGTGGCATTCTGACCGATCCGTGAGTATTGTCGGCAACAGAACGACAGTTGGCAGCCAATCAACAAAATAAACTGTGACTCAATAATAACATAAGATGCACATTACGTCTATGTCCAACTCAACCATCAAGAATGATGTAAATACCGCCAAGTCTATCAAACTCTCGCGAGATTTTGTTCAAACGAGATTAGACACATTTTGTTATGATGTGAGGTAAGGGAATAAGAGTTTCAGTTTTTAAAGTGACTTTTATAAGAAATGTGAATGTGTATTTAATAAGTATTTGTGTAATCTCCGTATTAAATGACTGTCAAATTATATAAAAATTTGAAAGTGTGTTATGCCCGTTCGCAATTCGTAAAGATAAAAAAAGTTGATAAGAACATATATATATATGCCAAACGATAAAAGTTTTCGTTTACTTAAAAAATTAATTAACGTGGCAATTGCAAGACAAATTTCACATTCTTGCTGTTTTGTTTAATTAAGACTTAATAAAAGAAACGTGGATGAGAAATTGTAATGGTGTGTGGTTCAGAATATAGAAATTATATATATATACCTGTGAAGTTTGCATGAAATGATGTGTAGATAACCGTATAGGAAATAAAGTGTCCATAGGAAGAATGATAGTTTGCCTCATATGTGATTTATAAACAACAGAGGCAGAAAATTATATGCATTTTAGCATATAATATATAATTATTTAGTTGAAAGAAAAATATGGTTAGATTTTGATTTCCGATGGAAGAAATACATTGTAAAATATGTTGAATGGGGCATTTGAAATGTCATTTACAAAACATGACAGGGAGTGAAAAATTCCTTGCACTGAGAGGGCAGCAAATTTTAACCAATGTAATTTAATAATTTTACATCATTTTAATAACTAATTATTTTATTATAATTATTATTATTATATGAATACTTTCTGGAGTTATAGTCTCATTTAGTGGCTGCTGATAATATAATACATAACTACTTGCCGTGTGTGTATATAGAGGGATGGGAAAGAATGCAGAAGCTAGTTTGTTTTTTTAACCCATGTGTTGGCATCCCATGTGATCCCAGATGAGTCTTTGACTCCATGAGGTCTTGGGTAATAATAATAATAATTTGAAATGCACCACGTGTTATATATATGTATATTTTAATGTGACCACCCACTTATTGGTTTTGAAAAGCATTTGATAAAGTAAAAAGTTTTATTTAATTAATATGTTATTTAATATTTAACATAAGCAAAAAAAGACTGCATAGCATTATGTAACAGATTGAAACTTCGTTAACTGAAGAGAATGTTCTAACAGGGATAGAACTTGAAGGATATGGCATATTTTGTCATTAGATAAATTGTGCCACCCTGCCCAGATTCAGGAATCAGAGTGGAAATGACCAGAATGGGTTTGAGAGTATATGGTGTGAGATAAAAGTTTATAACAAGATTTATGGGATGTTGCTATAGACCAGGAAATATAGATAGTGATGAGAAGAAATGTTAGACAAATTTTTAATGGAATTTGTGTCATTATTACAATTATTATATGTGATTATTATTATTATTATTATTATAGTATTATATTTGTTATTATTATTATTATATTATATGATAGAAACATTTAAATTACTAAAAGTTTTTATAAGATTGATGCAGGGGAAATATTTCAGCTTTGTGATAGTGATGGAAGAACAAGAGGTCATCCCTGGAAATTAAAGAAAAGTGTGGTTAACAAGGGTGTGAGAACTAGATTTTTTGCCTGGAGGGTGGTGAATGAGTGGAATGCATTGCCTGACTCAGTTGTGAGTTCAATGAATGTCTGTAAATGAATTCAAGAGGTATGATATTGTTTTGATAGTTGGGTCTCCCACGATGAGTCTACTAACTCCATGGAGATACCACGGGATAATAATTTTATATTCTTGTGAATATAAAATTATTATATTCACAAGAATATAATAATTTTATTAAGCTGCATATAGAATTAAGTAATTTAATAAAATTACTATCTTCTTGTGAATACATGTGTATAATAACAGAAATGTTTAGGCAAATTAACTTACTAAGTGCAAAGCTAGTGATCATTATGATGAACTTCAACTATAGCAGTTGGTTATACCATGAAAGGATCGGGTTGTAACTGAAATGTTATACCTGCCCCAGTTGGCAAGAGTGACCATGTAGTGTTAACTTGAAGGATGAATAGGCATTTAGAAAGAATTTATGTGGAAATACAAATCAGACAACCATCATTGACTTATAAACTGGCTTTCAACAGTACAATGGATGAAAAAATTTGAATGAAGAAAGATCAATAGTTCATGTCAGACACTTAAGAAAATATTGTTGGTAGGAATGACAGGTGAAGAAGATAAAGCCGTTTGACTCAAAGAGAATTAAACAGGAATTGCAGAGAAAAAAGTGGTTATGGAAGACATATAGAGAGGTGCATGACACAGTTGCATGGCAAATATAAGGATCAGGCTGGGAAGGTGACTAGTATAGTAAGAAAAATTAAAATATGAGAGGAGACTAGCACTGCAATCCAAGGAGTTTTTTTACTGTGTGACCATTAATAAAAGGAAAAATAATTGTGGATGAATTATTACTTGCTGTATGGTGACAAGACTCAGGTGGCCAATGCAGGTGTAAATATATATTATTTTCTTTATTTTTAGAGTACTTTAAAATGTTTATACTTCAATATTCAATATTTCTTTTCTTTGCTTATTTACTTATTTAGTTTCTTTATTTAACTCAGCTTAATTTAATTTAACAGTCATAACTCCGAGTGTAATCTCGTTGTTGCTTGAAATAGACTATTACCTTTTAATCCTTTTTGTCTACTAGTTTAATTCCCCCCCCCCCCTTCTCAAGGTCATGACTATGCTATTTCACATGTATATTTTAGAATATTAGGAATTGCCTCTGGCTGAAGCCAATTCCTTTGTCTAAGTAGTTGGCTTTTTCTCACAATGATCTCTGAAAATTTATTTGTATTTATGACTGCACCATCAGAGATCGGGTAGAGGAATTGTATATCTTCCAATACATGCAAAAAAAAAAAAGCGCTCAGCACAACACGGAAATATCTCTAATATTTATCTCTAAGACAAGCAACGTTTAAATCTACTATTTTTGAGTCTTGTCTACTTTTACTTTTAAGGTCTTTTTATGAGAGGTGCATTGGTCAGGTGGAATCAGGCAAGTTATTTTACAAACAAAACAATGTATTCATGCTAAATCAAGATACATAAAAAGGGTAACACTACACACTGAATTAATTTTAATTCAGCTCAAATTCACTAAATAAAATTGACATGCAAATAATATAAAATCACATGTCTGGTTCTCCACTAGATTAATTAAACAATTCTCTCTTAAGCTTAATGACTAATGCAATTAAATGCGCTCGCATATAATTCAGGCACAGGAGCAGACTTGTACACACTTTACATTACTTTAACTCAGACTATATATCTTATTAGGCTTAACTAAAACTTTCACATACTATTCCTTCTTCAATATAAAACATTATCTAATTCCTCATAACTCTGCAAAACTACGTCACAATTATTTTCAACAATTTGGCTTTCCGTCTTTACTACTGTTCTTTATGCTAACAAAAAAAATTCAGCAATATTTGCCATTAATTTCACACCTAGGAAAGTTCTATATAAAAGTCTTACTTGTTACTTTGTCATCCAGTTCATTACATGAGATCCTAGAGATCATTGACACCTTCTACTTTCCGGCAAATTTCACACACGGGCACGTTTTACGACATTGATGATACTTCACACACAGTGATCAGCAAGAAACTTAGTGGTGGGAACTCTGGAGTATTCTGCCACTGTTATTATGAAACTTCTATCATTGGCTGGTGGGATATGGGTCCCTGTCCTTGGAATGGCAGGACATACTGGAAACTCCTTGCAGCGAGAGCAGGAACAGAAAACCAGAACAGCAAGCCTAGCTTCCGAAAAAGCCCCTTTTCCTTCGATTCTTCTCCCTTTTATTCTGCTCTCCCAACCTTGGAATTCCCTCAGATTCAATCGCCTGGATTTTCTTGAAGGGGGTCGGTCTTCTCAGCCACTCGGCAGTTGCTGAGTCAAGTCGGGAAACCCCGTACATCGTTGACCTTCACAAATTGTGATAGCCTCAGGTCTTACATTTTTAATCCCGTCTGAGTTAGTCTTTGTCTGTATAATTTCTTATTACAATTTATTCTAACATTTTTTTCAGGTTTATTATAGAAAAATTGAGTTAATTATTTGCCACTCCTTATTCCTAGAGGGATAAGGAGTGGCAAAGTGTTAGAAGTGAATGAGTATGTATTCTAAATACCGAGTGTACTAGATGTTGGTAAGGTAGAGAGACTAGATGGAATTTAATTGCATTTTAAGGAAATGTGCTGTGGAATTAACCATGCCATTAACCTGGTTGTTTAATGAGTCTTGCAACATGGACAAGTTCCTGGAAAGTAGGATGATGAGATTGGGCCACTGCATAAAGAGTGCCAGCATAGGTTGGTCGATTGGTAGAGCCTCTGCTACTAATGGCTCACAAACAGTTAAGCAAGTTTGAGTGCAGTTAGTAGTTGGGAGGAGATCAATCGTTCCATGCTGTTGGAACACTCTTCTTCGATGAGTCTTTGGACTCCTTGGGAGTGTCACATAATAATAATAGTGGTAGAATGAAGGTATCAAACTATAGGCCAGTTTGTATTTCTTCTGTAGTTAATATTGCTCTCATCTTAATGAAGGCAATATGCAGGCCAGCATGGATTTGTTAAGAGACAGTCTAATAATCTTGTAATAGTAATGTGTTTTAGTAATCTTGTTACCTTTTGCAACCGACCTTATTGGCCAAGTAGTTAGTGTATCCGCTCTCCAGCCAACAGGCTGTGGGTTCGAATCCCACCAGGGGCATGGATGTTTGTGATTGTCCTGCTAACCATTTACCATATGTGTTAGAAGTTTCTTCACTTGGTTAGACTATAAATTATATATTTTGTTTAATCCTGTATCCAAGTTTGCTCCTGGAGTATCTTCAGGACTGGAGCAACTCGTGGCAAAGGTGGACTGACTTCACATCACTTGCCTCTAGTATCCCATAATGCAAAACACATCTCCTGGCAGACATGTATAATGCTATGCATTATGGGGTCACTGCCCAGATTGGTTTCAACCTTTATTGAGGTCTCTTCAGTGGGAGCCAGACCCAGAGGTGATACCAAGGTTGAAGCAATGCAGAAGTCATATTTCCATATACGAGTTTCCAAAAGGTGTTACTCTGGATTAGAGAAAAATGTTGGAAGTTTTTTCACTTGGTTAGATACTTCAGGCAAAACTTTGTTTGTTTACACTTGGATAAAGGATTAAACTAAATATATAATTTATAGTCTAACCAAGTGAATCGGATCACATCTGGATTACAGTGTTTGTATCTGGTCACTGGGATTTGAAAGGGATTAAGTTTATAAAATATATTTACTATAAGTTTATAACACACTAGCTTTATCAGTGTTGCTATATGGAAGTGAAATCTGAATGCTGACCGGGTTGGCATTCAGATTTATATAATTAAATAATTAAAAAAAATTTTTTTAATTATTATAATTGAATAATTAAATAATTATTATTTAATAATTTATTATTTAATTTAAATAATTAAAATAAAGTAAAATAAATAAATAATAATAATTAAATAAATTTAGGAAATTTAACCTTAGCTACTTAGGTGGCACTTTGTGAATATAACAGCTATTGTTTAATTAGCCTTGTACCTGTACTGATGATGCCTGTGATACTCAGGTGAAAATTCTACGAATAAAGAATAATTGACGTGAGTCAATTCTGTTACTATAGTAGTTAGTAATATGTCTACTCATGGTATTTCCTTACTGAAACTTAAGATCTTCCTTATAACCATCAGGAAAAAGAAGTCCAAGACGTCTATTGAAGAGACTTGCTGATGGCTTCTGAGCCTAGAACAGACCATAATAGGCCTAAATCTTTGACAAGCACAGTGATGTCTCCCAACCACAGAAGGTTGTAAACTTATAGTACATTAATCCTATGGATATGCTAGATTTTTTGTATTTTTGATATAATCTGGAAACCATACTGTGGAGACCAAATATGGAACTTTTTAGCCATTTCAGGCCCGGTGTTAAGCCAGTGGCCTTCAAGGGTTAACACCAGGCAATGAAACTCATCTCACACCTAAAGATATTCATAAATGTGACAAGATTTGGATGGACCACATATTAATTATTATTATTATTAAGATGAATCTCCGACTCCAGGGAGTCAGAGACTCATCGAGGGAGGCCACGTACTACATTCACCAGCTTACTTATTCTTGAATTCATTGACACTGCTTGCACTCACAACATCCAATGGAATCCATTCCAATCATGCACCACTCTCTGAGAGAAAAATCTAGCCCTCACACCCTTCTTGACAGCTTTCATTCTCAGCTTCCAAGGATACCCCTCTTGTCCTTTCCCCACCCTCCATAAATTGAAAAATTCCATCAATTGAAATCATGCATGACCCTTTCAGAAGTTTGTAAGTCTCGATCATATCACCCCCCCTCTTTCTCCTGTTTGCTGGTGTCTGCAGTCTACAAATTCTCAATCTGTCTTCATAATCAGTATTCCACAATCCTGATATAATTTTTAACACTCTCCTTTGTACTCTCTCCAATATATCAGAATCACAATGGAAACCAGGAGACCAGACGTGTGCACAATAGTCCAAGTGAGGTCTTATCAAGGCCTTGTAAAGAGACAAAATGACATCCTTATCTTTACATGCAAACGTTTGTTTCAGCATTGCAATTATCTTTTGAGTTGTATTTGCAATCTTTGCCACATGGCCCCTAATCTCCAACTTCCTATCTATTAATACTGAAAGATCCCTGGCCTAATCCCACCAATATAATATGACATTGGATATCTAATCGTGCCGAAGTGAATGACTTTACATTTACTGACATTGAACTGACACCCATTTTCCCATGCCCACAATTCCAGCCTAATCAAATCATTCTGCAAAGACTGCATATCAGCAGCATTCCTGATTACCCTACCTTATCTTTCCATCATCAGCAAATAACTGTATGTCATGTCAAATCTTTCCCAATATCAGTGTACAGATTGAATAACAGTGGACCAAACACTGATCCTTGGTCCTATTTGCTTACTTGGTTTAAGATAACAAGTGGTACACCACTTGTTATCTTAAACCTTGCAGACTTAGATCCCCGTATACCACTTTTTGATATCTTTCAGTCAGCCATCCTCTTATCCATGCTAATATTGTATAACCCAAACCCATTTTCTCCAATTTATACAGCAGTCTGCCATGCTGTATTCTGTCAAAAGCTTTAGCAAAATCCAAAAGTATCATGGTGTATCCATTCCCTTGTCTAGTTATTGTTATAGAATGTGAGCAAGTTGCTAACATGAACCTTCCCTTAATAAATCCATGTTGCTCATTGCAAAGTAGAGATTTACTGTCAACCCTTTCTGAATGCGAGCCCTAACAAATTTTTCCAAAATCTTCACCACCACTCCTGAGATACTAATTGGTCGATAGTTGGATACATCAGTCTTTTGCACCACCTTGTGCAATGGAATTACCATACATTCCTTCCATTCCTGCGTTTTCATTGCAAAGTAGATATTCACTGTCAAGCCATTTCTGAATGCGAGCGCTAACCAATTTTTCCAAAATCTTCACCACCACTCCTGAGATACTAATTGGTTGATGGTTGGATACATCGATCTTTGCAGCGCCCTTGTGCAATGGAATTACCATACATTCCTTCCATTCCTGCAGAATTTTCCCTGTTCTGAGACTCATATTAAACATCCTGGTCAAAGGAATGCCCAGTTCAGCTGAACATTCTTTTAGCACATGGGCTGATATTCCATCAGTCCCTATTGATGAATTCTTTTTCAGTTTGTACAACAGCTGTAATACCTTGGCCTCATACATCTGCGTTTCTTCATCTAGTGAAGAGGTAACAATGAGCTCAATGTTGCATTCATCAGGTTGATAGCTTTTAATGAAATGGGCACTCATTAACTGAAAAACCTCTTCTGCATCTGTAACCCTCATGCCATCTGGATTTAGAAGAGTTATTCTTTCATATTCATTTTTTCTTTTACTTGCAGCATATCGATAGAATTCTTGTGGGTTGTCTTTAGCATGCAGAGCCAGTTTCTTTTCATAATCAGACTTTGCTTTCCGTACAACAGTTGTGACTATTCTAGCCTACTGCTTATGACAGTGTTTCTCAACTTGTGGTCTGCGACGATGGGACAGGTGATCCACAGGCAGACTTAAATTAATTAAATAAATATTTTTTTTAATTATCCAAATAAAACAAATTAAAATTGAATAAGTAAGTAAAAATTATTGAAATCAAATGGAGCCTCAAAAAAAACAACAAATAGCATCAGAATGTTCAAAGGCAGAAGCAATAAAACTATATTGTTTTTCACTTCACCCCTCTTTTATTATTCGTCATTCTGCCGCTAAATTTGTAGCTGCAGTTTTATTATTTGTAAATGAACGTAATTCTGATTTTGCATCACTCTCCTTGTTGACGAACATTGGTTATCAACACTGTCCTATCTTTCAGATATTTTTTTCGAAATTAAATGAACTAAACTAAATCTCTCCCTTGCAGAATTGTTTTTTAACTGTTCTTGATGCCTATGACAAAATAAAGGCATTCGAAAAAAAATTGGTTTTATGGATTAATTATGTAAAAGACAGACAGATTGCACCTTTTCCAACATTGGAATCCTTTTTGGTGGAAAATAATATTTTTGTTCATTCTGAGTTTGTGACCAGCTCAAAAATCTGAAACGGAATTTTGAAACATATTTTCCGAATAACTTTTATAAGAAATTTCTGTTGGTTCGCGATCCATTTCAGGCTTGCAGTCACAGTCACCTTTTGTTATTGAAAAAGGAACAGTTAATTGAGCTTTCAAGTGACAGTGGGCTTAAAATGCAATTCCATGATCTTGGTTTTGCTCGATTTTGGATCTCGTCTTCAGTGAGAAGTGAATTTCCGGAATTATCTGAAGAAACATTGAAAATCATCCTGCAGTTTTCTACAACCTATCTTTGTGTGAAAGGATTTTCATCGCTCCTTCAAATAAAAACAAAATACAGAAATTGTCTTAGTGTGTGTGTGCCGATCTTCGACTGAAGCTGACCAATATTGAGCCAGATATCCAGCAACTCTGCAAGGGCCGAGAAGCTCAACCATCTCATTAAAAGTAAGTAGTAACATAATTATATCACCTTATTTGTTTAATAAAAATTAAAACTTTGTTCAATGATGATACACTTTTAATCGTTTACTTCCAATTTAATTAATTATGTTGCCATATCTTTCAGAACATGCTTTTAGATTTATTATATTATAAATGGCACAGTTTTTCCGAAATATTGGTAATTCCTACATAGTTTTTTTTTCAAAAAAATCACAAAAAGTCAAAATGACGTATAGGGAAATAAATTAAAAACACTATGTTTATTTTTGAAGTAAAACTTTAATTCCAACATTCTAAAATGTTATTTTTCTTGCTTTTCTGTTCACAAAATCGTCGATCACATTATCGAAGTCTATTTCATCACTCAGTTGCTGTTTTATAGACAGTAAAGCAAGATTTCATAAACGTCAAAAAAAAGTGCCGCCAAGGGTGGATCTCCCCCCAGCTACGCCTCTGTAACTTAGTGATCTGCAGAATTGTTTTAGGCATTTTACTGGTCCTTGGGCTTAGAAAGGTTGAGAAACGCTGTCTCATGACATTCATAACAGACGTCATCCTTATGCAAACGGTATTCCTTCCACATCGTCCTTTTCTTACGAATCTCTTGCTTAATAAGATTACACATCCATTTGACTCCTACTCTATTTATTCTTCGAACTCTCGGGACACATTCTGATATCACATCATTTAAATATTGTTTAAATGCTTCCCATTCACTCCCGATATTCTTTCCATCCAGCAACCAATCCCATTCCACTGAACTCAGTATACTCCTTAGTTGGTCATAATTTCCTGCTTTGTAGTTCAGCATGTAACCTTTTCTGGATGGAACATTCACATTCCCAAGTGAGTACCGCATGATCACTGTCACCAACTGGAGGTAGAGTAGTTATGTCTTTAAGTGAGCCGCCCTCTGATACTATAATCAAATCTAACACTCTTTGACCTCGAGTTCCTTCTGTCACATGCTGCTTGATTGAGTTGTCCTGCAACAGCTCAATAAATGCATTTCATTCTTCTCATGAGATTCTTCTGCTATCCAATCAATATTTGGATAATTAAAGTCTCTCATTATGATTATTCTTTTCACACTCACCTTTTCTATTTGGTGATGTATTTCTTCATCACCAGCAACCGATCCACTATGTAATTTGTCTTGTTAGATTCCACCTCACACCAGATGGCTTCAAACTCACTGCCACATGAAATATTGTTAGTAGTATTACTACATCAACTCTAACTGGATTTAAGTCATTGAATATCATTAGCAGCACGCCCCCCCCCCTCCCTTACCACTCTGTCCTTCCTAAAAATACTGTACCCATGACACTTGATACCAGTTAGTAGGTCTGATTCTGTTAGCCAGGTCTCACTAATTCCTACAATATGAGGTCACGACATATTGATTAAGGCAACAAACTCTATGCCTTTGTTTCTGATACTCCTAGCATTCGTGTACAGACATAATAATCTACCTGCATGTTCTTTTGTATACTCTTGTTTGCAGTCTGCCTGACACAGTTGGACATCTTGCAGATCTCTATTCTTCTCTGTTGCTTACACATGTAGATATCTTTGCATACATATGATGGGTCCGAACCGGATGAACACAAACCCGAAATCGTTCTCGCCTCGTCAACATTACCATGACAAAGCCCATTCCTGTCATTAATACGGTTATATACCATTGTTGCTCTTACACTCTCATTCCCACCATTCCTCCCTTTATAATTTAGTTTCCCTGACTCTGAGTTAGGTCTCATACCAGTTATTAGTTTTTCCAGACTCCTGATATCAAACGCATTCAGGTGTAGGCCATCCCTCTTATACAAATCCAATCTTCCCTCAGACTGACCCTACACATCCAAAAACTCGCATCCATTCCTTCTACATAGCCTACGCATCGAATCGTTTGCCATCATAGCACTTCTTTTTAATTCATTTTTATCATAGCGAAGTAAAATGCTAACGATTTTCACTTTCTCACTCTTTCCTCTCGCCTCTTCCAGCAACCCTTTCATGTCCTCTCTCATACTGAACTTATCGCCAGTTAAATCGTTCATACCTAATACAACTACGATTTCGTTTACTTTTCTTTTCTGTTTTTGAATTACTTGTGTTATATTTTTAATTTTTGCTCCAGGAAAACTCGATGTTATAACTCTCTCATCTATAGCATGTTTTATTATAGAGGCACCATACCAAATGACTTCTTTCTTTTTACTAATGTCACTTACCTGAATTTCATTGTTTCCTGACTTACCTGTTTCCTTGCTTTGTTCTTTCTTATTTTACTGTACATTTTTCTTTTTCTCCCTATATTCATTTAAACGTCTCTCAACTTTTTGCAGTTCCCGCGTTGTCTCTCTGATGATCTGCTTCAACTTTGCTATTTTGGTGGTTTGTTAACCTCTTCCATTTGCACAATAACCTTGTTGGTAGGGCTAACCTTCTTGTTCTTGCCTGTGGTGCTTTTTTTTAGCATTACCTTTCTTGCCCCTTTTTAGCACCATTTTAAACGTATACTAAATATTAAAATATCTTAATAAAAATATATGATAAAAAAAATAATTACACTATAAAACACTAAAATCTACACTAGTATACTACAAAGCACTAATTTTCTAAAGGAAAAACACAATAAAAACAGACAAAAATCACCAACTTTACAGAGGTCTAAATTTGCTGACCAACACTATGTATCCTCGAATCCAATTGATTAATAGGCTGGAGAGCATCTACATTAACCACACAGTCAACCAGGTTGGCTACTATTATATATAGGAATTTTTTTATTTAATCGGAGAACACTGATTTCGTATGTGCTGACTGCCATTAATAAGACTCACTCATTAAAATTACTTCAGTTTATTTGAAATTGAATACAGTAGACGTAAAAATATTAAAACCCATTTTGCTAATGAGTGCCTGTTTCGCTAAAAGCAGCTGTTAACTTGGTGTATATACAACATGGATCTCAGAGCTACCTCTACACTGAATAAAGGAAGAGGCACCAGAGCTGTTGCATCAACTGAAGAGGAATTTGTCAATAGGGGCTGATGATATATTACATGGAAGTATGCTCAGTTGAACCATCTGTACCTTTTGAGTTGGTGCTATAAATGATCTTATCATAAGGATTATTCTGCAGGAGTGAGTGAAAACGAATGTAATTCCATTGCGTAAGGATGGTGCAAGGACTGATGTATCTAATTATATACTTCTTAACACCTCCAGGGTTGTGGTGAAGATTTTGGAAAAGTTGGTAAGAGCTTGCATACGGTAATCTTTTCTTTTAGAGTTACACGGTTATCAGCATTCATTTTAAAAATTTATACCTTCGAATATATACCTATATGTTTGGGATTTTTAGACCATTAAATATAATAATTATGGTGAAGCTGGCCTTTCTGATCATGCCCTGAATTCCTTACACAGAATTGACTGGAAAAGCACTAGCTGTCTACATCGCACTAAAACACGGTATGAACGAAAATTCAAGGAAGCATGTGAGATTATTATCAACCACCCCAATCTGAACAATAATGATGGCTTAAAATTCCCTAACATATGGAAGGTATATATTCGACCCATGGAACGTTCCTCACTAAGAACAAGTATAAACAGGACTGTAGAAAATCCAGTATCTTAAAGGCAAAAATAAGAATTGTAATACTAAAAATAGGACATCATTGTTTCTGAAAGAAAACCATCTGAAAGAATGTTTATTCCTGTCATCGTAAATAGAATTTAGCTTGATGTAATTTTTTTTTCCACTAGAGGTCATGCCATTAGAATAACATGTGATCAAATCATTGTTTCTTTAGCTTACAGTTAATAATGTAACTCAGCTTGTCTTGTATATTGATGTATGCTCCAGATGATGATCTTGATGTGAAGATCGAAACGTTGGGATAATAAAACAGTTTTTTTAACACGGTTGTAAATGCCATAAATTTTTAAAATGAAAGCTTGCATACAGAAATGTGTTGAACTGTACTCTGCAATAAACAGCATGTATTTACTAAGGGAAGGTCATGTTTGAGTAATTGCTCACATGTTATATTACAGTTGAGTCAGACAAGGAGGATTGGATACAACATGATACTTTTGGAGTTTACTAAGGCTTTTGACAGGATACAATAGGGAAGGCTGTTGCATAAGTTGCAGGATATAGGAATGGATTATAAACTATTAGCTTGGGTAAGAGGATGGCTGATTGATAGATATCAAAAAATAGTGTGAGGGAGAGAGAGTACAAGATTTAAGATGACCAAGGGTGTATACTCCTAGGGATCAGTCCTTGGTCCATTGTTATTCAGTCTACATTAATGAGATCAGGAAGGATTTGTCAAAAGACATACAACTGTGTGTATGTCTCTTGACATACAGTTGTGTATGTCTTGTGTGTTAATGATGCAAAGATAGGCAAGGTAATCAGGAATGCAGCTGACAGCAACATTCACAGAATGCTGTGAATCAGCTGTAATTGTGGGTATGTGAAAATTGCTATCAATTCAATGTTAGCAAATGTAAAATTATGCATTTTGGTGTGTTGAGATATCCAATGGTGTGTTATATTGGTGGGATTATATTATTATTACATGACACCTCCAGGGAGTCCAAAGACTCATCGAGGGAGAGTATCTACTCTACTCTCTGTCTCTGACAACAACAACGAATCGCAGCTACACCAACACATCTACTGCCCATCATCACTAGTATTTGCATAGACAATCACAAACATCCATGCCTACAGTGGGATTCGAACGCTTAGCCTTTTGGCTGGAGAGTGGATATGCTTACCAGGCCAGCTAGATGAAACTGATAAGGTTAGGGATTTGTCAGTTTTAGTAAAGAAATTGAAGTTCTGGGCCACATAGCAAAGATTGCAAATGCAACTCAGTGAATAACTGTAGTGCTGAAATGAGCATTGGCATGTAAGGATAAGGAAGTCTTTTTGCCTCTCTGCAGGGTCTTGATATGACCTCTGGAGTATTTTGTGCAGACCTAGTTTCCTGATTTCTGAGTTGATGCAGATACAGTGGAGAGGGTGCAAAGACAAGTGTTAAAAATGACATTGAAACTGAATTGCAGATTAGGAGGACGTATTGAGAATTTGTGGACTGTAGAGAGGAGTGATATGATATACTTTCTTCTGAAAAGTAGTCAGTTCTGCATAATTAGGATGGCTTGCCTTTCAAGGTAGTCAGTGTGAATGAATTCAAGTAAAGGTATAGCAGCTGTTGCAGGTAATATGTGGCCTTCTGAGATTAGTTCCTGATTCAGCGGAGGTCTCCGGTAATAACAATAATAAAATAGCAATACTAAATAGTAATAAATAGCAATACTAAGAAAATTAAACAGCTAACATCAGTAACATTACTAATAACTTTACCAAAATATTAAAATAATTACAAATAACCTTTAAAAAAAAAAACTATCACAAAGACAACAGAAAAAATCACCAAAACTAATTTTAAAATAATTCCAGTACCACAGTTTTCAAAAACCATAACAAAATGTTCAAATTAAATACATTCAAGCATAATTCTCTGTTAATTTTTTAAACATGCAAGTAACAAAAAGCAATCACCAGGATCTCTACTACCAAGGACAACCACTACAATATCTAGGGGTTATAATGTCATTTAAAATCTATAGGCTAATCTGACCTTTTCAAATCAGTAAAAGGATTTTTCCAAGGCATATTACATAGTGCCACATGACAAGTTGCATCATATGGGTTTGGATAGATATCAGGTTAGTGGATTGGTGATTGCCGCTCTGATAGATATCAGAAAGTTATGTGCGTGGGGGGGGGGTGAGCAGTATCAGGATGTAGGAAAGTTACAAGTGGTGTTACACAGGTTTTAGTCCTGGGACTATTGCTGTTCAATCTTTATGTCAATTATACAGGGAGATGTTCAGTTTGTAGATAATGTGAAGCTTGGGAGGGTTATTAAGAATGGTGCTATTTTCGCTATTCAAGAGGATTTGAATAAGTTGGAAGGGTAAGCAAAGTCATGGGGATGTCAGTTTAATGCAACTAAATGTAAGGGTTTAAAATTTGGGATTTACAGAAGGGATGCTTCATACTTACTTGGTGGAGTTACATTTGAAAAAGTGGGAGAATCAAGGGATCTTGGGGGTGATTGTGGATAGAGATTTAAAGTTCTGGGGACATATTGCAAAGATTGTGAAGAAATCTCAGAGAATTGCAGCAATGTTGAGGAGTACATTGACCATGAGAGAGAAGTGTGCTGGTCCCATTATATAAAGCTTTGATCACATCTGGATTTCTGTGCTCAGATCTGGTCACCAGGATTCGAAGTGGATGAAGTAACCTTGGAGAGGATGCAGAGACAGATAACAAAAATGTCATGACTGTACAACATTGATTATGAGGATAGACTTGAGTGTTTGCAGACTGCAGAGTTTGGTGGATAGACAGCAAAAGGGGAGGGGGGGGATATGATTGAGACATTTAAGCTGTTGAAGGATTATTATCCTATTAACATTGAGGAAATTCTTCATATGGTAGAATGAGGGAAAGGGAAAAAGTACAGGAGACCATCCCTGGAAGTTGCAAAAGGAGGTGATGGGTAAAAGGATAAGAAGCAAGTTTTTTGCATGGGGAGTGGTAGGAGCATGCAATGCATTTCTTGAGAGGGTGGTGAACAGGCAGATTGTGGATGATTTTAAGGAGTGGTATAACAGACTCTGTGTTCACTAGTGTTGACCTCTCGCGATGCCTTGTGACTCCATGGGGATAAGGAAAATGATAATAATATATCAACATACTACTCCTCAAGAATGCCACTATCTCTGGTACCATCACTGCACCATCCTGCAACGCTCATCCTCAATACCAAATTGGATCTTTAAACTCAGTAAAATCAATATACTACCACTTCTAACATCAGGAAATTTCAACACCTTCCTATAAAATTTTACACCACCATAACTTATTTTCTGCCATATCACATTTTTAAATTTTTCATTAATTCAAGCAACAGCTAAGATCACATCTAGTGATGTCATTCATATATGTTCGCATGTTTGTTATGCAAAGTCAGTTATGAGAAATAGCTATCAGAGATATCTCACTGCTAACATCAAGAATTTTGAATGTATTATTTTATTTCAAGTACATATTTAAAAATAATTTTTTTTTCATATTCCATATATTTTTGTTCAGATACAGAGAATGGTGATGCTTGATAAAACAAGTGACTATCATGTGTCTCTTTTCTGAAAGAATTATGAAAAATAATGTCAGTTTTACTTTTGTACTAAGCATCAAGTTATTGCTGAAAATTTTTATATTATATGGTTAATAAAGAAAGAACCATATGGCTTAACATTTCAACGACACAAGTAATATAGAAATAGTGGATATTAAAGATCCAACATTATTTCAAAGTTGAATGCATGTAGAAAGTTTCATAATTTGGCCAGAGAGCTTATGAGAATACATTCCTCAGTATCGGAGTCGCCTTACCTTGCATTACTTAAAAGAACATTGTCATAATGAAGTCATATGACTCTTTCTTTATGAATTACTTTTATGCACCAACCAAAAGTTCAGTTATGAAAAATGAATTTCTCTGACATCGGATTGCTATAGTGTTGGAAAAAAGTTTTTGCTCTCTTAAGCTTCCATGGATGTGTGTCCACAAAAGTAATCTCAATCACTGCATTCCATTCGATGCTTGTGTATGGTGTGGGTGCCTTTCCTTGGGAGATGAGCTGGTTCTGCTAGATGGAGGCTGAACTGAGTAGAACCACTGCTGAGATCTTTGATTGAGAATTATGAATTAAAATGATCCTTTGGCTCACTCATTGAGATTAGAGTGATCTGAGGGATCACCTAGTTTTTGGAGAAGGCCCTGGAGAGAACTGTCTGGTTTGAAACAGCTGTCAGGACAGTGAAACATATCAAATGTACTAATAAAGGCAAATATACCGATGCTTAGGCAGCGGTCATGTTCTTTTTAAGTAGTGCAAGCTAAGGCAGCTTCAATGCCAAGGATTATATTCTCATAAGCTCTCTGGTCAAATTACGAAACTTTTAAGTTTCTACATACGTTCAGCTTTGAAATAATGTTGGATTTTTAATATTCACTATTTCTATGTAATTCATATTATATTGTTTCATTTTAGTCCTTGATTTTTTTGTAATTTTCTGTGCATAAATGCCTCAATATATAATAAGGTTCTATTCATACAGTATCACCCTATTGCATGAAGCTGCTGAGTTGGCACATTGAATGTAATCAGCCATTATGTTGGAGGCTTAATGGATTGTATACAGCACTCAGAAAGGATTAGAACAGAATTTAATACTTCCTATATTTCATCTCAGTCACTGAGACATCTTCAGGGATTACAAAAAAAACTAATGTAACATCTACACAAATACCACACAATACTAAGCCAACCACATGGGTGACTCTTAAAGTCCTATCAAGGTGGATGGCCCTCTATGGGCGGTTGTGGGTGTCCTGGAATGTAAGGTGGGATTTCTGATGATAAGTGTTTCCCAAATCTTAGGAAGCTTAATGCAACCATATTTATTTAGATTTGATTGATTTTTGAGAGCCACTGCAGATTCTAAAAATAGTCTCTCTTTTTTGAATTTGCTGTGGTGGAGCATGGTGGTTTTTTCCCATGAGATCCTGTGAATTGTATCCAAGACATGGTCAGCCAGGCCTGACTGACCATAGTCGTGGTTGCAGATGTATGACTCGTGTTTCTCTAGGCAGGTGGTTGCTGATCTGCCTGTCTGTCCAAAGTACGCCAGCTTACAGGAACAGGGTACTTTATAAACTCCAGGCACTGAGAGAGGAGGGAGCTGATCTTTTGTAGAACGGATAAGGATAGTAAGTTTGCAGTGGGGCTTAAATGCTGTGTGTAGGTTGTATTTTTTTTAAATCTTGGCTATTTTTTCCGATGTAGGGTATGGATGGCATTTCTAAACTCTTTCTAAAGAGAAGGCCAGAAAGTGTGGGGAAGGAACTGATTATTATTTTTTTAATACTGTGATCGCTGTAGCCATTGGACAGGAAGGTGTTGTGTATATGGTTGAGCTCAGTTGCAAGGGCAATTCCACTGGAACAAAGATTGTGGGCTCTCTTGGTTAGAGTTTTAATAATGCCATATTGTTGAGCAGGGTGGTGGTGGGAGAGTTTGTGAATGTATCTGCTTGTGTGTGTAGGTTTCCTATATACAGTGAGGAAAGTGTACCATTAGGAAGGCGTGTAAGTAATGTGTCTAGGAGGGGTAAAAGGGTATTGTTCTTTTCGTTTTCTGTAGTAAACTGGATTCTTTGATGTAGGCTATTGAGGTGACTGAGGAAGGAGTCTAATGTGTCTGGGCCATGATGCCAAATAGAGAACACATCATCTACATGTCTTAGCCAGATAGAAGGTTTGAGAGGGGCTGAGTTATTATTATTATTATTACCCCAAGACCTCATGGAGTCAAAGACTCATCTGGGAGGTCCTTTTATCACACACACAGCTCATCATACCGTGCCTTGAACACATTCACACTCCTTGCAGACACCACATTCTCAGGCAAGGCATTCCAATCATTTACAACTCTGCACCAAAAAACCTGCCTCTCACTCCCCTACTCACACCCTCTTTATACAATTTCCATGGATGACCTGTAGTTCTCCCCCGATCTCCCACTATTTTCTGTAGAACTTCTCCAGCATTGATCCTATAACAACCCCTTACCAACTTGAAGGTCTCTATCATATATCCAAAGGACAGGAGGAAGTTCTTCAAACTTTCCTCATTTTTCAAAATTTTCCATGTAATCAGCCATCTTAGATGAAGTAATGTCTTAACAACTTACAAAGTGCTAACAGACACTAATAGGAATAATAGTATGATGCAAGGAGTTAAACAAAAGATAAAACTATAAAACATACCATGATGGAAATAATTTTTTAATTTTATGACCCCATTTTTTTAATAAATATTTACATAGAGCTAGAAGTACTATTTTTTTTACAATAACTAAATGCTATTTGAATTAGCTTTTATTGCCATTAGATTCATCATCATCATCTTTTATTTATAATTTTATAATTATAAATAGGGAAACCAATCAAAAGAAATAAGTAGCCTGTGTGCACTAAGATAGGACTTGGAGGTTGTTATGATATGAAGGAAAACCAGGCTTCTCTGTCATATGCTAATTGACAGATCTCTGATGCAGAGAGTTGGTGGAAATGGGGAGAATATTGCTGATGTATTTCCAATATGGAGTTAGAGGTCTGCCCCTTTTTTTCTTTTTCCATCGGGCGTAGAGGACCAGAGCATCAGATGGTGGATGTCTGAGTTGGTGGCTGAGCCATTTTATTTGGTTTCTTTGAACAGTGCTGACTAGGGGATCTTGCTGGTTTCATCTAATATAGTAGAGTTGGAAATGTGGTCTTTCTGAAATGTCATCAAGGGAACAGCGTAAGACTATAGCTGGGGTGGCCAACTACACATCCTTTTGGAGCCAAAATAATTCAGTAAGACTTAGAAGAGCCGCAACCTTTGACCGATGCGATGATACAGGAGTAACTGAGTGTGTGCACATAGCGAAGTTGTAACGAGCTTGTAAGAACTGCTTTGACTAGTTACACATCTAATTTTAAGGAGCTTACTAAGAAAATGGATAAAAGAAAAGCTCTGCTAGTAAACAAGTATCTAAAATTATTGTGTTTCTACTTTCAAATTATTCTAATTGTTCAAAGTAAACTTCATTTAATGTGTTTCAAATTTAACTTTTTTATTGCAGTAATTTTTATTAACCCTGTTTTTTTTTTCTCTCTTCTCTCATTTTTTTTTAAATTTTGTTCCTCTTCTCTTTTTATTTTTTCCTGATAAATCATGAAGTGACACGTGGATGCAAGCCGCGTTTGGCTCACGAGCCACGTTGTAGCCATCCCTGGACTATAACATGCACACAGAGCAATCCAAAGGAAGGGAAACTGATTAGATTCAGAATCTCAACTCCTAAGAGAATGATGTCTTCGTGGATTCTTGTTAGTAGCCTTAACTGCCATGTGAGAGACTTTAAAATTGCTCTTTCCTATATAAATACACATTCATATTTATTAAGGATAGGTAGTTTTTAAGAACAGGCACAAATTCTAGAAATGCTTCATGCTGAAATTTACTGCAATGAAGCATCATAATTTTTTCCATTTGCTGAATGTGATCATCTAGGCTGTACTTTACCTGACTTTCCATAGTTTTAAATTAAACTTGACAAGAAATTATATTCTTGTTTAATCCTTTATTCAAGTGTAGGCAAACAAAGTTTATGCATTTTAATTTGTAACCAAATAAAAAAAATTTCTACAGTCATCCATAGTCTTTACATTAATTTCAAATTATAAGCAACCTATCTTTATAGAAGCGTAACGAATTAGCTGTTAGCACCCCTAAGCTTAGCCACAGCTATGCTGTTACCCTCTAACAAATGCCATTTGCAACTTGGCACTTAGAAATTGACAACAGCATCAGGTGTAATGTGGCTAACGCTTATGTATGCCATTCCTCAGAAAAGAAACGCCTCCACCAACCAATTCGCTGCCTTCAGCAATCTATCTAGATAAAATAATAAAAGGAGACCATTTTTCAACAATCTATTTGAGTATTGAGAAATGCATTGGACAAGGAGATATTTATATGGCATTATTTAGATTTTGTAAAGGTATTTGAAAGTTGCCACATGAGAAGTCAATAATTAAACTGGAACAGATAGGGTTAGATTATACTAGGGATACAGCGAATATTCGATTAACTTCAGTATCCACTGTGTTTTTCAGATATTAGGGTTCGGCTGAATCAGTAGAAAGATTCAGTATTCAGCCAACCAAAGCAGAAAAATTATTGTTATGTGCGTCATAACAAATGCATAACAAAAGCCTTCCCTTTCTTGCACAACCATCAAATAGAAGGGCTAATGAGCAAACTTATTCTGTAATTTTCAGAAAATTTCTTTTGGCACCAGCATATTCCTTGAAAGAGTTTTTTTATCAGATGCCAGAAACATTTATGAAGAAACCAGACGTATGCTATTCCCAAAAATGCTGAAAATGTAATTTTTTTTACATTAGAATTTATCGCAAATTCATTTTGATTGTTAAATATATAATTATTCTCCATATTTTGCAATTTAAAATAAGTTTCATTAATATTTTTGTTATTTGAAGAAATAAGTTGCACTTACAATAATACAGTGTTCTCTATGAAATTAAATTGTAGTTTTATTACATAGAAATGAAGGATATTATGCATCCATCTATATTTTATAGCCGAATTATTATTATTATTCAGGCCTCCATGGAGTCAAAAGACTCATCATGGAAAGTCCTTCCTAGGAAACAGAAAGTCTATCATACCACTCTATCAGGCAATGCAATCCTCAGTTCAACCACTCTCCATGCAAAGAAACCACTCCTCACCCTCTTGCTCACAGCTTCCTTTCGTAACTTCCAGGGTTGGATGGCCCCTTGTCATCGCTCCTTCCTACTGTTCCACCAAGCGAAAGAACTCCTCACTGTCAACCCTGTAACTACCTCTCAACAGTTTAAAAGTCTCAATCATATCATGTTTCCTTCTTCTATCTACCAAACTCTGCAGTCCACATTCCCTCAGCCGATCCTCATAACTAACATTTTACAGTTCCTGAAACCATCTTTGTTATCTGCCTCTGTACCCTTTCCACCGTTAATTTATCCCCTTCAAATCCTGGGGGCTAAATTTGAGAACAGTAGTCTAAGTGTGGTCTGATCAGAATCTTATACAATGGAACAATAACCCTTTTATCTCTGTAGGTCAGCATCCTTCTCAGTATTGCAGCAATCCTCTGGGTTACCTACACCACCTTTGGAATATGTTCTCTGAATTTCAGTTTTCTATCAATCATCGCCCCCAGATCTCTTGCTTCCCCTACTTCCTCCAATACAGCTCCTCTAATCGAGTATGCATCCTCCCATCAATGTATCCCAAACTTCTAAACTTTATATTTTGCTGCATTAAACCGAAACCTCCATTCATTCGCCCATCTATCTAGTTAATTCAAATTTTCTTGCAGGGCTGCCACTGCACTATTACTAATAACCCTTTCTAGCTTCACATCATCTGCAAATAACTGAATAGCCCCTCCTCCCTCCTGCAATCCATTGACAACGTCATTGATATAAAGGTTAAACAACACAGATCCCAGTAGTGAGCCCTGTGGAACCCCACTTGTAACCTTCTGCTTCCCCTTGATATTGCCCCCATACACAACTTCTTACTACCTATCAGACAGCCAATCCTGAATCCAGCTGACTAACCTGACATCTAAGCCCATGTGCTGAAATTTAAATATCAGCTTATCATGTGACACCCTGTCAAATGCCTTTGCAAATACAAAAACAAAATGGCAAGTATATGCCTTTCCCTCATCAACTGCTCTTGTCACTTTGTTATAAAAGGCAATCATATTACTAAAGCAAGAGTACCCTTTAACAAATCCATGTTGACTCTCACAGATAACATTATCCTCGCTGCCCAACACTGTATGTGGTCACTCAATAATTTCTCCAAGATCTTAACAACTACTGATGAAACACAAACTGGCCTATAGTTAGACACATCCAGGAGAATTTGAATAGATTGTATGAGTGGGCAGCTGCAAGGTTCTGAAATTTGGTAGGCAAAGAATAGATTTTCCCAACATTTGGTGGGAAAACTTCAAAGGAGATAGACCAGATGTGTGAGCTCTAGGAATTGTGATGGACCGGGACAGACTTGAAGTTTAGGGATCATATTGCATGAGTTATGAAGGTATTGCAGTAACAGTAACTGATGTGATAGATTATTGTTATTGTGGATTTCCATGGAGTTATGAGATCCATTGTGGGCTAGATTAACTTGAAGTTTTTAGGATATTAAAAATCTGAATACTGGAAATGGATGATATATGTATTTATGTGTCATGAGAATGTGCAAGTGAACCAGGCTGTTTAATTCATGCCTTACCTCCAACAAGTTCCTGGGAATAGTGCAAAACAGTTCCATTACATAAAGTAGGCTCCTCGGCAGAGGTAGCTAATTATAGACTGATCAGTATTTTATGAGTGACAATTAAAGTGTTGAGAAAGTTGATTAAACGCAAATTCTGGAGTGGGTGGATAGATCTTATAATAAAGTGATAGATGAGTTGGATAAAGGAGATGATTGCACAATGATATTGCTAGATGCAAAAGCATTTGACAGTATAACACAGGAAACTCTGTTGTTGTTATTATTATTATGCAACATGGAATCCAGGAATTCATTGTAGAAGGGCACCCCTACCATACAATTCTTTGCCTACACTATGCAATCCTCAATCTACACACTGTACCATCTGCTATCTACTAATAGTATTTTTATCTATAATTGTATGACTCTGTTCTCTGGCTGTTTTCGTAATGAAAAACCTGAGTTTCCAGAAAGAAAAATCCTTCTGCTTCACTATGAGAGCACTAAGTTACCATTAGATGAAAAAGTCAATATAAAGATTCCTCTCATCATGATAAAAATTGAACTCAGGTCATTTTCATCAAAGGACACAGGTTCCTGTAATTCTTCAAACTGTGCTATGGAGGTGTTTATGTATGTGTTTAAATCAGAGCAAGTTATGACGGATATGAAGCTGGTGACACAGGTAAGACAGTGGCTAATGGACTAGCATCAGAAAGTAGTATATGAAATAGTAGAATTCAGGAATTGCAGGTGACCAGCAATATGCTGCAGGCTCTGTATTTGGCTGCTCCAATTTAATTTGTTAATTAATGGTATAGGAAATAATTGAGGAGTATGCAGTTGTTTGCTGATGGTGAAACACTGGAGTTGTTAATAAAGGTGATGTGATGTAGAAATCCTGCAGAATGATTTATATAGACTGACAGTGCAAACAAACAATATAGGTTGTTACCATTAGTTGTCAATGTAATGTGGTGAAGGGCAAAGTTATGCACATTGAGATGAAAATATTACAGGGTGTGCATCACTGTGACAGAACTGGACTGCATGAAATTGATGAGAATGAGATCAGAGATTTGGGAATGATGGTGTATAAGAAGTTGAAGACAGCATATAGCAAAAGTGAGTATAGTAGCTCAAAGGCTCACTTAGATCCAGAGAGAGTGCTGACAATAAAGATAGGAATGTTATTATATCTCTTTGCAAATCTTTGATATATCTATTGCTGGAAAATAAATGGTTATTAAGTTTCTTAAGGATGAGGTAGTATTGTAGTAAATCTAGAGGAAAAGCTTAGGGTGGTTACAAGTGTGATAATATTGTTATTATTATAAAAAGGTTTTTTCTTGTAACAAAGTGTATTATATGGAGAAATAATATTTTGTTGTAATCCTTTACCCAAGCATAAGGAAACAAAGTTTGCACATGAAGTATCTTTATGGCTAGTGTGCTTGTATGTGGAGGTTCTTGACTTCACATGCCTCTGTATCCCATAACATAATGCAAAAAAGTGGAGGGGGAAGGGGGAGTCACTACCCAGATATGTTTCAACCTTTACTAAGGTCTCATGAGTTGGAGCTAGACCAAGAAGATACAAAGGTTAAATCAATGTAGGAGTCATATAAGTCAACAGTCTCTATATATACAAGTAGATCATGAAGATACTTCACATGCAAACTTCAGTTACTTATACTTGGGTGAAGGATTGAAACAAAAGTATAATTTAATTTCATGTGAAGTATAATATATTATTATTATTTTCTCAGGCATCTGCATAGTCATACTCACTGTGAGAAAACCACACTAATCATTATTGACACAACACTTACCTTACATGTGAATGGGTTGGCTGAGTATGCCATGAGTGAATGAGTTCAAGGCATACTCAGCCAACTCTGGCAACTCATTCACTACCCTTAAAACAAAATTCTAGTCCTAACACCTTTGTTGCCCTTGGCACCTTGCAAGAACTAAAGCTTGAATTGAGCCTCGGTTCTGGGAAGCTAATTCTCTTGCACATTCTTGTAATGCACAGGCTGATATCCCATCTAATCCCACAGCTATATTTGCATTAAGGTTCTGCAGTATTGTAAGCACCACCAGTTCATCTACCTTTATTCTCACATCAGTCAGTGTCATACCTAGTTGTGCCATCTCGGTCAGTGGTCGGCAAACTGCGACTCTTTGGTACGTACATGTTGCTCTGAAGTAAAATTGAAAATGAAAATAAAACTATCATAGTTTCATTATAAAATTTTTAAAGGATTTTATTCACATAATGGTGACTAATTAGGATTAGGTTTTAGGGTGCCTCAACATCTGAGGTCATTTGCAGAGCAACAAAGTGACTAATAAGTGAGCGCATGGGTGCCCTCTACTGGACAAGGCAACGTTGGCAATCGCGAAATTTGAAAGCAGAGTCCATGTTGCATTGCTGTTTCTGCAACTTAGTATTCTCTTTTGGCTGGGTGGATCCAGAAACTGCATTAAGGTGATAAAGGCAACCTGGCAATTATTTTATATATATATATAAAACGTGTTACTGGTGAGATTTATTTTTATTATATTTTCGAATTATTGTCATTTATTATTTTTAATAATCACTTAGCTCTTTTTATGTATTTATATAACATGTTAAATAAAATATATTGTTTAGGGTGCTTTTCAACATGGCTACGAAGAAAAAACTAAGAAAAACAACAGATGAGCATCGTGACTTTAAAACTGAATGGACTGAATCTTTCTTGTTTATCTCGAACTCAGATGGCCTTCCAACCTGTCTTATTTGCCAAGAAAAACTGCCGCACAATAAAAAGTCAAATTTGGAGAAACACTTCACAACAAAATGTGCCACATTTGCCAGAAAATATCCTGTCGGTGACACAAGAAAGAGAGCAGTTGAAGAACTTCAGAAAAATGTTGAAAAATCAAGTTCTGTATTTAGTTATTGCAGAGAGTCTGCCAATGATGTTAATATTGCAAGCTTCGTAGTGAATCAGGAGATCGCTAAGAGAGGAATACCATTCACAGATGGTGAATATATAAAATATTGTTTTTTTAATGCATCTGAAGAACTTTTCGGGATTTCAAAAATAAAGCAGAGATTTTAAATAAAATTAAAAACATACCGTTATCTGCCCAAACAGTAGCAGATAGGACAGTTACAATGTCCTCAAATATTATTATTATTATTGTTGTTGTTCCGGGAAATTCCAAGGAGTTGACAGACTCATCGAAGGAGGCCCTAACATCATGTCTGGAACAACTATTCAACATTCACACGGTATCTATCATATCTTGCCTTGAACTCATTCACGGTCGTAGCACCCACAACAGACTCTGGAAGCTTATTCCACTCATTCACCACTCTCCAAGTAAAAAACCTAGCTCTAACACCCTTGTCAACCACGCTCTTGCCCAGCTTCCATGCATGGCCCCTAGTCCTCCCACCACCAGTCATATTTTCAAAAATATCTTCTGGATCAATCTTATAAAAACCCTTCAGTAATTTGAATGTCTCAATCATATCACCCCTCCTTCGCCTATCGTCCAATTTCTGCAACCCACAAATCTTCACCCTATTCTCATAAGGTTCATTCCACAGACCTGCTATCATCTTGGTCACTCGTCTCTGGACCCTCTCCACTTCCTCCCCATCACGAAGAAACCCTGGTACCCATAACTGGGCACAGAAGTCCAGATGGGGTCTTATCAAGGCTCAATACAGAGGAACAACAACTTGTTTGTCTCTGCATGTTAAAGTATTTTTCAGAAGCCAAGTGATTTGGTGAGCTGTTTTAGTCACTTTTGCAATGTGCTAAACTTCAACTCCCTATCCACCAGCACTCCCAAATCCCTGGCCTCATCAATCTCCTGGAGTACGGTTCCACCAATGCGATATACTGCTGCTATTCTTTTCACCCCAAAGTGCATAACCTTACACTTTGCCACATTAAACTGACATCCATTTTTCCTAGCCCAGTCCTCCAAACTATTCAAATCATCCTGTAAAATTTTGACATCCTGCGCACTCACAATTGCTCTACCCAACTTTGCATCATCAGCAAACAAGTGAACACTTCCTCTCAAATCCTTTCCAATATCATTGATGAACAAATTGAAAAGCAGTGGTCCAAGAACAGAGCCCTGCGGCACTCCACTAGCCACAAGACGTCTTTTTGACTCCACTCCTGAATAAACCACTCTCTGGTATCTCTCCTTCAACCACTCTCTTATCCATCTCACCAAACCTCTATCCATCCCCATCTGCTCCAGTTTACTGATTAGGGTTCCATGTGGTATCCTATCAAAGGCCTTGGCAAGGTCCAGTAGTATCACTGTAAACCCACTACCCCTATCCAGTTCAGCCGTCACTGTGTTATAAAACGTGAGCAAGTTACTGAGGCATGATCTACCCTTCACAAAACCATGTTGGCCCCCATACAATATCCCATTTTCATCTATCCAATCCTGTATTCTTTTCTTGACTAATTTCTCTAAGACCGTGACAATGATTCCTGATATGCTAATCGGTCAGTAATTTACAACAGCAGTCTTGGAACCACCTTTATGCAGTGGAACTATTTTCCCCTCCTTCCACCCGCTCGGGACTAACCGAGACCCGAGACTCAAATTAAACAAAATGGTCAAGGGTACTGACAATTCTTTAGCTGCCTCTCGTACTACAAGAGCTGGTATACCATCCAATCCCACAGGTGTATTGACATTGAGGTTATGCAATAGACTGCTCACCTCCTCTTCATTCACCACAATTCCCGTATAATCTACTGGTACATTCGTTTCTGCAATGTCACCACCTGGATAATATATTCTTGCAAAGTGCTCACTGAGTAACTCAACTATCTCAACTGATTCTGTTACCTCCCTACCATCGGCATTCTTTAAAATCATTCTGCCATGTACATTTTTCCTTTTACTTGCTACATATCTAAAAAACTGTTTAGGATTCTCTTTAGCCTGCATGGCCAATGTTCTTTCGTAATCCTTTTTTGTTTTTCTTACCACACTCGTCACCCTTCTGGCCTGCGATTTAAACCGTTCATGTGCCTGCCGGTCACCTTTCTCCTTAAATTCCCTCCATAGTTGTTTCTTTTTTTGCAGCTCAAGCTTAATGGTGTTATTCATCCATTTAACCCCTAGTTGATTTATTATTCGGACTCTAGGTATACAGTCAGCCATTGCTTCATGCAAGCACTTCTTAACTACCTCCCATGCACTATCATCTTCTAGTCCTTGCAGTTGTACATGCCATGGCACTGAGCCAATCAAACTCCTAAGCTTGTCATACTTTCCAGCCCGATAATTCCACATGCACCCTGTCTTAATTGAAAATTCTACACCTTTAGCCACCTCCCAAGTCAAGACCCTATGATCACTCTCACCGATTGGTGGCAATGTGGTCATATTTGTTACAGCCAAATCCTCAGATGTAATTACTAGGTCAAGCACTCTCTGACCCCTAGTATTTTCCATTACATGCTGTCGCAGATAGTTATCCCTTAATAACCG
The DNA here is from genome assembly GCF_054136105.1 of Typopeltis vanoorti. Classification (NCBI taxonomy): domain Eukaryota; kingdom Metazoa; phylum Arthropoda; class Arachnida; order Uropygi; family Thelyphonidae; genus Typopeltis; species Typopeltis vanoorti. Next base: position 130,198,498 of record NC_143549.1, read on the forward strand.
CATAAAATCCATTTCCTTCCTGCCGTGTGTTCTCTCCTCACTCCAATCAATGCGACCATAGTTTAAATCTCCCATAATAATCACCCTCCTTCCACTCATTTCTTCTGTTTGCTTGTGCATACTGTCACCACCATCTTTTCCATCACCTGGTCTATAGCAGCACCCAATTGTATATTTAGTTCTGCTAGCCACAATCTCACACCAAATGGCCTCAAATGTGCTCTTTTCTCTATCCTGCAATTCAACTTCTATTCTCCTTGGCTGTGGCTCATCAGCTATCATCAACAATACTTCTCCCCCCATTTTATTCTCTCTGTCATTCCTGAACACACTGTACCCATTACATTCAATCCCACTAGCTATATCATCTACAGTCAGCCATGTTTCACTAATACCAATAACCTGTGGTCTGGAAGTGCCAACCATGGTCAAAAACTCTTCCTTCTTGTTCCTAATACTCCTAGTATTAGTGTACATGAATTTAAGACCCCCATTAGCCCCAACCCTACCTTGATGCCTTATATTAACTATCCCACTCTGATTTGTTGTCCTTATTTGCTCTAGCATATTATATTCATTCTTACATTCAACTGCCTCCCTAAGGACTGTATATCTACTCCCCCCCCCCTTAACAAATCTAGTTTCCCTGAATTTACACATCCACTACATTCAGCAACACTTTCTCAAGTCTTCTTACACCGTAACCATTCAAATGCAAGCCATCCATCTTATATAGATCCTTTCGCCCATCAAACTCACTCCACACGCCCACAAATTCCACACCACTCGTCATACATAACCCACGCATAAAGTCATTCGCAATTATGGCCCTCCTTTTAAACATTTCACTGTCATACCGTGGCAAAAGACTAATCATTCTAACTCTCTCACTCTTTTCTTTTGCCACCTCAAACAATTCATTCAGGTCTTCTATCATTTCCATTTTATCTCCTTTCAAATCATTCGTACCTGCCACAACAATCATTTCTTTCACCCTTTCCTTTTGCTCTCTAATAGACTCAGTTACATCCTTTATGGTCGCACCAGGTTGGTACGATTTTGTCAAATCCTCTACTAACACACCTCGTACTAACGAGTCTCCATACAGCACTCTATCCTTCATTTTGTTCATGTTCACATTCATACGTCTATTTTTCCTGTCATACCTTTTATTATTGGTTGGTTCATTCAGTCGACTTTTGTTCATGCACTCTAGTTGCTGTTTTGCCTTTTCTATCGCACCATTCAACAACGCAATCTCACTCAATGCATCTATCTCATCTTTTTTATTCTCTGAGAAACCATTAATACTATCATTCACACTCTCATAATTCTCGTGTACAACCTTGTCATTTCGCTATTTTTTTCATTCTGAAGTTTGACAAAAATATCACACTCACGATCCGAAATACACTTCAATTCCTCATTCTCCCTACATTTTCTACACTCATTCAATCCTTTATTATCATCTATCCACACTCCGCAAAGCGTACATTTCACAGCTAGTACACTGACTGATTTCTTTTATACTACCGTTCTTTGATAAAGATGGCGAACCATCATTACTGGCCGCCATTTTCCTTCGTACAGGTGCCATAATTATTTGCAACGTGTTTTATCAAATAATAACCAACCAACAAGTCGAAGACGTTAAATTAGCTTCAGCTTTATCAATTGCGATAGATGAGTCTTGCCACATCAAGGATATAGCCCAAGTTTCCCTTTTTGTGCTGTATGTATCATCTGAGGGTCCGAGAGAAGAACTTCTGTGATTATTGCCACTTAAGGGCCAAACACGTGGAGAGGACATAGCAAATGCCATCCTTGAATGGAATGGAAAAAAAAAATTATATCCCACTCAATAAAATTGTGTCAATTGCAACCGATGGTGCATAAAGTATGATGGGAGCGAAAAGGGGTTTTGTTTCAATTTTAATAGGAAAAATTAATCATGAAGTGATTACTTTCCATTGTATACTCCACCAGGAAGCACTTTGGGCACAAACATTTACAGAAGAAATTGGTAATTAAGATTACCAACACCATTATAGTAAGGGGACTTAATTGTCGACAATTTAAAGAGTTGCTAAATTTGAAATGGAGAGTGAGTATTCAGATCTTCTCCAGTACAACAGGGTTCGATGGCTTTCCAGAGGTGACATGTTAAAGCGTTTTGCATCTTGCATAAACGAAATCAAACTATTCCTCGACAACAAGGATATTCAATATCCAGAATTAACAGAACATTGGTGGTTGCAAAAATTGTACTTTATGGTGGACGTTACATCACAACTGAATCAGCTCAATCGTAAATTACAAGGCAAGGGATATACTGCTTTTCAATGCTAGAGGAAGTTATTTCGTTTGAAAAGAAATTGATTCTGTTCGCTGAAGATTTAGACAGGGGAACTTGAGTTCATTTCCCAAACTTGTCTCAATATCGCCAAGAAAACAAGGCCTTCATTAACAAAGATTATTTCAAGACAGCAGTTTTAAACCGGAGAGAATCTTTTCTTCAAAGGTTTCAGGATTCAGAAATAATAAAGTGACTCTAGCTTTTATTACAAATCCTCTTAATGCCAATGTGAAGGAATTAAATTTTTCTATGTTTGATATTCACACGGCTAATTTTGAAATACAATTGCTGGACTTGACAAGCAAAGACTTATGGAGCTCCAAATTTGTACATCTTGGTACTGAAATAGAAGAACTGGAAAAAGAAAAATGCAGTCTGATTTCACAGTGCAAGCAGACTGCTATAAAAGGACTACAGAAGGCAGACTCAATAATTTTCAATTCTTGGAATAGTCTTCCGGAACTCATATCATGAGTTGAAAAAATTTGACCAAATGCATTCTCAGTATCTTCGAGTCTACATATTTATGTGAGCAATCGTTTTCTAACATGAATTTCAATAAATGTAAATTGAGGAGCCAAATTACTGAAGCTAACTTGGAATCATTCCTTAAATTAAAAACGACTAGTTACAAACTGGACATACAGAAACTTTCTAAGGAAATGCAAGCTCATTATTCACACTGATTGAAACCAATCAGAGCAATTTTTTGTGTGATTTTTTTCTTCATTTAATAAAGATATAATTAATATTATAACTTGTTATATATTACTATAATATTACTTTAAATTTTCTTTATTTGTAAAAATATATTTATGGCTCTCGAATAATTTTTAAGTTCATGAGGGACATGTTTGGTTCTTCCGTCTCAAAAGTTTGCCGACCCCTGATCTAGGTGGAGCAGTATCCACAACTTTTTATTTTTTTTGCAATTCCTACTTAATAATACTGCTCATGCATCTAATCCCCTAACTGATGTATACAGTGATATTGGAAGTTGTTTTTTTTCCACTTAGTTAGACTATAATAAATTTAGTTTAATCCTTTATCCGAGTGTAGGCTTGCGCCTGGAGTACCTTCAAGACTGAGACAACTCGTGGTACAGGTGGACCAAGCTCTCATCACACCTTGTCTTAGTATCTCCCATAATGCAAAGCACATCTCCTATGCATTAAGGGATAGGTCACTACCCAGACCGGTTTCAACCTGTATTCAAATCTCGTCAGTGGGATCCAGACCCAGAGGTGGTAATACCAAGGTAGAAGCAATCCTGAAGATACTTCAGGCGCAAACTTTGTTTGATTACAATTGGTAAAGGATTAAACTAAATTTATTATAGTCTAACCAAGTGGAAAAAAAACTTCCAACATCTTTCTCTAAATCCAGAGTAATTTAATAATAAGGAGAGACACCTTTTGGCAATTTGTATAGGTAAATATGACTTCTCCCTTGCTTCCACCTCTGGGTCTGATTCCCACTGACGAGACCTCAATAAAGATCGAAACTGGTCTGGGTAGTGGCCCTTCTCTTAATGCATAGCATTATACATGTCTGCAAGGAGGTGTGCTTTGCATTATGGGAAATACTAAGACAAGGAATGATGAGAGCTTGGTCCCCCTTTACCACAAGTTGCCTCAGTTCTGAAGATACTTCAGGTGCCAACTTTGTTTACTTACACTTGGATAAAGGATTAAACTAAATTTATTGTTGTATACAGTGATACTCTTTCTTCAAATTCTCATTGGCCATCTCCCATTTGCTTCTAGCATCCTTTATCCTTAAATTTGTATGCCATGTACTTCTTTAATCTGGCTCCTTAGCTTTTCATAATCGTCTGCTTTGTAATTCCACGTATATTCCCTCTTAACTGAAAATTCTACATGTCTGGCAGTCTTCTGTGTCAAGACCACATCATCACTGTCTTCAGTAGTAGGCATCACTACCTTGGTTACTGCTAAGGGAGAAGATCCGGCATTCTCGAACCTCAAGTCCCCTCCATTCATGTTGTATTATGTAATTATATCTTAGAGGCTGCATAAATTCCATTTCCTTCCTTCCCTCCCTTTTTTTCTCCCTCTTTACCTCTGGACAGTTATTATGCAAATCCATCAAATGTCCCCAACAGCTCTCTAAAAATACTTGATTCGTTAAGAGAATAGCAATTAGACTGATGAAAACTCACCTTTCATGAATTCACCTACTCACTTTCACACAACCATTTGGTTTCTACTGCTTGCATTTTTAACAAATACTTCTGTAGCTATTCATCTGAACTGGCATCACCCACCCATTTAAAAATGTCCAGCAGCTACCAAACACCGTTCACAGTTCAGCTCCAACTCAGATCAAATTTCATTTCCTTCATTCTTTTCTTCGGCTACTTGCCTCTGAAACATCCTTAGGAGTTTACCAAGGAATACAATACAGGTCTAATTGTGAGTATTCTGCCTTATCACCAAGGTGTCTTCAAGGGCACAAAGAAATATACCAAGCACATGCATGCAGGAATACCAGCAGGAAGGCAAACACAAACTGATTGTAACAATATTAGCTAAATTATAACTAATTAGCTAAATAAATTTAGTTAATTATTATCTTTAGACGTGTGTTTTTTCCATTGAAGCCGGCAAAGGTTGGTCGATTGGCAGAGCCTCTGCTACTAATGGCTCAGTTAAGTAAGTTTGAGCGCGGTTAGTAGTTGGAAGGGGGCCAATCGTTCGATGCTGTTGGCACTCTCCCTCGATGAGTCTTTGGACTCCCTGGAGATGTCAAATAATAATAATAATAATATCAACACAAGAGAGAGAGCTATCTATCTGTAACAGTGAAATGGATTCCTTTGATGTCCTGTTTATAGCTGTCTTTTCAGTTTACTGTGGCCATAGGTGAAAATATTTCCAACCAGACTGAATTAGGAAAGCCCAGTTGAAGTGCACTCTATGCAAAGAAACCAGTGGTAGTCACCATAACCATTAACCATAAAACCACCACACAGCTCGTTGAAACTGGTGCCATGAACATATGACTTGAAGCCCTGACAAATGGAGTATGGTTCTGGTGAGTCCTGTTTTAGCCTGCAAATGGATTGCATTGTTCTGGAGAGAATGAGGAATGTAGTACCATCCCTTTAACATCATCAAAGGAGACTACAACAGAGGTAATGTTCTCATGTAGGATGGAATAATGATCCATGGCCACACTACTTCATGTTTTTGATGTGGATATCATAACTGTGCAGAGGTACCAAAAACAGATCCTGAAACCTTTTTTGTGACTTTGTAGGGATGCTTTTGACACAAATTTGCATTTTTCAGCATAACAATGCCATTGCTCAGAGAGTGGTGGAGGAGATCTTGAAACTGAAGATATCCTGTGACTGCTGTGACCATCATGATCACCAATGCATAACATTATACATGTCTGAAAGGATATGTGCTTTGCATTATGGGATACTAGAGCAAGTGATGTGAAGTCATTAACCGCTATATATGAGTTGCCCAGTCCTGAAGGTACTTCAGGTGCAAACTTTCTTTGTTTATACTTGAATAAAGAATTAAACCAAGAATATAATTTCTTGGCATCTTTAATTTATAGCCTCTGATCTGATTGACCATGTTGAGATGCCCTCAAACATTGCATTGCCCACTGACTTCCACCACCTCTACTTGGTGAGTTAAAGTCTGCTCTGGTGGAGGAACTGTTGCCATAGAATTTTGTAAGACACCCTTATTGTTTGCCTGGTTGAGTGGTTAGTGTAACTTTTCTTCAACTCTAACAAGCTGTAAGTTTGAATCCTGCCATAAGCATAGGTGTATGTGATTGTCATTTATTGATGAATTTCATTGCTTGATATGATGCTGTCTCATATCAAGCAATTTCTTTGCTTGATATGAGACTGCATCCTGCTTATTGGAGGCCTGAAGTGTATTGAAAAAGTTCTATGTTTGGTCTCTAGAACAAGGTTTCCGGACCAGGTAAAAATGAAATATATATATATATATATATATATTCATCATATATATATTCATGTGTATTGCACTACGTGCTAGGGTCACTTGCATTTGCTCATGCCAGTGTCGCCGATACTTTATAGTTTACTATATTCGGCAAGAAACTCTCTGATTCCAATCTTTGAGTTTCTTATTCGGTTTTAAAACTATGTGGGGTTTAATATCCCCTTAATTTAAATATTGTTTTCATTGCCGAAATGAAGCTTATTATCTCTTTATACTTAAGTATATATTCATGTTTTTTTGACTGACTGAAACCGAGAAAACAGACAAGTTAATTTAATGAGGCACACATGTATCATCATAAATGACTTCTTGTGGGAACACTTAAAGCAAATGAAAAAACCATAAAAACACTACCATTGTTGTTGTCTTCTCGGTTTCAGTCAGTCAAAAAAACATGAACATATCTACTCACCCAGTAAATATAACTGATGATCATATATATATATATATAGCAAAAGAAATTCCTTAGCTCACCTGCAGTAGTAATTTACTTTAGCTCATGTCATGTAAAATTAAATAAATATTGAGTATGACCTACCACTGTCTGGCCTGTTTAGCCATCAGAGGGAATCATACATCGTACCGTTATGTGACCATATTTTCAAGCATATTGTGTTAACTTTTGTAATGTGATTTGTTTGGTAATTCTTATACACACCTATACAATGTCGTGTTTCATCACAAAATACACAAGTTATACACCACATTTTTTATATGTATTGTTAATTTTGTCAAGCAGCATACTATAGGCTAATAAACCTTGTATCAGGTCTTCATTTAAAAAAAAAAAAAAAAAAAAAAGTGATATGCTCAAATTTGGTGGCCTAGTTTTCATTGCGATGTGGAAACCAAAGACGAATGACCAAATATCAGAACTCCGGAGTGTTGGGTATGCAGAGTGGTTGGGGGAATGTAGATTTCTGTTTGGTGAAGGGGGGGGGGGGGGAAGTGATATGATAGTGACCAAATTGGTTAAAGGATTTTGCTGGATTAATACAGAAGGAATTATAAAAAGTATGGAGGGTAAGGTGGGAATAACAAAAGGCCATCCCCAGAAGTTGTGGTGAAGAAGGGTGTGAGGATTGGATTTTTTACATGAAGAGTGGTTGGTGAATAGAACACATTGCCAGAGTGCATTATAAATGCAGGGAGGTTCAATATGGTAGACATGTTGCTGATTGAGTGAACCTTCCACAGTGAGTACAACTCCATAGCGGTTACTTTTAAGTTATATATTTTAAACCTCTATCTAAGAAGTAGACGATGGGAATGCTGCTACTTCTCAGCTATACTAAACTATGATGTGATATGTCTGGGAAAGGCTTTGCCAGAATGCATTGTGAATGCAGGGAGCTTAAATGATTCCAAGATTCAATATGGTAGACATGTTGCTGGTTGAGTGGACCTTCCATGATGAGTGTACCAACTTCATGGAGCTTACTTTAAAGTAATATATTTCAAATCTATATCTGAGAAGTAACAGATGGGAATGCTGCTACTTCCCTACTATACTAAACTATGATGTGGTGTGCTGGGGAGGGGAAGGTAAATAATAGCTGAGAAGAGAGGATCCATGTATTATCAAAATGAAAGGAAGATTAAGTGAGATCTGTTTTGCATGAAGAGGAAAGGACTGTTATGAATATTTCCTATTCAAGTTAATTTGCCATTTGATTATTTTCTTAGAATGCCCAAAACAGTTGCATCTGTTTCAGACTACCTGACCACTTATATTTCCAATTTGTTCCTTTTTTTTTTTTTTAAATCCGAAAGCCAGGTGTATGTCATTAATTAGATCTGTTGGGAAAGCCTGACAAAAAAAAAAAAAATATATATATATATATATATGCATGTATAGATCAGTGGTGGCCCGTACATAAACACTGCGACACTGCAGCACTCCCCTCCCCCAAGGAAAAAATGAAAATTTTTAATTTTGTTTGTGTTTATAATAATAATGCTTACATGTTAAAGGTTACAGCTTATGCTTATATTTCGACAGTGATTGAATAGTTAATAATTGGAATTGTTCAATTAACGCTTTAGATTATGAAAGCAAATACACTGGGATCTAATGCAGTGTCGATATTATCACATTCGACCAATCGCAGCCAGACTCACCGATATTCGTTTGCGCTTGTGATTGCACGTTACAAGTCATTCCGATGCTTCTCATTTGAGCAGTGTATCGTATGCTTGCGCGCGTTATTTCTGTGAGATACAAAACTTTTATTATTGGTGCGTGTTCTTGGTGAGGGTGAAATATTTTTTGCAAATCTTATTTTATTTTGTTAAAATAACATATTTATTTATTATAGATACAAGGCTGAATTATGATGAATGTCACTGTTGAAAATATGAAAAGAATTATATTTTTCAATTATTGTTACACAAAACAAATACACTGCGATCTAACGTAGTGTCAGAATTATCGCATTTGGCCAAATGCAGCCATCTCTCCAATATTCGTTTGCGCTTGTGATTGCACGTTACAAGTCATTCTCGACACTGCTCATTTGGGCAGTGTATCGTATGCTTGCACGTTATTTTTGTGAGATACGGAACTTTTATTATTGGTGTTTGTTCATGGTGAGGGTGAAATATTTTTAATAAAGTAATTTTTTAATATGTAAATTTATTTATTAATAAATTGGTTACTGATTAGGAAAAAAGAATATTTTATTTTGTATATGCAGCACCCCCCCACTTAAAATTTTCACCGGCCGCCACTGGTATAGACAAACAAATCGGCCTTCAGAACACACATACTGACAAAAAAATACTGGTGATGATGGTGTTGGACAGTAGGTGCCCTCCCTCAATGAGTCTTTCGACTCCTTCAAGGTGTCACAAAATATACAGGGTGGCCATAAAATAACTTTCCCTCTTTGAAGGCATCTGTAGCCAAAACCAATAAACAGAATGAGACCAAATTTTATATGAAGACTTTTGAAGGCATTTGGAGATGATTTCAGCGGAAAAAAGATTTAATACCAAAAGTCGCCGATATGGGGAAATTTTGGCGCTGGCTGAGCTGAAAACAAGCGGATAATTACATTAAAGGCAGATGAAATGGAATAATGACATTTCGACGGTGTAAGCGACAGCCGCGTCAATCATTCATGCTGGATATGTGACTTGCTACAATGATAATAAGAATAATAATAATTAAACTAAAACAACAACTTGTGTGAGATCAATCACTACATTACATAAATTAATGTAGTGATTGACCTCACAGGAAATAATGTTTTATTCATCAGAATCACCTTTCTGTCCTCTGCCAGATCTAACTCCTAGTGATCCAGTTTTTTAAAACTTCTTAATCATAGCTCTCAGTGCTACAGACTACATAGGACCTATACGCAAGTTATAAAGCCTTCTAAATTCCTGAAGGGCTGCTATGGCATTGCACTGTTTAAGGTAAAACAACTTAACAAGTAAAGCAAGGTAGGATGCATATTCAGGGCCATTTCTACATTTTGCAGGGCCCTGTGCAAAATGGAAAAGCGGGGTCCCTGAAAGTTAGTAACATTTATGGAAATTTTAAATGGAAGAATAGCTTGTTAATTAAATCAAATATGAAAAACATTTATCCAATAAACAAGTATGCTCTTTAGCATCAATTTAAGTAAAGGGAAAAAATTAATTAAAAAATAAATGTGTTTGTATATACATGATATATTATTTTATTATGCAAGTACACATTATCATATAAATACAGCAGAACAATGATTTATTTAATAATATAAATAATAATATAAAAAAATTAATTTTTACTATAAAAAATTTTATACATAAATAAAATATATGTATAAAAACTTATAAGATTTAAAAGAAATCTTAATATATTAAATTTTATTTAACCTAATGCGCTTATCAATAAAATCATTTATAACACTCAAAATTCAAATTTTTTGCAATTTCCTGCTCTATGGATATTATTGCCATGGGCGACAAACGTTCTTGAGACATAGAAAATCGCAAATAGGTTTTTATTAATTTTAATTTGGAAAATGACCTTTCTGCTGATGCAACCGTAACTGGACTGGTCAATAATATTTTAAATGTCGTATTAAGATTTGGATAAATATCCAACAAATTATTTCCAATTATGAATTTTAAAATATTAATGGGTGCATCTTCTGGAACATATTTCTAAAAATTAATTCATTGCGAAATTCAGATTCATCGATATCTGTATTTAATTTTTGATACAGCTGTTTGCAACAAAATTTTAATTCATTTTCTCTTATTTTTCTTATTAATTTCATATCATAAATCCAAATGAATTTTCGTGAATTTCATACAATTCAATTTTTTTTTTTTTTTGACAGATTGTAGGGCAGTATCAAAAATTACAGAAAAGAAATTTATCCTAAAATTATCTTTCTTATCACCTATGTTTGATTCATCAGGCGTTTCATAATCAAAAAATACTTTTCTTTGACGTACTCGACTTTCTTTAAATTTAATTTCTATTTCTAATAGATTTGACAGTTCTTTAGCAATCTCAAAACAGCTATCAAATCCTGATATTCTCTGCTCTTCAAAGTACTGCGCTAACTCTTTAATATGCTTAGTTGCTACATCTATGGGAATTTTTGCATTTTGTAATACTTTACTTACTAAATTAACTTTTGGCAAAAGCTCATACCAAATTACAAGGCTTAGTATAAACTCAAATGAATCTATTTGTTCATATATTGAAACCACTTCTACTTTGATAGTATTATCTGATGCAGTTTTAGATAATTCTTTTAGTGCATTTAAAAATTCTGGAATTTGAAAACGTACAGCTCTATTCTTGTATCTTGTATCACATAACGGTTTTGGAGTTAATTGTTTAACAAATTTCTTTAATATGTCCCAACGTTGAAGCTGAGGCAGCAAATAATGTATATATTTTTTGTATAACATTAAAAAATTTATTGCTATAATTGATGATTTTGCGACATCCCCTAAAATCAAATTTAAATTATGACAGGCGCAAGGAGTATAAAATGCCTTTTCGTTTTCATTTAAAATGTAAGCACAGACTCCCTTATATACTCCTTTCATATTCTCTCCATTATCATACCCTTTCCCTCTACAATCTGACAATTTAAGATTTAATTTATTCAAAAGTGATTTTATATTTTCATATATACCTTTACCAGTTTTCATTTAAAATGTAAGCACGGACTCCCTTATATACTCCTTTCATATTCTCTCAGTTTTCATACCCTTTCCCTCTACAATCTGACAATTTAAGATTTAATTTATTCAGAAGTGATTTTATAATTTTACATATACCTTTACCAGTGTCATTAGTTGTTAAAAACGTCAAAAAGTGTTCACAAATTTCAATATCTGCTTCAAATATATGTAAAAATCTAAAAATTAATGAAATTTGCCCCTGATGACTAACATCAGGAGTACAATCAAGAATTATTGAATAGTACTTTGCCTGTCATATCATATTTACAATATTTTGTCGAATTTTGGTTCCCATATCAACAATTAATTCATTTTGCAAAATGGGTGATGATACGAATTTTGTTTCTTACCTATAATTTTTTTCCTGAACATCGCATTAAATGATCTTTTAAAAGTTTATCAAATTCTGCAATTAATTCTATGATTCCTAAAAAATTACCATTGTGGGCTGTGTACAAAGTAGCAAAATTACCTCTAAAAGCAAAATTATCTTTGGATAAATAAAGAATTGCTGCTACTATTCGTCTTAAAATATTTCTTAACCGTTCTGCTTCAAATTTTATGACATTTTGATTTTCCTGATAAATTGTATTGTGATTTTTTAAATTACATTCCATTTGTGTCCATGAATACATGCATTTCATGTGCACTGGATTGCGTTTGTGCAACTTTAATCTTTCACTTAAATGTCGCCAGTCAGAAAAGCCATTATTAGATAAAAAAAAAAAAAAGTATCATCAGAAGAAAATAATTTGCAACAAAAACAAAAAATAGAGTTGGAAGAGTTTGAATATACAAGGCATATTCTGTTTTGCTTATCTCCATTTGCAATTGTCCTAACATAGTGAGCTGTGGAAAAACACTTCTTGTTGTCATCTTTTGGGAAATTATTTTCAGTCGGAGAAGACAGTGGACCACGTTGTACAATTTGTGTTAGTGTTGCATTGTTCAAAATTTTGGGCCATGTTGCTGGATCATCAGTATTAAATAGTTCACCTCCCTCTGGTGTCTCAGTTTTAGAATCTTCAGTACTCATTGTTTGACCAAACGCGTCATGTTCTCTCGTTATTAATTAATGTTGAAGCTGAAGAACTGTTTGTAGTTATTTCAGAACTCCCGTTATCAACTGATATATCTGAACAAATATATGAGTTCAACTTCATAAATTTAAACAGTGAATTTCTTTTACGTTTCTCAGCCCGCTTCTTTTTCTTGTTTTCACTTTCTTTTTCATGTCCACTTGAGTATTTTCTTCCATAACAATCTCTCTCACGACTAGTCATACTCTAGAATTAATAGAATTAAATATGATAGATTTAATTATAAAATACGTTAATAAATTAAAACAAAATTACTTACCTGATAAATAAAATATATCTAAAATAGATAATATTAGAAAATAAATAAATCTAATATACATTGAAAACTGCTATTGAAGAAAAATTCTGATGTCGGATAACCTAAAACCAGTTTACAAAATATATTTTTTAAGATGTTTTGCAAGTAATGTCACATAAAAAAATTGCCATGACAGTACATGTATATACTTGTTCATAAAATCATAAACTAAAATCAAAAAACTCCTTAAAATTATTAAAACCACCTGTTTTAAAATGCACTTTTCCCTATTTAACACTATGTTGTACGATATTCTTATATATCTTAGAGAAGTTTCAAATACTACCGCTACGATCTTAAAATTTATTCCCTATACAATTACTGTTATCCTAATGTTATTTCATCGAACAATAGAGCCAGACTGCCAGTCTGGCTCCAGCCATGAGATACTGAGCGAGCAGTAATGCAGTGCAGTGCCAACGAAAGAATGATGTGCCGTTATCAGTATAATTTTAATGTATTTTCATGCAAAATTCGGTGTTTATTTTACCAAGAAAATACATAAAAACTGTTCGGTGGCACTGGCCCCATGCCACCGCATAGTTCGCACACCCATGAATACGGCTCTGCATATTGAGTACAATTCGTCAGTCATTCGAATAACTGCCTGAACATTCCCAATCCCTTTTTAAGTGGAATTGATGGCGCTGCTGTCACGTACTCATAGTAAAATTTGCATAATCCTTTTTATCTATGTCTACTGCAAATATTTGACTGCTTTCGGCTCCGCCAGCACCAAAATATCCCCTGTCGGTGACTTTTGATACCAAATCTTTTTTTCACAGAAATCATCTCCCCATGCCTTCAAATGTCTCAATATAAAATTTGGTCTCATTCCGTTTATTGGTTTTAGCTACAGATACCTCAAAATAGGGAGTTATTTTATGGCCAACCTGTATATATATATATATAAAACTTATAACTTCAAGTTTTTCCAGAGCAAAATGCAATTGAAAAATAGAAAAGTAAACGAGATCATAATTGTAGTAGGTACTAACAACTTAACTAGTGCTAAGTTCAGTATGAAAGAGAATATGATAGGGTTATTGGAAGAAGTGAGAGTAAAGGGTGAGAAAGTGAAAATTGTAAGTATATTCAATATGATAAAAATGAATTAACAAGAAGGGTATGATGATGAATGATTCAATGTATAGGCTATGTAGAAGGAATGGATGTGTGGAGTGAGTTTCATGGAAGATTGGCTTTGTATAAGAGGGAAGGCCTACACTTGAATGTGTTTGGTATCAGGAGTCTTGAAAAACTAATAACTAGTATGAGATCTAACACAGAGAGTCAGAGAAACTAAATTATAATGGAAGGAATGATGAGAATATTTGTAAGAGTGACAGTGTTATGTAACTGTGTTTATGATAGGAATAATCATGATAATGAGCGACAATGTTATGTAACTGTGTTTATGATAGGAATAGGCATTATCGTGGAAATGATTACAAGGAGAGAATGATTATGACTTGTGTTCATCCAGTTCAGACCCATCAAACGTGCAAAGATGTCTACATATATAAGGCACTAGAGAAGAACATAGATGGCAAGTTGTCCAACTGTCTTACACAGACTACAAACAAGAATATACAAAAATAACATGCAATTAGCTTATTAAGTTTGTACACGAATGCTTAGAATATCCAAAACAAAGGGGTAGAGTTTGTTCCCTTCGTCAATATGTTGGGACCTCAGATTGTAGGCATTAGTGAGACTTCGCTATCAGAATCAGACATACTAACTGGTATCGAGTGTAATGGGTACAGTATTTTAAGGAAGGATAGGAGAGAAGGTTACTGCTGCTAATGATAGATGATTTGAATCCAGTTAGTGTTGAGACCCACGATTGAAATACTAGTAACAGTTTTTCATGTGGCAGTGAGTTTGAAGTCATCTGGTATGAGGTGGAATCTATAAACATCAAGTACATAGTGGGGTATTACTTCATCACTAGCAACTGATCCACCATGTCTGTAACAACACACCACTATGTATTTGACGTTGAAAATCATCACATCAGATGACTAAAACTCACTCCCACATGAAAAACTGTTACTAGTATTTCAATCGTAAGTCTCAACAATAACTAGATTAAAATAATCTGATATATAATATCCTAACATTGGTTTAGTAGCAGTAAAATCTCATGAGAACAATGAAACTGAATTTATTGTGCTGTTGCACGACACTTTCTCAAGCAGCATGTGACAAAAGGAACTCAAGATCAAAGAGAGTTAGATTTTATTATAGTGTCAGAGGGTGTTTCAGTTAAAGATGTAACTATTCTACCTCTCGTTGGTGACAGTGATCACGTGGTACTCATTCGAGAAGTGGTTAAGTTTATGAATGTTCCATTCAGAAAATTACATAAGCAAAGTGAATATTAGATACAGCATTATTTCAAAGCCAAATGTAGAAACTAAGAAAATTTTTTAAGTTGACCAGAGAGCTTGTGGGAATAATACATTCCTTGACATCTCCAAGTTTCCTTACTGTGGACTACTTAAAAGACATAGGCGCTGCCCAAGCGTCTATATATTCACTTTTTATTAGTCCACTTTGATAAGGTTACCGCGAATTTGCTTACAAAAAATACATTCCTCTAACATTTCAAGTTCCTTAGTACTGCATGAGAGTTTTTGCTCTCTTAAGGTTTCTGCCTGGTCTTTGCATCGCTGAACTGAAGCCTTTTGGCTCTTTATTTTAGTAATTACTTTTATGCACCGACCGTGAATTTTCTTACAATAAATACATTTCTCTGACATTTCAAGTTCTTTAGTACTGCTTGAAAGTTTTTGCTCTCTTAAGGTTTCTTCCTGGTCTCTGAAGGGAACCAACCAGTTCGAAATAGCTGTCATGCCAGTGAAACCTTATCAAAATGGACTAATAAAATGCAAATATAGAGAGAGATGCTTGGGCAGCACCTATGTCTTTTAAGTAGTCCATGCTGAGGCAACTCTAGGATGCTGAGGAATGTATTCTCTCTGATCAACTTATGAAACTTTCATAGTTTCTACATTCAGCATTTTAATAATGCTGGGTCTAACATCCGCTTTGCTTATGAAATTTTGCATCGTGAACTGAAGCTTTTTTTTTTTTTTTTGGCTCTTTATTTTAGTAATTAATCCATTCAGAAAAGTTAGTATAAAGCAAGAAATTATGATCAACTAAAGAGTATGCTGGGTTTTGCACCATGGTATGAGTTGTTGGATGGAAAGGATAGTGACAGTGCATAGGAAGCATTAAAAAAATACATTAATTATGTAATATCAGAATGTGTCCCATGGATATGTAATGTTATTAAGCAAGAGATTTGTAAGAAAAGGATTATGTGAAAGGACTACCATGTGCATAACAATAGTGCCCATTATGAAAATTATAAGCAGCAAGCTAGAAGAATCATAACTGTACAGAAAGCTGTCTGAATATTATTGTTATTTTTATTATTACGTGACACAGCCAGGGAGTCCAAAAACTCATCGAGGGAGGGGACCTACACTACAACTCTCTGTTTCTACCATTCATTAACAAATACAGCAAACCTTATCATCTACACCAACGCAATCTACTGCCTACTACGACCACTAGAATTTTTTTTCACCGACAATCACAAACATCCATGCCCACGGCAGGATTTGAACCTGCAGCCTTTTGGCTGGAGATCGGATATGCTAACCACTCAGCCAACTAGACCGGCCAAGAAAATTCTATTGAAATGTTACAAGTAAAAAAAAGAATGAATATAAACAAATAACTGTACTGAATGTAGATAGTATAAAGGTGACAGATGCAGAAGAAGTTGTTTAACTAATGAGTGCTCATTTTGCTAAAATCTATCAACCTAGTATTATAATAAATTTAGTTTAATCCTTTATCCAAGTGTGAGCAAACAAAGTTTGCACCTGAAAGTATCTTCAGGACTGGGGTAAGGTGGTACAACACTGGTCAACTCGTTGCAAAGGTGGAGCAAGCTAACATCACTCCTATCTCAGTATCTCCCATAATGCAAAACACATCTCCTTGCAGATATGTATAATGTAATGCATTCAGGGAAGGGCCACTACCCAGACTAGTTTTGACCTTTATTGAGGTCTCTTCAGTGGGAGCCAGGCCCAGAAGTGGAGATACCAGGCAGAAGCATTAGCATGGTCATCTCTACCTATAGAAGTTGCCAAACGGTGTGCCACCTTTTTATTAAATTACTCTGGATTTAGAGGAAGATGTTGAAAGTTTATTTTTCACTTGGTTAGACTTTAATAAATTTAGTTTAATCCTTTATCCAAGTGTGAGCAAACAAAGTTTGTGCCTGAAAGTATCTTTAGGATTGGGGTACAACACCAGGCAACTCGTTGCAAAGGTTCAGCAAGCTAACATCACCCCTATCTCAGTATCTCCCATAATCAAAACACATCTCTTTGCAGATATGTATAATGTTGTGCATTAAGGGAAGGGCCACTACCCAGACTAATATCAACCTAGTGTATGCGACATTGAGTTTACTGCTGCCTCTTCACATCTTCACTGGATGAAGAAACTCAAGTGTAAGGATTTTTATTTATTCGTGTCAGAAGCAGCATAGTTCAAATACACATAAATTTACAAAAAAATAATTGATGATATATTGGAATTAAAAAGAAAAGAAAAACAACACAATTTACATCATAAGTACACTAGAAGGTCCATCAAATTTTTGCTGCCCAGAATTTGGTCAGGTCACAAGCGTTAGGTGTTGCATTAATCAACTTGCGATGTACAACTTTTCCCAGCTAGAAAGCCAGCTTGTTCAGGGATTAGGAGTAGATCAATTATCCTCATTAGTTTTTTGAGGATCATTCACTCAAGAATCTTATATAGATGACACAGTAGAGAAATAGGTCTATAATTTTTGGGATCACTTGCATCTTTTCCTTAACAAAAGCTGTCTGTTGCTATTTATATACCGTTATTCTAATTTCTTCTTTTATTCTTTATTACTAATTAGCAGTGCGTGCTTTTCCTCTCGTAACCTTTCTCACTTACTCTACTGCATATTATGTTTATCCACCTTCCGTATTTACTAGTCGTATGCCTATGAACACTGGAAAATTTATTTGTTAGACTGTTCCATCCAATATATCAGTATTCGACATAAGACTCAATAAAACGTTCAGTAGATCTCTCTCTCTCTCTTACTAGCGTAAATTCCTTAAACAAAGTTTACATAAACAGTCATGGTTCTTAAGTAATTAAACTGTGCTTTTAATGACTTAGTTCTTTCCTGCTCACAAGTCCGATTATTTTTAGAAACAGTGCATTGTAAAATAAAGGATCAGGCAACATATTAATGAAATTAATATTAAATTAATTTAACAAATAATTAAAACACATTTATTTACATTAATATGAAATATACATGAATAAAACGACAGGGAGATTGCTTTCTCTACCCATCTATAAAATCTTTAGCATAAAATTAGAACCCTTTTACTTCAACACAAACTTATTTACTCTCTGCTTACAAATTCAACTTATTAAACTTCTAGTTTACTCTCAAAGAGGTTAGCTAACTGCTGAGTTATTTTTACAAATTTTTATCAACTTCTAACATGCCAATTGGCTCTCTTATGGACACTTCTTATTACTATTAAACCAATTCTTAACAGTCCATATATAGCATATTTCCTAGATTATAAGAGAAAATGTACAAAAGGAGTGTACTTACAGAGGCTCTGTATCGCACATTCAGTCAAGAGTCTTGCACTAAAGTTTTTATGACATTTCTTTCATCTCAGATGATAAGCTTCCTTCAGGAGTGTCTTGCTTCGACAGTATCACTTCGGGATATTGGCGGGCTTTTGGACTGCAATCTGCAGTACTCGAATAGCACATGCAAGAGGTTTCAGCACACAGGCAAATTCTCCTCTGGATCCTACGTCGGGAACTTCTGCTACTAATTGCCAATGACTGTGCCTCTAACCGCCAATGACTGCAACTGCCACCGTCTGGCTCTCTTCAGTAACAGCGCTTCGCCTTGCTTTCTCAGCAACTGGATGTCAGCTCTCCTCTGTTGGCAACTGGACGTAGACACTCCTCTCTCTCTCTCTCGTAATTGGGGCCTTGCCTCTCTGCCACCACTGCTCTGGTTCCGACTGCCTTTCCTCTTTCAACGATCAGCTCAGTCCTCTTTTATTTTGCAATCTCAGGACCTTGCACTAAGGGTAGTAAACCCCGAAAAATTTGGCATGACTCTTTCATCTTTTAAGTTTGACCCGCTCTTTGTTCTCCTCCGTGCACTCTTTTGATTGTATTTTGCTGGGCAGCAGAAACTTCTCTAAACCTAACGGCACTCTTAGATACTAACTTTAAAGTTATGCGCAGAGCTCGCAAACAACTTTCTCATACACATAACTGTAAACAACTTTCTTGTGCTCTTACGCATAGCTATATACAAAGTTCTGATGGCAAAGCATTGCCTTTGTTTTTGACATTAAAACAGTAACTACAATCATTTCCCATAGGGTTAACTACATTAATATTTAGCAAAATATACATAGAAACAAACAAGGTTATTTACAGTTCTTGTGCGACTTGACCTATGTAAAAATCGATGTAAACCACTTTGGTATTTTTAAACTACATACACAGCATCCAGTCTTTGGTTGCAGGACCAAATTTCTTGATTTGCTCAATACAGACTCCATCCTTCATCCAGACCTGCTGCTTTTCCTTTCTTACAAATTTTAATTGCCGTATTAAGTTCTTCCATTGTAAAAGATTTGGAGAAAATATTTGTTTCTTTTCCATATTCCCTCTGAAGTCCTGTCTTTTGTATTCGATCTGGATTTATAGGTTTGCCACTTTTAAGAAGTCGGTGTGCTATTTGATTTCCTGAGACATTAGAATGTGTCGAAATTTTGTTTGGATCACTGCTGAGGCGTCTAACTAGCTTCCAGATGTTTTGGCTACTCCTTTCCCCTATCTATTTCATTCCTTAACTTTATCCATTGTTCCCGTTTTGCTTCAGATATGGATGTAACAACCTGTTGTCCACTTGCTATAGTTTCATCACTAAAAGGATCACTTTCAAATAAGTTTCAGTATTCTATCAGTTGAGCCTTTATCTCGGGAGTTAATCCTTGGAAATAGTTAATTCTACATCCTCTTGGGATGGCTTCTCTGAAGGATTTCTGAACGGCTTCAATGAATTGGTCATAGGCCTCTGGAATTGGATTAATGTTCTTGATTTTTTTCATCTAATAGGTTGGAAAATTTTTCCCAGTTTGCCTTTTTAAAATTATATCTTCGTCTAAAGCGAACAATTTGTGGTCAGATTGCTGCTAGTAATTGACACATTATAGGTCGATGTTGTGAATTTGGAATAGGCATACAAACAGCTTTTATGCATTGGTTAGCTACCCTCTCACTCACAAAGATGAGATCTGGGTTATAGCCCCTCTTCCATCTTCTGCTGTAAAACGAAGGAGGATGTTTACTATTACGGATAAGGGATAGATGGTGTGATTCAGCCCATTCCAACACAGCCTCTCCATTCGTATCAAGTTGCAGGTAACCCCAGACACTACTGTGGCTATTAAAGTCGCCAATAAAGAAAGACACTGTCTGCCTGTTAAGATTGGCAGAAGGTTTAAAGAAGAAAGCTGCATTTGGGAGGTTTGTAGATGGAATAGATAACAGAATTACCCAATTGTACAGCGATTATCTCTATGTCATTCTCCTCTGTAATAGATGTTGCTAGGATCTGAAGTCCGGTCTAATGAAAATGGCACTGCCATATTTGCTATGGTGGGGGGGGAATGTTCCACTGCCAATTTCATTCCTGGAATTTTTGGATGTTGTTGATTTATGTGTGTGTTTCCTATATACACAGTATATCACAATTTAGTTCTTGACAAAGTTTATACAAGAGTTCTTCTTTATCTGTTGAGAGACCCTCTATATTCACAAAAATTATCATCATTTTAGACTCTGATAAAATCTTGTCCCGTCTTCTGAGAGTCATTTTAAATAGATTAGATTAAAAGCTCTAGGCACAATAACTGTGTAAAAGTTGCTTCTGGACCGGAAAGATCAGCCGGTGTTAACACCGTTGCCCAAGGGGACAACCAAATGCATAAATCACACATTGTACTAGGAGGCACCTTCCATGTTCCCCCAAGTGTAAGAAGAAAGAGGTATTAGAGCTCTTTCACAAACTGAATAAGAATTCATGTTGGAGGCTTAATGGATTTTTTTACAACACTCAAAAAGAATTAAAATAGAATTTAATACTTCCTATATTTCGTCCTAGTCACTAGGACATCTACGGGGATTACAAAAACAATTAATGTAACATATGCACAAATATCAAACAATACTAAGCCCAACCACGTGGGTGACACTAAAGTCCTATCTAGGTAGAGCGCCCTCTAAGGGCAGTAGTAGGTGGCCTGGAATGTAAGGTGGGAACTCTGGTGATGAGTGTTTCCCAAATCTTAGGAAGCTTAATGCAACCATATTTATTGAGATTTGGTTGGTTTTTGAGAGCTGCTGCTGCTTCTAAGAAAAGTCTCTCTTTCTTGAATTTGCTGTGGTGGAGCATGGTGGTTTTCTTCCATGATACTCTGTGGGTGGTGTCCAAAACATGGTCAGCCAAGCCTGAAGCTGTGTTTGAAGTGGCCATAGTTGTGTTTGAAGATGTAAGACTTGTGTTCCTCTAGACGGATGGATGCTGATCTGCCTGTCTGTCCAAATGGCAGATCAGCATCCATCCGTCTAGAGGAACACAAGTCTTACATCTTCAAACACAACTATGGCCATTCAGGCTTGGCTGACCATGTTTTGGACACCACCCACAGAGTATCATGGAAGAAAACCACCATGCTCCACCACAGCAAATTCAAGAAAGAGAGACTTTTCTTAGAAGCAGCAGCAGCTCTCAAAAACCAACCAAATCTCAATAAATATGGTTGCATTAAGCTTCCTAAGATTTGGGAAACACTCATCACCAGAGTTCCCGCCTTACATTCCAGGCCACCTACTACTGCCCTTAGAGGGCGCTCTACCTAGATAGGACTTTAGTGTCACCCACGTGGTTGGGCTTAGTATTGTTTGTTATTTGTGCATATGTTACATTAATTGTTTTTATAATCCCCGTAGATGTCCTAGTGACTAGGACGAAATATAGGAAGTATTAAATTCTATTTTAATTCTTTTTGAGTGTTGTAAAAAAATCCATTAAGCCTCCAACATGATGTCCTCACAGCACTTAAGCCTCTACACACGTATTGAATAAGAATTCAGCAATAGGGACTGATGGGATATAAGCACAGATGCTAAAAGAGTGTTCAGCTGAACTAGTTATTCCTTTGACAAGGTTATATAATTTGAATCTCAAAACAGGGATGATTCCACAGGAGTGGAAAGAATATATGGTAATCCCATTTCACAAGGGTGGTGCCAGGATAAATCCAACTATCTCAGGAATGGTGGTGAAGATTATGGAAAAGTTGGTTAGGGCTCGCATTCAGAAATGGATTGGCAGAGAATCTCTACTATGCAATAAACTGTATCTCAAAACAGGGATGATTCCAAAGGAGTGGAAAGAATATATGGTAATCCCATTTCACAAGGGTGGTGCCAGGATAAATCCAACTATCTCAGGAATGGTGGTGAAGATTATGGAAAAGTTGGTTAGGGCTCACATTCAGAAATGGATTGGCAGAGAATCTCTACTATGCAATAAACAGTATAAGTTTACTAATGGAAGGTCATGTTTTATCGATTTGCTCACATTCTATAATAATGTTACCATTGAGCTAGACAAGAGGAATGGATACACCATAATGCTTTTGGATTTTGCTAAGGTTTTTGACAGAATACAGCATGGAAGAATGTTGCATAAATTGGGGAATTTTGGTTTGTATTATAAAATATTAGAGTGGATAAGAGGATGGCTGACTGACAGATATCAATAAGTGGTATATGAGGGATGTGAGTCTGCAAGATTTAAGGTAACCAGTGGTGTACCACAAGGATCATTCCTTGGTCTGCCATTATCAATCTGTACATTAATGACATTGGGAAGGATTTGACATACAGCTACTTGCTGATGATGCAAAGATATCTAAGGTAATCAGGACTGCTGCTGATATGCAGTACTTGCAGAATAATTTTCAATAGACTGGAATTGTGGGTACGAGAAAATGGATGTCAGTTCAATGTTAATAATCCAATATCATATTATGCTAGAAGAAACTAATCAGGCTAGAGATCATGGAGTTTAGTAGATAGGAAGTTGATGTTCAAGGACCACATAGCAAAGATTGCAAGTACAACTTGCAATCTTTACAAGGCCTTGATAAGACCTCACTTGGACTATTGTGTTTACAGGGAATGTGCAAGTCTGGTGTCTGTGGTGATTCTGGCTCAGTGAGGAGAGAGAGAGAGTGCAAAGGAGAATGTTAAAAGTGATATCAGAATTGTGGAATACTGATTATGAAGATACACTGAGAATTTGTAGACTGCAGACACTAGCAAAGAGGAGGAAGAGGGATGATATGATTGAGACTTATAAACTTGTAAAAAAAGTGTCATACAGGATTTCAGTTGATAGAATTTTTTCTTTTATGAAGGGTGGGTTATGGACAAGAGAGCATCCTTGGAAGCTGAGAATGAATGCCACTAAGAAGGGGGTGAGATCTAGATTTTTTTCTCTCATAGAGTGGTGCATGATTGGAACAGATTGCCATTGGATGTGTTTGTGTGTGTGCATGCAAGCAGTGCGAATGAACTGAAGAACAAGTATGACATTGGTGTGTGTAGTATATGGCCTTCATTGATGAGTCCCTTGCTCCCCCTGTAAGTCTCTCTTAATAATAATAATATGCTTTTTTGTTGTTTTATTTGTAAAGTATGGCAATGGTATTATTATTAATAGCAACCCTCATTAAACAGAAGTAATTTAACATTAGAAGAGCGAAAATGATGTCACTGAGTTTTATTATATCAAGAAAGTGTAGAAATTTTTTTAGCCAAGTGACTGTTTATTAGTTTTAGGTTGACAAACCCACCCTTAATAAACAGTAATTTTACATAAATTGATAATATAGTACATAAAACATACCTGACCAGATAAATTTTAAATCGCAATGGGTGTTATCATATATTAATATTGATTAACTTCTGAAAAAAATATTTGCCTCCGAAGTCTCAGATTCATCCATATAGCCCTAAATGTGCTTATGTTATTGTTTTTCAATTCTTTTCAGGAGATCATTTATGATGGTTACTAACTTTGTTGGCTTCTGTCTTTCCAAAATTATTTCATTCAGTTGATCCCTCCCCATAAAGTAACCTAATCTCCTAATCTCGCAAAAAGTTAAGCAAGTTTGAACGCGGTTAGTAGTAAGAAGGGGACAATCGTTCGATGCTGTTGGCACACTCTCCCTCGATGAGTCTTTGGACTCCCTGGAGGTGTCACATAATAATAATAATCTGACAGAATAGTGAATTCACATAGCATCTCACTAGCCAAGTGGTTAGTGTATCCACTCTCCAACCAAAAGGCTGCAGGTTCAAATCTTGCCGTGGGTATGGATGCTTATGATTGTCTGTGGAAATACTAGTGGTGGTGGTCAGCGGTAGATGGTGTTGGTGGATTGAGTGGAGACAGAGTTGTAGAGTAAGTGCCCTCCCTCGATGAGTCTTTGGACTCCCTGGAGGTGTCTAATAATAATAATAATAATAATTTATTATTATTATTATTATTATTTGACACCTCAAGGGAGTCCAAAGACTCATCGAGGGAGAGTGTGCCAACAGCATCGAATGATTGGTTATCTCTTCTAACTACTAACCGCGCTCAAACTTACTTAACTGAGCCATTAGTAGCAGAGGCTCTACCAATCGACCAACCTTTGCTGACAATGATAATTTCTCTCTCTCTCTCTCTCTCTGTGTGTGTGTTGTTAACTACTTATATATTTGCGTGTTTATCAGTTTGTGAAGAAAAAAATTCATGCATTTTATAAATAATGCCAGTTTTCCCTTCTTGCACTTATATGTTGAATCACTTTTATGGAAAAATGCAAACAATTTCTTCTCTTAAAACTCTTAGGTCTACACATAACAAATTATATTACACATAACAAATTCTGGCCAACTTTGAAATATTGTTGGATGGACATGGCCAGTGATGTCAAATGGCACATGCGTGCAACTCAGGAAAACATTTGAAAAATATTTAGGTTAGAATCAATGTAATGAAATATTTTGGGAAAAGAAATACTTCTTTCTCAACTTTCCAAGTTTCAATATTCACTATTAACAGTCAAATGTTGCATGTTCTATCACTGATATTGAAAGTTTTTTTCACTTGGTTAGACTATTAATTATATATTTGTATACTGCTATGCATTATGGGAAGGGGTCACTACCCAGACCAGCTTTGATCTTTATTGGGGTCTTTCAGTGGGTATGACTCCCACTGAAAGATCCCAATAAAGGTCGAAGCCGGTTTGGGTAGTGACCCTTCCCATAACGCATAGTGGTATACATGTCCACAAGGAGATGTGCTTTACATTATGGGATACTGTGGAAAGTGATGTGAACTCAGTCCACCTTTGCCACAAGTTGCCCCCAGTCCTGAAGATACTTTAGGTGCAAACTTGATTTGCTTACACTTGGATAAAGGATTAAACTAAATATATTATTTAATTTCTATCACTGAGTAATTTCATCATTGTCCACTGCATATCTATTTTAGTTTGCTGTGTCATGATTAATTGGTTGTACCCCCTTGCAGTATAACCGAGTGCATTTTAACTCATGCAAATGAATTCAGGTGACTGTAGAAACTACTAATGTTCCTAAATAGTATTATTTCTAAAAATTAGAATATGTTAGTATTGGTAATTCTATTAGAAATATTAGTAGAAATATTTAGCATGAATTTAGAAATAGAATATAAAAGAATAAGAGCCATAGCTGAAAGAGAAGTCAGAAAAAGACATAGAGAATCATGGAACAAATTTGTTTCTAATTTAGAACATGATTTATATAAAATAAGACCCAATATATATAAGATTTTGAAACACCTAAATGCAGATACCAAAGAAAACATAAAATTAAACACTGAATTGAAATTAAAAGAATTTCTAAATTACTACACAGAACTGTGGACAGACAAATATTTTAAAAAAGACAACTGGCAAACAATTAACGAAAATGAAAAGGAAATAACTAAAGAAGAATTAGAAATCAGCCTGAAAGAAACAAGAAACGGAAAATCACCTGGAGAAGATAAGCTAGGTTCAGAACTATATAAATACACAGGAACAAGATTCAAAGAAAGACGCTTATTATTTTTAAATAAAATTTATTCAATTGGTATCCCCCCCCCCAATAGAATTGAAAAGAGCAATTGTGATTCCTATCTTTAAAAAAGGTAATAGAGATGACCCTAAATACTATAGAGGTATCAATATACTAAATTCCTGTTACAAAATATATAGCAGAATCTTAAATAGCAAACTAATGAAATATTCCAAAAACTTTATTTTAGAAGTACAGAATGGATTTAGAAAAGGACGATCATGTATAGACCCGGCCTTTTGCCTAAAATTAATAATAGAGAAAAGAAGAAAATACAATTTAGAAACACATATTGCATTTATTGACTTTGAAAAAGCATTTGACAAAGTTAAAAGAAACATATTATTTAACATATTAAAAGAAAGACAAATACCAAATAATATCCTAAAAGCTATCACAAGTGTATATGAAAATAATCAAATACAAATAAGATTAAATCACGAGCTGTCATACGCGAGAGAGAGATAAACCAAGGGATCCGACAGGGATGTCCCCTCTCAGCAACTCTTTTTAATGTCTACTTAAATGAAATAATAATAACATGGAATAAAAATTTACATCAAGGAATTAAACGTTCTCCTACAGTGAACTTAAACACTCCTTTTTGTTGATGACTAAATAATTACAAATTCTGAAGATAACTTACAGAAAGCTATTTTAGATCTAAGCGAGATAGCTAAAGATTATGGTATGATAATATCAACAGAAAAATCAAAAACTATGGCCTTTAAAGGACAAGATTCAGCAAGAACTAAAATAGTAATAGATAACAAGATCTTAGAACAGGTGAATTCATTTAATTACTTAGGATGTATGATCACATATGAAAATGATATAAACATAAAATTGCAAAATATTTAAAAATAACAGGTGTATCTAACTCTATATTTAAATCAAACCTAGTTCAAAAACAAACCAGACTAAAATTATACAATACATTAGCCCTACCAGTCTTAATGTATGGAGGTGAAATCTGGACAATAAAACAAAAAGACAAACAAAGATTAATAACAGCAGAAATGAAGTTTATTAGAAAAACTGCAAAGTATACCCTATTTGATCACAAAAGAAACAAAGAAATTATGAAAGAATTAAACCAAGAACCAGTAATAGAAAAAATTAAATATAAACATAAATGGATGGAACACGTTCAAAGAATGAAAACAGAAAGATTACCAAAACAAGCCTTAAAGTACAAGCCATTCGGAAAAAGAAAACCAGGACGTCCTCTTGAACGGTTCAACGATGACTTCTAAGGCCGTGCTAGGCCTTAATCCTTGATACGCATGATGATGATGATGATGATTTAGCATGCAATGTCTTACAAAATCTTTTTACCAAAAATCTTGACACACCAGTTTTTGGCATATCAAATTAAGGGTTGTGGCTTTTGACTTTTGTGTGAGCACAGGCTACCACACGCGTTGGGTATGAGACTGGAAACTTTCAGGCTTGTGTGGGTTACCAAAAATTGGTGCATTGGTCAGGAGGATAAAGTGGGAGTTACATGGAGGAGTAGTGATATAAAGCAGGAGCCCGAAAAATAGAAACATTATTGAAGAAGGAATGTAAAGAAAAAGATGAGCAGCACAAAGTGCACCAAGGAAGGTTACTAGTATGCTAAGAAAGATTAAATCAAATTATGACAGAAAATTAAATGCCAGAGTCCAACAATTTTTTAATAAAGGGAGTAAGTGGAAAAACTATTATGGAAGGATAACTTTAATCAGTGCTAATGGTAGAAAATTAGAAAAAATGCAAAAAATGAGAAAGTACGATATGGTGCTGGATGGTAAGACCCCTGGGCCTGAAGACATCCATCATGCAACTGGAGAAGAACAGAGGGCTTACACAAGTAGAACTAGTTTTTATGTTGTGTCCAGGTCAAACCCGGAAGGAAGCTTGGTCACCAATGTTGCTGGTTGAAAAAGGGAGGCTCCCTGTTTCACAAGAAACCACAACATTGGAACTAAGAATGTTAGAAGTATGAACCAAGGTAAGCTGAAAATAATAAAGATGAAAATGGAGTGCAAGAAGCTGGATATATTAAGAATAAGTGAACTTACTTGGACAGGAATGGGCCATTTTTAGTCAGGGAACTATATGGTTTATTACTCAGGACATGAGACAACTCTTAAAAATGGAGTATCTTTCTTACTCAGGAAAAAGATGGCTAGGTATGTATTAGGTTATAATCCAGTGAGTGACAGAATCATTTCTCTCGGTCAGTGGACATCCAATAAATATGACCATCATACAGGTTTACGCACCCACTACAGAGGCACCAGAAGAATTTTATGGCACGTTGCAAGAAGTGATAGATGCAACACCAAAGTGAGATTTATAGCTACTTATTGGAGATTGGAATGCAAAAGTGGGAGAAACCGAACAACAAGGAATAACAGGTCATTTTGGTTTAGGTATTCATAACACTGCAGGGAAGAGACTAGTTGAGTTTTGTGCAGAGAATTCTTTGTCTGTTGCTAACACCTGCTTTAAACAGCACAAATGGGGATTGTACACATGGATATCACCTGGAGAAGTGATATCCAAGTGCCATTCAGAATATCACTAAAGTGCAATTCAGTCTGTCAAGACTTGTCCAGTTACAGACTGGAACAGACCATGAATTATTAGTGGCTAAGATGCATGCGAAATCACGGAAACAAAACATCACAGGTATCGATCAGATATGATTTTGGAAACATACTGGCTGAATACAATATTAGTATACCGAACATTCAACACACTCAGTTTGTGTGAAAGAGAACCAGGTGAACTATGCAAAGAGATTAAAGATTTAATTAAAACAGAAGCAAAGAAGAATATTCAAACAGTTTGTAAGAAGAAGTTTAAATGGCTGTCAGAAGATGCCATCACAACTGCTCAGGAAAGGAGGAAAAATGAAGGCTACAGGAAATTTGCAGGAAATGCGGCATTTGAATGCAGAGTTTCAACGACAAGCCGGAAGAGAACAAGGAAAAATACTTTTAACCAGGATGCCAACAAATAGAAGACCAAAACAGGAAAGGAAATATAAGAGATCTTTTCAAAAAGATCATGGAACTGACAGGGAAGTTTAGTGCCAAGGTGACAATTTTGAAAAGTAAACAATGGATATCTTACAGAAGCTGCAGACATCAAAGAAAGACGAAAAGAGTATACAGAAGCCCTTTACAGAAAGGACTCCAAAATTACTGAATTTGAAGAGCAGGATTATACACAGGAGCCAGTTCCATTGGAGAGTGAAGTGAGGTGGACACTGCAGCAGCTATCCAGTAAGAAAGCACTAGGAGGGGATGGAATACCTATTGAGCTGCCAAAAGCCCTGGGAGAAGAGGCAGTTAAAATTTTAACAGCTCTGTGTCTGCAATTTTGGATCACAACTACATGGCCTAGGGCAGGAGTGTTCATCCTGTCGATCATGGAGCGATTTTTGGTTGATCTCTTGTGTATTCCTCCTTACCTGCAAATTTAATTAAAACTGAAAACATAATATATTTTATTTATCATTATTTGTATTATTTTTAATTCGCTTTAAGTGTATTGCTATTGTTTATTTATTTTTCGTTAAAATTGTCAAATCAGTAATTTTCTTATAAGTCCGGGTAAATGAATTAATTTGGATCAGTGGAAGTCAAACAGTGAGCCGAGTGAATATGATTATAAGCAAATTTTAAAAACTCGAGTGTAGCTTAAATATTAAATATTCCAAAGCATATTACATCGATTTTTTACTTAGGTTGAGTCCCATGTGAATATTGTAAAAAAATAAACTTTGTTTGTTTCGGTATAGTTTGTATTAGATGTTTTTGTAAATAACTTTTGAAGCTAACTGTATATACTGCTTTAATAAGAATATGTTATAGTGTTAAAAACAAATGCAATGTTTTTGTCACCGAAGCTGTACATGGCGGCATTAGAAAGATTGTTATTGAAACTTGTATGTATGAGAAAGGCTTGCAGGCTCTAAGTGTAAACATCTCCGAAGTCAGTCAGAAAGAGTTCAAGCAATTTTCCAATGGCCGGCAACTTACAATCGAAAAGCGGAGGAGAACAAAAGGCGTGCCGAACTTGAAACTTAAGATGAAAGACTCATACCAATTCTTTAGGAGTTGCCAAACTTCATGCGAGGTCTCAGAGGAGGCCTAATAAAAAGGACTGAAGCAAGCAGAAGGGGGGTCCCGGTTCCAGAATTGCTGTCAGAGAGGATGTCGTCCGATCCAGGGTTGCCGTCAAAGAGACTGCCCGGATCCATGTTGCTTTAGAGAGGAGTTTCCCACTTCCAGAAAGGAGCTTCTCGGTTCGAGACATCGCTAGAGAGAGACTACTTCTAGGCCACAGACAAAGTTTAAAATTGCCGGAGAAAAGTGTCCAGGCCAGGTTAATGTCATTCACCAGTGTGTTGTGTTTTCATTACAATTTGATGAATCAAACGACTTCACTGATATTGCTCAGTTAATGGTATTTCAAGATTATTCAAGTAAAGAGGAACTTTTGAAAATTATACCATTATTGGGAAGAACCAGGGAAGAAGACATTTTTTCGCCATTTGATGAATTTGTGAAACAACACAAGCTTCTACTTTATAAACTTGTGTCTATTACTACTGATGGTGCTCCTGCAATGATAGGTAATAAATCAGGCTTCATTTCATTATGTAAAAACGATGACAAATATCCAGATTTTTTAACGTACCACTGTATTATTCACCAACAAGTACTGTGTAGTAAAAGATTAAACACAAAAGATGTTTTGGATATTACATTTAAAATTGTAAATTCTGTTCGAGGAAAAGCCTTGCAATGGCGGTTATTTAAATTACAGGCAGATAATGATAGGGAACTTCTGTTGTACAATAACGTTTGCTGTCTCAGCAGAAGTCAATTTTTAGAAAGATTTCTTGTATTAATTACGATATAAAAGATTTTCTTGATGAAAAAGGAGATATTTATCCACAATTGAGTGATAAAAGATGGTTGTTACACTTATCATTTTAGTAGATTTCTGTACGAAATTAAGCAATTTGAATTTAGAGTTACTAGGTAGAGATAAAAATTTAATTGACATGTTAAGTTCAATAAAAACTTTCCAACAATACTTACTTTTATTAAAGAAAAATATAAATGACCACAAATTTAGACATCTCCCATATTTATTAACATTTTTTGAACAAAATCAAGAAATACCTCGCTATGATTTAAAAGAATTTATTCATGAAATAGAATTAGTTGAGGAAGAAATAAATTCAAGATTTAAAGATTTTGATAAAACTGAAATGATTGTATCTTTTATCAATAATCCAAACATTTGCAACGAGTTGTCCTGGTGTTGTACCACCTTACCCCAGTCCTGAAGGTACTTTCAGGCGCAAACTTTGTTTGCTCACACTTGGATAAAGGATTAAACTAATTTTATTATACTCTAACCAAGTGAAAAAAATAAACTTTCAACATCTTTCTCTAAATCCAGAGTAATTTATTAAAAAAGGGTGGCACACCATTTGGCAACTCCTATAGGTAGAGATGACCTGCTAATGCTTCTGCCTGGTATTTCCACTAGGGCCTGGCTCCCACTGAAGAGACCTCAATAAAGGTCGAAACTAGTCTGGGTAGTGGCCCTTCCTTTAATGCATAACATTAGACATATCCGCAAGGAGATGTGTTTTGCATTATAGGAGATACTGAGTTAGGAGTGTTGGTAGCTTTCTCCACCTTTGCAACGAGTTGCCCTGGTGTTGTATCACTTTACCCTAGTCCTGAAGATACTTCAGGCGCAAACTTTGTTTGCTCACACTTGGATAAAGGATTAAACTAATTTTATTATACTCTAACCAAGTGAAAAAATAAACTTTCAACATCTTTCTCTAAATCCAGAGTAATTTATTAAAAAAGGGTGGCACACCATTTGGCAACTCCTATAGGTAGAGATGACCTGCTAATGCTTCTGCCTGGTATTTCCACTAGGGCCTGGCTCCCACTGAAGAGACCTCAATAAAGGTCGAAACTAGTCTGGGTAGTGGCCCCTCCTTTAATGCATAACATTAGACATATCCGCAAGGAGATGTGTTTTGCATTATAGGAGATACTGAGTTAGGAGTGTTGGTAGCTTTCTCCACCTTTGCAACGAGTTGCCCTGGTGTTGTATCACTTTACCCTAGTCCTGAAGATACTTCAGGCGCAAACTTTGTTTGCTCACACTTGGATAAAGGATTAAACTAATTTTATTATACTCTAACCAAGTGAAAAAATAAACTTTCAACATATTTAATATCTATAGTGAAACTGTAATGAAAAAGATTGAAAAACAAAAAATAGGAATTAGTATCAGTGGTATAAAATACAACTTTCTTAGATATGCTGATAATACCATTCTAATAGCAGAAAACAGAAACAAATTAATCAAATTACTGCAGCTACTAATTGAAGAAGGTAAAGAATTTGGATTAGATATAAATGCAAAAAAAGACCAAATTTATGAAAATCTCAAAAGAAAGCAGATCCGAGCCAGAAATATTCATAAACAATATGAAAATGGAACATACAACAGAAACAAATATTTAGGCACATACTTTACTGCAGATGGAAAGCAAGATAAAGAATAAAAATAAGATCAGCCATAGGTAAAGGTGCATTCTGGAAAAATAAAGATCTGCTCAGAAGTTCTGTGAGTATCGAGACAAAGAAAAGAATGATGAGAACATTAGTGTGGCCAATTTTCACATATGGAAGTGAGACCTGGATATTCAAGAAGAGAGAGAGTAAGGCCTTTGAAATGTGGTGCTATAGGAGAGCTCTGAAAATCCCATGGACAGAACATGTGACAAATACAGATGTCCTACAGAGAATGAGAACACAGAGATCTTTATTACAGGAAATGATCCAGAGAAAGATGAGATTGGCAGGACATGTACTGAGAGGTTCAGCAGGACAGAGGACACTAACAGTTTTAGAAGGAAAAATTATAAGAATAGGATCAAGATGTAAAAAACGAAGGATATGGCTTGAAGATGTAAGATCATGGACAGGATCACATGGCTATGCAGAAACAAATAGGAAAGCCACCAACAAAGAGAACTGGAAGGACATGGTGCTGCACCCTCTCACTGAGGAAGCCACATGAAGAAGAAGAAGAAGATAACACTGATTTCTCATGCAAGTAAAGTCTTACTTAAGATCATTCAGAAAAGACGAACCATTCATGAAGAGAGAAATTCCAGATGAGCAGGCAGGATTTTGAAAAGGCAGAGGAACAAGAGATCAGATCACCAATGTGAGATGGATAATAGAAAGAGCACAAGAATGTCTACCTTTTTTCCTTGACTATAGGAAGACTCTGTAGATAATATGAAAAGCTGTGGAATGTGTTAAGAACAATGGCAGTACCGGAGCATTTCATTATCTTTTTGAGGAATCTTTATTATGAACAAGAAGCTACTGACCAAACAGATCTTGGAGAAACTGAATATTTCACAATAGATAAAGGGGTGCAACAAGGATGTATTTTATCTCCATACCTGTTTAACTTGTACAGCAAATACATTTTAAGACTGGCAAGACTGGAGGAGTCTTCAGTTGAAATTAAAATTGGCAGAAGAATATTATTGACTTGAGGTATGCAGATGATACCACCTTGCTAGCAGAATGCAAAGAAGATTTGGAAGAACTAATTATGAAAGTTAAAGAAGAAAGTGCTAAATATGGCCTTAAACTTAACCTTAAAAAGACAAAAGTTATGGCAACATGTGAACTTAATGATTTTGAAGTAGATGGGGAGAAAATGGAAGTAGTTAATAATTTTGTGCCCCTAGGATCCTGAATTGATAAAGATTGGTATTGTACTGGAGAAGTTAGAAGAAGATTATTACTCGGAAAGAAAGCAATGACAAATTTAAGCAAGATCTTTAAAGATAAAGATATTAGCCTCGCTACAAAAATCAGAATCGTGAAAGCAATGGTATTCCCTGTGGTTCTGTATGGATGTGAAAGTTTGGACCCTGAGAAAGAGTGAAAGAAGGAAGATAGATGCATTTGAATTATGAGTTTGGAGATTCTTACTAAGAATACCATGGGGTGCAAAGCAAACCAATAAATCAGTGATAGACAGAATAAAGCCAGATTGCTCCCTCAACGCTGTGATCATCAAGCAAAAATTGTCATACTTTGGACATATTATACGAGTAAATGACAGTCTGGAGAAAATGATGATGCTTGCTAAAGTTGGTGGAAGTAGGAGAAGAGGAAGACCAAGAATTAGATGGGCGGATGAAGTTAAAGAAGCAACTGGAATGCATCTGGAAATTCTGAAAGATATGGCCAGGAACAGATCTGAATGGAGAGCTCATAGAAACACCAGGAGTCGAAAATGACTCGATGAAACATAACAACAACAATGATAGAAAGGTTTCAGAAGAAGAAGAAATAGTTGAGTTACTAAATGATCAGTTTGCAAAGATGTATCCAGGTGGAGTTTGCATTGTTTTGTTATGACTAAGAATGATATGAGAATTGAGGTAGACAAACTGGAGATGCTCTGCATATTGAATAATATCACTGTGAATACATCAGTGAGACTGGATAGCAGGTTGGCCTTAGAACTAGTAGTACCTCTAATGAAGTTGTTTAATCTAAGTCTCAGGTCAGGCAAAGTTCTAAAGGAGTGGAAAGAGGGTAAGATAAT
The DNA here is from genome assembly GCF_054136105.1 of Typopeltis vanoorti. Lineage (NCBI taxonomy): Eukaryota > Metazoa > Arthropoda > Arachnida > Uropygi > Thelyphonidae > Typopeltis > Typopeltis vanoorti. The sequence continues at coordinate 130,233,499 of NC_143549.1, forward strand.
TCCATTACAACAACAGTTGGTTGACACGAAGGTCACTCCAAGACAGAAGTAGCAAATTACAGGCCAATTAGTATCTCGGGAGTGAATAGTTAAAATATTAGAAAAGTTGATGAATAGTAAAATCCAGGAATGGGTGAATAGGAATAGAATGCTCTGTAGCAGGCAGCACAGTTTTGTAAACCTATCTATGTGTTGGAAGAACATCATGTTGGAGTATAAATTATATATTTAGTTTAATCCTTTATCCAAGTGTAAGCAAACAAAGTTTGTGCCTGAAGTATCTTCAGGACTGTGGCAAAAGTGGACTGAGTTCTGATCACTTTCCTTGGTATCCCACCACGCAGAATTCATCTCCTTGTGGACATGTATAATACTAAGCATTATGGGAAGGGTCACTACCCAGACCAGTTTCTCTGTATTTAGTGTAGGGTTACTTCTCCAAAAACTCGTGAGATCACCCAACAATGAGCCACCCAAAGGATCAAAACTCAGCGTTATTTCCCCTCAGTAACAAGCTCACCCTGTCACTGAGAACTCTCAGCATTTGGCTCTACCCAGTGGCAGGCTCACCCCACCACCACCGAGCAGAACCACTCATATTTCATCTGAGGGGGTAACAGCCATGCTTCAGTTAACTTCATGGACTACAGTATTGCCATCCATTATCCCTCTACCCTGGGTAAAAGCAATAGCCGAGCCTCAGTTAAAACTGCATTGGCTAATGATGGATGGCAATGCTGTAGCATTGCCATCCATCACTCAAGCTTCCAACTGGTTTCGGCCTTTATTGATGTCTCTTCATTGGGAGCCAGAACCAGAGGTGATACCAAGGTGGAAGCGATGCAGAAGTCATATTTCCATTTGCTAGTTGGCAAAAGGTGTCACACGTTATTATTAAATTACTCTGGATTAGAGAAAGATGTTGGATTTTTTTTTTTTTTTCCTCTTGATTAGACTGTAAATTATATATTTAGTTTAATCCTTTATCCAAGTGTAAGCAAACAAAGTTTGCGCCTGAAGTATCTTCAGGACTGGGGCAACTCGTGGCAAAGGTGGATGACCTCAATAAAAGTCAAAACCAGTCTGGGTAGTGACCCTTCCCATAATGCATAGCATTATACATTGTCTACAAGGAAATGTGCTTTGCATTGTGGGATACTAAGGAAAGTGATCAGAACTCAGTTCACCTTTGCCCCAAGTTGTCCCCAGTGCTGAAGATACTTCAGGTGCAAACTTTGTTTGCTTCTTGGATAAAGGATTAAACTAAATGTATAATTCATAGCCTAACCAAGTTTAAAAAAAAAAAAAAAACTTCCTTTATGTTGGAGGTTTAATGGAGTAGTAAGGGTACTAAGAAAGGATTGAAAAATATTTTAATTCTTCCAATATTTCATCTTAGGGAGTGCATTACAACAAAAGCAACACAGTGATAAATGAAACACATGAATCTTACCTGGAAATCCTCTGTAGGTGAGGTCTTCCAATATTTCATCTTAGGGAGTGCAAAAGCACACTTACAACAAAAGCAACACAGTGATAAATGAAACACATGAATCTTACCTGAAAATCCTCTGTAGGTGAGGTGTCTTCTTTGGACATTTGTAAGTAGGATCTGTAAATTGGAATCTCTAAGTATTGATGTTTCTCAAAGTTTCAGAAGTTTCTTGCATTCATATTTATTTAAATTTAATTAATTTGTGTGAGGGAACATAGTGTTTTTTTTTTGTTTTTTTCACAGAAGATCCTGTGAGTGGTATCTAGTACCTGGTCCACAAGACCAGATAGACCATAGTCATGATTACATATGAATGTTTTGTGTTCTATACAGATGGTGGCTGAACCACTGTCTGTTCAAAGTATGCCAACTTGCAGGAACAGGGCACTTTATATACTCCAGGGACTGAGGGAGGAGGGAGCTGATGTTTACTGGAATGGATAAGGTTAGCAAGTTTTCAGTAGGGCTTAAAAGTTGTAATGTATCTGGATTTATCATTGACCCATTGGGTTTATTATAAATGAACCATCTGTCTGGCTAATATATGTAGATGATGTGTTCTCTGTTTATCCCCATGGCCCAGACATATGAGACTCCTTCCTCTATCACTTCAGTAGTCTATCCAAGAATCCAGTTTATGGAAAAAAGGAAACCAACAATAGTTTACCCTTCCTAGATACCTTAGTGGCATGCCTTATGAATAGTAACTTCTCCTTCACTATATACAGAAAACCCACTCACATAGGCTAATACATTCACAAACTCAAACTTTCCCACCATCAACCCTTCTCAACAATATGGCATCATTAACCCTTTCTGCCCGAATGATTCCAGTTAGAATCACTAACTTTCTTCGCTTTCGTAGCCCATATTACGTGGCAATTGATTCCAATTGGTATCGTATGTCATACTTCCATTTTTTGCCAACAGATTGCAGCTGTCTGAAAAATACTTGATATTCTTGCTTTTTTAGACCTAAAGACAAAATAAATAGAAAGAAAATATTTTTTCACTTGGAAAAAAAAATTCAGGTCAGAAAGGGTTAAAACTCTAACCAACAGTGCCCACAATCTTTGTTCCAGTAGAATCTCTCTTTCAACAGAACTCAACCATATATACATCATCTTCCTATCCAATGGCTACAATTCATGCATAATTTAAAAAAAAATCAACCATTTCCTAATCCTTGGCCTTCTCTTCAGAAGGATTTCAGGAATGCCATACCCTATATCCAGGATAAATCCAAAATAATAACCAGGTCCTTTTAAAAAATACAACCTCTACACAATTTTCAAGCCCCACCAAAAACTTGCTAACTTAATCTGTTCCACTAAAGATCAGTTCCCTCCTCTCTCAGAGCCTGGAGTAAACCTCCAATGTGAAGTTTTGTAAAAGGTAAGTCTGCCTTGGTTATTTTTTCTTATTTTATGATAGTGACAGCAGAATTAGATGAGGGAAATTGCTACATCATGATGCTACTAAACTTTATTATTATTACATGACACCTCCAAGGAGTCTAAAGGCTCATTGAGGGAGGGCACCTACTCTACAACTCTCTGTCTCCACCACTCAATCCACCAACTACAGTGAGCCATATCATCTACACCAATGCCGTCTACTGCCCATCACCACCACTAGTATTTCTAGAGACAATCACAAACATCCATCACCATGGAGGGATTCGAACCTGCAGCCCTTTAGCTGGAAAGCGGATGCGCTAACCACTCGGCCAACCAGACCAGCTAAGAAAATATTGATAAACGAGCCAGTCAGGAAAAGCATTTGACAGAATACTGCATGGAAACCTATTACATAAGTTGAAGCAAATGGCGGTAGATTAAAATTTGGTGGTATTGATAGGGAAGCAGCTGACAGACACAGAGAGTAATGTATAGCGTAGTGGAATCTAGGAGAATGAGGATGACTAATGAAGTTCCTCAAAGCTGTGTACTAGGACCATTACTCTTTAATTTGTATATTAATGGTATAGAAAAGATTTAAGGGCAGCATATTCAATTGTTTGCTGATTATGCAAAACTAGGTAGGTGGGGTGGATGAAAAATAGTTAATAAAGGTTATGTCAGTATTCTGCAGGGTGATTTAAATAAATTGGCATTGTAGATAAATGATAATAGTTGTCAATTTGATGTTGCAAAATGTAAGGTTATATACTTCAGGCTTAAAAGATAACATTGATGATACTAGATTGCTAGAAATTGATGATGAAGTTGGCAAAATAACTCAAGAGATTACTTGGTTGTTGAAAGACGCTAACAACTAAAGATTGGATGTTATTAACCCTCCTGATAAGTCTATGATTTGGTCCCATCATGACTAGAGGTGATATTATAGTGGATCCAGCGATGAATGGCAGGTTTGTGGAGTGCTTTCTATGAGGATAGATTGAGGTGTTTGGACTGCAAAGTTTATTTTATAAGTGCAAAAGAGGAGACATGATAGCAACTTATAAGTTATTAAAAGGGTTCTATAACATTCACATCAAAGAAGGTTTTCACTACATAAGAAGAGTGCAGACTAAGGTTTTTTTTTTTTTTTTTCCCCAAGTAGTAAATGAATATGAATTCAATGGAATGGAATGGATTGTTTTCTTGGTGATTAGGAAGAAGTGGAGAGGATCGAGTGACCAAGATAGTAGCAGGTCTATGGAATGAACCTTACGAGAAGAGGTTAAAGATTTATTGGTTACAGAAATTGGTTGACAGGCAGAAAAGGGGTGATATGATTGAGATATACAAATTACTGAAGGGATTTTACAAGATTAATACAGATGCAATTTTTCAGAACAGGTCTGGTGGTGGGAGAACCGGGGCCATCCTTGGAAGCTGAGCAAGAAGCTAGCAAGGCTGTTAGAACTAGATTTTTTGCTTGGAGAGTGGTGAATGAGTGGAACAGGTTGGCAGAGTCTGTTGTAGGTGCTATGAGTGTGAATGAGTTCAAAGTGAAGTATGATAGATACTGCACAAATATTGGATAGTGCTTGACATGATGTTCAGGGCCTCCCTCGATGAGTCTAAGGATTCCATGGAGCTCCTAATAATAATAATAATAATAACAACAACAACTTCATACTACTTTCAAAATTGTTTACATTGATTTCAGTGTATTTGAAATTATCAGATCAGTTGCACAAACAAAAGCTAAATGCTGATCTTATATTTTTGATTATTTGTGTTAAGACCCGGATGCTATCATTTAAGGTCAGCATGCATCTGTGCTTCCTTCCTCGTGTTTCTCTTTCTCCAACAATCATCACTAATATTTTTACATTTCTTATACCATAAGTTTCACTTGAAGGTACTATGAAAATGAATGTACTGAGAAAATTTTAACTAAAAACTCTTCTTTTTAGTAGGCTGAATCGTTAGCTTGTCCATTCTCCAAATGGATAAGCTAACTTTGTTTGTCTTGAGGTGAAAGATGAATTTCATCCCAGCGGGAGACCACTATCCTGCTTACTGGAGATTTTCATTTTATTTTTCTAACTTGCACTGGAAACAGTTCTATATATTATAGTCCCACATATAGGACCAGAGGAAGCCTAAGCCCCCCCCAACAGTATCCTGTGCTATCCATCTCCAGACCTGGGGATTTTAGATGTCATTATCTGGTAAGTCTTCCATGCCACTGTGTGTCTTGAAAGAGTTCCGTGTTTGGTCTCTAGAGCAGAGTTACCAGATTATGTAAAAAATAAATAAAAATACAAAAATTAATGTTACAAAAAAAATACAAAAAAGTATATTATTATTATTATTATTACGGGCAACTCCAGGGAGTCCTTAGACTTATCGAGGGAGGCCCCAAATCATGTTCATCACAACTATACGACATTCATACTGTATCTATCATACTTCACCTTAAACTCATTCACTGTCACAGCATCTACCACAGACTCTGGCAGAACTCAGAATTTTAATTTTAATTTAATTTAATTTAATTTAATTTAATGAATTTTAATTTTATAGAAACCCTTCAGTAATTTAAATGTCTCAATCATATCTCCCCTCCTCTGCGTATCAACCAATTTTTGCAACTCACAAATCCTCAACCTGTTCTCATAAGGTTCGTTCCACAGACCTGCTATCATCTTGGTCACTCACCTCTGGATCCTCTCAACCTCCTCCCCATCAAGAAGAAACCTAGCTGACCAAATCTGGGCACAGTAGTCGAGATGGGTCTTGTTAAGGCTCGATACAGAGGAACAATAACCTGCTTGTCTCTGCTTGTCAACGTATTCTTCAGCAACCAAGTGATTTGATGAGCTGATTTGGCCACTTTTGCAATGTGCCCCCTACACTTCAACTCTTTATCCACCAACACTTCTAAATCTCGTGCCTCATCAATTTCCTGGAGTACAGTTCCACCAATGTAGTAAACTGCTGCTAATCTTTTCACCCCAAAATATATAACCTTACATTTTGCCACATTAAATTGACATCCATTCTCCTTAGCCCAGACCTCCAATCTATCCAAATCATCCTGCAAAATTTTGACATCATCTGCATTCACTATTGCCCTACCCAACTTTGCATCATCTGCAAACAAATGAACTGTTCATCTCAGATCCTTTCCTATATCATTAATGAACAAATTAAACAGCAGTGGTCCAAGAACAGATCCTTGTGGCACACCACTAGTCACAGGCCATCTTGTGGACTCAACTCCTGAATAAACCACTCTCTGATATCTCTCCGTCAACAACCCTCCTATCCATCTCACCAACCCTATATCCATTCCCCATATGCTGCATTTTACTGATTAGAATTCCATGTATCCTGTCAAAGGTCTTAGCAAGGTCCAGTAGAATCACTGTAAACTCATTATCCTTATCCAGTTCAGCCGTCACTGTGTTATGATATGTGAGCAAGTTACTGAGGCATGACCTACCCTTCACAAAACCATGCTGTCCCCAATACAGTATCCCATTTTCATCTATCCAATCTTGTATTTTCCTGTTGACTATTTTCTCCAAGACCTTGATAACGATTCCTGTTATGCTGATTGGCGGTAATTTTCAACATCAGCCTTGGAACCACCTTTATGCAGCGGAACTATTTTTCCCTCCTTCATCCCCCTTGGGACTGACCCAGACCCAAGGCTCAAATTAAACAAAATGGTTAATTCACTGACAATTCTTTAGCCGCTTCACATACGACACGAGCTGGTATACCATCCAATCCCACAGATGTATTGACATTGAGGTTCTGTAATAGACTATTTACCTCTACTTCATTCATCACAATTCCAGTATAAGCTGTTGGTTCTCCAGTTCCTGCAATGTCACCACCTGGATGATATACTCTTGCAAAGTGCTCGCTCAGTAATTCCACTATATCGACTGGAGGGCAAAGTCTGACTGTCACCTCGTGGTGCCCTCTGGATGATCTAACAACAACAGCATTTCTTCTTTTTCCCGCCATGGAGACAAATTTCAGTGATCGTACTTATGCTACCACATACAGGGAAGCCGACACAACTCTTGATTTGGAAATGATGTCGGAATTGAGAAATGAGCAAATCATTCCACCCATTACAAAAAATATTAATATCATCCAATGTAATTTAAATGGTATCGTTACCCCAGCAAGCAAAGAAAAACTAAATGAACTATTACTACTAGTTGACAAATATGATGCTGATATTTTCTGCATCCAGGAAACCAAACTTCGACAAACCAACAGATTAAACATTAAAAACTATGAAATCATAAGACAAGATAGGCCTACGGACCAAAATGGAGGAGGGCTTCTGACACTAATCCAAAACTTGTCATATAAAGTTGTTGAGTTAGACATAGTATCAGAAGGAACTCAATTGTTATCATCCTCCTGACAAACCTGGACCAAATCTTTCCAACCTATTCCATCTCATTGAAGAAAACTCCATTATCTTAGGAGACATGAATAGCAAACACCTGTTATGGGGTTCTGAGGAAATAAACCCAAGAGGAGAAAACCTGAGTAATTTCTTAGATGAAACAGGACTAATAATTCTGAACAGTGGAGAACCTACTTATCTGTCTCATTCTTATGGTACAAAAGATGCCCTAGATATCACTGTGGTGTCTCCTGATCTTCACGACAAAGCTATTTGGTCTGTTTTGGAACCAGTAGGAAGCGACCATACTCCAATTTTAATCAATCTGAACCCAAAAAAGAAAATATCATTGGAACTTCCAGAAGGCAAATTGGGAGAAATACAAGGATGAAGTAAGTAAAATGCTGAAAGATCACACATACCATGATGACTTAGACAAAGACTATATAACTTGGAAGAATACTATCCTAAATGCAGCAAAGAAAAGTATACTGAAGGGCTACAGGAGAAAAGTTATTTCAAACTACACAAAGGTTCACCAGGAACTTGCTAGTAAAATAACTAAACGAAATGCATTATTTAACATCTTAAAAATTGGAAGCCCTCCAGAAACCAGGATCGAGTACAAGATAAATGCTGAAATTAAACAAAAATATAATATATTACAAAGAACTAGGTGGCAAGAATTTTGCCACAGCTTAAATCCAAACACTTCAGCTACCAAACTTTGGAAACTGACTGCTAATTTACAAAGAGACCTACCAAAGGCAAGTGAGACTAACATGCTGAAAGATCCAGATGGAAATATCAAAATTGGAGATAGGGAGATCGCAAATACCTTGGCCTTTCATTTTCAAAATATAAGCAAACTAGAGATGAATACTAGGAAATACCATCAAATATCCAAACAGGCTTGACAGCAGAAAAATGCTGCAAACTCCCCAAAACATCAAAACAAACTATTCTGGGATCCATTTACATCTGAATGCCTTGGAGGGACTAGATATAAATAAATCATGTGGACCAGATAACACAAGGAATTATGATCAAACATCTTCCTTCCCTAGCCCTAGATTGGCTACTTCGCCTATACAACAATAGCCTAAAACAAGGAAAAGTTCCAAAAGACTGGAAGACAGCCACAATCATACCAATCTTAAAGCCTAACAAACCGCAAGACCAACCAGGAAGTTATAGACCAATTTCAATGACTTCAATTCCAGGCAAATTAATGGAAAAAATGATACTCCAATGCTTGAATTACTATCTAAACAAAAATAGTATACTACCACATTTTCAGGCTGCCTTTAGAAGAAATCACTCAACGAGTGATCAACTTTTCTACTTAACCCAGACAATTCAAGATAACTTCCAGACCAAACCTACCAAATCCACCATTGCAGTGTTTATAGATTTTAGCAATGCCTTTGACAAGGTGTGGAGGCAGAAACTCCTTTCCAAACTTTGTCATATTGGAATAGAAGGGAAAGTTCTTAACTGGATCTTTGACTTTCTAAGAAATAGAACAATTCGAGTTAAAATAAATAATACCTTTTTCAAGAAAGTGAAAATAAGACAGGGACTCCTGCAAGGTAGCATTTTGAGCCCACTCCTTTTTTCCATCTACTTAAATGACTTGATAAAAATATAAATAAATAAACAAAGATAGTTATGTTTGCTGATGATTTGGTCCTATTCTCAGCTCACAACAACCTAGAAACAGCAGGCCACTTAAACAAAGCCATTGAAAGTTTAGCTACATGCTGTGAAAACCAAAAAATCAAAATTAACCATACTAAATCAGAAATCTGTGTTTTTACTATTAATAACCACCTCAGAAAGTAGAGACCAAAGATTAAGCTGAACAGTCAACTAATTACATTTAATGAAAACCCCAAATACCTTGGAGTTACTCTGGATCCTTCACTAAGCTTCAATAAACATATCAACAATGTTGCAGTCAGAGCAAAAAGAAGACTAAACACCATGAAAAGTATCTCAGGTAAAGAGTGGGAAGCCGATGCTAAAACCTTAAAAGTCACATATACCTCCATTATCCGTCCCATAATGGAATATGCTTCACCTATCTAGATGCAAACATCACAAACCAGTTTAGACAAGCTTATAAAAATTCAGAAAAATGCAGCTAAAATCATATGTGGACTAAGGAATACAACTCCTGGAAAAATAGCTGAATTCAAATCCAACCTGTTTAAAAATTAGGTGGCAAGAAAATCTTACCAAATTTGTAGAAAAAAGAGCCAACCTTGCACATCACAGAATAAGTGAACTTTTTAAGAACTGGAAACCAACAAACAGAATAAAGAAAAAATCAACAATGCATGAAATCATAGAAAATAAAATTCCCTTGGATTGTCCAAATAAAATAGCCGACTACCCAGCATTTCCTCCAAATCAAGACAGGAAAAATATAGTTATCAACTCTGAAATAGGGAAACATGAGAAAAAAAAGCCTTGAAAACCCTGAAATCTTGAGATCATTAGCCCTTTCAAAAATAATGAAATATGGACCTGACTCAATAAAGATCTACACAGATGGCTCCAAAAATCCAAATGGCAATTCTGGGAGTGGCATACTCATCTATGGCTCTCATAATATAGAACTAAAAACAACTAACAGTATTGGATGCAACTCATACCATGTAGAATTAATAGCAATTAACACAGCACTGCAATATTTGGACAAACTAAACCTGAAGGAGTTTATATTTTTCACAGATTCCTTAGCAGCCCTTCAAGCTATTAAGAACTGCTACACTAGCCATCAAGAAATACTTAAGACAGCAAAAAACATAAACAACCTAAATGAGGATTCCGAAATAATCTTCCAATGGATCCCATCCCATGTGGGATTAAAGGGAAACGAAACTGAAACTGCAGATAAAGTAGCAAAAATGGCCGCAACATCAAGTGATACCACAGATTTTGATCTTTTTAAAACCACATAAAAAGAACAATTCTTCAGGACATGACTCACCACTGGTACTTAGTAGAAAATCCAGGAGCTACCATCAACTCTAAGTTTAATCGCAGTGCCACTACCATGATCTCATACCTCAAGACCGGCCACACAAGACCAATCAAGTTTAGCAATGGCATAAAAGTCTTCCCCACCTGCAAAATCTGTAACATCGAGGAAGCATCACCAATGCATTTGCTAAACTGTATGAACATTTCCAAATGTGAACTCTATAACAACCCAGAAAAGGTGCTGTATAAAATACATGAACTTGACCTCTATGATCTGGTGTAATAATACCATCTATCCCAATGGCTTTAACAGGCCTTTAAGGCCCACCACCTTCCAAGCATGCTTGGATTTTGTAACAGAAATACGAGGATAGAATGGTCACTCCTATGCCTCAAGGTATTCTTCGCTGTATCCCTATGTGTTCACGGGGCCAGTTTGCCTACTTGCAGGATGAAAAACACCAGATAAACTGGCGGGAAAAAAAACCTACTGCCCGCGCCCAAGACCGGCTAACTTGGCTATGGCTGAGGAAGATCCTTCAGCTCCTCACGTCTCCGACGGGAATCAAACCTAGGACACTCCTTCCCCAGGTATATGGTTGCGAAGCACAAAGCCACTAAGCTAACCGCGCGGACGTAATAATACCATGGGATAATAAAAAACTAAATAAAAAATATCAACTGATTTGGTTACCTCCCTACCCTCATCATTTTTTAAAATCCTTCTGCCATGAACATTTTTCCTTTTACTTGCAACATATTGAAAAACCTGTTTGGGATTCTGCATGGATTGGCCTGCATGGCCAATTTTCTTTCGTAATCCGCTTTTGCTTTTCTTACCACCCTTGTTACCTTCCTGGCCTGAGCGTTATACTATTTCTGCACCTGCTGGTCACCTTTCTCCTTAAATTCCCTCCACAGTTGTTTCTTTTTTTGCAGCTTAAGCATAATAGTGTAATTCATCAATTTAACCCCTACTTGATTTATTATTCGGACTCTTGGTATACAGTTAACCATTGCCTCCTGCAAACAGTTCTTAACCACCTCCCATGCACTATCAACATCCAGCCCTTGCAGTTTTACATGCCATGGCACTGAGCCAAGCACACTCCTAAGCTTGTCATACTTACCAGCCTGGTAATTCCACATGTACCCTGTCTTAATTGTAAATTCCACTCCTTTAGCCACCTCCCAAGTCATGACCTTATGATCACTCTCACCAATTGGTGGCAACATGGTCAAGTTCGTTACAGCCACATTCTCAGATGCAATTAGTAGGTCAAGCACTCTCTGCCCCCTAGTATTTTCCACTACATGCTGTCGCAGATAGTTGTCCCTTAATAACCGCATAAAATCCAATTCCTTCCTCCCATGTGCCCTCTCCTCCTTCCAATCAGTGTTACCATAATTGAAATCTCCCATAATAATTACCCTCCTTCCACACATTTCTTCTATTTGCTTGTGCATACTATCCCCACAATCTATTCCATCACCTGGTCTATACAGCACCCAATTGTATATTTTGTTCTGCTAGACTCTATCTCACACTAAATAGCCTCAGATGTGCTCTTTTCTCTATCCTGCAGTTCATCTTCTATATTCCTTGTCTGGAACTCATCAGCTATCATCAATAGCACTCCTCCCCCCTTTTTATTCTCCCTATCACTCCTGAACATGCTATACCATCGCATTCAATCCTACTAGCTTTATCATCTTCTGTCAGCCATGTTTCACTAATACCAACAACCTGTGGCCTGGAAGTGCCAACCAAGGCCAAAACTCTTCCTTCTTGTTCCTAATACTCCTGGCATTAGTCTACATGAATTGCAGAAGCCCATTAGTCCCATCCCTACTTTGATGCCTTATACTAACTATCCCATTCTGATTTGTTGTCCAACAGTATAGAATTAACTTTCATATCACACTCTAGGTTTACAAACTTTACATAGGTGGCAGTCATGTCTGTGTAAAGAAGGGGGGAATATATATATATATATATATATATATATATAAAGAAGAAAAAAAAACATTAGCTGTCATTCATGACAGCTGAGTATTAGTTAATCCAGAAACCCTGCTCTGGAGTACAAACAACTTCCTTCAATAAGGTGTAGTGGTCTTACATTAGACTGTGAAATTCATATACCACCTGAAGATATTCAGACCAGCATGTTTAATTTATTATAAGTAATTTCCTCATTTAGATATTTATGTTATTAGCTGCTAATAATGCCAGCCAGGTTGGCCGAGTGGTTAGCGTAAGTGCTCTCCAGCCAAACGCTGCGAGTTCGAATCCTGCCATGGCATCGATGTTTGTGATTATCTGTCAAATACTAGTGGTGGTGGTGGTGGTGGCCAGTTGATCAGGGTTTCTCAAACTTTTTCTACGATGGAGCACTTCAGAAAGCCTGAAATTTTAATGGAACACCTTGGTTAGAGTCAAGTATAATCAGTCTCGTCCACTTGGTTTGCCGATTAGCTATGCACTTCACAACCGTAAGCCTATTTCTCGTGTAAAGGCTTCTGAAAATGGTTATGCATTTTTTACTAAATAATTTAAGGAAATTATGTCAACTAGGATATATATTAAAATAAATTTTAATATACTTCAATATTTCGGCAACGTCACGTTGCCATTTTCAAGAAACTTACGAACAATACACGTGCACGCACAACAAACAGTAAGTGAGGAAGAAGCAGGAAACTATTATTTCTCCTAAAGTCCTGATGATGGCCCCTAGCGGGCAATGTTGGTATTCTTGGGAGATTGGACTGAAAGTCTTCTGATGTAGGTTTCCCAAATTTGAGGCAGTTTCATGAAGCCAAATTTGTTGAGGTTTGGATTGTTTCTTAGGGCTGAAGCTGATTCCACGAAAAGCCTTTCACATTTGTATTTACTATGGGGTATTATCGTGGCTTTCTTCCACCATATTCTATGGCAGGTATCCAGCACATGGTCAGCAAGACCAGAGCGGCTGTATTGGTGAAACCGGATGTAGTCCTTGTGTTCTGAAATTCTGATATTTGCTGTCCTGCCTGTTTGGCCAAACTTGTGTTCTGAAATATCAGAATTTCAGAACACAAGGACTTGTGTCCTTGAAATGAAAAAACGAAATTAAAATTTCAATTTTTTTTAATTTTTCAACATAATCTCCTTAAGACTAATACATTTAATCCAGTGATGCTCCAGCGCCATTATCTCGTCCCTGTTGTGATTCTCAGTAAGATCTGCAAAATACCCCTCTACAGCTGCAATCACCTCCTGATTCGAAGAAAAACGCTGACCAACAGGGAAGAGTTTTAGTTTTGGGAAGAGACAGAAGTCAGAGGGAGCCAAATCTGGGGAATATGGTGGATGTTCCAACAATTCATAGTGCAGATTCCTTAATTTTACCATTGTCAAAACACCTTTGTGAGCAGGTGCATTGTGCTGATGTAAGATGATTTTTTCTTCTGCAAACTGGGTCCTTTCTTACGAATTTTTTCGTCTAGTCTTTTTAAAATGTCGGAATAATATTCCCTGGTTATTGTTTTACCCTTTTCAAGATAATTAATAAACAAAATGCCTTTAGCATCCCAAAAACGCCGATTCCGTGACAGTTCCTGATGATGGAACCGAATTTGTCTTCTTTGGCGCTGAACAACTGGCTTCTGTCCACTGTTTTGACTGCTGTTTGGATCCTGGTGTGTAATGTTGAATACAAGTCTTATCCATAGTAATAAATCGACGCACAAAATCTGTTTTATTCTTGTTAAAAACGCTCCAAGCACTATTCAGGGATTTTCATGAGAGTGCGATTTTGATCTGCTGTGAGCAAGCTCTGCACCCATCTCGCACAAAGCTTTTTCATTTGCAATACTTCATGCAAAATATATCGTACACGTTCTTTTGAAATGCCTATAGTTAGCAAATTCACGCACTTCTTGCCGGTACCATATCCTGTACTTGATCAATGAGTTCTGGTGTTGTTACACTTTTTGGATGTCCTTCACGTGGATCATCTTCAAGGCTGGTACAGCCACGTTTAAACTCGGTAGCCCATTTTTTAATTTGTCGAAAACGAAGGAGAAGAGTGCCCATAAACTATTATGAATTTCTTCTGGTGTTAAACCTTTTACAAAAAATTTTATAACTGCACGATACGCAATTTTATCCATTTCAAGGGAAACAGACAACACTTTTGCTTCAGACGGTTGTATAAAACAAACTACTTGATAGAATAACTTGCAATTTCACACGAATGCTTGTGACATGTACCAACTTAGAAAAAAAATCATGCCGATAGTGTTGGTATATATGGTGGAGGCCAAGAACTTTTCAGAACACCCTTGTATGATGTTTACAAACAATGTAGTTTTGATTGAGCATACAAGAGAGAGGGTTAATTCAAGATTGAACTGTGAAGTTCAATCCTTCGAATGTGTAACGGGTTACACATTCCAAGATTTTACTCATTAAGATGGAGTAGGATAAAAGCAGAATATATGGAGTGCGGTTTTAGTGGAGAAAGGAATAAAGAGAATTTCCCAGTAGTGATCGAAATTTATATTTTGGAGAGGAAAGAAACGTTTAGGTATTTGGGTTCGGTGTTACGAAGTGATGGCTTGATTGATGATGTGAGTGGTAGAATTAACACTGAATGATTAAAATGGAGATAATCCAGGACTGTTTTGTTTGACAAGCATATCCTGATTCCTTCAAAAGGGAAGTTCTATAAGTCAGTTGTGAGGCCTGCCATTTGTATGATTCAGAATTTTGAGCTGTAAAGAAAATACATGAGCAAAGAATGAATGTGACAGAGATGAGAATGTTAAAGTGGATGTGCCAAATAACGAAAAAGGATAAAATTAGAAATTAATTTATCAGAGGTAGTTTCTGGGTGGTACCAATAGTTGAAAAAGTGGGGGAAACAGGTTAAGATGGTTTAGACATGTTGAACGGGGATCAGCATCTGAATGTGTAAATAGGACTATGAATCTCAATGTTGATGGGAAGAGGTAGACTGAGACAGACATGGAGAGAAGTGGTGAGAAGAAACATGGAAGTGTGTGGAGCAACTGAAGAAATGGTACAAGACAGGAAAGAATGGAAAAAGAGGAATTGCAAGGCCAACCCCAAATATATGGGATAAGGCACAAGAAGAGACCTCCGTGGAGTCATATGCGTCATCGTGGGACACCCAAACTATTAACACAATATCCATCATACCTTTTGTTGAAACAATTAACAAAGCACTGACAACTGACTCAGGTATTACATTCTAAACATTCTCCAAGCGAAACATCTAGCTAGTCATCACCCTTTCTAATCATGCTATTACCCAACTTCCAGGGATGATCTCTTGTTATGTCCCTTCTAGCCAAGTGCTAAAATATTTCCCTTGCATCAATCCAGAAAAGCCTTTAAATAAGTTAAATATTTCTATTATATTTTGCCTATCAACCAACTTTTAGCAATAAGCTAACTCTCAATCCATTCGTATACAGAGCCCTCCCCCAAACCACTCACCATCTTGGTCACTCACCTCTGGATCCTCTCCACCACTTTCTCATACTCAAGAAATTCAGGAGACCGAGCACAGTAATCCAAATGTGATCATCTATCCTTTACAAAGAGGCACTGATAACTCCCTTATCTCTGCTTTTTAGTGTCTTCTGCAATCAGTTTTTTTGTAGTATAGTTCCCATTATTAACATAAAGTTTATTCAAGTCCTCATATACCTCTTGTTCACATACTAACAGTTCCTTCTCCTCCTCCTTTCCCACTGTGGCATTACACTCTGTAGATTCAATATTTTATTCAAAGGTACATCTAGTTGCAAGTGGTGGGTATTAGATTTTACTCTGTAGGAATGAAAAAAAAAATTGCGTGTGGTAAACTGGATTTGATGGAGATATTTTGTGTTCACAAAATAAAAAGTGCGGACATCAAGGTAAGCAGATACCTCTGTACTAACATGTAAAGTAATTGGCAACACTACTACTTATGGTGATTCATAGCTGATTTCTAATTTCGTACAAAAACTGCAACTTGCAATCTTAACCACTCTTCACCTGAACTTCCAGTCTTAACTATTGCTCATGTCAACCATCCAAATTACACTTGTTTACAGAACTCCTTCCATCAAAGGTCAGTAAAAATCCATATATATTCATATGAATATATTAGACCTAACACCCGTGTAAAAGAATGTTAATTATAATAGACAAGAATTTATATTCTTGTTTCGATCCTTTACCGAAGGGTATGCAAACAAAGTGTGCACATTAAGTATCCACTCCATGACTAGTTTAGGTACTAAGAGATGGCAGCACTTGTTTGCCAGCCTCTTCATCGGTGACTGCTATAATTAGCGATAGATATGGGACAGCTACCTCTGATTGGCTACCGGTGGAGATTGAACTGCCCTTTTTGCCTGAAATTTTCAGTCTCCAAAAGCTAGACAGGGTATAAAGGCCTCACTTTCTCCCTACAAGGCAGTAAAAACCCTGTGTGATGCTGGGAGAGAGAAGTATAGCCCACTGTAGCCCATGCATGTCGTACGAGGCGACTAAAATGTGTACCCAGGGAGGGTGATGGATGGCAATGCTGTAGCCAATGAAGTTTAACTGAGGCTCGGCTATTGCTGTTACCCTCCTGCCATGACCAGAGCTTATAGCCCTATATTACCCCATCCATACATTTTGTTTCTACAGATAGTGGGGGATATGAAAAGCATTCTTGCTTCACCCATCTAGCCAAAAAATAATAAGGGAATAAAAAGGCCATAGCTGCTTTTTTTTTCTTTCTTTTTTAGAAAAGATTTATTTCGCATCAGTTGCTTTAGCATATCGTAACGCAAAGCACACTGCTTTTCAGATGTCTCCTGTTATTTACCATGTGAAATGTCACTAATTAGACTTTCGATGTTTTTTGGGATTACAACATTTTATTGTTTGAATATGGAAATTATATGTCAGTGATTTAACCTCGGAATTTTTACGTTGTGAATTGTGAATTCGAATAGGAGTGGTGGTGGATTGATTCTGGAATGGTGTTTGACGGATGTGCTTATTTTCTACTGCTAGTTTCTGCGCTTTTTGAGGCTCTACTTCACCACTTACGGAGGCATTCCGTGAATCTTGCATTGCACTGACTCTAGCCCTGCCCAAATTCTTACTGTCTCCTTCCTCTGCACGAAACGTGCATAAGGTGAATGGCCGCGTAGCTCCTGCCCGATATGAGGACCAGTGGTGGATGTATGGTTTTTATGGAGGTGGTGATTCGAGCTGAGCCAAGCAACTTAACGGTATCTTCCCACAACACTACAACACCCGTTAACTCTTTCTCACAAACTTTGCTAGTAGACTATCTCAGTCTATAGAACTATTGCTACCAGGTCCCTAGACTTGCAGGATTTACTTGCGTTTATACACAAATCAATCAAGATGAACGTGTCAGATATTGACGCCATCATAGACTCGCTCGATGAAGAGCCGGCACTTATCTTCATAAATACCCTTCAAAATAAGTTCCAGCTTAAATGGCCTGCAAGTATGATCGATCCTGACATCATCATTGACGCTCTCGATAAAGGGGTAGCATTTAGCTTTATAAAGAAGCTTAAAAAATTCGAGCTTGAATGGCCCGGTTCCTAAATTTCTATTCCGTACCCGGGACTGACGATGATGAAAATAAAGACACTCCTCAAATGGAGGAAAAACTTAATCTAGTGGTCTCTGCCTCTATTCCGTCTGATCAAGAAGAAATGCACGTACACAAGATGCACAAAACTCTCTACTCGGAGCCTATGTTCGTTACAGCTACATTCTCAGTTGCAATTACTAGTCCAGCACTCTCTGCCCCCTGGTATTTTCCAATACATGTTGCCATATATAGTTGTCCCTTAATAACTGCATAAAATCCAATTCCTTCCTCCCATGTGCCAGTCAATGTTACCATAATTGAAATCACCCATAATAATTACCCTCCTTCCACTCATTTCTTCTATTTGCTTATGCATACTATCCCCACATTCCACTCCATCACCTGGTCTATAGCAGCACCCAATTGTATATTTTGTTCTGCTTGATTCTATCTCACACCAAACAGCCTCAAATGTGCTTTTTTCCCCATCCTGCAGTTCAACGTCTATACTCCTTGGCTGAAGCTCATCAGCTATCATCAATAACACTCCTCCCCCCTTTTTATTCACCCTGTCACTCCTGAACACGCTATACCCATCGCATTCAATCCCACTAGCTTTATCATCTTCTGTCAGCCATGTTTCACTAATACCGACAACCTGTGGCCTGGAAGTGCCAACCATGGCCAAAAACTCTTCCTTCTTGTTCCTAATACTCCTGGCATTAGTGAACATGAATCGCAGAAGCCCATTTGTCCCATCCCTACTTTGATGCCTTGTACTAACTATCCCATTCTGATTTGTTGTCCGTCGTACTCGCCCGGGCATAATATACGCATTCATACACTTAACTGGCCCCCTAAAGTCTCTAAAGTCTGCATATCTACTCACCTCCCTCTTAATAAATCTAGTTTCCCTGAGTCTGTACATCCACTTCCACATCATTCATCAACACTCTTTCAAGTCTCCGTACACCAACTCCATTCAAATGTAACCCATCCATCTTATATAAGTCCTTTCGCCCATCGAACTCATTCCACACATCCACAAATTCCACACCACTCTCCATGCATAACCCACGCATAAAGTCATTGGCAATTATGGCCCTCCTTCTAAACACTTCGCTGTCATACCGCGGTAAGATACTCACCATCCTAACTCTCTCACTCTTCTCTTTTGCTACCTCAAACAACTCCCTCACATCCTCTATCATTTCCATTTTGTCCTCTTTCAAATCATTCGTTCCTGCCATTATCATCTCTTTCACCCTCTGTTTTTGCAGTCGAATAGATTCGCTGACGTCCTTTATGTTTGCACCCGGCTGGTACGACTTCGTTAAACTCTCAATTATTAAGCCTCTTAATAGCGAATCCCCATACAGCACTCGCTCCTTCATTTTATTGACGTTTACGAACATTCTATTATTTGCCGTCACAGATTTCCGCCGGTTATTTGTCGGTACGTTCAACACACATTTTTGCATACGTTCCAGTTGTCTTTTGGCTCTGTGTATCGCGCCATTCAAACGGGCAATTTCGCTACTCGCATTTATCTCACCATTTTCATTATCGATCAAATCATCCATTCTTTCTGTGTTTCTACCTTCATTTACACTTTCAGCGACGCTCTCACACCTATCTGGCACTACCACGCAATTCTCTAGCACACCGCCATTTTCTACATTCTGACTATCGTTAACGATATCAGTCTCGACACACGAAACACGCTTGAAGTCCTCATTCTCTTTACACTTTCTACACATATTAATTCCACTATCACTTTCTAACCAGACTCCCACCGCTCTTCGCAAGGTATACATCTCACAGGCAGCACATTGCATAAATTCGTTTACATCAAAACTCTTAAACAAACATGGCGACCTGGCCGCCATTTTTTTCTTTATCGGTGCCATGTGTACGCTATCTTTTCTTAAAAATAATAATTAAAATAACAGAAAACACGCAAAAATTGCACAGACACACCAAGAAACAAAAAGCAAACAATACTACTTAAAATTCTAGTAAAATATCTAATGTTAACACAAAATAATACTAATCTTTTCAGGAGCTCTCGACAAGCCGACGATCTAATCAGTGCAACATCTTTCCTTAACGCATTTAGAATACTTCAAGTTACCATGAGCAGCTTAACAGCAACACCACAAGACAATATGTACCGGCAAAATTGCAACTGCCTCTATTATGCTTGTCTGTTATAATTTACTTTACAAATAGAAAGTTTCTATTTCTGTAAGGGAATGTTACAATTAGATTCCGTTCTTTCAGCTCAGTCAAAATGTCCTTACAGATTTTTAAGCATTCGTTCCCATCTTTATTGTTCTCAAAATTTAGCGGACGCGGACCTTTTTGATTATTTATCGCTTAAGTGAGATAAGATCGAATAATGACCACTTTTTTTTTTTTTTTACTTGGAGACGTTAACGTCCACAAATCCAACTGGCTTCCTTTCTCTAGCTTCACTAACGAAGAATTGATATTGAAGTATTTGCTATTAGCAAAGGCATAATACCAGTTGATCATCTATCACCAGAATATCAGTTAAAACTCAACATTCTGACAACACCCTTGATCTTTTCTCAGTAACTAAACAAACATACGTAATAACCACAATAATAAGTTTTAATAAGTAAATATTTTATCCTAAGTATCTTAGGACATCGTCAGTACAGGTCATTCAAAGAATATTAGGAATAACATACAGTTATGGTGCATGATTACAATGGAATCCCAATATGCGTGCAGTAGCGTGTTATAGAATTAAATTAAAATATATCTGAAGGGGACGGATTACATTAAAATAAGTTAACATATATATAAATTATTTTACACAATTTTGTATGACAATTTCCCATACTTTAGGAATAGCAAGAACGTCATTATGGTTTAGATTTGGTCTGTGAAGTAGAGGTTTAGCACTTTCTTTATAAAAATGTTCATGTTTATATAAAGATCTATGTAGAAGTTTGGTCTTTTCTCAGTGGATCCTATGGTTTATGTTTTCAACTACGTGTTGTGCGAGGGCAAATTTCTGCGGTTTGATAAGACGGATTAATTAATAATAACCACAGTAATAAGATTGTTCTCATTACTGTGGTTATTACGTGTGTTTGTTTAGTCATGAATTCTTCACAGGTTCATTGTACAATCATTTCTTAGTAATTTCTTCCAAGTATATTCTAGTCATCAATTCTCCTCTTGATAACTCAGACCATAACCTCTTCTCAGTTTCCCTTACTGTGAGCGTCCTTCACCCTATCAATCAGACAAGTGGTTAAGGAGAAAGAAGGATCATCATGTGTCCTTGAAAAACCAGATCATGTCTTGAGTAAAAGCAATGGGAGGGAAAACTTGGATGTTAAGAACCATTATCAGCGTTTTTCAACTTGAAGATGAGTTAGTCTGTCTCATGTTCGAAAACGGCAGCGCTTTTTCTTCCGGAGCAAAAATTGCTCCTGCCAAAGATCAACTAATTCGGGAACGGATCGAAGAAAGGCTAGGTAAAAGTTCCTCCAGGCAGCGTTTTTTTTTTGTGTGTGTGTGGGGGGGGGAGGTGTATACGTTTATCTTCTACACAAGAGGTTGGTTGTATATGGGAGTACGTTTGTCTCTTGAATGGAACTTTACGTAATCGAGAATATATCTTAAGTGGGTGAGTGAATGTTTTTGAGTTGTGTGGAAGATGAATGTCCCCATTCCAATCGGGACTTTCGATCGGATAATTGCTGCACTGTAAGAGGAGCAATAATTACCTCCATTACTGTGAGTGTATTTCATTCTACCAATCAGACAAGGAGTTAAAGAAGGATCATGATGTGTTCCTTGAAAACCTGATCATAAGCCTTGATGTGAGGGAAAACTTTGTGATGAAAACTGTTCATGCTTTCAATCGGATTATTGCTCCATTTACAGTGAAGCAATAATTCGATCGAAAAGATGAAGAGGAACCATGGAAATCAGCATCCATAGGCAGTATACCAAAGTTATCCTTTGAAAAGACAGATTCGAATCCTGTCTAGGAGGTGAAACTCTCTCAAAAGAGTTATTTAATCTGTAGATAATTTAGCTGGTATGAGTCAATAGATCGCAGTATGGTGGCTGCACTTCTAAGCACGACACCCAGACCAGTACGTAGGTCGTCTGCGGACGATTTGGTGCCCGCACGTCACTCCTGAATGGTGCGGCATAGGAAGCAGCTGGCGTATAGTCTCAACGGCTGCCTTGATGCTTCCATTCTAGTGGCCTCAATCCCCACTTAAACTGGCACTTCAATCTCAGTATTTGACCAAGCACATGATTTCTTGTTCCCATCTTAATCTAACTTAAGTACTACCTTATATATTCTAACTCAAACTTGCTTATATCTAGAAGCCATATTCCCAACTACCTCTATCTGGGAACTTCAAATTTTGCTGAGTAACTTATTCTGTTTTTTAGCATTAGCAACTTCACCAACTTTAACCCAATGGGATATCTATCGCTAGGCTCGTCCGAGAAAGTTCCCAACAAGTACTGTGCTGGGGCAGGGTGTGAATTATGGAGCACACCTCTCCAGTCCAAGATCTAACGATAGTCATCCAATTTCCTACGATAAGCTCATGTGCGTAGGTGCACGATTCGGATGGCAATTCCTACGTTAAAGATGGCACGAAGGCCCAGTCCTTCTCGAATTTCGCAACGGATCCAGGCATATCTCTCGGGGATCCTCGAAGCTCACCCGGACCCAGCATCATGAGAGTGGTTCACTGGGAATTTTAAGGTTTGTGCAATCCTGCATTCATTAGGATTCCTATGATGATATAAGGACAGACTTAGTAGGTAAGCTCACCAGCGACACGAGAGCTCCATCCGACACGTCTACCTCAAGGAGAGTCATGTTTACTCCCGCCGATTGCCCACGACCTTGATTGATGGTCTGTCACTAATTCTTTCATAGCACTGGGCAGAAATCAAATTGCATCACCACATCTCAACAATCCCAATTTGCTTTTATTTTCCATCAGCAATATAAGAAACCGGCCAGAAGAACCCATGCAGTTTATTGCACAATGTCTTCATAGTCTTACCTCAGTTTAATTTTCATAATAGTAACAATAACGAAGGCCCTCGCTTCTTTTTTTCTGTATTTTTCATATATATCAGTCACATAAGAAATGTTGCAAAATCTAAAGCACATCGGTGCCATTCTAATTACAAAAGACTTGACAGATTTTATGTTATTTGAAAGATATTCCCCAGAAAAGAAATATAAACGAGGCTATGGTCTGAATTCACAAATGGAAAACTGTAGCATTTAGAATAGAAGGATTCTAGAAAGTTTCTCTTATGTTTCGATATTGTTGATGATAGTAAAATCTGGATCTGTGCCGTTATCAACTAATTTTGGAACCGGGTCGAAAAAGGGCTCCAAATAAGTGCCTCTAGCCAGGACTAGAATCGAACTGCGAACGGTCTTGTTCACGAGGGCTAGCGCTACACTACAGATGCAAATGCTATTTTCAAAGGACTACCAAGCCTTATGTTAATAAAGTAATGCTCCAACACAAAATTTCATTCTATCTACGAGAATAACGTATATAAGGCCTACCATCCTATTCAAGTGCTACAAATTGCTTCCTATAATATCAACAATAGCTCATCTATGCTCTTTTAGTCTCATCATTCTTGAATAACTAGGACACCAAGTCGTCCAGTCCTCATGACATCCCTCCATCCCCTGCAGAATTATCACTCATGAAGCAGAACAGTAGAGTAGTGAATCAAGCAGTAGAACAGAACCCTATATTCTGTTCCTATTTCAAAAATGGGTAGTGAAAATCAGCCATAGAACTGCTTATATGTGTTCAGTAATTTCAAAAGTCAAGGAAATAATAATAACCATTAAACTTCTTCTTCCCTAATGTAGGCCTACTAATTACTGACCAACAATTTCATGGCAATTCAACAACTAGAGGCACAATTTCATGCTAAGAAAAATAGCCCCACTTCATCACCTGTTCACCATCCTGATTTACAGTTGGGATAATGCAGTACTGCTTATGATATTTGCTGGATCCAACTGTCACTAGATCTAGCTTCTTCCATGCAATGAAAACAGATTTTACGAAGTATTATCTTCTTCCAAATTCTCCACTTCTAGTCGCTTATAGTTCTTTAGTGATTTAAGCAATAATGTAATTGTCAACTGAGTATGACCTTCTAATTTCTCATTTATTAAGTTCTACCCATTATTCCATTTTGGATCAAACTGGACATGGTGTCCATTGATATCATTGTTTTATAAGTGAATCTTCTAGAACAATATTTGAATACCCTTTGTATCTGTAGCAGAATTATCAAATTATTACATGGCCAGCCCTAGCAACGGAGCTGATATGTAGTACGTTCCAACCTGCTTAACATGTTCATTGCCAAACACGCGATATCGCGCGATGCGAGTTCTCACCAAACGGCCGATCACGCGTTATCGCATGGACGTCGTTGACAAAATAAAAAAAAATAAAAAAAGTTGGCCACCACACGAAATTCCAATTTTCAGCTTGGCAATGAACGATATCGCGCGATCGCGCGTTATCGCGTGGACGTCGCTAACTAAATAAAAAAAATAAAAAAAAAATTTGGCCACCACAAGAAATTCCAATTTTCATCTTGGCAATGAAAGTGTTAAAGAGAACCGCCATAAAGTTATGTCTCTCAAGATATCCACATTAGTAAAAACAGAATTAATTTCATATCAACGGGACTAATTTCGTTAATTACATGCGAATTTTTCAGGTGTAAACGAGACATAAAATACATAAAGAGGCAGACTTGAAAACAAAAAGGATTAACATGGTTTCAACAAATTTGGTATTATGTAATCGTTTTGGATATGTACATTAGTCGCGGCCAC
This sequence comes from Typopeltis vanoorti, assembly GCF_054136105.1. Classification (NCBI taxonomy): domain Eukaryota; kingdom Metazoa; phylum Arthropoda; class Arachnida; order Uropygi; family Thelyphonidae; genus Typopeltis; species Typopeltis vanoorti. The sequence goes on from NC_143549.1 coordinate 130,258,355, forward strand.
ATGCTTGGTGTTGTGCAAACTTGTGTACTTCTCTTTGAATCGCAGATGGTGGATCATAGTAAGTCAGAAAACTTCCAGAAGTACTGGACGTTTGGAAAATGATTATCAACCAGTCCAGTTAATTTTGCTCAGTTTTGTTCATTAAAAGAAGTGACATTTTTGTAGCTGTTCTGTGTATAGGTTATCTCTTATTTTGTGTTTATTATTTTAAAAAATGGCTAACTGTATTTCACACTTTTTAACATGATCTGTACTGCTTAGCAGTTAGCTGCTGATACTGTTGTCACAAGCCAGTTTTATTTTTCATGACTTTTTCAAATATGCAGTTTTACAATATGAAGCAATAGCTTCATATTCTTCAATATTTACAGTATTTTTACATGTTTAGTAGGGCGAATGAGAGCCGCAAAGAGGACATCAACAAATGAATCTGTTGAAACCGTTTTCTGTGACCGACCATAGGTGCTCGTGTTTAAGATAGTGAAGAACAACATCTTCATTGTCAAGAACTTAAACGAGTTCAAATACTTCTCCGTTTCTTCGATTTTGTGTATCTTTCCCAATAAACATTCATGTTTTTATCTACCGTTCCATTTTACTGATGGTCTCTTTGATGTCAATGTTTGGCATCTATTCTGTTGTTTACTTTATGATCTTGTGGACAGATGTTCTCAAAGAATCCCTATACAATGAAAATTATAATGTTCACATACGAACTATTTTTCTCAAAAATTAACATTATTTTTCAGAAAAGTATAATGAAAGCATATTATAATCGACTCAATTCATAGAGGTATAATACTTTGAATGAGGAACTGGAGCATAAAATAGTCAGTAGTTTATGAGAAAGTAAGGATTATATCAAAAATTCATTACAGATTGCAGTACTAAATTAGGAATCCTAAATAGCTCAGTGGATGTGGCGTTTGCATACCACGGCGCTTGACTGCACGAAGGAAGACTTTGTTTCGAATCTAGTTGGTTAGAGGAAATTTTTCTGAGCATTTTTTCGACCGGTTCCCGAGTTAGTCGATCTCTGGCAAGTGGGAATTTTTTCTCCCAGAGAATCGGGTCTTTCATCCCATAAAGTCAGGAAAAATCGACCGTAGAACCCACATTATTTCAGTCATTAAATATATTGTTAGGGACCACGAGATGGCGACACTTGTTGAGCCATCTCTCTTCACTGTGTGCTACTTAATTAGTGATAGCCTTGGGCCAGCTTTCTCTGATTGTCTGCCAGTGGAGATTGAACTGTCCACCCAGTCTCCAAAAGTTAGATACGGCTAAACGGCCTTGCTTACTCCCTATACAGGAATAAAAAGGTGTTAGCTGATTTTTTTTAAATATTACGAATTGCAAGAATAAATAGGATAGAAACTGAATATGACTCGTAAAATACAACAAAATAGAGGGAAAGAGAGAATGTGGCAGACAGGAAAGGCAGTCCAGCGCTTGACTGCCCCAAAGAAAGATGGGTAAATTGTAGTTGCCGACTAGAGGAACATTTTCTAAGCCTTTTTTTCTACTGGTTCCCAAGTTAGCCAATCTCTGGTACAGGCACAGTGTCGGATTAAACCCTGTGGAGGCCCCTAGGCAGTCAAAATCTCCGGGCTCCCTCGTAAATTATCTCAAGCTTTTAATTTTATCAACCAAGAATTTTAATAAACCAATTTTATTACACAAAACAAACATTAACAATTATTCAAGTTATTAAACAAATAAACATATGTTATTAAATTAAACAATAATTATTAAATATTAAACAAAAAGTAAGGAATTTTTATTTTTAATAAAAAAACTTTAAACAATCACTTTCCTCCGTTTTTTTGGGGTGAAATCTTTCAGGATATCTTGGAAGTCTACCTTTTGTAAGACGTCATGTGGCCATAATGGCAAGTTCGGTCGTTCTTTGAAGATCGACTTGTCGATCTTCAAACATTATCATTGAAGATCGATGACAATTTTTCAGTAGTTTTAACTTCGAAAATTTCGTTCACAAGTAGCGTTCGTAATCATGAGACATCTATAAATTCTTAACAATGTCATAACTTTGGGAATGTCAATTACACCATATACAGTATTCAAAAATGAGTTTGTACGATTGCGATGCTGGATCTATTTCATCAGCTTTGAAATCTGTGATATGAAATACTTGAAATGAACCATTTCATCTGCAAACTCAAACTCGATGTCCTCAGGATAATTCTGTAAATCTTTGGGCAGCTTCTTTAATTTCGGCATCTGTCTTCGATGGGAACTCGAGGAACCCAAATAGAGAATGAACTTTGATACACGCTTCCATATTATGGGAAAGCCCTGCACATAAGGTATCCAATATTGGTAGGCAAGTTTCAATCTTGAACTTTTCTCTTCCTCGAATTACCTCTTCCGCTTCATCATCGTGATGAACACGTACGTAGGTTGCACCGAAATTTTTTACTAGCTGACAGAAAATGAGCTTTTAAGAGACAAACTCTAATGTAAACCTGATGTCTATGGTTTATGTACTTTAAGTTGTTAATGGGTAAATTACATTAATATAGTATTTTCTCAATAGTCTATAACGTCAAGTTTTGGTTTCTTTGAGTTGATTCCTGTTTTCTATCGCTAGGAAACAATTTAAGAATGCGTGATTGTAATTTTCTTTCAAGATCAAATCAATATTAATTTGATCCGTTGTCTCGGGCCCCCTAAACGACGCGGGATCAATAGGCTAGTGCCTACTCTGCCTATTCGGTAATACGGCACTGCACGGGCAAGCAGATTTTTTCTCCCGAAAACTCAACAAAATCGACCGTCGAACCCACACAATTTTCAAACATTAAAAATAGTGTTCGAGTTAGGGAGCACGAGATGGTGGTACTTGTTAGCGGTCTCTTCCCTGCGTGGCGATTAAATTAGGGCAAGCTATCTCTGATTAGCTACCAGTGGAGATTGAACTGCCAACTGAGTATCCAAAAGTTAGATACATATAAAACAGCCTCGCCCACTTCCTATAGGGGAATAAAAGGCATAGATGATTACTACTACTATTATTATTCAAATACAGCTGGCCAGAGCAATGGGATGATAGTTGGCTTCAGTTGGATCCTTGTCTGGCTTTGGGATAGCAATGACAATTGACTTATGTTGAGAGTCCAGAAACTCTTCCTCTGAAAATATTGTTATATATTATATTAAGAGATCCACAGATGATGGGAAGTGTTTTATCATCTCATAATGGATGCCATGAGAGATGACTGCACTAGGATGAGATAGTATTTCAATGTTACTCTTGCTGTGCTTTCAATATTAAAAATTCAGGACGATATGAGGCTGTTGCTAGATTCTGGGAAAGTTTATGCCCAAGTTGTCTCCAATAGCTTTGCGATCAGCAATAATACGTCCATTATGGTTCAAGGTAGACAACTGGTGTGCTGTATCTACCTTCCTTTATACCAGACAGTTTTTTGCACCAGTTCTTGGATTAATCGACGATGCAGATTGGATCCAGGATTGTTTTTGATTCTGACGTCTCATGACATGCTTTGGCACAAACACATTTCTAGGATAAACACTCCTGATCTTTTTTGGCTGCTTGGCATTCTTAGTTCCAACAAAGCTCTGGAAAGAGGAGAAATAAGGATGATTTTGGAATTGCAAAGGTTGCTGCATGAACAATACTATCTATAACATGCTTCATTAATGGATGTTTGGCTGATAGCTTCAGTATTAAATTTCGCAAGATGGAAAATATATTCCAGTCAGCCTGGCATATTTTCCACATGGTCACTGGGTAGGACATGGTTACTGTGGACATAGTACTGATAAGAGGAAAACGATAGCTTCCATATATGTTTTCATCATCCCATATGAGCAGGGAAAAAACGACAGAGGGACATATTGTAAGATTGAGTGCCAAATAAGAGCGGGTAGGCATGTGGAAGAAGGTATTTGCTCCATTATTGAGGGAGGTCATGGTTGTCGAGCATTCGCTCAATGATACAACCTTGCCTATTCGTGTTGGCACTATCCCCCAGTGTTATATGTTCATTAAAGTCACCCATTAGGAGTAATGGGCTGAGGCAGTTGCATAATAAGATTGAGTTCTATTTCATTTAGTTGAGAACTTGGTGGTAAATATATTGAGCATTCTGTGATTAACTACCACACCTTCCACAGATAGGCGAATCGCCACCACTTCCAGAGCAGTATTAAGCTGAACACGATGGAATGGAGTATGACTGCCCACGATAACAGCTACTCCACTACATGCATCGCCATCTCCATTACTCCTTGTGTACAAGTGGGATATACCTGATGGTGGGATCCTTGCTGGGTTTTAAATAAACTTTCTGCAGCAGGTGTCTGATATTATCGATATTCTGGAGAAACCCATGCTCGTTCCATTGTAAAAATGTTCCCATTGTTTAGGTTTCTTAGATTTGCCTAGTTTCTAGAAGGTTGAGGACTTGTCCTTATTGAGTTTATATTTCTCATTAGATTTTGGGAAGTATGGGACGACTGGAGTCCATCTTGCCCTCTGGAAAAATATCCACTACATCATCAGATGTGTCAAGATCACTGGTTAAGTTCAAGTTGTTTTCAGTGGATACTAATGTATCCATTTTTTTCTGTAGAAGTCTGGTGGTTTGTCTTGAAGTGATAACCTTCATTTTTTTTTTTTTTTTTTTTTCACAAGCAGGTTCTCAACAAATGGAACCATTTTTGGAGAGGGAGCATACATCATGAGATTGATGCACTCAACAAAAGTTCAGATATATGGAGTAATTATCAAATGGTGGAATAGACATGCAAGTCTGATTTGCTGTTAATATTTTTTTACTGTTACCATCTCAGCATAAGGATAGGTGTAATGGTGGCTAACTTTCTTCTTGCATCCCGATATATATATGTTCCGTTTTTTATTTTTTCCCCATCTTTTCACTTCTGACACGCACAGAAGTATGCTGGGTGATCTCCTTCACAGTTTACACATTTAGCTTTCTTGGCAGAGCCAAGATTTGTTATCATGCTCTTTACCACCACATCAGGCAGTTTAGGAATTCCCATATTTCTGACATTTAAAGCATCTTAGTAGATTAGGGATGTACAGTCAAACAGGACAAATGAGATACCCTGTTTTAACAGATGTTGGAGGCGTGGGTGTATCAAACGTAAGGATGATGTTTCTGGGAACCAGGTGATCATCCTACAGATCACCATGTGCCTCATACCTGTCACCCTTTGATCTTTCAGCTCTGAACCTATCTCCTCTTTAGTTGGAGATCCCACTTTGAGATCCTCTACATGAATCATTTTATAGGGTGTAACTATTATGGGTATTGCACTCATAGACGTTGATGTGAGTAATTTTTCTAAATGTTGTAGACATGTTTCTACATGGCCATTGCTAGATTTTTTAAAAACATTTCATTTTTATGGCGCAAAGACATCAAAGGTCATACTGCACCAGGACACAGCAATACATATAGCAACTGGTCAGTATGATAATCACAAACATCCATGCCCTTGGAGAGATTCGAACATGCAGCCCTTTGGAGAGTGTGAATATGCTCACCACTCGGGCCATTGACAGAAAGTTTGTTTACTGTTTTAGGATAACTTGCCAGTCCTCCTGTACCCTTTTGAATGAACGAGGGGGATTTTCCCTATCAGCATTTCACTTGTAGCATAGATGATTAGAAAAACTGGTGCATTCATACTGGTATCACATTTTTTTGTTTCTTGCTTCTGTTGTTGAAAGGTGTATCAATACTTGGTTGGGGCTTTGTTTAAGGCCCCCTGAAATGATTGAGGATGAAGGATTCATGCTCGAGTGGTTTTTGGAAAAGAAGAGTTAGCAAAACCAATTTTTTTTTTTTTTTTTTTTTTTTTTTCAGGATTGGGAAAAAGACCCAAAGGAAATCGGTGCATTGATATAGTAAGAAATACCATTGAAGACAGAAACATAAGTATTATGATAATATCCTATATTCCTCTGAGTACATATTAGGAATGTGATGAAGCTTTTGAGATTCCTTTGAAACTTTATGAAATCAGAGATTTTGGGGTTAACTGATGATTAGTTCATTCTTTTTAGCTACTTGTTTGGAGAGTACTAACATTTTTAGTAAGTATTGAACTGCAATAGGAGATGACAGAGTAAATTGAAAGTACATTATTTTTTCTGACAATCTCATTTTAATTCCAAATAACAATCAATCAATATTTTTGTTATATATGTATATCTGGTACTTAGTGATATGGAATTTGAGATTTAAATTAACCTTTTTTTTTTTTTGCTAAAAAATTAATTTCCTCCTGACTTCTCCAGCCAGAGAAATACAAATTGCTCATTAAGTTTTAAAGTTCATTAAGAATCAAATTTTTTTTAAAACAAATAGTATGTTTCACTTTAGCATGTATTAAAATTTATAATGTAAAGATGGAGAAGGTTGTGGATCATCAAATGAAGACTCTTCAGGCTCAGAAGAGTTTAATGACTATGAGGAACCATAACATGCAAATAAAGGGAAAGCAAGAGATAAATTAAAGAAAAAAATAATAAAGTTTAAAGATTCAAAGTTTTCTCCGTATGATTATCATCTACATGAAAAGAAAATAATTATCTTCCATATCAAGAACGATAAGCATGAAACTGAAATAATGGAAAGCAACTGTAAAATACTGGAAAACAATTTACAAGAAGCAGGCAACACAATTGCTCCTTCACAGATTGAAGTCCCCACCAGGTTCATCCACAACCTAGAAGTAAAAGACTTACAACTGACACTTCACTAATCACAGCATCTCCTTTCTGCATTGTCACATGAAATGTATGAGGATTCCACAGGCAAGCGGAAGCAAGTTAAACAAGAAACTATATGAATTTAATTTAACCATTTATCCAATGGAGAAGTCACATAGGTAAATGACTTTTCCATTGCTTCTGCCTCAGTATCACCATTTCTGGGTCTGGCTCTCACTGACGAGACCTCAATAAAGGTCGAAACCAGTTTTGGTAGTGGTCCTTCCCTTAATGCATAGCATTATACATGTCTGTAAGGAGATGTGCTTTGCATTATGGGAGATACTGAGACAAGGAGTGATGAGAACTTGGTCCACCTTTACCACGAGTTGCCTCACTCCTGAAGATACTTTCAGGCACAAACTTTGTTTGCTTACACTTGGATAAAGGATTAAACTAAATTTATTATAGTCTAACCAAGTGGGAAAAAAACTTCCCAGAAACTATATGGAAACTTATGCTATGCCATAATATCAGGTTTTTTATTGAAAGTTTTTCCACTTGGTTATACTATAAATTAAAGATACCAAGAAATTATATACTTGGTTTAATCCTTTATCCAACTATAAGCAAACAAGTATGCGCCTGAACTATTTTCTGGACTGGGGCAACTCATGGTAAGGTGGTATTCTTACACTTGGATAAAGGACTAAACCAAGTATATAATACTTATGTATAAATATGAGGTTTTTGTTTCTCCAAGAAACATACTTCTGCAGATATATAGATATAAAATATTTTAACTGACAGATATCCACTTCTTTCTTATTGGAGCTTTGAAGATTTAACAAGGCTAGAGTAGGATTTCTTATTCTTGCCCTCACCCTCCTCCATGGGTCATTCTGTAATATCCAAAGGGATGCAGAAGGGAGAATTTTGACAATAATAGACTGGGAATACTGTGGATGTGTAATAAGATTTATGAAGTTTATGATCCATTCAATGGAACAGTTACATGAGAATTCTTCCAGGATTTGCAGCCGTATTTATATGGTGCCAACTACATCATGGTAGCTGGAGACTGGAATTGTATTGAAAATCCCATATTAGACAAAATAGGAAGACACCCTAGGAGTGGAAAAGTGGGATATGCACAGTTAAAAAAATATGTCTCAACAATGCTCAACTAGTAGACATATGGAGGATTTGTAATCCTAATCTCCAGGCTTACATTTATACATAAATCATGGTACTGGTACCTGTCTTGATCGAATTTATCTCTTTCCTTATAAATAGGATAATTCAGATAAAACATCTTGACATCAACATGTCAGATCATAATCCAGTTCTACTTAAATTCCACTGCATGGAACAAGAAGAGACTTCCACCAAATTTTCTGTTGATCTTTTCAACCAAATTCCAGATCATCTGTTCAAAACTGGAATAATGTTACCTGGAACTGGGAATTCAAACAAGCAGTAAAACAGAATATGATTGAATGGGTAAAGGAACAAGCTTTCCTCAAAAGAAAAAAGACCTGTATAATGAGAGAAGCTGGTTCGTAACAAACCAACACAATGGTATACAATATAGCAATATCATTAGAAACATTAACATATAGAAAGAAGTAGAAATGCAGAAACAAGTAGAAGAAAGAAATTTTAAAATAAGAATACAGCAGCACTTAGCTGATAATAGCCCTTCAGCTGCTTTCTTCAATAACCAATTCACTAAATTCTGCGAAGAAAGGACTATCACTCAAATCTGCTTTGATAGGGAAGACATGTCCACCTCAAGACATGAATCCTTGACTCTTTTCAAAAACACTATAAAAAGCTGTTTGAAGAAAGTAGTACTGTGAGAAATTATAACTCTTGGAGGAACATTAATGGCTTTCCTGTTCATATCCAAGATGGGTCTGACAGACCCATTACAGCATCTGAAGTTACCACAGCCTATAAAGAATGCCAGACAAGAAAATCATCCCCAGGCCTGATGGTCTAAGGATAGAACTTTACTGCAAGGTCTGGGATTTTATTCTTCCCAATCTAGTTATTATACTGTTTAATTCTTTTCTCTGACCAGGACCCCCCCCCCCCCCAAGTGAATATGTAGCAATTCATACTGTCCTCATTCCAAAACCTAATAGAGATCATACCTTAATCAGCAGCTGGAGGCCTATTTCTCTATCATCTACTGACTAAAAGATTTTTTTCTGAATTATCAATAACAGGCTCAAAGTAGGGATGAGATACATAACTAAAAGCACACATATGTTATGGAGTTCAAGGCCAGGCAGTAGAATTTAATCTGTTTCTGTTATGTGATCTACTTTGCTTAGTTAATACGAAAAGCAGCTAATGGCAGTGCTATCAGTAAACTTTACTCAAGCATTTGATAATGTCCGGCATTCTTTTCTGTTCCACATCCTCCAGCAAATTGGTGTGGGTAAAAAGCTGCTATCTGTTATTAAAGGAGCTTATGTCAATTCAACTACCTGCCTCCTAGTTAATGGATTCCTATCAGACCTGGTCATCATTAAAAAAGGAGTCAAACAAGTTAATCCATAACTCTTTGCATTAGTTCTTGTACCTTTCTTGCAGGAAGTTGACAATACACGTGCTGTGTATTGTCAACTTCCAGTTCAAGAACTTATATCATACAAGAACATTGAAACCTTAAAGAGAATTCCTTCAACTATCAAAGAGGCATGGACGTTTTGGGCTTCCAGTCTTAAAATTCTGCTATTTAAGCAATACTGCTTCAAATATCCATAATATGTTGCATACCTTCTCTGGTCCTGAGTTTTCATCTTCCCCTGTTTGGAGTAAATGATTATAAAACTCCAGAAGCTGAGATTGTTCATGTATACTACAGCATTCTGTGCTTAACTCTAAGATTGATATGTTCTGGCATTGACATTCTTTCCATTAAAAAAAAAAAAAAAAAAAATAGTATAAAGAAATCTTTAACCTTTTTTGCCACAAATTTTCCAAGTTGGGTACTGACAATACCATCACTTTGTTTCATGACGCATGGAAGTTTCAAGGATACTCTAAAAGGAGCAATCTTGCATGAAGAATTGCATGTGGTAGCCTTCCAGTCAATATCATGAAATGAAGGTACTTTAACATTGGAGATGTAATCTGTGACCAATTGGAAACAGTAGAACATGCATTCTATAGCTGCCCTCTCGCACTGCGTATTTGGAACAGATTATGTAATGTGTTGGATATTCCGTTACTTACAACAGAACAGGTTATTTCTTTTGCAGTACCCATTACCTGTCAGGAATGGGAAGAAAATTTTGATTTTTACAATTAATGAATTAAAATAACATTTATGAAAGGTTAAAAAGAAACATTGATTTGAAAACCAGCAATATGACATCCAAATGATTTATAATATTGTATTGTGGTAATTTTATTGTTCAGTCAGACGATTTTTGTATTTAGAAAGAAAAATTCTAGAAGATATTAAATTTTTGACTAGATGGTGTAGACCACCCTCATTGTGCAATATTCACCAGGGGGAGATAAAATTCATTCATTTTTGATATGAGAGGTTTTTTTAATAGTTCTATCCTCTTAATTCAATGTGGTCTTATAGTCAATTGCAGGGATGACTGGAGAGCAATCCCAGGCAGATAAAGCCAACTCAAGGCAGTTAACTCAGATAAAGCTATTCACCTGGGTATCAGTCATCTTTGTGCTTTAGTTTCAAATGATCTTTCGGTTGTTCATCTATATGAGATTGGTGAAAAAGGAAAATTGATAGCCTTTAGCTATATGGTGGTATAAAAGAGTTGAAGCTTTTTCTCTATCTTTCATACTATCTATCTATCTATCTTTTCTTTCTCCTAATACTATCAGGCTCTCTCTTGCATCCCTATACTAACTATACTTACTATTCTAGGCTTATGATAAACGCCCCTTTACTTTTTCACCTCAATAAAGGTCAAAACCGGCCTGGGTAGCAGCCCTTTCCATAATGCTTAGCATTATACAAAGGATGTGTACCTTGCATTATGGGATATTAAGAGAATTGATGTGAAGTCATTTGCCACTATATACAATTAGATCAGTCGTGAAGTTACTTCACATGCAAACTTTGTTTGCTTACACTTGGATAAAGGATGAAACCAAGAATATAATTTCTTGGCATTTTTAATTTATAGTATAACCAAGTGAAAAAACTTTCAACAAAACACATCACTTATCTCTTCCCTTAAACTCCCTCACAGATGATGTTCCAACAACTTGCTTAACAAAAGCCTAATTCTCATATTCTTCCTGTTCTCACATTATTCGCATTCTCCATGTTCTCTTTCCTTCTCCACCTTCTACCATATACAGCAATCCCTCGATTAATGTGCCCCCGATTAGTGCGTTTTCGATTAGTGCATCATTTTTTTTCGATTAGTGCGCCTCTAAAATTCTATTAGTGCGCCTATATACATCTTAAAAATAAATGTTACAAATTTAAAAAATTTTTGATCTATACTTTTTTTTATGGCTAACTATTTAAAAAATCACTCACCAGGATGAAATAATTTAGTTATCGATTTGAAACATTTTACAGTTATTTTTTAATGACATACTACACTATTTCATTGTACACTATGTTCCAAATTTACCGCCAAAATTTATGTCGTCCCCTTTACAGCATTTTGCTGATCATATCACATGCAATCATTTTCCTTACTTTTTTTATTTTAAATTATTTTCCTAACCTTTAATCATGAGTAAAAGAATTAGTGAGCAAAAAATAGAAGTGTGAAAATTATTCGAAAAGTAATCTCATTGGAAGAAAAACTTGAAATAATAAAGAAAAATGAACAAGGCGAGTCCAGAGCAGAGATAGGACAAGAACACAAAAATGGATGAATCAACTGCTGAATACAAAGAGAAAGGTAAAGCTGCTTCAAGTTATTTTACATCATGTATGCACTCGAAATCAAAGTATTATAATGACTGAATTAGAGAGAGAGACTTCTTTTTACATGGATCGAAGATTGTAACCAAAAATGGATCCCGCTAAACACTGGCCTTATTAAATCAAAAGCATCGTCTCTTTGTAACCAGGAAAGAAAGGGCTATCAATGATGGAAAAGAAGAATTCCACGTTAGTGTTGCGTGATTTGAGCGTTTCAAAAAGAGAAATAGCCTACATAATGTTCTAATCACAGGAAAAGCTACAAGTGCAGATAAGGAGATATCCAGAGATTTTGAAGAAAATTGTTTAAGAAGGAGCCTATTGTGATCAACAAATATTTAATGTTGATGAAACCAGCCTTTTTTCGGAAGCGAATGCCTTCCAAGACTTTTGTAGCCAAATCAGAGAAATCTCAGCCTGGTTATAAAGTCGCAAACTCGAATGAAATTACTCCTAGCAATATGTGAGCCGTTTGGAAGCCCATTCTTCCACATTATGCAAATGATTTTAGAGGCTTTTCAAATGAATCTAAGTTAATTAAATCTCTTTCTGAGAAGTTGAGTGATTCCGACCTGCTAAATTTAGATACACAGCGGGAAGATCCTTAAGAATACGAAGAAAATTTAATCACTGACAAGCTCAAAGAGGTTTCACAGCAACAATTTGAAAATAGTTTTCGTACAATCGAAGTTTTTAAGCAGCAATGCTTAGAAACTGACCCTGGTGAAGAGAGAACCAGTAAAATTTGCAGAAGAGGCAATAGGGCCATACCATCAGTTGTATGAAAGAAAAAAAAAAAAAACAGAATGCCCACCAAACTACATTAATTCAATTCTTTGTTAAGAAGCAGAATAATAAATTTATATTCTGAATATGTTTTATTGTCTTTCAGCTTCATGGTTTTCCTTTAACTAGGCCCTGAGACATACCCTAATTCTTTTATAAAAAAAAATGAAAGGTCAAAAAAGAAATCTGAGGAACGAATTATACATTTTCCCATAGGTTATTATATTCGATTAGTGCATTTTCGATTAATGCGCCTGTTTTAAAGGACGCAGTAGGCACACTAATCAAGGGATTGCTGTAATAAGTGTTTTTCCATCTTTATCAAATCCCTTTCCAGGCTGTATGGCTATATTACACCACCTCTCTGCCTCTTTATTAAGATTTGCCTATGTATGCTTGCCATTGTTTTCTCATATCCTTAGCAGCCTGTATATAAGCACAGCTTGTAAAGAAGCATAATAGACTTCTTTTCCTTATATTTCAATGTTCCCTTTCTCAATATCACTGTTATTCTCTTTGTCATTTTAGATCACCTTTGCAGTACAGTTCTTGAGCTTCAATCTTCTACTTGCTAATTTAAAAAAAAAATGCAAATTAGGAATCTTATGCATAATACATAATTCTGAATTTGGTAACAATGAAATGACATCTATATCATTTGCCAATGTTCAGTCTATGCAGATCCTCTTGCAGACACACCATATCAGAACAATTTCATGTAGCCATACCTACCTAACCTTGAATCATGAGAAACTGAATACATCCTATCCCCTTGATGTTTTCCCAATACCATTAATATACAAAATGAACAGTAGCGATCCAAGGACAGAGCTCTGGTATTTACTGGTCATTCTCAGATTCTGCGCCTCTGTATAACTACTTTCTGATATCTGTTAGTAAGCAATCTTCTTATCTATGCCACTTATTTTCAATTTCCAAACTGCTTCAATTTATAAAATAAACTTGCATAATACATTTTGTCAAATATCAGTCAAAGCTTCTTTAAATGACCTCATTGGAAGTTTTATTATAAAACAAATCATACAGGCAAGACTTCCTGATTATAAAGCCACATCATTCCCTAAAGAGTATAATTTCTCTGTCTGACCATTCTTAAATTTGCACTTTTTCTAATTTTTTAAACATCTTAATCATGTTACTTTATGTCAAGATTAACTCATAAGATATACCAGAACAATAAAAAAAAAAAAAAGTATGCATTTATTATATATGCTGATGGATTCAAATTAGCATTCATGGAGCACAAATTTGTCAGAATCATGAGAGACTGCAACCAAGTATGTAGTAGAAAAAAACTCGTTTTAAATTTTGGGTAAGTAAATGTAGTCATACTTAATAAGATTACAATAAATGTTAGCTCTAGTAGAGTTCGCCTTTGGATACCTATTCAATAATGCTAGAAACCAATACAAATCTGAAATTCTATTTTTGCAGTTTCAGCACCAGCCATGAAACAGTTCCTGAATCTCAACAGTATGGTTGCATTAGTAGTTTACAGCAGATATATTACCAACCTTAATATTCTCCATAAAAGCTTCAACTACAGGTTACCTACTACTTTGCTCCTATTCACTGTGAAACTGAAAGCAAGCTTTAGAATATATCATAAAAAGATTCATTTCTTCAGAGTGTGTATGGTTAATTTGTAATGTAATATGTATATAATATGCAAACAAACAAACACAAAAACTATCCATTAATATGACACAAAAGGGTAGAGTAACATCATACTATGCATCATTAGATATCCTGAGGAAGTGTTAGATTTTTTCATCACCATTTTGGCACAGATATTGTTTAAGTGACAAAAATTAACAATCTATTATAAGCAGTACTTTCAGTTTGTCTCTTCTACATCATCTGATTTTTTTATATATAGCTTAGCCTCGAACTTGAAAAAAACAACAACTAAAAAACAGAAAAATAAATTTACAGCGCATGCATGCATGCATGGGCAAAACATCAACAAACAACTAGCATCATCATCACTGATGCCTTTGCTTCCAAACAAATAATAATATGGATGAGATGTATGTTTGATTAAAATCAATATGCACGTGTAATTTTCATTGGGTATGTCACTGTTACTAAATAATGTCACAACTTTATATGAATTCTATTATTATTATTATTATTATACAGCTATCGGGGGTACTTAAGGGTCAAAGCTGTATAACTGAGAGGAGACCTCCACATAGCCTTTAAAGGAATGCAGAGAACCGACCAGGGTTTCTTACCTAATGTCCAATCCTCACCTTCTCGTGGTGCACCCTGTTGGGTATCTACCTGGATACTGAACGAACAAGGATGGGCTATGGCAATTTGGGATTTAGCCGACCAAATTGTATTCCTATTGGTTAAACCAAAATACAAAATAATAGTACAACATGACAAAATTTCATGCTGGCTGGGGCGTCGCCCAGTTAAACAAGGATTGGATTAGAGCTCTCATAGTACCCATATATAAAAAGGGAAATAAAACTGAATGTGAGAATTACAGAGGTATTTCCCTACTGAGTGTTCCTGGTAAGATATATGCAAGTATATTTGAGAAACGGTTGAGAAGAATTGTGGAAGAAAAGCTTGGTGAAGAACAAGCTGGATTCAGGCCAAATAGAGGCTATCAGGATCAGATCTTCACTTTACGACAAATAGTGGATAAATCATGGGAATATAACAAAGATCTGTATTTAAGTTTTGTCGATTTGGAAAAGGCATATGACAAGGTGCCAAGAGAGAAGCTATTCAATACACTACAGTTATATGGTGTCACTGGAGCATTATATCAAGCAATACTTAGTCTTTATTTGAGTTGTAAGTCAGCAGTTAGAATTGAAGGAAGTACAGGAAGATGGGTTAATGTTAAATCTGGTGTGAGACAAGGATGTACATTATTCACTCTGTTATTCATTATCTATATGGATCACATTATGAAGGAAAGTGGTATTAAACATATGAAAATTGGAGATGTTAATGTCAGCTCTTTGCTTTATGCAGATGATGTTATACTTATAAATAAATACGCTACAAGTCTGCAAGATTCTCTGATTAAATTGAATAACTGTTGTAATAGATATGGTATGAAGGTCAGCAATAAAATGACAAAGACAATGAAAATAGGCAGAATCATTGAAAATGTCAACTGTGTTGTGAATGGAGAACCTGTGGAACAAGTAAAATATTTCAGCTACTTAGGCACTATTTTTAGTGAAGATGGTAAATTAAATATGGAAATAGACAACAGAATCAACAAAGCTGGTATGGTAGGAAGTCAATTGAATAAATTCATATGTAATAAGAGAGAAATTAGTCGGAACACTAAATTAGCTGTATACAAGACAGTGTTCAAACCAGTTTTAACTTATGGATCTGAGAGCTGGGTCAGAAGTAAAACACTTGACCAAAGACTAGAGAATGTAGATATGAGAGTCCTGAGAAAGATTAGGGGCACAAACAGATGGCATCAATGGGAATATCATATTGAAAATGAGGATATTAGGAAAGAACTTGACATTGTCAGCATCCAGGAATGTGTTAGCAGAGCTAATCTCAGGTGGTATGGTCACTTAAACAGAATGGGCGAGGAAAGATTAGCAAAACAAGTCTTCTCTGCCAAGTTAGCAGGAAAACGACCCAGAGGAAGACCAAGATATAGGTGGATTGATACGGTACAAAGTGCCTTAGACGACAGAAATATAAGATCTGGTAATGTTGGAGTCTTGACAAGTAACAGACTGATTTGGAGGAAAATTGTAGATAAGAAGTTAGTAATGATGTAAATATTTCATGTAGTACTATCATATCCTGTACACCCCTTGAGGATACATGGCAGGAATTTGATGATGATGATGATTATACAGCTATCTTCATGGAATCAAAAGACTCATCACAGGAGATCTTCACTAACCATTATTCATACAACACATATCATACCGAACCTTAAAATCATTCACTATCAGGACAATCTATTCCAGTCATTCACCACTCTCGGAAGCAAAAAAATCTAGTCTGCACATCTTTACTAACCACTTTACTTACCAATCCTGGTTTTTACTCTCTGTCTGTGTTCATTTGTCATGTATTAAAAATTTCTTTTGTGTCAATCTTATAGAATCCCTTTTGTAACTTATAAGTTATGAACATGTCTCTTTTCTGCTTGTCATCTAAACTTTACACCTTAGCTTCCTTCTGTTCTCACAGGGAGCATTCCACAGGAATTTCAAAAATTCCTGTGGAATTTTTGAAATGATTGACTAGCTCAGTCAGTCATTTAGATTAGGATCTAGAGATGATTGACTAGCTCAGTCAGTCATTTAGATTAGGATCTAGAGATGATTGACTAGCTCAGTCAATTATCTCTAGATCCTCTCCACCACCTTCTTATTCTCAAGAAAAAATGTGGTTAAATCTGTGCACAGCAATCAAGATGTGGCAGTATCACAGTTTTTTTTAAAGAGGGATAATAATAACTTCCCTATTTGCCAATTTTCTGTGATATGTACTTTGAACTTCAACTTTCTGCCCACCAACCACTCCCAAATCCATAGCTTCTAGAAGTTTCATTAGCCAAGTCTCATTATCAATTGTTATTCTTCAAATTTCTACTATTACATTTTCTTAATAAAACAGATAAATTCATTTGGTATTCGTAATTTACCATACTAGTGTTTATATTTGCTTATCAACTAACTTTTTTATAATCATATATTCAAGTCAATAATTCACACATAAGCAATTACAGATGGAAACCTTATATATTTAGGACAGTAGAAGATTAGCAGAATGATGCTTTTAAATTACTTATAAATGATCATCATCAATGTGTTCTGTAGTTTTATAAATTAGATTAACTTTAAAAAAATAATTACTCTTTAATAAATTCAAAATATGTAATATTCAGTTCACTTCAAGGAGACTAGACTACTAAAGTCCAAAAGAGCTTTATTTTTATTTATTTTTTTTTTTTCCCTACACTACATACTATGTATAGATGTTTTCTGGTATTCACAGGCTCTTTCTTCTTTTTTTTTTTTTAATTTTAAGTTTATTTTTTATTTTTTTATCCTGAAAACACAAGCGGTGTACCAACTAATTACTTACACAATAAATCTGTGTCCCGTACTTAAAAACAATTATGACAAATTACCTACACGTGACGATTGCACTAGCAGATTTAAATCTGCATGTGGGGAGAAAGATGAACAGGCTGACACATAATTATACAGTTGCTCACAATTTCTTTCTTAGAGAAAATCATTAATGGAGGAAAATAACCTTCACAGCTTATGGTCAGTATCCTTCAGTGGCTGTGGTCCGCAATTAATTACACTTAGAAGGATACTTATAATAGTTCAACTGATTGCTTTAATTACATATATTATGATTATTGGTGCTGTTGCTGCCAGTGAGCTCTATGTTTTTCTTCTTTCGCCCTTTTCCAGTTCTCAATCCTCTCCTTTAATTCAGTAGCTAAAATAAATAAATAAAGAATCAAAGCATAATAATAATCACAATATGGAATGTCTTGTATAAAGAATATCTCTTTTCTTTTCATTAGTAGACAAGTTAAAAAAAAAAAGGCATCACTTCAAAATTTCTTTCCATTTTAAAATAACCTGATAAATATACATTCAGAGAATGCACATAACCACAGTAGAAACAAAATCATTGATAATTAAAATATGACACATATTTCTGACTACCATCTTTAGTGTAAAAGCAAGTATTCAAACAAGCCAGAACATTTAACAACTGACTGGACTTTTCACTGTCAACAATCACATATCCTATTCCTGCTATTATAAATAAGTAGCAGATTATTAAATATTCTGCTTTGTTTGAATACTTACTTTTACAATTGAAAACAGACTTTTAGTTTCCATCAGAAATATTCAGAAATGTCATGTCATCATTGTTATTTCTACTATGGTTATATTCATTCAAAATTTCTCATTATAGTGACATAGTATTTGTCATCCCCCCCCCCCCCAATTTAATATCTGACCAACACGTGAATGGTCATAAGACCTATAAGTACATCAGTGCCATGTGTGGATAAGAGGGCAAGAATAAAGAAGGAATCTTGATATGTTTCTTGAAGAACTGAAGATTATAGTCTTTGGGGAAGACAGAATAAGAGAAGCTGTTCCAATTATGAGACGTAGATGGAATGAAAGAAAACAAAGAAAAGTTAGTTTGGTAATTTTGGAGCTGGACAGTAAATGGATGAAACTGACAGCTTCTCATGATGTCAAGAAGAATGCAGACATCTCTTAGAGTGCTGGAGTGAATCAGTGAAAGAGGAGTCAATTAACTGGACTGTCCTCTTTTGGAGAGCATGAAGCAATTTTAGTTTTAGCTTAGTTTTGGATGAATCAACCCAATGCCTGAGTAGTATAGCATGGTTGAGTAGATTTGGGATTTATACAGCATTAGAAGTTGTACAAGTGAAAAGAGTGTCTTGAACAGAAAAGGACACCTAGTTTATGGAGGTTACAAAAGCTATAGCTATGGCACAAAGGCATCTCTAATACCATTATTATTAAACAGGTGCCTCCATGAAGTGCAAAAACTCATCAAGGTAAGCCCATCATCAAATTCATGATATGTATACCCTTAAAGGTGTACAGGATACTATCATAATACTACATGAAAAGTTAAAATCACTGCTAACTTCTTATCAACAATTTTCCTAGCTCTAATACTGTCAGACTGACTGGTTGATTGGTTTGTGATTTACTAGTCCAAGGAGAGTAAAAATCATAGCATGCCATTACAAAAGCTACAGCAGCACACAAGGTAATAAACAGCTAAATAAGCACAAGAAAACGCATTTTAAAAAATTGAGCAATGTTGTATTTACATATAAACTGAACTTATGATCCAAGGCATTTGTAAAAAGACAAATTGCATGAATTTTTAACTAAGTCTGACAAGATTTTGCAAGTGTATATGGCTCAACCAGATTAGTGGAAACTACATTCCTCTCTTCAGTGAAATGTTGGCACTCCACTAGAATATGACATCTGGTAAGATGAATATTGTATTGATCACATAGCGATGAATCACCAGCCCTCAACAGATAAGAATATGTACAATGACTATGACATAGAATCAGGCAAGTAGTTTCTATACAAATCAGGCTGCCAATGCTTTATTGCAGACTTAATCTCATGCAATTTACTTGTCAGTGCATCCTGACAAGTTATGATCATGTCCTCTCTTTTCTGCTTGTCAACTAAACAGCCATTGATTAATTAATTTTGTTCTAATTTTGTGTAGTCTGTATAGAAGACTGACAAACAGTACATGGAGAATGCACAAGCTGACCTAGTAGCTGCTACAGCACAAATGAACATAAAAATTAAGGTTTTTTTTTTTCATCATGCTAATCTGCTAATGCTTTTTATTCTCCACACAGAGCAGGTAAAGCCATTTAGTCCTAACTAACTTTTGAAGACTGGTGGACAGCTAGTCTCTATCCTTAGCCATTTTCAGAATAACTGGCCTATGGCTGTCAATGATTTTAATTGGCATCCAGGGGAGGTTTTTTCTTGAGTTTATCTGATGTAGAACCAAAGTTTCTGGAGAAAGATTCAACAACCAGAATCAAACTTAGGATAGTCTTTCCTGATGGAGCATAAATCTACAATGGGGGAATATTATCATATTCTGTTTAAGTAATATGGTTAACATTCATTCCAAAGACAAATGGCATCCGTGTGTCATATTGAACTTCCAAACTAAAAACTTAAACCACTAGTCTATATGGGATGCTTAGGTGATAACTTTCTTTAGGGAACAGTTAAGTGACAACTCATTCTGTCAAAGTAAGAGAGAGCAGATTCATTTGCTTCGATAAAATTTTTGATTAGGCTATATGCAAAATGTACCAGTAGCCATTTGTATACCTTGATAATGGATAGGATCTAACCATCGCAGGTTACTTTCCCATGCAGAATTGTAAACTTGGGACTCATAACCATGCACCGAGCAAACAAAAGCATGATCAAAATGAAGCAAGGAACATCGATTAGCACCTCCTGTAGAGGAGAGAGTTATAACGATATTTAATACTGTCTTGCATTTGTTCATTAGTTGACAAATGTCTGGAAGGAATGTAAGTTTTCTGTCAAAAATTAACCCATCAACTCGGCTTTTGTTACAAAAATAACAGTTTGTCCAATTCTTAACTCTGGATCTGGGTGAACATTGTGTTTTTGGAAGAAGTATAAACAGACCCCCCCCCCTCACTGAAAACCTGAATCCATTACTAAGAGCACAGTGAATATGTATGATCAACTGCTTGTTGAAGATGTCTTTCTATGACCTTCACATTACAAGAATGATAGTGCATTGTGAAGTCATCAATATACATTTTCTTATTGTGGGAGAAAATTGTTCAGTGATCACTCTGACATGTCAAGTGTCACATTTAAGACAGTCACGGGGAACACCCTATTTCATGGCAATATGGTAGAAGAGTGTTTCCCACCTTTACTTAGAGAATCAGCTAGAGAGAAAGTTTTTAATAAAAAAGAGGCTACCTCCTGATTATAGAGATCTTCTAACTAGCCATATCTCCTGGCTCTCTCCTAAGTTTTTTTTTCCATTTCAAAGAAAAATCATCATCATACGTATCAAGGATTTTGGCCTAGTATGGCCTGTTCCGGCCTTAGAAATCATCGTTGAATCGTTTAAGAGGACGTCCTGGTTTTCTTTTTCCTAATGGCTTGTACTTTAAGGCTTGTTTTGGTAATCTTTCTGTTTTCATTCTTTGAACGTGTTCCATCCATTTATGTTTATATTTTTTAATTTTTTCTATTACTGGTTCTTGGTTTAATTCTTTCATAATATCTTCGTTTCTTTTGTGATCATATAGGGTATACGTTGCAGTTTTTCTCATAAACTTCATTTCTGCTGTTGTTAATCTTTGTTTGTCTTTTTGTTTTATTGTCCAGATTTCGCTTCCATACATTAAGACTGGTAAGGCTAATGTATTGTATACTTTTAGCCTGGTTTGTTTTTGAACTAGGTTTGGTTTAAATATAGAGTTAATTACACCTGTTATTTTTAAATATTTCGCAATTTTTACATTTATATCTTTTTCATATGTGATCATATATCGTAGGTAGTTAAATGAATTCACCTGTTCTAAGATCTTGTTATCTATTACTATTTTAGTTCTTGCTGGATCTTGTCCTTTAAAGGCCATAGTTTTTGATTTTTCTGTTGATATTATCATACCATAATCTTTGGATATCTCATTTAGATTTAAAATAGCTTTCTGTAAGTTATCTTCAGAATTTGTAATTATTATTTGATCGTCTGCAAAGAGGAGAGTGTTTAAGCTAACTGTAGGTGAAAGTTTAATTCCTTGATGTAGATTTTTACTCCATTTTATTATTATTTCATTTAAGTAGATATTATTATTATTATTATTACGGGTATCTCCATGGAGTCAGTAGACTCATCGTGGGAGACCCAAACTAGCAAAACAATATCTGTCATATCTCTTCTTGAATTCATTTACAGACGAAGAGCTCACAACTAAGTCAGGCAATGAATTCCACTCATTCACCACCCTCCAGGCAAAAAACCTTGTTCTGACACCTTTGTTAACCACACTCTTCTTTAATTTCCAGAGATGACCTCTTGTTCTTCCATCACTATCACACAGCTGAAACATTTTCCCTGCATCAATCCTATAAAAACCTTTTAGTAATTTGAATGTTTCTATCATATCCCCTCTTCTTCGCCTATCAACCAATCTCTGCAATCCAAAAGCTCTCAATCTATCAATGTAGGGAGCATTTTTTATATCACTCACCAACTTGGTCACTCTTCTCTGAACCCTCTCCACAGCCTCCTCATCTCCAAGGAATCCAGGTGACCAGACCTGAGCACAGTAATCCAAATGTGGAAGTATCAATGCTTTATAAAGGGGAATAATAACCTCTTTATCTCTGGATGTCAGTGTGTTCCTCAACAACCAAGTAATCCTATGTGCAATCTTGGACACCTTAGCAATGTGTCCTCTGAACTTCATCTCCCTATCTACCAATACCCCTAAGTCCCTAGCCTCATCAATCTCTTGGAGTACCTTTCCATCGATGTAGTACACAGCTGGTAATCTTTTAATCCCAAAATGCATGACTTTACACTTTTCCACATTGAACTGACATCCATTTTCTTTTGCCCATTTTACCAGCTTATTTAAATCCTCCTGCAAACTTTCAACATCAGCTTGATTTTTGATTGCACTACACAACTTTGCATCATCAGCAAACAACTGAATATCTCCCTTTAAGCCGTTTCCTATATCATTTATATACAAATTAAACAACATTGGCCCAAGCACAGAGCCCTGAGGCACACCACTGGTCACCTGCCTCATTCTGGACTCGGCTCCTCCATACACCACCTTATGGTATCTCTCCCTGAGCCATTCTCCTATCCATATCACCAATTTAATATCCATTCCCATCTGCTCCAATTTGCGTAACAGTGTTCTATGGGGTATCCTGTCAAAAGCCTTAGCAAAATCCAGAAGTACCACTGTGTAGCCAGTTCCTTTGTCCAACTCAGATGTTATTCTATTATGAATAGTTAATAGATTGCTAAGGCAGGATCTACCTTTAACAAAACCATGTTGGCCTCTATAGAGTATCATATCCTGATCCACCCATTCTTGAATTTTGTCTTTAACCAACTTTTCCAATACTTTTACCACTACTCCTGAGATGGTGATTGGTCTGTAATTCAATACTGCAGTTTTAGAGCCACCCTTATGCAAAGGAACCACTTTGCCTAACTTCCACTCCCTAGGGACCATACCAGAGTTCAAACTTAAGTTAAATATCCAGGTGAGAGGGGTTGACAATTCATTTGCACATTCACGCAACACCCGAGCTGATATTCCATCTAAGCCTACCGCAGTGTTTACATTTAAGTTTTGCAATATATTTAATACCTCTGATTCTTTAGCTTCAATTCTCACATTAGGTATTGCTGTAGGTATAGAGATATCCTCACTTGGGTGATAGACTTTTGAAAGAGTTGCTGAGAGGGGACATCCCTGTCGGACCCCTTGGTTTATCTCTCTTGTATATGATAGCTCGTGATTTAATCTTATTTGTATTTGATTATTTTCATATACACTTGTGATAGCTTTTAGGATATTATTTGGTATTTGTCTTTCTTTTAATGTGTTAAATAATATGTTTCTTTTAACTTTGTCAAATGTTTTTTCAAAGTCAATATATGCAATATGTGTTTCCAAATTATATTCTCTTCTTTTCTCTACTATTAATTTTAGGCAAAAGGCTGGGTCTATACATGATCGTCCTTTTCTAAATCCATTCTGTACCTCTAGAATAAAGTTTTTGGAATATTTCATTAGTTTGTTATTTAAGATTCTGCTATATATTTTGTAACAGGAATTTAGTATACTGATACCTCTATAGTTTTTAGGGTCATCGCTATTACCTTTCTTAAAGATAGGAATCACAATTGCTTTCTTCCATTCTATTGGGGGGATACCAGTTGAGTAAATTTTATTTAAAAATAATAAGCGTCTTTCTTTGAATCTTGTTCCTGTGTATTTATATAGTTCTGAACCTAGCTTATCTTCTCCAGGTGATTTTCTGTTTCTTGTTTCTTTCAGGCTGATTTCTAATTCTTCTTCAGTTATTATTTCCTTTTCATTTTTGTTAATTGTTTGCCAGTTGTCTTTTTTAAAATATTTGTCTGTCCACAGTTCTGTGTAGTAATTTAGAAATTCTTCTAATTTCAATTCAGTGTTTAATTTTATGTTTTCTTTGGTATCTGCATTTAGGTGTTTCAAAATCTTATATACATTGGGTCTTATTTTATATAAATCATGTTCTAAATTAGAAACAAATTTATTCCATGATTCTCTATGTCTTTTTCTGACTTCACTTTTAGCTATGGCTCTTATTCTTTTATATTCTATTTCATCTTCTAATCTTTTACTGCTTAACCATTTGTGATAGGCTTCTTTTTTCTTTTTAATTATTTCTCTGATTGTATCATCCCAGATCTTCAGTTTTTTTCTTTTATTGAATTTTTTGGTCTTTCCTAAGCTTTCATTTGCTGCTGCATTTTCAAAGAAATGCATTCAAAGAAAACTAAAACTAGATATTCTTGTGTCAGGAATGCATCTCTTGTAGAAGTTTCTAAATGGATTAAATGGTCCAATGTTGATCAGTGTTTATGAAAGAAGCCATATTATGGATTAAAAAAAAAAAAACCCTGCTTTCTAAATATGACAGAAGTCTGGCTCTACTGCACAAGAGAGTAAAAGAGCTGTTTTCAGTTCCTTATTAATGATGCCTGATTGTACAACTCTAGCCCATTTGAAGAAAAGTTACACCATTCTTTCTCTTGTTCTTTCAATATTGAAAATTCAGGAGTACAAAGCTGCTTCTGCTGGGATTCTAGAAAAATTTCCCCTAAAGTATCTGAAACCGCTTTGGGTTCAACAACTACACATCCATTATGTTCAACAGTAGATGAGTGGTGTGTTCTATATCCACTCTTCATTTTCCAGATTTTATTCCATGCAATTTACACACTGGTTGTTGCATAATTGATAGATGATGCTATTTTTGACTCTGATGTTTAACATAATGTACTTTGGTCTGAGCACATTTAAAATCTATGAGAGCTGATGTAGCATAATAGGATGTTTCTGAAAAATACCTCGTATTGTCTTGATCTTTTATGGCTGTTTGGTGTTCAGGATTCCACCATGGCTTTAGATCTTGTAGAAACTGAGATGATGTTTTTGGAACTGCAGTTATTGCTTCTAAAATCCTACTTTTTAGATGGGATGAAAAAATTGGAAACTCACTGGACCAAATGTGTAGACCTTGACGGAGACTATGTTGAAAAATAAAGATGCTTTTTTCCAAAAAAAATGTATTTAACTTATTTTTTTTACCAAACTTTTCAAACCCTCGGAATTTGCGTCTTTACTAAAAATTTTACTTAAATAATTAAAATGTTTTATTTGTTCTATAGGTTCTGGTTCTCCACAGGACGCAGCTCTTTTTTTTTTTTTTCTTGTTTTTTTTCATAGTCTGTCTTTTTTTTATTGCTGAATTTTGTATCAAATATTATACATTATTTATTAAATTGACTTAAAGAATCCTGAAGATTTGTACATGATTTATTTAAGAGTATAATATCATCTGTATAAAGTAAACAGGTCAGATTACCATCTTCAATTTTGATATCAGGTTTAATGCCACCACTCTTCATAATGTGATTCATATAGATCAGGGGTCGGCAACCTTTTCAGACTCCTGGGCCACATTAAACTTTTATTTTTAAGGATTGGGCCGCAAGCATTTAATTAGGAGAAAATAGCGAGTTAAAAAATACTTACGTTATCAATTTTCATTATATCAATCTTAAAATACACAGAAATATTTAAAGTATGAGATATGAAACAAGCATGAAAATAAAACTCAACAAAAAATTAATATCACTTAAAAACAAAGTAGACGAGCCTGTGTAGCTCAGTAAAAATAGTGTTTGCACTCTACGGCGCTTGACCACATGAAGAAAGGATTTGGTGGTTCAAATCTAGTCGCCGACTAGAGGAAATTTTTCTAAGCCTTTTTTCGACCAGTTCCCGAGTTAGTCGATCTCTGGCACGGGCTAGCGGGTTTTTTCTCCCGGAAACTTGGGTTTTTCGTTCCGTAAACTCAAGAAAATCAACCATCGAACCCACGCTATTTTCAGACATTACAAATATTGTGTTAGGGTTAGGGACCATGAGATGGCGGCACTAGCTTGCCGCCTTCTTCACTGCATACCGATGAATCAGTGATAGCCTTGGGCCAGCTATCTCTCTGATTGGCTACCAGTGGAGATTGAACTACCCACTCAGTCTCCAAACGTTAGATAGGGTAAACAGTCCTGCCTACTCCCTATACGGGAACAAATAGATGTTAGCTGATTTTTTTTTTTTTTTTTTTTTTTTGAAAAACAAAGTAATATAGTTTATGCATCAAATATGTGCATCTTCCTGCTTAATGTGACTTTTGCGATTATTTTCCCTTAGCCAAATTATCTATAACCACTTTATAATCTGAGGTGCAAATTTGAATCGGAGCATGCAAATATTCATCAGTCAGTCGAGAAGAAAATTTGTTTTTTCTAAAACTCATGGCAGAAAATGCTTGTTCGCAAATGCTTCCAAATGCGACTATCATCATCTTTGTGAAACTGAATAATTCAGCATACGGGCCACACACCATGTAAGTACTGTCAACTTTTATGGGCCGCCAAAAATGCACGTCTGGGCCCCATGCAGCCCGCCGGTTGCCGACCCGATATAGATGATGAGTAAAAACAGTGGAAAAAAAGTGCATCCTCGAATAACATCATTTCTTCTTCTGTGTGTGTGTGTGTGCATGCGTGGCGGAGTATCTGGAGATTTTTCTTCAAGTGATGCTCTCAACATAATTTTCTTGACAAGTGTGTTTCCACTGAACATGATCATTTTAGGAGTTATTCTAGGAGTGAGAGCGTAACAGGTTGAGAGGCTAATGCACTCCAGAGAGAACAATTCCCAATCACGGAGTTCAGGAAAGCTGAAATTAACAGACCATTTTCAAATATCAAACCATTTTTCTGTAATAACTCAATTATAAAATATGTTTTGCTGAATATAATGTCCTGTATATTTACACATAGATTTGTAGCATTTTGATGGCATTTTGTCATATGTCTATTCCAGATTCGCAAAACTTAAGTACAGATATATGTAATGTAACATTCCAAAGATTTCTTAACTATCTGTCTTAAACTGAAAATCCAATCCTGACAACTTGTATTTAGTATGAACCCAGGCTAAGTTTCCCTAGTGCAATTTTTCTTAACCTCTTCTTAAGTCTGCTTAAAATAAAGCTTATCTGAAACACTCAATAAGGATATTTCTCTGAAATTTCTGACATTCAGTTTTTTTTCTGTTTTTTGTAGATGAATACTATGAGAACTCTACTCTTATTTTTAATTTGGAATTTCACACTTGGACCAGATTTTCTGAATTATGCACATGCAGCCATTGTAAAACTTTAACATCTCCATATTTGGGATGTAAAATGAATACATCATGTAGTCATTTTACACCAGTATTCCAGCTGCATTTCCATAGTTCAGGTTTTTAATGGTCTTTTCTATCTCATATATTGATATGAATTTCTGATCACAATCCTTTTGAATGTCTCCTATTAGTTGTTTTACTTGTTTCTTTTCCTTTAAGAACATCACACTCAACAAAAATGATTTCTTACTTTTGACATATCTGCAATTTTCATAAATGTCACAATTCTTCTTTTACAGAACAAAGTTCTGTTCACATCAGGGCTGCCCACGTACTACATTCTCATTATTTCATGTGGCAATTTTTTTTTTACCTAAAGAAGGTATATCATTGAGCTTACCACTATCCCCTCCTACTGCTAATTTTTATCTGGAAGTAGTTGGACAATGTGCACTAGATTCCTTTACTTTAAAACCCAAACTTTGTCTCAGGTATACTGATGATATTTTCATTATCTCGTTCCATAACTGCCAAACGTTAACACCTCCTTCAACCACCTGAATAAAGAAGAACACATACAATTCACCATTGAAACAGAAATTCAGAACATGCTTCATTTCTAGATACACTTGTCACATCTTCCCTTGGCAGTCTATTCTTCACTGTTTACCATAAGCCTACATACACACACACACACACCAGCCATGCATACACAAACTCTTACCACCGTCCAACCCAAAAACCCTTTGTGACACCAAAAACTAGGTGTCACAAAGAAACAGAAACTGAAGTTCAGAGGGCTAACTGCAGAAAGTGGTAAAATAGATCAAAGGATCACTTAGATGTTAAGAAATATAGGGACAAGGAGGTTATTATCCTGCCTTAATATCATTACATCTAGACTAATCTGAACAGATATGTTCACCTGATGGGAAACCACACCCACTGTACAACACCATTTACAAAATAAATTGATTAACAGGAAGGTAGTTATGCTATATATGTTACTTTATTAGAGCATTCCTTTTCTGAGCAAGCAAACACTTCAGTGATGGTGACCAAGTGATGATTCTAGCTTACCACAAATGCAGAAATCAAAAGACCCCCCACACACACAGAAATATCACAGTTCAGGTAATCAAAACTATGCACATATCAAAAATTAAAAAAAGATATAACAGGCTTACACACAAACAGAGGACTAATATGATAGCTATTTCAATAGAAAAGAATGATGATTTCTAAATATCAAGTATTTCTGTGTCCACTCTCTCTCTCTTTCTTCTTTAGTTGCAGGATGCATGTAACTAAACCTTTTCCTGCATTTTGGAGTCTTGAAGAAGGAGCATTTTTATTCATGACTTCAGATGAAGTCATGATTAAAAATGCCATGGATTCAGATAAGTTTTTCCTATTAATTAACTGTAAGGATTTTAAATGTTCATGTGTGAAAACCGTTGCAGAAGTTGTGTATGTGTGGAGCACACTTGGTTTTTCAGTTTTCTTCCAAATTTTAAAAGGTACAGTGATAGGTATGAAAATCAATATTGTGGCTGCCTTGTCTATTAGTGAATTAAATTTTGGTTTTAGTTGTTTAGTGAAATATGCTTCATGTATTTGTTGGATTATGTAGATAAGTTATGGATTTTTAAAGTGAGTGGAGGGAGAATGCATGTGCAAAGCATGACACACACGAATGTTGTCTTGATAGGCAGTGAGATATTAGTGATTGATGGTGAAAGTAGCAAGAACATAATGAGAAGAATGAGTGCTCATCTCATCTGATACCAAAGAAGATAACATGAAAGAGCAGTTAGTGAGCGGTAAGGAAGTCATAAAAAAAGTGGGTAAGTGATCTGGTGAAAGAAGTCACTGATTGTAACACGAATGATTTCTGTGATATGGGCATGGCAAAATTCGGGATGAGCAAATGTACACAGAGGAAGATGTGAACGATAGTGTAAATATGGAAGAATGAAAACAGAATGGTAAAAACTAGCACAAAAGATATGAACAGGAATAACGATATTAGAAAATGAATTAAACAAATAATGGTAATAATCAGTTACATGAAGAGTATAAAGAACAAGCTAGGAGAGTGACTCAGTTAGTAAGGAAAACAAAAGTACAGCATGAGCAAAAATTGGCAAATCAGGCAAAGAAAAACCCTCGAGAGTTTTTTTTAGATATATGGCAAGTAGAAAGAAGAATGATCATGGTAAGATGATGTTAATGGATGAATTGATAGCAGCAGTATTCTCTGTGGTTATCAGCATGGGTTTTTTAATGAGAGATCATGTTTTACTAACTTACTTGTGTACTATAACAAGGTGACAGATACCTTGGACAGGGAAGATGCATATACAGTGGTGTACCTGGATTTTGCAAAAGCTTTTGATAGACTGCCACACAACAAGCTGTTAAATAAATTGAAACAGATGGAATTGGATAACAGACTTCAGAGTTGGACCAGTGATTGGCTGTCAGACAGGTATCAGAAAGTTGTATATGGGGGAACAATATCCCGAAAGAGGAATGTCATTAGTAGTGTACTGCAGGGATCAGTTTTTGGACAACTGTTGTTCAATATGTATATTAATGATATTGGAATGGGGTTTAACTAGTGATATGCAGCTGTTTGCAGATGATGCAAAATTGGAGGAAGAGCAATGCAGAGTCAAGCAGATCTTATGGCCTTACAGGAGGACTTGAATAGATTGCATGGATGGGCAACATTGAACTGAAGTTCAATGTTGCAAAGTGTGAGGTTTTGAGATTTGGTAGTTAAGGATGGGATACAAAGTGTGCACTTAGTAAGAAAGCTTTAAAGGAGGTAGAGAAGATGAGATATCTGGGAGTGGTGGTGGACAAGGACCTGAAATTCAGGGACCACATTACACAAGTTGTGAAGCTGTCACATTGGATAATGGAAATGATGCAGAGGATCCTACCATGCAGAAATAAAGGGGTTATAATGCCATTGTATGCCTTGATCAGGCCTCATATGGATTACTGTGCCCAGATTTGGTTGCCTTGTTTTCATGGTGATGAGGATATGTTGGAAAGGGTCCAGAGAAGATTCACAGTGGTCAATAGTCTCTTGGAATTTGAAGTACAAGTACAGATTCAGAGAATGTAAGTTGCAAAGCCTCGTGAATAGAAGGAAGGGGGGGGGGATATAATTGAACAAGCTAATCAGGAGTTGTTATCAGCTTGACACAGAAGAGATTTTTCATAGAATGGGAGAGGAGGGGTTAGAAAAAGAGCTCATCACTGGAAACCGTATAAGGAGAGCATGAGCAGAGGAGTAGGTTCTTTGTATGGAGAATGGTTGGCGAGTGGAATGCATTACCTGAATGTGTTGTGAATGAAGATACACTGAATCAGTTTAAGGCATGGTTGGATGAGCACTGTGTGCAATAATGTACACCTCCCACAATGAGTCTCTGTTCTATTTAGGTCAGATGTTAATAATAATAATAATAATGAAATAATGGATGTGATTGAAGAATAAACTAAGGTGTGTGTGTGTGCAGAGTGGAGATAGGATATTTGGAGAAGGGATTAGTAATTGGAAGTGTCAGAAAAATGGTAACAGTGGTGGAGGAGAAGTCAGAAGTGAATGAGTCTCCAATACAGTTTGCCTTGCATGTTAATGAAAGGTTTCAATGCAGCAAAACATATATGTGGAATGCCAATGTGGAATATATAGCATTGTAAAAGGTATTTCAATTCCCTACAAACTAATTCTACATTGTAAATGCTTCACCAAAAATGAGTGCTTCTTCATTTTGTCATTTCAAAACGGAATCAGAATCAGCTAACGCCTTTTTATTCCCATATACGGAGAGTAGGCGAGGCCATTTAGCCCTATCTAACTTTTGGAGACTGAGTGGGCAGTTCAATCTCCACTGGTACCAATCAGAGATAGATGGCCCAAGGCTATCACTAATTAAGCAGTACACAGTAAAGAGTGACGGCTCAAATGTGCCGCCATCTCGTGGTCCCTAACACAATATATTTAATGTCTGAAATAATGTGGGTTCTACGGTCAATTTTCTTGAGTTTACGGGACGAAAAACCCGAGTTTCCGGGAGGAAAAACCCGCTTGCCCGTGCCAGAGATCGACTAACTCGGGAACCGGTCGAAAAAAGGCTTAGAAAAATTTCCTCTAGTCGCCAACTAGACTCGAAACCAAGTCTTCCTTCGTGCGGCCAGGCGCCATGGTATGCAAAAACGGAAATAAAATTAAAAATAAAAATAAAAATATATATATATATATATATTGTCCCAATCAACTGTTCTTGAAATAATGAGTTATACATATATATGGTTTCTGTCAGCTAGATTATTTTTTAGCATATTGAATTCTAATATCTAATCTAAGTTCCTCCAAAACAATTAACTTTTGTTATATTATGGGGATGGGGGGGGGGATAAACACAAGCTATTAAGGTATTATAAGCTATACTCTTTTCTGAAATCCAAATGTTAATAACATACCAGAATGAAGCATATCCTCCGTAAGATGTTGCCTGTTAAATGGATCTGTGTTAGAGTTGAGCAGATGACGGACTATAATGTGGCGATCCATTATTGTACCACTTGGTAAAACTACAGGATCTTCCATTAGTGTGTCCATTAATGGATCTGTAATAAATATAGTGAAACTAAGGCATATTTATGAATCAACTGTTAAAAACTTCTTATTGTAAGAAATCTTCTTAGGAATTAATAGAATAAAGAAATGTAGGCTCAATCTTATTTAGAAGTGAATCATCTTGATACTGATCCTGGAAAACACACACAGATATACAGGTCCTGACTATTATAAAATTATTGCTACATGGCCCCTGAACTTCAACTTCCTATCTAAAAACACTCCAAGATCCCTAGCCTCATCAGATGCTTCTTCTAGCATAATCCCACAGATATAATACGACATTGGACATCTACTCACGCCAAGGTGAATGACTTTACATTTACTGACATCCATTTTCCATGCACACAATTCCAGACTATTCAAATCATTCTGCAAGTACTGTATATCAGCAGCATTTCTGATCACCCTGTTGCTATCTTTGCATCATCAGTAAATAGCTGTATGTCACGTCAAATTCTTCCCAATGTCATTCATTAATGTACAGATTGAATAAAAGTGAACAAAGCACTGATCCTTGTGGTACACCACTTGGTTTTTTTTTTTTTTTTACTGGTTATGGGCAGTACTACCCTTACATCACGTCCAGACTTGATATAGGCCTAAACCTTTACAAGTGTTTTAACCTATGCCTGTTCTAGTTATCATTGTAGTCATTCTCTGGTGGCAATGCCATGCCACCAGTGTGCCTTGTAGGGCACACTGGGAAAGAACTTTTATGTCCTTCTGCATAAGCCCAAGCTATTTTAAGTCCTTATAACTATCTGCACTCCATACACCATGTAAAGAGAGATGGTGGCGTCGGTAAACCTCGGAATTGCCCCATGCTCCTCCCGTATCTTACTAACTAGATCTTGGTTATTTTTATAATAATTTACTTTATTATTATGGCTATAGGCTAGTGGGTGCCCTGTTCCCATCACCTAGGCATCAACTACCCAAACATCACCATCTCTTTTAATCACTAAGTCTGGCTTACACAAACCCGTGGAAGTCCTATAATGTGGTTCACCACAGTCTTCCAACCTTTGTTCTTAAAGCTATCATGTGATATTGTAAGGGGGATCCAAAACTGAACCCAAGGCATGAAATATGAGGGAGATATAAGTGAGGAATTGGGGAGTGATGGAAATCGACACCCAGAGATATAGTCACCTAGTGAGTGAACCAGGAGGAGTTGCTGCCCAGGTGCAGAGAGAATCTGATGGAAGGAATCCAGAGGTCGATCTGCTATAAAACTGTTCGAGTCTAAAAGCACGGATGTCCCAAGGTGAACAAGGAGGGAGAACGAAATGTCCAGATGCTATTCCACTCCTACAGAGTCTGTGAAAAGCCGATGATCGTAATCTCACCCGAGTTTTTCCACACCGGAAAGTTGTCCCTCACACCCCGCTTGCTGACCCGATGAAGCCGCTGGTACTCTGTGAACTTCGAGGTTAAGGATCCTAAAGCCCGAAGCCAGAAATAGGAACATCAGATGCCATGACTGATAGAAACAGCCGATGCATCAATAGAAGAACATTTCATGTGAGTGTGATATCAACTGTTATTAGTTACGTGTGCTGTAAGAAAGATATAATAACTGACTGTTGAGATTTATAGGATAGGATAGCCAGAGAATAACTAATGTGCTCTTTGTCATGGAAACTAATAGTTATGTGTAGAGTGGAGTATAGCTAATTCCTGAAGAGTTACATGGGTTTTAAGAGTGATCTGTAACTTGTAAATAGTTAAGTCTGAGTTTTGATATAATTGATAAATTAATGTATACGTTCTGATAATATAGATGCAGTTTAAACTAAGGTAATAAAATTCATGTGATAAATTAAGTAACATAAGTTAACTGAGTGACTGGAAAGGTTTGACATGCATTTTAATGAATCAGGGTATTTGCTATTAATATCTTGTTATTGTTATAGCTTAGAAAGTTTTTATCAATTAACAGAATAATCAGAAGGATGTTTGTTATAAGAGGTATTTAGATAAACTGCATGAATTTGATTGATTTGAGATTTAACAGAGGATAGTTCCCCTGTACTTTTGTATTGTATATTTCTTATTTAGCATTCATTAAATAAGTCCTTTGAATTTTTACAAAAATTTGTTGACTGATCTTATTTCATCGCAATGCATTGATCTGAAATAAACCGAGCCTGTAAGCGGGTATTAACTAGAATCATATTAGAGTGAGAGAGAGATGCCACGACTGTTAAGACTTTTTGAAATTTTGAAATTTGGTTAAATCATAGTCTGCTGGAAGTTTTCATAATTTCTTGCACCAATCTTGGGACATGGAGGCACAGTCAGAAATTAATATAAATATCCATGGTTCTCAGGTATAAGAAGTACTGAATCACTGAAAGTAGTATATATAAAGGGACCACGAGTGAATTGTAAGAAAAAGAGTATAAACTGAATAGAAAGGAAACAATAGAACAACGAACAATAAAATATTACAGTAGAATCCAATGGTGATCACTAACTAAATGATGGGTTTCCAGGTAGTGAAGAAACTGTTGCTGATGACTTTCTCCATCACTTTCAAGAGGATTTAGGTGAGGGCAATGAGATGATAGTTTAATGGTTGACTTTTATTTCTCTTTTCAGGAAGAACAGGCTGGATAAAGTTTTTTTTTCATACTGTTGAGTAGATGCTAGACAATTCTGACAACATATATAGACAATACAGGATGAGGGTTAATTCTGGAACACAAGTTTTGAGCTCAACTAACAGGACACATACCATGTGATACATGTCCCTTTAGTTGAGTATTAGTAGGATCAGGATTTATCTGATATCCTTGTGGTGAAAGTTCAGAGGAGGGGGGAAAAGTTTGATGATGAGAGATCTGCCTTATCTTTGTGTGATGTTTCCATGGCACCATCAGAATGTGAGAGAAATGGAAACAAGAAAGGGCAGCATTTACATCCAATGGCTTAGTGAGGATTTGGAAAGCTGAAATGTAGTTGAACAGGAGACAAATTCATTGCATTCAGCTCTGTAAGTGAAGCACCTGTCAAATTTTTTATATTGTCTATCCAGTTTATTCTAGGTTTGCCTCTTTTTTGAGTTCCTGAAGCATCAGTACCCACAAAGACGGCCACTCCTCCATGGGCAGGTTCATCCCCCATCCCATACTTGCAAATAATGGGTATATATTTCGGAATGTTAGATCGTCACTGGGCTTCAAGTTTGTTCCATGTAGGTTAAAGCAGATTGGTTTATACTTCTGCAACAGAGCTTTGATGTTATCAATCATTTGACAGAATCCATGACAATTCCTTTGTAGAAATGTTTTCATTAGCCCCATATTTTTACTTTCTGGAGAATTGTGGATGCCTAGTGTCCATCATTTCTTCTTCATCAGGTAAAAACATTCAAGATATTGTCAAGCTGGACTCCTAAGGCATTAGGTATATTAATTGTTTTATGTTTTTGTGGGGAACGGATGATTCCATGCCATCTATTAATGTATCTGGAGGCAGTCTCATCCACTGTGGTTCTCGTTCCATTTTTTTTTTTAATTAGCATGTTCTCATGTAGTGGGACTTTCATAAGTTAGCCCATATTGAGTACACTGTGTGAATCCCCCCCCCCCCCTTCTGAAATAAAATCACAAAACACTGAAATAAAGGCATTTCAGTGTTTCGCCTTTTATAGTCTTTGCTCTTATGATCTTTACTGTCACATTGGGCACAGATAGCACAGCCATGAGTGGCAGTTAATGACCATACTTTTGACATTTAAGGTAGTACAAAGGGTTCAAAATGTAAATCGAACTGGGAAATTTAGATATCCTGCTTTCACAGATGTTGATGGTTTAGGCATGTTAAAAGTAAGGATGATATTCATGAGAACCAGGTGACCATCCCTGTGTAGAACATTCTTCTCATGGATGTCACATCAATCCCTGGTCTTTAATTTTGCAGCAGGCCTCTTCATCTGGGAAATTGAAGTGATCCCGTTCTGATATTACTCCTCAAGAAGTTCAAAATTTTGTGATTAGTATTTTTCTCTGATGAATGTTGCATGAATGAAATGCTCTACATTTTATTGTCTATAAAATTATGTCTACAAAGTTGTTGTTTCTATGAGAATGTCCCCTGAATGAGTTTCTTCACTGACTTGAAAGAGCCTGCTAATCCTTTCAAGCCCTGTTGGATGAAGCAGAGTGACATTTCCCCAAATGGATGTTTCTTCAGTCAAGTGTAGTATTTAAAAGGTTGGCACATTTATTGCCATCTCTGATGATTTTTGCTTCTTTATTTTGTTTCAGCTGATGTTTCAATGGTTTCCGAACATGGCTGAGACTTACTGAGAGCCTCTGATAAACTTGAGAATGAAAAATGAGAATCTGATTCAGTGCCAGAGCTCCCTGCCCATCATGGAGTCACACATGGATGCCCCCCCCCCCTCACCAGCAAGCAATGACTGCACTTAGGAGTGGAATGTCAGAGCTACCCAAGACATTACACTAACACAACAGGTCTTGGCTCTGTCCTCAGGCCATGGGTAAGCAGACTTACTGCAATATAGTTGACCCTTGCAGGCAAGATGACTCGCCGATTTATCCTGGCTGGGCCATCCAGGACTGCCCATCTTGCCAAAGCAAAAGTCAAAGTAGTGAAAGACTACTAGCATTAAAAGCCTATTTCAGGATGCCCACTAGTTACCGCATAGCAAACATGACAGCAAGGCACTAGAAAATAGGATAGTGATAAGGACTCAGGAAAAGAAGAGTGAAGAATAAGGGAAGAAAAGCATAAAAAAAAAAAAAAGAATAAGAACAAAAAGGGCTACCATCACTGTTAGGTCCTCTCCACCATAAACCAGGTGCCTCGCATGGAGGGGGTCTAGGCTGGCTGTTGAAAAACAGAAATCAAGTAGTATATAGAGTACAAACCAATCTGCTAGTGCAATATCATTACTGCCAACAGATGATCCACTGACACTTTTCAGATTAGTTTTGACCTTTACTGAGTGAGGTCTATCAGCAGGAAGCTAAACCAACAGCAATAGTAAAACCAAACTGATAGAATTCATATTTCTGATATTCACATAGCAAAATAGTGGTTATCACAATTTTACTATGCTCTGGATTTGAGATATTATACATGACAAGAAATTACATTTTCAATTTTATTTTACCATAGTGCAAGCAAGCAATAAATGTTTATATTTCATTGAATATCTTCATGATTAACTACTTGAATAATGGCAGCAGATAGCTTTGCTACATTAAAGTATTCCTATGAAGCTCTGTAGATAGGTCAACTGTTGTAATTATACAAGCAGCTTGAAAAAAATATATTTCATGTGCAGACTTCTACTGTTTAATACCCTAACACTAGGATAAAACATAAGTATGTAATTTCTTCTTAAGTATAATATATCGATAAGGGAAATAAACAAAACCACTATCTGACAACATAAAAAATATGGTAATAAACCATTTTGCTATTTCAATATGAGAAATATTACTTTTGATTTCTCTATGGGATTTCTAATATTTCCTATATCCTTATGGGTCTAGTTTCCCCACAAATAAGAAATAATGAATTAAACATTATGGGGATTGACTCTATATAATGTTGGAAAACATACATGGAAAAAGCTAGGAAGCTTTTTTGTATCATGAGATACCTGATGGAAGTTGGTGTGAGGTCAGTGTTCTCACTATGCAATAACTCATTAAAACATTTACTGAGTAAATATTTCTTTTACTCAGTAATTTCACACAAGCTAAACCTACAGCACATTTGTAAGGTGGATGAAAGTTGAAAAAAAAAAAAAGAAGAAACTTGCTAACATTTTATTGTTTGGTTTCACTATGGTAAAACAACAATGTAAACAATTTCTTATTGATTACTTATTAAATATAATATAAGCCCAGTTGCTACTAAAGCAGATGAAAAGTAATATCACTGATGAAACTTAAGAACAACAGCTTATTCATTGTAATATGATCAAACTCATTACAAACTGCACTAGTATAAGCATGTATCATTGCTTTTAAAACCCAAGCTATCTTATTTGAAGTTCATTTCTTATGAAATATAGTAAAATTTAATTCAAACAACCATTTCAAATTAAAGCCGTATTGCAGCAAATGCACTTTTAAGTATATCAGGTATGAGTTTTCTTTTAGTAGAAACATTCACCATACATTACTACTCAAATAGGCAGATTTGGAAATGAAGGGTCATAAGCAAATCAATGTATTTAATTTAAATAACAGAAAAGTGACACAAAAAAATCCCTTTTCTAGCAATTTAATAATAACTTTTATAACTAACAATTTTTTAAAAAAATGCTTTCATTTCACAATGGTACCTCTAAATTCTTCTGGTGCATCACTAAAATCTACTTCTTGTTTCATATTTTGAATGACAAACTGCTGTACTCTTGTGGCCAGGTCTTGAAATTGCATTATCTGAAGCTCAGTTTTGATCATAGCTTTTTTCATTCTTGCAACTGCATCTTCAAAAAGTTCCCAACGATATGAACGCTAGAAAAGTATTACCTTCATTAGAATAAATGCAATGTTTCAAAATATAAAATTTTTTACATAATATTTCATTGGGTCAGCTTTGAAAACTAAATTTGTTACAGTATAATTTGTCTAAAGCACTTAGAAGATTGTTAATAAGATGTGCTTCTTTTAAAATGGTATCTAAAAAACGAAGGTTATCTATTAAATGAAGGTTTAATGCCAAAGAATTTTTCTGACAGCAAAACATTACTGCTTGCATAACATTCTATATGTCTATATTGAGAATCTGTGATATAGCTGTCAAGTAAGAACTGATGGTTATACACATTTTTTTAGGAATGAATATCATTTAAAGGAGGCTTTATCACAAATATCACAATGTAGTAATCCAGCACAATAACTGGAAAAACTGCGATCCCAGCAATTTTTCCATGATTACATGCATCTCTGGAAGTCCCCAAATCCCAAATGTGACTGTGTTAATAGGCACAATAACAAGAGTTGTTATTATGCCTGAATCTTCTCAATCATGTCAAAATGATGCCTTTTCAAGCTGGAATTTCATCTTGGAGAATAGGAAAAAGTTGAGGAGCAAGGTCAGATTAATGGGGGGGGGGAATGGCTGTTGTGTTTTTGAAAGCCAGGAACTGTCTAACAGCAGGAAGACCCATGGTTGTTTTTTTTTTTTTAACTGACTGACATTTTTGCCAAATACTCTTTTTCTTAGTTTAACTGGCTAATTTCACCCACTGAGTTATCTTCCTGGCCTGCTCTTTGTACTCTTCATGCAACTGATAATTACCAATATTCATTTTGTGTTGCCTCCATGGTGCCTTCTTTCAGATTTAATGCTTAATCTCTTCATTCATCTACTTTACTCCTATCCTACTTACCCCCCTTTTCATCCTTGGAATACACTCGGACATTGCTACTGTTCAACAACTCTTGAAATGCCCAAGCAGCATTTGTTTCCTTTCCACTTACCTCCTCTTTCATGGTATGGCTCTCAGTTGTTTCCTAAGCTTTTCATAATTACCAGCCTCTTGTAGTTTCACATATATCACTTCTTCACAGAAGTTCTCATATGACTGGCTACAACCCAGGTGATCACTTCATGGTCACTCTCCCTAAATGGAGGAAGATTAGACCCTCCATTCACAATCACATCCTCTGATCATATAACCAGACCTAAGACTCTTAAACCCTCATGTATCCTCTGTTAAATAATTCCTAAGACTGTTGTGTCCTAAGAATGAGAAATTCATTCTTCTTAATCACTGATGGTATCTCATCATCCCAATCAATACTGTGATAACTGAAATCAATCCATAATGATTATCCTCTGCTTGATCACAAAACCAAGTTGCCAATACATTTCTTTGTCTCCATCCTCCACATTTCCTGGCCTGTAACAACACCCAACTAAATATCTGATTTTTATCAACTTCCACCTCATACCACCATACTGCTTCAAAATCACTGCCACTGTTTTTCCCTTGTATCTCAACCTTGGGTGAACATCATTCTCCCACTAGCATCAGTAGCACTCCCCCTCCCTTCTTTCTCTTCTCATCTTCACAAAAAACATCACAGCCTTCTATTTTTATTCCTGTCAAGATATTATTCTTATCCATCCATGTTTTGCTTATTCCAACTACCGTATTTTTCAATAGATGATGCGCACCTAATGTATAACGTGCACCCCCAACATTTTCATCACTCCTTTTGTTGTATAGATAAAGTGCATGTGGCAACTAGTGGTCGAGTTAGGAAGTACAGACAGAGAGCGGAGGAATTCTTTAAAAACACGTGCGTTGCTAGTAGCAGTGGTCGACATGGAAGACAGAAGTACTTCTCGGAGAAAATCCTACAGAGTGCAGCTCAAGCTTGAAGTGGTAGAAGTAGCAAAGGAAAAAGGGAATCGTGAAGCTGGCAAATTGTTCAGTGTTGGAAAAAGTAGTGTTTGTAGTAGATACCAGGCAGAAGCATTAGCAGGTCATCTCCACCTATAGGAGTTGCCAAATGGTGTGCCACCCTTTTTTAATAAATTACTCTGGATTTAGAGAAAGATGTTGAAAGTTTATTTTTTTCACTTGGTTAGAGTATAATAAAATTAGTTTAATCCTTTATCCAAGTGTGAGCAAACAAAGTTTGCACCTGAAAGTACCTTCAGGACTGGGGTAAGGTGGTACAACACCAGGGAAACGCGTTGCAAATGCTTGCTAATGCTTCTGCCTGGTATCTCCACTTGGGCCTGGCTCCCACTGAAGAGACCTCAATAAAGGTCAAAACTAGTCTGGGTAGTGGCCCTTCCCTTAATGCATAACATTATACATATCCACAAAGAGATGTGTTTTGCATTATGGGAGATACTGAGATAGGAGTGTTGATAGCTTGCTCCACCTTTGCAAGGAGTTGCCCAGTGTTGTACCACTTTACCCCAGTCCTGAAGATACTTTCAGGTGTGCAAACTTTGTTTGCTCACACTTGAATAAAGGATTAACCTAATTTTATCATATTCAGATGTAGTCTATTACTCTTATACAGTTCCATTTGTCCCATACATTCACAAATTGCATTCTTTCTCTTCACACATGTCCACTAACGTTCCATTCAAGATCTTTGCTCTCAACTCATCATTGTTATACAACACACAAACTGCTTCCTATAACATTATCTTTCACTCTTCCCAATCTCCTGATATCTATTATCACATTCTCTCTAAGTCTCCAAATCATTCGTTGCAACAACTGCTAATGTCTTCGCAAGCTTACTTTTCATATCCAGGGTGCCTCAATCATCTTGTACTTGTGCACCCTCTCATCCACCATACCTTTTATAATACCTGCTCTTGAGTAATTTTGCCACTTCTTTTCCTCCACGATCTTTCATTTTAATCTTTTGCACTCTTTTATTAGTATCTACCATATGTTCTGATCTCATTTTTCATGCACTCATCTCATGAGACCAGTGTATGCATTGGTCTTTGTTACCAATGCCATTTTTAGCAAAGTTTGAAAAGAGGTAATCATCTACCATGACACACAGTGAATGACCAGAGAGAAAACTGGTTACTCAGTTATCGAGAGTAGCAAGTTGGCCAAAGGATGCAGATATTTTAAGTTTATCAAGGAAAATTCTCTAATTAAGTTTATGTTGTCAGCCTAGCAAGTAAAACATAAAAACATAATCTCCAATAACCAAATTTAACCAAAAGACATTTTATATCATTGTCATTTGATTTATATATACTTTTAACAGGTGTCCCAGATAAAAGTCTCACAAAATTAAGATCTGGTAATTAGTACCAATCAACAACATTCTATCATGATTGGTCAGATATATCGGATTGTTCAATATACAGGACACTAGCAATATGGATGATGAGCAAAAGGAATTTGTTAACATTAGATTTGGATTGTAACAATCTTCAGACTGTGAATTTTGAATGCTTCAATATGACCGCTTTTTAACCTATCAACTAACTTCTGCAAACCACAAACTCTCAATCTATCCTTATAGGCTAATCCACAGATCCTCATTTCTGGACCAGCTATGTTACTTCCTCTTCCCCAAAAAACTCAGTGACCAGATTTGTGCACATCAATTCAGATGTTGCCATTCAAAGCCTTATAAAAAGACATAACATATTTTTCTCTGATTGCCAGTGTGCTCTTTAATAACAAAGTAATCCTAGGAGCTATTCTGGCTAGAGCATGTTCTCTGAAATTCAATGCTATACACACTATCTTCAAGTCTCCATCTTATTAACTGCCTGGAGTCTAGTTCCATCAATGTATTATGCAGCTTCTCATCTTTTCATCCCAAAGTACATAACCTTACATTTCTGCAAATTAAACTAGCACTCATTATCCCATGCCCATACTGTTGGTCTATTTAAATCATTCTGTAGAATCTCCACTTTGCCTCGATTAATTATTACTCTACTAAAATTTTGCATCATCAGCAAACAACTAAGTACTTCCCTTCAAATCATTTTCCATATGATTAATGTGTAGATTAAAGAGTAAAAAATTGAGTCTAGTCGTGTGGTGCAATGCCTTCATTACCCCATCCAATTTCTTTTGTTTTCATAGTAGAAATTTTAGCAAACCCTTATCATTAACAAGGGTGTTTTGGGAAGCTTCTATGTAGTGCAATGTGTCTTTTTAAGTCAGCAGTTGAAAAATCTGCAATTCAAAACACATGCTAAGATGTCTTACTTTTATAGGGTAAGTAAAAAATTTTATCTTAAACAATGATATCCAAATATCTAGCCTTTTCATACTTCCATTTAATACATGAAAATTATCATTTCAGCCTTTAAAAGTACAAGGCACATCCAGAAAGTAAGGTCTGTTCAGAATTTACAGCCAAATAAGATATGGGAGGGGGTCATGTATGCATGGTAGCATAGAGTGACTTAGTAGCTAGCTGTTGACCATTTTACTTTTGTTGCCTTCTATAAATAATTTATAATAAGTGCTGTGATAAAAAAATCCCACCAGTGGCGAGGTTCATGGTGTGATACCATTTTTGTTAGCGAAAACAATAGTACTACAGAAATTCATCAACAATTGTGTAAGGTTTATGGGCCTAACATAATGACTGACAATAAAGTTGGGCAATGGTATTGTTTGTTTAAAGAAGGGCACAACAATGTTCATGATGAAAAGCACAGTTACCTGCCAAGTTTAGTGACAGATGATTTGATGGAAAGAGCGAACATGAAAATTTGTGAGAATTGGCATTTCACAATTATGGAACTTTCATATG
Source organism: Typopeltis vanoorti (assembly GCF_054136105.1). NCBI lineage: Eukaryota > Metazoa > Arthropoda > Arachnida > Uropygi > Thelyphonidae > Typopeltis > Typopeltis vanoorti. The sequence continues at coordinate 130,301,837 of NC_143549.1, forward strand.
AATTCTCAGAAGTTTCATGCTCAGTCATTCATGAAATTGTGACAGAAAAAATCTGGGGTATAAGAAATTATGTGCCAGATGCACATTGGTCACCAAAAATGCTGACCAATGTGCATAAACAGCAAAGAGTAGAATCAGCTCAAAATTTTTGGAGCATTTCAAAAGTGGAGGAAAACTTTTTTCTTGTATCATGACTGGTGATGAAATGTGGATTTTGTACATAAACATCAAGTCAAAACAACAATCAATGCAGTGACCCCATTCATTATCTCCAAAAGTCAAAACAATTCAAACGGGCACACTGTTGGTCAAAAAAATAATGGCCACTGTCTTCTGGGACTGAAAAGGGGTCTTGCTTGTTGATTTTCTTCAGCGAGGAACTACAATTAATGCTGATGCATATTGTGAAATGCTGAAGAAACTAAGACAAGCAATTCAGAACAAAAGATAAGGAATGGTGTCAATCAGGGATTGTGTTTCTGAATGAACAAGTTAGTGCTGCAGCTCGAACTGCCCAACAAATTTAGAAGTTTGGATGGGAACTTTTATATGTTTTGTATATAAATGATATAGGAAATAAGCTGAAAGGAAATATTCAGTTGTTTGGTGATGATGTGAAATTAGGTACAGTAATAGTTAATCAAGGTGATGTGAAGAGCTTGCAGGATGATTTAAATAGGCTGTCCGTATGGACAGAAGTTAATTGGTGTCAGTTTAATGTCGAGAAATGTAAAGTCATTTATTTTAGGATAAATAGATTACAAGCTGTGCATCACATTGATGGCACTGTACTCCAGGAAACAGATGAAGCTAGAGATTTAGGCATGGTGATAGATAGAGAGTTAAACTTTAGAGGATATATTGCTAAGGTAGTCCATAAAATTACTTGGTTATTGAAAAACACATTAACGAGTAGAGATAAGGAAGCTATTCTTCTTTATAAGGCTTTGATACACCAACATCTGAATTACTGTGCTCAAGTCTGGTCCCCTGGGTTTCTTGGTGATGAGGAAGCAGTGGAGAGGATTCAGAGGCGAGTGACCAAGATGGTGAGTGGCCTGTAGAATGTTCCCTATGAGGATAGATTGAAGGTGTGTGGAGTGCAAAAGTTGGCTGATAGGAGAAAAAGAGGGAATATGATAGAAACATTTCAGTTGCTTCAAGAGTTTTATAGGATAGATGCAGGGAAAATGTTTCAGCACTTGGCTAGAGGGACCAGAATAAGGGGTCACCCACAGAAGATGAATAAAGGTGTGGTTAGTGGGGGTAAAGATTAGTTTTTTTTTGCTGGGAGAGTTGTGAATGAGTGGAATGGGTTGTCAGAGTCAGTTGTGAGTGCTCTGTCTGTTAATGGGTTCAAGGAGAGGTATGATAGATTGTGTGGATAGATTGGGTCTCCTGCGATGAGTCTTCGAACTCCATGGAGGTGTCCATATAATAATAATAATAAACTTTTTGACCACCATCCCACAGCCCTGACCTCACAGTGACTACCTTCTGTTCCTGCATATGAAGTAATGGCTCCAATTTCAGCACTTTGAAAAATGGGACTGAAGAACAGCATGACTCAGTTGAACTTGCTGGGAGCAGACTTAGCAATTGGAAAAGGAGGAACTTGTTTACATTTAATTTAAAAGACTATATTATATTCCTTGGGAAACACATCAGGGGGGAAAACTGTTCCACAATACAGCAATAGCAGGGATGAAAAGAAACTTGTTCTGTGAGTTTCAAGGTGCACTAGTTCAACCAACTCTCAAAAATGGGCTCTTTACATAAAAAAACTGTACTTCTCACTCCCCTACTCACACCCTCAGCCTCTCGTTCTACCTTTGTCTCCTTTTACTCTATGAAAAATTTCCTCCACATTAATCTGGTAACAACCCTTCAATTTATATGTCTTAATCATATCCCCTCCTATTCACAAGGCTGGTTTTTAAGGGCAGCTGCAGATCCTTAAAAAAATATAAAATATAATTTTTTTTTTTTGGTATTTGAAACTGTGTGTGCATGTGTGGTCATTATTACAGATATATTTTTTAGATTCTTCTAGCAGATGTTAACTGATCTTCCAGTCTGTCCACAGTGGACCAATAAGCAGGAAAACCGAACCCTATACACATCAGGAAATGAGAAAGGAAGAAAGAATTGATATTTAGGGGAATAGATAAGGGCACAAGTTTCAATCCCAGCATGAAATTGGCTAATATATTCTTATATCAAAGTTTGACTCCCCCCCCCCCAAAAAAAGCATAATATTAAAACTTTCATGTAGCTATAAATCTATTCTAATGAAGCATCTTTCACAGATGAACTTAATCACATATATATATCCCACCTTCTTATCTAATGGTTAAAATTCTAACAGAATTAACAAAATAGTTGATCATTTCTCCAATCCTTGACCCTCTCCTCTACAGAGAGATTATAGTAATGTGATTTCTATTCCCAATGTATAGTGTATATCAGAAAAAAAGGCCAGAAATTTGAAACTAGTTGCTCTTATCTGCTCCCATAAAGGCCAATTCCTTCCTCTCTCAATTCCTGGTGTATATAGAGTTCTTTGTTTTGCTGCAAGTCGATCTACTAGTGGCAAATTCGAAGATCAGACAATATCATCTTGAAACAATACAAAAAATATATCCGTAATCATCACTATGGGCAGTCGGGTCTAGAGGACCATACCTTGATCACAACACAGGAAAAAAAAAAAAACACTATGCTCTATTGGCAGCTAGTTCATAAGTGAGATTTTTTTTTATTTTTGTTTAATATTTTTTAAAAAATTTTTTTGTTCAGGGATCTGCAGCTGCCCTTGAAAAGCAACCTAATTTAAATATACATGGATGAGTTAGACTTCCCAAATTATGGAAAACAGTAATTCTTAGACATCCTGAGTTACAATCTAAGCTTCTCACTAGTGCCCACAGAGGATGATCTTCCAAGCTAGGACTGTAATCTACAGATCTCTAAAATTCACTGAACTTTCCATAAAGGTTTCAGTTACTGATGCAAAATATTGAAAGCATTAAACTATTATTAAATACATTCCTTGTGCTGGTTTCATCTATTAAACATTCAACATAAGATTTAAGAGTTATTTGAAGATACATCTTCCTGGTGATTGGTTATCATGTATGCTCACTAATGCCAGGAGAACTATGAATCAAGATTATTAATTTTTAGCAATGGTAAATGAATTTGGGGCTAAAACTTACTGACAATAGTGAGACTTGGATATCCTGTACCCATCATATTGTTATAAAATGTAATGAATGTAGTGTATTCAGGGAGTGCAAGCTGGATAGCAAGAATAGGGATATATTGTTAATGATAACAATGGTAGTATGAGTAACACAGGCAATGGATTTAAAGCTGTTTGGTGTGTGTGTGTGTGTGTGGTAGAGGTTAATGGGACAAAATACCTAATTGGATGCAGCTTCCAGACTAGAAAGCATGTAAGGGATAGATAATGTACAGAGTTACAGTTTAGGAGTTGCATTGCAAACACAAGTAAGTCAGTGTATCAGATAACAGCATCGTTAAAGAGAACACTAAATAGTAGGAATAAGGAATAATAATAAATTTAGTTTAATCCTTTATCCAAGTGTGAGCAAACAAAGTTTGCGCCTGAAAGTATCTTCAGGATTGGGGTACAACACCGGGCAACTCGTTGCAAAGGTGCAGCAAGTTAACATCACCCCTATCTCAGTATCTCCCATAATGCAAAACACATCTCTTTGCAGATATGTATAATGTTGTGCATTAAGGGAAGGGCCACTACCCAGACTAATATCAACCTAGTATAATAGGGTGTATATACAATGCGGTTTTGATATAATGCAATCTACAAATTGTAGTAACCCTTGTTCAACGCGGTTTTGAAAAAAACACTGTCTACAAATTGTAATAATCCTTTTTTTTTTTTTTTTTTTTTTTTTTTTTTTTTTTTTTTTTTTTTTACCATGCGACTTAAAAATCAAATTTATTTATTTTTTTGTTAAATTTGCGTCTCCCGCATGTAGTTATAAGTAGCAAATTTATATTAGGGGAAAATACTCTTTAGCAGGCATGTACGTCAACTGTTTACCATATAAAGTGTTTATTGTTGAAAATTGTCTTCGTTTTCTGCAAGGAAAGCACATTAAAAATCATAAGTGTGTTAATCTCAAGCTGAGCACTTTATTTTCTGGTGAGTTACATACAATATGTAATGCTTTTTTATGTAAACATTTTATTTTTATAGTAATGGCCACTAAGAGGGCTTTTGCGATATGGTTGAAAATGAAATTAGTGAACTAATTGATGGGGAAATAGATTTAAATGAGGAGGAATCAGTACAATTAATAGATGACGTCAAACCAAATGGCGGGGAAAGTTCTGCCGAAGATTCTGATGAATCCGTTAAAGAATTCAGTTTAAAGAAATTAACAGAAGGATTGGACTTGGCAAGAAAGTTAGGAAGTTATTTTACAGATAATGATTTCTCAATGGAGAGCTCTGGAAAATTCATGAGACAATTGGATATTTGTTTAGCTCTATATTATGAACTTAATAAAAAAATTGCAGCATAGTGGTAAGCAAGGCCTTATTACTGACATATTGATATTTAAACCAGCCAAAGTATGCAATGAGAATTATACATATGATGTCCAAGAGATTTCAAGTGATGACGATGTCTGGCCACTTGTAAATAAAGAACATCTACGGAATGCTCGTTTTGAAGACAGTGATGACAATTAAATTATGCACTTTATTTTATTTTGCCTAAAGCATTTTATGCATTATAAGCAATGAAGTTTATGTGCAATTTGTATTTTTATAAGTTTACACTATGCATTTTGTTTCATAGTTTATAAGTTTTCTTAACTTACCTGAATTCAATAAAAATATTTTTTGTTGGATATGTCATTGTTTATATAATTAAAATAAAAAAAAAGATTTCGGAACATAACCCTACTTTTTCTGTCTCGCATAACACAATTTACATAACAGCATTTCTATTGAACCTAACATCCGTGTTATAAGAGGGCTACCTGTATTTAAAAAAAAAAAAGTATACAAACCTCATCAGCAGCAATAGCTCTAGCAAATTGATCACAGTCTAAGTGTAAGTAGATATCTGTTAACTGATCCAGTAGCCTCTTAGGTTCCCAACCATATTTATCTGGATTCTTTACCTTCAGATTCTTACATTTAGGACCACAGAGTTGTTGAAGGTTAAAATTTAACATAGCCGCTAATCTGTCTGCCAGTTCCTAAAAGAGATGTTAATTGCATTTATTATTTTGTATTACAAATTACTACACATTTAACTTATGCACTGATAGTGATATATAAGAGTAAGGTCAAGAGATATTAAGTCATATATCAACACACACACACACACACACACACACACACACACACACACACACACACACACACACACACACACACACACACACACACACACACACACAGAGAGAGAGAGAGACCTAATAGTAAATATGATCCTCAGAAACAGCACTAACATTGTCACCTTGGTTGAACTGTAATGGATTCCCCCCCACCACCACACACACACATGACAACAATTTCCTTCAAAAGAAGATCATTTCAGTTGAGATATTGTGACAGCAGACTAATGAAGTGTGTAAAATTACCCTTCTTCATGTCACGAAGAAGAGTGACCCAACATCTCAACTTTTCAGGGATACAACTCTACAATGGCTATTCTGCAGACTGACCCTAGATTAGTACACTGGACATAATCTAATGCTAATATTTTAGGAAGCTTCCAGGTTGGCTAGCGAATAATCATACTGCTATTATTCTAGTTATAGTAGCAGCAGGATCTGTGGAAGCTAGTGAGGCCGGATTTGTAGAGCAGTTTGGAAAAATTCTCCACGTATATTGCTTAATAAAGAATAAGTAGTATATATTTAATGCTTTTCCAATTTCGACTTAGCAATGCATGAAAAATAAAGTCAAGCAAAGAGAAACAGATTACATGTATAATAAAAAAATAAATCTTCCAAAACTATCCAGATTCACTTCACAAAGTTGTCATCATAATTACAATCTTAATGATGTCTATTTCCAAACTGCAAAATCTCATTTTCCTAAAAGAAACTCAAATTTCACCTTCTATGAGCAAAAACACATCTCAGTTTTAGAAGTTATATGCACATTTTAACCTGATGTATGATGCCTGAATTTATAACCTTGGAATCACCTCTTTTGGATCTTCTTTAGCTAAAAAATCCCTGTCTATTCTATCAGATGCATTTGCTGTCTATCAATCTCCTAATTCCACAAAGTTGTCATCATAATTATAATCTTAATGATGTAATTACAATCTTAATATTCTGAACTTTAATGTTGGAGGTTTAATGGAATATTTACAACACTAGGAGAGGATTAAAAACTAATTTTAATGCTTCCAATATTTCATCTCAGCCACTGAGACATCAGGGATTACAAATAACTCTTCTAACACACACACAAAGATAACACAATACTAAATGAAACATGTGAATGATTCTAAAGTCCCATCTAGGCAGTGAGACATTTATAGGCATTTGTAGGCAAGCCTAGGATGTAAAGTGGGATATCTGACAATTATTGTTTCCCAAATTTTGGAAAGTTTTATGCAACCATATTTAAGTTAGGTTGATTTCTGAGTGCCTAGCAAACTCTCTTATCCCCCTCACTTGACTTACCACAACCTATATGAAAAAAACTCTACCCATTTTAAAATCTTCATTGAAAATCTAACTTTAAACAATACAGATATATTGGTAAGCTTTGACATCACCTCACTGTTTACCAATATTTCCTGAAATGACACTTTAACACTCTTAAAAATGTTTTTCCTTCTGATATCTAAGATCTCTTTTCCTTGCCATCAATTCTGGTTATTTTTCTTGGAAGAACAAAATTTACATACAAATAGAGGGAAACACTATGCCCCCCCCTGCCAATTTTTACATAGAAAATTTTGAAAAACAAGCAATAGACCCAGCCCCTCTCAAACCTATCTGGCTAAGTAAATGATGTGTTAACCTATCTGGCTAAGTAAATGATGGGCCGCATAGCCCAGCCACATTACACTCTTTCTCAGTTACCTCAATAGTCTACATCCAAGATTCCAGTTTACGATGGAAAAGGAAAATAACATTAGTTTACCCTTCCTAGACACCTTAGTAACATGCCTTCCTAATGGTAACTTTTCCTTCACTGTATATAGAAAACCTACTCACACAGGCAGATAGATATATTCACAATCTTTCCTACCACCACCCCTCTCAACAATATGGCATTATTAAAACTCTAGGCAACAGAGCTTAATTTTGTTCCAGTGGAACATCCCTTTCATTGCTTAAAGTCCTAAAGTATGTTAGGTACTAAGTAGGCTGAATATGTGCCATCCAAATTCTTGGAATTTTTATGCCACCATTATTATTGTTGAGATTAGGGTTGTTAATCAGAATTTCACAGGCTTCTTTAAATTTTCTTCCATACCAGGTTTTTGTATGATGTAAAGAGCAGGTACTTTTCCAATCAATTTGGTGTAGGGTGTTGAGCACGTGATCTGAGAGGCCTGCTTCACCAAAATTGTTATATTTAATGTGTCTTTTGTGTTCTTTTTGGTGGCATAAAAACTCCAAGAATTTGGATGGCACATATTCAATATACGTTAGGACTTTAAGCAATTTTTAGCTTTTACTGGAAACTATTCCATTCCATATTCCATACTTCTGGTTGAAATTTATATGTATAATCACAGGTTTTTTTTTAATTTTTATTTTTTTATTAATATATATATATATATATGTTAAAGATACCAAGCTATTTTAAACCTGGTTTTACTCCATTTCCCAAGTAAGCAAACAGACAAGTTTGCGCCTGCACATATTGCAAGTCTTGCTGATCCAGACCGGTTTCGACCTTTATTGAGGTCTCATCAGTGGGAGCCAGGCTAGAAATACCAAGATTTTAGTAATACAGAGCTTATAAGTATTTTACCAGAACAAGTTACCATATAGGAGATGGGCTGTGCATTAAGGGTAAATATTAAGAATAGTGATCAGAGCTTATTCTACCTTTACCATGAGATGCCTTGACTTGCACTACTTTGAGGGTCAGCTAGACTTGCAATACATGCAGATGCAAATTTGACTTGTTTGTCTGTTTGCTTACTTGGGAAATGTAATAAAACCAAGTTTAAAATAGCTTGGTATCTTTAACATTTATTATACCCAAGGTAAAATACTTTCTACATTTATATTTCATCTGGAGATTTTTATTTAATAAGGTTAAAACACCTTATGGTAACTTGTTCTGGTAAAATACTTATAAGCTCTGTATTACTAAATTCTTGGTATTTCTAGCCTGGCTCCAACTGATGAGACCTCAATAAAGGTCGAAACCAGTCTGGGTAGTGGCCCTTGCCTTTAATACATAGCATCATACATCTCCTAAAGGAAATGGGCTGTGCATTAAGGGTAAATATTAAGAATAGTGATCAGAGCTTAATCTACCTTTACCATGAGTTGCCTTGACTTGCAATACGTGCAGGCGCAAACTTGACTTGTTTGTCTGTTTGCTTACTTGGGAAATGGAGTAAAGCCAGGTTTAAAATAGCTTGGTATCTTTTAACATTTATTATACCCAAGGTAAAATACTTTCTACATATATATATATATATATATATATATATATATATATATATAAAAAAACATGTTGCTCTCCAGTCCAATTTAATTTTGTAACCAAAGATAATAATAATAGGACTCTAGCTTTGATGTAGTAAAGATGTTTATTTTTCCACCAGAGGTCAGGCCAATAATTGTTGTAACAGTTGGTCAGTAACTTTAGCAAACCATATAGATTGTAGTGCAGCTTGTTTTTTTATTTTTTCATTTTTGCATTAAAAGTAAATCTAGATGTACTCATGGATAATAGGATCTCAAATGAAATATTATTCCATCATAAGGATGTGAGGGGTATAGTGTGTTCAGGAATGACAAGGAGAATAAAATGGGGGGACGAGTACTATTGATGATAGCTGATGAGCTGCAGCCAAGGAGAATAAAAGTTGAATTGCAGGATAGAGAAAAGAGCACATTTGAGGCCATTTGGTGTGAGATTGAGGCTAGTAGAACAAAATATACAATTGGGTGCTGCTATAGACCTGATGGAAAAGATGGTGGAGATAGTATGCATAAGCAAATAGAAGAAATGAGTGGAAGGAGGGTAATTATTATGAAAGATTTCAACTATGGTAGCATTGATTGGGGGGGAGGAGAGGACACATGGGAGGAAGGAATTGGGTTTTATGCGATTATTAAGGAATAACTATCTGCGACAGCATGTAATGGAAAATACTAAGGGGGTCAGAGAGTGCTTGACCTAGTAATTGCATCTGAGTGGCTGTAATGAATATGACTACATTGCCACCAATTGGTGAGAGTGATCATAGGGACTTGACTTGGGAGGTGGCTAAAGGTGTGGAATTTACAATTAAGAAAGGGTACATATAGAATTATCAGGCTGCTGGTAAGTATGACAAGCTCAGGAGTTTGGTTGGTTCAGTACCACGGCATGTAAAACTGCAAGGGCTGGATGTTGATAGTGCATGGGAGGTGGTTAAGAAGTTTTTGCAGGAGGCAATGGCTGACTGTATACCTAGAGTCCGAATAATAAATCAAGTAGGGATTAAATGGATGAATAACACCATTAAGCTTGAACTGAAAAAAAAAAAAAAAACAACTGTGGAGGGAATTTAAGTAGAAAGGTGACCTGCAGGCACATGAACGGTATAAAGCCCAGGTCAGAAGGGTAACAAGTGTGGTAAAAAAGCAAAAGCGGATTATGAAAGAACATTAGCCATGCAGGCTAAAAAGAAACCCAAACAGTTTTTTCGATATGTTGCAAGTAAAAGAAAAAATGTATACGGAAGATTGATTTTAAAAATGCCGATGGTAGGGAGGTGACTGAATCAGTTAATGTAGTAGAATTACTGAGTGAGCAGTTTGCAAGAGTATATCATTATGTGGTGACATTGCAAAAATGGAAGAACAAATAACTTATACAGGAATTGCGGTGAATGAGGTACAGGTGAATAGTCTATTAGAAAACCTCAATGTCAACTTATCTGCGGGATTGGATGGTATACCAGCTCATGTCATACGAGAAGCGACTAAAGAATTGTCAGTGCCTTTGACCATTTTGTTTAATTTGAGTCTCAGGTCTGGGTTAGTCCCAAGGGGGTGGAAAGAGGGGAAAATAGTTCCACTGCATAAAGGAGGTACCAAAACCTCCTTTATGCAGTGGAATTTTTGCTGTTGAAAATTACCTGCTGATCAGCATATCAGGAATTGTTGTCAAGGTCTTGGAGAAAATAGTGAAGAGGAAAATACAAGATTGGATAGATGAAAATGAGATACTTTATGGGGGACAGCATGGTTTTGTGAAGGGTAGATCATGCCTCAGTAACTTGCTCATGTTCTATAACACAGTGACGGCTGAACTGGATAAGGGTAACGGGTTTACAGTGATTCTACTGGACCTTGCTAAAGCCTTTGATAGGATACCACATGGAATTCTAATAGTAAACTGCAGCATATGAGAATGGATATAGGGTTAGTGAGATGGATAAGAGGGTGGTTGATGGAGAGATATCAGAGAGTGGTTGATGGAGAGATATCAGAGAGTGGTTTATTCAGGAGTAGAGTCCAACAGACGGCCTGTGACTAGTGGTGTGCCACAGGGTTCTGTTCTTGGACCGCTACTGTTTAATTTGCACATTAATGATATAGGAAAGGATCAGAGAGGAACTGTGCATCTGTTTGCGGATAATGCAAAGTTAGGTAGAGCAATAGTGAATGCTCAGTATGTCAAAATTTTGCAGGATGATTTGGATAGTTTGGAAAACTGGGCTAAAGAGAATGGATGTCGATTTAATTTGGAAAAATGTAAGGTTTTGCATTTTGGGGTGAAAAGATTAGCAGCAGTATATCACACTGGTGGAACTGTACTCCAGGAGATTGACGAGGCCAGGGATTTGGGAGTGTTGGTGGATATGGAGTTGAAGTTTAGGGGACACATTGCAAAAGTAGCAAAATCAGCTCATCAAATCACTTTAAAGAGCAGAGACAAACAGGTTATTGTTTCTCTGTATCGAGCCTTGATAAGACCCCATCTAGACTACTGTGCCCAGGTATGGGCACCAGGGTTTCTTCTCAATGGGGAGGAGGTGGAGAGAATCCAGAGACGAGTGACCAAGATAATAGCAGGACTATGGAATGAACCTTATGAGAACAGGTTGAAGATTTGTGGGCTGCAGAAATTGGTTGATAGGTGGAAAAGGGGTGATATGATTGAGACATTCAAATTACTGAAGGGTTTCTATAAGATTAATTCAGAAGATATTTTTACTTGGAGAGTGGTAAATGAGTGGAATGGGCTGCCAGAGTCTGTTGTGGGTGCCATGACTGTAAATGAGTTCAAGGAGAAGTAAGATAGATATACTGTGTGAGTGTTGAATAGTTGTTCTTGACATGATGTGTGCCTCCCTCGATGAGTCTAAGGACTCCTTGGAGCTGCCCGTAATAATAATAATAAGGATTTAGTTCAAAATGGATTGTATCATTGGCTTTTACTACTGCTAATACCATTATAACAAACTACTGAAAAACTCTTCCCCAAAATTTCATGTGTACAATGCTATTCTAAAGAAATTTAGAATAGCATTGTACACATAACATTGTACAATATAACAACTATTCTGTTAGTCCTTTCCTTGCAGCACTTAAGCCTTAACACATGCATTCTGAACTTTCTGATTTCCTTTCATTATATACATGTCTACTTTCTACAATTCAACTTTCCTGAAAGTGAAATTGTCTTCACTTTGTTCAGGTGTCTCCAGAGACCTGAACATAATACTTAAATGTTTAATTTAAATGTTTACATAATCCTTTCTGGATTATGTAAACATTTAATTTAAAAAATGATAAAATACATATAAAAATAAAAAAAATAAAAACCTTGGCCTACTCATGGTTTATAACATTTTTGTGAATAGGAACCACATAAAAAATTATTACAACTTGCTTTCATCAAAATCTCCATCTTTTTCTATTTATAATAAAGCATGAAAGAACGGCAAATAAACCATATCCAAAACTGTTTTTAAAATGGCTAAGTGTAGGAAACTTGTATCTTGCTCTACAAAACTTAAATACAGATCTGTATTATATTATATATTCCCATGATTTCTCAACTGTTTGTCTTAAAGTGAAGAGTGGGACATTACTGTGAGAGGAGAGAGTGGGACATTACTGTGAGAGTACCATCCCAATCATCTGGAATTCGACCATCTGTCCAGGTCTTCTGAATTACATAGTGTAGCCACTGTAAATCTTTTATGCCTCCATATTTGAACATTGCTGGTTGAATATCATCTACTCCAGCTGCCCTTCCACATTTCAGTTTCACTTCCACCAATTTATATCTCATACTTTTACTCCACAAAGACGTTCAGTTTCTGCTGCTGGAATTTTTCACAAATATTTCAATGGGTAATTGTTCAAAGTTAACATCAGTAATGTCCCACTCTCCCCTAAATCTGTTAAAATACAAGCTACAGCTATTTAACTCCACACTCAGAGGAGAAAAATTTCTGTATTTTGAAGATTTGCAGATAGACTTTCTGTCTATCTGCAAACCATAGGAAAGAGCCTCTTGTGTATGAGATTTATCATAAAAAAAAATACTATTTTCAGTAAAATTAAAACAAACTTAAATTGGGAAAAGGAAAGGAGTTAAGATTATCAGAATGCAAAATATTGATGTTTAGTGCAGCAGCAAATACAGTAATTTATCAATAACATAAACAATCAAACAACTGTTATTTCATTAATAAGAATCATATCTGTAAAGCTTTGGGTGTTTCTTAGTGGAAAAACTATTCCTTCATTAAGATAAATTTACTGATATCATTTCAATTAAGCACACCTCTCATTTCATTATCAACTGGAATAAATCTGATGAGAAAATTCTTTTCTTCCAAATTACTGCCACTAAATCATGAGTAGTCAAAAATTATGCTCACTGTGTTAAAATAACCATTTAAAGCTGTTGTTAAATAACACGAATATTTAAAATGATCAAAATGCTAAAAACAATGTTATGTGCATTTTAGTAGTATTAATTTAAAAAAAGAATGATCAAAGAACATTATATAGAATTTTGGACATAACTTACTGGCCTCAAAAATGGTTCTTTGATTTCAGCAGTTAAATAGTGCAACATATCTACAGTTTCTCTTGCCAGTGTTAGATAGGAACGGCACTGACGTTCATCTGTGGCTAACTGCCTCTGGTGAGTTTGTTGAGTATCCTACAAAAAAATTTTATGCTGTTTATATTCAACAATGAAATATTTTATATTTTGTGTGATAAAATAAGTTGCAGTGTTAAAAGCAAGTTTTTATATTTAATAATTCTGCAAGGAAACAATAACCAAGTAAATTAACTATGATTATTAGCCTTAAATACCATATTCTTCAGACCATAAGACACACCTTTTTATATAGAAAAATCGACTTAAAATTGGGGTGCGTCTTATGGTCCAAGGGTAACATTAAAATATGAATCTTTACACTGTACTGAAGCTGTTAGTGAAGTTCAATTACTGGCACCATATGTTAATAAAATTAGTAGGTACGCCACTGAAGGTAGGTACCTAAGTTATCTCACTGCATGTGGGTGAATCACTGATTTAGAGCATCAATAGTCATTAGTGTGTAAACATATGCCTTTCGTACGGTTCATTTGAATTATTTTTTATAAGTCATTAAAATTTTTATCTTAAAATTAGAAAAAATGAGTGTAAAACAAAAAAGACTTTCATATAACATGGGTTATAAATTAAATGTGATAAATTATGCAAAACAATATGAAACAGAGCAGCAGAAAGACATTTTGGTCCACCACCAACAGAAAAAATGGTTCATGAGTGAAGAAAACATGAGGAACAATTAAAACTGCTATGTAAACACAAGAAAACATTCCATTCACACCTAGAAAAAATGGCCAGAATTAGAAGTACAAATGAAAAATTGGGTAACAAATCATCAAAACATGGGAATATCTGTTTCTACGAAAATGATAATTTTTGAAGTGAAACGATGGACAACTGCTAATGGAATTTTAGATTTTACCAGATCACCATCTTGGTGCTTTTAATTTATGAAAAGACACGGGTTATGCATGCATACAAAAACCACTCTAGCCCAAAAAATGCCAGCTGACTATGAAGCTAAAATTATAGAATTCCATAGATTCGTCATATCAGCGAGAAGGAAATTTAACTTTGAGCTTAATCAAATTGCGAACATGGATGAAGTGCCTCTAACTTTTGATGTTCCTTCAAATCAGACAGTAGATTCAAAAGGCACCAAATCAATAGTGATCAAAACAACAGGTCACGAAAAAACTCACTACACTGTAGTTTTAGCTTGTTGCATGGAGACGGAACAAAACTACTCCCCCATGTTAATCCTCAAGAGAAAAACGTTACCGAGAGATGAAATTCCTCATGGCATTATTATCCATGTTCAAGATAAAGGCTGGATGGACGAAACAGGAATGAAATTATGGATACAAAAGATATGGGCAAAACATCCAGGTGTGTTGTTTATAAAGTACCTACCTGCGATGTTAGTGTAGGATCAATTCAGAGCGCATAAAACAGAATCAACCAAGAAGCTTCTAAAAGAAATGAATACAGAATTAGCTGTCATTCCTGGATGCCTTACAAGTCAATTACAACCCTTGGATGGATCTATTAATAAACCATTCAAAAATTTTATGCGGGAAGAGTGGAACAAATGGATGGAAAAGCCAAATCACGATGTTACAGCAACAGGACGTATGAAATGGCCAACAATTTCAGAAGTATGTACCTGGGTGAAAAATTCATGGGAAGCTGTGTAAGAAGAGACGATTATAAAGTCATTTAAGAAATGCGGGATAAGTAATGCGATGGATGATACCGAAGATGATGCAGTTTTTAAAGGGAGTGACAACAATAGTTCAGACGCAAGTAATATGAACGGTGACATTAACGAGAGTGAAGATGAACTGAATATTGCTAATACAAATGATTGTAACAATAAATAAAAAATAAGTAAGAATTTGTAAATATCTTTATATGATAAAATATTTTTTCTAAAAATTGTCTCAAATTTGGGGTGCATCTTATCATCCAAAAAATACAGTAATTATTATTATTAGGACTCCTCCAGGAAATTTAAAGACTTCATGAGGGAAGGACCTCCTAGGTCAAACAATGCAGAAACACGTCATATCTTTTTCTCTCCTCCCCCTCCTCTAGAAAAACACATTCACCAAAGATGCATGTGCAACATTCAATGAGTGATAGCCCATTTCCCTCAAGCATCCTAACCACAAGGATTCCACAAGCATCCTAACCATAACTTCCAGGTGGCACAATGCTAAAACACTTATATATCTCTTCTTGAACATATTCACCAATACACTCAAAACATCTAATGAATGGTAGCCATAGCGCAGCACACAACATATGAAAAGAACTCAGATCTCACAAGCATCATAACAACACTCTTATTCAATATCTAGGGATGACCGCTTTTTCTACCATGCATACCATGAGCTGCAAAATCTCACCTGTATCCAGGCCCTGCTGGTGGCATGTGCAAAGTGTGCAATATACACAGGCGCCACAGAAGAAAAGGTGCCTAAAAGATGTCAAAAAATACGAGAAGAGTTTAAACGAACAACGAATGGTACATATAATTATGAATGTACGTCATCTTCTGTTCGGGCCCCCTTCAGATCTTCCCGGAAACGAACAAATAAATTCTGAAATTGTATCCTGGACCCGATTATATCACTGTAATTTTTGATTAAAATTTACGAAAATATACCTAAAATAATTCTTTATTTTTTGATGTATCATAAATCAACTTATGATTAATTGTTGAGTTCCGTGTAAGGGCCATATTCTAATTTTAATCGGATCGGATGCATGTGGTCCTGCCCTAAAAGTCAGCTTACTACTGATAACTCATTCTTCTCGACATATGAGCCTGTTATATTAGCGGGCTGTTAGGGTGGCGTCAGCGACACAAAATAATCAGCAACCTTGAAGAACTCTTTGCAAATTCACTGATTGCATTGAGAATACTATTGACTTTGCCCATTTCAGTTGCTAAGGGAGAGAGAACATTTTCTAAATTACAATTACTAAAGAACTACCTGCAATCAGTCATGAGTCAAGAAAAACTAATGATTTGGCACTAATTTCAATAGAAAATAATATTGCTCAGTCTATCAACATTGATGTACTGTGACAGGATTTCACTAAAATGAAAGTCAGACGAGTCCCTTTTAGCAAAATTAATGTAAAGAATATTTGAATAAATCTCTTAACTTTATATTACTATTTTATATTATTTTGAAAATTTATATAACTCGAAAAAATTTGTATAAGCAGGACTAATCCGCAGGTAACATTATACTGTAAAGTGGTTTTCATTTGTTTTTCATTTCCTGTTCATTTTATTCACACTTTATTCAAAAAAAAACTTTTTTGGAAAGGCGCCGAACATTAATTGCACACACAAGTAAAATACTATGTGCCGGTCCTGTCTGTATCTGTAAGCTTCCTTTATCAATGTGAATGTTCTTATATCTCCTCCGCCTGTTTTTCAAATTTTGTTGAAGATCACACCCGTCTATCTGTCATTGCATACACAGTTCTACAGGTCAGTTTTCATCTTGGTTACCCACTGTCTCCTCATCTCAACAAAAACACACATGACCATACTTCAGCACAGTGGTTTAGACATGTTCTTATTAAAGTCTGTATAGTTGGAGAATAATGTTCTTATTTCTAGAAGTTAGTGGTCTCTTCAACACTGCAGTTATCTCATTATCTCAAGTGCACCACATCATATATATATATATATAGCTTGAAAAGGTAGCCAGAGTGCCGAAGCAAAAGTTCAAAATAGTAAAGTTCGTCAACTTTCACTACAGCAAAATACCATTAGGCAGAATTTGCTATGCAAACTAGCAAAAAATAAATTTAGAGCATCAATAGTCATTAGTGTGTAAACTTATGTGCTTTTGTACGGTTCATTTGAATTATTTTTTATAAGTCGTTAAAATTTTTATCTTAAAATTAGAAAAAATGAGTATAAAACAAAAAAGACTTTCATATAACGTGAGTTATAAATTAAATGTGATAAATTATGCAAAACAATATGGAAACAGAGCAGCAGAAAGACATTTTGGTCCACCACCAACAGAAAAAATGGTTCGTGAGTGAAGAAAACATGAGGAACAATTAAAACAAATCCCAAAGATCCCTAGCAATAGTGTCAATCATCATCAACTTACTGATAAGTACCCTCAAGGTTCAGGATGGTATAACAGTACCACACAATTAAGTTTATATCATTACTTATCTCATATCAACTATTTCCCTCCAAATTAGCCTATTACTTGTCAGAAGTCTAGTATTGTCATATTTCATATTTTCAGTCTTCTAGGATTAAATTAAAGGGAACAAAAGAAATTAAAGGGAACTAATGGCTTTATTATGCTATACAGTGGCGTTAATTGATACAATAATGGAAAAATAGAATACGAAAGTACAATTTTGTAAATGATCAAATTATAACAGTTAAAATTAAAAACAAATAGAAGCTACTTAAATATTATAGGAGTATATGCCCCTGAAGAAGACAGGAAAGAGGATTCTGAACAGTTTTATGAAAAACTACAAAATCAGTTAAATAAATGTAATAAAAATGACTATATATTAATAGTAGGAGATCTCAATGCCAGAGTTGGAAATAATCCAATCCCAAATGTCATAGGAAAATATGGAGAAATTTAAATATGATTTTGTTACTGATGCCATCTGTTCACTCCTCAATTTTTCTCAGCACTCTGATATCTGTGGTCTCTAGTTTTTAATCAAGTGCTTAATTCCTAGCCCAACTCTAAGATTCATAAGTTAAAACTGGTTTGAACACTGTCTTGTATATGCTAATTTAGTGTTTTGGTTAATTTCTCTTTTATTCCATATAAATTTATTCAGCTGCTTCTAACCATCTAGCTTAGCTTACTCTATTGTCCATTTCCATTTAATCTGTCATCTTCACTAAAACTGTGCCTAAATAACTGAAGTTTTTTTGTTTTTTTTTATGTTCCTGCCTGTGTTAATTTATTTTAATAGTATTAATTACAACATAGAACGATAAGAAAATAATTAATATTTATTAACTTATTAGCTGATAGTTCGCTGGTATTATATCCAGCATCTTCAGAGCACAAGAAACAGTTTGTCACAGTACACGAAAAAACGGCAATTTGGTATAACAGTAGGACCAGTTTAAAAAAATTGTAATGGGCAACACAAGGAACTAAAGTCCTAATTTAAACCATCTATTGTTGGATAAGGAAAGAGAAAACAAGTATTAATTAGATCATAAAATGACTGCCTCTCAGATTTCTGGTAAATTTATACAGCCATACTTGTTGAGGTTTGGAGTATGTTTTAAAGCTGCTGTTGATTCCAAAAACAATCATTATGACTTATGACTTCTGTGTAGCATTTTTGTCTTCTTCCATTTGATCCTGTGTGGTCTAAGGGGGTATCCAAGGCATGGTCTGGTAGCCCCAATTTGTCATAACGATAGTGCCAAATGTATTTTTTATGTTCACCAGGGCAGATGTCAACAGGTCTTCCTGTCTGTCCATAGTAAGCCAGGTTACAAGAACAGAGCACTTCATAAACTCTTGGATTTGATAAAGAAGAGAATTTGTCCTTAGGTGAATGGATGAGAGTTGCCAATTTGACATATGGTTTAAATATGGTGTGTAGATGATATTTGTTAAGGACTCTAGATATCTTTTCAGATGTGCCTGGAATGTATGGGATGGTAACAGTTTTGTTGTAGTCTGGTGTGACAGGCAATGGAGGGGATTCCCGAGGAGCATTTAGTATTTTTTCTATCCTATGGAGATTATAGCCATTGGCTAAGAAAGTATGATACAAGTAAGTGAGTTCAGAGGTAAGAGCATTGTCATTGGAACAGACAGCTCTAGTTCTGTGAGTTAGTGTTTGTGTTTTCTATAAACAGAAAAAAAGATAATGAACCATCAGAAAGATATGTGATTAGCTAGGAAGGGCAAACAGTCACAACATTCACACCATCATCATCAGACTAAATCTTACCTGGAATACAAAGTAAAGAAATTCCTCTGTAATTTTCACATTCAGTTTTGATTCCCTTTTTACAGGTATACTATGTGAGCTCCAGTCCAATCATTTGGAATTTGACCCTCTGACCTGGCCTTCTGAATTATTATTATTATTATTATTACGTGACACCTCCAAGGAGTCCAAGGACTCATTGTGGGAGATCACACTACTCTACTTCGCTAAACACATCTCATCCTCTCCACTACTACTCAACTCTTCTAAGATGACACCACAACCATCAACACCATCCATTGTCCCTAATCACCTACAACAGTACTTTTTGTCTGTAAATTGCATGTCTACTGAAGGCCGATTTGTCTGTACATGGGATGAAAAACCCGAGTTTCCGGGAGAGAAAACCCTACTACCACTGTATGAGATTGGCTAACTCACCTTCAACTGAAAAAGCCCATATAAGGATTCCCCTCGTCACGACGAGAATCGAACCTGGGTCTTTTCCAATCGATAGACGCAATGTTCTCTCTTCTTCCATTTCTGGCTTACGATAGCTTTTTCTACCTCAACTAATGTTCTCCTGTTTGCATTCTGCTGGAATATTTTCTACTACTCTTCTGCGGTTGTTTCATTTAGCATTCTTTCAAAGTAATTACTCCAGGCATCTAGAATACTCCTTGTCTTTAATTTTTTTTTATTTTTTTATCTTACCTTTATCATCTGTGATTCCTTTTGAAGTACTTTCTTTTTTTCCATTTCTAAGCTTTTTCAATAGCCTGTAGAACCTTCCTGATATTTATCTTCTATATTTTTACCAGTTTTACCATTACTTTCATTTAGCTACTTTTACAGATAGCTCACTTACATTTTTCTCTGTATTCTTTTAGGCCATCTGCTGACTTATTTACTAGGAACTTTCAGCATGCATTCTTCTTTTCTGATAGTATCATTAAAATCACCATAGTGAGAGTTCAGTGTATATGATATTATTAAGCATTTTCTTTAAAATGTATGAATGATTACAAACTGTGCTGAGTGAAGATTCACAGATCGACCGTCTAAAAAAAAGTGAAGTTTTATATTTCATATTACATGTATAAACAAAATCCAAGGAGGCATAGGGCTAGTCACCTTATCCTCGGGACAGGTACGACTTAGAAGGGCTTAAGATAGCTCTGTAAAGGCCAGAAAGCCTAACACATTGAAGGGAGAAGAAGAACAAAATCTAATGAATAACATACATACTAACCACAATATCTGCCATATCTTTCCTTAAACTTGATCACCAACAGACATTCCAATTATCTCTGGCAATATCTTGCACTCATTCACTACTCTCAGTGAAAAATCTAGTCCTTGTGACTAAGCTTTAAAGTTCTTCCACAACTTCTAGGTTTGACATATTGTTCTCTACCATCCAGTTATGTATTGAAAAATTTCTATAGCAGCTATTCTATAAAATACTTTTATCATATCCCTCTTCTTTTCATCTTTTCATCATATCCCTCTTCTATTGACCAAACTTTGCAAAATTATATAAATCAAGTGGATATTAGATCCAACATTATTTCAAAGCTGAATACAAAAACTATAAAAGTTTCGTACAAAATTTAACCAAAGCTTACAGGAATACACTCGTCAACATTTAAGAGTTGCCCTAGCCGGACCTTATAGGGGGAGATCACCAAAATGAAGCATTTTGGCTCTTTATTTTAGTAAATACTTTACGCACCAACTGAGAGTTTGCTTATGAAAAATACACCTCTCCAACACTTCGAATTCCTTAGTATTTTGTAGAGTTTTTGCTCTCTTAAGGTTTCTGCCTGGTCTGTCTCTGATGAAAACCAACCAGTTCAAAAGAGCTGTCAGGCAAGTGAAACCTTATCAAAATGGACCAACAGGAGGCAAATATATGGACGCTTGGGCAAAGCGATCATTTCTTCTATAAGGTCCAGCTAGGGTAACTCGTAAATTCCAGCTAGGGCAACTCGTAAATGCCAGCTAGGGCAACTCGTAAATGCCAGCAAGTGTATTCCCATAAGCTCTCAGGTCAAATTTCGTACAAAACTTTTATAGTTTCTGTATTCAGCTTTGAAATAATGTTGGATTTAATATCTACTTGATTTATACAAAAATCTTTATATTCAGGTTCTGCATTTACATTCTCTAAGGAATTTCATATAACAGAAAATGAAACAAACTTTTCATTGCATAAGATTCTGTGGAGTGAAAAGATGCTAGGAATGTTTTTTCAGTATTATTCTGCAATTAAAATAATCCATGCTCTCTCTCATCTCTGTGGAGAACAGATTACAGATTTTTCTCATCATCATCATCAACATCAAATTCCTGCCATGTACCCTCAAGGGGGTGTACAGGATATGATAGTAATACATGAAAAAAACTACACCATTACTAACTTCCTATCTTCAATTTTCCTCCAAATCAGTCTGTTACTTGTCAAGACTCCAACATTATCAGATCTTATATTTCTGTTGTCTAAGGCACTTTGTACAGTATCAATCCACCTATATCTTGGTCTTCCTCTGGGTCGTTTTGCTGCCAACCTGGCAGAGAACACTTGTTTTGCTAATCTTTCTTCGCCCATTCTGTTTAAGTGACCATACCACCTGAGATTAGCTCTGCTAACACATTCCTGGATGCTGACAATGTCAAGTTCTTTCCTAATATCCTCGTTTTTTAATATGATATTGCCACTGATGCCATCTATTCACGCCTCTAATCTTTCTCAGGACTCTCATATCTGCGGTCTCTAGTCTTTGGTCAAGTGTTTTACTTCTGACCGAGCTCTCAGATCCATAAGTTAAAACTGGTTTGAACACTGTCTTGTACACAGCTAAATTAGCTGTGTACAAGAACTGTGTACAAGCTAATTTAGTGTTGCGACTAATTTCTCCCTTATTCCATATGAATTTATTCAATTGACTTCCTACCATACCAGCTTTGTTGATTCTGTTGTCTATTTCCATATTTAATTTACCATCTTCAGTAAAAATCGTGCCTAAGTAGCTGAAATGTTTCACTTGTTTCACAGGTTCTCCATTCACAACACGGTTGACATTTTCAATGATTCTGCCTATTTTTATTGTCTTTGTCTTTTTTATTGCTGACCTTCATACCATATCTATTACAACAGCTATTCAATTTAGTCAGAGAATCTTGCAGACTTGTAGCAGATTTATTTAGTATAACATCATCAGCATAAAGCAAAGAGCTGACATTAACATCTCCAATTTTGATATCATGTTTAATACCACTTTCCTTCATAATGTGATCCATACAGATAATGAATAACAGAGTGGATAATGTACATCATTGTCTCACACCAGATTTAACATTAAACCATCTTCCTGTACTTCCTTCAATTCTAACTGCTGACTTACAACTCAAATAAAGACTAAGTATTGCTTGATATAATGCCCCATTGACGACATATAACTGCAGCGTATTGAATAGCTTCTCTCTTGGTACCTTGTCAAATGCCTTTTTCAAATCGACAAAACTTAAATACAGATCTTTGTTATATTCCCATGCTTTCTCCACTATTTGTCGTAAAGTGAAGATCTGATCCTGACAGCCTCTATTTGGCCTGAATCCAGCTTGTTCTTCACCAAACTTTTCTTCCACAATTCTTCTCAACCGTTTCTCAAGTATACTTGCATAGATCTTGCCAGGAACACTCAGTAGGGAAATACCACTGTAATTCTCACATTCAGTTTTATTTCCCTTTTTATATATTGGTACTATGAGAGCTCTACTCCAATCGTCTGGAATTCGTTCCTCTGTCCAGGCTTTCTGAACTATGCAGTGCAGCCACTGTAAGACTCTTATACCACCATACTTCAGCATTTCTGGACGAATATCATCTACTCCTGCTGCCTTTCCACATTTCAAGCCTTTGATGGCTTTTTCTACTTCTAGTATGGATATGTATTCCTGACTGCATGCCTTGTCAGTGTTTTTTACCACTGTGCTGTCATCACTGCATGTTTCATTTAGCCGTTTTTCAAAGTAATTACTCCATATTTCAAGGATATCTTTTTGTCCCGTTTTCATGTCACCTTTATCATCTTTAATTCCTTTTACAGCACTCTTTCCTCCATTCCTAAGCTTTTTCAACAACCTCCAGAATATTTTGCCACCTTTTTGATATTTATTTTCTTTCCAAAGTCCTCTCACGACTTTTGTTTAGCTAGTTTTACACAGTGTTTAGCATTCTTGCATTTGTCTCTATATTCTCTAAGAGCACAAGCTGACTTATTTGACAGGAACTTTTGATATGCTTTCTTCTTTTCCTTCACTGCCTCTTTAACTTCCTGTGTCCACCAGGGAGTTCTGATATTTTTATCCTTGCAGACAACTTCACCACATTCCCCTCTGGCAGAATCAATCAATGTTTTCTTCAGAGTTTGCCACTAAATCTCCAAGGTTTGATTCCTGTTCTCAAACTCTTTCATTTTTTTTTCAATCATCTTTGTGTATTTTGTCTACAGTTCACATCTGAGAGCTGCTCAACTATTATTCGCTTTAAAACTTTCTTACATGTTATTCTTTTCAATATGAAATTCCATTTTATCCTGCTCAGGACTAAATAGTGATCGCTTCCAATTTCAAATCCTCTATACACTCTGGTGTCCTGCACCAGGGAGAAAACATCAATATCAACAATAACATAGTCAATGAGACTTTTCTTATTCCTAGCCTCTTCTCTCCATGTGAATTTGTGCACATTTTTATGTTGGAACATGGTGTTAGTAATAACCAGTCCATGTCCTGAGCAGAAATCCAACAGATATTTGCCATTATTATTAGCTTTGCTCTTTCTCCAAATTTTCCAAAATATTTTTGTATGTCTCACAATCATTTCCTACTCTCCTATTTAGATCCCCAACAAGGATCAACTTTTCCTTTTTCATTGTGTCAGTTGCTTTTTCTAAATCCTCAAAAAATTCCTCCACTTCTACCTTAGTAGAACCTTCTGTGGGACTATAGGCACAAATAAGTCTCATTGTCCAGTTCCCCATTCTCATATTTGCCCACATTACTCTACTTGAGACTGACTGCCATTCAATAAGATTAGCCTCGTATTTTGTGTTGAATACTATGGCTACTCCTTCTTTTCCTTGATTGTCATTGCCTGAATATAACATTTTGTATTTATTGCTCAGAAAGATCTCACCAGTTTTTGTCTTTTTTGTTTCAGTCACCCCTATTATGTCGATCTGGTACTTATCTAATTCCTCAGCTAGCTCCATTTCTTTGCCATTCAGGCTTCTTATGTTGATAGTACCAATCTTTAACTCTGGTGATGTTGAGTTGGGGTTTGTTTTCAGATTTGTTCCAGTAGCTGACTTTTCACTGTTCGCCCTGGTTCCCTGGCAAAAACAACAGGGGCCTTGTTTAACCGGGCAACGCCCCAGCCGGCATGAAATTTTGTCATGTTGTACCATCATTTTTTATTTTGGTTTAACCAATAAGAATACAATTTGGTCGACTAAATCCCAAATTGCCAGCCCATCCTCGTTCGTTCAGTATCCAAGTAGATACCCAACAGGGTGCACCACGAGAAGGTGAGGATTGGACATTAGGTCAGAAGTCCTGGTCGGTTCTCCGCATTCCTTTAAAGGCTATGTGGAGGTCTCCTCTCAGTTATAGAGCTTTGATCCTTAAGCAAGAGTGTTCAAAGAATCAGCTGAAATGATGAAACACCCTTTACAGTACAATAAAAAACACAAGGGATGATTTCACATCAGTTTTGGCCTGATTCACTAATTTGTCATGACATGCACTTAGTTACCAAAAGTATAAAGCACCCCATGAACCAGCAAATAATATCATAGCAAATGCATGCTTTGTTATTCATGTTCAAATATTTTTCATTATGTATGTTAGATGTTATTACCTGTTCTCTAGTTTTTAGTTTATTCACATAATTATCCAATCATGTAAAACAAATGATTTTCATGAAACTAGTTGAGAAATCAATAAAAATAGTTTCTTATTCTATCTGATTCTTTAAATTGAGGAATGATACCAAAAAACATTCCTAGAAAAGAGCTTTTGTTTTGTCTCACATGTAAAACGGATGGATCTTACTTTTTTAATGCTGAATTTGAAAATGAAGTGAAAATCTATCAACCATCCACCAAGTTTAAGTGAACTGAAAATAAAATTTAAACTAATTTAAAGCTTCATTTAATTTTGGAATGTCACAATTTGCTGGAAAGAATACTGTGCTTATTAGTGAATTTATGATAGCAATTATCAGAATTGGAATTGCATATTTTTTATTAAAAAATTCTTTAAAATTATAAAAAAAATTTCTATTTCAGAAAAATTATAGAGTATAATAAAAAAAACAATAAGGATATCCATTACATTTGGTACAAGCTATACAAAGTTTATATAAAGACACTAAAATACAGTTACAGTTAAGTAATAAATTAACAGAAGAGATTGAAATTAATCAAGGTGTTAGTGTTGGGCGCCAGGGTTTCTTCTCGATGGGGAGGAGGTGGAGAGGATCCAGAGATGAGTGATCAAGATAACAAGATAATAGCAGGACTATGGAATGAACCTTATGAGAACAGGTTGAAGATTTGTGGGCTGCAGAAATTGGTTGATAGGTGGAAAAGGGGTGATATGATTGAGACATTCAAATTACTGAAGGGTTTCTATAAGATTAATTCAGAAGATATTTTTGAGAATAGGACTGGTAGTGGGAGGACTAGGGCCATCCATGGAAGCTTGGTAAGAGTGTGGTTAGCAAGGGTGTTAGAGCTAGGTTTTTTACTTGGAGAGTGGTAAATGAGTGGAATGGGCTGCCAGAGTCTGTTGTGGGTGCCATGACTGTAAATGAGTTCAAGGAGAAGTATGACAGATACTGTGCGAGTGTTGAATAGTTGTTCTTGACATGATGTGGGCCTCCCTTGATGAGTCTAAGGACTTCTTGGAGCTGCCCGTAATAATAATAATAATAATAATACATATTGATCAGATTATTAAAACATGGAAAACAACAATAAAACAAGGTATCTGGTTAACCAGAACTGTCACCAATGCTGTTATGTAGGTGATCAGATTATATTATAAGACAATGAAGAAGACCTTCAAAAATCAGTTTATGAATTAAACAAAATAAGCCAACAATGCAGTTTAAAAATTTCATAAAAGAAAACAAAAGCCATAGCATTTAAAGGTCAAGATTATGTTACATTAAAAATAGTCATTGAAAATAAAATAATAGAACTGTCTAAATAATTAAACTGTGTCAGTTTAATTATTTAGGCTGCATATTAACATATATAAAGATACAGATGAAAAAAATAAAGAAATTTCAGAAAATCTGTGGAACAATTAATAGAAAAAATAATAAAAAAAAAGTGAGAAACTCACAAAAATTTTATAAAGTAATGGCCACTCCCACTCTATTATATGGTTTTCAGAAATATGGACTTAAAAAGAAAGATGAAAGTAAAATACAAGCTGCAGAAATGAGATTTTTAAGAGCAATTACAGGATGCACAAAACTGGATCATATAAAAAATGAAGACATCAGAAGAGTGTAAGATATTTACTTTCATAAGAAATGGAAAGAGCATTTATTTAGAATGGAAGAATACTGGCTGCCAAAAGAAGTGGATAAATATAGACCAAAGACAGACTAGCTACAAGATTCAAGATGGAAAGACCAATGAAGCCAGAACAGACAATTGCCTAATGCTTCAGAAGGAGAAAAAGAAGAGAAATTTTGTTACTTCTGAGCAAGCTAATAATTAACTACATTTATTTAGCTAATTAGATTAATAAGCTAATATTTTGCCTTAGTTATCAAGACATCTTCATAGGCACAAAGAAATATACTGAGCACATGCATGAGGGCACATTAGCAGGAAAATAAACATAAGCTGGTCTGCATTTGTTTTCCTAGTCAGTCTGTGTTTGCTTTACTAGTAGTATGCAACATTTTGTATCTCACAACTTTATACATCATGAGCAGGTTCTCAAAAATTGACTTCAAGGAAATGTGTGGTCAAAACTTTAAATATTCTCTGCATTGCTCCTTCAACTCCTCCTATTTCATCAATCAAATACAGTCTCTGGTGAATTTTCATATCTGTGGGTTCTCAATTCTGGCCTTACTGATCCTCATCAATTTTTATTTTAAATAGAAAACCACTGCCATTTTAATTAACAGTCTTAACAGCTTTAACACATTAACAAGTATAATGTGTAAAATAAGTAAATACATTTTTGTGTATGTATTCTGGAATCTACTTGGCTCATACCTCATTTCAAAACAATCAAAGATTCACTTAACTGTTAAAAAACACAAAAGCAGGGATTTTTTTTAATAAAAAAAAGTTAGTTATCCCCCCCCCCCCTTTATATAAATCTTTGATGTCAGCATATCTTGACTAATAATTGTGCAGAGATTTAGTCATCTGAGTTTCATTAAGAGAGTTATTCCAACTTTTTGTAAGGCTTTGATATGACCTACATGTAGACTAATTACTATGCACAGATTTGTTCATCTGGGTTTCTTGGAGATATAAAACAACAGTGTAGAACATTCAGAGGTGAGC
Source organism: Typopeltis vanoorti (assembly GCF_054136105.1). Classification (NCBI taxonomy): domain Eukaryota; kingdom Metazoa; phylum Arthropoda; class Arachnida; order Uropygi; family Thelyphonidae; genus Typopeltis; species Typopeltis vanoorti. Next base: position 130,329,709 of record NC_143549.1, read on the forward strand.
GACCAAAATAGGGGTTGGTTTGTAGAGTGTTCTATGAGGACAGACTAAAGAATGTAGGTTACAAAGATTAGTTACACAGAGAAATAATCTGGACATGATAGAAATATGTCACTAAAGGGATTTTATAGAGTACATACAGAAATTTTTCAATATCTAACTGGATGAAAGGGAACAGAGGTTAGCTCTGAAAATTGTTTAAGAGTGTAGTTACCAAGGAGATGGTACTAAATCTTATTTCTGGAGAATGATGAATGAGTAAAATAAAACAGATTGCCAGAAGCAGTCATGGGTGCTTTGTCAGTGAATGAGTTTAAGAAGTAGTATGATAAGCATTTGTGTGAATGTTTAGTGTGGGCTTTCCACAATGAATTTTTGGCTCCTAGAAGATTAATAATAATAATAATAATTACGTGTGGGAAGAAATAACTCACCATTACAAAACCTGCAGAGTTAATACATGACTTATACCAAGAATCTGGCCCTACTGCAGTGGGATGAGAGAGTAACAGTGTTCTTTTTAGTTCCTCCTTAATGAATGGCTGATTGTATGGCTCTAGCCCATTTGTAGAAAAGTTTAGCTGCTGTTTCTCTTTTTGTTCTTTCAATATTAAAAGGAGGATATCAAGCTGTTGCTAAGATTCTAGTAAACTTTTCTCACAAAATGTTGGATGACTTTGGGTTCAGCAACAACCAATTATTCCTCTAATTTTTTTAGAGCTGTACAGACCTGCTATTGCTCTGAGCAGAAAATTTTTACAAGACCTGACAACTGTGCAACACTAAGTTTTTTTTTTTTTATAATATACAAAGAAGCAGTGTTTTTAAAAGAAAATTTCAGCTGTGCAGCAACAATTCAGTGTGCACAGAAGCACACTGAATTGTTGAGGTGCAGCTTAGAGGGGAACATTGGAGACAACACATCCATTATGATCCAAGGTAGACAAATGGTGTGTTCTATATCTACCTTTCATTATCCATATTTTATCCTGCACAAATTTTGAACTTGTCATGTGATTAAGAGATGAAGTAAACTGGCTCCACGATTGCTTTTGAACTCTAACATAATGTGCTTTGGCCTGAGGATATTTAAAAGCAATGAGATTTGATGCAGTAGGGTATCAATGAAATATATCTCATCCTCTGTCCTGATCTCTTTTGCCTGCTTGGCACTGAGGGTTCCACCAAGGCTTTGGATACAGTGGAAATCAAGATGATGTTTATGGAACTGCAGCTGTTGCTGCCTAGACAATACAATCTGCTACATGCTTCACTGCTTCAATGATAGGTGTAGGACTGACTGCTTCAGCATTAAATTTTGCAAGATGGGAAAAAGTATTTCAGTCAAACTGGTCCACTTTCCACATGGGCATTCATATAGAATATGGTTCCTGTGAGGACATAGTGTAATAACAAGAAAATGATCACTGACATATATGTTCTCTTCGATATTCCACATGACCAGTGGAAAGCAGGAGAGAAGATTGTGAGATCTATTGCAGAATATGAGTAGGTATGCATATGGAAGAATGTACTGAGTCATTTATTCAGAAGGGAGAGGTCATTATTGTCAAGCATTCACTCAATGATATGACCTCGTCCATTTGTGTTGGCACTACTAGACAGTCTTGTGCACATTAGAGTTGCTCATAAGAAGTATGGATTCATGAAGTCGTAAGATAAAGTTATCAAGAATGATTTAATTTAACTCTGAACCCAGTGGTAAATAAAGGTAATAAGAAATCCCATGGATAGGTGAATCACTACTGCTTCCAAGGCAAAGGCAGTATTAGAATGAACCTGTTGGAAGGAAATATGGTTACTCACAAGGATAGCTACTATACGATGAGCAGGGCCATCTCTAGTTCTGTCCTTACAAATAACACCGAAACTCCATAAGGTGGGGTCCTCACTGAGTTTTAAATACAAGGGTGGTCTGAAAAGTTCTCGGCCTAACAATGAAAAAACGAAATTAAAAAAAAAAAATCAGCTAACGCCTTTTTATTCCCGTATACGGGAGTAGGCGAGGCCATTTAGCCCTATCTAACTTCTGGAGACTGAGTGGGCAATTCAATCTCCACTGGTACCCAATCAGAGATAGATGGCCCAAGGCTATCACTAATTAAGCGGTATGCAGTGAAGAGAGACGGCTCAAATGTGCCGCCATCTCGTGGTCCCTAACACAATATATTTAATGTCTGAAATAATGTGGGTTCTACGGTCGATTTTCTTGAGTTTACAGGACGAAAAACCCGCTTGCCCGTGCCACAGATCGACTAACTCAGGAACTGGTCGAAAAAAGGTTTAGAAAAATTTCCTCTAGTCGCCGACTAGACTCAAAACCAAGTCTTCCTTCGTGCGGCCAAGCACCGTGGTGTGCAAACGCCACAACCACTGAGCTACAAAATTATTTTTATTTTTCAACATAATCACCCTTAAGACTAATACATTTATTCTAGCGATGCTCCAGCACCATTATCCCATCCCTGTAGTGGCTCTCAGTAAGATCTGCAAAATACCCCTCTACAGCTACAATCACCTCTTGATTCAAAGAAAAACACTGACCAGCGAGGAAGGTTTAGCTTTGGGAAGAGATAGAAGTCAGAGGGAGCCAAATGTGGGGAATAGGGTGGATGTTCCAACAATTCAAAGTGCAGATCCCTTCATTTACCCTTTGCCAAAACACTTTTGTGGGAAGGTGCATTGTCCTGATGAAAGATGAGTTTTTCTTCTGCAAACCAGGTCTTTTCTCACAAATCTTTTCGTCTAGTCTGGTTAAAAGATTGGAATAATATTCCTTAGTTATTGTTTTACCCTTTTCAAGATAATTAATAAATGAAATGCCTTTAGCATTCCAAAACACCGATGCCATGACCTTTCCTGCTGATGGAACTGACTTTGTCTTCTTTGTGGCTGAGCAACCGGCTTCTGTATACTGTTTTGATTGCTGTTTGGATTATGGTGCGTAATGGTGAATCCAAGTCTCATCCATAGTAATAAATCGATGCACAAAATCTGTTTTATTTTTGTTAAAATGCTCCAAGCATTCTTTAGAGATTTTCATGCGAGTGCATTTTTGATCTGCTGTGAGCAAGCATGGAATGTCTTGCACAAAGCTCTTTCATATGCAATTCTTCATGCAAAATATCCTACACGTTCTTTTAAAATGCCTATATTGTCAGCAATTTCACGCACTTTGACTCACCAGTCATCCAATATCATGCACTTGTTCAATGATTTCTGGTGTTGAAAAAAATAAGGGGATAAACATCTTTTGTTGTTTTATAGCCAGTAAGCGAAACTTACGAATGCCATAAAGGGGTAATTATATTTTAGTTAAGATAAAAAGCCAAATGGCTAGTTTTCTGGCACCTTGATATAGAAAATAACGGGATAACCATCTTAACTAAAATATAATTACCTTTATGGCATTCGTATAGTGAAGGTATGCAAGTTCTTTTCACTAAGCTTTGATATCTTCCAGGTCTACCTACTCACTGATGAGACCTCAAAAAAGGTTGAAACCGGTCTGGGTAGTGACCTCTCCTCATAATGTAATGACAGTATTACATCTCCTAGGAGCGGTGTTTTGCATTATGAGAAAATATCAAGAATAGTGAGGGAGCTTGCTCCACCTTTACTTCGAATTGCCTTCGGCGATAGTTTTTCGGCATGAAACTTATAGATCGTAGTTATCGATCTTTAGTTTCGCTTACTGGCTATAAAACAACAAAGGATGTTTATCCCCTTATTTTCTATATTAAGGTGCCAGAAAACTAGCCATTTGGCTTTTTATGTTAACTAAAACTGATTTCTGGTGTTGTTACACTTTTCGGAAGTCCTTCACGTGGATCATCTTCAAGGCTGGTACGGTCACATTTAATCTTAGCAGCCCATTTCTTAATTGTTGAAAACAAAGGAGAAGAGTGTCCATAAACTTTTATGAACTTCGAATGAATTTCATCGCCATCAAATTCCTGCCATGTACCATACATCATATCCTGTACACCCCTTATGTACAGGATATGATACTACAACATGAAAAATTTACATCATTACTAACTTCCTATCTACAATTTTCCTCCAAATCAGTCTGTTACTTGTCAAGACTCCAACATTATCAGATTTTATATTTCTATCATCTAAGGCACTTTTTACCATATCAATCCCCTATATCTTGGTCATCCTTTGGGTCGTTTTCCTACCAACCTGGTAGAAAATACTTGTTTTGCTAATCTTTCCTCACCCATTCTGTTTAAGTGACCATACCACCTGAGCTTAGCTCTGCTATTGCATTCCTGGATGCTGACAATGTCAAGTTCTTTCCTAATATCCTCATTTTCAATATGATATTCCCATTGATGTCATCTGTTTGTGCCCCTGATCTTTCTCAGGACTCTCATATCTACAGTCTCTAGTCTTTGGTCAAGTGTTTTACTTCTGACCCAGCTCTCAGATCCATAAGTTAAAACTGGTTTGAACACTGTCTTGTATACAGCTAATTTAGTGCTCTGACTAATTTCTCTTTTATTTCATATGAATTTATTCAACTGACTTCCTACCATACCAGTTTTGTTGATTCTGTTGTCTATTTCCATATTTAATTTACCATCTTCACTAAAAATTGTGCATAAGTAGTTGAAATGTTTTACTTGTTCTATGGGTTCTCCATTCACAATGCTGCTGATATTTTCAATGCTTCTGCCTATTTTCATTATCTTTGTCTTGTTATTTCTGACCTTCATACCATATCTATCACAACAGTTATTCAATTTAGTCAGGGAATCTTGCAGACTTGTAATGGATTTATTTAGAAGTATAACATCATCCGCATAAAGCAAGGACCTGACATTAACATCTCCAATTTTGATATCAGGTTTAATACCACTTTCCTTCATAATATGATCCATACAGATAATGACTAACAGAGGGGATAATGTAAATCCTTGTCTCACACCAGATTTAACATTAACCCATCTTCCTGTACTTCCTTCAATTCTAACTGCTGACTGACAACTCAGATAAAGACAAAGTATTGCTTGATATAATGCCCCATTGACACCATATAACTGTAGCGTATTGCATAACTTCTCTCTTGGCAGCTTTCATATGCATTTTTTAGATCTACAAAACTTAAATACAGATCTTTGTTATATTCCTATAATTTCTCAACTACTTGTCATAAATTGAAGATCTGATCCTAACAGCCACTATTTGGCCTGAATCCAGCTTGTTCTTCACCAAGGTTTTCTTCCACAATTCTTCTCAACCGTTTCTCAAGTATACTTGCATAAATCTTACCAGGAACATTCAGTAGGGAAAATACCTCTGTAATTCTCACATTGTTTTATTTCCCTTTTATATATGGGTACTATGAGAGCTCTACTCCAATCATCGGGAATTTGTCCTTCTGTCCAGTTCTTCTGAACTATGCAGTGTAGCTAGCCACTGTAAGATTTTTATGCCTCCATACTTCAGCATTTCTGGTCTAATATCATCTATTCCTGCTGTCTATCCACATTTCAAGCCTTTGATGGCTTTTTCTACTTCAAGTATGGATATGTATTCCTGAATGTATGCCTGTTGAGTGTTTTTTTACCACAGTGCTATCAACTGCTTGTTTCGTTTAGCAATTTTTCGAAGTAATTACTCCATACTTCAAGGATATCTTTTTCTCCAGTTTTCATGTCACCTTTATCATCTCTAATTTCTTTTACAACACTCTTTTCTCCATTTCTGAGCTTCTTCAACAACCTCCAGAATATCTTGTCACCTTCTTGATATTTATTTTCTATTTACTTACCAAAGTCTTCCCATGACTTTTGTTTAGCTAGTTTTACACAGTGTTTAGCTTTCTTACATTTGTCTCTGTGAAACATGGACCATGAAACGAAAAGATGAAAAATGAATTCAAACAGCAGAAATGAAGTTCCTCAGAAAAACAGCTGGATATACCAAGTGGGACCACAAAACAAATAAAGAAATCTTACAATCCTTGCTACACAAGACAGTATAAACAAAAATGGCTAGAACATTTAAATTGAATGGACAACAGCAGACTACCAAAAATATTATACAGATACAAAATAAGTGGAAAAAGAAGAATCGGAAGACCAAGAAAGAGATGGCATGAGACCAGAACAGACCACTTGGCCTAAATTCCATGTTAGGAAGAAGAAGAAGACATTTGTCTCTGTATTCTCTAAGATTACAAGCTGACTTATTTGCCAGGAACTTTTGATATGCTTTCTTCTTTTCTTTCACTGCCTCTTTAACTTCCTGTGTCCACCATGGAGTTCAATTTTTCTATCCTTGCAGATAACTTCACCACATGCCTCTCTAGCTGAATCAATTAATGTTTTCTTCAAGGCTTGCCACTGAATCTCCAATGTTTGGTTCCTGTTCTCAAACACTTTCATTTTTTCTTCAATAATCTTTGTGTATTTCTGCCTACAGTTCACATCTGAGAGCTGCTCAACTTTTATTTGATTTAAAACTTTCTTAAATGTTCTGCTTTTCAAAATGAAATTCAATTTTATCCTGCTCAAGACTAAATAGTGATCACTTCCAATTTCAAATCCTTTGTACACTATGGTGTCCTACACCAGGGAGTGAATGAATTTCAGCAAATGAATTTCTTTTGGTGTTAAACCTTCTTTTACAAAGAATTTTATAACTGCACAATACTCAATTTTATCCATTTCAAGTGATACAGACAACACTTATGATTCTATAAAACAAACTACTTGATAGAATACAATTTCACATGGATGATTATAACAGATGTACCAACTTAAGAAAAAAAAAATCTTGCCAATAGTGTTGCCATCTATGGTCGAGGCCAAGAACTTTTTGGACCACCCTCGTATGTTTCTTGCAGACAGAAAGAGAATGGCTTATGTTTCTGCAGCAGAATCTTGAGTTATCAATATTTTGGCAAAATCATGACAGTTCCATTGCAAAAATTTTCCCATTGTTTTGGCTTTGTAGACTTGTCCAATATTTGAGAGGCTGAGGATATACCTTTATCAGGTTAATATTTATTAATTGATTTTGGGAAGTATGGCTGACCAGTGCCCATCTCTCCCTCTGGAAAAATGCTCAAAAATCATCTGATGTGTCAGGATCATCTGGAAAATTTAATTTACTTTCAGTGGACACCAAAGTATCTATGTTTTTCTGTTGGGATGTCTGGTGGTTTGTCTTTTGGTGATATCCTTCCTATAATTTTTTTGACAAGCAGGTTGGAATCAAATGGGACCATTTTTGAAGGTTGTTTCAAGAATGAGACCTTAGATTGTGTGACTGATGTGCTCCACAGAGAAGCACTCACCATCTTAAAGTTCAGGTATGGTGAAATTATCACATGATGAAATAGACATATGAGTTTAAGTTGCTGTTTTCTTAACTGCCACCATCTCAGCATAAGAGGATTTCAGGACAGGTGAAGTGGTGGCTAACTTCCTTTTTTGCATCCTGATATACATTTTGTTTTAATTGTTTTCAATTTTCCATTGCTAACATGGACAGGAATAGGCTGAATGATCTCCCTGACAGTTGACATATTCAGCTTCCTTGGCAGAGAGAGAGAGAGAGAGAGCAAGAGTTATTATCATGTTCTTTGCTTACATATTGGGCATGCCCATATTTTTGACATTTAAAACATCTGAGTGGATTAGGAATGTACTGTCCGACCACACATGAGAGAACCCTGGCTGGCACAGTGCCAAGAAGAGTCTATTCATGTTGAAGGGAAGAAAGGAATAAGGCAATGTATGAATTCGTCACTAACATGCAAAATCACGTACTTTATACGTAAACTTTTCCAACTGTTGTACAAGAAAAATAGTTATCACTTTAAAAACTAGAATTTTCATAAAAGAAAGCTAATTTTCTGATATATAATGTCCACGCGGTTAGCCTAGTGGCTTTGCAGTTTGCAACCATATACCTGGGGAAGGAGTGTCCTAGGTTCGATTCCTGTCGACGACATGAGAAACTTAAGGATCTTCCTCAGCCATAGCCAAGTTAGCTGGTCTTGGGCGTGGACAGCAGGGATTTTTCCACTAGTTTATCTGGGGTTTTTCATCCCACAAGCAGGCAAACTGGTCTTGTGAACACACGGACTGCAGCCAGGAATACTGACCCAGCCATAGGCCTGATTCGTCAGCCTATGCTGGTTCCGGAGCCCGGATAAAATTTGGGTGGACTCAGATGGTGCTGTACATTCCCGTAAAAAGGGGGGGATACTGTACCATCACACAGAAAGGAAAGGAAGGACATATAATAATAAAACACTCATCATTGATTATCCTATTATCAAGATGGATTCACCTACTTCTGCCGGGCACAGAAGTGTTGAGGGGTCTTGTATCTGTGGTCAGACAGTACAGCCTAGCAGAACAGTTGAGACACCTGCTTTTATAGATGTTGGAAGTTTTAGGTGTGTTGAAGTAAGGATAATATTCCTGGTTGGACCAGGTGATCAATCCTACATATCAGAATGTACCACATACCTGTCACTTTTTTGATCTTTAAGCTCTGAACATGTTTCCTCATCAGAAACATCAAGAAGACCCCATTCAGATATCACTCCTCTAGAAAAGTTGAGTATTTATGAGGTGTTACTGTGATTGGTGTTCCACCCATTGATGTTGATCTCAGTAGTTTTTCAGAGTGCCGCTGAGATGTTTCCACAAGGACATCACTAGCATGTAGTTTCTTAACTGGTTTGGGAAACCTACCAGTGGTTTTGAACAATTTTGAATAAAGAAGGGTGACATTCTACCTACTGGCTTTTCACCTGTTGCATGCATGATCAGAAACAATGATACATTTATACTGGTATCACATGTCTTTTGTTTCTTACTTCTGTTATCAGAATTACCTCCAGTATCATTACTTTGTTGGGACCTTGTGAGGGTTCTGAAACATTCGAGATGAAGAATTTATACTCAAGAGATTTTTTGCTCGGTGCCAGAGCTCCTCAACCACCACGAAGAAACATAGGGAACGACTGCTAACAGGCAAGCAATAAATGAACCCAGAAGTGAATGCCAAGGTTGCCCTGGATGCTATATGAGCACCACAGCAAGCCTCAGATCCCATCCCAAGACCATGGGATAAGAGACTTACTGCAAAAAACTACTGACCCTTACAGGCAAGCCCACTAGCCAGTCCATTCAAGACTGCTCCTCTTGCCAAAGCACAAGCCAAAGTAGTACAAAATCAGGATTCTCTTTCCAGATGTTCATGGGTCACACCACACAGCAAACATATCAACAAGGCTTTGGATCCCAGTGATGGTAGTTTGGAAGACAGGATAGTAAAAAAGACTCAAGAGAAGCAGAGAAAAGAATATGGGAAGAAAAATACAGTAAAAGAATAAGAATGCAAAGGATCAGTACTATCACCAGGAGGTCCCTCCACCATGAACAGATGTCCCACAAGGATTAACTGTACTACAGCTAATTAATAAAATGAGATGAATTTCACTGCCCAGTGTGAGACTACCACTTTACTTATTGGAGACTTGAAAGGTTCCATGTTTCGTCCCTAGAGCAGGATTTTTAAATTATGTGAAAAAATAACAAAAATATATTAAAAACAAATAATATAAATAAAAAAGAACAAAAATTAGTCCATTCATGATGTTAATGTATTATAGACATACATAGTTGGGACTTACATAAACATAAAATAAATAACAGTATACCTTTCAAAATATGCCTAATACAGCTTCACAGATTTTACCATCACTATGACAGTTGTAACAATAAAACATTATGTCTTACAATTATTATTATCCTCTACTGCATCTCCATGGAGTCTGGAGACTCATCAAGGGAGATCCAAATCAACCATCACACGTACAAATCCTATTATACCTCTTCTTGAATCCATTCACTGTTAGGGAACTCACAACCAATTTTGGCAATCCATTCTACTCATTCACTGCTCTCCATGCAAAAAATTTGGTCTGCACACCCCTGCTAACCACACTCTAACACAACTTCCATGGATGGCCCCTAGTTGTGTATTTGTCATATGTTAAAAAATTTCGCTTACATTAATTTTATAACACTCCTTTAATATCTTACAAGTTTCTATCATATCCCCCCCCCTTTTCCACCTATCAACTAAAATTTGTAACTCACAAACCTTCAACCTACCCTCATAGGGAGTATTCCACAGACATGTTACCATCTTGGTCACTTGTCCTGAATTTTTTTTGACCACCTTCTGGTCCCCAAGAAACCCAGGTGACCAAATCTGTGCAGTACTCAAGATGTGGCCTAATCATAGCCTTATAAAAAGGGATAATAACTTTCTTATCTTTAATGTTAGTGTGTTTTTCAACATCCAAGTAATTTGTTGAGCTATTTTACAAACCTTTGCAATATGCCCTCTGAGCTTGAACTCCTTGTCCACCATTATCCCCAAGTCCCTAGCCTCGTCAATTTCCTACAAACCAATACCATTCAATATAATACACGATATGCAACCTTTTCAACCCAAAGTGCATAACCTAACATTTTGTAATATTAAATTGACAATCATCCTTTGCCCACAATGCCAATTTATTTAAATCATCCTGCAGGATATCTAAATCACTTTTATCAACTACTGCTCTCTCCTCAGCTTTGAATCATCATCATCAGCAAACAATTGAATATCCCCTCTTAAATCTTTCCCTATGTATTAATATATACAAATTAAAGAGTAGTGGCCTTAGTACCAAACCCTGTGGTACTCCACTAGTCACCATCATTCTCTTAGACTCCACCCCACCATATAGTACTCTCTGTAAAATGCCTTGGTAAAGTCAAGCAGTATCATGGTGTAGCCATTACCTTTATCCAATTCTGCTGTCACTTTATTATAAAATGTGAATAAGTTACTAAGACAGGACCTACCTGTTACAAAGCTGTGTGCTGCCCACTACAGAGTATTGCATCCCTCTCCACCAACTTTTCCAATACTTTAAACAACAACTCCTGATATATTAATTGGTCAGTAGTTTGCTACCTCTGTCTTGGAGCCACCTTAATGCAATGGTACTTTCTTACCCTCTTTCCACTCCTTGGAATCTTGACGGAGATAAGACTTAGATTCAACAACTTCTTCAGAAGAAATGCCAATTTTCCTCTGATCACTCAGCAACTTAATTTCTTTTGGTTCAGTTACCTTCCTACCTTGAGTATTGTTTAAAGTCATTCTACTATAGTCATTTTTCCTCTTACTTGCTACATAACAAAAAAACTCTTCTGGGTTTACCTTGGCCTGTTTGGCTAATTCTCTCTCATAGTCTGATTTGACCTTCTTTGCCATACTAGTCGCGCTTCTTGCTTAAACTTTATACTGCTCATGAGTATACTGATTATTATTTTCTTTATATTTCCTTCATAATGTTTTCTTTTTTGTAGCTCCTGCTTTATAACCCTACTCATTCACTTAATTCCAACTTTGTTTATCCTCCTGATTTTTGGTACGCATTCTGATACTGCTACCTTCAAACAATCTCTGACCACTTGCCATGCACTACTGACATTCTTTACTTACAGCTTCTCAAGCCATGGCACTGTTCCATTATGACTCCTGAGTCTCTCATAATCACCAGCCTTATAGTTGAACATAAATCCCTTCTTGACAGAGAATTCCACGTGTGGTTGCCAAACACGTGGAGTTTGGTAACTATTATCAGATCCAACACCCTCAAAACTCCTTGTTCCCCTCTATAACATGTTGTTTCATGTAATTATCTCTTAGCAATTGAAAAAAAATCCCACTTCAATCTTGCTACACCCCCTTTCCTCCATCCAATCGATGTCCCCATGGTTAAAGTTTCTCATAATAATTGTTTGGCCTACACTCATTGTGCTGATTTTCCGATATATGGCATCTATATCTTCCTGTAAACCTCCTGGTCTATAGCAGCATCAACAATGTATTTTTTCCTATTTGCCTCTATCCCACACCAGACAGCTTCAAATAAACCGTCTCCCTCAGACCTAATACCCTCTTTAACTTCTAATTTTGTTGGTTATAATTCTGCAGCTATCACGAGCAATACCCCACCTCCTGTCCTGTTCCTTCTATTCTCCCTGAAAATACAATACCCTCTACATTCCATCCTTGTAACTATATAATTTTCAGTCAACCAGGTCTCAGTAATGCCTATAATTTCTGGTCAAGTTTACCAATGCCAAAAACTCCTTACCCTTATTCCTGATACTTCTTGCATTCGTGTACATACATTTCAACATCTCTTTGTACCCATAGTTACCCTTGTGTGATGTCATTACCAACCCATTTAAATTGGAGAACTGTGAAATTCCATTCGGCATTGTATAATCATTACTGTACCCATGCTCAAAGATGGCCAGAAACATGACTGACTTCATCCTTCCTAATATCTCTAGTGTCCCTGCTTTTGCACTACCACATTCAAACTAAACAACACTTTCTTCAAACATTTAACTCCATTCAAATGCAGTCCGTCAGGCATATACAAGTCCTTTCGTCCATCAAACTCACTCCATACATCAATAAACGATCTTTACTTTGTTGCTCTTCATCATCACTTCCAATAACAACTCTTTCATATCTTCTCTCACCATTGCATATTTCTCACCTTTCAAATCATTTGTGCCAGCCATATAATCAATTTCTTCACTCCATTCTTCTATATACTTACATAATCACTAACATCCTTTATGTTTGCACCTGGGAAACATGCTTTCATCAATTTCTCATTAATTGCACTTCTTATCATCGAATCCCCCCATACAATACTAATCTCTTTTTTTTCCCAGTTTCTTGCACTTTTATGCTTTTTCCATTCACTCTTTCTTTCATGCTCCATCCTTTTATATTATTTAATTATATTTTTCCATTACATTTATATCTTTAGGATTAAATACAATTTGTAAATTAATTATGACACAAAACATATCCCATTATAAATATCTATGAATTAACTCATATGTTTTCTATTAAAATTATTATTTTGCAAGGACAATGAAGTTTGCTGTGCTTAATAAACAAATATGATGTACAAACTTGTGACATCTGTCTCCATGTTTCTTCATTCTCTATTACTTCTTGCGCTTCATGAATTCGCTTTAAAGATTCCAAACTCTCATCAAGTAGAAATGTTGTATCATTCATCAGCATATTAATGAACTTTACAAACTGTTTCCCAGATCTAAGACAAAATTTGCAAAAATATTTTACTAACAGTTGAAAGAAAATGTAATAAAACAATAACAGAAAAAAAAAAGCTAATATATGAATGTTTACCTTATTTGTAAAACAAAATGATGCAATAAACCCATTAAAAGTGGATATCATTCTTACAGTAATATAAGATTGATCTCTATAAAAATAAGAATGTAGTAGAATCCAACTACAACAAACGTAAGATATTAAGATGTGGTTTCTCATGACTATGAGATTCACAGTATATTAGATGAAAAGTGTAAATAAAACCAATGGGTGTTGGGAGGGGAAGACTAGTCTTTGTGAAATTCTGCTCAAGACTGAATATTAACACTAGGCAGTGTTGCAATGTTTGTGAAGAAATTCATACATAAAAAAATCAAGTTACCAATATTATTTATAACATAATAACAAAAGTTGAATTAAAAATGCCAAAAAATTATATTGTTGTTTAATCCTTTATCTAAGTGTAAGCAATCAAAATTTACATGTGAAGCTTTTTTTGCAGCTTTCATCCTCTTTGATCTATAAGACATTTAAAGAAATATAGTGAAATGAGAACATTATTTCTTGGCATTCTTAATTTATAACCAAGTGAAAATTTCTACAACTAGCTCTAATCCAGAATATTTCAATAATAATGTGTGACACCTTTTCACTACTTATATAAGGGATATATATGAGTTCTGCATTACTTCAACCTTGGTATCTTTTCTAGATCTTGTTTCCACTGATATCTCAAAGATTGAAACTGGTCTGGGTAGTGGCCCTTCCAATAATGCATAGCATTATACACACCCAAAAGGATGCGATTTGCATTTTGAAATACTATAGCAATTAATGTGAAGTCATTAGCCTCTATATACAAGTAGCCTAGTCATCAATAACTTCATGCACACCTTTGTTTGCTTACACACTTGGATAAAGGATTAAACAAGAATATAATTTCTTGGCATTTTTAATTTATAATCAAGTAAAAAAATTATATAATAACAAAAGGGGTATACACTTTTATGTATTTTGAATATAAATCACATCCACCAAAGGTTGAAAACTTAATAGTGTAAAACATCTGATAACAATCCACTGCAATTTAGCAATATGATGTTTTTTTTTTTTAAGCAATAGTAATTGGTAGCATGTTCTTGAGCCAAGAAAAAAATAACTATTGGAACAGTAATTTCAGCTATAATGAGTGTTGCTGAACATTATCCATCTTATAGTTTTAAAAATCAACTCATTAAAAAGTATCATATTAACAGGGACTTGCAGTCATACAGGGTGTTCGGGATAAATTTGACATATTTATTTATAATTAATTATATTTTTCCGTAAGTTACATGTATTAACACACACTTCTCTTCATTTAAAAGTTTGGACCCTTCTTCATTCATATACAAGATGTCAGAAAGGATGGATAGCTGGAACCCACCTGAATCATGGAAGAGAATAACTTGTATCACGATGATTCGTGCCCGCCATCAAAATAAGGATATTACGACTGCTGCCCAATGCTCCCTGAATACAGTAAAAACAATCAGGCATGAACTAGAGACTTGCAATGGTGACTACGAGGATGTAGCAAGAAGAAAGATCCCTAGCAGACGATCTGATTGCGTTCGTACAGCAGAATTCCTCGCAAATCTGCAGGAACAGGTGTTGAAGAACCCTGGCATTGGAATTCGGGCTTTGTTCGTGGAGTTGCTAACTGTAGTCAAGCCCTGGATAACAAGGGTAGCCAATGGTAGGCCGTATGTATGGCAGCAGGATTCGGCCCCTTGCCACACCTCTGGGAAAAGTCAAAAATGGTTGTCTGAAAATTTCTACGACTTCACCAGTCCAAATGTTTGGCCTCCAAACTCCCCAGACCTTAACCCCATGGATTATTTTGTATGGGGCGCAGTTGAAAAAGACACCAATCGCACTTCCAGTAATACAAAAGCCCAGTTAATGGATAAAATTAAAACAGTTTTTGCGGCCCTTCCCAGGGAGACTGTAGCATCAGCTTGTTCGAGGTTCCAAAGCAGAATTGAAGCTGTGATCGATGCTAATGGTGGTTATTTTGAGTAAATCTTGTTGATAGTATTGTAATTAACTCTGCCTGTAATGTTTTTTTGTCAATTCATTAAATTTAATAGATACAAAGAAGATTTTCTTTTTCCTTACGAAACTGTCAAATTTATCCCGAACACCCTGTACAAGTCTACAACACAATCATAATGTTTTCTTTTTAATGAGTTTTAAAAACTATGGTGATAACATATCGCATGTGAAAACAATGTTTGCAGGAAAGATAGAAAAGATGAAGAAAGAATGTGCATTACTTGTTTCCTCGTACTTCATAAGATGTCATCGTTGGATCTCCGACAGCTGCACCATCAGCTGCAAGAGATGAATAGTGTAGCTGTAATGTAATATTTTTAATAAGTTTTTGGAAACAGAAGAATGACAGATACAAAATATTGGAACTATGAGTATGGATGTACTAACGGTAAATGAATAAAGCACAAACAACATTGTCTGTGAGATAGTGGTTAGCTGAACCATCCTCTTCTGGATAGCATTAAGTATATTAATAAGGTTTTTTTTTTGGCATGCCACCTTAAAAGTTCTACAAAAAAAGGCAAAGGTAAATGTCAGTCCAAGGAGAGGAAACTGGACTTTATATGAGGATCTGGGTTTGTAGCAGCATTCCCTCAGAGAAGCAATGAGAAGTACTGTACAAAGCGCCTGAGATACAATGCTACATTAAAAGAAAACACATACAGAAACTATCTGATAGCACACCATTCCTGTGGTTTCTATGAGTCTGTTATTCACTCATTGTAGGTCAAGTAAGGGGGTATTGTCATTCCACTGAAGAATAGTGATCAGTATTTAAGGCACTGGTTGCAGATGCCCAAGTTTTCCAACAATCATGAAACCAGCAGCATATATACATAATCTGTATTATTTGTATGCAATGCCTTGATATAATTATCAGTCTAGACATTCTCTTTTCATCAATATTTTCTGTCAGGACATTCTTGAATTATTAAAGAAAGATTTCCCTAGACTAATTATTAAACATTTTGAGTTTATTATTAACTGAGGAACACTTCATCTGGAAAAAAATATGCAAAGATTATATGGAGGAATCACTCCTTTTCCTGACTTTGACATATTATAAGGTGATTTATTTAGCATATGGATAAAAATACAAGAAATTAATAAGCTAAATTATATACAATCTGCCAATTCAGCTAAGCAATCAGCACACACCATCAAAGCAACCATACTGGCCTGAACATCATCTGGGCCAACAAGCATCCAAAGCTTAGGCAGAAAGTATGTTTGAAAAGTTCATTACAAAGTCTCCAAAACACTTTTACAAGGTGATAAAATATATATATATATACTGGGGTTTTATAAGAAAATGGAAACGTTTTTATAAAAACTTTTTGAAAGAATAAATAAACACACCTGCTAATCTAGTTGGCTAAGTGTTACAGTATCTGGTCTCTAGGCGGTGAATTCAAATTCTACTGTGGGCATACTTCATGCTTCCAACAAGTAGGATGATGGTGATCTCACACTGGGTGCTGAAATTCTATCTCCTATTTTATTTTATTTTCCTGACTTTGCAGTAAAAACAGTGCCACATACTGTGATCTAACACGTAAGCCCAGAAGAGGTCTAAGTCCACAACGATATCCTGTGCTATTATCTAACTCCAGACCTAAGTAGCTTGAAAAAGTTTCATGTTGGTCTCTAAAGTAGAACAGTTTCTGGATTATATATAAAAAAAAATGAAAAAATATCAAAAATGGTTATCTGAAAAAACCTTATCCCCCCCCCCACCTTCCATGCTACAGCACTAATGTACTATAGGTTTACATCTTGGAGGTGTAATTACATTATTAAAAACATTCATAACCAGGAACCTTTTCCTAATAAGACACAAGTTTATTACTACTACTGTATACCTATAAAACTTCTGATTTTTAGAAGCCAAAAAATCCTTCAGTTCAAGTTTCTCAACTTTTTTCAAATTTCATATTTCAAACAATCAGTTTGAAATATGATATTTGAAATGAGTACAAAAATGGCATATTATTGTGAGTGAGAGCAGTGAAAAGGAAAATGATAGAAGGTTGCAATTAGTTTTGAATTGATATGTAATCCATTTGCTAAGTTTGTACACCTTTCCCAGGCAATTAAAATCAAAGTTTCATCACTCACACAAAATACTTCTGTAGACACTTGGCAAGTTTAAAACAAGCACTGAAATCTACAGACAACATAAGAGAGTTAATAATACTTATTTAATAATAATGATAACTAGTAATTAAGGAATTGACAGCATACACTAGAAATATAAATTAAATAAACTTTAATATATACTTTCCGATATTTTGGCAAACGTCACGTTGCCATCTTCTTGGGAACTTATTACAAAGACAAGTGCACACAAGTACTACATAACAGCAAATGAGAACAGAAGCTAGGAAGCTAACGTTTTCCTAAAGTCCTGATGGTGCCCCCTGGCAGGCTATATTGGTGGTTCTTGGCCTTTGGGCTGAAGTTCTTCTGATAAATGTTTCCCAAATTTGGGGCAGTCTCATGCATCCAAATTTGTTGAGGTTTGGCATGTTCCTAAGGGCTGAGGCTGATTCCATGAATAGTCTTTCATATTTGAACTTGCTGCGGTGTATTACTGTGGCTTTCTTCCATCTTATTCTGTGGCGAGTATCCAGAGCGTGGTCTGCAAGCCCAGAGTGGCTGTACTTGTGAAATCGGATGTAATCCTTGTGTTCTGAGATTCTGATATTTGCTGTCCTGCCTGTTTGGCCAAAGTAGGACAGTTTACAGCTGCAAGGGACCTGGTATACACCAGGTAGGTATAGGGGAAGTGGTTGGTCTTTAGTGGAGCGGATAAGGGATGCCAATTTTCTATGTGGTCTGTAACAGGTGGTCAAGTCATGTTTTTTTAAAATTTTATTGATTTTTTCCGAGGTGCCTCGGATGTAGGGAATGGTGATGGATTTAGAGCAATCTTTTTTGTGAAGGGGAGGGGATGGTGGGTTGTGGATAACTGGGTTAAGTATTTTTTGGATTCTTTTTTTTTGGGGGGGGGGGGTAGCCATTGGCTGAGAAAGTGTCACGGATGTGATTTAGTTCAGTGGTTAGGGCTTGATCATTTGAACAGATTATTTTTGCCCATGAAAAGTGTCTTAATAACTCCATATTGTTGTGAAGAGGGGTGATGGGATTGTTGGTGAATGTATCTGCCTGTATGGGTGGGTTTTCTATAAACTGAGAAAACCAAGGTTCCATCAGGTTGGCAAGTAACTAGTATGTCTAGGAAGGGGAGGTTATTGTTTTCTTCTTTTTCCAGGGTGAACTTGATTCTAGGGTGTTGGTTGTTTAAGTGTGTTAGGAAGGAGAGGAGTGAATCCGGGCCATGTGGCCAAATAGCGAACACATCATCAACGTAGCGAAGCCATATGGTAGGTTTTTGTGGGGCTGAGTTTAAGGCTTCTCTTCAAAAGTCTCCATAAAGAAGTTAGTCAAGGGTGGGGAAAGTGGTGAACCCATGGCTGTCCCCTCTATCTGTTTGTAGAATTTTTTCTGCCAAACGAAATAGCCTGAGTTCATTGTAAACTGAAAGAGGGCTGAGATATCGGGAGGAAATTTAGCTTGGATTAGCTCTAAGGTTTCTTTGAGGGGGGGGACATTCGTGAATAAGGAGGAGACGTCAAAACTGACCATTATGTCATTATGTTGGAGTGTAAGGTTTTCTATACTGGCTTTGAAGTGGGCTGAGTTTTTTATGTGTGATGGTGTGTTGCCAGTATAGTGTGAGAGCGCTTTGGCTAAATGCTTGGCTAGTTTGTAAGTGGGGGAATCAATGCCATCCACTATGGGACGTAATGGCACATTTTCTTTATGTATTTTTGGGAGCCCATATATGCGGAGGGGGGTCTAGAGTTATAGGGTTTCAGTCTGTTGGTAATCTGCACAGGCCAAGAAGTGACCTTCTTAAGGAGCCTATGGAGTTTTCTAATTTGAGAGTTGGTGGGATTATATTCAATAGGGAGGTAAGTGGATCGATCTAATAGTAAAGCCTTGAGCTTACCTGTGTAGTCATTAAAATTAAGTACCACAGTGGCGTTCCCCCTTATCCACTTTGGTGATCACTATTTCTTTGTTTCTCTTCAATTCTTGTAGTGACTTGTATTCACTAATGGATAAGTTGGATTTTGGAGGCTTTGCTTTTGTGAGAACACAGGCTACATCCAATCTGATATCGTTGGCGATGTGGTTTGGAAGGTGGCGAATCCCACGTTCAATTTGGATCATTAATTTCTCAGCAAGGTAATTTCTTAGGAGCAATGGCGAAGTTGTGACCACGTGACAGAGCATTGAGTTCTTATGGCTTCAAGATAACTGAAGAAAGGTTAACAGTGTTGGTTTGTAGTTTAGGTTTGGATGCCGAGTTCTTTATTAATTTATCAAACTTGTTGATATGTCTCTCCGTATTCGTTCGAATTCTTTATTAGCCGCTGCACACAAGACGTCATGTAGGAATGACCAAAGCTCGTGATTAGGCATATGTGAAAGCTCATTTTCTAGCGCTAATATAGCTCTGTTTATGTCGGCTAGGGAACCGCTTATAGTGGTAATTTGCTCCTGAAGTAAAGCCTGGCTCGCCCGGTTGTAGATACGGAGAGCTTTCTGTGAGATGAAGCGGTGTTTAAATTTTACACAGTTAGGGATGACTTGATTATCCCGGCAGCATTTTATGAATGCCAGACGGTTAAGTTGTCTGGATAACTTTAGCTTCAGTTTGCCATAATGGCGGGCCTTGCATGCGAAGGAATCTCCGTGGATGATCATTATTCTTGTTTAGAAGCTTATACATCCCATAGCGGATGGCACTGATTCCCCCACTTACAAACTAGCCAAGCATTTAGCCAAAGCGCTCTCACACTATACTGGCAACACACCATGACACATAAAAAACTCAGCCCACTTCAAAGCCAGTATAGAAAACCTTACACTCCAACATAATGACATAATGGTCAGTTTTGACGTCTCCTCCTTATTCACGAATGTCAATAAGGAGGAGACGTCAAAGAAACCTTAGAGCTAATCCAAGCTAAATTTTCTCCCGATATCTCAGCCCTATTTTGATATTTCGGCAACGTGACGTTTGCCGAAATATCGGAAAGTATATATTAAAGTTTATTTAATTTATATTTCTAGTGTACGCTGTCAATTCCTTAATTACTTGTTATCATGTATAACCAGCATATAAGCCTCTCAACTTATTTAATAAAGCATGCTATTTTAAATATTTTGATCTGAATATCTGTTTTTACTGATAGTGATCTGTAAAAACAGTCTGTTTTTACAGATCACTATCAATAAAAACAGACTTCAACAAGGTAGAATAACAACAGTGGATTTTAAAAGATATGAGCCACATGCTAGAGATTAAATTAAGTGTTAATAAATTGTGTCTAGCTGTTTCAACGTTTGTTATAATATATCACGAGCACATAAAAACTTGTTTACTTGGCATTTGTGGCTAGAACTCAAGGTGGCTTTCAGTCAATCACCATCAATAGTGGTTAGTTCTTTTGTCATCAAATGATCCTCTCCTAATGCATATCTTGCTGGTTGCCACTGTAGCATTTGTGTTCAGTTTACTCTCAAAGTAAACATGCTTAATCATAATTACTGTAAATATCTGATTTTCATCACTTTTTTTACTAATTCACTTAACTACACTCTTGCTAAGCATCAGCTGATCCAGTCACCTGCACCTTAAATGTGTCAATGGCTATCAGCCATCTATAATGGCTTCTAGATAATTTACGTTAGATTACTAACTATATATAACCTGCATAAACCTTTTAGCCAAATGATATTTTTTGGAGCATTTTGAACAATTCCTCAATACAGTTAATTCTCACCTTACCATCTGGCTGAAACAAATATGATAATGACATATTTGCTGTTCATTTTCCAATACATCTGCCTTTTCTAAACCTAATCTTAAGACAACTTAACTGCACCCAATTTCTTACCTAGGAAAAAGACATATGCTAACTCATCTGTTCTTCTTCACATCATCATTTCAATCAAAAATCAGCCAAGATAAAGTGCTAGGTCAATCGGGTAAAATCCTATTACTACAACCAGATATAAACTTTGTTAAGTCAACATTTCTTTTCAGTAACATCGACAGTACTTTCTTCAAGGATTACTGAAAAATTACAGATCTCATTCATCTATGCCAGAAAAAAATCACTTGTATATCTATTCTTTTTATTCAAGGTATTTCTGAATGCATTGGCATACTATTCAATTCTATCTTCATTCATCTAATTAGCAAGTTAACTTCCTTCTTATGTTCACTTGGGGATCAATTGGAACATTTTGCCTTATATTAGAGTGTATCAGATCCCCCTCTTCCCGTGTTTATCATATTTTGGGAAAATAGAAAGATTAACAGGAACTGAGAGGAAAATAAGGACTATATATATACACATATACATACATACACTGCTTGGAGAGAAGTCAATGGACACCATAGCGTGAGGAACAACAGCCATGGCACTAATTGTAATAGGATGTAGGATCTCGTTTTGCTGTGATGACTGCAGTAATCCTACGGGGCATACACAAGTGTATGGTAACATCAATGGGAATTTTGGATTATTCTTCCTGTAGGCATGTAATGCAGTCCTGAACTGTTCTGGAGTGGATGTTCCTTGACCTCACTCAATGCTCCAGTTCATTCCACAGATGTTCAAATAGAGTTGAAATCAGGACTCTGCAGAGGCCAGTAAGTGTGGCAATGTTCATGTCCACAAACCCTGCAGTAACAGCAGTAGCATTATGGCACTGCACTGTTTTGCTGAAACAGACAATGGTCAGTTCTAGTGAATCACCACAAAGTAGGAAGCACTGCATTATCCAGAATATTCAGAT
This sequence comes from Typopeltis vanoorti, assembly GCF_054136105.1. NCBI lineage: Eukaryota > Metazoa > Arthropoda > Arachnida > Uropygi > Thelyphonidae > Typopeltis > Typopeltis vanoorti. The sequence goes on from NC_143549.1 coordinate 130,351,909, forward strand.
ACCTCTCGGAGGTCAGTTCATTGCACCACAAACACAGGTCCAAGGCCAAACAAGGAAAAATAAGACCACACCATCACACTGACACCTTCAAATTTCATAGTTGGGGTTACGAACTCTGGTAAGAGACGTTCACCAGGCACAGTCCATCTGTTTGTTAGAGGGTGAAGCATGATTTGTCACTCCATAACACAGCTTCCCAAGCTGCCATGTCCCCGCTATACACATTCTTTGCACTACTGAAGATGATGCAGCATGTCAACATGGGACTTGCAGTCCTGCCATGGAAATCCAAGTTGTGAGTTCATGTTCGAAACTCTGTTCAACACACCAGCTAATGAATGGTGGTTTTACATAATATCCTTCATAGCACCCTATGGCTATGTTCGGTGAGCGTGGTGGGTTGTCCACTGCAGACAGAACTTGCAATTGACTTCCTGTGCTTCCATCTCAGTATAGTATGACTGTGTTGATCTGGGATTACCCAATTTGTCAACAATTTGCTGAACAGATAGGCATGCAATGTAGCATTGTATCACAATGCATCTTTCAAACTCTGTCAGTTCCCTACTCACAGCCATTTCATCTGGACACGGTTGCACTGATTTCGGAGCATCATATTCCTCCAATTTATACTAACTACGAACATGTAACTTGTTACGTGGCATGATTCACATTGTCCATGGGGGGGGGGGGTCCATTGACTTCTTTCCAAGCAGTGTACACACAAACACATGCCCGTGGCAAATCAAAGGAGGGGAATCTGAAATCCTTCCCTTTCCACCTTACTTAAGAAAGGTGTAATATACATTTCTGCTGAAAGATCATTTCACCACCAAAATTAAAAAAATGGATATTTAAATATTGATATAAATTCATATTACATATCATCCTTTGTAACACACCTTAAGTCACGTCTTCTGAGTGTTGTGGGTTGTCCACTGAAGTCAACACTTGTAGTTGGCCTCCTGTGCTTCCATCTCAGTATGATATCACTGAACGTTGACCTGGAATAGTCCAATTTGTAACAATTTGCTGAATAGATAGGCCTTCAAGATGGCTTCCTTGCCTCTTTCAAACTACTTCAGTTTCCTTCCCACAGCCATTTCACCCGGACAGAGCTACACTGACTTGGGAGCATTATATTCTTCCAATTTATACTGGCTACAAAAACATGACTCATTACATACATGAAAGATGCATCTTGCCAAAATTAAACATAAAAGCCATGTTCTAATAGAAAGACTATAAATGAAGCTGTTAAACTGCACAGACTTTACCTAAGCATAAATAGTCTTTTTCTTTTCGAATTCTGTGGAACTGTTTTACTGAGTACTGCATATCAGTGATTTTTTATAAAGGATGTTAAGCATAGTCAGATCTAATAATGGATCTAATAGCTTTAGGTCATTTCAAGACCAAAATTAGATGAAGAGGTGGAGAACTCCAACCCTGGAAAATTGACCCAATATCAAATCTTCACCTTCTCATGATGTGCTTAGGCATTTGTATGGTGTCTATATAATAAGCATATACATGGATACTAAAGGAACAAATATATGCCAACAATTTGGAAATAACAAATCAAACTGTACACTGTACTAGCTTAAACTACAGACAAATATGCTATATGAAGAAATGTTATGTGACTGCAGCATCACCTGGTTAAATAAGATGGCACTGTTTTTGATGGAAGAAGGGTGAACAATAATAATAAAACTACTGAAATGACCTCAAATCCAATAAAATTGAAGACTGGCACACAACATAAGAAACATCAATGACATGATGCTTGTCAGCAGGATGTTAATTTTTTGTTTTATAATCTGCATGTAATACAGGAAAGAGAAAAATAATGGTATCATAAAGAATGAGCTGACCAAGATGGAGTGTTTGCAGCCCTCATTCCCTTGATCCAATGTGGCTCGGGCTCCAACACTGGTGAACTTCCAACAGAAATCTACAGATTTGAAGATTTGATGGAAGAGATGTTGGATTCAAGCAAGCACTGGATGCCAATGGCAGACTTTTCAAAGTCTGTGCTGAACATAACTGTGTAAATAAGGCACCTTTGGTGGCATAGTATTTCATCTTTATCTAATGTAATGAAAGTCCTATGGCATGCAGTTTGGTAGCATAATTGCTACATTCAATTGGGATCCAATTAGATACTGTGCTGTCAAGGAAGACAGCAGCAGCAGACCCATTAAGGACTCTGATTTTGATCTGTCTGTATAGTACAAAATCAGATTATTCTGCTCTGTATATTTGAAAGAGCTGCTGGTAGACAGAAGGGGTGGAATGTTTCCTTTATATGAACAAAGAGAAGCTGTAACTGAATGCAGCTGTGCCAAGGTGGTGGTGTATAAAGAAGCTTTTGTTTAATGTTGTCTAATATGTAGAACTCTTTTAGGCACAGTTCAAAGGGACATATGACAGTCTCTCACAAGGTGTTTTCCTAATTTAGAGAAAAAATACCTGTCCAGGTGTGATGATCTGGCAGAAATTTTATTTTGGATACATACTGCAAAGACAGCTATTGTCAATGAAACAAGAGTGGTGGTGGTTCATATGCTTCGAAGTGAAGACTTGTAATAAGTGATGTCCAGTTGTGATTCTAAATTACTTTATGGTGAAAAAGAATCCAACCACCAAAGCACTATGAAGTTTTGATCTACACCCTAGGAGATGGAAAACAGCCTTCACAGGCTGTTTTCCATCTCCTAGGGATCATATATGTGGGGCAGTAACATTAATTTTTTAGTTAGGTTTTTTTTTTTACTAAATATGAGTCTTAAGAACTATGCCGCAACTGGGATTATTGTTGGTTAGGGTCTTAATAATGGATCAGGAGAGAAGCTGTGTTTGCAATAAATGTGCAAAGCAAACACAGTCTTTTGTGGAGAGAAAAGCAACCTGAATCCATTTGAAAGCGTCCAGGTACAAAAGTGGTCTATGGCTTGCTGCAACTGTCTTTCTATGATTCTCATATTGTAAGAATGCTAAAAGATTGTAAAGCCATTTGCAAAGAAGGCACTACTTATGGTAGAAGAAAGTTGCTCTGGTATTGAGTTTACTTTGTAAACAGCATGATACTTAAAACTGACCATTGTAGGACTCCTTCCCCCTCTTGGAGAATTGGGAGAGTGGGGTTCCCACTCAGATTTTAAAAATTCAGTCAGAAAGTTTTTTGATAAAAAGAGAGAAATTCCTAACACCAAAATTGTATATACCTTTCCGCATGCCCAACATCCAAGCTATATCTTAAAAGGTGCTTTTTTAAGGAAAGCATCCCTAATGGATGTTTCCAATCTAATGAGATGATCAAATGTTGAATGATGTTTTCAGAAGTCAGATAGTTTCTTAGAGGGGAGGGGGTGTCACTCTCTAGAAACCACAAACGATGGGAGTTAACCATATTTTTCAGGATCTTACACAGACAGCCAAAGTTACTGGATAATAATCTGTTGGAATTTTTGGATCCTTGAATGGCATTAGAAAAATAATTGTCCTTTTCCAGGAATCGAGAAATAAGTGTTTACATATTTTTTATGCAAACATATAAGTATTAAAGAAGCAAAACAGATGAGCCATGTAAGATGATGATAGATGTTTAATCATTTCATAATGAATGCCATCTGGTCCATTTAAAGTGAATAGAGTTTGATATTTTTTTGCTTTGCTTTTGAAGGCCAGGAACTTGTGGGGAGGATTTTGATGTGCTTTGGTAAACTTTCCCTGAGAGTATCTGCAACCAGAACTGATTTTCGTACATCCATTGAGTTTTACAATCAAAAGTGAGTAAGTGATATATCTCATCTTCATTTTCTAGATTTTATCCCAGACATCTTTGATGATGATCTGGTTATAGATGTGTCATGTATCCAAGAGTTCGGATTTGTTGTGAGGTATTTCTGGAGGATATGCAAGCTTTGTTCTCAGCTTTCTTGGCTGCTGTGCATTCAGCATTCCACCATGGTTGAAGGAAAAGGTGCAACTCCAGATGTTTCAGTACTGCAATTAGGATAGCCTCCATTATATGCTATATAACATGATTCACTATTTCATTGATAGAATATAAGATGACTATCAAAGGATCAAATTTTGTTAAGGAGGAAACGGTAGACCAGTCAGCTTGCTCTATTTTCCATTATGATATCTGAGATGTACATGGATGCCTATGTACGCTATCTCATGTAAATGAGTGGATATTACACTCTACAACCCTGCCTTGTTTATACAGACATGATCCTACACAAAGTGCTGTGGCTATTCAAAACCTTCCATTATAAATATAGGAGCAATTGCAACATGAGGCCATCAAAGTCATCCTAGGAGATATATGCACCAGGTAAAAAACAGATGCAGCATACAGTAATAAGAAATCCACCTAAGAGGTGAATTGAAGATATCTCTAGGTTTGTATTGACTGGGACTTTGTGAAGAGAGAGAGAGAGAGAGGGGGATATGGGTGCCTATAAGGATGGGGAAGGTCCATCTCTTATGATGTCCTTACAGATGCTGATAATATTCTGTAATGTAGGATCACTAGATTAAGTATGTCTTCTATATGCAAAAGCACACTGGTTTCATGTTTCTCCATAAGGGGGCTTGATGTCTATATTCTGGCCAAATTCATAACAATACCATTGTAGACATAATTTCATTATTTTTTATTTTTGTGATATATTTATTTGGCTTCAAATTCTACTCTGTCCACTGGGTATAATTTGATGACACCTTGGATGGTTTTTGTTTGATTTATTTTCCTCTCAAGGGCAGAGGTGTCAATCCTATCTATTAGCAGATCTAGAGGCCTGTTCATTTATTCTTGAAGATTCATGGTCCATTATTTTTCTAATTAGTGGACTTTGGTGTTTTTGGCATTGAAGCCATATATATATATATATATATATATATTTTTTTTTTTTTTTTTTTTTTTCTGATTCACTCTATTAAGACTGAGTATATCACATCATTCAGAGATAATGTAGCTGTGAGAAAATGGGAGAATCATGAATATTAATATCTCCTTAGCTATTTTTTTAACATCACTTTTCCACTAGATGTTGTGGTATATTTCCTCCTTGTCTCCTGATACAGTATGTTCTGCTCATCTTGGTCTTTTGAATATCCTTTTCTTCCTTGATCTCATGGTATTTATTCTCACGATCTTTGTTGCTATAACAGACACAGACTGCAAAGCAATGGCAGGTAGTCTGCATAACTATATTTGGCATTTAAAGTAGCAAAAAGGATTCAGGATATAGAACTGACAGGACAATTAAGATACTCTGCTTTCATTGATACTGGGAGTGTTAAAATGTAAGGATGATATTCCTGTACCAGGATCTAAGATATCATTCCTATATATGAGAATTCTTCTTGTGGTTATTACTCCTTGATATCTTAATTCAAAAATCCAAATCTTCTCATCAGAAACATCAAGAAGGTCTCACTCAAATGTTATTCCTCAAGCAAAGTTCAGAGTTTTGCTAATTCCCAAAGCTGATACTGCATGACGAAGTTGTTCAGATTGTTTCCAGGGAAATGTTTCAATGAGAATATCACCTGAATGCAGTTTTTTATTTTTTTTTTTTTATTTTTTTTTTTAAATATCTATCAACCATTCTATATAAAGAAGGATGATATTTTCCTGTTATAAGGTGCACCTGTTGAATGTATAATTAGATTAAAAAAGATGGTATATTTGTAAGTGATTCTGATGTTTTCCTTTTCTTGTTCTTATTGTTTTCTGATGTTGTTATGATTTCTGTACTTTGTTTTGCCTTGTTGAATACTCTTGATAAATCCGAGTATTAAAGACTCATTCTCAAAGGAGGGAGAATTCAGCACAAGATCTTCTCATCAACCAAAGGGGCCACATACGAACACCAAATATCTGGCAAACAATAATTGTGCTCAACAGTGGAAAGTCAGAATTATCCCATACAACTAGCACCACATCATTGAGCCTTGTCCTGAGATCATGGAGGAGACTTACTGCTGCATTGTTGATGCAGGATTCCTCTCTACTCCTTTCCAGATAATGACAGGTCAAATCACATGGATCACAATGATCAGAAAAAGAACTTCACAAAAGTAGAACAAAGAATACAGAAAAAAAAAAACATAACAAATGGGTACTCTAAATGTTGGGGCAAAAAAGGAAGAAGTAGGAGTGTCCTATGTCTATTTCAGAAGTGAGAAATTTGCTTAATGGATAAACCTTCCCTCACTGACTCCCTCCAGTTGCTTTCCCACTGATGCTTTGTTGCTGCATTATGTCTCTTCTATAGACATAATACCTAATAGAACACACACATATCTATAGATATGTATGTTCCCAGGGCTAGTTTGCGTGTTCTGGGGACAAAAAACCAGAGTTTCTGGGTGAAAAAAAACCCTACTTCCGTATGAGACTGGCTAACTCACCTTTCATCGGAAATCAGATAAAAGTTCCTCTCATCATGGATGGGAATCAAACTCAGGTCTTTCTGACCAAAGGGCTTCACTATACCGACTGAGTTACGGAGGCCCATTGTTATATAACAATGTATCAATTACACTGTTATATAACTATATGAAATAAAAAGAACAACATATCATTCTCTCCCAATCTGATGGTTGTTTCATATTAAACTCCAGATAACAATTTCAAATTGAAATAAAAAAAAACATAAGGTAGCTACTAAATATATATATATTTTAAATATACTTAACATAAGGTAACTTACACAGATTCTAGAATCACAGTTTGCTTGTGCACAGGATTGGCCCACAGACTCTTAAAGATGATGCTGATATGATAACGAATGGTAAATTTATCATAAAACTCACTAGTTGCACCTGTAGTTTCCACATCTAGTTGTAAAACAATATTTTCAAAATTAAAAAAGACTGGAAATACTATACCAAAATATACCACTATGTCAAAGTAAATCCTATTTAGTCTTCAACCAATTTTCTACAGTTTGTTACCAAGGAGAGTGTTATTCAAAATGTTAAAAATGAAGTGATGAGTCATCAGTGAGTTGAACAAAGTTTTAAAGATCATATTCAGAAAATTTTCTATTAGAGAGAGAGAGAGGGAGGGAGGGGGAGGAGAAACTAAAATTCACGGTAATGGTAAATATTTATACATTATATGTTAATACACTGGGAGATGAATTTGATTGCTTGGATTATCTTTTAGTCTACTCACAGCATTCATACTAATGCACTATAGGCTAATAGTACATTAGTATGAATGCACTAGCAACTATTAACTATTAGCAACAAGAGTAAACAGGCTACGCAAGATTAAGAAAACAATTACCCCAAAGCAAAAGACTGAAAAAAAAATGAGTGGATGGAAGACATTGAAAATGTGGATAGAAGGAAAAATCAAACATAATAATAAAGGAAATGCAATAAAGATCAAAATGGTAAGATCCTGACAAATCTGAAAGATACAGAAAAGAGATGGACAAAATATTTAGAACTATACAACAGCCAGGATATAATAGCCTTCACTGAGATTTAAGCACACATATGCACGCATGCACACTACAAATAAAAAAATCTGATAATAAATAGCACTTCCATCATGGTCTGATAAACTTTTCTATAGCAAAAGTAGCATAAGATTACATTAAAAATAAGTTATTATAAGGATATGTCACTAGTTTTACTGATTAATGGAGCATCTATGAATTATTTCTAATTTCAACAAAATTTTTTTTTAGAATGGAAACTTTTATGCTGAAAAGTATTATTTTATTAAAATATAAAGATAGTGACCAAATGATATTTGTCACTGTATCTGTAGAAGAAAAAAGCCAACAACTGAGAAAAACAGTAAAAAGCAGAGAAATGCCTGAGAAAAAAATCAAAATAGATCCAAGGAAACCTTGGATGACAAATGATACGATCTCAATGACAAACAAGTAAAATAAAAGGAAAAAGAAGCACAACAACAAGAGTAAACAGACTATGCAAGATTAAGAAAAACAATTACCCCAAAGCAAAAGACTGAAAAAAAAAAGAGTGGATGGAAGACATTGAAAATGTGGATAGAAGGAAAAGCAAACAGAATAATAGAGGAAATGCAATAAAGATCAAAATGGTAAGATCCTGACAAATCTGAAAGATACAGAAAAGAGATGGACAAAATATGTAGAAATATACAACAGCCAGGATTCATATATAAATGAAAGAGGCAAAATAGATGATAGAGGTAGAGAAGAGTTTGGCAGACAATTCACCAACTAAAAATGGACAAGTAATGGGTCAAGATGGTATAAGACTAGAACTGATATAGGAAGCAGGTGATATGATAAAATCTTAGTAATCTGAACTTAACATAAAATGCAATAATTTATTTACCAAACAATGATATTGAATTGAAGGGACAGGAAGGTAGTCATATATGACTTGTGTATTTCTAAGAATTCTGAAATTTTTAAAATAGAAGTCAATCAGTCAGGAATACACACGTCCACTTCTTATACATTGAAGAATACATAAATGAAATAAAACATGAAAATAGTGTCTAATATAATCATAAGTGGATTGCTAATTATGAAGCAGAACAGTCAAGTATTTTGCTGGGCAGAATTCAAATTTTTAGAAAATATAATTTAACTATAAATACTAGTAAAACCAAAGTCAAGGCATGAGCAGATGCCTACCAATCACTACTATGAGCTCACTGAGTAGTGAAACAAAAACAAGCTTCAAATACATTTAGAAAGCTTGATGTTAGTGAAAAAACACAAAGATGTACAACTGCAATGGCAAAAGAACTTTAATCCCTCCATCTCTTCACTGGGCATCCACAGATGCTGTATGGTTACTCCGATGCTTGGTGATGTGCCACACCAGGTTTCTCCATATAGTCCTGTTGTATGATTTTCTGGAGGCTTAAATTCTCTGAAGATCAGTCACTCTGTACATGCCATCCATCCATCTCAATGACAGTCTAGCCCTTCCTCTTTTTCCAAGAACTTTACCGTCTATTACTGTTCTGAGAAGTCCTCCTTCTATCCTTTCAATGTGTCCAAAATATTTTAACTTTCTTCTGTCAATATCCTTAAGGAGCCTTAAAGTTCTACTGATCTTTTCTAACATCCATTCATTTGTATGCCTTTCACTATATAATATCCCCAGCAGCCTTCTGTAACACCACATCTCAAAAGCAGCTATCCTTTTCTTATCTGACCTCTTTAGGTTCCAAGTCTCATATCCATAAGTCTTTGTTGGAAAAACAACTAAATCCAAAATCCTCAACTTTGTTCCCATGGAGATAGATCCATCCTTCTGGATTTTAGACAAGTCTCTGACTGTTGTTTAAGCCATTCCTAATCTTCTGAACAGCAATTCTTCACATTAATAATGGATCCCAGGTACTCAAACTTGCTGACTTCCTCAATTCTTTCTTCATTAAGGTACATTTGTTTCTCAAGAGCTTCTCTCTTTGTCTTTTCTTTGAGAACCATGATCTTTGCCTTGCTAGGATTGAGCTAAACTTCTCTGTTATTACTGATCTTGTTAACTTTATCAAGAATTTGTCCTAGTTCTTTCTTTAACACAGACTGCCAAAACAAGACAATAGAAGAATGGAGGCTAGAATCATTTCCATGATTCATGCAGAAACATAATTTGACATCTTAGAAAGAATAACAAAATGGGCAGCTTATATGAAAAGGAAATACTTATAAATTTTTCTTATTGTTCATCAGAATGAATCTCGTACTGAGTATGTAGTACAAGCATACATAACAGAAAATTCAATAATGTAATATAAAATCATGAGTTTGATTAGAGCAAAACAGACTGATGGCACAAAAAAAAGCTCAAACAAAGTGTGATATAAAAATATTCATTCAGTGAAATGAACAGTGTTAAGGCACTCTCTCTCTCTCTCTCTCTCTTTATCTCACAACAGGGATAAACAAAATCCAGAGCTATTAAGATCAGCATAATATAGCAATGCTTCCTGCACTCGTTACACACTTTTCTATGAGCAATCTAAACATGTTCATTATTCACACTTGAATCCTTTAAGAATTTTGTGCTTGGAGGATGTAATATTTTAAGCAAGTGTCCAGACTGTTCTGGATTATGAATTTTTATGTTTCTCAATGAACAGCTGCAGATGTTTTGGATTTCATGATTAGATGCTGATTATCACGCATATTGTTTAGAGCAGTGTTTCTCAACCTGTGGTACATGGACCACAGGTGGTCCGCGATGATGGGACAGGTGGTCTGCAGGCAGACTTAAATTAATTAAATAAAGATATATATTTTAATTATCCAAACAAAACAAATTAAAATTGAATAAGTAAGTAAAAATTATTGAAATAAAATGGATACTTAAAAAAAAACCAATGGCAGAAAAAAAAAGCTGTCAGCTACAATAATTTAATAAAAGAGGGGGAGGGGTTAAGTGAACAACAACATGGTTTTATTGCTTCCGCCTTCCCTTGCTGTTTTGTCAGATTTAAAGTAAAACATGTGTTATCCACATTTCAACCAACTGCTTGTTGTTTATTGATTTTTATTATTGAAGGTTTTCCTCCTTCAACAAAGGCTCAGTATATCTTCAGAAGTGCTAAGTGATACTTGGACAAAGTGTGTCGCGAGTTAACCCCATATTTATATATTTTTCGGAAATGTTTTTTAATAATGGAAAAGTGGCTTAAAATTAGGACTTTGAAAAGTAAAGCAAATGAAACAGGTGATGCTAACCCTAATTGTGATATACGTGTTGTAATCATAATATTGTTGGATCGTACTTCCTTGTTTTAACTCTGTTCTTAAACAAGTAATAAGTTGCTGGTTGATTACTAATTTAAATATAGAGAAATTTATATTTTTAGACTGTGCCACTCTATATCTAGATTAGTCTAATGAAATGTAGTGAAACCAACCATCAACTAATTTTATATCAATATTATTTCTTACGTAGGCCAAGTTTATCTCTTATTGTTGAAGCTCCTGCTAGGTCTGATAATTTCATGAACAGTGCAGTAAAGGAGATTCACGCAAACACAATTTTAAAATCATCAAAACAAAACATTTAATTCTGGGTAATATATTATACATATAAACTCAATTCTGAGAACAAGATAATATAAATGTCTTAGCTTAACTGGTCATAACATCTTACAAATTCAGTCTATGGACATTCTGCTATCAGATTTATAGCTTTCACAATATTAAAATAACTTTTAATAGAGTTCAATATCACAAATTCTCTTAGTAACAAATTTTACTATTATCACACAGTCAGCAAAGTCTCAATACATTAATGGTGGCAACAACTGCTTCATGAGTATACACCTTCATACTTCATGCTCCGACTGATTTCAGCAAAATAACGTTATAATTAATGTGGGGAATAAGAGAAGGAATTACACATATATCTCTGCACTGAAGTAATATAAAATTGGACAGTTCTTAACGGATAAATCCTTTGCTCATGGTATTCACTGAGGCACACTTAAAACTTTAGTTAACTATCACACTGGAGCTACACATTTCAAAAGTAATCTTCTTTAAAATAATTTAATCATTAATCTCTGTGCATCACAAATGTAGACACACTTTCACTAGAAAATTCACTTGTTCCTCATTTACTACAATAAAATCAGCTTTTCACTTATCTTCCTTAAAAGCTCTGGAATTCGTCATAACTTTAGAATTCCTTATCAATATTCTGAGTTGCCAATTTACATCCCGATCCTTCGTAATCTAATTACAGCACTTAATTCCTATTACTACAGCCTCTTACTTTACTCCGTACTGCCATGAGTGCTCCCTGCCTGCTCATCCCCTGTATACTCTTACTTTTCGCTTATATACCTTCACTTTCTTTCCCACCAAAACTTGTTCTCACAGTCTAGCTCATGCGATCCATGCATGTGCTAGCTATTTCTAGCTAGCACATGTAACCATAGTAACAAACAAAATAAAATAAAAACAGACATATTGCATAACATTATACCTTTACATACTGGTAGTGATAAATAAAAATTCAACATATTATAATTCACATAAGACATATTACTTATATATACAATTCCTCATAATATTAAATTAGGAATAATCATAATAAACAGAATAATATTTCAATATAAGGCTCTATCATTGCTAATATTTTAGATTAATTAATAAAATTTAATAAATAAACTCAAGGCAATTACATGAATAATAAATTACAATCATGGGATTAATATCAAATAATTTTTACAAGTATAGCCTTTGGTATGGTGGATTAAGTTGGATTCTGTAGGGAATATTAATAATTTAAATTTCTCCTTAATCAGAATCCAAAAATATATCATTTAATTTATGATAGTAATAATTATCATAACTGAGATAACAGAATTGACAATTCTGTTATCTCAGACAACTACTTAAATGATAACTCTCCCTTTAATAACAATTTTCAATAATTATACATTTATTTATACCAAAGATTACTGTATAAATTGTTCTACTCTGGAGCAAATAAAGAGGGAAGAAATGGTGTTGGAATTGTGGTGTGTAGCAGAATGAAGGGCGAAGTACTGGAAGTGGGTAGAAGGAATGACAGGATCATGCGAATGAAAATGGGTCTTGGAGAAAAGCAACTGGTTGTCTTATCTGTATATGCCCCACAAGTTGGCTGTACAGCAGAAGAGAAAGATGAATTCTGGAACGTGCAAGATGAAGAAATGAGGGAACTAGAAGAAAATGAGATAGTGATTGTCGGAGGAGACTTGAACAAACACATAGGGAGACAGAACAGGGACCGTGAAAGGGTGCATGGTGGCCATGGAGTGGAAATGATGAACCAGGAAGGAGAGAGGATTTTGAACTTTGCAGTAGCATTTGATCTGGCAATTATGAACTCCTTTTTCTGTAAGAGGGAAGAGCATTTGATAACTTTTAGAAGTGGCAACAACAGTTCACAGATTGACTACATTTTGATTAGAAGAAAACATCTTAAGGCAGTAACAAATTGTAAGGTAATCCCAACAGATCAAGTGACGCAGCAACACAGGCTGCTGTGTGCAGACTTTAAAATAAAGTCGAAGATAAGACTCTTTGGAAGCCATGGGAGGAAGAAAATGAAGTGGTTTTTCTTAAAAGAAGAAAGTGTGAGGAACCGTTATTAGGGAAAATGTGTTAGGAAAGGATTTTGGATGGACTAGAAAGTGTACAAGACTAGTGGAGACATAATTAAAAGTAATTCTAAGCTGTGCAATTGTGGTGCTTGGTGAAACATCAGGAAAGAGCAGAGGGAAGGTTGGTGGTGGAATAATAATGTACAAGAAGCAGTGATAGCTAAGAGGAAGGCAAAGCAGAAGTGGAATGAGTCAAGAGTGGAAGAGGACAGAGAGGAGTACAGAGAGAAAAAGCGAGAAGCCTTGAGTTGTTGCACAGGCAAAGGCCATGGTATCAAGACCTTTATGATCAATTAGAAACAAAGGAAGGACAGAGAAAGATTTATTGATTGGCAAAATATAGAAATAAGGCATCAAAGGACATTGTACATGTGAGTCAGATCAAAGACTCTGGAGAAAATGTATTAAGGAGGAATGTGGATATAAGAAACAGATAGAGAATATACTTTGAAGGGCTTTTGAATGAGGAAAATGCAAGGACTCACAGAGAAGATGAGGAGCCTTATGAGGGGATGGCGCAGAACATTAGTAGAGTGGAAGTGAAGGAAGCCATAAAGAGGATGAAGAATGGAAAAATCGGTGGCCCTGACAGGATCCCAGTGGAGGCACTGGGGGGGGGGGGCATTTGTCAACAGGAAAATATACCTGAGGAATGGAAGGAAAGTACTCTTCTCCCCATCAACAAGAGTAAAGGGGATGCACAAGACTGTAAAAATTACAGAGGAATAAAGTTGATGTCCCACACAAGGAAAATCTTAGAGTTCTTGATGGAAGACTGAGGAAGGAGGTGAAGAATGCAAAGGAGCAATTTGGCTTCATGCCTAGTCGATCGACGACAGATGCTATCTTCGGGTTACAACAGATGATGGAAAAGTTTCTAGAGAAGCAATAAGCAATGGAAGCTACATCTGGTATTTATTGATCTGGAGAAAGCGTATGATAGAGTGCCAAGGCAAGAAGTCTGGAGGTGTCTGAGGGAGAAGAAGGTACCGGAGAAATATGTCAGGTTGGTGCAGGACATGTACAGAAATGTGAAGACAAGAGTTCGAACTTGCCTGGGAGAGACAGAAAGTTTTCCAGTGACAGTTGGCTTGCATCCAGGGTCAGCATTAAGTCCGTTCCTGTTTAATATTGTGATGGAGGTGGTGACAGAGGAGGTGAGAGAGAAGACGCGCCTTGGACTATGTTGTATGCAGATGACATTATGCTGTGTGCAGAATCAAGAGAAGTGGCAGCTAAACTGGAAAGTTGGAGGAACGTACTGGAAGAGAGAGGTATGAGACTGAGCAGAAGTAAGACAGAGTATATGTGTTGCAAAGTGGATGGCAGCCAGGAGACAGATCTGGAGCTGGAAGGAAATGTCATCAGGGAGGTCAGTGACTTTAGATACTTAGGTTCAACAATGAAAGAGGATGGTGAGGCTGAGAAGGAAGTGGGATGCAGGATACAAGCAGGATGGAGGAACTAGAGAGAGATGGTTGGAGTGCTATGCGATAAGAGAGTGCCGATGAATCACAAAGGCAAAATCTACAGGACAATAATGAGATCAGCTATGACGTATGCTATGGAAACTGTGGCCCTGAGGAAAAATAACATCAGCAGGATGGAGGTAGAGGAGATGAGAATGTGAGAATGCTTAAGTGGATGTGCGGTGTGACCAGAAAGGACTGTCTGAGAAATGACCATGTAAGGGGAATGGTGAAAGTTGCGAATTTAGGAGCAAAGATACAGGAGGCATGGTTGAGATGGTTTGGTCATGCGATGAGGAGGGAAGAAGAGTATGTGGGAAGAAAGGTCATGCAGGTGAGGAGAAAGCATGAATGGTCAAAGAAGAGATGGAAGGAGATGAGATGGTGGAGGAGGACTTGAGGATGAAGAACTTGGATGTGGCTACAGCCCAAGACAGGAGGTTGTGGAGGGGACTCACCACAAACAGCGAACCTACTTAAGTGGGAAAAGCTGCAGAAGAAGATTACTGTATTAACTCAGAACCATATGAATTGAAGGTACGATTTGACATGCATACCAAATACTAGCTCAACTATATCCTTGTGTAAAGTGCTATCTTTTTTTCTGAGATAGTCCTTCAACAAGAACTATGACAGATTAAAAACACTTTTCTGAACAAAAGATATCAGCAAACATAAGACCTTCTTCTCTCACATAAGTTTTTTTTATATAAACACAATGCAAAAAAAAAAAAAAAAAATTGAAACATGTTTTTACTTTACTTTGAGTGAGTTAGTACATCATGCTTCACCTACTTAACTAAGTTTGCTTTCCAAGCAGGTTTAAGGAAGATGGAGTATTGTAAGTTGGCCTGTCCACAACATCAACACAGTAATCTATCATTATCTGAGCTTTAAATTAACAATCCTTCAATTAATATACATCGAAGAACCATATACATCGGCTGACTTATTGTAGAACACCATGTAATTGTATTTCACTTAACCGACCCCTCGATTGTTATTATGATCCCAAGATGGAGTCAAAGACCCATTGCAGAAGGTCCTTTTGTGATACATACTGTTCATCACATTTAAATACATTCAAATTCTCTGTAGATACTACACTCTCAGGCAATGTATTCCAACCATTTACAACTCTCAATGCAAAAAATCTGCTTCTCACCCTTGCACACACCCTCCTTATACAGCTTCCAGGGATAACTTAGTTCTCCACCAATCTCCCACCATTTTATGAAAAACTCTTCGATGTTAATCCTATAACAACTCCTTATCAATTTGTACATTTCTATCATATCATCCATTTTTCTCCTATCCACTAGACTCTGTAAACTGCATCTTCAACCTTTCTTCATATTTAACATTCCACAGGTCAGAAACTATTTTGGTCAATCACCTCTGAACCCTCTCAAACATCTCTCCATTTTTTTGAAAAGAAGGTGACCAAATCTGAGCACAGTGGTCCATATGTGGCCTAATCAGAGCCTTATACAATGGAACCAGATCTCCCTACTTCTACAAATCAGTGTCCTCTGCATCATTGCCAGAATTCGCTGTGTTGTTCTCACAATTTTGGCAACAAGTCCTCTAAACTTCAGATCCTTATCCACCATCACCCAAAGATCTATTTCCTACACCTCCAACAATAAATATATTACCACCAAGTGTAAATTCTACATCCCATCTTTGTTTTCTAAATTTTAAAGCCTAACATTTTAGGCTTTAAACTGGCATTTGTTCCCACACACTCAGTCTATTCAAGCCTTCTTTGTAAAGCCACAACATGTAATCTGCTCCTCATAGTTCTTCCCAACTTTGCATGATCTGCAAACAACTGAATACCCCCCCTTCCCCCCATTCAAATTTTCCACAATATTATTAACATACAGATTAAAAAGCAACAGCTCTAAAACAGATCCCCAAGGCACACCACTAGTGACTTTCCTCTTCCTGGATATTGCTCCCTACACCCAACTTGCTGATATCTATCAGATTTTGGCAACTTATGGGTAGGGATGTGCAATATATACAGCCTCTCCCTAACAAATCAACCCTGCCTTCCCATAGTGTGACCTCTTTCCACAAAAGGGGCTTTGACATTTGCAGCAAGCATTTCTGCTGTAAAAGGATATCTTCTAGTTGGAGGAAATGTCAATTAGACCACTAGGTGGTAGATGCCATTCATCACCTGGTGAAATACCCTCACCACTCTGCTTATTGGGAAGCTGAAGTGGTATATGCTATGCTTTGCCTCCATCTCCCTTCTCTCTTCTCTATTCAGTGTAACTGATACCCTTCAAGGGCATGACTAACATACTTAGAGACCCAGACCTTCCATTTTGAGGATACAGCAGTTAAAACGGTGGTAACACAGCCTGGCCACCAGATAGTATGTGGGCACAAACTGGCCAGTAATGACTCAGGAGGCTTCCCAGTCAATTGGTGCATAATCCTACTGCCACATACTCTGCCAGGTCAAGCCTGGTGAGGGCGAGTAGTGGTATGGAGGAGGCACTGTCGAGGTCATGGAATGGTAAGGAGACCGGTTGTTCTCTATATGGTTGTCAAGTTCATGAGTCTATCTCCCCACCATGTCCCCACTCTTTTTCCTCTTTCATCTAAAACATGAAAAATGAAACAGACAAACAATGATGGCAACACTGCAAACATAAATCATAATAAATAATCAACAACCAGTTCATCCAGATAATTCAAATCACTCTCAAATCATTCAAATAAAATAAATTTCAAATCAAATCATCAAAATAATTCAAATAAAACCATACTTACCAGGATCCCTACAAAAAAAATCATTTCCACATCCACTTCACAAACATCTTCAGCATAAATTCCAACATAATTGATGTTCATCACCACATACAAACATCCAAAACCAGACCTCCTTCTCTAAACAAACTGTGGTTAACTGTGGTTAAGCTACATAAACCACAGTTCACTTTCAATGTCCAAATTATACTCCTGATTCATTTCACACAAAGGTGGTACCCTATGCCTTTGTATGTTCTAACATTGACAGCCAGAGCATGCCAAATTTAGAATCCCCTGCTTCTCTGGCTGAAGGTTTCCTTGCCTCACATAGAAACATTAATCTGCTGCATTTACTGCTCTCCAAACTCCGAAAACCACAATAAAAAGACCTCTTCACCTTCCTCTCCATGAAACTCAATCATCAATAATAATCCAGCTACCCAAACAGCAAGTCACTGTTTTAGGTGACTAGAATGTCCATAACTTCAATGGCAACACACTAATGACTTTTCCAACAACACTATTATCTTTTACCTCCTACAACAACTTCATCAAGTCTCTATCAACATTCTTTTTTTTCACTATGTCATTTGTGCCCACTACTACTAACCACTAATTCTGATGTCCATTTTCCTCTCTGCAAAACATTAGTTATTTGTTTCAATGTTCTACCTGGAAAGCATGTTTTGTGTACTTTATTAGTCACCACACCTCTAATGATCGAGGCCCAATACAACGATATACAATTATCCTTTTGACTTTTTTTTTTGTAATATGCTAATTTCTTCTTTAGATGTTTAATTTCATCTTCCAAATTCTTCAATTTCACTATTTATTTTTACCAACTCTTGCTTAAGCTCTTCCATTACAATCCTGATGCTAGTTCCCATTTTTAAATGCTCTAACCTATCAATACACCTTTCGCACACATCGATGCTTTCTTTCTTTTTGTTCACTCTAACAGTCCACAAATCTTTCACTTTTTTGATGCATATATATATGAAGCAATTCTTACAATGCATTCATCACTGGTTAAAATTCAGTGCAGAACTCAATTTTCATGCTGCCCATGTGCATTTTTTTGTGGATGCTATTTTCAGAAAGCAGAAGCAGTAGGAACAAACAAACAACACAAATAAACAAACAAAATTCCAACAACACTACTGAAGGACATGTATCCAGAACGAAAACTACAAAGCACAATTTTATGATAAAAGTCTTACTAAACACTATTTAAAAACACTTTTCCCACATCACAAAAGACACACACATACACAGTTAACAGTTATCACATAAGATATCAAAAATGTCAAATTGCATTATCATAACTTTAATTACAGTTATAGGTAAGTTACTCAGCATTATTTTTTCCCACAGGTTTGGTAGAATTCAAGTTTCATGGCATTTGACTGAAGCACTGCATTTTTATGTAAATATTCTTAATGCATTTTCGCATAACACTTTTTTTTTTTCATTTTTTTGTGAAATCATCCATCATTAGTCAGAAAACAAATTATTATCAAAATAATATCAATATATTTAACAAGTCTAGCTATTATCAAATGCAGAAAGGCAAAAAAGACTTTTTGACTATTCTTTCTTTACTAAAATATCAAATTGATTTTTATTTAGCTTCATTTTATACTATAATAAGAAATTATAATTATTTTTTTCTAACCTGTATAAAACTTCATGAGAGCTTGAGCTAAATGTTGTCCTGCCAAAGGATGAGAGAGCAGCTGAGTGTGTATGTTTTCTGTATAAAGCTGAACAGAAGTGCTTACCATGAACATAACT
Organism: Typopeltis vanoorti; assembly: GCF_054136105.1. NCBI lineage: Eukaryota > Metazoa > Arthropoda > Arachnida > Uropygi > Thelyphonidae > Typopeltis > Typopeltis vanoorti. The sequence goes on from NC_143549.1 coordinate 130,371,097, forward strand.
TCAACTAATTTTGCGACCAAGTAAGGATTGCTAAAATAGTTGGGGGAGCATACTAGTATGACTAGGAAAGTGATCAGTTCGTGGGTCACATTGGTTTCAACTACCTGAGGCTGGTATCTACAGGAGAACGACAAATATAGCACTAGTATGAATTAAACTGCAAAAACTATTTTTAACCATTTTAAAATGCAAAGTATGTCTGAAATAAAAACTGTTAATTTATCTTTTTAAAAATATGCAACTTGAAACACCATTATGCAGTAGGTAAATAAAAACTTTTTTTTTATGTCAATCTTAACAGCGAAAGTTGTTGAAGAGATAAAGGAAAAAACAAAATTTATAAACATTAAAATCAAATTTTGGTTATGGTTTTCAGAATAATTCTCTATTGATTACAGTTACTTCTCACAGCAAATGCTATTAGATCAAATTCATTAGAATAAGAAATTATCAAAAAATTCTGGCAAAACTTCGTTGCATCAATTTCATTTTAAAGGAAATTCACCTTCCACAATAAAAAATAAATAAAATCTACTCCTTTGGTCTCTACAGCACTATTATAGTGGGAGATGGGCATATCTACATATGCTTTGGTTACCAAGCTCTTTTTTTTTTTTAGTGGGAAAATAAAATAATAAATACTGAAAACTATACAACATGCACATTTCACACATTTGAAACATCCTAACAATGTTTTAAAAACATTTTGTATGAATTTTTAACAATTTAAGATTTATTTAGCTTAAGTTTTATTTAAGTTAAATAAAAATTAACAATATTAATTCATAAAAATAATCTTAAGACAAAAAATTAAAAAACGTGAAGTAAAAATTGACAGCCCAGCGACTGGCTGGGCTGTCACGCCGCATTGGGGCATCCCCTCGGTGGTGGATGAGGGGGTGATCGGTGGCACTACTTTGTAGGCCTCCCGGCTAGGTCCAATGGGACCCGCTAACCAACAACAGCTGCGGTCCTCCATTCATATCAAGGGTTAGATGGTTCTGCCCCCATTGCATAAAAAATGCCACTATGTAAAACATCATGTCTAAACAGAAAAGAATTAAAGCTCGGGTAGTCTCAACATGCCCGGAATGGTGGTGTCAGGGTGATATAGCAGGCCCTGCAGTATCGTCAGTCTGTGACTACTATAAAGAAATTCAACGCAGAAGTTGCTTAAATATTGCTACTTGGAATATAAGAGGATTGAATAAATGTGGGAAATTGGCTAATGTGATGAGGGAGAGATGGAGAGATTGAATATTAGTATACTAGGAATAAGTGAAACTTTTTGGAAAGGATAATCAGATTTTGAGTCTAAACTTCCAAACGGCAAGATATATATATATATATATATATATATATATATATATATATATATATATATATATATATATATCAGGTGGTGAAATATCAAGAAGAGGTGTAGCATTTATTGTAGAGAAGAAAACTAATAAAAACATTATCCATATAATCAAAAAATCAGATAGAGTAATGGCAATTCTAGTGAAGTGTAAACCTAGAGATATGCTGATCATTCAAATATATGCTCCTACAGAACAGAATGAGGAAGCAGAAATAGATATCATGTATGACGAAATAGAATGGTGTATAAAGGAAGTCGGAGGCAAGAAAGATCAAGTTATTTGTGCTATGGGTGACTGGAATGCAAAAGTTGGATCAGAGAGAGAACATCTACACACGTGGGTCCATTTGAACTTGGAATTTGGAATGAGAGCAGACAAAAACTGATTGATTTCCGTAACAAGCACAGTCTCATCATAACTAACACTTATTTTGAGCAAAAACTAACAGCATGATACACATGGGAAAGTTCGGATGGAAGATACAAAAATTAATTAGACTATATTGTAGTCAGTAAACACTACTTCAATGGAATATGGAACTCAAAGGTGATGCCAAGTGCTGACTGTGGATCTGATCATAGACTGGCCTTAATGAAGATGAATATTTGCCTGAAAACAATAAAATTTAAAAGAAGACAACCCCTAAAATGAGATCTGAAAATGGTACAAAATCCGATAGTAAAATCAAAATTGAATGAAAATATTTCAGAAGTGCTGTCTGCACAGTTGCAAAACGGAAATGAATCCTCTCAATGGAATAGACTACGTCAGCTATCATAACATCTGCTAAAAACCACATCAATAAACAAGAAGAAAGAAAGAAAAAACCATGGATAACTCAAGAGGTAATCAACCTTATTGATGAAAGAAGAACATGCAAAAGAGGAGCAAATGAAGAAGAAAGGTTAAGATATAAAACTTTGGAGAAAAGAATCAAACAGTTATGTAAAAGATTGAAAGAAAACTGGATAAATAGGCAGTGCACTGAGATAGAAGAATTACAAAATAGGAACAAAACCAGAGAAACATTCCTGAAAGTGAAAGAACTTAATGGAAAAGGAAAACATACACAGTCTAATAACATCAAGGACAACGATGGAAACATACTCATTGATAAGGGAAAGATAAATGGAAGATGGGTGGAGTACTTAATCAGATCTCTATGATGATGATAATGGTAACACATTAGATGATTCACGACACCTTAAGTTAAACGTAACAACAGATACCACTCTACCCACAAGAAAGGAGGTAGAACACATAATTAAGAATCTTCCTAATAATAAATCCCCTGGGTGTGATAATATTCCAGATGAGCTGTTGAAAGCTTTGACTGGCAACAATAACAACTATTTAGTGGAATCCATTCAGGACATCTATAAAACAATACAATTACCTGAAGTTTTTACAACATCTATCTGCATACCAATTCCAAAGAAATATAATGCACAAAATTGCAAGGATTACAGAACTTTGAGCCTAATATCCCATGCATCTAAAATTATTTTAACCATTGTTAAAAAACAAATTGAAAGGGCCATAAAGGCTTCAAAAGAGGAATGGGAACCGTTAATGCTATCCTGGAACTAAAAATACTAATAGAAAGATCACTTGAAAGAAATAGGAACATTTACATATGCTTCATAGACTTTCAGAAGGCTTTTGACCGGGTAAAACATAATAAAATGTTCAATATACATATTAGATAAATTAGACATAGAAGATCATGTACTTAAGATTATAAAAATGATTTACACCAAACAGAAAATGCAGCTGTTTAATGATGAGACTTCTGCAGTGAAAATAAAAAGAGGAGTTAGACAAGGTTGTATCCTTTCACCAAATCTATTTAATATCTGTAGTGAGACAGTGATGAAAAAGAGTGAAAAACAAAAAATAGGAATTAGCATCAATGGTATAAAATACAACAATCTTAGATATGGTCTTACTAAATAGTTTAAGGAAATTACAACGTACAATAGAATATACATTAAAATAAATTTTAATACACTTCCAATATCTCGGCAACATCACGTTGCCATTATCACAGGAACTTAAATACAAGGCACATGCACGCAAGCACAACGCACAGTAAATGAGGAATGAAGCAGGAAGCTATTCTTTCTCCTAAAAGTCCTGATGGTGCCCCCTAGCAGGCAATGTTGGTATTCTTGGCAGATTGGACTGAAGGTCTTCTGATATAGGTTTCCCAAATTTGGGGCAGTCTCATGCAACCAAATTTGTTGAGGTTTGGATTGTTTCTTAGGGCTCAGGCCGATTCCATGAATAGCCTTTCGTATTTGAATTTACTAGGGTGTATTATCGTGGCTTTCTTCCACTGTATTCTATGGCGGGTATCCAGCACATGGTCTGCAAGACCAGAGTGGCTGTATTGGTGAAAACAGATGTAGTGCTTGTGTTCTGAAATTCTGATATTAGCTGTCCTGCCTGTTTGGCCAAAGTAGGACAGCTTACAACTGCAAGAGACATGGTATACACCAGATAGGTCTGGGGGGGGGGTCTTTATTAACCCCCCACGACAAGGATTACTCTAAATCCATCACCAGTCCCTATATCCGAGGCACCTCGGAAAAAATTACAAAAATCCTAAAAAAATATGACTTAACTTCTTGTTACAGACCTTATAAAAAATTGGCATCCCTTATCTGCTCCACTAAAGACCAACCTCGGTTACTTAATTGTTAAAAATTCAGTATTGTGTGAATGCATGTGTGCACAAACATTGCAGTAACTGAAAGAGTATGGGTTATAAAATGAAAACATACACCTTACACCTTAAGGAACTCAAGAGAGTCTATATAAACTGTATAACTTTCCTAGCAGTTTTCTTTTATGTGTTGAAGGGCAAGCTGTAAGGGATGCAGCTCAGCACTACAGTAACTGCATTCAAGGGGGGGGGATCTGCCTGGAAACAACATGATCAAATAACACAGCAGAAGACCCAACAACAGATGACTCAGATCTTGAATTATCTGTATAAGTTGGTTAGAAACTAGAGTACTTCAATCAGTATACCATGATGAGTCTCTGACTCCATGGAGGTCAGATGTTAATAATAATACCAAAGAGCTGCAGGTGAATTGATGAAATAAGTGATTTCCTTAGCTTGCAAAATGAGAAGCTGCATGTTGGAGGGCAAAATTGCCATGATGGAAGAATGTGTATGAGTTGTTTTAATAGGTTTCACGGTATGATAAGAACGCAGATGGTTAAGAAAATAATTATTTATTAACTTAAAAGCTAATATTTCGCTGGTATTATATCCAGCATCTTCAGAGCACATAACACAAAGTTTGTTACAAATGCAAGACAACCACAATCCAGTGTAACAGTGGGGCTAGTATAAGTGATTGCAGCGTGCAACACAAAACTAAAGTCTTGTGTTAAACCTAGATGGTGCCATATTAGGACTTTAGTCTTGTGTTGCACGCTGCAATCACTTATACTAGCCCCACTGTTACACCGGATTGTGGTTGTCTTGCATTTGTAACAAACTTTGTGTTATGTGCTCTGAAGATGCTGGATATAATACCAGAGAAATATTAGCTTTTAAGTTAATAAATAGTTATTTTCTTAACCATCTGTGTTCTTATCATACCATGAAACCTATTACAACATGTCTGACGAACACATAAGCCTATCCACGCGTAATGTGTATGAGTAATGATGAGAGCTTATTATGATTACACAATACCTATCATTATATTATATTATAATTATAGAGCCGATGGTATTCTCACAATACCACCAACCTCTCCTTAAACTCATTCACTGATGAAGCATCAACAACTACCTCTGGCAACCCATTCACCACCCTCCAAGCAAAAATCTACTCCTAACACCCTAGGCTAACTACGCTGTTACACATCTCATCAGTAGTGACTCCTTGTTCTTTCCCTTTTTGCCATGTACTGAAAAAAGTCTTCAGTCTCCATCCTATAAAACCTCTTTAATAACTTGAATGCTACTATCATGTCATGCCTCCACTTTTTGCCTATCAGCTAATTTTTGAAGTCTACAGACCATCAATCTATTCTCATATGGAGAATTACACAGACCTGCCACAATTTTTGTCACTCGCCTCTGGATCCTCTCCACAGAATCCAAGAGTCTAGATCTGTGCACAGCAGTCCAGATGTGTAGCCTTATTAAAGCCTTATGTAGGGAACAATAACTCTCTATCCCTGCTTGTTAGTTTGTTATTCAACAACAACCACATAATTTTATCTGCTGTTTTGGTTACCTTTGCACTATCCGTCTAAACTTCACACCCAGGTCCACAATCACACCAAATTCCCTGGCCACCCACAGTTTTCTGCAGTTCAGTTTCATCAATACAGTACACGGCTTAAGATCTCTTCCCAAAGTGCAAAGGTCACAGCAGTACACAAGGTCAAAGGTTACAACAATACATAAATAGTCAATACTATGTATGTATAAAAATTAAGTTAAGCAATGCAGTAACTATATATAAATAAAATTACAGCAAAGGTTACAGTAGTACATAAATTCATTTAAGCAATGCAGTATCTACATATAAATAAAATTAGTCAAATGTGTTTGTACAAATTAATTCTTTGTAAAAGGTTAAAAATATGATTCAATCTGTCTGAATGTATATAGCTTGGCTAGATAGGCAAATTGTAAGATGCATATTGCATTTTTCACACACAGGTGAGTTATCAGCTCTCAGTAAATAAGAATATGTAAGATGACTGTGACCTATTTGGAGCCTAGCAAGAACAACTTCCTTTCTTTGTTCTTCTCTCGACTAGAATGCCAATGCTTAATTTCAGGCTTAATGTCATGTAATTTGTTTGTCAATGCTTCCTTCTATGATGACTGCCATTGAGCAATTAGCTTTGATCTTATAAACTGTCTGTTGTCTGTATATGGTACTGTCAAGCAGTACATGGGGAAAGTATGAGCTGATCTAGTAGCTCCATCTGCAGTCTTAATACCCTTAATTCCAATGGTTGGGAATCCAGCAGAACCGAATATCAAAATTAAGAGTTCCATTTTGTGCAACAGGTACAAGTCCATGGGGATTAGTGATATGCAAAATGCACCAATCAATATGTAGCTTTATATGTATCTGGTTCTGTAGTCATTTTTATTACTACTACTGATATTCTAAAGTACTTTTATATGGCATTCTAAACTATCATTCTAAAATATTTTATAATTCACTAATGGGAAAGCTAATAGAAGCTCTATAAAAATGAAACACATTTTTATTGTCCAAATTTAGAATTAGGTATATTTCTGATGGTCAATCATATAATTTTTTTTTTTTTCCAGCAGTGAAGCAAAAGCCTTTCAATGGCTTTAGACACATATTTCAAAAAATTATAAATAGTATTTGAGAAATATTTGATGCTAAGTAGGTAAATAATGTTGGAAATTATATTTTCTCTTTTCTGTATATATTGCCACCATTCTTGGATAAGTATGAGCAGCATGTTGTTGCTTTTTTCACATCTTGTAAAATATCCATCTTACATTGGTGAGCATGGTTCTGTTAATGAGAATAAATGATGCATACAGAAAAATGAAATCATTAATAGAAAAAAAAGAGAGAGATGGGAAAAAAAAAAAAAGATGCACTTCAGCACTTTTGACTGAAATGTGAAAGATTAGCTTCATAAATTAATACTATGTGTGTACAAATGAATATGTACACACAAAGGAAACTGCTTTGGTTGTGTTTGGTTAAGAAATATATTTATTCTTCTTTTATAAACTTTTTGTCAACTGAACAAACTATTTGTATTTAATTTGCAAAAATAAATTAAGTTGACATATATATCGATAACTGTCATTTGTAAACTCTGGGAAAAACTTATTTCATAGTGCAAAGTTTGTTTTGGTGTTAATTGACAAAATGATAGATTTTTTGCACCTTAGTTTCCATTTTATGAGCATTTTGCAAGCAATCTGTATTAATTAAAAAAAAATCCATTAATGCCTTTTATTCCTACAAGGAACAGGCTAGGTAATTTGTAGCTCTAACTTTTGGAACCTGAGGAACAGTCAAACTCCACTGTTAGCCAATCAGAGATAGCTGCCCCAAAACTATAAGTAATTTAAATGACATCTGGTGATGAGATAGCAGACAAGTGCTGCCATCTCATAGTCCTTAACTCTAACACAATACACATTATTGTCTGAAATAACACAAGTTCTACAGATGATTTTCTTGAGTTTCCAGGAGAAAAAACTCGCTTGCCTGTGCCAGAAGTTGACTAATTTGGGAGCTGGTGAAAGAAAGGGTTAGAACAGTTCCTCTAGTCAGCAATAAAACTCAGAATGCCTTTCTTCAGGGAGCTGGCATAAGTTGTAGCCTGTCTTGACACTTGATAATGCACTGACAGTGATAACAAATATGAATAATATGACAGAGGACAGTAGAGTGCCACTTAGTGAAAGGCTGACTAAAGTTGTTGTTATAAAGCTATTTTATTTTTGTAGTAGAGTAGCAATCTGGATTTGCATTTTGGTGTAGTTTTGTTTCTTTTTCATAGCTTAGCCTAACTGATTCATTGAAAAATATTTTACTTTTACTGTTTTTGAAGCGTGAAGTGAACAATAACAAAACGGTGGTATAAATTAGAATGGCACATCACGCAGTGCAAAAATCAGATGTAATTAACGGCATGGACTTTTCCAGAATAGTATGTTATCATGAATGCAACATGTATACGTTTCAGAATGTGGAGAGTATTTGTAGCAGTGGCGGTTGGTGAAATTTTAAGTGGGGGTGCTGCCTATACAAAATAAAAAAAATAAAATAAAAATTATTTTTCCTAATTAGTAACCAATTTATTAATAAATAAATCTGTAGATTTATTTATTAATAAATTGGTTACTGATTAGGGGAAAAAAAAATTTTTATTTTGTATAGGCAGCACCCCCACTTAAAATTTCACTGACTGCCACTGATTTGTAGAGACTGAATAGGAGACAAGAGAAGATACGAATGTTAAAACTGTGACATTCTAATGGACTACTGGCTATTTGTAAATGCAAAACTGGAGGACTGAATGAAAGAGTATATAATTGCAGGAGAAAATGATTACATAAATCATGGAATGGAAGCAAGCAGGACTACAGAAGTGAGTTCAGTCCTTATATAGTTAAAATCCAACTTGTCCTTCAAGCATAAATTTTCTTAACCTCATGTTTATTTTTTTTTTAATGTGACTTGTGCCCATGAAAGGTTGTTAAATTCACTGGGTGGGTTAAGAGTTATTTACTTTTATTTTATATTTTTTTTTTACATAATTGCCAAAACAGCTGTCTAGACAATGGAACTTTTGTCAAAGGTACTCAAGACTTTTAATATTAACAGGGTGGTGGTGGTCTCACACTTGATGATGAAACTTGTAATCATCCATGCCCATGGATGGATCATGGATTTGGCTTAGTTACTTTCACATGCAATTGATCATTCTTATATTTTCTACCTTATTCTCTCACATCTGTTGACTTATTGCCAAGAAATTTTGATATCATTTCTCTTTTTCCAGAACTGCCTGCTAAAATTCTAGAGTCCAACATGAAGTTCTAATTTTTTTTTATTCTGGCTGACAACTTGACGATATGGTTTACTAGCTGAACTACTCGACGTTTACCTCATATTTTACCATTGGATATCCAAAGTGTGGGATTTTTGTTTTCAAACCTTTTCACTTTTTTTGCACTTTTTATAGAATTTTATTTGCATATCTGAGTCTACAGATCATCTCTGCAAGCAATTCTGTTTTAAAAAGATTCATAGCTTTCATTCATATTTTTCTATTCAGTAATGATATACATTTTTTATCCAAATGGTAATTGATTCTATTTTAATTTTAATCCCCTATATATCTGGAGCCTGAACCAGTGTAAAGACATTAATGATTATATCACTAATCATCAATAACATAGTCAATAAGATCATTTTAAATTTGTATGGTCTTCTCCGTGTGAATTTATGCACATTTTTATACTGGAATATGGTGCTAATAATGCTATTTCATGTCCTGAAAATCAATCCAGCTAGTACTTACCAGTATTATTTAACCATACTCTTTTCTCAAAAATTTCTCTAATGTTTCAATATGTCTGAGATTCATTTCATATTCTGCTGTTTAAGTGCCCAACAAGGACCAGTTTTTCTTTTTCTTTATGTTAGCTTTTCTCACTATTATCTTCAAAAAAGTAATTCTTTCCTGTTAGAGCCTTCATGTTTAGCACTATTTATTTATTTAGCATATGGCCCACAAATGAAAAGTTACATTACATTAATTCTTAATATATATGGACATAGTAATAGACATATTATTATTGTAATATGTACAATAATAAGACATAATACAGTCATAAAAGAGACACTCAAGAATAGGCTACAACTGCATGTCTAGGTTGATTATCCAGTCAACTGCACTTGGTGTAGCATGGATGAAGTCTGACAGGTTTCTACTGTATGCATGTTGAACACATTCTGCTGTAATACGATTGTCTGGCGGGGTAATCCACAGTCGTACCTGGGTGAGGCAATCATGCCCCATTTGTAAAGGTGGGCTGCACATCTGCCATGATTGGTGCGGATTCTGTTAAGGATAGACCAAGTTTTCTGAGGTAGGTCAAAACCCGAAGGCATCTGGAAGACCCCTGTTAAAGTGTTACACCAGGACTCTTTCCAGTTCTCCTTCATGTTGAAACTTGTCTCTGCAAGATTTTTTGCTGTTAAGATTGGAGGGGGGGGGGGATGCCTTGACTTTAGCCTGTTTATTGTCTAGGGGTGGGATGTCTTCGTGGATTGGAAGATTTTGGATTTCCATGATTTTGCTGTATTCATGTAGAAGAAAGTTGGATGTGTGGAGGTGGGATGTTGCTTAGCACTGGGAGCCAGTAGGTTGGGTTGATTTTACAGTTCCAGAAATAAGGCACATAATGGTGTTGAGCTGAGCATCAACCAAATACACATGGGTGCTGTTCAGCCATACAGGTGAGCAGTATTCAGCTGCAGAGTAAACAAGGCCAAGAGCAGTGCAACAAAGCATTGTTGCTGAGGCACCACCCGAAGTTATTCCATATAGTTTTTGCAGCATATTGTTTCTTTTTTTTTTTTTGAATGCTGTGTTAATGAGATGAGGTTTAAAAGATAGGGTTCTATCCAGAGTGACGCCCAGATATTTCGGGAATCTGTTGTAGCATAGCAATTTGTGGTTGAAGTAGATCATGAGTTCTTTGTTAGCCTGGTTATTGTTTAGGTGGAAGCATGACACTTCTGTTTTGCTAGGATTTGGACGTAATCTCCATTTGCTGAATTATTCATCTAGGACTGCAGGGTCATTTGTTAGTGTTATCTTCCATTGTAGTAAAATTGGTGTGTCTGGTGACTAGAGCAATGTCATCAATGTAGCAAAACTTCTTGAAAGCTGTATTAAGCAAATCTGCAATGTATAAGTTAAAAAGGAGGGGAGCCAGAACTGACCCTTGTGGTAATCCATTATCTAGTGTTCTTTGTTTATTTTTGTTCTTGTCCATACGCACTTGGAACAGACAGTTGCTTAGCATGTTATCGATTAGTTTTGCTATTGTTCTGCATGGGATTGCATGGAGCAACTTGCAGACTGTGCCATGCCTCCAGACTGTATCATAAGCTGTGGTAAGATCTACAAAAGCTACAGCTGTTTTCAGGCATTGTCAGTAGCCAGCCTCTAGGTTTCATATCCATTAGAGCGGTGTTAATATCTTCAAGAGTAGAAGGTCGCGAATATAAAGGGTCTGATGGTCTGTTATTTTTCAAATATGAGTTCTCTTTTTATTTGAAGAGTGTGTTGTTTGTGGCAAGTGACAGAACCTGATAACAGCAGCTTCATTTATGTCTGAATCCAGCCTGTTCCACTGGGACTTGTTCTATTATCTTAGGGGCAATTCTATTAAGGATGAGCCTTTCTAGGAGCTTATAACAGATGCTAAGCAGGGCGACTGGTCAGTAGTTATCTGGTTTGTTATTGGTTTTTCCTGGTTTAAGATGGGGATAATTTTTGTCCTTTTAAACTCTTTCAAAAGTCTACCAGTCTGGAGGATGTCAAAGAAAAAGCAAGCCAACCACTGTCGAGCTTTTTGGCCTGTCTTCAACAGGAAATCAGGATGAATTCCATCAAAACCTGGAGCCTTGCCTGGTTTCATATCCATTAGAGCGGTGTTAATATCTTCAAGAGTGAAAGGTTGCGAATATAAAGGGTCTGATGGTCTGTTATTTTTCAAATATGAGTTCTCTTTTTATTTGAAGAGTGTGTTGTTTGTCCTTGGTGGTATATCTTGATGTGTTGACAATTATGTGATGCATATTGGTTAAGAAAAAATAGCTGATTGTTCCTGGGCAGTCAGGGTGCCACTACATAGTTTACTTAGAAGGCTCCATGTTCTACTGGAGTGCCGAAAATAGAGTCTTTCCACTGTCTCAGTCCATTTCTTCTGTCAGCTGGTGTCAAAGCAGTGAATGAGTTCATCTGCAATGTCAGAATCACCACACTCTAGGTATTTTTGATACAGTTTATTACTGTCATCATCCCATCCAGGGATATATTCCTTCTGGAAGACTCTTGGTATGATCTTCTTACCTACAGCTAATACAGCTCCCATTAATCTCTTGTAATTGTTTCTTGTTGGAGGGATCCAATGGACATATTTCTCAAGACAGGCAGCAAATCTATCCCAGTCAGCTTTCTGGAAGTTCCAGTGGGGACGTTGGAGCACTGATTACTTCTAAATACTACTGTCTCAATAGAATATCTCTTAGTTAGTTATTATTAAGTCTCTTATACATCTGTTTTAGTCTTCTCTATTTCAACACTAATTATATCAACATAGTGATTTTGCAATTCTCAAAATGATGGTAACCATGTTTAATTCCACTGAGTCTGAGATTGTTGTGTTAGATGATTTTTACTCTTCACACTGAATGCAGGGCCCTGTTTAACCCACATGATGCTAACGTTCATTGATACGTGTTACCATATCTGTCTTTGTTTGTTGTTTCTGCCAATACCGAATATAATTTAGTTGGCTAAGCCTAAACTCCCCCCGCCATCATTATTTGTTCAACATCCAAATAGATACCTCATAATAACAGTGCATCACTCTGTTATGAGGTGATGGTTAGAAGGCAAGAAGAGAGTACCTACAAATTTAATAAAAACTATAGGAGTATTGTTGGTACTATCCAGAGCCTCTATGATGCAGTTAGTTAGTGTGTTTGGCTGTTAACCAAAAGGTTAGCAAATGAAACCTACATGGGGACAATTCCCCTTTGCTGGCCTGGTTGGCCAAGCAATTAGCATATCGGCTCTCCAACCAACAGGGCTTTGGATTCAAATACTGTTTTGAATATGGATGTTTCTGATTCCCTTTAGATGGGAGATGAATTTCATCATCTGGTGTGAGACCATCTTCCAGCTAAATGGAGACATGACGGGGCTTGAAAAAATTCAATGTTTGGTCTCTAAAATATAAATAAAAATACAAAAAAAAATAAAATGAATAATAAAAAAAAACATATAGCCAACTCACAGTACTAATGTTCTATAGTGTTAGTTTATTTTAATAGCATTGATTACAACACAACATGATAAGAAAATAATTAATATTTAACTTATTAGACAATATTTCGCTTATATTATATCCAGCATCTTCAGAACACAAGAACAGTTTATCACAGTACACAAAACAACAATTTGGTATAACAGTGGGACTAGTTTAAAAAAAAAAAAAATTGTAACGAACAACATAAGGAACTAAAGTCCTAATTGGCACCATCTCTGTTGGAAAAAGAAAGAAAACAAGTATTAATTATATCTTAAAATGACTGTCTCACAGATTTTTGGTAAATTTATGCAGCCATACTTGAGGTTTGGAGTATGTTTTAAAGTTGCTAATCCAAAAACAGTCACTCTGACTTATGACTTTTGTGTAGCATTTTTGTTTTCTTTCATTTGATCCTGTGTGAAGGGGTATCCAAGGCATGGTCTGGTAGCCCCGACTTGCAATAACGATAATGCCAAATGTATTTTTTTATGTTCACCAGGGCAGATGTCAACAGGTCTTCCTGTCTGTTCATAGTAAGCCAGGTCACAAGAACAGAGCACTTTATAAACTCCTGAATTTGATAAAGAAGAGAATTTGTCCTTAGGTGAATGGATGAGAGTTGCCAATTTGACATATGGTTTAAATATTGTGCTTAGCTGATATCAGCTATAGAGAATGCATAAAGGAGGATCTAAGTCTGTGGTAGCAAATTATACACCAATCAATATTTCAGGAATGGTAGTAAAAGTACTGGAAAAATTGGTCAAAAAGATATTTCAAGAATGGGTGGATAAGAATATGATACTCTATGAGGGGCAGCATGGCTTTGTGAAGGACAGGTCATGCCTTAGTAATCTATTAACATTTTATAATAGGGATAATATGATACTGCTGGATTGCACAAAGGCATTTGATAGAATATCACACAGAATTCTATTATGCAAAGTGCAACAAATGGGGACAGATATGATTACTTGGTTGGTTTATTGATGCAAGAACAGCAAAGATCATACTGCACCTTAGCAAAGGTTACAGCAGAACATAAATAGTCAAAGAAAAATTAGTAAATATTATGTGTGTACAAAAATTAAGTTAGGCAATGCAGTATATACATATAAATAAAATTGTAATCAAATGTGTTTCTGCAGAAGTGCAAGATGTCTGCCACATTACTTGCAAGAGATTTTGACAGTGAATCAGATGAAGAATATGTTGAATTCTTTTTAGATGTAAGTGATGACAGCGATCTTCATGTCTCATTGGAGAGTTCTAATAGTGATGAAGACAGTTGTGGTTTGTCCCAAGCTAGGAGATGGTGAAAAAGAAAAAAAAAAAAAAACTTTTTTTTTGGACACTAAAAAAGAAGATCCAGGAAGTTTATACACCATAACAAGATATTTGTGTTGATGAAAGTCTGTGTGTTTATGTCATCCTTGCTTTTCTTTTACAGGAAAACCTGGTATTTCTTAAGATATCCATGTAAGTAATTGCTCATTGGAACTGTTTGAATTATATTTTGATGAAGATATAATAAACATTGAGGAAACGAATAACAAAGCTATGCAATTCATTGCTGCTACAACCCTCAAAAGTTTTTCTTGTTGTTTTCATTGGGAAAGACACAGACAGCAGTGAAATGACGGTCTTTTTAGCATTATTATTGCTTCAAGGAATAGTTGAGAAATCAGAAGTAAAATGGTACTGGTCTAAAAAAAATCATGATTGAGACATGATTTTTTTTTTTTTTTTTTTTCACAGAAGTGATGTCTGAATGTAGGTATTCCTTGATAATGAAATTTTTACACTTTGGCAATAAGAATTCTGATTATAACGATCCAAAACTAAAACTAAAAAAAAAAAATTTTTTTTTTTTTTTTTTTTTTTTTTTTTTTTTTTCAGACACTCTCAAAAAGAACATCCAGGAAGTTTATACACCATAACAAGATATTTGTGTTGATGAAAGTCTTTTTTATACAATGGCTGACATGATTGGAAACAGTGAAAACAGGCTGAAGAAGCACTCTCATTCCATTTTTAAATGCTTTGAACTTTGAACCAGCTAAGGAAGGAACTCAATCCTGCCTTCCTTCCTTTAAGGAAGGAACCCAATCAAATCGAAAGGAAGGCACTTTCTAGAATATATACCTCCTACTGCAAAACGAGCAGAGCCAAGAAGAAAATGTGCCATTTGTTGCACAAGATCACTTTTAGGAAAGAATGTTCACAAAGAAACATGTATGTGGTACCCCAATTGCTGGGTAGGGTTGTGTGTTTCACCATGCTTCAAAATTTACCATACTATTCGAAAATTCTGAAGAAATGTCACTGTATGTAGGTTATTATAGTTATTGCTGCACGTATAAAAATCATTTATTAGCAAAATATTCTTTCTTTTTTTAGCAAATCATTGACAGTTTTGTATAAAAATTGTAAATAAATACTTTTTATACGTAGTTAATCATTGGGGAAAAAAACCAACCTTGGGGTAAAGTACTTGAAACTGGAACCTAACAATTGAAGGGTTAATATGGCTGGAAATCCAGTCAAACTGAACATCAAAATTAAGGGTTTTCATTAAACAGGTGTAACATTTCACAGCACTAGATGTGGACTACATATAGGAAAGGAGATTGCCTGTAAAGAGCTCAATAAGTTTGTATAAATTACACACTTTTGATAGTGCAAGCTGAATAGCATGCAACTCTGCTGTATAATTACTGCAATCAGGTGGGACTTGGTTGGAGATAGTAATGCCAGGTGCTGCTATGTTTCCAAGTGTCAGTTCTAGAATCATCAGTATAGATGGGCAAGAAATCAGAGTCTGCTGCTTCTGTGTGCATTAAACAATAAAGCATATGAGCCTTCTGTAATTGACAAAGTGAAGAGTTACAGGATGGAGTGCAAACCTGCGCCATGGAGGGATGCTATTATGTTTGGTGTAGGCAATGTTGTCAACATTCAAGCCAACAGCTTGCATAATCTCTTTAACATGCATACCAAAAGGACGTATGACAGTCTGACATGTGATACTGAGCTTCTCAATGCAGAGAAAAGAGACTAGTCCATGTAGGATGATCTGGAAGAGACTTTATCTTAGGGCATAATTAAGAGACAACTGTTTCCTTCTAAATGATAAAGCAGGTTCATTTACTTCAACACAAAGACTTTGAGTGCATAATTTGTTGAAGCAAATGAACCGGCTCTATCACTTAGAAGGAAACAGTTCTCTCTTAATTATGCCCTAAAGATAAAGTTTCTTGACATGATGGTAAATTGTGAAGTCATCAACATGTAGAACATTTTCTACAGTGGGAAGAAGCTGTTCAGTGAAAATGTGTCATACTTAAGACAGAGCCTTGGGGAACATCCTGTTCTTGATATGGCTGAGTAGCATACTTCCCACTCTGACTTAGAGACTTTGCCTGGACAGGAAGTTTTTAATAAATACGAGACCTAGGTTATAGAGGTCTTTTAATTATGCCATATCTCCAGGCTGTCCCATAACTTTTATCCATGTTAAAGAAAACTAAAACCAGACATTCTTGCTTCAGGAATGCACCCCTTATACAAGTTTCTAAATGGACGAAATGGTTTAAAGATGAATCATGTCTACAAAAGCCAAATTGTATTGGAGAGAAGATCATTGCTTTCTAAATACCACAGAAATCTGGCATTAATGGTCAGAGCAATAGGCCAAAAATTATTTACTTGCATTGGATCCTTTCCTGGTTTTGGGACAGCAATGACAATGATTTATGCCAAGAATCTGGAAACTCTTCCTCTGCAAGTATTCTATTGTATATTAACAAAAGGAGATCCATAGAAGATAATGGTAGATGTTTTATCATTTCATAATGGATGTCATCAGTAACTAAAAAATTTACACATATGCCATAGTAATTAAATTTGAATACTCCACAGGTTTCGCTGTATAATAGAGAGATGGATGTCATCAGGTCCTATCGCACTAGGGTGAGACTAGTTCCTCCTTAACAAATGGCTGATTGTATGGCTTAAGCCTATTGGTAGAAAAATTTAGTCGCTCTTTCTCTTGCTGATTTTAAAAATTCAGGAGGATATGAAGCTGCTTCTGAGATTCTGGCATTATTTTTTTCCCAAAGTGTCTGCAGCAGCTTACAGTAGTTGATCCAACAACAGATGGATGTGTTGTTGGATCAGCAACAACATATCCATCAGACTTACATCATCAGGGATATTAGCAAAAGTTGTACAAAAAAGAGACTAGGAACAATTAGTTAAAAACATATTAGATGTTATCAGAACTTCATAACTTATATATATAAATAACCAGAATTAAAATGTTAAATTAATTACTGTACAAGTGTTTGAATAATGCTAGTTGCTGCTGTCACATTCCGTAGCATCATGCATATTGTATCCTAGGTCTGTAGGTGTTAGATTTTTAATGAAAGCAGACTAAACTTATAGGATTAAGCCTTCATTTTTGTTACATTGCGTGGGAATCCATAGGATTTCAGAGGATTCCTTGAACTTTCTTGTGAAACAATTATGATCAATATAAGGCATTTTTGTTTGTTGCCAAGCCTGATTTATGCTGTCTTCTTTTTTCAACATCTCTTATGTGTTCAGACATGAGAACATTTAATAAGCTAATACCTTTGTAATTTTCACATAAACTTCTATCTCCCTTCTTAAAATACTCATATTAATTTGGCCTTTTTCCATTTCTGGGGTATATATAGAAGGTAATCCAACAACTATTTAACAGATTCAAGAATCTTACTTTAAAAGCGATATCACTATACTTAATAATTCTGAGGTAATTCCATCTGTTCCTGCTATATTTTTTTTTTGCTAAAGCTTCTTCCAATTCCACCATCTCCAATAAATCTATTCCTGTATTATTTATATTTTTATCTTCTATTTCTTCTGTACTAGAGCATTCTTTATGAACAAATCATTAAAGCACATATGACTCAAATGTAATATATTGCATTATACTTCTAAAGCATACAGACATTCCAAAGAAGAAGAATCATGGGCAGATTTATGTGTGTGTACATATGCATTCAATGCTTTAAGAAATGCGATATTACAAAAAAGCTGAACATCATGATAATTCTCTTAAATTCATTTATTAGTATTAAATTTCAAAAGGCTTACTGAATGGCAAAAAGAAGAAAATCAGCTATATCTTCGATGTACCAATCTGGATAGGCAGAAAATACTGTAGGCACTGTAGTTGGCAGTGGCAAATTTGGCCTGTAATGGATTGCATGAATGAAGAAGAAGAGAGAGGGAAAAATAGATTTCTGTCAAATAATCATTCAAGAAAATCAAAAATGGTATCTTTAAAATCATGCTGAATATCAAAATTATTAATAATATTCATAGCAAAAGTTGGAAAAATATTTGACACAAAAAATAAATATTTTCAATATAGTAAACTATCACATATTTAGGCTTGGTTTAAGCTTGTATGTTATAATTTAATGGAATGCAGCCAGTACACTGGAATGA
This sequence comes from Typopeltis vanoorti, assembly GCF_054136105.1. Lineage (NCBI taxonomy): Eukaryota > Metazoa > Arthropoda > Arachnida > Uropygi > Thelyphonidae > Typopeltis > Typopeltis vanoorti. The sequence continues at coordinate 130,389,564 of NC_143549.1, forward strand.
ACGAAATGATAATGTAATGATTTCCATATTTCATCTGTATTACAGAGACTTCATTGGGAATACAATAGAAAAAGAATGTAACATTCACACAGGCAACATAAAACAAAGCAAAAACTGACTTCAGTCCTAAGAAGGGAATCCTTTATATGGGTGCAAGAAAGAAAACCACCCAGAGAATCAAATAGCAGAAAGCTATTATGCTTTACTGCAAGTGTAAACATGATTTTTTTTTTTTTTTTTCAGAATCGACAGATATGTTTAAAAACAAACCTAATTTCAATAAATATGGTGATATGGGAAACCCTAATTCTTAGATAACAAAAGAATTTTTACAACCAACCAAAGAGGGTGCTCATCCTAGGACTGGCTTTAAGTCTATTTTCACTTTGTTTTGTGATACCTGCATTAGTTTATATATGAAGTCACTTAAGGGTCAAAGCCAATAAATCGCCTTTAAGGATTGTGGAGAACTGCCTGGGGCTTCTGACCTAATGTCCAATCCTCACCTTCACATAATGTGCCCTGTTAATAGGTATCTACTGGGTAATGAACAAAAATGCTATTCTGGCTACTTTAACAATATGCTCTCTAAACTTCAACTCTCTATCTACTACTATCCTCCAAATTCTTGGCCTTATCAATTTCCTAGAATACAGTTCCCTCAAAGTAGTACACAGCTTGCAATCTTTGTATCCCAAAATGCATAAATTTACATTTTCCATTAAATTGACATCCATCATGTTTTGTCCATATTGTCAGCCATTTAAATCATCCTGCAAGTTTTCTACACACCTTGATTAACTATTATTCTATTTAACTTTGCATCATCAGCAAACAAACCTGAATATATCCATCCAAATTATTTCATATATCATTATACATAAAGTGGAGCCCCACAAGGCTCAGTACTGGGACCTGTATTGTTTAACCTTTTATATCAATGACATTGTCAATGAATTGTAAGGGGGGAGGGGGGGGGTATTCAGTTGATTGCAAATGATGTGCGGCTGAGAAAATTAGTAGTATTGCAGATGTGGTAGCCCTTCGAAAGGATTTTGTACAAATTATACAGATGGGAAAATGAATTGGGGTGTCAGTTTAATTCAGCTAAATATCGAGTGTTGAAGTTTTGGGATCCATTGATGGCAGACTGCACTCTGTTGGAGGAACTATACTGAAAGAAATAGGGGAGGAGAGGGATCTTGGGGTGATGACTCATAGAAACCTGAAATTCAGGGAACTTATTGCAAATGTGGTGAAGTTAACCCGAAGAATTGCTGCAATATTGAGAATGATACTGACCAGCAGAAATAACAGTTGTCATTCCACTGTATAAAGCCCTGATCAGACCACACCTGGACTGCTGGGCTCACATATGGTCCTTAGGATTTGAACGAGATAAATTAACCTTGGAAAGAGTGCAGAGGCAGATAACGAAGATGACATCAGGATTGTACAAGGTTAGTTATGAGGACTGCAAAGTAGATAGAGGAAGCAGAGGTGATAAGATGAGGCATTTAAACTGAGAGGTAGTTACTGGGTTGACACTGAAGAGTTCTTTTATTTGGTGGAACAGAGTGAAGGAGTAAGAACAAGGGGCAATTCTTGTAAGTTATGAAGGGAAGTTGTGAGCAAGAGGATGAGGAGAGGAGTGGTTTCTTTGCAATGGAGGATGGTTGAACCATGAAATGCATTGCCTGATAGAGTGGTGAAGCATAAAGTGAATGAGTTCAAAAAAGTGGTATGATAGACCATGTTTTCTGGAGTGGGCCTCCCATATTCCTGTGACTTCATGGAGGTCCTGAATCATAATAATAAACTGAACAGCAGAGGTCCAAGCACACAACTAGGCACCCAGATTCTGCTCTTCCATATACTACTTTTTGGCATCTGTCCATCCATATCAATCCCCATTTATTGCAGTTTGTGCAACAGAGTTTCATGTGATATCCTAAAATGCCTTTGCAACATCCAGCGGTATCATTCTGCAGGCATTCCCTTTATCCAACTCAGTTGTCACTCTATTATGAAAAGTTAAATTAATAAGGAGTGACCTACCCTTCACAAAGAAATGCTGCCCCACATAGAGTATCGTAATCTTAGCTACTTATTCTTGAATTCTTTTTTTGACCGATTTTTCCAGTATTTTTACCACCACTCCTGAAATACTGATTGGTATATAATTTGATACCACAGACTTATGTCCTCCTTCATATAAAGGAATTATTTTACCCTCCTTACACTCTCTTGGGACTTTGCCCAAGATGAGAAGTAAATTAAACAGCTTAGTCAAAGGCATCGCCAGTTCCCCTGCACATTCTCTTAAAACGTGAGCCGATATCCTATCCAATCCCACAGATGTATTTGCATTTAAATTCTGCAATATACTAAGTACCTCCAATTCATTAACTTACAACCCCTGAAACTCTTCTAAAAATATTGATAAAGTTCTATCTCTGTGCTCATCTGCAACTCACACATGGCACTCATGTGCTTATGTGTAGTCCCTTGACCTCTTGTGTATGGGATCAAAATAATTTATATGTGTCACCTGGTTAAACAAGGCAGCCCATTGTTTTCACCAGCGAACAGCAAAAAGTTAGCTACTGGAACAAATCCTAAAACACACCCCAACTCAACATCACCAGAGTTCAAGATCGGCACTAGTAACATAAGAAGTCTGAATGGCAAAGAATGGGAGATAGCTGAGGAACTGGATAAGTACAAGATCAACATAATAGGGGGTCACTGAGACAAAAAAGACACAAACTGGTGAGATCTTTTTGAGCAATAAATACAAAATGTTATATTCTAGAATGAGACTTATTTGTGTCTATGGCCCCACAGAAGGTTCTACTAAGGTAGAAGTGGAGGAATTTTTTGAGGCTTTAGAAAAAGCAACTGACACAATGAAGAAGGAAAAGTTGGTCCTTTTTGGGGATCTAAATAGCAGATTAGGAAATGATTACCAGACATACAAAAATATTTTGGGAAAATTTGGAGAAAAGAGCAAAGCTAATAATAATGGCAAATACCTGTTGGATTTCTGCTCAGGACATCGACTGGTTATTACTAACACAATGTTCCAACATAAAAATGCACACAAATTCACATGGAGAGAAAAGACAAGGAATAAGAAAAGTCTCATTGACCATGTTATTGTTGATAGTGATGTTTTCTCACTGGTGAAGGACACTAGAGTATAAAGAGGATTTGAAATGATCACCATTAAGTCTTCAGCAGGATAAAACTGAATTTCATATTGAAAAGAAGAACATGCAAGAAAGCTTTAAAGTGAATAAAAGTTGAGCAGCTCTCAGATGTGAACTGTAGACTAAAATACACAAAGATTATTGAAAAAAAAAATGAAAGAGTTTGAGAACAGGAACCAAACCTTGGAGATTCAGTGGTAAGCCCTGAAGAAAACATTGATTGATTCAGCCAGAGAGGCATGTGGGGAGGTTGTCTGCACGTATTGAAAAATCAGAACTCCATGGTGGACACAGAAAGTTAAAGAGGCAGTGAAGGAAAAGAAGAAAGCATATCAAAAGTTCTGGGCAAATAAGTCAGCTTGTGCTTTTAGAGAATACAGAAAAAAATGTAAGAAAGCTAAACATTGTGTAAAACTAGCTAGACAGAAGTCATCGGAAGACTTTGATAAAAACATAGAAAATAAATATCAAGAAGGTAGCAAGATATTCTGGAGGTTGTTGAAAAAGCTTAGGAATGGAGGAAAGAGTGCTGTAAAAGGAATTAAAGATGATAAAGGTGACATGAAAAGTGGAGAAAGAGTTATCTTTGAAGTATGGAGTAATTACTTCGAAAAACTGCTAAATGAAACAATCAGTGACAGCACCGTGGTAAGAAACACTGACCAGGCATGCAATCAGGAATACATATCTAATACTTGAAGTAGAAAAAGCCATCAAAAGCCTGACATGTGGAAAGGCAGCAGGAATAGATGATATTCGACCAGAAATGCTCAGGTATGGAGTTGGTATAAAAGTCTTGCAGTGGCTGCACTGCATGATTCAGAAGGCCTGGACAGAGGGACGAATTATAGATAATTGGAGTAAAGCTCTCATAGCACCCATATATAAAAAGGGAAATAAAACTGAATGTGAGAATTACAGTGGTATTTCTCTGAGTGTTCCTGGTAAGATTTATGCAAGTATACTTGAGAAATGGTTGAGAAGAATTGTGGGAGAGAAGCTTGGTGAAGAACAAGCTGTACTCAGGTCAAATAGAGACTGTCAGGATCAGATTTTCACTTTTTGACAAATAGTTGAGAAATCATGGGAATATAACAATGATCTGTATTTAAGTTTTGTAGATCTGGAAAACGCATATGACAAGATGCCAAGAGAGAAGCTGTACAAAATGCTACAGTTGTATGGTGTCAGTGGGGCATTATATCAACCAATACTTACTCTTTATTTGAGTTGTAAGTCAGCAGTTAAAATTGAAGTACAGGAAGATGGTTTTATGTTAAATCTGGTGTCAGACAAGGATTTACCATATATGTCGGCATATAGGATGAATGGCGTATAAGACGAGGCCTAAATTTTAGGCTATTTTTAGGTTTTAGGCTTATGTCAGTTGTATAAGATGACCCCCCCCCAATTTCTTCTTTCTTGTATTAATGCAACATTAGCTATTGTTGTTATATCTGTTATTTTTTTTTTGCATAGCATAGATTTAGTATTTATGCAAATTACCCTAATTAAAGTGATTAGCCCAATTTTAATTAATTATTAATTTAGAATTTTTTTTTTAAATTTTAGGATTATTAAAATTGTTATCATTTAAAATCATGGAATCAGCAACAAAACAAAGAAAGTATGAAGCTCGATTTAAAATAAGGATAATTGAAATGGCAAAGCAAACTAATAACTGTGCTGCTGGAAGAAAGTTTGACATAACTGAGAAGATGGTAAGAAAATGATGCAAGAAAGAAGATATTTTTAAAAAGTTGCCAAAGAAAAAATGTGCAATGAGAACGGGAATCACCCGATGGCCACAACTGGAAAATCACGTTGGTTATCTTGTTCAGAATGGTTATCTTGTTACAAGAAATATGATTAGAGCATATGCACTAAAATGGTCAAGATTGAATCTGGATTAAAGTATAGAATTTCAAGCTATTTCAGGATAGTGTGATCATTTTATGAACAGACAAAATCTGGTAATACAACAAAAAAATGAAAACTGCTCAAAAACTACCAGCAGATTTTGACCACAAACTTACCAGTTTCCATAAATTTATTATTCAGTTGAGACAAGAACATAAATTTTTATTGTCAAATATTGGAAATATGGATGAAACTCCTAATGAGCTTTGACATAAGCAATAAAACAGTGGAGTCTAAAGATAGTAAGAGTGTGCTAGTTCGAATTTTTGATCAAAGCATGGAATAAAGTAAAAGTAGAGACCGTAATAAAATCATTTAAAAAGTGTGGTATCTCTAATCTTATAGATGGTATGGAAGATGAATCTATTGTGGGACACTGATGACGATGAAAACTAAATCAATTCACCAGATTCAAAATGGGATCCATATGATGATCATTTAAACAAAGAATCTGAAGAACTATTTTCAACAGATGATGAAAATTAACATGAAAATTGAGGCTAATAATTATTATTTGTTTTTTTTAAAGACTTACATCTATTGTAATATTTTAAATAAATTTATGTAACAAAAAATTAATCTGATTTGTTTATAAACACTGCCTGTTTTCTTATATAACGATATATTGAAACTAGCTAAATGTTCATCCAAGAAATTAAGCTTCCCTTTTTATACTCATGTATAAGACGACCCATGATTTCAAGTGGTTTTCTGCAGTGTTCGAGAGTCATCTTATATGCCGACATATACGGTACATTATCCCCTTTGTTATTCATTATCTATATGGATCATATTATGAAGGAAAGTGGTATTAAACCGATATCAAAAGTGGGACATTAATGTCAGATCTTTGCTTTATGTGGATTTATTTATTTATTCGTATGGAGTTTCCTCCCTTTTTCTCCCCCATCCCTATTGGGGCAAGTTGAGCCCCCTCATGGGGGGTTAAGTATTTATGGCAGTAGATCCATGTATGTTCACGGGGCCGGTTTACCTGCTTGCGGGATGAAAAACGCCAGATAAACTGGCAGAAAACACCCTACTGCCCACGCCCAAGACCGGCTAACTTGGCTATGGCTGAGGAAGATCCTCAAATTCCTCACGTCTTCGACGGGATTCGAACCTGGGACACTCCTTCCCCAGTCATATGGTTGTGAAGCGCACAGCCACTAGGCTAACCGTGCGGATTTGCTTTATGTGAATGATGTTATACTTCTAAATAAATCTGCTACAAATCTGCAAGATTCTTTGACTAAATCGAATAACTGTTGCAATAGATATGGTATGAAGGTCAGCAATAACAAGACAAGGAAAATGAAAATAGGCAGAAGCACTGAACATATCAACTACATTGTGAATGGAGAACCTATAAAACAAGTAAAACATTTCAGCTACTTAGGCACAATTTTTAGTAAAGACGGTAAATTAAATATGGAAATAGACAACAGAATCAACAAAGCTGGTATGGTAGGAAGTCAACTGAAAAACTTTATATGGAATAAGAGAGAAATTAGTCAAAACGCTAAATCAGCTATATACAAGACAGTGTTCAAACCAGTTTTAACTTATGGATCTGAGAGCTGGGTTAGAAATAAAACACTTAACCAAAAGACTAGAAACCACAGATAAGAGAGTCCTGAGAAAGATTAGAGGCATGAACAGATGGCATCAATGGCAATATCATATTGAAAACGAGGATATTAAGAAAGAATTTGACATTATCAGTATCCAGGAATGCGTTAGCAGAGCTAATCTCAGGTGGTATGGTCACTTAAATAGAATGGGAGAGGAAAGATTAGCAAAACAAGTGTTCTCTGCCAGGTTGGTAAGAAAAAGATCCAGAGGAAGACCAAGATATATATATATATATAGATGAATTAATATGATAAAAAGTGCCTTAAAAGATAGAAATGCAAGATCTGATAATGTTGGAGTCTTGACAGGTAACAGATTGATTTGGATGAAAATTGTAGATAGGAAGTTAGTAATGACATAAATTTTTCATGCAGTACTAATCATATCCTATACACCCCTTGAGGGTACATGTCAGGAATTTGATGATGATGATATACATAAAATAAAAAAATAATGTTGATTAAAAATAAATAAAAAAATATATATTGCAAATATTTCTTCAAATAAGAAAAATATTAATGGAACACTTTCAATTGAGAAATATAAATAAAAATTATTAATTTGATTTAATAATCAAATTGAATCTGCAATAAATTATGATGTAGGAAATTTCAGATTTTTTTTTTTAGAGTAACATACAGTAGGTTTGGTTTCTTCATAAATATTTATAACTTCTGAAAATTCTTTCAAGGAATAAGTTGGTAGCTATGCCAGAAGAATTTTCTTATTAGCCTTGGAAATCCTTCTATTTGAATGGTTGCACAAGATAAGGGAAGGGGGCACTTTTCCCAATTGGTTGCATTTGTTATGATGCAGGTAGAAGGAATTTTTCTGCTTCGGCCAGCCGAATACCAAATGTTACTGATACAGCTGAAGTTAAATATCGGAAAAAAAAAAACATGTCAGAATTTTTTTTCACTTGGTTAGACTATAAATTATATATTTAGTTTAATCCTTTATCCAAGTGTAAGCAAACAAAGTTTGCGCCTGAAGTATTTTCATTACCAGGGCAACTTGTGGCAAAGATGGACTGACTTTACATCACCTGCCCCAGTATCCCACAATGCAAAGCACATCTCCCTGCGGACATTGTGCATGTCCGGAGGGAGTCTCCAGTCTAGGGACTCCCTAGTTTCTATTCCAGAGTGGTTTGATAATGGGGTGTGACACCTTTTTGGCAGTTCATATATGGAAGTATGACATCTGTATTGCTTCAACCTAGGTATGAGTCTGGCTCCCACTGAAGAGACCTTAATAAAGGCCGAAACCGGTCTGGGTGGTGACCCTTCCCATGATGCATAGCATTGTGCATGTCTGCAGGATGCTGGGGAAGGTGATGTGAAGTCAGTCCACCTTTGCCACGAGTTTCCCCGGTACTGAAAATACTTCAGGCACAAACTTTGTTTGCTTAAACTTCGATAAAGGATTATACGAAACATATAATTTATAGTCTCACAAAGTGAAAAAACTTCCAGCATCTTTCTCTAGTTCAGAGTGGTTTGATAATGGGGTGTGACACCTTTTGGTGGCTCGTTTAAGATAAAGATTGAAACTGGTCTGGGTGGTGACCCTTCCCATAATGCATAGCATTGTGCATGTCCACATGGAGATGTACTTTGCATTGTGGGATACTGGAGCAGGTGATGTCAGTCCACCTTTGCCACGAGTTGCCCCAGTCCTGAAAATACTTCAGGAACAAACTTTGTTTGCTTACACTCGGATAAAGGATTAAACAAAATATATAATTTATAAAAAAAATGCCATCAGCCAAATAAAGCAAGCCTGAATACTCAGTATATCCTTAAAACCACTGCCAGTGATGTTTCTCATATGTTTGACAGGACAATTCCTCCACTGTTACTAAGAGTACATTCCAATTCCAAAAATGAAAATACTAAGATTTTTAACTCTAACTATCAGTGTCTATGTTGTATGAAGACTACATAATTCCAAGATAAAACTGTCAGTTTAAAACTTTTCTTCTAGTTTCATACAACTTTTTCTCCAATTCCTCCAGAGAGTCTGTCAGATATGAATTAAATAGCAAGAGACATTTACTGGATCAAAACTAAAATAGAATCAATGAGTGAAAAGTGGTTTAACTGGGCACATAATGAAAATATATATATATAGGGTGTTCGGGATAAATTTGACAGTTTCGTAAGGAAAAAGAAAATCTTCTTTGTATCTATTAAATTTAATGAATTGACAAAAAAACATTACAGGCAGAGTTAATTACAATACTATCAACAAGATTTACTCAAAATAACCACCATTAGCATCGATCACAGCTTCAATTCTGCTTCGGAACCTCGAACAAGCTGATGCTACAGTCTCCCTGGGAAGGGCCGCAAAAACTGTTTTAATTTTATCCATTAACTGGGCTTTTGTATTACTGGAAGTGCGATTGGTGTCTTTTTCAACTGCGCCCCATACAAAATAATCCATTGGGTTAAGGTCTGGGGAGTTTGGAGGCCAAACATTTGGACTGGTGAAGTCGTAGAAATTTTCAGACAACCATTTTTGACTTTTCCCAGAGGTGTGGCAAGGGGTCGAATCCTGCTGCCATACATATGGCCTACCATTGGCTACCCTTGTTATCCAGGGCTTGAGTACAGTTAGCAACTCCACGAACAAAGCCCGAATTCCAATGCCAGGGTTCTTCAACACCTGTTCCTGCAGATTTGCGAGGAATTCTGCTGTACGAACGCAATCAGATCGTCTGCTAGGGATCTTTCTTCTTGCTACATCCTCGTAGTCACCATTGCAAGTCTCTAGTTCATGCCTGATTGTTTTTACTGTATTCAGGGAGCATTGGGCAGCAGTCGTAATATCCTTATTTTGATGGTGGGCACGAATCATCATGATACAAGTTATTCTCTTCCATGATTCAGGTGGGTTCCAGCTATCCATCCTTTCTGACATCTTGTATATGAATGAAGAAGGGTCCAAACTTTTAAATGAAGAGAAGTGTGTGTTAATACATGTAACTTACGGAAAAATATAATTAATTATAAATATGTCAAATTTATCCCGAACACCCTGTATATACTAACTGAAATTATGTTTAAACATAATATGCATCATATCCAAGGTCTGTGTGCATGAGACTCTTAATGTAAGATGACGTCTTGATTTTTACTGCATTAAGTAGGCAAGTGTAAAGCTTCCTTGAATTTTATGACAAAGCAGTCATGGTATACACATACAGAATTTCTGTTCAGGGAAGAGTAATATTTTTTGAAGAGTAAATAAATTAAAATATTGAAAATAATTTTAAAAATACTTGTGGCAAGAACTTTTTTGGGTGTGGAAAAACACACACGCACAACAAAAAAAAAAATAAATAAATACATGAATATACATACATACATACATACGTGTGTGTGTGTGTGTAAATTTCTCCACTAAACACCTCAGGTCTCTTAATTCTAGCCTACATAGACATTATCATGTTCAGAGTTCTGCAACTTCTTGTGTGTATGTGATTTATGTTAAAGCAAATATGCTATCAATCGGGGGGGGGGGGGGATTCCTTCTAAAGTATATTAATAGTTATTGTTAAATGAAAATGCTAGTTAATTATTTACCCTTCAGGTCCTGAGATTATTTTCACTATAAGTGCCATAACAATGTTATAAAACTGGAAACAGCGACGTAAAAAAACTTGATCTAGTAATCCAGCATCAGCACATGCTTTTCCTTTTCCCAATTTCTAAATATAAAACAAAAGTTATTCAAAAATTTATTTTTAAAAGTAGAGTAAGAATTCAAAGAATTTATACATTTAAAACACAGTTTATATATGTATATATCATAATTTGGAATTTATATCAACATTTAAATATCTTTTTGAATTTGTGTATCTGAAATTAAAAGAAAGAAATTAAAAAAAAAAAAAAAACACCTTTGCTTGTGATCTCCATTTCTTAACAAGTTGTCGATTGCGCTCAGCATTAGGTAGATGCCGCCACACTGGTTCTGCTGCTTGAATTTCCTCAACTAACCTCTGAAGATCACGAATAGCTCTAATGCGGCGGGTATACCGCCTAATGGAAGGAATAACTGCTAAATGATGACAGTGAAGTGCCAGAAAAAAGCATTCTGTTGGAAACTTTGGATCCTGCCACGTGAATGCTGAACTCTTACCTTGTATATTATAAAAAAAAAATATCATTAATTTACTTTTGGAAGAAGCAGGCAAGCTTAAATAATCATCTATAAACAAGTATTATCACCTATAAATAAGTACTCTGCATTATCAATAACAGGCTCAAAGTGGGAATGAGATAGATAATTGAAAACACACAGGTGTATAGAGTTCCAGGCTGAGCAGTAGAATTTAATCTGTTTCTGCTACATGATCTAATCAGCTTAGTTAATATGAAAACGCAGTCAATGGCAGTGCCATCAGTAGACCTTTCACAAGCATTTGAAAATGTCCAGCATTCCTTTCTGTTCCACATCCTCAAACAAATTTATGTAGGTAAAAAGCTGTTATCCATTATCAAAGAAGCCTATGCCAATTCAACTACCCACCTCCTAGTTAATGAGTTCCTGTCAGATCCTGTCAAAATTCAAAATGAAGTCAAGCAAGGTTGCCCTCTTAGTTCACTGATCTTTGTATTGGTTCTTGAATCTTTTTTTTTACAGGAAGTCAACAATACACATGCTGTGCAAGGAATAACAATTCCTTCAACTATGAAGGAAAATAAGGTATTAGCATATGTAGATGATGTAGTGGGAACTTTGAAGGATAATGATTCCATATATATCTTTTTTGGTATTTTGGAAAAATTCAGCAAGATCAGTGGACTAGTAATGCAGACAAAACAAAATTAAAAGTTTTTGGAAAGTGGGATCTTGGAGGCATTCCTTTTGGACTAACACCTGAGAGCTCCTCATTATACTGGAATGAACTTTGAAACCTTAGAAGACTGGAAAATAGGGCCACTTTCCTTTTCCTCTAAAGTCATAGTACTCACAACCATAATATTTCCTGCTCAGTTGTACATAATATTACAGACATCACAGAAGCTGAAGAAAAGCAATTATATAATAAGCCTGTGCAACTTTTTTTGGTCCAGCCAATACCAAGAAGTTAAAACAGAATTTCTTTAACTATCAAAGAAGCATGGAGGATTTGGGCTTCCAGCTTAAAATTCTGCTATTTAAGCAATACAGTTTCAAAAATCCATAAAATATTGCAGAACAATCACACATGTGAAAACCTACTTCTGTACTACCTGGGTTTTCATCTTCCCTTGTTTGGAGTAAATGATTATAAAGGTCCAAAAGCCGAGATTGTTCCTGAATATTACAACACTCTGTGCTTAACTCTAATACTGAAACAACACTCTGGCATTGATATTCTTTCCATTAAAAAAAATAAAATTTAATATAAAGAGATCTTTAGTATCTTTAGCTGCGTATACTTCGATATTTGGGTACTGACAACAACACTTTGTTTCATAACTTATTGAAGTTCCAAGGATACGCTCACAGGAGGGATCTAGCTTGGAGAATTGCATATGGCCACCTTCCAGTCAATACCATCAAATGGAGGTATTTTAACATTGGAGATCCAATCTGTGACATCTGTTTCCGATTGGAAACAGTAGAACATGCATTCTATAGCTGCCCTCTTGTCCTGCATATTTGGAAAAGATTATGTAATGTATTGGGTATTTCGTTACTTACAACAGAACAGGTTATTCTATTTTGTAGTACCCACTACCTGTCAACAATGGGAAGAGAATTTTGATTTTTACAATTAATGAATTAAAATACCATTTACAGAAGGTAAGAAAGAAACAACACGAATTTGAAAATCAGCAATATGACATCCAAATGCTTTATAATATTGTACTGTGGTAATTTTATTGTTCAGTCAGACGATTTTTGTATTTAGAAAGAAGCATGCTAGGAGATATCAAATTTTTGACTGGATGATGTAGACCACCCACATTATGCAATATTCACCAGGGAGAAGATAAAATTCTGTCTATTTTTGCTATGAGAGGTTTCTTAAATAGTTCCATCCTCTTAATTCAATGTGGTCTTATAGTCAATTGCTGGGATGACTAGAGAGCAATTCCAGACAGAGAAGGCCAACTCAAGGCAGTTAACTCAGATATGGCGAACCACCTGGGTATCAGTCATCTTTGCGCTTTAGTTTCAATTGGTCTTTTGGTCATTCATCTATATGAGATTGGTGAAAAATAAAACTGATAGCCTTTGGCTATATGATGATATAAAAGAGCTGAGGCCTTTTCTCTATCTCTCATACTATTTATTTATCTTCTTTTCTTTCTCCTAATACTATCAGGCTCACTTGCACCCCCGATACTAACTACTCTATGCCTATGATGAGCACTCCTTTACTTTTTCACCTCAAATACTATGAAAACTTTCAAATCCAGTAGATATTTGGAGAGAATAATTATTTATAATTCAGTTCCAGAAGTAGAGAGGGAGGGAGATGTAATTGGAAATCTTCAAAATGAGCATAAATTTTGAAATTTATAAATATCTACAGTGGTTAAGCACTGGATATTATAGGAATGCACACTCAACTAAAAACAAAAAATCACAGGATATAAATTTTTGATATTAAAAAATAGTCTCACAATCAGAAAGTGAAGTGATCCATATAATGGTATTTTGCAAGGAAAGAAAACAAAAGTTCATATTTATTTTAATAAATGTTGTCTGAAAAAAAAATTTAATGATTTTCAATGCAGGCATTTGAAAACCGCATGAAAATAATTTCTGCAATATTGTTAGGAAATGAAAGAACATACATGTCTTGTTCCATTGCACTGATTTGAAAAATAAAAGACAACAAATTTACTACTAAACAAACTCATTGCAAACATTGATTGTGGTCAGTTTGGGACTGATTATTTGTTTTTATCTTTGGAAACTGACAAACTGTGCCACAAAAAGTTCAAATATCGAAGGACAATAAAGGAAATTCCAAGTAGCACAGTATACTTTAAGTCAAAGGTTGTGCCATTAGAGTTAATCTGTTAATAGCTCTACAGTCACCATTAAGGGATTAATAGTAGAGGAGGGTAATTACATGATGAAAAGTACAATGCCAATGATGTTTTGATCCATGATTCACTTCGGCCAGTTGGGAGGTTAATGCATTCACTGCTAAGATGAATGGTTTGAGGTACAAAAGTGAGAGTGAAGAAAACATTTGTCAGAAATATTTAGTGAGTACAAGAAATATGAGTTGAGTCAAAAGCATGAGAATGATGATAGTAAGGATGTAAGATAGGATTGAGAAAGTGTCATAGAGAATGTAGTGGAAGTAGTGAATGATCACATATGAAGGAAGAAGAACAAATTTATAACGTGAACAATGAGGTGACAGTGTGGAAAAAACTGCATGCTTATGTAGATTCCTTCACAGGACCAAACAAGAACTCCAGCAACTGAAGAAATGATTGGCATATAGTACAGCAGAAGGGAGAATGAAAAAAAAAAGTGAATTGGGAAAAGTATAAAAGTGCAACAAAGAGTACTGTATGGGGATTTGATGACAAGAGATGTACTTAATGAGAAAGTGATAAAAGCATCTTTCTCATGTGCAAAAGATCAAAGATGTTAGTGAAGCTGTTAGTTTGTAAAAGAGAGAGGTGAAAGAGTTCATTTTCTGACAGGCACAAATGATTTGAAATGATGAGAAATAATGATAGAAGATGCAAAACAGTTGCTGATTTAAGCAAAATAGAAAAGCATGAAAGTAAAAACTGCAAGTCTGCTGCCTCAGTATGGCAGGATTACTGAATTGAGGACTATGATTTCTAATGAGTCAATGAGAAGATTGTGCAGTTTATAGATGTACGGAGTGAATTTGATGTACAAAACAATTTGTGTGCCTTATGTATTGAATTTGAATGGTTTTGGAGTTAGATGTTTGAAGAAAGTGTTGTTCAGTGAGAATTTGGAATTACAAAATCAGGAAAATTGTAGATACTGGGGAAAAGGGGATGCAGTGCAGAAATGACTATAAGCAGCTGGGTGCAATTCCCCAGGATTCAATTCTGAATGGGCTGGTAACGACATTACACAAGAGTAACTGTGGGTACAAGGAGATACTGAAATAAATGCACACAGATGCTGTAAAATTATCAGCATCAGTGAGAACTGGTTGGCAGAGAATGATGCAGTTACAGGTATAGAGCATAAGGGATATTTTATTTTCAGAGAATTTGATAGGGTAGGAGGAAAAATATTACTAATGATAACTGAAGATCTTTATCAAAAATAGGAAGACTGTAGACCTGAGGGAGATGGTTCATTTGAGGTGTTTGGTGTGAGATAGAGGCCAATAGTACAAAATATATTTTTGGTTGCTGCTATAGACCTTGAAAGCTGCAGAGGAAGATATGGTTCCACACATGGCAGATTAGCACAATAAGCGCTGGCTGAGCAATTATCATGGGAGACTTTAACTATGGGGATATAGATTGGAAGGAGGAAAGAGCACATAGCAAGATGGAAATGTAATTAATACAGTTACTAAGGGATATCACTTGAAACAGCACATGATGAAACACAAGGGGTTTGAGAGTGTTGGATCTGGTAATAGCATCATAAGATATATCTATAACTAAAGTAGCAACTATCTCTAATCAGGTGGATGTGATCATGCAGTTCTTGTAATAGGAGGGTTGCTCAATATGTGGAATTCTCAGTCAAGAAAGGGTTTATGTGGATTAAAAAACTAACAATTATGACAGATTTATGAGGCAGCTTGGAGCAGTATCAAGGCTTACGGAAGCTATAAGGAATGATTGTGAGCAGTGCAGATGAAGTGGTCAGGGATTGTTTCAGAGACGTTCTGCTTTTCTCAGAAATGTGGTGGGAAACCAAAATGTCCTACTTTTGAGAAATTGTCTTACTTTTGAGCTCACTCAGTCATCGTTCATGATTGCTGGCACAAAAGACGTGCATGTGCATGACTATACTGAAATGCACAACACTACTTACCTATATATAGTAATATATTAATGATTGCTGACGAAAAAACAATAGTTTTTCTAGTTGTCAAATCTAATTTACATATTTTATGCTTGGAATTTCATAAATTTGTAAAGGAATGCCTAGATGTACTGAAGATCTTGTCACCTGATGATTATAATAATCAGAAGTGTTAATTTTTACACATATTTATGTATTACATTATTACATTTTTTTAATAAATTAATTACAACTTTCATATTTTGATATAAAATGCATCTATAATGTATACTACTGTACAAGTTGTTGATTTATTAAATAAATATTATTGTTTCAGTACAAAATGTAATATTTTTTAAAATATTTTTATTGCAAATTATGAAAAATATCTTAGGAGGAGGAGGAGGATAACGTAAGTGTCTCGCTTTTGCATCAAACAAAAACAATATTATCAGTTATTGCAAAAACAATCATAGTTACATTCATTATATTTTATATTATACAAAATTTTAAACACATCTATCTAGATAGCATAAAAACCTACGCAGGTCTTCAATTTTCTCATTTGATTCTGCAGTTGTTCCCTTTAATCTGGTGTCATTTGTTATATCAATGCGACATTTTGGATGATATGGATAATATGGATCGACCTAAAGAAATAAAAAATGCCAATTAATTAATAGTGTTTAAGAGAAGTAACATGGGAATTTTCCCAGAAACTATACTTAAAAAATGCCAATATTATTAAGCAAATAGTTCTTTAATAGTTAAATATATCATGAGAATTGTATTATCACTCACTGATAATTATATAGCTTATTTTGCAAACTGTTAAATATTTTCATGATTTAATAAATTTAGTTTAATCCTTTATCCAAGTGTAAGCAAACAAAGTTTCTGCCTGAAGTATCTTCAGGACTGAGGCAACTCATGGTAAAGGTGGACAAGCTCTCGTTTATTATAGTCTAACCAAGTGAAAAAAAACTTCCAACATCGTTTTCATGCTTTATTATTTTTTATATAAACTAAAGGTAGTATTCGTATTTTGAAGTGAAGTCTTGCAAACACAGCTTTCTAAATAAATTGCACTTGAAATTATATTCTTGTTTTCATCCTTTATCCAAACATAGGTAAACAAAAAAAGTTGTATGTGAAATTATCTTCACAGCTAAGCCACATATATACAATGCAAGCAACTGACTTCGCATCAAATTGCCTCAGTATACCATAACACACAGCACATGGATACATGCATTGCAGTGAAATACATTATGGAAAAAAAGAGATCATTACCCTGATAGGGTTCAACCTTTATTGAGATTTTTTTCATAAGAACCTCAATAATTAGATATGGAGAAACAGAGCTCAATATAATAAAAGTCATATTTCCAAATTAAAAAATGGTGTATCACCAGTGGCGGCTGGTGACAATAGAAACAGGTGGGACCAGGGGCCAAAAATAACTTAATTTTTTTATATTTATATAGTGGGTTCTATTATTGATTTATAGTTATTTCTATTACAATAATGTTTAGTCAGAATCCACTGATGCATTGAGCTAATTTTTATTTTTTAAAATTGTTAGGACATAGTATATACAGGCTCAACGTATTAATAACACGAAAACTTGAAAGATTTGCAGTTGTGGGCATAGCTCAACGGACTAGAGCAAAAAAGACTCAAAGGACTAGAGCAATGAACCAGAAATCCAAAGACGTTGGTTCGACTCCAGCTGGCCGCCCTGCAAAATGTTTTCATTTTTCAAGTGTTAAAACAAAAAAGTTATTATTTCTATTATTTATTTTATAAATCAATGTCGAAACTTCCGAGATTCCGAGAAATGTTTTTCCAATAAACTATTGATTTTGTTCATAGTTAAAATGTATCGTTTATAATTAAAATTTAAACTTTAAAATAAATTATAACAAAAAACGACAACAATAATTAAACACACCAAAAACAATAAAACAGATCAACAACGAGAATAAATAATAAGACAATGAAAGAATCACCCGCTATTTACATACAAACGCAGTGACTGGGCCAGACTAAACTGGCCCCTAGATAAGCGTTGCACCCGGTAAACAAACACGATCATATAGTGCACGTGCTTCACAATCAAAGAATCGCGTGCTATGTACATACGTGAAAATACAGTGACTGGGCCAGACTAAACTGGCCCCAAGATAAGCGTTGCACCCAGTAAACAAACACAATCACTAGAGCACTTGCCTCATACATGCCCTGTGTTCTACACGTATAAAATAGGACCAGCTGTGGCTGGCCCCAGAGACTGTACTAAGTCGCATTATACAATATTGCCACAAAATACTACAGTAATTTTTTTTATTAAACAATAAAACGTGTTGGAAATAGATCAAAAAATAATAATTACAAGAAACATTTTTTAAAACTACAATTATTGGGCTAGTTATACAAATATAGGTGGGGCCTGGCCCTTATGGCCCCTGTAGATGAGCCGCCCCTGTGTATCACCATATTATTACAATACTCTGGATGAGCAACAACAGTTGCAGGTATGTTTTTTTTTTTTTTTTTTTGAGTCAGAAAGTAAAAAAATAATACTGCCAAATTACCTGCTTATTTTCATCCTTTACCAAAGTCTGCACATGAAATTTACCTATGACTAGACAAGTGTCTTTATGCATGAGCTGCGTGATAATAATATGAACTATCATTTTTATTTTTTGGGCATAGCTAAGTGTGACAACTGCTCTTGTCAATGTGAGAGAGCAGGTTCATTTGCTTTAGCATAAAGGCTCATAATGGATTTGTGTGTATGTGTGTGCATGCGCGAGTGCAAAAAATGCATCAGTGGCTATTCATATTCCTTGACAGCAGACAGGATCCAACTATTTTGGTATACTCTTCATTACAATGAAATACAGATCAGTGAACTCATAATCAAGTTTTGACTGAACAAATGGCACTGTATTGACAAAGAAGCATAGAGTGCAGATATATCAATCTGCACTCCATGCTATAAAGGACAGAATATGGAGAATATTCAATGCTATTTTACTTTTCTCTTAGTTGATATGTGCAAGGGAAGTAAGCAGCTTCTTGTACTTACTCTGAAGAGCTTGAATTCTACTGTTACTGGGATAACAATGTGTTATAGCTTTAATCCTAAATTTGGTGAGGATTGTGTTTTTGGTAAAACGTACATGGGCACTTTTTTTTATCCTGCTGAAAAACATGAAAATGATTACTGAGTTCACAAGAAATCAGATGATCAACTGCCTGTTGCACATGCTTTTCAATGATCCTCATGTTACAGGTAGGAAAAATCATAAAGGCTTTGACATAAGAGCAATGCTCCAGAGAGGAAGTTGTTCTGTTATTGAATTAACAGTGACAGCAACAAGTGTTACAAACTTCTCTTGACAGTATAACTGAGAGTGTGTTCCACTCAGACTTGGAAGATTCAGCCAGAGAGAAAGTTTTTAATAAAAAGAGAGAGAGATGCTCAAATGAGCGAAGTTATAAAGATTTGTTTTATATAATACCTCCAGATTGTCATTCATTTTGGTAAAATTATGGAGACTATCGTGTTAAGTAACTATAAATTCACACATATGCCACAGTAATTAACTTTTTTTTAATAAAACAAGAATTGGAAATTATTAAAGATACAGCCTTCCTAATTGGATATAATCCAATAACAACTCAAAAAATTATTAGCCACTCTCCTATACATCAACCCAGACAAGAAGAAGCCTATAGGACTTCTATAACATATATCAAAGGTATCTCTGAACGTTTGTCAAAAATTATGAAGAAATACAAACTGTGCTACCTATAGCCAATCAACCAAATTCACAATTTGTTACATTCCCCAAAAGACAAACTCTCACCAATGATGCTACCTGGCATATATAAGTGCTGTGTTCTTGTAACTTGTCTTACTGTGAACAAACAGGAAGATCTATAAATAAATCCATCTCTAAACATCAAGACCATACCTGTCTTGTCAAATCTCACAAATATGGTCTCATGCAACATGGAGTTGAAAACACCAACCACGTGATCCAATGGCAATACACTAAACTACTACATCGATCCATAAATAAACATGAGCGTTTGTATAAAGAAAGTGCTGAAGCCTTACGTCACAGACCCAATCTTAACCGTAATGACTGTCTTACAATCCCAAAAATCTGGGAAATGGTTATCCTCAACTGTATAAAATTAATTTATCAGTTATATTTTAATTTAATTTAATTACAGCCCAATAGTTTTTAATCCTTAAACACACTACTGTATACATAGAGGGATTCCTTTCCTTTAGTGTTACACAGTAATCAGCATTCATTTTACACAAATTATGAACTCTACAACCATGTTATAAATAATAATTTTAATTTCCTGACATTTCAACCTTCATATTAAGGTCATCATCTGGAGTATATATATGTGTATACTCCAGATGATGACCTTAATATGAAGGCCGAAATGTCAGGGAAATTAAAATAATTATTTATAACATGGTTGTAGAGTTCATAATTTGTGTAAAATGAATAGAGGAATTCCAATGTAAGCATGCACACTAATATGTTTTTTTGAATGTAATTCCCATTGTTGTTTAATAACTGTACTGATGATGTCTTGCGATACCCTAAGATGAAATATTTACATATTTAAAAAGTTAATTACTGTGGTATGTGTGAATTTAGTTATGAATACTCCATAGGTTTCTCTATATAAGAAATATTATGTTAAGAGTAATAACTTTAATTTCCTTACAATTTGACATATATATTTAAATCATCATCTAGAATGCACACATGTGTGTGTAAAAATTCGATGTTGCCAAAATAAATTATCTAAAAACATCGACTTTTTACAATAGGAATTCACCTGAATTTTTTTGTAAAAATGTATATGTTAACCACCTATGTAAAGCCATCTATATAAAGAGCAAAATAAGCCCAAAGGGAATTAACTCGCTCATTGTTTAAGAAGGGATGTAGAAGTATTGAAACCAAGAGCATCGCCCGAAATTCGGCATGTCTTTTGAAGATTGTTTGCAAGACCCATCGCAGGTGACCTTCAAGGTCAATATTGAAAGGGCGCGGCGCAAATCAAAAAGAAAGGCCCGTAGGCAAGATTAAGGCAGTAAAGGGAGGAAGTAATGTCTGCGAATTTTCGAGAAACATTATGCAGGGTTCTCCAAACTACTAGCAAGACTTATACGGGGACGCTAGGGGTCTCAAAAACTTAATCAAAGGTGCAGGGACTCTGGTGTATAAAAGAGTTGGTTCAAAGATGAGAAGGGCTTCCTTTTCTTCATCATGAGTGAACCATCCACGAGAGAGGACCTGAGGTGTAAGTTCCGGAGGGGGGGGGGGAGATCCGTCCACCAATGTCGTTCCAGTCACAGCCGAAGATATCTGGAGGTGATAGTTAAGGAGAAATTTTGACGTAAAGGTCCTATAGTCAAATAAGTGTGACCAGGCCTATGCAGAAATCCTTTTCCGGGCAGTTCAAGACGCCGGAACGCCTACCCTATATCCCACCTGCTGCTACGACTATTCATCGGTGCCCGGTGTCGCTTCGAGGAGAATTCCAAAACATGGAATGGAGGAGAGTAACCCCACTCAAGTGTTGTAATAAGGAAAGGAGGACGGAAGACACATACAAGATAGGAAGAGACCCATGTGAGTCTACATATTCATTTATCGTTTATGAATTAAGAAAGAATTCCCTATCGCACTGTTATATTGTCTAGTTTAAAGAGATAGTATTTAGAGCAAATGTGTCACACCTTATTCCTAAAATACTTGGCTTCCTGTTGTGATTAAGATTACATCTGCTACTTTCACCACCTACCTAGTGAGGAAAGTAGCAGATGTAATTGTGCAGGGAAGTAGCGATATCTTAATATTGCATTAATAATAGCAACAAAATCGCAAAATGAGTGAAGCATGAGCGCAGTCAATTTCCCTTAGAGAAAATGTTGAGCTGTTGAAATTTCTTTAATGAATTATAGGTGTACTTACGATTGAATTACACATGTAAGATAGGAAGAGACCCATGTGAGTCTATACATTCATTTATTGTTTGTGAATAAAAAAAGAATTCCCTATTGAACTGCTAAATTGTCTAGTTTAAGGAGATAGTATTTAGAGTGTTAATATTTCTTGTAAATGTGTATAATCGCAAATGAGTAAATGAGCGCAGTTAATTTCCCTTGGAGAAAAGATTGAGCTATTGAAATTTCTTTAATTGATTATATGTGTACTTATGATTGAATTTTGTGATAGAGTATGATCCTGCTATCGTATCATTGGAATGTTTGAAACTCAATGAGGTGGATTGTATAAATATAATTGCCTAGATTATGATTAAGGGTTTGAAAGGAATGAGATTCTGAGAGATGTATTTGTATACATGTATGTTGCATTTTGATTGATGCTAAATTAGGAATGTCAAGTGCAACTAACGATTTCATGTTATAAGTATACCTTCCTGATATTTGTATTATAAAGTATGCTTGTTGAAAGACCAACTAAGTGAGTGCGAGAGAATTTAATGGAAACCAAGTTAAGTGATTGAGAAAGACTAAGAATTACCTTTCATAAATGAATCTTGTGATTTCAAGTGATATGTATAATTATTTGATCAGAAATTAAACTTGTTATTGTTGATAAAAATAGTTGTCCGATTCAATCTTTTTGCAATGCACCGATTCAAAAAAAAAAAAAAAAAAAAAACACTATTTCGGACCTGATAGCAGAACCCCATTGATTAGTAGTGATTTATGAGAAAAATTTGCCATGACTGCAAACCTTGGCTAAAATAGGATATAAGTGATTAATTGATCTACTAGGGTATAAAAACTTTCTTTTGCCTATAGGGGAATTTCAGAGGTGCAGTCTTCAATCAAATAAATATCTGGAGATCCCAGGCAAGGAGGAAAATTATACTTAAGGTAGAACAATAAAGAAGGGAAATAATAGAAAACGAATATTAAGTTAAAGAAACATATAAGCAGTGATATAAGATATACAGAGAACAGCCTGCCCATATTGTTACAATCGAACAGTCCTTTTCCCCAAATATTACATGTGTGTGCATGTGCAGAGAAATGTTACAGTACAATTTCAATTTCAATGTATTATAATTTGAGCAACTCTTATTCTACTGGCTAACCTTTAATGATACAGCCATGGTAACTTAATTAGTGTTAAAAATAAGGGCTGAGATTTTTTTATTAATGAATTATGACTAAGGTCATGGTTCTCTGTTTGAACAATACAATTCGTAACAGGCATCACCTCTTCACTGATTGTTGGCTAACCACATCAGAATTAAATTCTGCAAGCCATAAGAAGGTATTCCATTCAGTCTGGTCACTTTTCCACCTAGAAATCTATGAAGAAGAGCATACTGAAAAGCACAGAAAAATGCTCATTTCCATATATGTTCTCTTTAAATTCCCACATAAAGTTGAAAGATGGCATGGAAGCAGGCTGTAACATCTACTGCAGAATACAAACTGGTAGGCATAGAAAAAGTAGGTATTGCTTCCATTATTCATGAGAGAGAAAGAAGTCATTATCAATAAGTGTACAATCCAGCCTCTTCATTAATATTTGCACTACTCCAGAGCTGTGTTCATTAGTCATCCATAAGATGTAATGGGCAGGCAGTTGCAATATAAAATTATCGAGGTTGATATGAGTCAATTCAGAGTTCCATGGAGCAGTGTAATAAGGAATCCTACTGATAGGTGATAGCTACAGCCTCTAGAGTGGTGTAAAGTTGGACATGTAGGAATGGGACTTGAGTGCCCACAAGGATGATGACTCCTCTGAGAGATGATCTATCCCTCTTTTATGACAAAAGACAGATCCTCATTCACTTTTTTTTTTCAGATATATCTCCTGCAGAGACACCCTGATGTCAATATTTCAGTGGAAGCCAAATGAATCAGTAAATTTTTTTCTGATTGAACCAGAAGAATTCACCAATTCATTTGGCTTTGAGATTTAGCAGATTTCTAAGACAGCGAAAGCCTTTGTTTGTCATCTATTTGTTGTTTGATTTTAGGAAATATGGATGGCCAATGCCCATCTCCTAATCCTCATGGAAAAATGCTTATTACAACATCTGTTACATTGTGTCAATTGTTTTCTATTATTTCAGTTTTATTTCAGAAGCATCCAATTTTTTTGTGGAGATGTCTGAAATTTTTTTTAAGTGATGTTCTTTCCATTATTTCGAGGTTATATGGTGAGTGGTCGGTGTAATTTAGTGCTTGTGTAAAATTGGTGATTTTTGGTGTTTTTTTTGTGTGTTTTTCCTTAGAAAATTGGTTTTATAGTATATTAGAATGATTTTCGTGTTTTTAGAGTATTTCGTGTGTCTTTATAACATATTTTATTGGGGCTGTCATCGCTAGAGGGATTCGTAGTGTGTAGTGTTCATGAAAGCTCCGGATAAGATAAGTATTATTTTCAGTTATCGTTGATAAATTTCTTTAATATTGCGTAGTTTTGTTTGCCTTGCGTCTCTTAGTGCATCTTTTTGTGTGTTTTTGGTGTGTTATAATTTATAATTTGATAAAATACGTTGCAAGTAAGTATGGCTCCAATACGAAGGAAATGGCGGCCAGTAAATGATGGTTCGCCATCTTTATCAAAGAACGGTGGTATAAAAGAGATGATTCAGTGTACTAGCTGCAAAATGTACGCTTTGCGGAGTGAGATTGGAGTGTGGTTAGATAATAATAAAGGAGTGAATGTGTGTAGAAAATGTAGGGAGAATGAGAAATTGAAGAGTTTTTCGGATCGTGAGTGTGATATTTTTGTCAAACTTCAGAATGAAGAAAATAGGGATATGATAAGAAATGGCGAGGTTGTACCAGAGAATTGTGAGAGTGTGAATGTAGAAAGTATGAATGATAGTATTAATGGTTTTACTGAGAACAAAAAAGATGAGATAGATGCAATGAGTGAGATCGCGTTGTTGAATGGTGCGATACAAAGGGCAAAACAGCAGCTAGAGCGTATGAGCAAAAGTCGACTGAATGAACCAGCCAATAATAAAAAGTATGACAGGAAAAATAGACGTATGAGTGTGAACATGAACAAAATGAAGGATAGAGTGCTGTATGGAGACTCGATAGTACGAGGTGTGATAGTAGAGGATTTGACAAAATCGTACCAACCTGGTACGACCATAAAGGATGTAACTGAGTCTATTAGAGAGCAAAAGGAAAGGGTGAAAGAAATGACTGTTGTGGCAGGTACGAATGATTTGAAAGGAGACAAAATGGAAATGATAGAAGACCTGAATGAATTGTTTGAGGTAGCAAAAGAAAAGAGTGAGAGTTAGAATGATTAGTCTTATGCCACGGTATGACAGTGAAATGTTTAAAAGGAGGGCCATAATTGCGAATGACTTTATGCGTGGGTTATGTATGATGAGTGGTGTGGAATTTGTGGATGTGTGGAGTGAGTTCGATGGGCGAAAGGATCTATATAAGATGGATGGCTTGCATTTGAATGGTTATGGTGTAAGAAGACTTGAGAAAGTGTTGCTGAATGTGGTGGATGTGCAAATTCAGGGAAACTAGATTTATTAAGGGGGGGAGGGTAGATATACAGTCCTCAGGGAGGCAGTTGAACGTAAGAATGAATATAATATGCCCGAGCAAATAAGGACAACAAATCAGAGTGGGATAGTTAATATAAGGCATCAAGGTAGGGTTGGGGCTAATGGGGGTCTTAAATTCATGTACACTAATGCTAGGAGTATTAGGAACAAGAAGGAAGAGTTTTTGGCCATGGTTGGCACTTCCAGACCACAGGTTATTGGTATTAGTGAAACATGGCTGACCGTAGATGATATAGCTAGTGGGATTGAATGTGATGGGTATAGTGTGTTCAGGAATGACAGGGAGAATAAAATGGGGGGGGGGGGGAGGAGTACTGTTGATGATAGCTGATGAGCTGCAGCCAAGGAGAATAGAAGTTGAATTGCAGGATAGAGAAAAGAGCACATTTGAGGCCATTTGGTGTGAGATTGTGGCTAGCAGAACTAAATATACAATTGGGTGCTGCTATAGACCAGGTGATGGAAAAGATGGTGGTGACAGTATGCACAAGCAAATAGAAGAAATGAGTGGAAGGAGGGTGATTATTATGGGAGATTTCAACTATGGTCGCATTGATTGGAGTGAGGAGAGGACACACGGGAGGAAGGAATTGGATATTATGCGGTTATTAAGAGATAACTATCTGCGACAGCATGTAATGGAAAATACTAGGGGTCAGAGAGTGCTTGACCTAGTAATTACATCTGAGGATTTGGCTGTAACAAATATGACCACATTGCCACCAATCGGTGAGAGTGATCATAGGGTCTTGACTTGGGAGGTGGCTAAAGGTGTAGAATTTTCAATTAAGACAGGGTACATGTGGAATTATCGGGCTGGAAAGTATGACAAGCTTAGGAGTTTGATTGGTTCAGTGCCATGGCATGTACAACTGCAAGGACTAGAAGTCGACAGTGCATGGGAGGTAGTTAAGAAGTGTTTGCATGAAACAATGGCTGACTGTATACCTAGAGTCCGAATAATAAATCAACTAGGGGTTAAATGGATGAATAACACCATTAAGCTTGAGCTGCAAAAAAAGAAACAACTATGGAGGGAATTTAAGGAGAAAGGTGACCGGAAGGCACACGAACAGTATCAAGCGCAGGCCAGAAGGGTAACGAGTGTGGTAAGAAAAGCAAGAAAGGATTACGAAAGAACATTGGCCATGCAGGCTAAAGAGAATCCTAAACAGTTTTTCAGATATGTAGCAAGTAAAAGGAAAAATGTACATGGCAGAATGATTTTAAAGAATGCCAATGGTAGGGAGGTAACTGAATCAGTTGATATAGTTGAGTTACTGAGTGAGCACTTTGCAAGAATATATCATCCAGGTGGTGACATTGCAGAAACGAATGTACCAGTAGATTATACAGGAATTGTGGTGAATGAAGTGGAGGTGAGTAGTCTATTGCATAATCTCAATGTCAATACATCTGTGGGATTGGATGGCATACAAGCTCGTGTTGTACGAGAAGCAGCTAAAGAATTGTCAGTACCCTTGACCATTTTGTTTAATTTGAGTCTCGGGTCTGGGTTAATGCTATCCATGGAAGTTGTGTAAAAGTGTGCTTAGTAGGGATGTGCAGACCAGATTTTTTGCATGGAGAGTGGTGAGTGGAATGGATTGCCAGAAGTGGCTTCAAGTTCCCTGATGGTGAATGGATTGAAGATGATGAATGATAGGATTTGTGTGTATGATGGTTGATTTGGGTTGATCATGATGAGACTGCAGACCCCATGGAGGTGCTGTATATAATTATATGTCAGCTTGGTTAGATGAGTAGTTAGTGTATCTGCTCTCCACCCAACTGGCAATGAGTTCAAATTCCACATTAAGCAGGAATATATTTTGTCAATGTCTTTAAGTAGTAGATAAATTCCACTGCTCAACGTGAGACCACTGCAAAGTTTCATATCTGATTTCTTGCGCAGAGTTTCTGGATTATCTAATTGATGTTAGGCCATTCACAGAACTAATACTAACGTAATGTAGGCTAATGGTTTTTTTTTTTTTTTTTTTTTTTTTTTTTTTTTTTTTCAGGTGGGAATTCAGGTGAATTCTTCTTCCTCTGTATAGTGCTTAGTGCAGGGTCCACTATAATTATGTGACTGTGAGAAAAATCAACTGGCTTGTCACAGAGTCTGGATTGGGGGGGGGGGGGAATAATTTTTATGACTGCAGCAGTGTGTGTGTACAAAGCGCTGGTCTGCCTGTTCTGGGGAATGAAAAACCCAAGTTTCTGGGTGAAAAAATCCTCTATCTCCGTATAAGACCAGTAACTCACCTTTATTCAAAAGAGACCAGATAAATCTTCATGTCTTGGATGGGAACCGAACCCAGATCTTTCTAACTTACATATACTGACTGAGCTACAGAGCTCTCGTGGGATTCAGGCAAAATATATATAGCATTATCAGTTATTATAGTTATTATCGCTTTATAAAACATTTTCACTCTCCTGAAAACACTAAATGATTCTACTGAATCATGAGGTCACATTCTAAACTTTTATGACATGTAGAAAGCATGGTACTTCATGGACAGCTTATGTATGAGAAAACTACTACACTCAAAAGTCCATGTTTAGCTAAAAACTGACAGTTTTTCCCTCTTGCATTTTTAGTTTAAAAACTGCTTTTTCTTAAGTAAATATTCAACTTAATACATATTCAATCACTTCAATAGCATCAAAGGACAATGATGAACAACAAAATGTAATTATATGTGAAGCACTAAAGTATTCTATATGTATATCCATATATACCTCTAACATGATTACATGATATAACTGAATATAAATTATCTTTTTAAATTTATGTTTAAAAATCTTTACACACTGAGAGACTAATCAATTTACAAGTAAAATAATGTTAAAATACATGGAAGGAAACAATAATTTCCATTAGTCACAAATAAAAATAATGAATAGAAGTATATCCAGAATTTCTAACCAGAATTTCTATAATGTTTAACCAATGAAGAAATTATATCTTTTTGATATTATTCGATATCTTTGATATTCAATTACACATTCATTGTATAACTTTCACTATGGATAAATCTGCTAATGATGAATTGGATATATTTCCTTTCTTTCATGCTTACACAGTGATCAGAATACATTATCAAAAATTATAGAGACAACTACCGTACTAGAGTAAAACTTTAATTTAATATAAACCAAAATTAACACTCGACGTTTCGACCTTCATATCAATGTCATCATCTGGAGCATACACATATATACAAGAAACAAGCTGCACTACAATCTACATGGTTTGCTAAATTTGCTGACCAACCATTACAACAATAATTACAGGAGTTGAATATGTTTTTTAATTTTAATTTAAAAATTAAAAACCATATTCAACTCCTCTAAGGATCCTCTCCTCCCATTGGCACATCCTGGAGTTTATTGCATCTACTGCACCTTAACTTACTTATATTGGTGAAACTGGATGTACAATCTCCATATGTAAAAAAGAACACAAAAGACACATTAAATATAATAATTTTGGTGAAGTAGGCCTCTCAGATCATGCTCTCAACACCCTACACCAAATTGATTGGATAAGTACCTACTCTTTACATCATACAAAAACCTGGTATGAAAGAAAATTTAAAGAAGCCTGTGAAATTCTGATTAACCACCCTAATCTCAACAATAATGGTGGCATAAAAATTCCAAGAATTTTGGATGGCACATATTCAGCCTACTTAGTTTCCAACATACTTTAGGACTTTAAGCAATTTTCAGCTTAAAAGCTGAAAATTCCATACCAATTGGTTGAAATTTATATGTATAATCACATAGTTTTATATATATAAAACTATGTGATTATACATATATGTTGCTCTCCAGTCCAATTTAATTTTGTAACCTAATAGATAATAATAATAGGTTTCTAGCTTTGATGTCGTAAAGGTTTTTTTTTTTTCCTCACCATAGGTCAGGCTAATAATTGTTGTAACTCTTGGTCAGTAACTTTAGCAAACCATGTAGATTGTAGTGCAGCTTGTTCTTGTATATACGTGTATGCTCCAGATGATGACCTTGATATGTAGGTTGAAACATCGAGTGTTCATTTTAGTTTATATTAAACTAAAGTTTTGCTCTAACACAGTAGTTCTCTCCATAATTTTTGATAATGGATATATTTCCCTTGCATTGTTATAAATGTTGATAATTTAAAACAAATATATATATATATATATATATATATATATACAGAATTGATTACTGCTGAATTCTATAAAGTACAAGTTTATGACAAATCTTATACACAATTCCACTAAATTCAAAAATTAACATCTGTATATTTTTCTTGAATAATCAGTAAATATTAATGAAAATTATTTACCTTATCAAGTTTTATTTTTACAGAAAGCTGTTGTAATACTGAGAGCAGATTGAGCATGAAACCATCACCTGCTACAAATCTTTCATCTGTCTGATAAAAGAGGAGAGAAAAAAAAAAAAAAAACAGAATGAAGTGATTATTTGAAAAAAGTAATAATTCCAGGATATCAAATAATAGCAAAATAATACATTATCAGAAGTATGGAAAATGTTGAGAAAATTTGCTATAATGAGTACAAATGTCTTTGAATACCTTCTATATGTACTAATCACAAGCACAGACTGTGGGCACAATATGTGTTGGCTTTATTCATAAAATATATGAAATTTAAAGTATATTTTATGAATAAGTCATATGTTCATATAGTGAAACAATAATCTTGTACATTACAAGATTATTGCTTCAATATATATACGTACTAAGCTCACATGTTTGTAAAAAATTGAAGATGGAAACTTAAAACTTACATAAAGTAAATTTATTAGCTGTAAAATTTTTGCATAAGTATTAAAGGATTATACCAAAAGGATTATACAGGTAAGCTGAAAGCTCTATTGTTAGATCGGGCTACTTACTCCCTATAGAGTACAATCCCACCAACTCACAAATTAGAAAACTCCACAGGCTCCTTAAGAAGGTCACTTCTTGGCCTGTGGAAGTCACTAACAAATTAAAACCATTTAACTCCATACCCCCCCCCCCCCGTATTTATGGACTCCCAAAAATACATAAGGAAAATGTGCCATTACGTCCCATAGTGGATGGCATTGATTCCACCACATACAAACTAGCTAAACATTTGGCCAAAGCTCTCACACTATACTGGCAACACACCTTCATACATAAAAAACTCAGCCCACTTCAAAGCCAGCATAGAAAACCTTACACTCAAACACATTGACATAATGGTCAGCTTTGATGTCTCCTCCTTATTCACAAATGTCCCACTCAAAGAATCCTTAGAGCTAATTCAAGCTAAATTTCCTCCCGATATCACAGCCCTATTTCAGTTCA
Organism: Typopeltis vanoorti; assembly: GCF_054136105.1. NCBI lineage: Eukaryota > Metazoa > Arthropoda > Arachnida > Uropygi > Thelyphonidae > Typopeltis > Typopeltis vanoorti. The sequence goes on from NC_143549.1 coordinate 130,420,311, forward strand.
CAATGAACTCAGGCTATTTTGTTTGGCAAGGAAAATTCTACAAACAAATAGAGGGGCCAGCCATGGGTTCTCCACTCTCCCCACCCTTGGCCAACTTTTATATGGACACTTTTGAAGAGAAAGCCTTAAACTCTGCCCCACAAAAACCAACCATTTGGCTTCGATATGTAGATGATGTGTTCGCTATTTGGCCACAGGGCTCCGATGCACTCCTCTCCTTCCTAACACTCTTAAACAACCAAAATCCCAGAATCAAATTCACCTTGGAAGAAGAAAAAAACAACTGCCTTCCTTTCTTAGACACACTAGTCACCCGCCAGCCTGATGGAACCTTGGTTTTCTCAATCTATAGAAAACCCACTCATACAGGCAGTTACATTCACCAACAATCCCACCACCCTTCCTCACAACAATATGGTGTCATTAAGACACTACACAACAGGGCTCCCATGCACTCCTCTCCTTCCTAACACACTTAAACAACCAAAACCCCAGAATCAAATTCACCTTGGAAGACGAAAAAAAACAACTGCCTTCCTTTCTTAGACGCACTAGTCACCCACCAGCCTGATGGAACCTTGGTTTTCTCAGTCTATAGAAAACCCAACCATATAGGCAGATACATTCACCAACAATCCCACCACCCTTCCTCACTACAATATGGTGGCATTAAGACACTACACAACAGGGCTAAACTTATTTGTTCAAATGACAATGCCCTAACCACAGAACTAAACCACATTCTCAACACTTTCTCAGCCAATAGCTACCATCCCAAAACAATCCAAAAAATATTGAAACCAATAAACCACAACCCCCTCCTCACAACAAGGATTACTCTAAATCCATCACCATACCCTATATCAGAGGCACCTCGGAAAAAATTACAAAAATCCTAAAAAAACACGGCTTAACTTCTTGTCAAATCATATAAGAAATTGGCATCCCTTATCCGCTCCACTAAAGACCAAACCCCCCCCCCCTTAGACCTACCTGGTGTATACCAGGTCCCTTGCAGCTGTAAGCTGTCCTACTTTGGCCAAACAGGCAGGACAGCCAATATCAGAATTACAGAACACAAGGACTACATCCGGTTCCACCAATACAGCCACTCTGGTCTTGCAGACCATGCTCTGGATACCCGCCATAGAATACAGTGGAAGAAAGCCATGATCATTCACCGTAGTAAATACAAGTACGAAAGGCTTTTCATGGAATCAGCCTCAGCCCTAAGAAACAATGCAAAGCTCAGCAAATTTGGCTGCATGAGACTGCCTCAAATTTGGGAAACCTACATCAGAAGACCTCAGCCCAATCACCCAAGAATACCAATATTGCCCGCTAGGGGGAAACCAGTAGGATTTTAGGAGAAAGAATAGCTTCCTGCTTCGTCCTCATTTACTGTTTGCTGTGCCTGTGTGCACGTGTCTTGCTCACAAGTTCCTGTTGAAAATGGCAACGTGACGTTGCCGAAATAATGGATTTGTATTAAAAAGTTATTTTAATGTATATCCTAGTCTACATTATTATTTCCCTAAACTATTTAGTAATAATGCATAACCAATGTCTAAGCCTTTGCACTAGAATTATAAGTATTAAAGGCATCTTCAGAGCAATAACAATAATGGAACACAAAATAATACAATAAAAGAATCAACTGCAACAGGGGTCAGTAAATTCCCAATTTTAAAAAATAAAAAAAAATTATAATAAAATTAAAAAAATATATATATAATAAAATAAAAATAAATGAATACAATAAGATTTTGTCATGTAAATTCTTGATTAATATCTTATTGTATTAATTTATTTTTTATTCGTAAATTCCCAATTTAAAAAAAAAATAAATAGACTCTGTCTTTCTTACTTATGCTGTAGTGGTGCTTTTTAAAACTGATAATTTTATTATATTTTATGTTCCATTGTTGTTATTGTACTGTAGATGCCTTTGATACTTGTGCAAAAATTTTACAGCTAATAAATTTGCTTCGTATAAGTTTAAGTTTCTGTCTTTAATTTTTTTTTTTACAAACTAGTGATTATGAAAAGCTTAGGAGATAGTTTAAAACTATAGCATGGAATGAGGAGTAAAACCAGAAGGAGATAGATGCTGCTTGGGCGCTGACAAAGAGATATTTAACAGCATCAATGTATGAATATATTCTGAACGTCAAAAGGATGAATAAAGGTACATGTCAAATAGATGAATGAAGGAATAAACATGAGATTTGGAAGCAGAAGACCCTGTGGAACTGCACAAGATAAATAATGGTAATAATTAGTTACACAAGAAAAGTATAAAGAGCAGGCCAGGAAAGCAACCCATTAAGGACAGTGGGTTGCTTTCCTTAGTGGGTTGCAGTACAAGAATGATACAGTAAGATGATGTTAATGGATAAAAGCTGTGGATTGGTAGCTGTAGCAGATGACAAGGTAGAGGTATTCAGGGAGAATTCATCAGGATCTTTCATCCTCATTAATGTGAAATCATGAGAAGATAGTGTAAAAGGAGTGGGAAAAGATGGCTTGCTGTTGAGTCAATAAGAGGTATACATGCGGAGTTAATTAAGCTTGACGTCAACAAAGCAATACGACTCGATTATATGTCACCGTGTTATATCATATCCCTTAAGATGAACCAGTGACATAATATATCACTGTGCATCTTAAGAGAATGTCACAGGGAAACATTCCCTTAAGATTTTACCTTTCTTCCACTTCACAAAGTCTAAGGCTAACAAATAACAGGCCTGTATATCTGGAGATGTAGTTAAAAGTGTTGGAGAGATTGGTGAGAGAAAACTTACAGAAATGGATTGATAATTGCAGTATTCTCTGTGATTGTGAGCATGGGGCTTGTTAAAGAGAGCGATCATGTTTTACCAATTTACTTAAGTACTATAACAAGGAAATGAACGCTTTGCACAAGGGGAGATGCATATAAAGTGGTATACTTAGATTTTGCAAAGGCTTTTGATAGACTGCCACATGACAAGTTGGTAACTACACTGGAACAGATGGGGTTGGATACTAATTGATTAAATAGGTGACTGGCTGTCAGATAGGTATCAGTAAATTGTGCACAGGAGTGTGGTATCCTGAAAGTGGATAGTCACTAGTAGTGTGCCACAGGGATCTGTTTTAGGGTCACTGCTATTTATCTTATATATTAATGATATTAGGATGGGTTTAACTGGTTTATCAGCAAGCAGTTGTATATGGGAATATACAACAGCTTGCTGATGATGCAAAACCTGAGAAAAATGAGGAATCAAGCAGAATTCCTGTAATCTTACAGGAGTGCTTGAACATGTGTTTGAATGGGCAGGTGAGTGGAATTATTGATAATTCAATGTTGCCAAGTGTAAGGTTCTCAAATTTGGTAGGCAACAATTGGATGCAAAGTATACATTTTATGAGAAAATTTTGAAGGAGGCTGAAGAGATGAGATTTGAGTGTTGGTGGACAAGGATCTGAAGTTCATGGGTCACATTGCATAAGTTGTGGAGTCATCACATCAGATTATGGTAATGATGCAGAGAACCTTAACATGCAGAAATAAACAGGTAATGATTTTCATAGCCTTGATCAAGCCTCATATGGTTTACTGTGCACAGATTTGGTCACTTGATTTTCATGTTGATGAGGACCAAGACGGTAGCTGATCTTTGGAAATGAGATGCTGTCACAGACTGAGAGAATGCAGGTTGCAAAGCCTTATGAATATGGGATGAGGATATGATTGAGGTATTTAACAAACATGTTTTGGAACGTATAAGCATTTCATCTAATAGTTGAGAGATGCCACAACTAGTCATCAACAGAATGTTTATTATAGCAAAACAGAGACTCTAGCATTGATACCTGTGTCATTACAGGTACTGATGCTGAAGTAATGACATGGTGTATACATGACATTATATGTTTTCAATATCTTCCATATATCACATTTTCTCATCCAACTTATTTCTTCCCAAAAACAAAGTGTCATTTTAATGAGCAATAATTTTCATCAAAGGAAGAACCTAAGGCACTTGTTACTAATTTCATTTTGACAGGAGATCTAAAGGTTTTTGATAACTTATAGTGGAAATATGCGAAATAATATGGTAATATAAATATGTGAAAAAACTGTGAAAAATTCAGTGAAGAATTTTGAAAGTGATATGTCACCATGAATGATGATTAATTTGTGTAGTTTAAAAACCAGTCTATAAACTTTCAGTAGCATTTTCATGTAAATATTGCTAATCTGTTAATTTAGCTCACCTGAAGCTGGGAACGCTTTTCATTAGCACTCAGTACAGTAGTAATAAAACTTAGTGCTGCATCTCGGCTTCCTGTGTTTACTAGGATAGAATGAAATACTTGGAAGAGCTGAGACTGAAGAAAAAAATTTAAATGATATCTAATAAATATTTTTGTATATTAATAAAAGAATTTTCATGAATGTTTAACATATTAATAAAATTTAATCAAATAATTTTTAACTCAAAATTACAAGTTGAAATTTAAAATAAAAAATTATGATTTGGATCTATGCTTGATGGAACACTCCTCAGATACTGTTCAATACGACTTACTGCAGATATTCTAGGTTCATCTGAGTACAATCATTTTATTAAATTGCAATGTGATTTTTTTTTTTCCCAGAGTATAGCAAAGCAACTAACACTATAAGCAGTCAACATGTTTTGAAGGATGAAAAACTTCTGATTTTTTTAAGGGGGGGGGGGGGTTGCCACCTACATTATAAAAAGTGCTAATACACCATCTCTTGAAAATCCTTTATAATGTTCCTCAGCTATTACAATGGGAATTAAACTCAGGCTTTTCAGAACTATAATTAAAATATGACAGGTCAACAGACCTTAATCAAAAACTCTAATAAAAGATGAATATGTGTTCCTCAGAAAATCTGTTTTTTTTCCCAGATTATAGCAAATATTAACACTAAGCAACTTATCATAATGCCATCAAAATATTCTCTTTATCCAACTCAACCAATTACTAAGGCATGACTTACCCTTCATAGAGCCATGTTGCACCCCCTCAGATTTTGTCGATTCCTTTATTATCTTGTTGTGGACTATGCCATTAAATGTAAACATTTCCCCATTCTCCCCTTCTTAATTAAGGAAGGGAGAATTATTAATTGACTTAAGGAATTCACAACGTACAATAGAATATAATTAAATTAAACTTTAATATATATTTCCAATATTTGGGCAATGTCACGTTGCTACGTTGATGATGTGTTCGCTATTTGGCCACATGGCTCTGACACACTCCTCTCCTTCTCAACACACTTAAACAACCAACACCCCCAGAATCAAGTTCACCCTGGAAAAAGAGGAAAAACAACAGCTTCCCTTTCCTAGACACACTAGTCACCCGCCAGCCTGATGGAACCTTGGTTTTCTTTGTTTACAAAAAACCCACCCATACAGGCAGATACATTCACCAACAATCCCACCACCCACCCTCACAATAATATGGAGTTATTAAGACACTATACAACAGGGCGAAACTAATCTGTTCAAATGACAATGCCCTAACCACTGAACTAAATCACATCCTCAACACTTTCTCAGTCAATGGCTACCGCCCTCCCCCACCCAAAAAATATTGAAACCAGTAAACCACAACCCCCCCCCACTTCACCACAAGGATTACTCTAAATCCATCACTATCCCCTACATCTGAGGCACCGCGGAAAAAATTACCAAAATCTTAAGAAAACATGACTTGACCTCTTGTTACAGACCATATAGAAAATTGGCATCCCTTATCCGCTCCACTAAAAACCAACCGCTTCCCCTAGACCTACCTGGTGTATACCAGGTCCCTTGCAGCTGTAAGCTGTCCTACTTTGGCCAAACAGGCAGGACAACGAATATCAGAATTTCAGAACACAAGGACTACATACGATTTCACCAGTATAGCCACTCTAGTCTTGCAGACCATGCTCTGGATACATGCCACAGAATACGGTGGAAGAAAGCCACAATAATACACTGTAGTAAGTTCAAGTTTGAAAGACGTTTCATGGAATCAGCCTCAGCCCTAAGAAACAGGCCAAACCTCAACAAATTTGGTTGCATGAGACTGCCCCAAATTTGGGAGACATACATCATGAGACCTTCAGCCCAACGGCCAAGAATACCTACATAGCCCGCTAGGGGGCACCATCAGGACTTTTAGGAGAAACGATAGCTTCCTGCTTCATCCTCATTTACTGTAAGTAGTGCCTGCTTGCACGTGTCTTTATTGTAAGTTCATTTGAAAATGGCAAAGCGACATGCCGAAATATTGGAAATATATATTAAAGAAATATATATTAAAGTTTAATTTAATTATATTCTATTGTACGTTGTGAATTCCTTAAGTCAATTAATAATTATGTATAACCAGCGTATAAGCCTTTTTACGAGAATTACTTATTTAAGTTGACAAGCTCTTTTCCCAGGATAGTGTATTTGGTAATTCACTAAGACATGTACTCAAAACTTTTAGCATTTTATTATTAGTATGTGTATGTGAGAGAGAGAGAGTACAATATAAAAAAAAACATTAAATTAACCTGAAAAGGACCATTTTTATTTCTTCAGGTAGCAAACATGCTTTGAAATTACAAATTTCCTCTAATTTTTATCGGTAGAGACAAAGTTAACAAATTTCATGAATCAAACATGCACAAAATATTAATAGTTTAGTAACAGTGGCTAATATGATCCTTAAACACTTTAACATGTGCACATTATTCAATGCAATTCTTAAGCAGCAGCAGCAAATGTTTTTTTCACACAGTAACACCTAAAAGGCATATCTGTAATTTTACTGTAGATGTATTCTGAGACTAAAGCAGGAACCAACTGTATTAATGATTTACTCGTAAGCTTTACTTGTCTAATGACCAACAAGAATGCAACTACTTGGAAAATTAATTTTCTTCTTAACAGTTAGTCCAAAAGCAGACTGTATGGTATGCTTTTAATCTCCAGTCACGACAGTTCATAATAAATTCACCACTAAAAGTAACACAATATTTTAATAAGAACTTAATAGCAAAACTGCAGATAACCATTATTCATCCCTAGTGTTAGTTTTTCCCCCCCTTGGGAATCATCAACAACTCTTCCTCTCATGTATCTGTTCTTCTTTCACTTGTCTTTACATATATTCTATTTGTGTCCATCAGCTGTTCTACTCATATCACAGTATATAACATACTCTGTATTTACAATCATTGTGACTATGACCACAAGAGAGAGAGAGAGAGAGAGAGAGCATAACAGCCACAGTACATCTGTGAGCAGTACAGTTAAAGGAAAGCTTCCTTTTTACTTGATGCCTGATTTATATTATCATCATGATATCCATGGCCAAATGCCTGTTTGCTGTATGATGCCTGTTTCACCATTTTTTTTGCCCTCTCTCTCTCTCTGTCCATTGCCAGGCAACTCAAATCCTGCAATTTCTTTTTTTTTCCACACCACTCTTTTCCATCATCTATCCAATCTTGCCTTGACTGTCTTCTATTTATACCATCCATTGTACCAAGCATCAATTTACTTTTGCTGTTATCTAGATCTTACCTCTTTTTTTATAGCATAAATCTTTCTACTATTATCCATTCTGCAGATATGTCAAAAGAGCTTTCATTTCCTTTGAATCATTTTCTGTAATATTTTCTTTGCAGTTTATTTTACTATATAGTTCTTCATTTGTTACCTTTTGCACCCATCTAATTCACAAAATGTTTCTATAGCATGTTCTTTTGAAAACCAATATTCGTCTCACAGTCGTTGGCCATTAGCAATGTCTCACAACCATAGAGCACTTGTGGATATATGTGTTTTCAGCGGTCTTGGCTTTATAGGAAGGCTTACTGATTTACTTTTGCTTTTGTTATCCAGATCTTATTTCATTTTTATAGTGTAAATTGCGATCATGTTGCTCCCTAAGTATGCAAAGTTCCTGATCTCTTCAAGCTCTTGTCCATTGACTTTCATTTGCATTTTAGTCATCTTTACAAACATCACTTTTTTTTTTTTTATTTATCAATGTTTCACTATCAAATCATACCTATTTTCTTCTTCACTCAACTTCAGCACTGTTCTTTCTAGTTCCTCTTTATCTTTTTCAATAATGACTGTCATCTGCAATTCATAAATTATTTTTGTACCTTGAAATGAAATTTCCCTTATATTATCCTTTATGACATACATTGTTCTCTCCAAAAGCATGATAAAGATACTTAAAGATATTGAGTTTCGTTGTCTCATGAATCTTGTTGTCCAAAACCATCTCTCTATTTCCACAGCCTCTGCATTGTCATTGATGCTCTGCAATAGACATACCAAGTTCTTGTCCACTCCATAAGATTCATGTGCAACCCATACCACTTTCTGATCTATACTGCCAAATGCTTTCTGAATCTCAAAAAAAAGGTATAAAATATTTTTATTTTTAAAAGAGCTTTCTCTGCAATTAATCTTAACATTAATATTTGGTGCACAGTACTCCCGTCTCTTCTAAATCCTGCCTGCTCATCTTCCAGATTTTTTTTCATTAGCTTCCCTATTCTTTCCATTAATATCATTGTAAGTACTTTCCCCACATGACTCATTAGAGCAATTGTTCTGTAGTTTTTGTAGTCCATTTTGCTTCCTTTTTTTTGTGAATGGATATTAGGATTGATGGGGGCCTCTGTAGCTCAGTCGGTATAGACGAAGCCCTTTGGTCAGAAAGACCTGGGTTCGATTCCCATCTGTGACGTGAGGAACCTTTATCTGGTCTCTTTTGACTGAAGGTAAGTTAGCCGGTCTCATACGAAGGTAGAGGGTTTTTTCACCCAGAAACTCAAGATTTTTGTCCCTCAGAACAGGCAAACCAGCCCCATGAACACACACGGATTACAGTCACGAATATTTATGACAATATGTGGAAGAGTTCTCACCACATGTCATTATGCCTATAGTTAACCATGAGTCACATCATGGTAGTCAACCTCCTATATAGGAAGACAGCACATGAATGGGAAATTAGGGTTGATATTGTCAATTCTTTTGGTGCTTCTTTTCCTTCATCCCATGCCATGTTGCACAACTAATATTGATTCATCTATGACCACCTTGCCAATATAAATTAAAGATGCTAAGAAATTATATTCTTCATTTAATCCTTTATCCAAGTGTAAGCAAACAAAGTTCATGTGTGAAGTAACTGGGCAACTCATATATAGGGGGCTAATAACTTTATATTGTTGTGTCCTGAATAATCAAAAATTGGGACAAAAGATTAATTCTATTCAGGAACAACTAACTTTGATTGTGGGCAGAGAATGTTGTGCTTTGGCAAGGAAATAAAATTGTACATTATAACTTTAAGGCAAAACTGAAGAAATATTAGCATAAGAAATGTGAGATTTAACCTGTTTGTACAGAGTCAAATAGAGAAATTTATATAAGATTATAATTTAATTAGAGTATACCATTTTATGTATTGTATGAATGCAAGTTGAATGTAAGCCAAAGTCCAAGGGTCACACTTTAGCCATCTGGAATAGCATATGGCCTAAGGGAAAGAGAAATTATAAGGAAAGGGAAGCGAGAGCGCATTCTTGGAAGAACGCCATGTGCACATGGATGAGTGCCGTGCGGTAAACTTACTCATAGCTAAGCACAAGATCTCTGAGAAAAAAAAAAAAAAGGGGGGGGGAGAATATAAGGGTCAAGCTCCCCCCACGAGGCTTTTTGGTTCCTGTTTCCTGTGCTCGTGGACGTTAGCCAGCGCTCTCCGCCAATGTGAAGATTCCGAGTCGGTCGTAGAAGTCGTGTGAGGCCTATCGATGTTTGCGAGGAAAGGTTAGCTATCTCTTCATAACAGAGTAACTATGCCATATCGAGTGACCGGTAATCCAGGTGTGTGTGCCTGCGGTACCAGAGAAAGTCCAGAGCGGCACATCGCCTTATCGACTCGGGGAACCAGGCCGTGTTGTTATCGTAAGTGACCCAGAGAATCGCAGAACAAAGGTGCCTTGATGTCCAGACAAGGCTGATGATAGAACAGAAAGTCATCCCATGGGACGGTAACATAAAAATGTTAAAGTATCTGAATTCCTATTAAAGATTTGTGCGAACTCTATAGGCTAATTTGTGTATGGACATGCTGTACAGAACTTTAGAGATTATCCCAATTTAGCAGTGACCTGTCCCTGTTTTGAAGAATGTCTTCCAGAAGGGATCCGTGTTTGAGATAGCTGAGACATATTGTGAGATATGAGTAGTGATCAGAGAGTGATTGAAAATAATGTAAAATTAAGCCAGAAGTTTGTATTTTATAGAAAAACTCTGAGATCTAGTTATTATGCATGTATTCTTGGGTTAGTGTGATGATATCAGAATTTTACTAGGAAAGTGATTATGTTAACTATGTACTTTAATTTTCTCATGTGTATCTTTTAAACCTAAATAAATATGTTTTATAGCATTCGCCTGAATCTAGCCTGTCTTATGAATTCAAATAGCCACTCATAAAATTATTATCGAACTAGCGGGAGAGATATATGAATATAAGTTGATTTTTTAGACCATGACTGCATGCAAAGACAAAGCGAATTGAAATTAGTTGAATTAGTGTTAGAAAGTTTATTACTGTGTATTACTCTGAGAGAGCCACCTTGGATAAGTCTCATCTATCCTATATATTGGCTGGCACAGCAAATTATAAATTCGTCAATATTTAGCAGGCAGACTGTCTCAGAGGGTAAATTTTAAGGCATTGTCCCATACTTAGACAAAGCCCTTCTGAGTGAAAGAATTACACGTGACTAAACTTAAGAGTGGCCTAAATTTTATTGAAAGTTTATTTTTCACTAGGTTAGACTATAATAAATTTAGTTTAATCCTTTATCCCAGTGAGAGCAAACAAATTTGTGCCTGAAAATATCTTCAGGACTGAATATAGTGCTGTACTATCTTACCTGGGTAAGTAGTACAACACCAGGCAACTTGTAGCAAAGGTGGAACAAGCTACCAACACTCCTATCCCAGTATCTTCCATAATGCAAAACACATCTCCTTGTGGATATGTATATACTGTTATGCATTAAGGGATTGGCCACTACCCAGTCGAGTTTCAACCTTTATTGAGGTCTCTTCAGTGGGAGCCAGGCCCAGAGTTGGTGATACCAGGCAAAAGCAGTAGCAAGGTCATCTTTACCTATACGAGTTGCAAAAAGATTTGCCACCTTTTTTCTCCTATAGGTAAAGATGACCTTGCTACTGCTTCTGCCTGGTATCACCAACTCTGGGCCTGGCTCCCACTGAAGAGACCTCAATAAAGGTTGAAACTAGTCTGGGTAGTGGCCAATCCCTTAATGCATAACAGTATATACATATCCACAAGGAGATGTGTTTTGCATTATGGGAGATACTGGGATAGGAGTGTTAGTAGCTTGCTCCACCTTTGGTACGAGTTGCACTACTTACCCAGGTAAGATAGTACAACACTATATTCAGTCCTGAAGATATTTTCAGGTGCAAACTTTGTTTGCTCTCACTGGGATAGAGGATTAAACTAAATTTATTATGGCCTAAATTTTAGTTTGTTTAAGGATAGAAGGGTAATAGCTGATTTGCTAGACTTATTGGAAACTTATTACAAAAGGATAGAAGGGAAATAACTGTGTATGAGTGAGTAGTGGAACATACAAATATATATATAGATAGTAAAAGGTAATAATAAACAAGAAAAGGGTACGCAACAAATGGCACTGCCGATAGGATAATGATAGAAGAGATTGAAGTAAGAAAGGATATAATTGAATATAGAGCATCGATATAATAGCAATAAACACAGCACAACAACATCACATGCCTTAGTATCCCACAATGCAAAGCATATATTCTTACAGACATGTATAATGTTGTGCAACTTTTATTGATGTCTCATCAGAGGGAGCCAGACCCAGAAGTGATATCAGGGAAGTAATGCAGAAGTTATATTTCCATATATAAGTAGCCAAAAGGAATCACACCTTATTACTAAAATACTATGGATTAGAGATAGATGTTGAAAGTTTTTCCACTTGGTTATATATAAATTAAAGATGGCAAGAAATTATATTCTTGGTTTAATCCTTTATCCAAGTGTTTGTGCTTTGCATTACAGGATACTAAGGCAAGCAATGCAAAGTTATTAGCCTCTATATACGAGTTGCCCAGTCATGAAGCTACTTCATGTGAAAACTTTGCTTGCTTACACTTGGATAGAGGATTCAACCAAGAATATAATTTCTTGGCATCTTTAATTTACAGTATAACCAAGTGGAAAAACTTTCAACACTTTTCTAGCCAACAGAAAAACATCTACAAGTATTTTAGTTTTTATAATGTGTGGTTAATTAAGCTTAATAGTCTTGCTGATAGCAAAACTATAAGCACTATTTCTGCATTCTGCTTGCACCAGAATATTGTTCAGACCAACATATTAAAATCATATCAATGATATCCACATATGCATTTTATTCTAATTTTAACAATGAAACAAACAAAGAAAGTTTGTCTGCAGACCTCTTCTCCAGCCAACAGGCTGCTAAATCTCACCATAGGCATGGATGTTGGTGAATGCTCTACTAACTCTGTGTGGAAAGAGAATCTGCAATCCTGCCACTTCTAGCAGAAGACTTTACTTCCAAAATCCTATGAGATACAAGAGACCACAAAGCATCTAGTAATGCTAAATATGAATAAATAATTATAAGAATAATTAGTTATGGATAACAATCCACCCATTCTTGAATTTTGTCACAGAACTGCTTCATTAATACATTTGCTATAACTCCCAAGATACTGATCTATACTTCACTATTATAGGTCAGTAATTATAATTATAGATAACTGATCTGTAATATAATCTATAACACTTCCAACTTCCAAGAGTCCCCTTTATCAGCTGCAGACTGATATACCTTATCCTATGACCCCATTTGCATCCTGAAATATCCTGAGTACTTCCAATTCATCAGCCTCATTACCACATCAGATTCTGTCACTGCAATATCTTCACATCTGGATGATAGACGCTTGCAAATTGGTCACTTAGTAACTCAATCATTTCATTTCTTTCTGTCACCTCTCTACAATCAGCAGTTATTAAAATTATCCATCCACAGTCATTCTTCATTTTTTACTTACCACATAGCAAAAGAACTCACTGGGATTTCCTTTAGTCAGTAAGCCTAATTAACTCTCATAATATATAATAAATTTAGTTTAATCCTTTATCCAAGTGTGAGCAAACAAAGTTTGTGCCTGAAAGTATCTTCGGGTAAGGCGGTACAACACCGGGGCAACTCGTTGCAAAGGTGGAGCAAGCTAACATCACTCCTATCTAAGTATCTCCCATAATGCAAAACACATCTCCTTGCGGATATGTATAATGTTATGCATTAAGGGAAAGGCCACTACCCATTCTAGTTTCAATCTTTATTGAGGTCTCTTCAGCGGGAGCCAGGCCCAAGTGGAGATACCAGGCAGAAGCATTAACAAGGTCATCTCTACCTATAGGAGTTGCCAAACAGTGTGCCACCTTTTTATTAAATTACTCTGGATTTAGAGAAAGATGTTGAAAGTTTATTTTTCACTTGGTTAGACTATAATAAATTTCGTTTAATCCTTTATCCAAGTGTGAGCTAACAAATTTGTGCCTGAAAGTATCTTCAGAACTGAGGTAAGGTGCTACAACACCGGACAACTCGTTGCAAAGGTGGAGCAAGCTAACTTCACTCCTATCTCAGTATCTCCCATAATGCAAAACACATCTCCTTGTGGATATGTATAATGTTATGCATTAAGGGAAGGGCCACTACCCAGACTAGTTTCGACCTTTATTGAGGTCTCTTCAGTGGGAGCCAGGCCCAAGTGGGGATACCAGGCAGAAGCATTAGCAAGGTCATCTCTACCAATAGGAGGTGCAAACTTTGTTTGCTCACACTTGGATAAAGGATTAAACTAAATTTATTACAGTCTAACCAAGTGAAAAATAAACTTTCAACATCTTTCTCTAAATCCAGAGTAATTTAATAAAAAGGTGGCACACCGTTTGGCAACTCCTATAGGTAGAGATGACCTTGCTAATGCTTCTGCCTGGTATCTCCACTTGGGCCTGGCTCCCACTGAAGAGACATCAATAAAGGTCGAAACTAGTCTATGTAGTGGCCCTTCCCTTAATGCATAACATTATACATATCCACAAGGATGTGTTTTGCATTATGGGAGATACTGAGATAGGAGTGATGTTAGCTTGCTCCACCTTTGCAATGAGTTGCCCGGTATTGTACCACCTTACCCCAGTCCTGAAGATACTTTCAGGTGCAAACTTTGTTTGCTCACACTTGGATAAAGGATTAAACTAAATTTATTATAGTCTAACCAAGTGAAAAATAAACTTTTAACTCTCATAATATAATTTAACCTTCTTTATCATGCTGGACACTTTTCTTGCTTGAATTATGTACTGCTCATGAGATCATGACTTTTTTTTTTCTTCAGCTTCTGCTTAATGCTAGTACAGATACAACTCCTACCTGATTTATCCTCACCTTGGGTATACAGTCTGATATTATAATAAATTTAGTTTAATCCTTTATTCAAGTGTGAGCAAACAAAGTTTGCGCCTGAAAATATCTTCAGGACTGGGGTAAGGTAGTACGACATTGGGCAACTCGTAGCAAAGGTGGACCAAGCTAACATCGCTCCTATCTCAGTATGTCTCATAATGCAAGACACATCTCCTTGCAGATATGTATAATGTTATGCATTAAGGAAGGGCCACTACCTAGACTAGTTTCAACCTTTACTGAGGTCTCTTCAGTGGGAGCCAGGCCTAATAGTGGAGATACCAGGCAGAAGCAATGGCAAGGTCATCTTTACCTATAGGAGTTGCCAAAAGGTGTGCTACCTTTTTATTAAATTACTCTGGAATTAGAGAAAGATGTTGAAAATTTATTGTTCACTTGTTAGACTATAATAAATTTAGTTTAATCCTTTATCCAAGAGTTAGCAAACAAAGTTTGCACCTGAAAATATCTTCAGGACTGGGGTAAGGTAGTACTGCTTCCTTTGGACACTCCTTGACCATATCTCATACACTATTAACATCCTTCCTTGCAGATTCCTATGACATGGCACTGCTTCTGGCTGCCTCCTAAGCTTTTCATAATAACATGTCCTGTATTTTCACATATATGTCTTAACTGAAAATTCCCCATGTCTGCCATCTTCTCCTAAGTCAAGACTGCACAATTATTTTACCTAATCAGAGGCTATGTACAACCTTTGTTATAGACACACCTTCTGATCCCATGACTTGATCCAACACTCTCATAGCCTAAGTCCCCATTACATGCTGCTTCAACTAATTATCTCTTAGGTGTATAAATTCCATTTACTTCTTGTCTTGTGATCTTTCCTCAAGGCAGGAAGTGAACTTCAACTATGAAGAATCTCCATGTAATAATTAATTACTCGATTGACACTCATGTATACTTTTGTTGGTATTAATCTCACATTACATTGATCAAATGTACTGCCTTCTACGTTTGTCTTCCCAATCTTATGCAATTCATCTTCTATCATCAAGGCCTGAAAAATGAACTCATCTGCTCATCTATAATGAGTAAAAACATCTGATGAGGAATTTATGTTTACTCATTGTTTTATTTATATAATGCCAATTCTGTTGCATGTTTTATATCACAAATAGTTTTATTTTTTTTCTCTCATGGTTACATAATGGTCAGTTCATTGTGTAGAATTTATGGAGACAAAAATACACATTAGAGCAATTACTTTACTAACAATTAAGAAAAATAACACTCAACATTTAAACCTCTATATGAAGGTCATCAGAATAGTATATAAACAAAACACAAGCTACATAACATGCGTAAGTAAGCTATAGTGTAACTGATTTGATAACCATTTACACTAACTTGACCTCTGTGGTGAGGGGAAAAAAAAGAAAAAAAAAAGCTGCATATATTTCATGTGACAAAATAATTTCTATTTATGAAAAGAAGGTAGCCTCCCCCACCCCATAGCTAACTTTTAAATGGAAGATTTTGAGTAATGAGCTTTAGATTCAGCAAACCTTGGCTCAGGGTGCAAATGGATTATTTCTCAAGAAGTTGAAACTGGCATTGTGGAACATGGAATGAATAACACACACGGTTCCAGCAGTGCTTGGGAAATATCAAGGCAACTGGACATGACATATTCACCATTTGGTACCACAGCCACCAACATTAAATGCATTCCTAAGCCACCTGAACAAACAACACAAACATATCCAATTCATCATCAAGATTGAAAACAATAACTCTCTTCCTTTTTTTTTTTAGACGCATTTGTTACACATCTTCCCTCAAGTTGTCTCTCCTTCACAATCTACTGTAAACCTACACACAGGGCAATGCACATACAAAGATTCAATTCATACTAACATCCAATACAAAAACTAAGGGATCATCAGCACCTAAGTTCAAACATAGAGCCCTAACAATTTGCTCTGATGAGCAGGTGCTGAAGAATGAATATGAAATCATTAGTCAAACCTTCATAAAGAATGGCTACAACAAAAAATAGTTCACAAAATCCTCCACAATAATGCTATGAAAAGTAAAAAAAAAAAAAAAAAAATACAAAAATGCTACAGTACAGTACATTAGGGGAATATCAAAAATACTGCATAAATAGAAAACCAAAACACTGCATAAATAGAATATTAAGACAACATTCAAACCTCCTACAAAATTAAAAAGCATGCTCTTAGCTCATCCAAAGATCACCTTCTTTGCTGGCCCACTGGATGTTTACAAAATCTGGTGGACCTGCAACATAGCCCCTGAATTTGTAAACAAACACAAATTCCATATTAAATTCCTTCACTATGGTAAAACTGGCCTTTCTTGACCATCAACTTCAAACTTGTTACAGAATTAACTGGAAAGGCACCAAGTCCCTACATCACACCAAAACTTGGTTTGAAAGAAAATTCAAGGAACTTTGTGAAATGCCAATTCTTCAACCTAATCTCAACAAAAACAATGGATTAACAAGAGTCTGGAAGACTCATTTGCAAACCATATAGCATTCAGAAAAATATGATAGCAAACCTTAACACAAGAAACCCTGATCACTGGCCAGAACTTAAAGATAACAGGACTGTAGAGGTGCAATTGATGTAGTTCCACTTTAATTTTTTATCTATCATATGTATTTTATTCTACTTGAATTTTATATAAAAATTATGAATGCATTTTTTTATTATTTTTATTCATTTATTTTTTAACTCTTCCTCTCTTTCTTTCTTTCTTTCTCAAGAGGTCAGGCTAGTGTAGACAGTTAATAAGGCAGTCATGCTTTAGCTGTGTATTGTCACATGGCTTGTGTTTTGACTATATACAGGGCGGCCATAATTAAAGAGGCATTCAGATGTATTAAAAAAGATGAAACAATTAGATGAAATTCAACCAAACTTGGTATAAGTACACTCTGGAACATGGAGTTTTTATTTACAGAAGATAAAAAATAGTACAAAATTCTACCACCAGGGGACATTTGGTGCTATATGCATGTGATATTTGCATAATCTTAGTGTTTCTATTGACAAGTTGATGTATATAAGGAAGACTGAAACCGATTAGCATTATTCTGATAAGACTGCAGTGCTATGAATCTTACCTATCTAGAAAGGGTGTTGCTAGTCAAGCTTTACTATCAACAACACAGTAATGCTAATGCCGCGCTTTGAGAATTCTGGCATTTGAAGGATAATAGAAAAGGTCCCATGACAATAACAAATCTTAGAAAAACGATTTTACAATTTGAAAATAATGTATCTTTAGCAGTGAGGCTATGATGAGGGTGCAAATGGATTATTCATCAACAAGTTGAGGAAGTTGCAACTGGCATTGTGGAACATGGAATGAATAACACACAAGGTTCCAGTAGTGCTTGGGAAATATCAAGGCAATTGGACATGCCATACTCAACTTTGTGGAAAATCCCGCATCAAATGCTGAGGTTTATCTGCTACAAGATCTTCCTCAAGCTTTGCTTCACGGTGATGCAGAAACTCGATTGCAGTCGCCCTGGTGTTCTTAGCTCAAATGGAGGTGGATGATGCATGGGCGTGGAAGATCTTGTGGAGTGATGAGGCACATTTTTATCTGAACAGTGTTAACTCACACAATTCCCACATTTGGGCTGCAAATAATCCTCATGTGTTCCATCAGTCCCTTTACACTCACCAAAACTCACAGTGTGGTGTGTGTGGGTTCCCTACATCATTTATTATCAAGTCTATACTTTTTCAAAGAACATTGCCTGACAGAACCAGAGACTTGTACTGTCTCTACTGTTAGGTATCGAGAAATGATGTGCAACTTTGTTGTTACACAACTGCAGCAGTGAAGATGCCTTGACTTTACCATATTTATGCAAGATGGAGAACCACCTCACAGTGGATTGTCAGCAGTGAATGTTACAAAAACACTTCACAGAGTGATTAGTCATGTGTTTCCCACATCATGGCTATCTTGTTTGCCTGATGTCTACCCCTATAACTTTTGGTTGTTGGGAAAACAGATCTGCACTGATTTCCCTCACATGCTGCATTATTCTGTCTTTCAAGATTGCTAAATCAGGAACATGTCTTCATACACGTGTTTCAGATGGCCTTAATCCTTTATCTAAGTGGAAGCAAACAAAGTTTGGCCTGATATATTTTCAGGACTGGGGCAACCTGTGGTAAAGGTGGTATAAGTTCTGATCACTTGCCTTAGTATCCCATAATGCAAAGCACATATCCTTATGGGTATGTATAATGCTATGCATTATGGAAAGGATCATACCCAGACCAGTTTTGACCTTTATTGAGGTCTTGTCAGTGGGAGCTTGACACCTTTTGGCAATAGTTATTTGGTGATGACGTTTGCATTACTTCCACCTTAGTATCACCACCTCTGGGTCTAGCTCCCACTGATGAGACCTCAATAAAGGTCGAAACTGGTCTGGTTAGTGATCCTTTCCATAATGCATAGCATTATATACCCATAAGGATATATGCTTTGCATTATGGGATACTAAGGCAAGTGATCAGAACTTATACCACCTTTACCACATGTTGCCCCAGTCCTGAAAATATTTCAGGTGCAAACTTTGTTTGCTTACACTTGGATAAAGGATTAAACGAAATATGTAATTGGTAGCATAGCCAAGTGAAAAAACTTCCATCAACTGCTGTAGAAAATGTCAATCACAGAATGCAGTTCTTAGAACATATGAAAGGAGGACATACTGAACCACATCTGTAAGTTATACGAACACGAAAAT
The DNA here is from genome assembly GCF_054136105.1 of Typopeltis vanoorti. NCBI lineage: Eukaryota > Metazoa > Arthropoda > Arachnida > Uropygi > Thelyphonidae > Typopeltis > Typopeltis vanoorti. The sequence goes on from NC_143549.1 coordinate 130,439,714, forward strand.
TGATTTGTTGTGTATCTTATAGCCATTATTGTTTAATTAATGCTAAACCATGCATGCTTATAACACCAAATGTCCCCTAGTAGCAGAATTTTATACTATTTTTATCTTCTGTAAATAAAAACCCATGTTCCAGTGTACATACACCAAGTTTGGTTGAATTTTGTTCTAATACATATTTTGTTACAAGACTCTGAACAACTCCTCTTTAATTATGGCCACCATGTATATGTATTCCTGATGATGATCTTGATATAGACATCAAAACGTCAAGTTTTTTTTTTATTGTAAATAAAACAATTGCTTTAAGATGTGTGCTTTTATCTCCATAAATTCTACACAATGAATAAATAGTTTTGCATGTTTACCTTACTTATCACATTTACTGGAAAATGCTCATTTTCCAGTAATTGTGATAAGTAATTACAAATGCCCATTTTGCTGATTATTCATAATAAACAACATTGGGGGGGGAAGGAGATTATTGAACTTACTAATATTTTTCTGGTTTTCTAATTATAACTGTGACAAGCACAACATTAAACTACATAATTAGAAAAACGATTTAAATTGTAACTGACTAATATCCATATATGGTGCCCTCTATGGCCCAGATAACCATTAAGTTAATTTAGAAAAGTCAGACTACTGGATCACAAAATGACAGTCTCCCAAATCTTTTGTAGTTGGCCTACTTTTTGGGATTGGGAGAATGTTTCATAGCTGATGCTGATTCTAAAACTAGTCTCTCAGACCTCTAATGATTTTTGCATAATATACATATTTTCCTCCAACTGATCCTAAGTAAAGGAGTATCCAGAGCATGGTCTGCAATCCCATCTTGCCACATAGATGATTGTGGATGCAATTTTTGTATTCTTCAAGGCAAATGTTAACTAATCTACCAGTCTATCCAAAGTAGGCCAACTGCAGACACAAGGAACTTTATACACATTGGGATATTCAAGATGTAGTTGATATTTAGGAGCACAGATGAAGATAGCTAGCCGAATGAAAGGTCTGAAAGTAGCATGGAAAACATACTTGCACAGAACTTTGGCTATTTTTTCTGATGTACTCTTAACACATGGGATGAGAGTTTCATGCAATATTTTATCTATTTCATATGGGCTGTAGCCATTGGCTAAAAAAAGGGTGTGATGAAGGTCTTTGAGCTCAGGTTCAAGGGCTGTGTCATTTGAACAAACAGCCTTGGCTCGGCAAGTAAGTGTTTTTTTTTTTTTTCCTCCTTTGTATTTTCTTGTTTTTTCCCCCTCTCTTGATGTTGTTTATATCATAAAGCATTATTATGAATCATCAACAACGCCTAAGCCTTTCTACACATATTTGTTGATTATTACTGATTTTGCTAGACTAGAATATGACCAATAAGAGAACAGGATAGACATCATTTTATCTTTAGAGCAGTTTCTTAAACTGTGTACATTTGAACTCTGAGGTTCAATGAAAACTTTCTAAGAGTTTGCCAAAGCATATAAGCATATACAGCTTATATCAGATGTAGTTCTGAAGAAAAAAAAAACTTTCAGTGAACGGGGAAAAAATACTAATTTTTATTAAATTTGCTTATTTCTATGTTACTTATATTATTTGTCATATTATGAATCACATGTTTTATATGAAAAAAATATTTTCCAGGCAAACAATTGATTGTCAATTCCTTTCTGATAATTTTTATGAAAATTTTCACAGGGATTCTGTAAAAAAATATTTTTTTTATGCAGGATTTCACAATCTCAAGGCTTAAGAAACACTCCTTTAGAGTACTCAGTTGTATCAAGAGGTAACAAATTAATCATGACACAGCAATCTAAAAGAGATATGCAGTAGGCAGCAGTAATTAGCTTATTTCTTACCCAGCAATGGAATATGAAAAACTAAAACTTGGAAAGTTAAGAAGTATTTCCAAATTATTTTTTTATATTGATTCTAACAAAATGTTGTTTCAATTGTTTTCTGAGTTACTACCATATCACATCGCATCACTGGTCCTGTTCATCCAGTAATGTTCTGGAGCCATTGTGAATTCAGAAAAGCACTAATGTAGATATTAAGTGAAGACCTATTTTATTGAGAGTTTTTTGATACTGAATTATCAAAATCTGTTTATAATGGCACAAAAATTGATTTTTTTCCATTAAACTGATTCAAGACATGTAAGTCTCAGATGCAAAAGCATTACAAAAAACAGTATCATTATAAAATGCATGAATTTTTTTTCTTCACAGATAGACAAACACACTAATATATAAATAATTGACTAACATCCTTTCTTTTAGTGTTACATGGTGATCAGCATTCATTTTTGAAATTATGGATTCTACAACCATGTTAAAATAACTCTTTTAATTATCCCGATGTTTCGATCTTCATATCAAGATCATCATCTGGAGCATACATAAATATAAAAGACAAGCTATGTTACATTTCAAACCGAAAGTTAGAGAAACAACGATTTGATCACATGCTACTCACTGGCATAAACTCTGTGAAAAAAAAAAAAAAAATACATCAAAATAGATTTAATTTATGATTACATGAATAAACATTCTTGCTTACAGATAGTTTTCCTTCCAGTAACAGTGATGTCCTATTTTTATTATTACAATTGTTATTTTTTGATTAAAAAAATTATTTATAAATTACAACATGAATAAACATTCTTTCTTACAGATTTTTTCTTTAACAGTGATGGCCTATTTTTTTAGTATTAAAGTTGTTATTTTAGATTTAGGATCCTGAATTTTCTACAGTTCTATTTATAGTTATTCTTAGAGAGGAAGGATTCGTGGGATGAATATATGCCTTCCATATGTATGGGATTTTTTAGACCATCATTATTGTTCAGATTGGAGTGGTTGATAATGATCTCACAGGCTTCATTAAATTTGTGTTCATACCATGTTTTGGTGTGATGGAGACAACCAGTGTTTTTCCAATCAATTCTACTTAAGGTGTTCAGGGCATGATCAGAAAGGCCAGCTTCACCATAATTATTATATTTGATGTGTCATTTATGTTCTTTTTGTCTGACCGGAATAGTGTGTCCTGTTTTTCCTATGTATGGTATGTTGCAGGTGCAGTAAATACAGTATACTCCAGGGTGGGCCAGCAGATGGGTGGGTCTTTGGATGAGTTGAGTAAGCTTTTCAATTTTGCAGGAGGTTTAAAGGTGGCTTCGAGGTTGTATTTTTGTAGTACTCTGTTTATTTTGTCTGATGTCACTTTAATGTAGGGAATGGTTATAGTTTTATTGTAGTCTGGTATGTCTTTGTTTTTTATTGAGGTCTTGTAGAGAATTTTGTTAATAGTGTTTTGGCTGTATCCATTTTTTTGAAAAGTATTGCTGATCACTTTAAATTTGTCTTTCAGTGCCTATTCACTGGAGCAGATATCAGACTCCTGTTTTTTAGGGTATTGATGATACCTATTTTTTTTGTGTTGGGTGGTGGTGGTGGTAGGAGTTTATGTGTATATATTGGCCAGTATGTGTCGGTTTCCGGTAAACAGTGAAGGAAAGATTGCCCGAGGGGAGACATGTGACAAGCGTATCTAGAAACGGCAGTGTGTTATGTTTTTCAATCTTAATTGTAAACTGTATACATTTGTGTTGCTTGTTTAGGTTGCTAAGGAACGTGTCTAGTGCCTGGTGGCCACGAGACCAGATCACGAAAACATCGTCAACGTATCTAAGCCAGACTTTGGGTTTTAAAGGGGAGGAACCTAAAGCAAGTTGTTCAAAATGTTCCATATAAAAGTTAGCAATAGGGGGGATAATGGCGAGCCCATGGCTGTGCCTTCTTTTTTTGTAGGTAGAAAGCGTTTTATCATACAAATAACCAGAACGTAATACACGCGCAAAGAGCACCATGATATCTGGAGGAAACTTGTTCTGTAAAAGAAGGATGTGTCATTGATTAGGACATTCATAAAGAGGGCAGAGACGTCAAAACTGACTAATAGATCATCTTTTTCTAATGTGATGTCTTTGATGATGTTTATGAAGTGTTGTGTGTTTTTGATATAGGAGGGGGAATGACCTACCAACTCCTTAAGTGTTGCCGCTAATTTTTTGGCTAAGTGATAAGTCGGGATATCAATCCCTTCGAATATAGGCCTTAGCGGTGTGTTTTCTTTGTGAATTTTCGGTAGCCCATAAATTCTCAGGGGACGAGCATAGTGTGGAAATAGTTTTTTGTCCGTATCTTCAGGCCATGTGGTAATTGACTTAAGTAGATTCTCTGTTTTCTTTTTTATTCTATTAGTTGGGTTATAGTTAACTAATTGGTATGTGTTATTGTCTGAGACTAGCAGATTCATTTTTTTCACATAAGTGGTTCGGTTTAAGATAACGGTGGCACTTTCTTTATCTGGTCTGGTTATTACGATGTTCGGATTTGTCTTTAGTGATTTTATCGCTGTTAATTCATGTTTAGTTAGGTTGCTTGTTATATTTTTTGTTAAAAAAAAACTGCCTTTTTTAAAAGGATGTAGGGACAGCAATATCATTCCGAATTGCACCAGGCTAAAAAGAAAATTCACCTCAGCAAAAACGCAACGAATATACTTCTGCATGGAGAAAGCACTTCTCAGAGAACAAATCCAAGCTTCCAGAAAGAACTTAGCCGCTACACAAAACCAGCTACAAAAAGAAAAAAACGAAACTTTCAAGCTACATAAACGCAGATATCTGGATGATCCTGGAAAAGATTACTGACAACATGGCGAACCACATCCTCCAAACGAAGAAAGAAAACCTAATTTCCAAATTCCAAAGACTAAAAGATAAAAAGAACCAGCCGCCATATTCAAATTTCTCCATAGTGAACAATAACAACCAACCAGAAGCAAGAAACAACAGGAGCCACCAATCACCTACAGGTAACAATAACATAGTTAACCTAGCCAACCACGTTTTAAACAAAGATGAAATCTCGATACTTAACAAAGTTTATTTTGTATGGCAAAATACTTTCTACCTACAAAAAGAAGGCACAGCAATGGGCTTGCCATTATCCCCCCCCCCCCCCCATTGCTAACTTTTATATGGAACAGTTTGAACTTGCTTTAGGTTCCTCCCCTTTAAAACCCAAAGCCTGGCTTAGATATGTTGACGATGTTTTCACGATCTGGTCTCATGGCCACCAGACACGTTCTTTGGCCACCTAAACAAGCAGCACAAACGTATACAGTTCACAATTGAGATTGAAAAACATAACACACTGCCGTTTCTAGATACACTTGTCACGCGTCTCCTCCCCTCGGGCAATCTTTCCTTCACTGTTTACCGGAAACCGACTTATACTGGCCAATATATACACATAAACTCCTACCACCACCCAACACAAAAAACTAGGTGTCATCAATACCCTAAAAAACAGGAGTCTGAAGATCTGCTCCAGTGAATAGGTGCTGAAAGACAAATTTAAAATTATCAGCAATACTTTTCAAAAAAATGGATACAGCCAAAACACTATTAACAAAATTCTCTACAAGACCTCAATAAAAAACAAAGACAAACCAGACTACAATAAAACTATAACCATTCCCTACATTAAAGGGATATCAGACAAAATAAACAGAGTACTACAAAAATACAACCTCGAAGCTACCTTTAAACCTCCTGCAAAATTGAAAAGCTTACTCAACTCATCCAAAGACCCACTCCATCTGCTGGCCCACCCTGGAGTATACCGTATTTACTGCACCTGCAATATACCATACATAGGAGAAACAGGACGCAATATTCCGGTCAGACAAAAAGAACATAAACGATACATCAAACATAATAATTATGGTGAAGTTGGCCTTTCTGATCATGCAATGAACACCTTAAGTAGAATTGATTGGAAAAGCACTGGTTGTCTGCATCACACTGAAACATGGTATGAACACAAATTTAAGGAAGCCTGTGAGATCATTATCAACCACTCCAATCTGAACAATAATGATGGTCTAAAAAATCCCATACATATGGAAGGCATATATTCGTCCCACGAATCCTTCCTCTCTAAGAACAACTATAAATAGGACTGTAGAAAATTCAGGATCCTAAATCTAAAATAACTTTAATACTAAAAAAATAGGACATCACTGTTAAAGAAAAAATCTGTAAGAAAGAATGTTTATTCATGTTGTAATTTATAAATAATTTTTTAAATCAAAAATAACAATTCTAATAATAGAAATAGGACATCACTGTTACTGGAAGGAAAACTATCTGTAAGCAAGAATGTTTATTCATGTAATCATAAATTAAATCTAGCTTGATGTAATTTTTTTTTTTCACTAGAGGTCATGCCAGTGAGTAGCATGTGAACAAATCATTGTTTCTCTAGCTTTCAGTTTGAAATGTAACACAGCTTGTCTTGTATATTTATGTATGCTCCAGATGATGATCTTGATATGAAGATCGAAACGTCAGGATAATAAAAAGAGTTATTTTAACACGGTTGTAGAATCCATAATTTCAAAAATGAATTGACTAACATATTTGCTTCAACACTGGTAGTGTTGAAGTGAGACTGGGTATGCCCAAATTAACATCTAACTAGTAAGATATCTGGCTGACTTGCAAGCCAGCACAAAATTTTCTCAGCCCTGTCTTCATCAACAGTAACATTTCATCCATCCTATTCTCTTTATACTCCCCAAAAATGCTACGCCTCTCACATTCTATCCCTGCAATTACATCTTTTGCTGTCAAATAATGCTCATTCATGCCTATAACATTTGGCAAGTTTGCGCTAACTAACACCAAATTCCTCTCTCTTATTTCTAATGTTTCTGGTATTAGCATACATAAACTGCAGTATCCCCTTAAGGCCACAACTACCTTGACAGCTTATACTGACTACTTCATTACCTGAGAAACTAGAATCTGCATTTTTTGATCATTTTTGTACTTGCTCAAATCACAGGTGTCTGCATATGCACTTGCTTGCATCTCCCCATAATAATACTACTTGCCCTGATTTTGCTCTTCTGCATTCTCAGTAAACAATGCTTTCTTGACACACCTAACTCCAAATCCATTTAAGTTCAATCTATCAGCCTTAAATAAGCCCTTCAATCCATCTGTAGGCTATACTCACTTCTACTGTACTGTGGCAGCAGACTTGCCTCATCTTTACTCTCACTCTTCTTTATTCACTTCCAATAATTTTCATATCTTCTGTTGTATCATATTTTTCATCTTTCAAGTCATTTGTGCCTACCAAAACAATTAACTCTTTTACTTTACCTCTTTACATTGTGATAGCCTCATGCTTTCATTAAGCATTCCTCTTATAACATAACATAAATTGTACAACTTTTTGCTTAAAAAGTTAAACGAATCACCATTAAAAACTTTTTCCTTACTTACACTCCTCCTGCTTTTGTCATATATTCCTTTTTCTTACTTCATACTTTCTCCTCTCAAGCTTTACCACTTGCCTTCTGTTTCTGCAATCACTCACACTTTGTTCTAAGGAGGACTTCATACACATTTTCCTACCTTTGGTTAATATTCTCCACTCCAGTATCATGCATTTTATTCACACACAGCCATAGCACTCACTCTCAAAACAATTTCTACACATTTTTTCACCAGTTCACTTTTCTTCCATCTCTCATAACAAACACATTTCATACAGATGTACCAAATATAATTTCTCATATTAAACTCTCCTAACAAAAGATATCTTGTCCATCATTTTTCTTTTATGCATTATATTATACCAACAATATTTGGTATAACATAAAATGTACAACTTTTTTCTTAAAAAATTAATTGACACACTGATAAAAACAAAACAAAACTACAAGTTAGCTTATTATTTTATCTTTCTGCTAAAGAAAAAGAAAGTAATTAAATTTAAAAATTGCTTTTTTAAGGTATGATATTACATATTAAAAGTAATATCATGTCTTAAGCTGCACAAGTCCCAAAAGGCATGGAAGGAAGACAAAATTGTTCCACTTCACAAAGGTGGCAATAAGGTTAAGGCAACAAATTATAGGCCAATCTGTATATCTGGAGTTGTAGTTAACAACAACAGTGAAACAATGGGTCTTGTAACACTAGACCAAGAAAAAGCTTTCGACCGCGTTGAACACCTTTACCTCTTCAACTGCTTGAAAGCATTTGGCTTTGGCTCAGGCATCATTCACTCTATTAAAATGTTGTATGCCAAGGCACAGTTTTGCATGAAAATAAACAACAGGCTTACCATAACTGCACCATACAGCAGAGGTATTAAACAAGGCTGTCCACTCTCCGGTCCTCTTTACACAATTGCCATCGAACCCTTCTTGTGTAGACTCAGCATGCTGCTCAAAGCATGCCGCCCTAAACTTCCCTACCAAACCATAACCCTGACAGCATATGCTGATGATGTTACAATCATAGCCCGCAAAGAAGAGGACTTTCATAACATACAAATGGCATACCAACAATATCAGGCAGCCTCAGGAGCCAAACTAAACACACATAAAACCATAGGACTGTGGTGTGGCAAATGGAAAAACCGAACCGATTCCCCAATGTCTGGTACCTGGTCCACAGAAGGAAACAAATACCTGGGGATTTACCTAGGAAACACACCCTCTTATGTGGATAAGAACTGGGAAACACTAAACAAGCGTTTCAAGCAAGTTCTAGGAAAGTGGGCAGCAATACGAGCCTCTGCCTCCACAAGAGGGAGAACAATAATCGTTAACCAAATAGCCACCAGTGTCCTTTGGCATACACTAAAGATTCTTACGCCACCAGTGCAATTCATCAAACAAATAAAGTCAACCATATATCGATTCATATGGAATAAAACAAACTGGCTTTCCTACTCCCAACTATGTGCTTCTCTCAAAGATGGAGGACAAAAGTTGGTCTCCATTGACAACAGGATAACAACGTTCCGCACTCTATTTCTCATAAATGCCCTACAACAGGAAATATCACACAAATGCACCGAGTATATTTTCACTTCTGCCACTAGAGGTCTCTCTCTCTCTCCACCACCTTAAGAATGACAACAGCTCAAGTGCCTGTAAATTTAACAAACTTCTACAAAGATGCCCTTCGACGATGGAAGAAGCTAAACCTCCAGCACACAGTGAAGACAGCATCCCCACCTGAAATCCTCATGGAACCCATCTTTCACAACACGATGGTAAGAAGCCCGATCACTCAGAAAGAATTTTTCTTTCCTCCATGGAGCTGGCGAAACGTGAGGATCTTGGGTGACATTCTTTCTCCAAGCCTCACCTGGCACTTTCCAAATTCGCTCGAAAACCTAGAATATGGGAATGAGTCTGAGCAGATAGACACCGTAAAGGCCGCGTTTCAAGCCGCTATGCCTGATAGCATAACAGAAGTGGGGCTTAGCCCTCCAAACTCAGAAGTTTTGGCGCCTATCTTTCTGATAAAAACCAATAACTCATGGGAGAAACTTACACCCAGCAACACCAACAAGATCTACAGCACACTAACACAACAGTCGAACCAAAGCACTTTGTTGGAAAATCCTGCATCATCTGATCAAACACTATTTCAATGGGATCTACCATATCGCACAAGAGCCATCAAACCTGACGCAGATATTCAGTGGAGAATGTGGCATAATATATTACCCACTCCTACTATATTACGAAAATTTAACTCAAACGTCTCAGATAACTGCCTCTTCTGCTACCAATTAGGAACGGTCCGGCATATCTACTTGGAATGCCCAGTCAACACTAAATTAATCAGTTTGACTCGGGAAACGGCAGCTCTTACCTGTGGTAATCTTCATACAGAAGAGGAATATTTCAATCTCGTCCATGTGGAGTCAAATAACCATTCATTCTGCAATTACCTTTTCATCACCGCAAAAGCGGTAATATACAACTTCTACCTCAGACATACAAGACCAGACAGCACAGCAACTTCACAGAGAGAGGCAACTGACCAGCTCACTGCAGCCTTCCAACAAAAGGTGAGATGTCGGATCCTACACGAGCATCACCACCATAGGCAAAATAACACCTTAGATCTTTTCCACCAAGAATGGAATCCACGGAATCAACTCCTGGCTGAGCAGGGCGACTGCATTATAATCCACTTTCCAGCATAGAAGTGACACCCTTACCCCCCCCCCCACAAAAAAAAGAAAGGGGGAAAAAAGAAGGATTGTTGTGCTTAACAGTGCGAAAGTTAATCAACTGGCACTCTCATGTTAATAGATAATATTGTGCAATAGTAACTTCTATGTTCTTCCACATTTATGTTCTTATGTTAAAATAAGATCTTATGTTATCATGTTAAAATAACTCTTAATGGCTTTAATTTATTTTTAAAAAAAAAAAAAAAAATTTAATTAGCCTTATAAGTGACTTCGATGTAACATACCTCAACAAGAGTATGAGCATGTAACCTCTCTGTCTGACTGCAGAGAACCAAAAACCGGTTAATCCTGTATATAAGATTGTTATGTTTACAATAAAAAAAAAAAAATAAGGTACTGGAGAAGATTGTGAGAAATAGAATACAAAAGTGGGTTGATAACAGTGGTATTCTCTATGCTTGTCAGAACAAGTTTGTTTGACAATCTATAAAAGGCTTCTGATAGATTGCCACACAACAAGCTGGTCATTAAACGGAAGCAGATGGTACTGGATGACAGACTAGTGATTTGAATAGGTGTATGGATAGAGAGATAGATATCAGCAAGTTATGTATGGTGAAGGGGGGGGGTGAGCACTATCTTGAAAGAGGAAAATCATTAGTAGTGTGCTGCAAGGATCAGTTTTGGGACCATTGTTATTTAATTTGCATATTAATGATATTGGGATAGGTTTAACTGGTAATATACAACTGTCTGTAGATGATGCAAAACTCAGGGGAGTGATGAGGAATGTTAATCAGATGTTAATCTATCTATTCAGGAAGACTTGAATAGATTGTATGAGTGGGACAATAGTATGGAACTGTCAATTCAATGTTGCCAAGCGTAAGGTTCTGAAATTTGGTAGGCAATGATGAGATGCAAAGTATACTCTTGGTGAGGAAATTTTGGAGGAAGTTGAAAAGAGATAAGAGACCTTGGAGTGGTAGTGGTGGACAAGGATCTGAAGTTCAGAGATCATACTGCATAAGTTGTGAAGACATCACATCGGATTATGACAATGATGCAGAGGACCTTAACTTGTAGAAATAAAGAGGTTCTGGTTCCATTGTATAAGGCCTTGATCATGCCTCATGCAGATTATTGTGTGCAGATTTGGTCCTTTGGTTTTCATGGTGATGAGGATATGTTAGAAAGGGTCCAGAGAAGACTAAGGTTCAACTGCTCTTTGGGATTGAGTGAATGAAGTTTGCAAAGCCTTGTGAATAGGAGGAAGAGAGGGGATATGATTGAGACATTTAAGTTGGTAATGGGTTGTTACCAGCTTAATGTGGAAGAATTTTTTCATATAATGGAGGAAAGGGTAGAACAAGGGAACATACCTGGAAGTTGTATAAGGGTATGCCCCTGCATGGAAAGTGGATGTTCCGTGGAATGCTTTGCCTGACATTGTTGTGAAAGCAGAGCATTGAATGAGTTTAAAGCATGGTTTGATGGGCTCTGTATGTAAATTTGCTTCCCACAATGAGTCTTTAGACTCTGTGGAGTCTATAATAATAATTTCTTTCTGTATTAGCAAAGGGCTTCTGCACATTCTGAACTGTTATTCTGTATGAAGAGTGGAAATTTTTGTCCCTGGAAAATATATTGTGAAAAAGGCTGTTCTGGGTCTCAAAAGGATGCCTGGGTCTCATCGGAATGAGAAGTGGAAAGTAATCAGTATGGTAATAGCCTAATAGTCTATGAATAACTATGACAACAAAGTAAAGGTTTGTGGGTAACAAACTATTTGAATGATAGGAAGAAAAGAAAGGATATAACAAATGTAGAAAATTTTTTTCAATACATGCAGAAAGAAAAAGAATCACGAGTCACTGCTGTAAACTGAGCAAGAGTGGAGTTAGGATGCAAGGACTACATCATTTGCTTGGAGAGAGTGATGAATGAGTGTAAGAAAAGTTACGACAGGAATTTTTTATTCCCCCCCCCCTCAAGAAAAAATATGGAAAAACAAGAACACTATTTCTTGTCAAGTATATGTCTTGGATATATTACAAATCATATATTATATGATTATACTTGTCAAATGACAAGTATTTATACTAGTCAAGTATAATATAATTTCTGAATAAATTATCTCAAATTTCAACAAAGTTTCACAACTTCAATGATATGTGAAGGAAGAATGATGGTACTTGTCCTAAAATAAATATTGCGAATTTCTAACCATGCCATGATAATTCATTTGCTCAAAAATATTCAACTGAAAAAAAAAAAAAAAAAAAAAAAAAAAAAAAAAACCCTCTTCTCACATTTACTCAGTGCAAGAATAATAATAATAATATCAAAATTATAAACAAATTACCTACTCCTTGAATTATGCATAAGTACAGAACATTTAAGAATGGAAGATGAAAATCTGCAATAATAACTTTTAAAAATGTACATAATTCTTAAAAAAAAAACATTACAGTATTATAAAAACTTACCCTAGCAAATTCCAGAAAATGTTGCAAAGACTGATTAATCAACCGGGTGTTATCAGGTGTTAAAGTGCTACCAGAGAAGTATTTCTCTACTATTTTAGGCTGCAAAACAAAGTAACTATAATGCTGCTACCATAAGAAAAACTTTATGATAAACAAAAAACTCTTTGTTAGATATAATAATTCCAGTTATACCTAATAACTGCTAACAAAACAAACAAATTAATTAGGAAGGAAGGAAGGTAAACCCCCCCCCCCTCACACACACACTTAGTCTTAGCAATTTACCGGATATAACGATTTATTCTACCAAAAGATATGCAGTTCTGCTGCTGACTAGAAACTTCATAGTTTCTAGTCAATGATAACACACTTGGAGGCTTCCAAACAGCTAGTCAATGATCTAACTAAAAGTTAGATAACTGATTGTTAAACTGCTAAACTTATATGAATACTTCATTTTCAAGCAAAATTTTCAGTCATGTTTCTTGGCAATATTTAGTAAATATAATTTTTTAAATGATAATTCCAACACGGAATAGTTGTTCAATCAAGAGTACTTAGTACAGTGGATGGGCGAAACAATGAGGAGAAAGAAGAAGCCTATCAATATCAGATTTGAAGAACTGAACAGCGAATGGGCATTGAACAACTGTCTTACCATACTTGAAATCCCCTCTCCAACGACTTGGGAGAGGGGATTTCAAGTCTGGTAAGAAAGTTGGATCTGATTCTCCTTCAGAAAACTTATCCATGAACAATCTTTCTTATTTCAATGCTCCTGAGGAAAAAAAGTCATCCTCCTTAAAGGAGTATCCTCTTTCATTTTCTTCTGTCCATGCTCCTTCTCCCCCACTCAGTTTCTTTTTCTCATTTTTTGTTTTTCTATATTTCCCAATTTTCCAAAAGTTCTATCTCTAATTTCACATTCTCTTAAAATATATTAAATTTAAAATTTTAAGTTCATCATTAATTTTTTTATTTAATCCATGTCAAAAAAGAAAGTGAAGCACTTACATTCCAAGACAAAAAATAATAATATGTTATTATAGGGAGATCATTTATTGTCCCAATATTATATACTGCTGCTACACCAAGACACTAAACATAATGTTATGTAACATACTAAATTATTTCTCAATGAAATCCAGTAAAGATTCAGATACATTATGTCTAGGGCTGTATGATATCCCTAAGGATATGATACAGCCCTAGGTGGAAAACAAACCTTTAATTCAGACCAATAATAAATTATTGGTCAAACTTATAAACTGGCCATACATCTATCCGTAGCTCTTTCACATGTTAGTAATTCTCCTTCTCGTATCCAAAACAAGATTTGGATAAGAGATTAAGTGCACTATTATGTCCATGCGGTTAGCCTAGTGGCTATACGCTTCGCAACCATATGCCTGGTGTTAGATCCTAAATGAAGAAATCTTGGAAAGAAATCATTCATTTAAAACCTAATATATAAAACTTGCTGGCAAAGAGAAATACCTGCACATCAGTTGTAATTAAGAGTGAAACTTCTTCACTTTATGTAAAATTTGTATTCTTTATTTCAAATGCCTTAATTTTAAGCTGATGTGATTATATTAAGATTTCATTTTTAAGTATGTCTAAAAAGAGATAATTTGATTTAAATTTAAGCCTCACTTAAGCTATGTAAAATTTACTGTGAGTCATCTAAAAAGTTACCAAGTAATAATTCCTGGAAGGCATAAAGCTACACGTGTACAGCGTAACGCTAGCAGCTATAGCTTACTCGGAAAATTACATTGCCATGCATTCTGTGAATCCAAGTATAACAGCGTCATAAAAGTGAAGGATGAACCCAAAGGGGTGAAAAGATAAGGGCTGTGTGCAAAAAGGGGACTGAGAAAAGAGGGTACGCTATAGAAGAATATAAGGGGTTGAGCCCATATCGGAAGACACTCGCCGGTCGTAACATTTTCCTGTTTTGGTGGTTCGGAAGTTAGCGGGCAGTTTCACATAGGGGGGGGGGAGGTGAAGTCTGTGATAAGATGTCAGACTGCGAGCATTCTTAAAATGAAGTAGGATTCTATGCAAAGCTGAAGGTAAAATTTCCAGCCCTAGCAGAATCAAGCCATCGCTGAAAAGTCCCATCGAAATGTTCCTAAAATGCAGAGATTGAGTCCGTTTTCGACAGAAATAATGAAGATAGTGCCCTACGTTGGCATATGGACAGCAAATAGATGAGAAGTATCTAGATGTACACGTGGTGCAGAATGACGTGGAAAAGGCTCAGTAAGGTGCAATTACTCTAATTTTGTGTGAAAGTTCATTAGAAGAGAGAGGATTGTTTATGAATCCTCTCTCTTCTGTATTCTAAAGAACTCTGTGGACAGTCTCTATTTAGAAAGTTAACCTCCTTTGAGAGTAAGAAGAATTGTTTGGAAGAGATCTTGTGTAATTTTGTATGTGATAGGATTAACTTGATGCGATAAGAATAGTAGAATTTAGTATCTCGGTAACATTAGATGTTTGTTAGCTTTCTCTTACGAGTAATACTACTGAAAGGAATTTAGCTTAACTTCATATCATTTACTATCTATATCCCAATGTGCAGTTACTGTGTTTAGCATGTCTTATAAGATTTAATTAGTTTAGAATGTGTTAATCTCTTAGTTCGAGTTTTATTTAGTATTGAGCATAATTGAGTTATGAATTTTGTACTGTGTTTTAGATATTCCAATAAACATGTCATATTTACCTGAACCCGAGTCATGCCTGATTACGATTCCAACTTACCACTTATAAAAACAGAACCTATTTTGGCAGGAAGGATTTAGAAAGAAAGTATAATTATAGATTTAGGTCACGACTGCAATAATCTGAATCTATACTGCAGTTTAAATAAGATATTGTGTAAGAAAGCTAAGAATCTAGTATTGTCTCCCTGAGTAAGGATCTTTTCTACTATAGGATACTGGCTGGCGCAGCAAAATATAAATTTGCCAGCATCCGAAGAGGAAACAATCCTAGATGTAAGAATAAGATTAAAGTAAGAGAAGAAAGAATAAATAACGAAAGGTAAATATATAACAATAGAGCAGCCAGTAGGATTTTGATTGAATAAGGTTTTAGGTAAGAAAGGATAGACTTAAGTCAATAAATAAATTAAGAATAAATCATATAGAAACATCGATTTAACACTGGAAAAGGAGTGTCTTAGGTTCGATTCTCGTCTACAACGTGAGGAGCTTAAGTATCTTTCTCAGCCATAGCCAAGTTAGTCGGTCTTAGGCATGGACAGCAGGGTCCCCCCCCCCCATCAACCAATTTCTGTAACCCAGAGATCTTCAACCTGTTCTCATAAGGTTCATTCCATAGACCAGCTATCATCTTGGTCACTCAACTCTGGATCCTCTTTACCTCCTCCCCATCAAGAAGAAACCCTGGGCCCAGATCTGGGCACAGAAGTCAAGATGGGGGTCTTATCAAGGCTCGATAAAGAGGAACAATAACCTGCTTGTCTCTCCTCATCAAAGTATTCTTAAGTAACCAAGCGATCTGATGAGCCGATTTAGCCACTCATTAAAGCTTTAAATTATATGCTATAAGAAAAGTGAGATTTGGATGGGATTAAAGAAACAGGAAGACTTGAACTCAGAAACAATTAGAGAAAGTGAAAGTCAAAGTAGTCAATGAAATTAGCAATGGCATACTATGTGCATACAGGAGAATGAAGATAAATCATTTGCTTGTGTCGAAGTGCACACACAGATAGTCATAATATTTCAATGAAAGATAACTACATTGGGAAAAATCTCTTATAACATGGAATTACATATAGTCAAGGCATCCTGACATAATTAATTACAATACTCAGATATGTAAACCAATGAAATGTAAAGGAATAATGGTGAATTTTTTTTTATATACCACTAGAGAAATATATCAATTTTACATAAATGAATATCATATCAGCGATGCTGACTCATATTACTAGTACCAAATCACCTGAAGAATTTACATCAGGAATTGATTTGTCATTATAAATTAAAGATGACCCATGGGTCTAGCTCCCACTGATGAGACCTCAATAAAGGTCGAAACCAGTCTGGGTAGTGACCCCTTCCTATAATGCATAGCATTACACATCAGGAAGGATGTGCTTTGCATTATGGGATACTAAGGCAAGTAACGTGAAGTCATTAGCCTCTATATACGAGTTGCCCAGTCGTGATGTTACCTCACATGCAAATTTGCTTATACTTGGATAAAAGATTAAATGAAGAATATAACTTCTTAGCATCTTTAATTTATAGTATAACCAAGTGGAAAAACTTTCAATGTCTATCTCTAATTCAGAGTGATTTGTCATTATTATTATGCAATGACTTCAAGGAGTCCAAGAACTCATTGCAGGATGGCACTCTACGTTACAACCCACAGGTTATTATTAAGTTTGCATAATTTAATATTTCCATACAGGAAATATTAAATTATGCAAACTTAATAATAACTTTAATGGCTAAACAAGTCGAATTTCAAATTTAAATGAAAGGGGGAAAAAGAACAAATGCAGAAAATAAATTTAATTGTACTTATTAAAACAAACAGCAAAATTTTTCAATGCTAGGTATTTCACATAAAAAGAGGTATAATATTTAAAAAAAAAATAATAATAATAATAAAATGAATATGAAAAGCTACAGACATACACTATGGGCAGAGGGTTATACTTGAAATTGGTTCTATTTGAAATTGGGAATGACAAGTTTAATGAAGGAAAGTGGCTGCAAGTCTAAAAGAAGTCTCCATTTTTACAACTGGACTCATTCAATGATTAAGTTACAATTTCATATATCAGGAGAAAAAAAAATGGAGAATTCATTTTAACCATCAACAAAAAAAAATGATGGCCTAACCATTTCAAGAATGTGGAGGACCCATCTACAACCTGTATAACAACCAAAACTAGCCTCAGAAAAATCCCACTACAAGAAGACAACCTGGTGAGGTGTTTGGAACATTCAACAGCAACTGAAAGAAATCATTTTATAACAATCAGAACTATCCAGAAGAATATTAATACATGAGGACTTTAGCAGTTTATTGCAGTTATATATATATATATATATTTTTTTTTTTTTAATTTATTTATTTTTTTATCACTAGAGGTCAGGCTAGGAAAAAGGATTTATTAACTACGTAGATTTAGTTTACCGGTATACAGGGCATGAGCATGTAGCTTGGTTCCTTATACAGTTGTATTCTTCCGATGATGACCTCGATATAGAGGTCAAAACGTCAAGCTTTATTGTATTAGTAATTAATAAAAAAATCTGTTCAACACGTGTGTTTTTGCATCCCTAAATTTACAAATATGAGTGCGGATCACCGTGTAACCATAAAAGAAAGATTCATTCAATAAAGTTATTTTTTCACATTCATTCTTTCTTTTGCTTGCAGCATAATGATAAAATTCTTTTGGATTGCCTTTAGCTACATGGCCAATTTCTTTCCATACTTTGATTTAACTTTCTGCACAATACTCATTACTTTTCTGGCCTGAGCTTTATATATTTCATAACTCCTCTCACTCTTATTCTCACAATATTCTTTTCACATCATCTTATTGTTAGGCAAGAAATCTCTTGCTTAATAAGGTTGAACATTCATTTCACTCCCAATCTATTTATTCTTCAAATACAGGGATACATTCAGATACCGACTCATTTAAGCACTTTTTCAAAGATTCCCACGCACTGCTGACATTTTTCCCATTAAGTAACTGATACCATGGGACCAAAGATAGTATTCTCTTAAATTGATCATAATTTCCAGCTTTGTAGTTCAACGTGTAATCTGTTCTAACTGGAACATCAATACAATTAGATACTTCCCAAGAATGCACAGAATGATCACTGTCACCAACTGGTGGTAAAATTATTATTATTATTTGACACCTACAGGGAGTCCAAAGACTCATCGAGGGAGGGCACCTCTTCTACAAATAGACACATTCTTAACAGAGACCCCCCTTCTGATGCTATGAGAAAATTCAAATAAACAATAAAAATAATAAATAAAGAATGAGTCCAAAAATGTAAGGTTAAGAATTCATAACACTATACATACCTTCATTTACAGTTCCCTTTTCTTATATACAATAATCTACTGCTTATCTGACCCTGCAATTATCAGAACAGCAAGTTTGGGTAATTAAAGGGTCACATAACATGTCAGGTACCTTCAACTCAGCCAGATGGAATAGGAGTCAGACTCCTGATTTCTGCTTTGTAACAAGGGACAGTCAGAATTTTTTAGAGTTGGAAAGAATTGGAAAAAGAATTTTCCAACTCTTTTTAGCAGTTGAAATTAGTAATGTGGTAAGCTTGTGGTTTTCAGGTATGAGATATACAGTATATTAACATTTTCTTCCTCTGTTATATTTCTATATTTTTCCCAATCTGCCTTGTTCAGATTCCATCTAGGTAAGGAGAAGTGCTTTTGAAAGTAGAAAGGATGGCACGTATTTCAAGTATAATAGGGCAATGCTGGCTTTTCAGAAACAGTTTTGAAGCAGTTTCTGAAAAGCCAGCATTGCCCCATTATACTTGAAATACGTGCCATTCTCTCTACTTTCAAAAGCACTTCTCCTTACCTAGATGGAATCTGAACAAGGCAGATTGGGAAAAATATAGAAATATAACAGAGGAAGAAAATGTTAATATATATATCTCATACCTGAAAACCACAAGACTTACTAATTTCAACTGCTAAAAAGAGTATCTCTCACAGGTATCATAAAGAATACATCCCATGCTGGAATAAGGAATGTGATGACCTTCTTAAACAATATGAAGAAAGTTTAAGCCCTCAAATAGTGCAACAGTTGTTAGAAA
This sequence comes from Typopeltis vanoorti, assembly GCF_054136105.1. NCBI lineage: Eukaryota > Metazoa > Arthropoda > Arachnida > Uropygi > Thelyphonidae > Typopeltis > Typopeltis vanoorti. Next base: position 130,459,184 of record NC_143549.1, read on the forward strand.
CACTTAATGCAAGAAGTAAGGTTCCAGTAGGAAAAGCTGAAACCTTCTTAGAAAACTGGGGGCAGCCTCTATGACTACACCTCAAAAATCCCAAGTCACAGCAAATAGTATTGCTTCATGCTTACTGAAATCCTCAAAAATAAAGCCCATCAAAAACTTCAAAAGAGAAAATAAGTCTCTGAGTATATTAACCACAAGTCAAGAATCATTCTCACCTTGCTGATCAGATCACAACAGAAGAAATAAAAGAAGCATTAAAATTAACTAAAAATAGCCATGTCCCTGGCACTGATGATATCCTTCCAGAGTTCCTAAAAAACCTTGGAGAATATGAATGGGGCTGGCTTGCAGCACTTTACTCCACAATAATCCAATCTGGTAAACTTCCCAAATACTGGAAAGAATCAAAAATACTGGTCATTTTAAAACCTTAGAAATAGCCTGATAATTCAAAGATCTTCTGACCCATTTCTCTTCTTTGTACTTCTTACAAACGTTTTTGAAAGAGTAGCCCTCAGAAGAAATACCCCCCATCTTCTAAACTCAATGCTTTCAAATTGTAAATTCCATGTGCAGCTTGGTGTAAGAAAAAACAGAACAAGATTCCTCCAAAATGGCCTCCTCCAGGGATTGGTGTTGTCTCCAGCTCTCTTCAAAGTTTATATATCAGATTCACCTTCCACAGACTCTTACCAGTTCATGTATGCTGATAACCTGGCCATCACTAGTCATAAGACTATTTTTGGCGAAGTGAAGAAATCCCTTGACAATGACCTAATCACAAAAACTGTCTCATCTACATTCTACCTGCACCAACCACACACTAAATCCTAATTTCTATAATAAAGTCATAAACCTTGAAGATTATCCAAAATATCTAGGAGTCACCCTAGACAGAATGCTCACCTAAAAAAAGCATATACAACAACTGGGAAATGAGACTGAAGCTAGAAACAATATTATCTCTAAATTGACTGAAACTGGCTGGGGATGAGTGCCTCCACACTTAGGATGCCTGTCCTGGCTCTGGTTTGCTCAACAGCAGAGTACTGTGCTCTGGTCTGGAGTAGAAGTACTCATGCCAAGTTAATAGATATGAAACTGAACCAAACCCTGCATATTATCTCAGGTATTCTGAAATCAACTCCTCTGTCATGGCTTTGTGTCCTAGCAAATGTCACCCCACCAGATCTTAGAGACATATTGCAACTAATATGTCTCTAAAATGAAAAAATATAAAATATTAAAATCTGATCCTCTACAACCGATCTCAAATATATCAAACAATCCACCACAAACCCGATTCAGATCACATGCTACCTTTTGGTCTGAGGGACAGTTATTGGAAATTCACAACTTTACTCCTTAGGATGAATGGAGGAATTGGTGTAACAATTCTAACATTACCAATTGATCACTTATTGAAGATCCCTGTTCTGGGCCTCCTGGATTTGATTTGCCATGTAAACAATGGTCCTCCCTAAACAGGATTAGAAAGATGTAAATATCTATTTTATAAATGGAAAATTGCCAATCAGCAGCCAAATTGTGAATGTTCTGCTCTGCAAACCATGTCTCATATAGTGGAGTCAATTTCCCATTTCTTCTGAGAGGGGGGGGGTAGCAGAACTACACCAGGCAACAATATATCAGATTCCAAAATGTATGTGGGAAGCTTTCAGAATCTCTTCTATATAATATGGCTATATTATAAAGACAAGTAAAAAAAAAAAAAGAATGTATATGACAAGTTGCTGCCACTTTGCCTCCTGATAAGGGACACATTGCTCTGTTTTTATTTTATTTTATTATATCTCCTCATCCTTCCATCTTTGGCAGACTCTAGGTATGCCAGGTGGTCTCCCTCACAGTTAGACTATTTTGTTTTGCTTTTACGATCTTTCTTCTCATGAACTTTACTGCTACATCGGACATGAATGGCAGAGCCATGAAAGGCAGTTTGAGAATAACCATATTTCTGGCATTTAAAGCACCATAAGGGGATTGAGATATAGAGCCTTAATGAACAATTGAGATATCCTGCTTTGACAGATATTGGTGGTTTTGGTTAGTAGAAGGTAAGGATGATGTTTCTGGTGGGAAACAGATGGCCATCCCTATGTATCAGGATTTTTCTTATGGTTATCCCTCCTCAGATCTTGAGTACAAAGCATATCTCTTCATTGGGAACATCAAGGAGGTCCTCTTTTGGAGAAGGTAACAAGACAAACTTACACCAATGATCTACTTGGCATATATGAAGTACCATGTTCTTGAAACTTATCTTACTATTATTATTATTACGGGTATCTCCATGGAGTCAGTAGACTCATCGCGGGAGACCCAAACTAGCAAAACAATATCTGTCATATCTCTTCTTGAATTCATTTACAGACGAAGAGCTCACAACTAAGTCAGGCAATGAATTCCACTTGTTCACCACCCTCCAGGCAAAAAACCTTGTTCTGACACCTTTGTTAACCACACTCTTCTTTAATTTCCAGAGATGACCTCTTGTTCTTCCATCACTATCACACAGCTGAAACATTTCCCCTGCATCAATCCTATAAAAACCTTTCAGTAATTTAAATGTTTCTATCATATCCCCTCTTCTTCACCTATCAACCAATCTCTGCAATCCAGAAGCTTCAATCTATCAATGTAGGGGGCATTTTTTATATCACTCACCAACTTGGTCACTCTTCTCTGAACCCTCTCCACAGCCTAAACTGTGGACAAACAGGAAGATCTATAAATAAAAGTATCTCTGAACACCAAGAACACATTTGTTTCATCAAACCTCACAAACCTGGCCTTGCATAACATGGAATTGAAAATGTTAATCACAGGATCAAATGGCAAAACACTAAACTATTATGTAATCTGTATGTAATAGTTTATAAAGAAAGTGTTGAAGACTTACATCATAGACCTAATCTTAGTCGGAATGATTATCTCACCATTCCAAAAGTCTGAGAAAATGTTATCCTCAAGTGTATAAAGTAAATTTATCTGTTATATTTTAATTCAATTTATAGCCTAATTAGGTTTAATTCATAAGTATGCAACTTTTTTTTTTAATTTAGTTCCCATTTTTTAATAACTGTACTGATGTCTTATGATATGTAAGATAAAATATTTACATGTTAAAAAGTTATTTACTGTGGTATACATGTTATTTTATAGTTTTCACTATACAATACTCTACAGGTTTCACTATACAAGAAAATTCTTTGTTGAAAGGTTCTCGATGCCGGCATTCTCCAGCCATTTCCACTAGGTTATACTTCCATCTTCTCTCTGGTCATCCTGATATTCATGTTCCTTCATATGAATGCTACTGGGCGATTGTTTTTGTCCATCTATCACTTTTCATCTGTGCAATATGTCCTGTGCATCTCCATTTCAGTTTTAAAATCACTTCCTCTATATTTATCATACTGAATCTTAAAGATCATTAACACTCCCTACATTAACAACAAATTCTGGTAATGTTTCATTTAACCACAATTCTCCATGTAAAAAATCTACTATTCACATCTCTCTGAATCATACTTTTACATAACTTCAAGGGATGGTCTCTGGTTCTTCCTTTCTCATCTTCTACTCTTTTTATAATCTCTTCTGGATTAAGCCAATAAAATCCATTCACTAACTTAAACGTTTTTATCATATCACCTCTTTCCCTCCTATTCACAAAATTCTGAAATCTATATTCCTTCAACCTCTCAGAGCTCTCCAATGTCTTCACATTACAATGAAAACCAAGTGACCAAATCTGAGCATAATCCAAATGTGGTCTGACCAATGCTTTATACAGTGACACAACCACTTTCTTATTCCTACATGTTAATGTACTTCCTTTCATAGTCACAATACAATGTGTAGCCTTTGCAACATTTGTAATACCAGGCAAGGTAAAGAAGACAAGCTCATTTCATGGGTAGCCCATAAAAAAGTTAAATTATATAAAGAAATTATATTCTAAATTCAGTTTGTTATACTTAAAAACTATTATTTCCAAGAAGTAAACTAAACCAAAAATGTGCAGCTTACTGCAGGGCTAAAGGACATCCTAAAAACAACAGCAGCTGTTTATTTTGAGTACAATAATTTGACTGCCATTCTATTTTGTAAAGAGAAAGCAGCTTAGAACATGGTAAGCAAAGAAGCACATGAATATATATATATATATATATATATTCTTTACCCCTTAATGAGTGTAAAGGTTTATTTAGATAACTTTAAAATGATGTTATACAGAGTAAATCACAAAGGGATTGGGGGTTGTCATCAGAACTCCAATGCAATGAGCTAAGGACAGAAAGAAAACATTATGTATAAAACATAATATATCTTTACATTATTTACAATTAACAGTTTTATGTTAATCAGTACTAAAAAACAGTGTAGTATTTCAGTGTTTATTCTCTGATCTTATTTAACATAAATGTATAAATAGCTGGTGGACAATAATATAAAAAATAATTATGTGGAAAGTTTAATTAAAATGAATATGATAAAATGGTGAAGTTGTCTGCAAGTATAGAAAAATAAAAACACCATGGTGGACACAAGAAGTTAAAGAAGCAGTCCTGGAAAAGATGGTCCTGGAAGAATTACCAAAAGTACCTAGAAATTAAGTTGGCAGATGCCCTAAAAGAATATAGAGAAAAATGTAAGAGGGCTAAGCTTTTGTAAAAATAGCTAAACAAAAGTCATGGAAAGACTGTGGTAAGAATATAGAAAATAAATATCAGGAAGATGGCAAAATGTTCTGAAGGCTATTAAAGAAGCTTAGAAACAGAGGAAAGAGTACTGTAAAAGGAATCAAAGATAATATAACAATGACATGAAAACTGAAGATAAGGATATCCTAGATGTCTTGAGTAATAACACTGAAAGACTGTTAAATGTACCAAGCAGTGACAGAACTATACTAGAAAATTTTCAAGAGGAATGCAAAGAAGAGGACACATAAATACTTGAGGTAGAAAAAGCTGTCAAAAACTTGAAAATATGGAAAGGCAGCTGGAGTATATGATGTTCAACTAGAAATGCTTAAGTATAGAGACAAAGGTTTTGCAGTGGCAACACTGCATAATTCAGAAGGCTCGGACAAAAGGTTGAATTTCCAATGATTGGAGTAGAGCTCTCATAGTACCCATCTATAAAAAAGGGAATAAAGCTGAATGTGAGAATTACAGATGAATTTCTCTACGAAGTGTTCTGGGTAAGATTTATGTATGCACACTTGAAAAGCAGTTGAGAAAGACTATGGAAGAGAAGCCTAGAGAAAAACAAGTAGTTCAGGCCAAATAGAAGTTGTTCAAGATCATATTTTCACTTTAAGATTGAGAAATTGTAGGCATATGACAAGGATCTGTACTTAAGTTTTGTAGATCTGGAAACGGCATAATACAAGGTGCCCAGAGAAAAGCTTTTCAAAACAGTACAATTATATGGAGTGAATGGAACATTATACAGAGGAATTAAACTTCCGTTAGAATTGAAGGAAATACAGGAAGTGGTTTGATGTAAAATCAGGGGTAAGACATGGATACACATTATCTCTATTCTTATTCATTATCTTTATGGATCATATTTTGAAAAAGAGTGGCATTAGGCCTGATATTAGAAATGGAGATGTCAAACTTAGCTCTTTGCTTTATGCAGATGTACTCCTAAACACATCTGATGCAAGTCTCCAGGATTCTCTAACTAAACTGATGACAGCTGTAACAAATTTGGTATAAAAACCAGCAATAAAAAGACCAAAACTATGAAAATAGGCAGAAGCATAAAAAAATTTCAGCTGTATTCTGAATGGAGAGCCTATAGAACAAATAAAATATTTCAGCAATTTAAGGCACAGTTTTCAGTGAAGATGGATGGTTAAATCTGGAAATAGACAACCGAATAAGCAAAGATGGCATGGTGGACAACCAGCTGAAAAAAATTATATGGAATAAGAGAGAATTAACCAAAACACCAAACTAGCAGTAAACAAGATAGTGTTCAAATTAGTTTTAAGTTATGCAACTGAGAAGAAATAAAGCACTTGATAAAAGACTAGAGACCATATGAGGGTTCTGAGAAAAATTAGAGATGTGAACTGATGGCATCAATGGCAGAATCATATTAAAAATGAAGATATTAGAAAGAATCCTGACATTATTAGCATTCAAGAATGTGCCAGCAGAGCTAATCTAAAGTGGTATGGCCACTTAAATAGAATGGGCGAAGAAAGGTTAGCAAAACAGTGTTTGATGCCAAGATGGCAGGAAAGAGACCAAGAGATAGACCAAGGTCTAGGTGAATTGATTAGGTCAACATAAGCACAAAATGTCAGATATGACATTACTGGAGTGTTCACAAGTAATACTGATTTGGAAGAAAACTGTTGATAGGAGATTAATAATAATGTCAACTTAATCACATAGTTCTCATAATAACCTGAACATCCCTTCTGGGTACATTTTAAAAAATTGACAATTAAATAGCTTGTGCTCGTAGGTGAAACTTATGCATTCATTTATTCATTCATTCATTCATTCATTTATTGTGATATTTTGTATATGATTATATCATATACATTCTCATGTATATGATATAACAACTAAAAAACTTGAAATAATTAGTATCATACTGGTGTTAAGAAATTAAATCTTTTCTTTTCTTATATGAAGTCAATTTAGGTGATTCTAATGTATTTCAAAGTGTTGAATCCGAATAATTCCATCACAAAAGCTTAGAAAAGATATGCATGCTTTTCATAATGTTTTAGAATATTTATCATGAATTAGTCAATAATAACAAAAATTTTTAATTACTATCACTCAGTTTAGTAGCCACTCTCAGTAAGGCATGCAATAATAATTTGGAATGAAAACAACATGGTTTGTATGCAAACTAGTTTAATTTTCAAGTGTGTAGTAGAGAATATAATATCAAAGGACTAAATAAATAAGATATTTATATTTCTTTAGCTGCTCATTCCAATGACTATCTATACCAAAGAGTGCTTGTCACTAAACTTAACTGCCTATGCCACACATTTTTAACCAATGGCTACAACCACTATACAAACAGATAACACATCTCCCCTTCCCAAATACAAAAGACTAGAATGAACAAAACTATCCCTATTTGCTATCTCTGAGGAACTGGAAAAGATAACCAGAGTGCTAAATGATATATGCATGTAAAGACAAGAAAGATATTTAATTAACCAAATATTTCTGGAAATAGCAGACCATCCTCAGTGGTATTACAAGAACAGTTATAAAAAAAAAAAAAAAATACAAGCTAGAATACTAACAATAGATCATTAAAAATAGAACACGCCGCGTGATGTTGTATCACTAAGTATGAAACGGAATATTTTGAAGTAGAAACATGATTGAAAAAAAAAATAAATGAATGAATGAGTAATCTTGATTAGACTTTTCCCAGATTTTTGATATAGATATACAGTCATTACAATTCAGGTTGGGACGATGGAAAAGGCCTCCACACATTTCTTCGAACCTATAATGGGATCTATGCAAGAGGTGAGTTCTGGACCAAAAGATGCTGTTGTCAGTTTCAATCCCGTGTTGAGCCAATCCAAACTTTTCATGTTTGTTGTGAAGAATGGAGGATTTGTGTTCTTGGATTCTTTTTTCAAGAGAACGTCCAGTCTGTCCAAAATAGGAGAGATCACAGTTGCAAGGAATTTGATAAACTCCAAGAAGAGATAAAGTTGAGTGTTTGTCTTTAGGAGAAGGAAAATGAGAAGACAATTTGTTAATAGGTGAATATGTAGCTGTTAAATCATATTTCTTTAAAATTCTTGCGATAGGTTCTGAAATACTGGAGATATAAGGAATAGGCACTCGACATATCGACACTTTGTTGTTCTGTGGAGGATTATAAGAATTGAGAAGATGTTGGGTTACTTTTTTCAGAAAAGTCATCGAGTTTCATGTGTTGTTGGATAGTAGAAAGTTCTTTCCGTATATAATCAAAAGTAGAACAATTAGTTTCTCTTCTGATGAGGCATTTTATAATTCCTGTTTTTTGACATGGATGATGGGCTGATTCTTTAAGAATATAACGACCTGTGAATGTTGGTTTCCTGTATACTGTAGTTGTAAGAATATTTGAAGGTGACCGGATGAGGAGAACGTCTAAAAAAGATAACTGGTTGTTTTCTTCTATTTCTATAGTAAACTTTATACGATGATGCAAGGAATTGATACTGTTTAAAAAAGAAGGTAAAGAGTTTTTGCTATGTGGCCAAACAGTAACGATGTCATCTATATATCTTAACCAAAAGGATGGTTGAGGGAAAATAGATGAGAAGAGGACTTCCCATGTCCGTTCCTTCTACTTGGCTGTAAAATTTATTTTGACATACGAAATAACCAGATTGTATTACGAAATCGAATAGTTTTATAATGTCTTCAGGAAAGATGTCAGCAAGTAATTTTAAAGTTTCCTTGAGAGGTACATTGTATATAAAGATTCTATATCAAAGCTAACCATAAGATCTGTAGGTTTTAATGAAAGGAAACTTTAAAATTACTTGCTGACATCTTTCCTGACGACATTATAAAACTATTCGATTTCGTAATACATTCTGAATATTTCGTATGTCAAAATAAATTTTACAGCCAAGTAGAAGGAACAGCCATGGGAAGTCCTCTTTCTCCTGCTTTAGCCAACTTTTATTTAGAACATTCAGAAAAAGTCCTCTTCTCATCTATTTTCCCTCAACCATCCTTTTGGGGTAAGATATATAGATGACATCTTTACTATTTGGCCACACAGCAAAAACTCTTTACCTTCTTTTTTAAACAGTATCAATTCCTTGCATCATCGTATAAAATTTACTATGGAAATAGAAGAAAACAACCAGTTATCTTTTTTAGACGTTCTCCTCATCCGGTCACCTTCAAATATTCTTACAACTACAGTATACAGGAAACCAACATTCACAGGTCGTTATATTCTTAAAGAATCAGCCCATCATCCATGTCAAAAAACAGGAATTATAAAATGCCTCATCAGAAGAGCCAAAACTAATTGTTCTACTTTTGATTATCTACAGAAAGAACTTTCTACTATCCAACAACAGATGAAACTCAATGACTTTTCTGAAAAAAAGTACTCAACATCTTCTCAATTCTTATAATCCTCCACAAAAGAACAAAGTGTCAATACGTCGAGTGCCTATTCCTTATATCTCCAGTATTTCAGAACCTATCGCAAGAATTTTAAAGAAATATGATTTAACAGCTACGTATTCACCTATTAACAAATTGTCTTCTCATTTTCCTTCTCCTAAAGACAAATGCTCAACTTTTTCTCTTCCTGGAGTTTATCAAATTCCTTGCAACTGTGATCTCTCCTATTTTGGACAGACTGGACGTTCACTTGAAAAAAGAATCCAAGAACATCAATCCTTCATTCTTCACAACAAACATGAAAAGTTTGGATTGGCTCAACGCGGGATTGAAACTGACCACAGCATCTTTTGGTTCAGGACTCACCTCTTGCATAGATCCCAATTATAGGTTTGAATGTTTGTTCAAGGAAAGTGTGGAGGCCTTGCTACATCGTCCCAACCTGAATCGTAATGACTGTATATCTATATCAAAAATCTGGGAAAGTCTAATCAAGATTACTCATTAATTTATTATTTTTTTTTTTTTCAATCATGTCTCTACTTCAAAATATTCCGTTTCATACTTAGTGATATAACATCACGTGCCGTGTTCTATTTTTAATGATCTATTGTAAGTATTCTAGCTTGTATTTTTTTTTTATAACTGTTCTTGTAATACCTCTGAGGATGGTCTGATATTTCCAGACCGAAATATTTGGTTAATTAAATATCTTTCTTGTGTTTACGTGCATATCATTCAGTCTTATGTCACAAGTATCCTTAAAACAGCAAACCAGAATGCTAATTTCCATACCATGATTAAACCACACATCATCCAGGGGGGGGGGGGTGTATTAAGTGCTTGTAACCTTTGCCTACTATGAACAGAGAGGAAGATTTGTTAAACCTCTTCCTTGGAGAAACTAAGAAATACATTCACTAACTTTGTTATGGAATACTGGTACTAGCAGACCATACTTTTGGACACCAAATCAGTTACATAGAATTAGATAGAAGAAAATCATTGCTGGTCATTACAAGCTGGAGAGAATAATTTTAGAGTCAATAGTAACAATAAAGTGCTTTCCAAATAACAAGTACAGATCAATTAACATACTAAAAATTTGTAGCCAGTAATTTTAAAATGAACACCAATCTAATAGTCACAAACGTTTTTGATTCAACAATAGAGGATACCAGAAATAAGATATTTGTCAGTTCTCACGTCCATTACTTCACTGTTAGTGCCTGAGAAATATGACCAAGTTATTTGTGCTAGGTCTGCAATCTAGAAAAACTGAAATAAATATCTTATTTTATTCTTATAGTACTGTGTTTAATGCTGCCAAACTGAACATCAGACTCTGTTAGAGTTTTCACCTATGCTTAAAGTATGTCACATTTAAAAGTTAGATGTTATAAAATCAACATGAACTACTTTTTTTTATGTGCTTGTGTGTGTGGATGGGTGGGGGTGTAGTTCATCTACACCAAAAATAAATAAATAAACTGTTCAAGAGACTGTTAAATCTAGATTTTCATTGAAAACAAATATTTGCTTGCATCTTTCCTTCAAAAATGAAACTTAATTCAAGGAATGAAAATTTAAGTTTTGGATGGAAGACTGAATGCAAGAAAACATTTTGTATTCCTCTGCATATTAAACTGCATCTCCTGAAAAGCTTTGCTAAAGCAATGAACAAATATGAATCTGTATCAAGTATTTAATGGCAAGATTCTCAAAATCTCAAAAGCCATAATTAAAGAAGGTATGTTTGTTGAACTTCAAATTAGAGAAGCAGTAAAGGATTAAGAAATCAAAAAGAATCACACTGCAATCAAATCAAAAACCTGGAAACAATTCCAAAATATTTCCTAAAGGTTTGAAGGCAACAATAAAACTAAAAATTGCCTTTCTTAAAATCTTGGTGGTAAGTAATGAGCAAGGTAAATGATTATGCTAAGTTAATCATAGTTAATGAAACTATACCAAAGAAAATTAAATGTTGCTTTCTGCAAAGAGAGACAAGCAAAAATACTCTTGCTAAGAGAGGTTTGTGCACATATTTTTAATTTTAACAAAGATATTATTTTTGTTAAAAATTTTGCTTACCAAGCATACATTATGGTATGGCCAACACAGTGTCTGCATGCACCTTCCTTGCTACTCAACATAGATTTGCTGTATTTATATTCATAGACTTTCAGAATTTTTAACATTTATGTATGGCTAGAGCATAATCATGACTGGAGAAAATGAATAACAGAAGTGGAAAAAAAATGAACCCATGCATAAACACACCAAAATAATCTAGAGATGAAAAAGAAAATTATAAATGAAAGGGGGGGGGGGCAAAGAATTATCTTGTACTTTTCTGATCATTATCTTTTAAAAAAAATTCTGTACAGGTACATAATTTCCTGCTACATATTTAAAAGTGTGAAGACTTTTGCATGAACCAATGTTAAAAACTTCTTTACCATAAGTTCCCCTTGCTGTGCAACACTCGTGAATATGATGTTTCCATAAAATAATGCTTTTTCATGACAAAAATTTCTGGATAATCAGTAAAGGCACTTTTAACATCAATAAGAAGATGGACAAAGCAACTGGAGGATCGATCCTAATGCTACATGTTCTTAAAAGTCCAAAGAAAAATAGATGGCACTTTTAACCTGTTGTCAAGGAGCTTTATGAAAAGAAGAAAAACTGTTCAGCAGTCTCTTGATAATTTCATATAGAATGTCGACTGGCCACATTATTAGACATGTTTTTGCTATTTTCCCATATTATTTATACTTTGTTGTATTACTTTGCATTAATAATGACATACTAAAATATAATTTGTGTGTGCATCCTGTGAATGAAACTATCAGAAATAAACTTTAAAACATGTTAACACACTACCACATGCACATAGTATACACACATAAGCAACAGAGTGTGATTAACAGGTAAGGAATTAAATTTGACTCGTAAAATTTGAGTTGCATAAAGTTTGTGGAATATTATGATTACAAAAGTCAGGGACTGCCTGTACTTGAATTTTGGGTGTTTATATTTATATCATGAAAATAATGGAAACAACTACCATGTTAGAGTAAAAGTTTAGTTTAATACAAACCAAAATAAACACTCGATGTTTTGACTTTTGCATTAAGGTCATCATCTGGAGTATACACACATATATATATATAAAGAAACAAGCTGCACTATAATCTACATGTCATGCTAAAGTTATGACCAACCATTACAACTATTGACCTGTCCTCTGCTGAAAAAAAAAAAACTTACCACATCAAAGTTAGAGTCCTATTATTATTATCTATTAGGTTACAAAATTAAATTAAGCTGGAGAGCAACATGTTTACAAAAAGGAAAAAATTAATAAATAATAAAATATAAATAAAAAAAATTACTTATATAAGCATACATATAAATTACAACCAACTGGTATGGATAGTGGCAAATAAAAGCTGAAAAATTGCTTAGTGTCCTAAAGTCAGGGTTTGCTGGAAACTAAGTGGGCTGAATGTGCGCCATCCAAATTCTTAGGATTTTTATGCCACCATTATTGTCAAGATTAGGGTGGTTAATCAAAATTTCACAGGCTTCTTTAAATTTCCATTCATACCAGGTTTTTGTATGATGTAATGAGCAAGTACTTTTCCAATCAATTTGGTGTAGGATGTTAAGAGCATGATCTGAGAGGCCTGCTTCACCAAAAATTGTTAAATTTAATGTGTTGTTTGTGCTCTTTTTTTTATGGATAGGGATTGTATGTCCAGTTTCTCCAATATAAAGTATGTTACAGGTGCAATAGATGCAATAAACTCCAGGATGTGCCAATGGGGGGATCCTTAGAGAAGTTGAATATGTTTTTTTTTTATTTTAAAGGTGGTTTAAAAGTGGCATTAAGATTATAATGGTGTAGGATAAAGAACATACAACACTTTATAAACAAAAGTAAAAACATAACGCTCAGCAAAGATAATTTATTAGTCAGTTTTGACGTTTCTGCCCTTTTCACAAATGTCCCAATCAGTGACACAATTCTTCCCTTACACAACTAATTTCCGCCCAACATTACGGCTCTCTCTCTGTCCACGTACTACGTTCCGGTTACTTTGTGTGGCAAAATAAATTTTACTTACAAAAAGAAGGTATGGCCATGGGCTCACCTATATCTCTCCCAATTGCTAACTTTTATATGGAAGCTTTTGAGCAACATGCTCTTAATTCCTTTATTCTAAAACCTACAGTTTGGCTTAGATACGTTGACAATGTTTGGCCAAACAGTCCCCAAACGTTAAACACATTCTTTAGCCACCTGAACAAACATGAGCACATACAATTTACTACTGAAATTGAAAATCAGAACTTGCTCCCTTTCCTGGATACATTAGTCACACGTCTTCTCTCTCTCAGGCTGTCTATCCTTCGCTGTTTACTGCAAATCTACACATACCAGCCAATATATACATGCTAACTCACATCACCATCCTTTGCAAAAATTTGGAGTCGTTAACACCCTCAAAAACAGAGCTATAACAATTTGCTCTAATGAACAAGCTCTTAAACAAGAATTAAAAATTATTAGCAATACATTTATAAATAATGGCTAAACAAAAATACTACTACTAAAATTCTTCATAAAACTCAATCAAAAAATAATATAGATTACAGTAAAACAATAGTTATCCCATACATTAAAGGGTTATCAGAAAAAATTAATAGAATCTTACACCATTATAATCTTAATGCCACTTTTAAACCACCTTTAAAATTAAAAAACATTCAACTCCTCTAAGGATCTCCCCCCCCCCCCCATTGGCACATCCTGGAGTTTATTCCATCTATCGCATCTGTAACATACCTTATATTAGGGAAACTGAACATACAATCCTAGCTGTAAAAAAGAGCACAAATGACACATTAAATTTAACAATTGTGGTGAGCAGGCCTCTCAGATCATGCTCTTAACATCCTCTACCAAACTGACTGGAAAAGTACTTGCTTGTTACATCATACAAAAACCTGGTATGAATGGAAATTTAAAGAAGCCTGTGAAATTTTGATTAACCACCCTAATCTTGACAATAATGGTGGCATAAAAATCCTAAGAATTTGGATGGCGCACATTCAGCCCACTTAATTTCCAGCAAACCCTGACTTTAGGACACTAAGCAATTTTTCAGCTTTTATTTGCCACTATCCATACCAGTTGGTTGTAATTTATATGTATACTTGTATAAGTAATTTCTTTTATTTATATTTATTATTTATTAACTTTTCCTTTCTGTAAAAATGTTGCTCTCCAGCTTAATTTAATTTTGTAACCTAATAGATAACAATAATAATAATAGGACTCTAACTTTGATGTAGTAAGGATTTTTTTTTTTTTTTTACCAGAGGTCAGGCCAATAGTTATAATGATCACCATGTAAGCATGAAGGAAAGGGGTTTATATTTGTTGTACACAACACTTTTTTTCTAACTAACAATTGTTTTTGTATTTTTCTTTAATCACTAAAGAATACCTAGCCAGGCTTATGTTTTGGAATACCAGTGCAAAGAATCCGGATGTGCTAGACAAAAAGAAAATTAAATTCTATGCCTTGAAAATACATAGAATCATCAGCTTTGATCCTAGTTACAATATCCTTGTTGACTCATCTGATTATTTACAACATTTTACCAAACTCAAACTGGCATTATTAGAAGAACAAACAACTAGTATACAGATATATGCATACAAGTAAACAGTACAAATGAAGTAAAGAGAAAGTAAAGCTGACAGCCCTGAAAGAAATCATCTAGTAAGCATGGTCGATATTCTTAACCAATGGGCTGAATGTCTGAAGAGAAGTATCCCAAATATGATGTGGTATTAGCAACCATTTTTGTTGAGATGATACTTCACCACAGAGGCTGTATTTGGGAAATAGTCTAGAAAATTTATACTTGTTTCTAGGATATAAAATGGTATTTTCCAATTAATCCTATGATGAGCATCCATGGCATGATATGGCCAGTAAGCCACAGTAGTGGAACTGTAAGCTTTGTGTTCACTGCTTTACCTCTTCAGATCTTTGCTGACCGTCCCATGGATGCTCATCACAGGATTCAGATTAAGGATTCTTGATATTTATATCATGTTTTAAGAAACTGGATGACATACATTAAGCAATCTTATATTAAAAAAACTTGAAAGTGATTGTGATATAATTAAATGCATTGCATCCCTCTTCCCACTTATGTTTACCGATGTGATGCAGAATGCAGTTTATATTAATATCTGTTGTGAAATTTAATTAATTGTGAAAATTAACACATTGACTGCTTACTACAAGATAACTCATAGTTAGCCATTTATACGAGGATGGTCTAAAAAGTTCTCGGCCCAACAATGAAAAAGGGAATTAATAATTTCAAAATTCAACATAATCTCCCTTAAGACTAATACATTTATTCCAGCACCATTATCCAGTCATTGTAGTGGTTCTCAGTAAGATCTGCAAAATACATCTCTACACTTGCAATCACCTCTTGATTCGAAGAAAAACCTGACCAGCAAGGAAGAGTTTTAGTTTGGGGAAGAGACAGAAGTCAAAGGGAGCCAAATCTGGGGAATAGGGTGGATGTTCCACAAATTCATGGCACAGATCCCTTAATTTTCCCATTGACACAACACCTTTGTGGGCAGGTGCATTGTCCTGATGAAAGATGATTTTTTTCTTCTCACTAGGTCTTTTCTCACGAATTTTTTTGTCTAGTCTGGTTAAAAGATGGGAATAATATTCCCCGGTTATTGTTTTAACCATTTCAAGATAATAAATAAACAAAACACTGATGGCATGACCTTTCCTGCTGATGGAATTGACTATGTCGTCTTTGCCGTTGAACAACTGGCTTCTGTCCACTGTTTGGATTTTGGTGGATAATGGTGAATCCAAGTCTCATCCATAGTAATAAATTGATGCACAAAATCAGTTTTATTCTTGTTAAAACGATCCAAGCACTGTTCAGAGATTTTCATGCAAGTGCGTTTTTGATCTGCTGTGAGCAAGCAAGGCACCCATCTTGTGCAAAGCTTTTTCATTTGCAATTCTTCATGCAAAATACATCCTACATGTTCTTTTGAAATACCTATAGTCTCAGTAATTTCACGCACTTTGACTCGCTGGTCATCCAATACCATATCGTGCACTTGATCAATGATTTCTGGTGTTGTTACACTTTTTAGATGTCCTTCATTTGGATCATCTTCAAGGCTGGTACAACCACGTTTAAACTCGGAGCCCATTTCTTAATTGTCAAAAACAAAGGAGAGTGCCCATAAACTTTTATGAATTTCTTTTGCCGTTAAACCTTCTTTAACAAAGATTTTATAACTGCACGATACTCAATTTTATCCATTTCAAGGGATACAGACAACACTTTTGCTTCAGACAGCTGTATAAAACAAACTACTTGATAGAATGACTTGCAATTTCACATGGATGCTTGACAGATGTACCAACTTGGAAAAAAAAAAAAAAATCTTGCCGATAGTGTTGCCATCTATAGTCAAGGCCGAGATCTTTTCAGACCACATCAATTAATTATTTATGAATAATTTAACTAATCAGAATTGATATTACTTAATTTAACAAAACTAACATTATCTTCAGCAAAAACAGACAAATTTAAAAAAGGCCCAACTATGAGTTATCTTGCATCATATTTTCGTTCCAAATATTAGTATACTATTCACAAGCTCTCTACCAGCACCAGACTCGAGGTAGTCTATATATATATATATAGAGAGAGAGAGAGAGAGAGATGTATGTACGTACGTATAAAATTAACATTTATATATATAAAATTAGGACTGCCACTGTCCTAACATGTTAAATGCACTTGTCTGTCTTCACAAACAGAATAAAAAAATGATGTCAATAAAATTATTTCAGAAAATTTAAAGTTTTTATTCAAACAGTTTGTAATTAGACCTTAAAAAGTATCCTAAACTTCCAGGATATTTTCTGAGAACTGCACTTATTTAGTTCAGACATTTTAACCAGCAAATATCAAAGCTTCATCATTCTTTTACTTTAATACACTGAACCTTTATAAATAAGAGGCTGAAAGATAAATTGCTTTTGAAAATAATTAGACATAATTTATTCATTTTTTCTGGATAATTATTTTTATGACTCTTTGTTTGCATATAAGGTTAGTTGGTTTGCTTATGTGATTTTAAAGACTAGTATTTTTGTTATAAGTACACAATTGTATGTCATAGTGCTGATGAATAGAAGAATTGCCGGCAATTTCAATATTACTATTATTATTAAGGGTTAGGGGACTCATCGAGGAAGGCCATATAATACAAGCACTGTCATACTTGTTATTGAATTCATTTGCACTACTTGAACACACAAGTAGTGGCAATGATTCAAATGGCAATCCATTTGAATCATCGCTTTCTTGACAGCATTCATTCTCAGCTTCCAAGGATGCTCTCTCTCATCCTTTCCCCATCCTCCATAAAGTGAAAAATTCCATCAACTGAAATCCTGTATGACACTTTTTTACAAGTTTGTAAGTCTCAATCATATCATCTTGCTTCCTCCTCTTTGCTGGTGACTGCAGTCTACAAATTCGAAATCTGTCTTCATAATCAGTATTCCACAATCCTGATATCGCTTTTAACATTCTTCTCTGCTCTCTCTCTCTCTCTCTTTCCACTGTGTCAGATTCACCACAGGCCCCCTAGGAGACTAGACCTGCACACAACAGTCCAAGTGAGGTCTTATGAAGGCCTTGTAAAGAAGCAAAATGACATCTTTACATGTCAAAGTTCGTTTCAGCACTGAAATCATCCTTTGAGTTCTATTTGCAATCTTTACTATATGGTCCTTGAAAGTCAACTTCCTAGCCGCTAAAACTCCAAGATCCCTAGTCTGATCAGTTTCTTCTAGTATAATCCCACCAATATAATATGACAGTGAATATCTAATGTCACCAAAGTGCATAACTTTACATTTACTAACAATGAACTGACATCCATTTTACCATGCTCACAATTCCAGCCAATTCAAATTATTCTGCCAATACTGTACATCAGCTACATTCATGATTACCTGCCAATCTTTGCATCATCAGCAAATAGCTGTACGTTGGCTGTCAAATCCTTCCCAATGTCTGCTGTTATTCATTAATGTACAAAATGAATAACAGCAGACCAAGGACTGATCCTCGTGTACACCACTGGTGACCTTAAATCTTGCAGACTCACATCCCCCCCATATACCACTTTCTGATATGTGTCAGCCATCATCTTATTTAATCTAATATTTTATAATACAAATCCATATTCTCTAATTTATGCAACAGTCTTCCATGCTGTATTCTGCCAAAAGCCTTAGCAAAATCTAAAAAGTATCATGTTGTATCTATTCCCCTTGTGTAACTTAATGGTAACATTATTATAGAATGAGAGCAAATTGCTAAAACATGACCTTCCCTTGCTAAACCCATACTGTTCATTGCAAAGTGAAGATTCTCTGTCAACCCATTTCTGAATGCAAATTCTAACCAACTTTTCCAAAATCTTCACCATCACTCCAGAAATACTAACAGGTCGATAATTGGATACATCAGTCTTTGCATCATCAACCTTGTGCAATGGGATTACCATACATTCTTCTCACTCCTGTGGAATCATTCCTGTTTTGAAACTCAAATTATATATATCCCTGTTTTGAAACTCAAATTATATAGAATGGTCAAAGGAATAGCCAGTTCAGCTTAACACTCTTTTAGCATCTGTGCTGATATCCCATCAGTCCCTATTGTTGAATTCTTATTCAGTTTGTGCAATAGCTCTAATACCCCTTCACACACAGATGAGTTTCTTCATTCAGAGAAGAGGCAGCTCTGAGCACAATGTTGCATACAACAGGTTGATAGCTTTTAGCAAAACGGGCACTCATTAGTTGAACAACCTCTTCTGAATTTGTCACTCTTGCACCGTCTGCATTCAGTAGAGTTATTCTTTCATATTCATTCTTTCTTTTACTTGAACATAAAAACAAAATTCGTTGAGGGGGGGGGGGGTGTCTTTAGCTTATAAGCCAGTTTCTTTTCATACTCAGACTTCACCTTCTGTACAATAGTTGTGACTCTTCTGGCCTGCTTATAATTTTCATAATGGACATCATCCTCATGCACACAGTATTCCTTCCACATCATCCTCTTCTTACAAATTTCTTGCTTGATAAGATTACATATCCACTTCACTCCTACTTTATTTATTCTTTGAACTCTAGGAACACATTCTGATATTACATCATTTAAGTATTTTTTTTTGTGTGTGTGGTTTTGTTCACTGCAGCATCTGTAAAATGCATTTGCTTTGTAAAGTAAATGTTTTGAGGAAAGAAAGTGAAACTAGTAAGTGGGAGGGAGAATGCCAGAAGTGGGGGAAGAGTAAGATGAATGACAAAGGATGAGAACACATGGGCATGACTGTAGGTGAGGTTGTTGTTTCAAGTAAGGTGTTGAAAGTGAGCATGGATGTATGCAGCATGAGTGATAGTAAGAATGAAATAGTGGAAAATGAAGAGAACGAACTGAAGCTAATGAAAAAGAGAGTGCACTTATATGGCAATCTCCATCCGAAGAAAAATAATGAGATAGAATGTGTGGAAAAATGCTTGGCAGATAGCATAATATGGCAAAGAAGTAACAAAAGATGGGGGGGGGGGGATATGAGGAGAGAGAGAGAGAGAGAGAGAGAATGCAGATCATAAAAAAGTGGAAGGAGAATAAGGATCAAATTTTGTACGGTAATTTCATGAGAACAAGATCCTCCCAATAACCAAAATTCGTGTAATTTTTTTTAAATTCTGTATTTAATTGAGGAATGCTTTTTAAAGGGTGGTAAGTACAATTGAAAGAAGAGCATTATGCTACTGTATGTGTTTATGCAATTTTAATAAGACATCCACAGTTTTTGAGTCCCTTTCCTTCAATGTTTAACAGCAAGAGGTACAAAGACTTGCAGAATCAGCTCCAGTTTATTTATGAATAATTTAACTAATCAGAATTGATATTACTTAATTTAACAAAACTTACATTATCTTCAGCAAAAACAGACAAATTTAAAAAAGGCCCAAGAAAGGAGAGTTTTGTAATTTCACGACCCCCTGCTGGAGAAATAGCTTCAGGTAGCCACAGCTTCTCTTGAACCAACTAACAAAACAAAAGATAAAGAAATCAGATTTCTTAGTAAAGATGTTTTGTTATTTACAGATTATTAAAAAAAAAAAATTTAATACACAGCAAACATTTTAATAATCTAGAATTCTCAAAATAATAAGCTTAATTGTAAATTGGTTAAATTTTTATTAACTGGCTTTTTTTCAAAACTATATTTCCTATAGGGTGGCTTTTATTTTTTTCGTGGTGTTCCAAAAGAGGATGGCAGAAGTATTAGGCTGAGAGGTTCAAGGAAGAGAAGGAGAGAATCACCTTTGGAAAACTAAATGCAGAAGGTCATTTTTATTTTTCAGGAAATGATAACATATACCAGAATATTAATTATAAAAATTTTAATTAATACTTTCCTATATTTTGGCAATGTTACATTGCCATCATCAGGGATCATAAAAAACGATATGTGCATGCAGGCACTAACACTGAGCAAATGAGGCTGAACAAAGTCAACAGAAGTTGGGCTGAGAGTCCTAAAACAGTACCTCCCCTAGTGGGCTAAATTGGGTTGTCTTGACCATTGGGCTGGCATTCCTAAAATATATGCTTCCCAGATTTGGGGCAGTCTCATGCTTTCCACACCTCAACAAATTTGTTGAGGTTTGGAAAGTATTTTAAAACTGAGGCAGATTCTATAAATAGTCTTTCAAACTTGTATTTGCTGTGGCATAATAGCATGGCCTTCTTCTAGCATATCCCATACGCTGGAAGAAGCGCTTGTCGCAATGTTGAACGTCGACTTTTGGACAATCCTTTCCAGCATCTCGAATGCTTCAGTGTTCTCACAAAACCTTAACCACCAAAAAGTAACCTCTCAAAAAAAAGAATTTCAGGCTCTGCAAGAGATAAAATGCAACAATAGAATAATAATTACTACTCAGGTAAGCTTGCCTCTTTACTACTAGATCATTCTATAGAATATGATCCTACCAGCATACAAATCAGAACATCCCATAGGCTCTCCCTGAAAAGGTTATTTCTTGGCCTATGGAAGTTACAAACAGATTAAACTCTTATAACTCTAGATCCCCCCCCCCCCCAACCATGGGGTGGGGGTCTAGAGTTATAAGGTTTTAATTTAAGGGTCTAGAGTTATAAGGTTTTAATTTAAGGGTCTAGAGTTATAAGGTTTTAAACCTAGCCCCAGATATATGGACTACCAAAAATCCATAAACAGAATGTGCCATTATGTCCGATTGTGGATGTTACTGATTCACTCACATACAAATTAGTCAAACATTTAGCCAAACTGCTCACACAATATACTAGCAACATACCTTCACACATAAAAAACTCGGCCTACTTTAAAGCCCGTATAGAAAACATGGCACTTCAACAGACTGACAAAGTGATGAGTTGTGATGTCTCCTCCTTATTCACTAATGTCCCACTCAAAGATACCTTAGACCTCATGCAAGACATATTTCCTCCCGATATCTCAGCCCTATTTCAGTTCACCATGAACTCAGGCTATTTCATTTAATCAGGAAAATTCTACAAACAGAGGGGGGGGGGGGGGAACTGCCATAGGTTCTCTACCATCTCCACCCCTGTTCAACTTCTTTATGGAGACCGTGAAAGAAAAAGTCTTAAACTTTGCCCCACAAAAACCCACTGTCTTGCTAAGCTACTTGGATGATGTGTTCTCCATTTGGCTGCATGGCCTGGATACATCCCACAATTTCTTAACATGCCTAAACAAACAACACCCCAAGATTTTACCTTTGAAAAGGAAAACAACAACAAGTCTCTCATTCCTAGATACTCCAATAACAAGCCAGCCTGAAGGATCCCCGGCATTCCCCATTTACAGAAAACCCTACACATACAGGTAGATACATCCATCAGTAGTCGCCCAACAGCAACTCCCCCCCCCCCCCCCCTTCAAAGCAGAGATCATTCAAAATCTATAACCATTCCATATATTCAGGGCACATCCAAAAAATTAACAAAAATCCTAAGGAAATACAACCTTACAACCAGTTACAGCCCACATAAGAAACTGGCATCTCTTATCTGCTCCACCAAACACCAGCCACATCCTCTATGCCTACCAGGTTCCTTGCAGTTGTAAACTGTCCTACCATGGACAGGCAGGACAGCTAATATCAGGATATCCGAACACAAGGACTAATCCAGTTTCACCAATACAGCTACTCAAGACTTGCTGACAATGCAATCTGAAAGGCCATTCTATTACACCGCAGCAAATACAAGTTTGAAAGCCTATTCATAGAATCTGCCTCAGTTTTAAAAAACTTTCCAAACTTCAACAAATTTGGGTGCATAACACTGCCAAAATATAGGAAA
Organism: Typopeltis vanoorti; assembly: GCF_054136105.1. NCBI lineage: Eukaryota > Metazoa > Arthropoda > Arachnida > Uropygi > Thelyphonidae > Typopeltis > Typopeltis vanoorti. Next base: position 130,481,908 of record NC_143549.1, read on the forward strand.
GTATTAATTCAAGTTTTTATAATTAATAGTCTACAATACATTGTCATTTCCTGAAAAATTAAAAGTGGTGTATAATCAACGTATAAGTTTATCAACAAGAATTAAATGCAGAATGCTGTTCCATAATACAAACTGAATGAAGCATGAGGAGGAATTAATTCAATGTACTTTAAGTTGAACTATAAATGGATGTGGATCAGAAGTGGCTCATTTTTGTATAAGTGTAGAGAAAGTGGAGAAATGATGAAAACCAATTCAACTGAACAGCACCTGCAAATATACATAATAGGAAAGGCAGAAAAAATGTCACAAAGGATGGAATGAGTGACTGAGATGGGAAGGGAGACAGAGAGAGAGAGAGAGAAGTTAACAATTAACTAGGCTGTTCCCTCAAGGATAGCATTAATAATTTTCAGGAAAGTTTTTGGTGCACTATCCCAAACATGAGAACAGTATTCTAAGGTAGGATTGGATCAATTTAGAATCTGTATAACATTAACAGCTGTACAAGTCAGAAGGAATGTCATGAATGCAAAAAAGTGCACCAGGTTTTCTGAAGGTTGGAAAAGCTGTATAAGTATAGAGATGTAAGTTAAATTAAGATGATAAATCTAATCTTGCCTTGCAATACAAGCTTTAATAAAATATTAAAAAAAAAAGAGAAAGATTAAGTGAAATTCTTTGGTGAGGAAAAAAGATAGGACTGTTTTGGTAGCAGTAAAAATAATAAGGTTTTCCTAGTTCAACTCAAAAATGATAAGATCAGCATTTAGGGCATTAGGAATGGATGGTCTGAAAGCATGGAATGTCCAAGCATTACAAGGTTTGTAATAGATGGAAAAGAGGGGACAAAAGCAAGGAAGTTTGGGATTCTTCAGTATTAGAACAGAAGACATGGTTATTGTCAACTATGACACAGCGAATTATCACAGAGGAAAGTAGCTACTCAGTTACAAGCTATCTTATGGTTTACTTTATGGAAAACAGACCATAAGATGTTAACTTGAATAGAGTTAACTCACACTATAGAGCACTTATAGAACCTCGAGAATAGTTTGTTTTGGAAGAGAGTTTGCTAAGCAAATTTTCTTTAGAATAGCACTGTGTTTCTGGTACCTCAGAACTTCTTGGTAGCCTGTTATAATATCTGCTAGAGTGAAATATCCACTAGAGTATGCTAAGCAGGTTTTTGACTGGACTTTTTGTTTATATCAGTCCACAGGCTGTATTATGAAAATTTATTATTATTGTCATTATAAAGATATCGTCATGGAATCATAAGACTCACAGGAGACCCCCTCACTAATCTTTATATGTATAATATCTATCATACCTCTCCTTAAAGTCATTCAACTGTCAGAGCACTCATAACGACTTTCTGCAATACATTACATTTATTCGCCACTCCACAAGCAAAGAATCTAGTCCACACACACACACACTCTTGCTAACAACTTATATGCTAGCAACTTATAAGTTTCTATAATGTCCCCTCTTTTTCTCCTGTCAAGTAAACTTTGTAACCCACACACCTTCAACCTATCCTCATAGGGAGCAGAGCATTCCACACACCTGTTGCCAGCTTCGTTACTTGTCTCTGGATCCCCACCACCTCCTGATCCAAAAGAAATCCAAGTGACCAACTCTGTGCATAGTAATCAAGATGCAGCAAAATCAAAACCTTATAACTGCCTATCTCTATTTGTTAATATGTTTTCAACATCTAAGTAATCCTTTCAAGTATTCTGCCAACTTCTGCAATATGTCCTCAACCATCAGCTGCAAAATTGCTAGCCTCATCAAAATTTTCTGCAATCCAGTTCCATCAATTTGATACACAGTATGCAACCTTTTCAACCCAAAGTGCATAATCTTATATGTATTTTGCAACATTTCACTGACAACCATTTTCCTTTGTACACATGTACACACTCCGAATTTATTAAAATCATCCTTCAGGATATCTATATCATCCTTAACTATTACTCTCCTCAGTTGTGCATCATCAGCAAATAACTGAATACCCCCCCCACACCATTAAATCATTCCCTATGCCACTCTCATTCTCCTAGATTCCATTACACCATATACCTTTCTGGTGTCTGCTGTCAGCCAATCTATGTCAACAGTGTTATACTCATTCCCATTTGTTCCAACTTAAATAATAGATTTCCTTCGAGTATTCTGTCAAATGCTTTTACAAGTCCAATCAGTATCATGGTATGGCTATTTCCCTTATCTAATGCTGATCTCCATCTCTTATAAAATGAGAGTAAATTACTAAGGTAGTGCCTACCTTTTACAAAACTGTGCTGTCCACCTCACCTCACAGAGTATCATATTATTTTTCAACTTCTTGAATACTTTAACCACCACACCAGAAATACTACCTGGTCTGTAATTTTCTACTTCTGTCTTAGAACCACATTTATGTAATATAACTATCTTACCTCTTTCCACTGCCTTGAAATCTTGTCAGAACTGAGACTTAAATTAAACAACTTCATCAGTGGTACTGCCAATTCTCTTACACATTCTCATGGCACACAGGCCCACATGCCATACACTCCCACTGCAGTATTCTCAGTGACATTTTTCAATATGTTGCGCATCTCCAATTCACCTACTGTAATTCTCACACGAGCAAAATCTCCACCTGGACGATAAATCCTTGCTGGGAGATCACTTAGTAACTCAACTATTTATTCTCCTTCTGTCACCTTCCTGCCATCGACACTGTTAAAATTATCATTCCATAATAGCAAAAACCAAAATGATGGTTTTAACCACCACTCCAGAAATATTAACTGGTCCCTAATTTGCTACTTCTGTCTTGGAGCCACCTTTATGTAATAGAACTATCTTACCTCTTTCCACTGCCTGAGCATATAAATACAAAATGTTAGATTCAAGCAATGACAAGTAAAAGAAAGAGTAGGTGTAGTATTTGACACTAAATAAGAGGCAAAATCTTCTTGAATGGTAGGCAACATCAAGTAGAGTGATGTGGACAAATATCAGAATGGGGAACTGGACAATGAGACTTATTTATGCCTATGGTCCTGCAGAAGATTCTACTAGGGTAGAAGTGGAAGAATTTTTTGAGGCTTTAGAAAAAGCAACTGACACAATGAAAAATGAAAAGTTGGTCCTTGTTGGGAATCTAAATAGCAGAGTAGGAAATGATAGTCAGACAGACAAAAATATTTTGGGAAAATTTGGAGGAAAGAGTAAAGCTAATAATAATGGCAAATACCTGTTGCATTTCTGCTCAGGATATGGACTGGTTATTACAAACACCATGTTCCAACATAAAAATATGCACAAATTCACATGGAGAAAAGAGGCAATGAACAAGAAAAGTCTTATTGACTATATTATTGTTGATAGTGATATTTTCTCACTGGTGAAGGACACTAGAGTGTAGAGAGGATTTGAAATTGGAAGTGATTACCATTTAGTCTTGAGTAGGATAAAATTGAATTTCATATTGAAAAGAAGGTTTTAAAGTTTTAAAGTGAATAAAAGTTGAGCAGTTTTCAGATGTTAACTATAGACTAAAATACACAAAAATTATTCAAGAAAAAATGAAAGAGTTTGATAACAGGAGCCAAACTTGGAGATTCAGTGGCAAATCCTGAAGAAAACATTGATTGATTCAGCCAGAGAGGCATGTGATGAGGTTGTCTGTCTGCAAGGACAGAAAAATCAGAAGAAAAAAAAGACAAATGTAAGAAAGTTAAACACTGGGTAAAACTAGCTAAACAAAAGTTGTGAAAAGACTTTGGTAAGAACAGAAAATAAATATCAAGAAGGTGGCAAGATATTCTGGAGGTTGTAATTGAAAAAGCTCAGAAATGGAGGAAAGAGTGCTGTAAAAGGAATTAGAAATGATAAAGGTGACAAGAAAACTGGAGAAAAAGATATCATTGATGTATGGGGTAATTACTTTGAAAAATTGCTGAAACAAGCAGTGATGACAGCACAATGGTAAAAAACACTCAACGGATGCAATCAGGAATACATATCCATACTGGAAGAAGAAAACCATCATCAAATTCCTGATATGTATCCTCAAGGGGTGTACAGGATATGATATTAACTAACTTCCTATCTACAATTTTCCTCCAAATCAATCTGTTAATTGTCAAGACTCCAACATTATCAGATCTTATATTTCTGTCTTCTAAGGCACTTTTTACTGTATCAATCCACCTATACGAGTATCTTGTCATCTTCTTTATACTGCCAACCTGGCAGAGAACACTTGTTTTGCTAATTTTTCTTCTACCATTTTGTTTAAGTGACCATACCACCTGAGATTAGCTCTGCTATACATTGGTGAAGAACAAGCTGGATTCAGGCCAAATAGAGGCTGTCAGGATAAGATTTTCACTTTAAGACAAATAGTTGAGAAATCTTGGGAATATAACAAGGATTTGTATTTAAGTTTTGTTGGTCTGGACAAGGCATATGATAAGATGCTAAGAGGAAAGCTCTTCAAAATGCTATACTTATATGAGGTAAATGGGACATTATATCAAAACAATACATGGTCTCTATTTAAGCTGTAAGTAAGCAGTTAAAAGTGAAGGAGGTACAGGAAGATGGTTTGAGGAAAAATCAGGTGTGCAATGAGAATACACATTAACTCCACTGTTATTCATTATCTGTATGGATCACATTATGAAGGTTAAATCTGATATCAAAATTAATTATGTTAATCTTGGCTCTTTATTTTATGCAGATGTTATACATCTGAATAAATCCAGTACAAGTCTGCAAGATTCCCTGACTAAATTGAATAACTGTCGTATGATGATGATAATAGCGCAAAAACTCTTTTGGATTTACTTTGCCCCACTTAGCTAATTTTCTCTCATAATCTGATTTAACCTTCCTTACCATACCAGTCACTCTTCTTGCTTGCACTTTGTATGCTAATCACCTTTTCTTCATATTCCCTCCAACAATGTTTCTTTTGTATCACTACTCAATCACTTAACCCCCCTACTTGGTTTATCCTTCTGACTGATGCTGCTTCTCTCAAACAATCCTTATGGCTTCTTAAGCCACAGTACTGTTCATAGCTGCATTCTAAGTGGGTCATAATTATCAGCTTTGTGGTTAAATCCTTTCTTGACTGAGAATTCCACATGTTTAGCTACCTCCCAGAACAAGACTACATGGTTGCATTCCCTGATTCAGATGCAGAGTGTCAATTGTAGTTATGGATAATAATCTTCTGATGCTATTACCATATTCAGCACTCTCAAAGCCCTGGTCTCCTTCATGACATGCTGATTCAGATAATTATCCCTTAGTAATTTAATAAATTCCACGTTCATCCTGCTACCCCAACTATATGCACCCACACTTGAAGACCCCCCCCCCCATAATAATTGTTTAGCCTGCACTGACTGTACTAATCTAGTGATGCCTGACAACTACATTATCCTGTGGACAACATCCCAGCCTATAGCAACAACCAACAATATATTTTGTTGTGCGGGCCTGTATCTCGCACCAGGTAGCTTAAATGAACCATCTCCCCCAGACCTAAAATCATCTTTAACTTCTAATTTTATAATTGAAGTTCTTTAACTATCATCAACAATATCTCACCTTCTATACTATTCCTGCTATCTTCCCCCAAAACACAATACCCTTGACATTCATCTCAGTAACTATATACTTTTCTGTCAACCAGGTATCATTGATGTCAATAATTTTTGCATTGAGCTGACCATAACAAAAATTCCTCTCCTTTAATATGATCTTTATCACAGAATATTTGTACATTCTTCAAAATATCAAGACAAAGAAAAATGTGATCACCAAATTTCTAGTGAGATCTCAACAGAAACCTGCCCATGGTAATGAAATATACCGAAGAGGATATATTTTTTGTACTTCAAGAACATAAAGTTACACAAAACTGTACCAATCTAACAGATAAGCTTAGGGGGTTGATGGTTATTCATTACTTGTTTTTTTTAACGGTATTAACAACATCAAACAATTTTATCAAAGAGATGTTTTATTAACTTCTTAAATTTTGCTGAATTTCAACTCAGCATCATCAGAGCACACCACACTTGTACACATGACAGTGAGTGAGTGAAACAATACAATTGCAATGGAGAAAAGATCTAAAGTCCTATTTTTTGGCACCCATGCCCTCGTTAGAAGGCGTTTTGTCCATTGCAATTGTATTGTTTCACTCACTGTCACGTGTACAAGTATGGTGTGCTCTGATGATGGTGAGTTGAAATTCAGCAAAATATAAGCAGTTAATAAAACATCTCTTTGATAAAATTGTTTGGTGTTGTTAATACCATTAAAAAATAAGTCAGGAAAACTGTACCAACTTATGGATGTTATCAGGACTTGGTGGAGGAGGGAGCTGGTTTTTCTAATCATTGTTAGCAGACACACAGAGAGAGAGAGAGAAATATACATTCACATACCACACAATGAAGGATGAATCACAGGCACGCCTATTTTTAGATATATTTATAATATCACTGACACTTAGATCATATGTATTTGGATAATGGTAGTGAAAATATATATAATTCAATCAGATAATTTTATCTGATTCATTCAGATAAAATTATGTAAATCGTTAAAGAAAAAAAAGTAACACAAACTTTAGAATTTTTACTGATGCAATCATATCAGGATTTGAAATTTTTACACCCATTTTTACACACTCAATTCCATCCAAACTAATAATCCCAGACTGATAATTGAAATCCTATACTATAAGAATTCTTCACCAATATTATCATTTGAATATGGTATCCACTGATGAGACATCAATAAAGGTTGAAACCACTCTGGGTAGTGGCCCCTCCAATAATGCATAAAATTTTACATTCAACTGATTCAAATTTGAAAGAATGGGTGATTTGCATTATGGGATAAACTAAGGCAATTAATGCAAAGTCATTGGTCTCTGTATGGTGGCCTAGTCATGAAGATACTTCATGCACAAACAATGTTTACTTACACTTGGATAAAGGATGAAACAAGAATATAATTTCTTAGAATCTTTAACTTAAGATAATTTGAAATAATCCCAAATTTGAAATATTACTGATTAGGTTTTTGTCAAAAGTTTTTCACTTGGTTATACTATAAATTAAAGATGCCAAGAAATTATATCCCTTGTTTAATCCTTTATCCAAGTATAAGCAAAAAAGGTTTGCACATGAAGTAACTTCATGACTGGGCAACTGGTACATAGCGGCTAATGACTTAACATCCATTGCCTTAATATCCCATAATGCAAAGCACATATAGTTATGGACATGTAGAATGCTATGCATTAGGGGAAGTGCCACTACCAAGACCAGTTTCAACCTTTATTGAAGTCTCATCAGTGGAAGCCAGACCCAGAAATAATATTAAAGTTGAAGTAATGCATAAATTATATTTCCATATACAAGTAGCCAAAAGGTGTCACACATTATTACTAAAATATTCTGGATTAGAGATAGATATTGAAAGATTTTCCCCTTGGTTATGCTATAAATTAAAGCTGGCAAGAAATTATATTCTTGGTTTAATCCTATATCCAAGTGTAAGCAAGAAAGCAAAGTTTGCACATGAAGTGACTTCAAGCTGGGCAACTGGTATATAGAGACTAATGACTTCAACATCACTTGCCTTAATATCCCATGATGAGACCTCAATAAGGTCAAAACTGGTCTGGGTAGTGACCCTTCACATAATGCATAGAATTATACATGTCCGTAAGGATATGTGCTTTGCATCATGGGATACTAACGCAAGTGATGTGAAGTCATTAGCATCCATATATGAGATGTCCAGTAGTGAAGTTAACTTCAGGTGCAAACTTTGTTTGCTTACACTTGGATACAGGATTAAACCAAGAATATAATTTCTTAGCATCGTTAATTAATGAGGTCTTTATTCCAAATCCATCAAATGACTATTAAGAACAATAATTTCCATGGCATTTGTCCAAAGATGAGTGACATTGATTAAGATTGTTCCCCGTGAGACTGCCAGTATGGATGAACGTTGGTAATATATGGATATTTAATAACATAGATAAATTATATGAAAGTTATGCTTATTTTAAATACTGAATGACATGTAAAGTGAATGATGCAATATAGTGTGTTTGCAATATTTTACTTTTTTTTTTCTCTCTCACAACCTTCACATTATATTTTCATCCAAATGTGCTGAAATTGCCAAGAGAATTTGACAACAAAATCAGGAACTGCTATATTACAAATATGTTCAAAATTATTGAAAGATACTGCAAAAGTGTTTAAGGAAGAATTGATCTCTTCAATACTTCCTCTTTCAAACAGTCTGAATGGAATGAATTTCCCTGAGGAATGATCTTACACAATGCAATCATACTTTGGAAAATGACTGAGCAATGTGACAGACATAACTGTGAAGAATGAAAGAAGTCCCCCTCTACAATCCCACATTAGTACAACCTTGGTTTTAGTGCAACTGGGATAAATATTTCAAAAGTAACACCAGAAGCAGCTATATCATAAATTTACTCAAACATGTCATTATTCAAATTAGTTGAATAATGTGACCTGTAAGTGTCTACAGAATATGATCCCATCTTTACAACTCTCCCCCCCCTTCATTTCTTTCTGATCAGTCTGCATTTCTCAAGGGAGATTTATCAACATAACAAACAACTACATTCCAAATCTAGGTGAAATAATTTGAGTGAATTTCTTAGTGATTTGTAGAAGTGTCTGAAAAGGAGAAAGAAAACAATGCTTTCTAAGTGTATTTTCACTAGTTTCAAATTGATCTTTTTTTTTTTTTTTGTTAATGGGATTTAATGCTTCAGATTTGGCAGGCTATAACTTGGTGAATGGTTTAGTCAAGTGAAATTAGCAGATTGATAATATTCAACTAAGTAACAGAATTACTATACATAGGTTGGATTTTGATCCTAATGATTCTCATAATAAGATTAAACAGTAACTTTTTTTTTTATGACTCCCACCATGAAATGTAAGCATTTGTGCTATGAGTGTCTAAGGATTTTTTTCTATTTTTATTAATTACATATATATATATATTGTTGTAATTAGGATTGACTCGGGATGTATACATTTATAAAATTAAAATTTAACCGACTAGAACCCGAGAAAGTATAACAAAAAACTTTAATAAATCACGATCAGTTTCATCGGTGTTCCAACTTCTTCAAGTGAGTAAGAAATAACATAAGACTTAAAAAAATAACAAGGCAAAAAACATGGACTTTCCAGCTGAATAAAAAGAAGCAGAATAATAACAGTCATATTTGAATAGGTGACCACGTGCTACTGTTGGCATGAGTAGAATGTGTGTGACAGCTAATTTTATGATTCCCATAGCACCAGTATTGGATTACTGCGCTATGGGAATCAGGCAAATTGTAGCTTGGATTGTTGTTCAAGTGTGAAGGGTCCAGAACTATTTCTTTGGATTCTATAATTCGTCTTTCAAATTCATCCTTGCATATATATATAAATTGGTTGTGCAGTCCCAATCAACTTGGTGTGGCCGTTCTTCGAGGTTAGAGTTTGCGGAGAAGAGAACATGACTGGAAAGGGCACTCACTCGTGTTCTACTGTAGGAGATGTCACATCTATGTTCCTCAAGACGAAGTGAAATAGATTTATCTGTCTGGCCAAAATAAGGTCGACCACAGTCGCACATAACTTTATAAACACCAGGAAAATGCAGTTGGTTGTGTTTTAGTCGACTCAGAAAAGTATATATATAATTTTTTTTTTTTTTTTTACTTTGGATAATCTGGGAACCTGTTCTACAAACCAGTGGAACTTTTTCAAGTCCCTCCAGAGCTCCAAAAAACAAGGCAGTGGTCTCACATCAGGTATTAAAATTTTTCTCCTGCCTAAACACAATTACAAACATTCCTGCCATAGTGGGATTTGAACCCATAGCCTCTTGGTTTAGAGAGAATGAGATCAGCAACAGTAGTTGGCCAAACGAAAGAGTGTTTTCCTTCTCTATAGATGCTTCTGCAAGTTGTAATCTTCAACATATTTTGACCAAATTTGGAAAATAATTGTTTCTTATGTTAGTGAAGATTCTCTAAGCTCAAACTAATCAGACAAAAAAAAAAAAAAAAAATGAATGTGTGTGTGTGTGTGTGTGTTGGAGGGTTAAGGATCATGTTCTTTGCAGACATATGTAAGAATATTCATCCAATTTTAACCAATTTTCTTATGCTTAAGGTCCTATGAGAAATTCAGCTCAATCAGACTAAAATGAATAGAGAGCTTGTTGGGAGAGGGAGGCAACTATCTTCATAGACAACTGAAAATCACAATGCTCATGCTTTTGACCAGATTTGAAATATACTTGTTTTAAAGTCCCCTTCCCTCATAATTATTGCAAAATTGGAGCAAAGTGGTGGGTAGGGTTGTCGATGATAAATTAAAAAAAGTAAAATGTCACAGCCACCACAACCACAAGTTGCATCTAATCAACTTAGAAAATTTATTCCTTGCTTGTTTTACAAACTTCATCTAAAAATAAGTAATATCTCATAATAATAATAAAGACATATGTAAAAATGTGAGCAGGAACTGCAGAAGCAGGAGACTAGCTACAATACAGAAGTGGTGACTTGGTTGATACTGTTTTAATTGTTAAGAATACATATTATTCTTCTCTAAAATTCAAGCAGAAACATAACAATCCATTAACTGTTTAAAAATGCAGATAAACTAGATGTTTATCTGCATTTTTGGATGCTCTCTCAATATATATATATATATATATATATATATATATATATATACAGGGTGTTCGGGATAAATTTGACATATTTATAATTAATTATATTTTTCCGTAAGTTACATGTATTAACACACACTTCTCTTCATTTAAAAGTTTGGACCCTTCTTCATTCATATACAAGATGTCAGAAAGGATGGATAGCTGGAACCCACCTGAATCATGGAAGAGAATAACTTGTATCATGATGATTCGTGCCCGCCATCAAAATAAGGATATTACGACTGCTGCCCAATGCTCCCTGAATACAGTAAAAACAATCAGGCATGAACTAGAGACTTGCAATGGTGACTACGAGGATGTAGCAAGAAGAAAGATCCCTAGCAGACGATCTGATTGCGTTCGTACAGCAGAATTCCTCGCAAATCTGCAGGAACAGGTGTTGAAGAACCCTGGCATTGGAATTCGGGCTTTGTTCGTGGAGTTGCTAACTGTACTCAAGCCCTGGATAACAAGGGTAGCCAATGGTAGGCCGTATGTATGGCAGCAGGATTCGGCCCCTTGCCACACCTCTGGGAAAAGTCAAAAATGGTTGTCTGAAAATTTCTACGACTTCACCAGTCCAAATGTTTGGCCTCCAAACTCCCCAGACCTTAACCCCATGGATTATTTTGTATGGGGCGCAGTTGAAAAAGACACCAATCGCACTTCCAGTAATACAAAAGCCCAGTTAATGGATAAAATTAAAACAGTTTTTGCGGCCCTTCCCAGGGAGACTGTAGCATCAGCTTGTTCGAGGTTCCGAAGCAGAATTGAAGCTGTGATCGATGCTAATGGTGGTTATTTTGAGTAAATCTTGTTGATAGTATTGTAATTAACTCTGCCTGTAATGTTTTTTTGTCAATTCATTAAATTTAATAGATACAAAGAAGATTTTCTTTTTCCTTACGAAACTGTCAAATTTATCCCGAACACCCTGTATATATATATATATATATATACTGTCTGTCTCTGGCTGACAGACAGTATATGGCTGTCTCTGGAAGTTATTAAGGCATCATATGTAGCATCTAATGGTGTAAATATTTTTTTTTCCCCCTCAGAAAAATATAATTTATTTAAATGGCTTTTACATGGGTATCCTCAATCATTCACATTTTTCAACAAAGCTTTTATCATTCTTAATAAGCTTTTGACATTGTTGAGTGAGATGCTGCAACTCTGACATTGGCACTCTTCATGAATAGCTTGTTTCAGTTCCTTATCATATGCAAAATGGCATCTTTGGAGTACATTCTTCAGCAGGCCAACCAGTGCTAATCAGAATTCCAGATCTAGGATATGGACAGAATGGGGGAGATCACTCTAGCTAAATGTTGCAATTGCATCTCTTGTGTGCAAACTGATGAGGGGTGGTGGCATGGAGGAGGACCTCATCCATGGACACCAAGGACCTCAAGTTTCTGACATTATTTCCATATATATTTTTCAAGTGCATATGGATTTCTATCAGACCCACATCTTCAGCAGTAAAGAATCCAAACCATCACTCTCTACTTCCTATACATATATAAAAGGTACCATTTTGAACTACTTGTATACTGCACATTCATTGACCAATCACAGCAACATGCACTGAGGTGGAACTAGAAGCTACTACTGTCCATTCAGTGATGTGTGAAGATTTCTGCCATGATGAATTGAAAAGGAAAAACAAAAAAACAGAAAGCATAACCCCTCCTTGTAAAATGATGATAACTCTTTAGCTACAACTACTTCAACCTTTACAGAACATGGAAGAAGAAGGAATGGAAGACATTCAGATGTTCATTCATGATAGAGTTATAAGGAATGAATGATACAAAATCCCTTCAATAGGACTTAAATTAAGACTGGTATTACTGGCATGAGAAAGTAAGAAAATTTCTGGATGGACAAACTGCCAGATAATATCAATGAAATAGCACAAAGTTCTCTGCTATGTTGTAGATACAACTGAATTTGCTGGATCATGTTCAAGTCAAAGTCATAGATGAGTTCTTGAAGAGTAATACCTTGTGACTTCTCTATGTACTTGGCTATTTCTGCATATTGATTTTTTTTTCCTTTATTCTTTTCTTTGATATACATTGACTTCACAGACAAAAGAGGTTTCAAAGCAAAGAAGGAACTACTGAATTCCTATTCTCAATAGAACCCATTCTTGAACAGCTGGAGTTTTTGCCTTTGGAAAAAACTAAGACAACAGAGTTAACGAGAATGAAAATGGAAGACACACAAAGTTGCTTTGGAACAGGTTTGAAGGAAGTACAAAAGCTACTCATATTTTGCAGCTAAAGTAAGTGAAATCCAGTTCAAAAGAACAGCGCCTTGAATATCTCGAGAAAAGGCACAGGACAAAAAACAACCAAGCTCTTTCCATACAGCATCAAGAATTTTTTGGAAACTTTTTGTACACTGAGCCAAACAAAAAACATAAAGCTAGACAGATCCATAATTCTACTTAAGACTCTCCTTCTCATCTGAACTAGCATCTTAAGTAGAAAAAGACACCAAGTTTGTTTGTTTTTTTTATTGTTTTTTTTTTTTTTTTTTAGAAGAGGTCAGATGTGATATATTTGTGACTGGAAGGAGAGTTGCATATTGACCTAGGAAGAGAAATCAGCTCTGGCCTGGAGATTGAAGCACATTATCAAAGCAAATGAGAATTGAGTTGAGATCTTTTGTGAGAGAAAGAAAACAAGAGTTATGTTTAAGCAACAATGAAACTGAAGAGATTTTCCTCACTCTAATGAAGAATGAGCAAAAAAAAAAAAAAAAAAAAAAAAGTTAAACACAGAGTTGACAAGAGAACCTGACAAGGATTGAGAGTGGCAGAATTCATATTGGTGGACTCCCAGGTAGTGAAGTTGCCTGTTGATGACTTCCATTAGGGATGAAAGAAATGAGGTAAAGACAGTAGTTTGATTGCTAACTTTTACCTTCCTTTCCTGCACATTAATTTCTACTTTAACCAAAAACTGCCATGGAAACCTTTACATATTAACTTGTGTTCAAAGAGGAGTCAATAACTAGAACACAAGCAACTGATTTCTCAAGTTCATTTTAGTTTGAAATGCTTTTTTTTTCTTCTTTTTTGACATTGTGTATTATTAATTCAAATATTCTGAGAGCCTCTACAGAAAGGCATGCAACAAAAATGACATGAAAATTAGAGCCACTGAGATTAGTTACTCTGAATGATCATACTTAGTCTGCAAGAACTCCTGACTAAAACCAGCATGACTGCTGTTGTGCATTCTCCATAGTGCCCAGTTCTAGCACCCTCTAATTTTTTTTAATTTTTTTCTTTTTAATTTCTTTTTTAATGGATTATCTCAACCAAATCAATAGTTTCCACCATACCATCAAATTCATATTAGAAATTGAAAAAGATGAAAAACTTCCATTCCTAGACACCCTAATAAAGAAACAAACCAATAACAGTATCAACCTGTCTGCGTATAGAAAACTTATGAATACTGGATGTTACCTCCATTTCAACTCGCCACATCATATATCTCAGAAACTTAGCATTATCCATATGCTTAAGAAAAGAGCTATACAGTACACCACAGACCAGGATGACTTACAAAAAGAATTAACTAGAATATCCAGAGAGCTATCCATAAATGGTTATCCTAAAAGACTCTGCAACAAGATTCTCTTTTCACATATACCACAAAGACAACGTGATGACACCCAATACATCAGTACTATAACTATTTCATTTGTCAGCAGCATTTCCAAAAAATTGGCTATCCTTCTAAAACCACACAATATTAGAGTAGCATTCAAGCCAGTCAATACCATTCAGAAATTATTAAGATCACCGAAAGACCCTCATCCATTCTACAAGTACTCTGGAGTATATAATATACCTTGTTCCTGTGGTGTTAGTTATGTTGGTCAGACCTCTAGAAGCTTCGAAATGAGACAGAAGGAGCACATAAGCTATGTTAGAAACACCAGACAAGATATTTCAGGCCTTTCTTCCCACTTTGCCTCTACCAACCATCTAATCGAATGGGATAAGAGTCATATGCCTTATATAGAAGAGAACAAACATTCCAGAACTTTCAAGGAAGCTGCTATGGTCGCCCGTTCAACAGGAAACCTAAACAAGAATCAAGGTCTAATCCTACCAGAAATTTGGAAAACTTTAATTAGATCACTAAACATCAAAGAAATGAACTTTCACAGCAATTACATTATGTCTCGTAACAAATAAATCGTGTTCCCGAGACACGCGCATTGTCTCGCACAATATTAATTTTGTATGAATTAGAACTGTCAGTTAAAACCTAGTCTGTTACCTTCATATCGCTTACCAATTGTATCCCTGAAGATGCCGATAGCAAAAATCGGTGAAACTAGTAAGGATGATAAATTAAACTCACTTGACTAACCTTCCTAAAATGTGTTTTAGTTTTTTATACAAGTAGTCAAGAAAGAAAATCACACAATGCTTGGGTATTTTAGTCTACAATTCACATCTGAGAGATGCTCAACTTTTATTCACTTTAAAACTTTCTTACATGTTCTTCTTTTCAATATGACATTCAATTTTATCCTGCTCAAGACTAAATGGTGATCACTTCCAATTTCAAATCCTCTGAACACTTTAGTGTCCTGCACCACTGAGAAAACATCACTATCAACAATAACTTAGTCAATGAGACAGTTCTTATTCCTTGCCTCTTCTTCTCCATGTGAATTTGTGCACATTTTTATGTCGGAACTCATGTAGTTAGTGTACAGACACCATACAAACTTCTTAGCTTCTGATATATCAATCATTTGACTCATGTTAAGCAAATGATTAACTGAAATCCATGCACAAACAATTCCTCACACACGAGTCAGTCCTGCAGCTACTGAAATATATACTATTTCTAGGCTCTCCTCAAAACCAATTGGAAAAATATGGAATATTCTATTATTTTGAATCATGTTAAAAATTATTCTAATTTTGTGAATGTTTCTAAGTAACAGTTTTCTTAAAATTTATATTACATTTCTCTGTGTTTACATGGTTATATAATCTAGATTTAGATTATGCTAATTCATATTTGGTAATAATTATTTTCTATGCAATAAATTAGAATTACAAATCATGCAACACATTTTCTTTGATTATTCCAATTTTTTGATTCGAAGGTGTGTGTGTGTGTGTGTGTGTACCGAGCACATCCCCTAGGTGACGAATCGGGGGAAACCCTGACTACCACCAGTTGGATATCAGGAGAGCTCTGAATATATTGAATAAAGAGCCATGGGGACCAGTGGTTTTGGGACTGGCGATCCCATGTGAAAATATTGCCTCCACTAACCCGCAGTTGGCCAGCATGGTGAATTTATAGCTAATCTTTCAAGATGAATCAAACAGAAATGCAATGGCCCTCATTCCCTGGAGGCCAGATTGTTACCACCTACGGCAGCAGGCAGTTAAACGTGAAGGCAGAGGATGAATCCTCAGGTAACCAGATCATGTCACATTGAAAACTAGACCTTAGAACTTTAAACTGTAGGACTCCGAGCAGTGAAGCATGGATAAATGAACTAATTGAAGAGATAAAGCAACTAAAATGGGACATTCTTGGACTGTGTGAAGTTAGAAGTAATGGTGAAGAAATTCTTCAATTAAAAAATGGAGACATACTATATTATAGAGGCCAAGATAAGGAAAGAATCAGTGGAGTTGGATTCATGAGCAACAAAAAATTAAAGAACAGCATAATATAATTTGACAGTATATCTGATCGAATAGCAAGTATTGTTGTTCAAATCTCAAAACTCTTGAGATCATCCAAGTTTATGCACCAACAATTAGTCATACTGATGAAGAAATTGAAGCCTTTTATCATGATTTATTCCAACTTGACAATAAAGGAAAACATCATTTCAGAATTGTAATGGGAGACTTTAATGCTAGAATTGGTATACAACAGTCAGATGAAAGCTCAATGGGAAATTTTGGATATGGCAAGAGAGATGATAGAGGAGCAAGGTTAATAGAATTTGCAGTAAAAGAAAACCTGTACTCATGAATTCTTTTTTCAAGAAAAAAAACACATAGGAAGTGGACATGGAAAAGTCAAAACGGAAAAACTAGTAAAATTGACTTTATCCTCAGCAATAAGAAAAACATCTTTCAAGACTGCTCTGCTATAAACACCTTCAACATTGGAAGTGACCATCGTATGGTATGCAGTAAAATCCAAATAAACTGCCAAAAAGAAAGAAAAACATTTCAAAGCTCAAAGCAAAACATAGATGTACACAAACTCAACATTAAAAAAGATATATTCCAACATGAATTAAACAACAGATTTAAACATCTTATTACAGATGACAATGCTGATCCATCAGAAAGTAATGGCAATATTATCCAAAAGCTTTTACAATGCTCACTTGAAATAGCTGATACCACAGAACAGAAACAAGACAAAATTTCTGAAGAAACAAAACAGTTGATGAAGAAATGAAGAGAAATGAAACAATCAAATAACCTACAGAATAAAATTGAATACACTGAATTGTGCAAAATGATCAAAAAAACATATCACAGAAGAAATAAGAAAATTCAATTGTAAAAATTCATACAACAAACAATTAAAAACAACCATAGTCTCAAACAAGCCAAATAGCAATAAACAGATGGTTGCAGTCAAACTACAAGATGAGACCATAACCAGAGATTAGATATGACATAGCAAAAAGAATTGAAGAATTTTACTTGGTATTATATCAGGATGATGAATTCTATGAAGAAGACAAATACGAAATAGCTAAAGTAAGACAGATTCTACCAGAAGAAGTTATGTGGAGCATCCAAAGCTTGCAAAATGGAAAAGCTGCAGGTAAAGATGGAGTAATAGCTGAACTTCTAAAAACAGGTGGAGAAATGATCTACAAACTCTTGGCAGAACTATTTACTTTATGCCTGAAAAAAAATGATGTACCAAAAACATGAAGACTACCCTAATTCTGATACACTGAGGTAGAAGACCTAACGAACTACCGATCCATCATTCTACTATCAGTGGTCTACAAAGTGTTTACAAAAGTCTTAGTTCATAGGCTTTTGTACGACTCTAGGCCTAGCACAACCAAAAAAACAGGCAGGCTTTCAGAGTGACTTTAGCACAATGCAACAACTTTAGCACAATCTGCTGTACACTTAAACCATTTTAAGTTGTACAGCAGATTATTCAACGGTGTAATGAATATCAGTTATCATTATGTCTTGGCTTTATTGATTATGAGAAAGCCTCTGATTTAGTAAAACTTGTGCAATATTTAAAACATTATGAAACCAACAAGTGGAGGAGCCATACGTCAGAACCATCAAATCAGTATACACCAATGACACAGTAGCAATTCATTTCAATGGAAACATCTCTACTGTGGAAATACAGAGAGGTATAAGACAGGGTAACACAATATCTCCAAAATCATTCACAGCATGCCTAGAAGAAATATTCAAACTTCTTGATTGGGAAAGGAAAGGTCGGAAGATAAGTGGAAGATATTTAAGCCATTTACGCTTTGCAGATGACACAGTTATCTTTACTTCAACTGCACATGAATTACAGACTGGTATCCAGAACTTCAAATTGCTAGCATAACAGCTGGACTAAAGATAAACCTAAAGAAGACCCAAGTTATGTTCAATAGTTATGTCCAACCAGAAATAATAAATATCAATAATGATAAAATTAAACAAGTAAATCATTACTACTTAGGACAACAGATATCAATGAAACAAAATATCATGGATGAAATTAAAAGACACACAATACTTGGGTGGAAAGCATTTGGAAAATTATATTCAATATTCAAAAGCCAACTACCATTATGCCTGTAGATAAAAGTTTTTAACCAATGTATTCTTCCTATATTGACATATGGCTGTGAAACATGGACACTAAATACAAAGGAAATTCAAAAAATTTAAGAACAACACAAATTAGTATGGAAAGAAGTGTGCTTGGTATCACAAGACTGGATCACAAAAGAAATAAGTGGATAAGAAATCAAACCAAAGTCTCTGACATCAAAGGAAGAGTGAAACATCTGAAGTGGCAATGGGCTGGGTATACTGCTTGAAGACAAGTTCAACGATGGACAAAAGAAGTACTGGATTGGGTTCCACAAGAGGAAAAAATAACTAGGACGTTGACCTAAATCATGGTGGATTGATGATATCATCAGATTTGCAGGAATAACATGAGAAAGGAGAGTCATGGACAGATAGTTTTGGAGCAATCTTGGAAAGGCCTTCATCCAGCAGTGAATCGACAATGATGCTGATGATGATATATATAACATAATATATATAACATAATATAAAACATTTGTACCAGTCTTCTACTTCTGAAAATAAAAAATAATAATAGAACAAAATTACTAAAAAGGAATTACACACCAGAGCGCATATAGGTCTCACGTTGCCTCCAGATCCACATCTGATTTCACAGAGTTCTGCTAAAGCTTGCAAAGGTTGTTTAAACGAGTCTGACTCTAGAGAACACTGTCTCATTACTTGAAGCAAACTATACAAAAGAGGTACAAAGATCTGCAAAAAAAGGTGTTTTCAAATAAAGAAATTAGATGTGCTGAATTACTGAAACTGATACATACTTTAATGCTGTTTAATATAATCATATTTTCAAAAAATCATTTTTTTTTAATTTAAAAGTAATTCACCATCATATTTCAAAAAAAAAAAAAAAAAAGCTAGAAGAATTATTTTTAAAATTCTAAAGTTGAAAACTAATAAATTACCTATCAATTTTTAGATACCAGCTAAGTAAAATATTTTACTACACATATTATTACATAATACTCATAAAATATGAAGGTAACTAACAGAACATGATATCTGAAATACTCTTAATTGCAGTACATATTTATTTCAACAAACACCACTGTTTCATTTCACTGTTATTCCCACTTTTCCTCCTGATAGCAACCGCAGTGTGGATCTATACAGTAAAAAATCAGAAAGGACAACTGAATACTAAGACTTAGTGAAAAGAGAAACAGTTGTACAGTTTTTTTTGAACCAAATAACAATTTAGTTAAAAGCAGTTAATATGCATACATCTATTAAGTATTCAGTTCAGAGTTTTGAAAGGCTCGTTAGGTAGTTTGCTAGTGTCAACATTTATACTATAACATCACTTAAGAGATTTCCAAACATTGTGCAAAACGAATTCCTAATTTCCTTTAGATTTCCAGAAGCAACAAGATTATAAATTTTCTTTACATTAACTGTGATAAGACACTGAAACTGTGACGTAATCCATTTCATGGTTGCCTGCAGATACAAACAGCTAGAATGGATCTTTCTCGTCAATTGTCAACAATGTTTCTGCAGGATTCACTGCCAAATTTCACATACTCTTCCAGCGTGATCTATGCAAGTCTTAACATAGGAACCATAAATTTAAAGGAACACTTCAAATATTCTTCATAGATCTTAAAAAGATTTAAAATTTCTGAACTAGTTATTACATTAGAGAGACTTAATACATCTTGTGGTACAGAAGTGGCATGTGTTAAGATGCAGCTTAATTCTATAATGGCAAGTGATGACGTTCTGTGAACAATAGTTTATGAACAGCACTGTTTGATATTATTCACAGTAAAGTAGAACAAGTAAAATTTTCCTTTCTGACTTATCATAGTCATTTTCTAAAATAGTTTATTTTATTTATTTATTTAGTTTTTCAGTATACTATTAATGCTAACTTTTGGAGAAGAGGGTGAGAAGATTGTAGTTTTTTTTAATTATTTATTTGGTTACAAAGTAAATTATACTTGATATGAAATTATATTCTTGCTTAATTTCAATTCTTGCATGCATATCCTTTATCCAAGTAAACAAACAAAAGTTATTATTATTATGGGCAGCTCCAAGGAGTCCTTAGACTCATCGAGGGAGGCCCAACATCATGGCAAGAACAACTATTCAACATTCACACAGTATCTATCATACTTCTCCTTGAACTCATTTACACTCATGGAACCCACAACAGACTCTGGCAGCTTATTCCACTCATTTACCACTCTCCAAGTAAAAAACTTAGCTCTAACACCCTTGCTAACCACACTGTTACCAAGTTTCCATAGATGGCCCCTAGTCCTCCAACTACCAGTCCTATTCTCAAAAATATCTTCTGAATTAATCTTATAGAAACCATTCAGAAATTTGAATGTCTCAATCATATCACCCCTTTTCCACCTATCAACCAATTTCTGCAGCCCACAAATCTTCAACCTGTTCTCATAAGGGTCATTCCATTGTCCTGCTATTATCTTGGTGTCACTCGTCTCTGGATCCTCTCCACCTCCTCCCCATCGAGAAGAAACCCTGGTGCCCATATCTGAGCACAGCAGTCTAGATGGGAGTCTTATCAAGGCTCGATACAGAGGAATAATAACCTGTTTGTCTCTGCTCGTTAAAGTGTTTTTCAGCAACCAAGTGATTTGATGAGCTGATTTTGCCAATTTTGCGATGTGTCCCCTAAACTTCAACTCCCTATCCACCAACACTCCCAAATCCCTGGCCTCGTCAATCTTCTGGAGTACAGTTCCACCATTTTGATATACTGCTGCTAATCTTTTCACCCCAAAATGCAAAACCTTACATTCTTCCACATTAAATTGACATCCATTCTCCTTAGCCCAGTCCTCCAAACTATCCAAATCATCCTGCAAAATTTTGACATCCATCCTGAGCATTCATTATTGTTCTACTTAACTTTGAATCATCTGCAAACAGATGCGCAGTTCCTCTCAGATCCTTTCCTATATTGTTAATGAAGGCACACCGCTAGCCACAGGCCATCTTTTGGACTCTACTGCTGAATAAACCACTCTCTGATATCTCTCCATCGACCACCTTACTATCCATCTCACCAACACTATATCCATTCTCATATGCTGCAGTTTACTGATTAGAATTCCATGTGGTATTCTTAGGCTTTAGCAAGGTCCAGTAGAATCACTGTAAACCCGTTACCCTTATCCATTTCAGCCATCACTGTGTTATAGAGCATGAGCAAGTTACTGAGGCATGATCTACCCTTCACAAAACCATGCTGTCCCCCATAGAGTATCCCATTTTCATCTATCCAATCTTGTATTTTTCTCATGACTATTTTCTCCAAGACCTACACAACAATTCTTGATATGCTGATAAGCCGGTAATTTTCAACAGCAGTCTTGGAACCTCCTTTATGCAGTGGAAGTATTTTCCCCTCTTTCCACCCCCTTGAGACTAACTCAAACCCGAGACTCAAATTAAACAAAATGGTCAAAGGCACGGACAATTCTTTAGCCGCTTCTCGTATGACACGAGCTGGTATCCCATCCAATCCCACAGATATATTGACATTGAGGTTTTGTAATAGACTATTCACCTCCACTTCATTCACCATAATTCCTGTATAAGCTGTTTGTTCTTCCAATTCTGCAATGTCACCACATGGATGATATACACTTGCAAAGTGCTCACTCAGTAATTCTACTATATCAACTGATTCAGTTAGCTCCCTACCATCGGCATTCTTTAAAATCAATCTGCCGTATACATTTTTTCTTTTACTTGCAATCGAAAAAACTGTTTGGGATTCTCTTTAGCCTGCATGGCTAATGTTCTTTCATAATCTGCTTTTGCTTTTCTTACCACACTTGTTACCCTTCTAGCCTGGGCTTTATACCGTTATACCGTTCATGTGCCTGCAGGTCACCTTTCTCCTTAAATTCCCTCCACAGTTGTTTCTTTTTTTTCAGCTCAAACTTAATGGTGTTATTCATCCATTTAATCCCTACTTGATTTATTATTCGGACTCGAGGTATACAGGCAGCCATTGCCTCCTGCAAAAACTTCTTAACCGCCTCCCCTGCACTATCAACATCCAGCCCTTGCAGTTTTACACGACATGGCACTGAACCAATCAAACTCTTAAGCTTGTCATACTTACCAGCCCGATAATTCCACACCTTTAGCCACCTCCCAAGTCAAGACCCTATGATCGCTCTCACCAATTGGCGGCAATGTGGTCATATTCGTTACAGCCAAATCCTTAGATGCAATTACTAGGTCAAGCACTCTCTGACCCCTAGTATTTTCCATTACATGCTATCGCAGATAGTTATCCCTTAATAACCGCATAAAACCCAATTCCTTCCTCCCATGTGTCCTCCCCTCCCTCCAATCAATGCTACCATAGTTGAAATCTCCCATAATAATTACCCTCCTTCCACTCATTTCTTCTATTTGCCTATGCATACTATCTCCACCATCTTTTCCATCACCTGGTTTATAGCAGCACCCAATTGTATATTTTGTTCTGCTAGCCTCAATCTCACACCAAATAGCCTCAAATGTGCTCTTTTCTCTATCCTGCAATTCAACTTCTATTCTCCTTGGCTGCAGCTCATCAGCTATCATCAATAATACTCCTCCCCACCCCCCATTTTATTCTCCCTGTCATTCCTGAACATACTATACCCCTCACATTCAATCCCACTAGTTATATCATCTTCAGTCAGCCATGTTTCACTAATGCCAATAACCTGTGGTCTGGAAGTGCCAACCAAGGCCAAAAATTCCTTCTTGTTCCTAATACTCCTAGCATTAGTATACATGAATTGCAGACCCCCGTTAGCCCCATCCTTACCTTGTTGCCTTATATTAACTATCCCATTCTGATTTGTCCTTATTCGCTCGGGCATATTATACTCATTCATACACTCAACTGCCTCCCAAAGGTCTGCATATCTATTCCCCCCCCCCCACTTAATAAATCTAGTTTCCCTGATTCTGCACATCTACTTCATCCAACAACACTTTTTCAAGTCTCCTTACGCCGAATCCATTCAAATGCAAACCATCCATCTTATATAGATCCTTTTACCCATCGAACTCACTCCATTCGTCCACATATTCCACACCATTCATCATGTATAACCCATGCATAAAGTCATTTGCAATTATGGCTCTCCTTCTAAACTCTTCACTGTCATACTGCGGCAAAAGACTAATCATCCTAACTCTCTCACTCTTTTCTTTTGCTACCTCAAACAATTCATTCAGGTCCTCTATCATTTCCATTTTATCTCCTTTAAAATCATTCGTACCTGTCACCACTATCATTTCTATCACCCTTTGCTTTTGCTCTCTAATAGACTCACGTCCTTAATGGTCGCACCAGGTTGGTACGATTTTGTCAAATTCTCTACTATCACACCTCGTACTAACAAATCTCCATACAGCACTCGCTCCTTCCTTTTGTTTACATTCACAATCATACTCTTATTTTTCCTATCATACTTTTTATTATTGGCTAGTACACTCGGTAGACATTTGTGCATATGCTCCAGCTGCTGCTTTGCTCTATGTATCGCTCCGGTCAACAGCGCGATCTCACTCATTTCATCTATCTCATCTTTTTTATTATCTGTTAAACCATTAATTTACTCTGTATTAATACCTTCATTCACACTTTCTACATTCATGCCCTCACAGCTCTCTGGTACAACCTCACAATTTCTTATCATATCGCTATTTTCTACATTCTGAAATTTGAACAAAAATATCACTCACAACCTGAAATACACTTTAATTCCCATTTTCCTTACATTTTCTACACACATTCACTCCATTATCGTCATCATCTAACCATTCTCCAATCGCTCTCTGCGATTGGAGAACGGTTAGATGATGTTAGATCCATACATTTCGCAGATAGTATATTGAATAACCTCCTTTATATTACAGTTATTGAACAAAGATGGCGAACCATTATTACTAGCTGCCATTTTCCTTCTTACCGGAGCCATGTGCACGCTTCTATCATATTTTATCAAATTAATAATTGAAACACCAAAAACACACAAACAGACACACTAAGATACGAAAAGCAAACAAAACTACGTAATATTCAAGCAAAATTGTCAATGATAACTTAAAATAACACTTATCTTATCAGGAGCTCTCAACAAACACTACATGATGCATGAAGTATCTTCATGCATCATGTAGTATGAAGTTATGCATGAAGTATCTTCATGACTAGCCTACTTGTACGTGGAGACTGTTGACTTTACATTAATTGCCTTAGTATCCCATACTGCAAAACAAACAACCTTTTATGTGTCTATATTGCTATACATTATGAGAAGGATCGCTGCCAGTGAGACCCAGGAATGAATTAATACAGTGTACTTTGCATTATTGGATACTGAGGCAACCAATGTGAAGCCAACATTCTCTTATGTACAGGGTGGCCATAATTAAAGAGGAGGTGTTCAGAGCCGTGTAGCAAAAAATGTATTGAACAAAATTCAACCAAACTTGGTGTAAGTACACTCCGGAACATGGAGTTTTTATTTACAGAAGATAAAAAATAGTACCAGATTCTACCACCAGGTGACATTTGACACTATAAGCACATAATATTTACATAATCTTAATGTTTCTATGACAGGTTGTTAAATATAAGAAAGACCAAAATGGATTTGCATCATTCTGATAAGACTGAAGTACTATGGATCTCACCTTACTGGAACAGGCACTGCTAGTCAAGCTTTACTACCAACAATGCAGTAATGCTAATACTATGCTTCAAGAATTCCAGCATTTGAAGGATAGGAGAAAAGGTCCAACGACAACAACAAATCTTAGAAAAATGATTTTACGATTTCAAAAAAGCGAATCTTTAGCAGTGATGTCATGATGAGAGTGCAAACAGATTTACTCATCAAGTTAACAAACTATAGGAGAGATTGACCTCTATTTGGGTTTATATAGGTCAAATTTATTTCAAATTAAGTTAGAAAATACCGACAAGTTTCACCAACTTCAGCTGTTTGGCTTCGTCAGGGTAAAAAATAGATGTAAGACAACTTAAACGCTAAAACTGTTACACTAAAATAATAAATGAAGGAAGAACCAAATACAATTGTATTTTTACAAAAAGCAGAAGAACGTACATCACACGCATGGAGCATGTATGATCTCACTTGTTGTTATGTAGGAACGTTCTGTAATTGGCAGCAAGATTTAATTCTGGCATGTTTAAAGATCTTATGAGGGTCTTCCAAATCTCAGGCAGAAAAAATCCTTGGTTTCTATTTAGGTTTTGTTTTGAACGGATAACTGTTATGGCTTCTTTTATAATTCGGGAGCAGAAATCCTCCTCTAAGTAGGGCATGGAGAAACTTTTGTCCCATTCTATGGTATGGTTTGTCATGGAGAAATGAAAGGCTAACCCCGATTTGTCTTCTCTATTATTGTTTATGTCTCCTACGTGTTCCTTTCTTCTGATTTCAAAACTTCTAAAGGTCTGACCAATATAGTTTAAGCTGCACGAACAGGGAATGTTGTAGACTCAGGCATATTTGAAAAAAGGATGATGTCTTTTGGAGACCTTAAGAATTGGCGGATGGTCTTTGAAATGTTAAAAGCCACTCGTATTCAATGTGGCTTGAGGAGTGTAGCAATCTTATTGGAAACTGTCCCCATATACTGAATTATGATAGTGGAATTATAATGTATATCTTCAGGCTGTCTTTGTGGGGGGGGGAGTCACAAAAAAGTATCTTGTGGATCAATTTTCTAGGATAACCATTGTTTATAAGGTTATTTGTTATCAGGGATAGTTGACCTTTGAGGTCTTTATCATCTGTAGTGATGAGAGAGGCTCTATTTTTTAGCATGTGTACGATGCTAAGTTTGAGAAATGTGGAGTGAAGAAGTGAAATGCAGGTAGACCTGTGATGGTTGGTTTGCGATAAATTGTAAGGC
Source organism: Typopeltis vanoorti (assembly GCF_054136105.1). NCBI lineage: Eukaryota > Metazoa > Arthropoda > Arachnida > Uropygi > Thelyphonidae > Typopeltis > Typopeltis vanoorti. The sequence continues at coordinate 130,508,537 of NC_143549.1, forward strand.
TGATGCGTCCATCTATTTGTTTCTTAATTAAAGTGTCCAGAAATGATAATTATTTTTCTTTCTCAAGATTTTCTAAGGTGAATTTAATTTTGTTGATGCAATGAGTTGATCTTGCTGAGAAAATCGAACAGATCCTTTTCTGTGTTTTTCCAAACAATAAAAATGTTGTCCACATATCTCCACCACACTGTGGGTTTAGGGTCTAGTTGAGATAAAATTTTACTTTCTAGTTTCTCCATGAAGAGATCTGCACAAGGGGATGAAAGAGGGCTGCTCATTGCAAGGCCTGTTAATTGTTGATAAATCGTTTTATTCCAGAGGAAAAAATTAGATTTTAAGCAATGATGGAACAGAGAAGTAATGTCTTGAGGGAAGAGGTTTCTTAAAATGTCGATTACTTCATCTACTGGAATATTGGTGAATAAAGATGATGTAACATCCAGGCTTGCTAGAAGTTTTGTATTGGAGATCAAGATGTTACTTAATTTCTCAATGAAATGTTGTGAATTTCGCATGTAAGTATCCAAATTGCGGATGTGCCTTAAGGAGACCTGAGACGTGTTTCGATAATAAATAAGTGGACGAATTAATTCCATGCACAACAGGGCGTAGCGGTATTCCATTTTTGGGAACTTTGAGAGAGAGCCATATAGTCTCGGCGTTAGTGGATGCATTAACTTTAATCTTAGTTTTAAGTCTGTTGGTCAGCTATCCATATTACATAAATAGTCGTTGGTATCATTGTGATTCTTTAATGTGGGGTCTGAAACTGAAACACAGTAGGTAGATGTATCAGAGAGAGTGATCTTTTCTTTGTAATCTCTGGTGTTTAAGATCACTGTAGAGTTTCCTTTATCAGCTTTTAAGATGATGACTTCTTTATTTTTCTTCAACCTAAACATAGCTCTTTTCTCTAGAGGAGTGATATTTTTGTTGGGAGCTCTTAACGAAGAGAGAATGATAGTGCTTTTCAGTCTGAGATCATTAGCTATGGGTTCCGGTAACGATGAAACTGCCTTTTCAATGTTGCATATGTCAACTTCAGGTCATGTTTGGTCGGGGTAATAACAAAGTTGAAACCTTTTTTAAGTATACTAACTTCTGTTTTGTTAAAACGTGATCAGAGAAATTCAAGATAACTGTGTTATCTGGCAGATTAGGTTTGGACTGAAAACTTTTTTCATAAAGAATATTAAATTTTTTAATTTGGCTTTGTTTGCTGATTGAAAAGGCCTTGTCAAAACTATTATTTATCATTCTGTCTAAAAGTGACCAACGTTTTGGTCTAAATTGCTGGAGATTTCATAAATCTGATAGCATTGCATATCTACTTTGCTTAATTCAAATCTAATATGTTGTATCCGCTCACATAAAAGTGCCAAGGATGTTTTAAAATATGTGTGCTTAGCTGTTCGTGAATGGATCAAAATGAGAAACGTAGGAATGATATTATGGTTCCTGCATCTTTTCAAAAAAGGAAGGTGATTTAACAGTTTGGCTTTTTTGCATTTAAGTAGTTCAAAACTTAAATTTAAGGCCTTGCAATTGGCAGCCCTCTTTCACCCCTTTGTGTGGATCTCTTCATGGAGAAACTTGAAAGTAAAATTTTATCTCAACTAGACCCTAAACCCACAGTGTGGTGGAGATATGTGGACAACATTTTTATTGTTTGGAAAAACACAGAAAAGGATCTGTTCGATTTTCTCAGCAAGATCAATTCATTGCATCACAAAATTAAATTCACCTTAGAACTTGAGAAAGAAAAATAATTATCATTTCTGGACACTTTAATTAAGAAACAAATAGATGGATGCATTAGCCTTAGAGTTTATCGCAAACCAACCATCACAGGTCGATACTTGCATTTCACTTCTTCACACCACATTTCTCAGAAACTTAGCATCGTACACATGCTAAAAAATAGAGCCTCTCTCATCACTACAGATGATAAACACCTCAAAGATCAACTATCCCTGATAACAAATAACCTTATAAACAATGGTTATCCTAGAAAATTGATCCACAAGATACTTTTTTGTGACTCCCCCCCACAAAGACAGCCTGAAGATATACATTATAATTCCACTATCGTAATTCAGTATATGGGGACAGTTTCCAATAAGATTGCTACACTCCTCAAGCCACATAGAATACGAGTGGCTTTTAACATTTCAAAGACCATCTGCCAATTCTTAAGATCTCCAAAAGACATCATCCTTTTTTCAAATATGCCTGAGTCTACAACATTCCCTGTTCGTGCGGCTTAAACTATATTGGTCAGACCTCTAGAAGTTTTGAATCAGAAGAAAGGAGACGTAAACAATAATAGAGAAGACAAATCGGGTTAGCTTTTCATTTCTCCATGACAAACCATACCATAGAATGGGACAAAAAGTTTCTCCATGCCCTACTTAGAGGAGGATTTCCGCTCCCGAATTACAAAAGAAGCCATAACAGTTATCCATTCAAAACAAAACCTAAATAGAAACCAAGGATTAATTCTGCCTGAGATTTGGAAGACCCTCATAAGATCTTTAAACATGCCAGAATTAAACCTTGCTGCCAATTACAGAACGGTATTGTGGCTTTCTTCCATCGTATTCTATGGCGTGTATTCAGAGCATGGTCTGCCAGCCCAGAATGGTTGTACTGGTGAAACTGGATGTAGTCCTTGTGTTCTGAAATTCTGATATTCGCTGCCCTGCCTGTTTGGCCAAAGTAGGACAGCTTACACCTCTAACAGGTAGTCTGTAACATGAAGTCAAGTCATGTTTTTTTAGGATTTTGGTAATTTTTTCTGGTGATGGATTTAGAGTAATCTTTGTTGTGAAAGGGGGGGGGGGTTACTGGTTTTAGTATTTTTTGGATTTTCTGGGGGGGGGGGGGTGTTGGTTGTTTAAGTGTGTTAAGAAGGAGAGGAGTGTGTCAATGTGGCCAAATAGCAAACATATCATCAACGTAGCAAAGCCATGGTAGGTTGTTGTGGGACAGAGTTTAAGGCTTTCTCTTCAAAAGTCTCCATAAAGAAGTTGGCCAAGGGTGGGGAAAGTGGTGAACCCATGGCTGTCCCCGCTAATTGTTTGTAGAATTTTCCCTGCCAAACAAAATAGCCCGAGTTCATTGTGAACTGAAATAGGGCTGAGATATCGGGAGGAAATTTAGTTTGGATTAGCTCTAAGGTTTCCTTGAGTGGGACATTTGTGAATAAGGAGGAGACATCAAAACTGACCATTATGCCAGTATGTTGGAGTGTAAGGTTTTCTACACTGGCTTTGAAGTGGGCTGAGTTTTTCATGTGTGATGGTGTGTTGCCAGTATAGTGTGTGAGTGCTTTGGCTAAATGTTTAGCTAATTTGTATGTGGGAAAATGAATGCCATCCACTATGGGACGTAATGGCACAATTTATGTGTTTTTGGGAAATTTCGTAAATTTGCATAATGTTTATGTAAATTTTGGTAAAAATGCACATACAGAATGTTTGGATAAACTAAGCTATACTTTGCAAGGAACAGCATGGGCTTACTAAAGGAAGGACTTGTCTGAGCAATCCACTCGAATATTATAATAATGTTATGACTGGCTTGGCTAATTGACAGGTATCAGAAAGTGGTGTGTGGGAGGGGGAAGTGTCTGACAAGAGATCATCAACTGTTTGCAAAGATAGGCAAGGTAATCAGACATTGCTATACAGTGATTTGAATAGGTTAGAAGTGTGAGCAAACAATGGTTATCAATTCAATGTCAGTATGTGTAAAGTTATGCACATTGGCATGATTAAATATCCAACAGCATATTATATTGGTGGGATTATGCTTGGACTAATCGATGAGGCTACACATCTTGAAGTTACTGTGGATAAAAGAAGAAGTTTAAGGGTCACATAGCAAAAATTGCAAATACAACTAAGAGAACAATTGTGATTTTGAAATGAACCTTTCAAAATTGCAATGATTTAAGAGTATATGAACTGCACAAGAGAAAGAGGGGTAATATTATAGAGGTCTAAAAATTGCTGAAATGGTGTTACAGAGTATCAGTTGATGCCCTCCTGTAATTCTGCCTAAATGGCAGAATCGCAGGACACACATGAGGATTTCCAGAATGTATGGAATTATGAAAACCTCTGGGATAGCTCTATACATGAGCAAGGAGATTACTTCAAAGGAAACAGTGGAAACCAGAAGTAATTATTATTTTTTTTTTTTTATGGTGAAATTCCCCAAACTTTTTGGCAGCACTTTGTACAGTCTTACTGATAAACTTTAAGTACCAATAACAGTCATTTTCATACTATTCAACTCATTTTGGGATGAAATTAGGAATATTTTCTTCGTGTAATGCTTAATTCCGAGGGGAAGAATTGCTAATACAAAATTAGTTTTATGGAATATATAAATATTTATACTCTTATCATTGCAATATGCTGTCCTGGTTGGTAGAATAGATAGTATACCTACTTGTCCACTAACAAGATGTAATTGCAATTCCACCATAGGTATGGATGTTTGTCCATGTCTTTACGGGAAGAGAGATAGAGAGATGCATTTTACTGCCCAATGTGAGACCATTACTGTGTTTAGTGAAGGGCTGAAGTGACTTGAAAATGTTCCATGTCTGGTATCAGTATCTAGAGCAGGATTTCCCAGATTATCTAACTCTTAATCCTTCCCCACAGTATTAATACTAATGTACTATAAATTTACAACCTTTCATGGTAGAAGTCATAAAAAACAAAATAAATGTGACATTGGAAGTTTTCCCATTTGCTTATACTATAAAGATGGCTCCCACTGATGAGACCTCAATAAGGGTCAAAACTGGTCTAGGTAGAGACCCCTTCCCATAATGCAAAGTATTATACATTGTCCATAAGGATATATGCTCTGCATTATGGGATACTAAGGCAAGTGATGTGAAGTCATGAGCTTCTATATACGAGTCGCCCTGTCCTGAAAATACTTTGGTGCAAACCTTGTTTGCTTACACTTGGATAAAGGATTAAACCAAGAATATAATTTCTTGGCATCTTTAATTTATAAATGTAACATTGTAATCACATGGTAACCAAAGTTTCAAATTGATCTATAAATTCTCACACTCAGTGTTACATTATAAATAATATGAAGCTGAGTGGCATCTCTATAAGTTCATTCGAACTTATAAAAAACAAGCAACAACCTTACCTATATATATATATTATTTTTTGTGCCAGTGTTTCTCTTCTGTATTGAGTTCTTAATAAATACAATTACTATTATAATCATGTTGTTTCTGTTATATTTTTTATATATGTTATAAAAAAAAATTTGGGTAGTGCAAGTCATGATTCAAAAAAAGTATGAAAAATGCTGCTACAGGACAGAAACCCTCCATGGTGGAAATAACATTGTACAATATGCTCTTATGGGTGAAGATCCTGAAAATTCTAGATTTTTCTGAGGAGTGGTGTATACAGTACTATACTTTTTTCAGGTTTTTATGCAATGCTCCTTTTCTGTCTTAGCTTGTCCTCTTTATAGTAAACATGTCTCATATAAAAAGAAATACAAAGAGAATGTCTTTCCTTTACAAGTACATCAAGAAATAGGACTCCATTATTTTTCTTAACAAAAATTTTATTTCAAGAAAAAAGGCTTTTTAATTTTGACTAAAAATAAATCTAATTCCTCATTATAATACAATGAATAGAGAACACATCACCAACATAGCAAAACTAAGCGGAAGGGGAGTGATGGCGGAAGAGTCAATGTTCAAAGTGCTCTATGAAATAGATAAATGCAGAGACGAGGATCTCTGTAAGTTATTAAGACAGAAAACTAAGCTCTACATTTAATGCCACTTATCCAAGAAAAGCAAGGAGTACACAGTGAAGGCAAATAGTTTAGGGTCAGCCAGGAAGTCCTTAAAAAGTATGGGTCACTTCCATATCAACAACCTGGTGATAACCAATATCTCTCTGCCAAGTACCCTACTTCCCATGGTATGGCCTGTTTCCTCAACTGGAGTTCTGGTTAGGCAAGTAGTGCTGCCTTAAAAAACATACCTGCTCTAGATAGAGGAAATGCCAACTAGACCTCTAGATGGTAGATGACTTGCATTAACCAATGAAACACCAACACCCTATTTATTGGAAGTGCAAAGTGGCTATTGCCATGTTTCATTTCTATAGTAGGCCTCCACTTTGTCCCTGCATTGTACACTGTAATTATTCAAAAGTAGGAAGCCAGCATTTAATCCACTTGAGGATATAAAGTAAAGTAAAACAGTTTCTACAAACTGGCTATAATACATGATGATAATAAATTTAGTTTAATCCTTTATCCAAGTGTAAGCAAACAAAGTTTGAACCTGAAGTATCTTCAGGACTGAGGCAACTCATGATAAAGGTGGACCAACCTCTCATAATTCCTTGTCTTAGTATTTCCCATAATGCAAAGCACATCTCCTTGCAGACATGTATAATGCTACGCATTAAGGGAAGGGCCACTATCCAGACCGGTTTCAACCTTTATTGAGGTCTCGTCAGTGGGAGTCAGACCCAGAGGTAGTGATACCAAGGTGGAAGCAATGGAGAAGTCATCTTTACTTATACGAGTTGTCAAAAGGTGTCTCACCTTATTATTAAATTATTCTGGATTTAGAGAAAGATGTTGGAAGTTTTTTTCCCACTTGGTTAGACTATAATAAATTTAGTTTAATCCTTTATCCAAGTATGATCAAAGTTTGCGCCTGAAGATACTTCATGTGCAAACTTTGTTTGCTTACACTTGGATAAAGGATTAAACTAAATTTATTATAGTCTAACCAAGTGGGGAAAAAAACTTCCAACATCTTTGGCTATAATACATGGGACTGAACTTGCTGGTAATAGGAGGTTTTCTGATTAGCTGATGAATGATCTTGCAGCTTTGTAGGGAGACATTGTTGAGACCCTGCATGAAATGAGTTTGAGGGGGGGGTGGGGGAGGAATTGTGTCTATAAATCCTTCATCCCTGCTTCATGCCCCTAATCTATCAATTTTTCCCAATATTCCATTGACATGAGACAGTATAAAAATAGTGTTACTACAATTTTTATACTGTTAACTTCTCTTAACGGGAACCTCCTCTTAATTGAGGCTATGGTCATGGGAAGATTCTCCTGTCACCAGAAATCACAAGTCCATTCCATCACATGCTGTTTCAAGTAATTATCACTGCAGATGAACAAATTTTATTTTCATCCTGTCACGGAATCTTTCTTCCTCCTAATCTATGTCCTCGTAGTTGAAATCCCTCGCAATAATTTCTCAACCTGCACTCATTTTGGTTAATTTTCGAATGCACATCATCCACTTCTTCCCCTGCAATCTTAGCATCAACCAACTGCATATTTTGTCCTGTTCACCTCTATTTCACACCAAACAGAGGTGCACTGCCTTCTACATCTGTCTTCCTGGTGATCTACTCATGGTTGTGATTCATTTGCTATCATCATCAGCAGTATCCCTATCACCCTTTATTTATTCACTGAAAATACTACACCCCTCCCCTCTCATTTTAGCCCTGTAATACATCATCGACTATCAATCAAGTCTCACTCACTAATGCCTATAGTTTTGGCAAGGTAGCACCAATGCCATCAACTCCTACCTCCTATTTCTGATGTTTTTGATATTAGTATACATAAACTACAGTACTGTTCGACCACAGATATGAGACCTTTCGACACTTCTGCGCATGGCAGAAATAGGAGAATCCATTCCGATAACAGGGTAATCAATCTGCATTGTGGAATAAATTGTTTATTATTACATGTCGGAAAATTAGCTTTTCTTTTATGGATATTAAAATGGTAACTATTTTGCTTGTATAACAGTTGGAAAATTTTATGTATAAAGAACTTGATTTCGTGTGTTGTGACGAATAGAATACATACATCGTCTTATTCCTTTCTCCCATTCAACACAAACTGACTTCTTGGCACTGAGCCAACTAATTCTTTCAACTGTAGACATAAAATATCTTTTTAAGTCCACAACTAACTTTGCACCCTGTATATTGACTATTCTATTCAATTTTGTTGCCTGTGAGACTAGCATCTGCATATTTTGGTCATTCTCATATGCACTCAAATCATAGGTACCCAAACATGCATTCACCTGCTTCTCTCCCTAACTTCTGCACTTTCAGTACACAATGAGATACCCAACTCCAAATCCACTTACGTGCAATCCACCAGCTTTATATAAGTCTTTCCATCCATCAAATTCAGTCCACAGGTCTACAACCTGTATAAACTCACCTCTATCATACCGTAGCATACCAGACCTGCCATTTATACTCCTTCATTCTTCCTTTCACTTCTTTCAATAACTCGTTCATATCTCCTCTCATATTTTTCACCTTTTCATTTGTACTTACCAAAACAATCCACTCTTTCATTTTACCTCTCCACATCATGAGATCCTCTATCATCATTAATTTTTGCACCAGGGAAACAACATTTAGTCATGCTTCATAAAAAAACTTTCTGCTACTCTTTTTTTTCAGTCATACATTCAAATTTTCTCACCTCTTATTTATTAACTCTCACCTCTTATTTATTTTTCTTTCTTTCTCTCTCTACTCAGCTCTACCACCTATTAACATTTTTGCAATCATTCAAGCTCATGCTTGGCTCGGTGAAGAATTCCATGTAAATATACTATTTCTTTTGTGATATCCTCTTTGTTCTCCTTAACCTTTCATCCATGCACTTTCATCAACAATGTTGCTGACATTTTCCCCACATTTTATCAACCTTCTCTAATCCCCATCATGTATTTTACTCACTCCAGACAACTGACAATCACTCTTAAAACACTTCCTATATATTTGCTCATGAGACTCACTTTTCTTTTACAAATCTTCCATAATGAATACATTTCACACATAATGCATCAAACAAAATTTCTCATATTAAATTCCCCCCTCCCCAACAAAGACATCCTGGTCATCATTGTTCTATTATTCATTGTACCACACTACTGACAACATCGAGTATATATATTTACACAACTTCTTCTTTTTTCAAGAAGAAGTTGTGTAAATTCAAGCTAAATAACATACCTTATCACACACTCATAAAAACAAAAACTAAAACAATCTAACCTAATATTAACTGAATTTTGAAAAAAATGCTTATCTTTCTGATCTGTTCTAATCACCTGCCATTCACACATTTTCCTCTGATAAAAACATCAAAAAGTAATTAAATTTTTCTTTTTTCTGGACCAATAAAAAAAAATGGCTCAGGAGTATTTTTGTTTTTTTTTCAAGTTTAATCAGTAATTTGTTCATACAGTTACATGCCTAAATACTTCTTCTTCTTCTGCAGCTTCTCCCACTTAAGTGGGGTCACTGTTGATAATGAGTCTCCTCCACACCTTCCTGTCTTGGGCTGTCACCACATACAAGTTCTTCATCCTCAAGTCCTCTTCTACCAGCTCCCTCCATCTCTTCTTTGGCCGCCCATGCTTCTGCCTTCTTTGTACATCCATCTGCATGACCCTTCTTCCCACATATTCGTCCTCCCTCCTCATCACATGACCAAACCATCTCAACCTTGCCTCCTGTATTTTTGCTCCTAAGTTCGTAACTTTCACTGTTCCCCTGACACAGTCATTTCTCAGACGATCCTTTCTGGTCACACCACACATCCACCTAAGCATTCTCATCTCTGCTACTTCCATCCTGCTGATGTTATTTTTCCTCAAGGCCACAGTTTCTATAATATATGTCATAGCTGGCCTCACTACTGTCGTATAGATTTTGCCTTTCAGATTGATCGGCACCCTCTTATCGCATAACACTCCAGCCATCTCCCTCCAGTTCCTCCAACCCACTTGTATCCTGCATCCCACTTCCTTTTCAGCTCCTCCATCTTCTTCCACTGTTGAACCTAAGTATCTAAAGTCTCTCACCTTCCTGATGACATTTCCTTCCAGCTCCAGATCTGTCTCCTGTCAGGCGCCCACTGTGCAACACATATACTCTTTCTTACTTCTGCTCAGTCTCATACCTCTCTCTTCCAGTACTTTTCTCCATCTTTCCAGTTTAGTTCCCGCTTCTTCTCTTGAATCTGCACACAGCAAGATGTCATCTACATACAACACTGTCCAAGGCGCATCTTCTCTCACCTCCTCTGTTACCACCTCCATCACAATATTAAACAGAAATGGACTTAATGCTGACCCTTGATGCAAGCCAACTGTTACTTGAAAACTTTCTGTCTGTCCCAGACAGGTCCGAACACTCGTCTTCGCATTTCTGTACATTTCCTGCACCAACCTGACATATTTCTCCGGAACCTTCTTCTCCTTCAGACACCTCCAGCCTTCTTGCCTTGGCACTCTATCGTATGCTTTCTCCAGATCAATAAATACCAGATGTAGCTCCCTTTGTTTCTCTCGATACTTTTCCATCATCTGCCGTAACCCAAAGATAGCATCTGTTGTTGATCTACCAGGCATGAAGCCAAATTGTTCCTTTGCAATCCCCACCTCCTTCCTCAATCTATCATCAAGAACCCTTTCTAGGATTTTCATTGTGTGGGACATCAACTTTATTCCTCTGTAATTTTTACAGTCTTGTGCATCCCCTTTACCCTTGTAGATGGGGATAAGAGTACTCTCCCTCCATTCCTCAGGTATATTTTCTTGTTGGCAAACTTTCATGAACGGGTCCCACAGCTGGTCAATTCCCTCTTCCCCCAGTGCCTTCCATGTCTCCACTGGAATTTTGTCGGGCCCACCGATTTTCCATTCCTCATCCTCTTCATGGCCTCCGTCACTTCCACTCTACTGATGTTCTGTACCATCCCCTCAGAAGGCTGCCCATCTTCTCTGTGAGTCCTTGCATTTTTCTTCATTCAAAAGTCCCTCAAAGTATATTTTCCATCTGTTTCTTATGTCCACATCCCTCCATAATACTCTTTCTTCAGCGTCTTTGATCTGCCTCACATGTAAGATGTCCTTTGCTGCTTTATTTCTAAATTTCACTAGTTGGTAAATTTTTCTCTATCCTTCCTTTGTTTCTAATTGATCATACAGATCTTGATATGCCATGGCATCTTGCTTTCTCTCTCTGTACACCTCTCTATCCTCTTCCACTCTTGACTCATCCCACTTCTGCTTTGCCTTCCTCTTAGCTGTCACTGCCACTTGTACATTATTATTCCACCACAAGCTCTCCTTCTGCTCTCTAATCTTTCCAGATGTCTCACCAAGCACCTCGATTGCACAGCTCAGGATTACTTTTGAATTTCCAGTCCATCCAAAATCCTCTCTAACACCCTCTCCCTAAAATGATTCCTCACACTCTCCTCTTTTAAGCGAAACCACTTAATTGTCTTCATCCCATGGCATCCAGAGGTTCTTATCTTCAATCTTATTTTAAAGTCTGCGCACAGCAGTCAGTGTTGCTGTGCTACTTGATCTGTTGGAATTACTTTACAATTTGCCACAACCTTAAGATGTTTTCTTCTAGTCAAATTGTAGTCAATTTGTGAACTGTTATTACCACTCCTAAATGTTATCAAATGTTCTTCCCTCTTGTAGAAAAACGAGTTCACAATTGCCAGATCAAACACTACTGCAAAGTCCCCAACCCTCTCTCCTTCCTGGTTCATCATTCCCACTCCATGGCCACCATGCACTCTTTCACAGTCTCTATTCTATCTCCCTACGTGTCCGTTCAAGTCTCCTCCGACAATCACCATCTCATTTTCTTCCAGTTCCTTCATTTCTTCATCTAACACATTCCAGAACTCATCTTTCACCCCTGCTGTACAACCAACTTGCGGGGCATATACACATAATACGACCACCTGCTCTTCTCCAAGACCCAATTTCATTCGCATGATCCTGTCGTTCCTTCTACCCACTTCCAGTACTTCGCCCTTCATTCTGCCACACACCACAATTCCTACACCATTTCTTCCCTCGTTATTCGCTCCAGAGTAGAACAATTTATATCCATCTCCCAGTTCCTTTGCCTTTCCTCCCTTCCACCTTGTCTCCTGCACACATAAAATGTCCAACTTCCTCTTCCTCATCATGTCTGCCACCTCTCTTCCCCTTCCAGTCATGCTTCCAACATTCAGTGTTCCCACTCGCAACATCCTCTCCACCTGCTGGGCTCACTTCTTTAACCGCACCCGCCCTTGATGCGGTAGCCCTCGTCCACTTCTCGCAGCTGTAGGGCGATGTGGCTGTGCATCACTTAAGGCGTACGTCCTAGCCCTTATATCATTTTCTCTTTGACTCATATCATAGTTTTAGCTGGCATTGAAGTTTTACGACCAGATGCCCTTCCTGACATCAACCCTCGCCATTTATCCGGGCTTGGGACCGGCACCTATTGAGGCTAGCTTGCCTCCTTTGGTGGCTGCATAAGACATGCCTAAATACTCCTTTCCATTAATCGGCAAAACGTAATTCTGAGAAATGAAGAAAAATATAAATATGAAAAAAAATGTAATTATTTATTTTAGTTATAAAAAAATTATAAAAATTTTTTTATAACTATTTATTTATTTATATTTATTATAAAAATTATAAATATATTTATTTATAAAAAAAATAGTTTTTTTATAAATTTTCATATAAAAGCATTTTTTTTTTCTTTCATCAATAATCATAATTTGCTCAAAGAAAATTATCAAATGGTGAATCAGTAAACCAATAACAGTTTTTAATAAAAAAATAATTGTGATTTAAATTAATTATCTTTTATAACTTAAATAATATCAAAAGATAAATATAGATAAGTAGAAATCTAGAGGATAAAAGAGTTTTAATTTATAGTAATATTTCCCAAATTCTCTTATCAGACTACTAATTTGGTAGTCTCCACATAATATTTCAAAAAAAATTTACACAATGATAGCTTGCCTAATTTTATTATTTGTCACATTCAATGCTTTTGAGGATAGATCTTGGTTTGTCTGCAGAGTATCAAACAAAAGCACATTGAGTGATCATTAAACAATGGAATTACACTTGTTCATAACCTGTAATGAAAAAGTACACGCTATCATATAAAAAATAAAAAAACAGGATGTAAAAATTCAAATATTGATTTAATCATATTGAAATGTGGAGTATTCTTCTTCATCAGTTTTTTACTATGAAGAGGCTAAGCTCCTTTGTCTCCTATGAGAAAATGCCCTGATTAGGAGAATAAATAAGCTATGCATAAAATTATAGATGAATAATAAGAGTTATCTGAAAAAATAGGCATGATGGAAACAATAATCAGAACATGAAAAGTAGGCTAGGAATGTATCATGTTTAACAGAGAAAAAGAAAGCCATGTATGAGCAGTCTTAGCCACAAGGTCAAGAAAAATTCTAATTCTGATACTATATTTTTTTTTAATAATAGAATTCTATATTCCATATAATAGAATTCTATTATAAGAATAGAATAATAGAATTCTGATAATAGAATAGTTGATATATTAAGTGAGCATCTCATTTAAGAGCTGATAACTGCAGGATTCTGAGGAACAGCTGGCTTGTAAGTCACATAATAAAACAGGTATTTTATGCTTGGGATAGCAATTTCATGCAAAAGATGGAATAATGAAAGTAGGACTAGAGGTAAATGATCAGGAGTTATTTGAAGTGATAAGTATATTAATAAGAAATCAAAACTGATGGCTTTAAGGATAGTTTCCAGAGGTTAATGTATATTTTACTGACATTTTGAGAGATATGCAACAAGAAAGATCTCAAAAGGCTGGAAGGAACATACTTTACAAAAGGAATGTTAAAACCGAGGTTTCAAATTACGGGTGTGTATACCTACAGTGATGATTAAGGTGTTGGAATGAAGTTCAGGATCCAGGACTGAGTTCTTATTAATAGGATTCGCGCTCTCTGGGATGAAACAGCAGTAGTTTGTCAACAGATCATATTATAGAAATTTACTGACATATAACAGGAGGACTGATGTGCTGGACAACAGAAAATACATACATAAAGGCTTTTGACAGACTGCCACATAATAACGTTAGAAGGAGAGGACTGGTTGTCTGATAAGTATCAAACACTTGTGTATGGAGAGAAGCATCCCCAATACACATGTATAGGAAGCAATATCCCAGAAGAAGGCAACCAGCAGTGTGCAACATGTTTCTGCTTAGGAATTTACTACTCTTTAATTAACATGTTTATGATACTAGGAGGTATGGGAACTGGGAATATGCAGCTGTCTGTAGATAATGCCAAGTTTGGAATGTTATGAGAAGTAAAGCTGATGTAGCTCTCAAGAAGGATATGAAGAAGTTATGGTAGATGAGTGAAGCAACTAGTTTAAACATACCAGCCTTGATGTGTTTGCATACATCTGTCAACACAGATATGAAGTGTCTGTCGAAACTGAAATTCTTATTCCTCTCTATCAGCCATTTTTTGTCGACTGCCAGATGAAGCCTATGCCCAAAGTCCTCCATTCAGTCCTATCTTAAGCTTTTCTATGCCATTTGTTACAGCCATCTCCTCAATTTCATCCTCCCACTGTTTCTTTGGTCTTACTGTAATTCTTTTTCCATCTATGGGATACCATTCTGATATCAACTTTGTCCATTTTTGAGTGTTACTTCCTGCAATATGACTTGCCCATTGCCATTTGGTTCTTTTAATGACTGTTATAATGTCTCTCACCCTAGTCGGAGCTCTGACCCATGTATTGCACTTTGTATCTAGAATGGTAATATCGAGTAATAATCTTCCCATTTTCCTCTGGCTAATCCTCAATTTGTTGGTCAATTTTTAGTCAAAATCCACATTTCACTTTCATATGTCATGACTGTAAGTATACAAATGTCAAATATTTTTCTTTTAAGGCAGATTGGGATTGAGTGCTTCACGGTGTTTTCCGAAGGCTATCCAACCAAGTTGAATTGTACGTATAACTGCTTCTTCGTTGCCTCCTACTGTGGTGTTTTGTCCTAGTTATTATTATTACGTGACACCTCCGGGGAGTCCAAGGACTCATCGTGGGGAGGGCACTTCACTAAACACATATCATCCTCCCCACCACTACTTAATTCTCCAACTACGACACCACTGCCATCAACAGCATCTATTGCCCATTATCACTAACAACAGTATTTTCTGTCTGTAAATTGTACGTGTTCTGAAGGCCAACCGGTCTGTATGCAGGATGAAAAACCAGAGTTTCTGGGAGAAAAAAACCCTGCTACCACCATATGAGATCAGCTAACTCATCTTCAACTGAAAAAGCCCATATAAGGATTCCTCTCATCACAACGAGAATTGAACCCAAGTCTTTTCCAATCGAAGGGTGCAATGTTCTGCTATTCTTCCAATTGCACTACGGCGGCTGTCTATATCAACTTCCTGTTGTTTCATTTGTACTGATTTTCTGATGACATATTTACTATACATTATTTTTGTTTATATATAATCCTTTTTTTTTTTTTTTTACTTTCTGTATTCAATTCATTGATCATCTGATGAAGCTTTTCTGCAGAGTTTCCTAAAAGAACATTTTCATCAACAAATTGTAGGTAATTAGTTCTTTCTCATTTACCATAACTTTTCTATTTTTGACAATTCAGGTTTTTTAAAATTTTTTTCCAGGGCTGCTATAAATAATTTAGGTGTAATGGAAACTCCCTATATAACTCCCTTTTTTATTGAAAATTTCATGTTTGTTCTTCATTTTATAGATGGAGCTGAATTTATATACACAAACACACACACAAAGCATATCAACATAAATTTTTTCAATTCCTACATTTTTAAGAGCTAAAACAGCTAATGTTGAAATTGAATCAAATGCCTTTTCAAAATCAATAAATACCAGATCTAAGGGTTTTTGGTATTCATTTGTGTTTTTAATTATTTGTCTTATTACATATATATGATCAATAGTACTATAATTTTTTTCTGAATCCTGCTTGTTATGGAGGTTGGCAAAATTCTAGTTTATTCTGTACAATTGAAAGTTGAAATAACATGAAATGGCTATTACTGAAATAATGCAGATGCAAAGCATAAATTATTTGATAAATGCATGCGAAGTTACTTCAGGTGCAAACTTTGTTTGCTTACACTTGGATAAAGGATTACACCAAGAATATAATTTCTTGGCATATTTAATTTATAGTTTAACCATGTGAAAAAACTTTCAACATCTATGCCAGCCTGGCTGGCTGAGTGGTTAGCATATTCGCTCTCCAGCCAAAAGGCTGCAGGTTCAAATCCTGCTGTGGGCATGGATGTTTGTGATTGTCTTTGGAAATACTAGTGCTGGTGGTCGGCGGTAGATGGCATTGGTGTAGTTGCGGTCAGTGGTGGAGACAGAGTTGTAGAGCAGGTGCCCTCCCTCAATGAGTCTTTGGACTCCCTGGAGGTGTCTAATAATAATAATAATAATAAATTATCTCTAATCCAGAGTATTTTAGTAATAAGGTATGACACCTTTAGGCTACTTGTATATGAAAATATGACTTCTGCATTACTTCAACCTTGGTATCACTTCTGGGTCTTGCTCCCACTGATGAGATTTCACACATGGCACCCTCCCTCAATGAGTTTTTGGACTCCCTGGAGGCGTCTAATAATAATAATAATAATTTATCTCAAATCCAGAATATTTTAGTCATAAGGTATGACACCTTTAGGCTACTTGCATATGGAAATATGACTTCTGCATTACTTCAACCTTGGTATCACTTCTGGATCTTGCTCCCAGTGATGAGATCTCACACGTTAACATGTCCTTTTAGAACTTTCCCTGAAAGAGCGGGAGAACAGATAAAGCCAATTAGAACACCATATATATCAGAGAGGCATAATGAATAGTTCCCGAATCTTCCAATTCAGTTTAGTGAACATGCCGCTTTTAAATAAACTATACTTGGTAAAATCACAAAAAGTGCATGACCAAAACCAGCTAAATATTATCCTCAAAATTCCACAACTGCAGGACCCATTTTCCCAATCAAATATGGATAGACAACATCAGTTGAAATTACCAATAATGAACCTAGTATAACAACTAAACAGATACAAGATGAAATGCAAAAACATGAAGCAGTTCTACAAAGAGAAACTGGAGAAGAAACAGAAAACAATGTAAGACAACTGAAAGAACTTAATATGCAGACAAGATCATCAAAAAGGAAAGATGAATTAATAAAAAAAAACTGAGGATAAACAAAAAAAATTAAAAAAGTAACTACATCTAAAAGCAAAAGGAGTAATAAAAAATGTAAAGATGACGAAGTTTGCAGATAATCAAATGAAAACTCTTCAGGCTCAGAAGAGTTTATGGGCTATGAAGAACCATCTCATGCTAATAAAGGAAAAGCAAGATATATATATAATTAAAGAAAAAATAATAAAGTTTACTGATTCAAAGTTTTCTCAATAAGATTATAATCCACATGAAAAGAAAATAACTTCAAAAATCAAGAACAACTGGCATGAAACTGAAAGAATGGAAAGCAACTGTAAAAAACTGGAAAATAGTTTACAAGAAGCAGGCTACACAATTCTTTCCATTAAAAAAAGTAAAGATTTCTTAATACCAAAATTTTTAATTTCTTTTGCGGCAAACTTCCACGGTTGGGTACTGACAACAACACTTTGTTTCATAACTTAATGAAGTCCAGAGAATACCCTAACAGGAGGGATCTTGCTTGGAGAATTGCATATGGCCACCTTCCAGTCAATAACATGAAATGGAAATACCAGGAAACAGGAACATGCATTCTACAGCTGCCATCTTGCCTTCCATATTTGGAACAGATTATGTAATTTGTTGGACATTCCATTACTACAACAGAACAGGTTCTTTTTTTTGCATTACCCACCACCTGGCAGTAATGGGAAGAGAATTTTGATTTTTATAATTATCATCATCAAATTCCTGCCATGTACCCTCAAGAGGTGTACAGGATATGATAGTACTACATGAAAAAAATTACATTATTACTAACTTCCTATCTACAATTTTCCTCCAAATCAGTCTGTTACTTGTCAACACTCCAACATTATCAGATCTTATATTTCTATTGTCTAAAGAACTTTGTACCGTATCAATCCACCTATATCTTGGTCTTCCTCTGGGTCATTTTGCTGCCAACCTGGCAGAGAACACTTGTTTTGCTAATCTTTCTTCTCCCATTCTGTTTAAGTGACCATACCACCTGAGATTAGCTCTGGAAACGCATTCCTGGATGCTGACAATGTCAAGTTCCTTCCTAATATCCTCGTTTTTAATATGATATTGCCATTGATGCCATCTGTTCATGCCTCTAATTTTTCTCAGGACTCTCATATCTGCGGTCTCCAGTCTTTGGTCAAGTGTTTTACTTCTGACCCAGCTCTCAGATCCATAAGTTAAAACTTGTTTGAACACTGTCTTGTATATATAAGCTCTTTTAGTGTTCTGACTAATTTCTCTCTTATTCCATATGAATTTATTCAATTGACTTCCCACCATACCAGCTTTGCTGATTCTGTTGTCTATTTCTATATTTAATTTACCATCTTCACTAAAAATTGTGCATAAATAGTTTAAATGTTTTACTTGTTCCACAGGTTCTCCATTCACAACACAGTTGACATTTTCAACGATTCTGCCTATTTTCATCGTCTTTGTCTTTATTGCTGACCTTCATACCATATTTATTACAACAGTTATTCAATTTAGTCAGAGAATCTTGCAGACTTGTAGCGGATTTATTTAGAAGTATAACATCATCCGAATAAAGCAAAGAGCTGACATTAACATCTCCAATTTTGATATCAGGTTTAATACCACTTTCCTTCATAATGTGATCCATATAGATAATGAATAACAGAGGGGATAATGTACATCCTTGTCTCACACCAGATTTAACATTAAACCATCTTCCTGTACTTCCTTCAATTCTAACTGCTGACTTACAAATCAAATAAAGACTAAGTATTGCTTGATATAATGCCCCATTGACACCATATAACTGCAGCGTATTGAATAGCTTCTCTCTTGGCACCTTGTCATATGCCTTTTCCAGATCGACAAAACTTAAATAGAGATCTTTGTTATATTCCCATGCTTTCTCGACTATTTGTCGTAAAGTGAAGATCTGATCCTGACAGCCTCTATTTGGCCTGAACCCAGCTTGTTCTTCACCAAGCTTTTCTTCCACAATTCTTCTGAACCGTTTCTCAAGTATACTTGCATAGATCTTGCCAGGAACACTCAGTAGAGAAATACCTCTGTAATTCTCACATTTTGTTTTATTTTCCTTTTTATATATGGGTACTATATCGGGATATCATCGGGAATTCATCCCTCTGTTCAGGCTTTCTGAACTATGCAGTGCAGCCACTGTAAGACTCTTATACCACCATACTTCAGCATTTCTGGTCGAATATCATCTACTCCTGCTGCCTTTCCACATTTCAAGCTACTGATGGCTTTTTCTACTTCAAGTATGGATATGTATTCCTGACTGCATGCCTGGTCAGTGTTTTTTACCACTGTGCTGTCATCACTGCTTGTTTCATTTAGCAGTTTTTCAAAGTAATTACTCTATACTTCAAGGATATCTTTTTCTCCTGTTTTCATGTCACCTTTATCATTCCTTTTACAGCACTCTTTCCTCCATTCTAAGCTTCTTCAACAACCTCCAAAATATTTTGCCACCTTCTTGATATTTATTTTCTATATTCTTGCCAAAGTCCTCCCATGACTTTTGTTTAGCTAGTTTTACACAGTGTTTAGCATTCTGGCATTTGTCTCTGTATTCTCTAAGAGCACAAGCTCGCATGAAATTCTGTCATGTTGTACCATCATTTTTTATTTTGATTTAACCAATAAGAATACAATTTGGTCAGCTAAATCCCAAATTGTCAGCCTATCCTCGTTCGTTCAGTATCCAAGTAGATACCCAACAGGGTGCACCACGAGGTGAGGATTGGACATTAGGTCAGAAGCTCTGGTCGGTTTTCTGCATTCCTTTGAAGGTTAACCATCTAGGTATCAGTCATCTTTGTGCTTTAGTTTCAATTGGTCTTTTGGTCATTCATCTATATGAGATTGGTGAAAAAGGAAAACCGACAGCCTTTGGCTATATGATGATATAAAAGAGCTGAGGCCTTTCTCTACCTGTTCTTTCCCCTAATACTATCAGGCTCTCTTGTACTCCTATACTAACTACTCTAGGACTATGATGAGCACTGTTTTACTTATTCACCTCAATAAAGGTCAAGACCAGTCTGGGTAGTGATCCTCCCCATAATGCATTGTATTATACATGTCTGTGAGGATATGTGCTTATCATTATGCAATTCTGAGGTAAGCGATGCGAAGTCATTAGCCTCTGTATACGAACTGCTGAGTCATGAAGATATTTCTCAAGCGCAAACCTTGTTTGCTTACTCTTGGATTAAGGATTAAACCAGAATGTAATTTTTTGGCATATTTAAATCATAGTATAACCAAGTGGAAAAAATTTCAACATCAGTTCGATCCTGTGTGAAGGGTGTGTTTGATCCAAAGCAGGGTCTTCTAGATCCAAGGCAGGGTCTTCTAGACCCAACTTGCCATAATGATAAAGCAGTATTTTTTTTATGTATTTTTTTTGTTCTCCAAGGCAGATGTCAATAGTTCTTACTGTCTGTCCATAGTAAAACAGGGCACTTCACATACTCCTGCATGTGATAAAGAAGAGAGTTTGTCCTTATGTGAACGGATGAGAGTTGCTAATTTGACATACGGTTTAAATATGGTGCATAGCTGTATTTATTATGCACTCTAGATATCTTTTCAGATGTGCTGCAAATGTATGTAATGGTAACACTTTTTTGCCATATGTAATAGGCAATGGAGGATAATTCCAGGGAGCATTTAGTTTTTTTTTTTTTTTTATTTTTTTTATTCTATGAGGATTATAGCCATTGGCTATGAAAGTGTGATGCAAGTAAGTAAATTCAGTGATAAGAGCATTGTCATTGGAACATGGCAGCTAAACAGGTTAGCATTCTTAAAGAGGTGCTGAGACACTAATACAATTCTGAACTGTGTCAAAATTAAAATCAAGTTTTATTACAAGTGGATTAGTTTAGCACTATTGTGTGAACAGATTAGACTTTTTAGAACAGAATTTTTAATTGCTACCTATGGGTAGCAATTAAAAAAAAAAAAAAAGCAACTGCCAATGCTCTACACCAGCGATTTTCAACCGGTGTGCCACGAGGTCTTCAGGTGTGGCGCGAGATTTATGAAAACAAATTAATTGAAAGAAATAATGTCATAATTTGAGCATTTATTTATTAGCATCTGGTCTTCCATCTTCGTGTGTGTGTGTAAATCAATCAAAATTATGCCTATTTTTTGCCAGATCATCAAAAAAATTAAATGAATATATTTTTAGTGTGCTGCAGAATTTTAATAATTAGTCTGGGTGTGCCGTGTTATGAAAAAGGTTGAAAATCACTGCTCTACAATGAATTGTGTGATATTTTAAATATAGAACTGTGGGCTATTCTTGTCAACATCTCCAATGCAAAGGCAGATAAAGAATTCATTCAAGCCAAAAACCAGCACCAGAAAAAAATTTGAAATCCTCCAACATTGTAGTACTACAGAATGATCACAATTACAAGAAGATCATGTTGTTGTCAATTTATCATCAGTAGTCCTAATGGTCAAAGCTGTTAGCACATTAAGTTAAGGACACAACTTTGCCATTACACCCAGGCAAGTTCCAAAAGTAAAAATAATTGCTTTTGTTGAAGGGGGAAATGTATATGACTTGCCTCCAGTGATAACCAATAACATTCTTTTAGATGTTGCCAACATCTTAATCCAATCCAAACCTTCCAAAAACAATATGCCAAAAAAAAAAAAAAAAAAAAAAAAAAAAAAAAAAAAAAAGAAATCAGTGCTTTAAAAGAGATGTACAGTAATAACAATATTATAATAATTAAAGCAGAGAAATGTAATGCAACTATGGTGATGAATTTAGCAGAACATGAAAGCAAAATGAACATACTTTTACGAGACCAATCTACATACCAAATCATAGATCATGATCCTACTAATTCTCAAAACAGTAACGTTTGCAAGTTAATGAAGAAAGTCACTTCCTGGCCAAAAGAAATGGTTATCAATCTTGAGCCTTTTCATGCTAAAACACCTAGAATATATGGAGCACCAAGGTACACCCCGATGCCCAATTGTGGATAGTATAAACAGTATAGTAATTTGTCTAAATATTTAGACAAATTACTAGCTCCCCCCTCAACACACACACACACAAATAATTCTTCCTACTTTGTTATAAATTCTGTTCACCTAAAAAAGTATATTAGAAAACCATAACCTAAAAGTTCAGACATAATGATTAGTTTTGATATTACTCCACTATTTACAAAAGTACTGTTAACCAAAACCCTTGATTTTCTAAATTTTCACATTTCTCCCCAGTGAACCCTTATCAAAATGGACTAATAAAAGGCAAACATATAGACGCTTAGGCAGTGCCTATGTCTTTTAGTAAAAAACCAGCACACTAAGATAACTGATGAATGCTAAGGAATGTATTCCTGCAAGCTCTCTAGTCAACTCATAGTTGACCAAAGAGCTTGAAGGAATTGCTACTTTCTACATTTGGCTTCGAAATAATGCTGGATCTATTATCCACTTTGCTTATATAATTAATTATTTTCTATGTTGTGAATCAATACCGTTAAATAAACTAGCATGTAATGCCAGCCTTTCTACTCATTTAATCAGGGAGCAAAGTGTTTAGGAATGCATGCCCTCTGAGGATATGTAATAGCATTATTCAATGATACTCAACAAGTTTGCTGGGATGGAAAACAAGAGATTTTCTCATTATCAATCTCCTCTGTTGACTGCAGCAGTAAATGCAATTCATGGCCAACTTAATGTCCTGAAAGGAACTGTTTTTGTAGTGCTGCTAGGCTGATAATAGATTTTTATTTTATTTTTATTTTTTTTTTGCAAATTCAGCTTGATTCTTGAAATTTTCCACTCTCAAATTAAATATGCATATAGAGAACGTCTTGAAATCTTCTCCAAAAACCATGTTGAACAGTGGTTAGAGATTCTGTGGGATAGAACTCAAGCACACAAAATAATTTGAGGTTGAGATGCCATTTTGCTGCTTCTAAAACTTGAAGTCCATGTTAGCTATTTAATTAAATGAAATCAGCAGAAGAAATGAATTAAATAATAGTTTGATTCTTGTAATTCCAACTTAATCCTTCTCTCCTACCAATCCTGATCCTTATCTATATATGGATTATAGTAATGTTATCACAATTCTGTATAATCAGGATATGAAAAAACAGATCTGGTAAATACCAGAATTTCAAAAATATACAATTTCTGCACTGCTCTCAAACCTCAGTTCCTTATGTATATAAAATCCCCTGTTCCTGAAAGGTAGTATACTATGGGCAAAGTGGAGGATCAGCTAACTATCCATTTGAAAGACCATAAAAAATAAATTCACAGTTGCATCTACAAATAATCTAATCTAGTAGGCCATGCTTTCAACACTACCCACAGAAACAAATGGAAAAATCCACTAAAAGTCCCCAAGATACAGAAAAGAGCAACTCTTATCATTCCAAGTTACAATCTAAACTTTCTACTAATGGTCACAGAGAGAGTGCTCTTACCTTCTCTCTCTCTCTTTCTCATGATTGAAGATTTATTTTGAGTATGCAAGTTACAATTCTGAATGCCATTTATTTTTGAATCATCAGTGTCTATACAAAATCTATAAAGCATCCAAAAAAAGGGGAATGTTAACAATTGTGATTTAATGATAGAATAATTACTTAGTTAGGTGAGAAAAAGACAATTAACTTACAGATTTAAATATATCTTGATCCTGACTGGCCACACAAACTAATTCTGGAAGAAATCCTCTAGGAAAGGTTTGAGCCAATAAATATGGCAGTAACAATGATGGCTTACAGGAAGGCCTGAAATTTCAAAATCTTCAGATGTAAAAAAAAGTACATAAAATTTTTTTTTAAAATTTAACATCTAGAAAAGGATAATAATGAAACAAACCTTGGAGATGTGAGTACTCCTTGTAAAACAAGAATTGCATGTTGAACACACTGTGTCCTTATATCTGTTAACACTTCACTTAATGGAGGTACACTTGCTCTCTAGGAGAAAAGAGAAAGAATTAAAATACAGTCAAAACTTTTTGAATGAACAGCTTTAAAGATCATTCTTAAAAATCCTATATATCTGTTGCAGTACTGGTTTTAGCAACTATCAATACAGTAATTTGGAGTAGGTCTCTTATAAAGCAATGAAAATTATCTACAACCTAAATATGCTAATCATCTATTCACAGTGAGATCTGCACCCACAGTCTATAACAAAGTGGAATACTCAGAGATCTTTAAAAATTATCATATATGTGGTTACAGCTTTCTCAAATGATATCATGCTTTAAGAAAGGAGTTCAAAAAATGCAACAAAAGGTAAAAATTATCAAGAGTGATATCATAAACAAAAGACAAAGCATTTTTTTTTTCATCCAAATGACTACTGATTAGAAACACAAACAGGTGTGTGTGTGTGTAGTCCTATGGAAATGACTGCATTTATAGTGGTAAACAGCCAGAAGACAGGCAAGTGAGATTTATTCCCAGAAACTTGAATTTTACTCCAGAATAAGAAAATCGACTACAGAATTCATGTTATTTCAGATAATAATATATACCAGTTAGGGTTTAAGCCCACAAGACAGCTGCAGCTGATTACTACTCTCCACCTCCTTTCTCCATTGCCTCTGGAATCTTTAACAGCCTTGGGCTCAGCTTCCAGAATGGCCCACAATCTTCCAGAAGTTAGCCTGCACCAAAGTTCAGACCTTGTAAAGATATTCTACTGGACTGAAATCTAAATTCTATTCAAGACAGTCAAGCTTTTCCTCATGTCATAATAGCACATGCAGTATATGGTGCACTGCATTATTGAAAGAGACATGTACTTATTTCATAAAGGTGCCACAATGACACTGCAATATTCAGAAGTGTTGCATATCCACTTTCATTAATCCTTTCAGGTACTGCAATCAGAGAACAAAGTCCATAACAGATCATCACAACTTACTGTCAAACTTCACAGAATGAAATGATGGGTGTTAAGCATAAACAATTCAGCATGCATATGCCATTACCACACTAACTCATCTGATTAGAAAAGATGCAACATGATTTGCTGTTCCTGATATTGGATTCTCAAAAACAGAGTTCCACTGTAAGACCTAAGGATCAGCTTATACTAGTGTAGTCTGCATTAACGATTGCCATGGTTGATGTCTGGCTGACGTGCAGCTGCCTTACATAAAAACTGAAACTGTGCAGCTCTTATCATAGTGTCTTTCTACTAACCTGAACACTTATAAAGTCTCTGAATTCCTGGCAGACCACTTCCACATTGAACTACCAAAATTTTCACACTACTCCTCTGAGCACAATTTGGTCTCTTGGTGTTAATCTCTTGGAATATCTTGCATGCATTTCTTGGTTGAGATGGCACTCTCATATTTTTAGTGACTGATAATGTTGCTCACAGATGATTTTGGATGATCACAAATGAATAGATAACTGATATGACAACCTATAATAACTTCTTTCAGCTATATAAGTTCATCTGTTACATGGCAAGTGAGAGGAAGAATGATTATAGAAGGATAACCTTAAAGACTACTGATGATGATGGCAAGGTAAGAGAAGCAGATAAAATAGTTGAGTAACTTTGAAAGGGTTTATCATCCAAGTGAGGTTACTGCTACAAATGTGTGATAAGGACTGATGTGGGAGCAGAGGTGGATGGAGGTTCTTGATATATTGCAGAATCTCAATGTAAATAAGGCCATGGGATGGGATATTAACTTGCATTTTATGAGCATGTGCAAGGGAACTGGCAATACCTCTACTAAGTCTCAGCTCTGATAGAGTTTCAAAGGAGTAGAAAGAAGGCAAAATAATTCCTTTGCATAATGGAAGTTCTTAGAACTTCTAAGACTGCAATCACAAATTATAGAACAATCAATATCTCAAGAGTGGTGGTAAAAGTTAGTCAAAAAGAGAATTCAAGAATAGGTGGATTAAAATATGATACTGTATGAAGGGCAACATGACTTTGTGATGGGTCAACATGCCTTAGTAATTTACGATCTTTTTATAATAGTGACTAATAATAGCTTTCAGCTATATAAGTTCATCTGTTACATGGCAAGTGAGAGGAAGAATGATTATAGAAGGATAACCTTAAAGACTACTGATGATGATGGCAAGGTAAGAGAAGCAGATAAAATAGTTGAGTAACTTTGAAAGGGTTTATCATCCAAGTGAGGTTACTGCTACAAATGTGTGATAAGGACTGATGTGGGAGCAGAGGTGGATGGAGGTTCTTGATATATTGCAGAATCTCAATGTAAATAAGGCCATGGGATGGGATATTAATTTGCATTTTATGAGCATGTGCAAGGGAACTGGCAATACCTCTACTAAGTCTCAGCTCTGATAGAGTTTCAAAGGAGTAGAAAGAAGGCAAAATAATTCCTTTGCATAATGGAAGTTCTTAGAACTTCTAAGACTGCAATCACAAATTATAGAACAATCAATATCTCAAGAGTGGTGGTAAAAGTTGGTCAAAAAGAGAATTCAAGAATAGGTGGATTAAAATATGATACTGTATGAAGGGCAACATGACTTTGTGATGGGTCAACATGCCTTAGTAATTTACGATCTTTTTATAATAGTGACAGCTGAGTTAAATAAAGGGAATGGCTACATGATGATTCTGCTAGATTTTGCAAAGGCATCTGACAGAATAATACATGGAACTCTGTTATGTAAATTAGAACAAATGAGGATGGATATGAGAGAAGCTGATGGAGAGATACTAAAAAGTTCTTTCTTTCAAGGTTGCATGGTAAGCTTTCATTGTATAGAATTTATGGAGACAAAAACAGACATGTTAGAACAATTACTTTACTTATAATTAAGAAAATAATACTTGACGTTTTGACCTCTATATCAGGGTCATCGTTATCAGGAAAAAAAAAATATATATATATACATGAATAGATCTCTATGGGTGGTGCTGGCCTTTAATTTTTGTTTTTTCGCTTATTGTTTTGAGTGTTCTTGTGTGTACTTTTACAATTTTTGAGACTGAATCCAAGACTGTCTCTATGAAAGAGATGAAATATAAGATCTAATAAACTTGAGTTTTATTGTTCCTTTGTGCTGTATTCATTCCATTAAACCTGACATCGCTGAGTTTAAACCAGCACATAAGCCTAAATACTAGACTACATGATTAAATTTACATTATTAATAATCTACTATCAATAATTTTCTTCCAAATTAGTCTATCATGTGTTGGCACTGCAATATTTTTGCATCTAATACTTCATTCATTTAGGGCACTTCTGGCTGAATCAATCCATCTAGATCTTTGCCCTGCCATTCCAGCATCAAGCACCTCTTTTGCTAACCATTCCTCTCCCATTCTGTTTAAATTATCATACCATCTTAGATTAGCTCTACTTGCACATTCTTAAATGCCAGGAATGTCAAGTTCCTTCTAATATCATCCTTTGTAATATGATTGTGCACTGATGTCATCAATTCACATCCCTGATTTTTCTCATAACTCATATCTGTGGTCTCCAATTTCTGATCAAGTGTGGTCTTTCTAACACAACTCTCAGATCCATAATTTAAAACTGGTCTGAACACTATTTTGTATATTTTTATCTAATTTAGTGTTTTGGATAATTTCTCTCTTATTCCACGTAAATTTATTTATCTGGCTTCTGAGCATTATAAGCTTTGTTTATTGAGGATACAGTTGAAGTTTTCTATGTTCCACCCAATTTTCATAGTTTTGTTAATTTTATTGCTGATTTTCATGAAAAATTTATTACAGCTGTTATTCAATTCAGTTAGCGAACCCTGAAGACTCCCATTCAGGAGTACAACATCATCCATTAGGAGAAGGGCTAAGAATAATTGTGCAAGATAAATGTCAAAAGAACAAACTGATTCAGGCCTTATAAGGTTTGTCAGGATCAGATTTTTCTAAACGAAGACATGTAGTTGAGAAATCATGACAATACCTGGAAAAGGAAATATAACAAGGAAAAGATAAAATCTGGAAAAGGAAATATAACAAGGTGCCAAGAGTAAAGCTGTTCAAAATGCTTCAGTTTATGGTATAAATGTGAACATCATACAGAGTAACATATAGTTCATATTTAAGCTATTAGTCAGTAAGAATTGGATGGACAGAATTATAGTTTCATGTAAAATTAGACATAAGACAAATCTGCATGTTCTCTCTCTACTGTTGGATCACATTATGAAAGAAAGTGGAATTAAATCTTATTTCCAAATCAGAGATATTCAACTAAACTATTTCATTATGCAGATGATGTTATAGATAAAATCACCAGAAGTCTTCAGAACTATTCAACTGAATGGAATTACAAATCCTGTTACTGTTACAAATTTGTTATGAAAATAAGCATGAACATCTTTAAGTAGAATTAAGGAAGACATCAATTGTATCACCAGTGGAGGATCTGCAGAACAAGTAAAATATTTAAACTATTTAAGCAACTTTTTTTAGTGAAGATAGCAAACTATATCCAAACAGATAACAGAATTAGCAAAGTTGTATGGCAGGAAGCAAGCTGAAAAAATTTATATCAAATAAGAGAAATTAGCCAAAACACTAAACTAGCAGTATACGTTAGTGTTCATACCAATTTTTAACTTGTGGATATGAGAGTTAGGTTAGAAATAAAACAGATGATCTAAGATTAGAGACTACAGATATAAAAGTATCAAGAAAATCAGAGTAGTGAACATCTGTTCACTACCCTGAATCATATTAAAATGAAAATATTAGAAAGGAACTTGATGGTAGAATTCAAGAATGTGTGGTATAGCTTGTCTTGTTAACCTTCCTGTTCCCTTCTGCTTAAGTGATCATACCATCTTTCATCAGATATGCTCACATAGTCTTGAATGCTAACAATATAAGGAAAAAATAAATAAATAAAAAACACAGCTAAAGACTAAGATCTAGATGGAGTAATGTAGATAGTAGTGCCTTAGAAATCGAAAAATATAAGATCTGATAATACCCAAAGCCTGGAATTTAGTTTAATTTGTAAGAAAATTATTAACAGAAAGCTAGTAATAATGTACTCAATCATGTATACTATCACCCTTTGAGGGAATATATCAGGAATAATAATTTTAAAAGCTTTACAGAATACCTGCCTCTAACAATCTGAATAAGGTGCTGCTTGATTACAGAAAGATCAATTAAATGATTACTTTAGGCAATATGGAGTGGCCATAATTAAACTTCCCCACAGATTAAAAAAAAAGTTTATGAAACAGGAAGACGACCTTCAGCCCACTAGATTACTTATATATCCAGCAGCATGCTAATTAATTATTGTACACCACACTCCGTAGAGCAGACTTTGGCTTTGTGCCAAGAATAGTCAATTCATGCTGAAGGGGAGAAAGAAATAAAGGATGTACGAATTGGTCACCAACACACAAAATCACGTGCTTTTTATTATTATTATTATTATTTAGGCCTCCAAGGAGTCAAAAGACTCATCATGGGAGGTCCTTCCTAGGAAACACAAGTCTATCAAGACTCATCGTGGGAGGTCCCTCCTAGGAAACACAAAGTCTATCATACCACTCCTTAAACTCATTGACCGTTCTTGCTCCCACCACTCTATCAGACAATGCATTTCACAGTTCAACCACCCTCCATGCAAAGAAACCACTCCTCACTCTCTTGCACACAGTTTTCTTTCATAACTTCCAGGGATGGCCCCTTGTCATGACTCCTTCCTGCTGTTCAACCAAGCGAAAGAACTCCCCAGTAGCAACCCTGTAACCACCTCTCAACAGTTTAAAAGTCTCAATCATATCACCTCTCCTTCTATCCACCAAACTCTGCTCCACATAACTAACATTGTACACTCCTGAAACTGTCTTTGTTATCTGCCTCTGTACCCTTTCCACAGTCAATTTATCCCCTTCAAATCCTGGGGACCAAATCTGAGAACAATAGTCTAAGTGTGTTCTGATCAGGGTCTTATACAACGGAATGATAACTCTTTTATCTCTGCAGGTCAGCGTCCTTCTCATTATTGCAGCAATCCTCTGGGTTACCTTCACCACCTTTGCAATATGTCCCTTGAATTTCAGGTTTCTATCAATCATCAACCCCAGATCTCTTGTCTCCCCTACTTCCTTCAGTATATCTCCTCCAATAGAGTATGCAGCATCCCCATCGATGTGTCCCAAACCTCAAGACCTTACATTTTGCTGCATTAAACTGATACCCCCCATTCATTTGCCCATCTGTCTAGCTTATTCAAATCCTCTTGCATGACTACCACATCTGCATGATCTGACCAAGTCTATATTGAACATAATAAATCACCCTGGGAAGCAACTTTTTAATTGACTGGTCTCGCTCCAGAGCACCCTAAACTATGTTTACACTGCAGCTATAAATTATTATTAGTAACTTCTGAGTGTGCTTCTCTAGAATATATTATTTTTGCCAAGCAGTTTTTTTTTTCCTTTTTTTTTATCTCTGTTTTTCAAGAGGGTAAAAGGATGACATGGGATATACTATGTCTGGAGTTGTCATACCAGGATTTTCTGAGTGGCAGTATGACAGTCAGGCGTGCCTTCCATTACAGATGCCATCAACCATACGTTTGTTTTGCACACTTCCTTTGACATCCTTGAGCCCTAATGAAAAATGAATGTCCTTCAGAAACTGATAGCAACACGCTTGGTGTAAGTTTAAACAACTTTATCTGAATTCCAGGAGCTAGTTATTGTGTATTTATGACCCTTCCCAGCTTCACATCATCCGCAAACAACTGAATATCCCCCTGCAATCCACTGACAATGTCATCGATATAAAGATTAAATAACATAGGTCCCAGTACTGAACCTCGTGGGACCCCACTTGTAACCCTCTGCCTCTTTAAAACTGCCCCACCATACACAGCTCTCTGATACCTATCGGACAGCCAATCCTGAATCTAGTTGACCAACCTGACATCCAAACCCATGTGCTGCAACTTAAATATCAGCTTATCATGTGGCACCCTATCAAATGCCTTCACTAAATCCAAGAAAACGGCAGTATATGCCTTTCCCTCATCTAATGCTCTTGTAAGTTTATAAATTATAAAAGGCTAGCATATTATTAACACAAGAGCACCCCCCCCTCACAAATCCATGTTGACTCTCACAGATAACATTACCCTCATCTGCCCAATGTTGTATATGGTCCCTAACTAATTTCTCCAAGATCTTAACATCTACTGATGACACACAAATTGGCCTATAATTGGACACTTCCAGTCTGCTACCACCCTTATGCAATGGCACTAGCTTACCTTCCTTCCACTTTCATTGAAAAGTCAGGTCAAAGGAGCTGTCAGTTCCTTAGCACATTCTCTCAAAATTCGTGGTAAAATATCATCCAGTTCCAAAGCTTTACTGACATCCAGAGTACTCAATATTTGGAATGCGTTCTCCTCCTGCACCTCTAAACCTCAAACCTGCCCTATCCCTCTAATATTAAAATTTACTCCTCCAGGATGAAATACACCAATAAAGTGTTCATTGAACAATTCCACTATGTCCTCTGCATCAGTCACTCTATTCCCATTTTTATCCCACACTGTCATTCTTTCACAATCATTTCTCCTCCTACTGGCCACATAGCTAAACAATTCCCTAGGATTTTCTTTGGATCTTAGGGCCAATCTCTTCTCATATTCCAGTTTCGCCTTCCTTACCATACTAGTCACTCTCCTGGCTTGTGTCTTATATTCTTCATGCATCTGCTCTTCACCTGTCTCCTTATATCTCTTCCATAGCCTCTTTTTCACATGCAGCTCCTGTTTAATATTGTTTGTCATCCACTTTATACCAAACTGTGTCCTCTTCTTCACTTGTGGAATACAGCTTATTATTGCTACTAACAAATATTCCTTCACAATTTCTCAAGCACTAATGATATCCCAGCCTTCCAATTCCTCACTACAAACATAAATTTATAAAAATAAATTTATAGAAATCAGTCAACTCTCACATTAGAAGTTATATGCAACTTTATACGTAAATTTTCCAACTGTTGTACAAGCAAAATAGTTACCACTTTAAGAACAAGAATTTTCATAAAAGAAAAGCTAATTTTTTCGACGTATAATAATAAACAATCATCTCACGAAATGCATTGAGTACCCTAATATCGGAATGGATTCTCCTTCTTTTGACATGTGCAGAAGTGTCGAATGATCTCGCATCTGTGGGCATACAGTAGTTCTGTCATTTATCATTGCAATTTGAATTATTTGCAAAATAAGTTGATTGTACAGCCTTGTAACTGTGTCTGATAATGTGTGATAAGCATGCCAGATTAGAATCCAGCAAAACATCATCAGCTTAATAAACTGCCACGTTTTGTGTGGCAGCATAAGATAGTACTGTAATAAGTTAAACTGTGAATAACAGCCAACACCTACAAAAGCTTTGCTAGACAATGGCAGAAAAATTTTCATTTTGTTTATTTGTATAAAGGAACAGCATACTTGTTCAGGGTATAAAGTTTAAATTCATTACTGAAATTTCAGGAATTGACTGATCCAGACAAACCTCTACCAGTACATTAATTTACAGAAATCAGTCAACTCTCACATTAGAAGTTACATACAATATTAACTGGCACAAACCTAATAAGATGCCTAACAAATAAACGGTTAAAAGAAGATTATTTTTACAATAAATCAGGTGACATAAAATAAAGTTGTTGAAGCCTGTCTCTGGAAAAAAAATATGTCGTATTTTGTTTAATAATTAGCAATGTTTTGTAATTTGTTGAATTTACTTGACAATATACAGAGTGGCCATAATTAAACTTCTCCTATTCACAGCCTTATGTGGCTCAATCTAACATCTGGAATGTCACCAAATTTGGTAGGGAGACTAATCATGGGAAAAAGGATTTCGTAAGAAAGTTTGAAAGTCACCAATAGGGGGGATGGCACTGTACAATGTAAAAAAAACACATTAAACTTTCATCTGTTGCACTTATGATAATACAGCAATAAAACATTTATTGCTGTATGATGCACATTTGTGCATAATTTGAGCACATTGAGTTCACATATGCAAAAGAGGACCTGGTTCAATCTGGCCAATGTTCTCGTGGACCAGAAATTGCATCCTGTACACAGCATTCTCAGCAGCAGAATGTAACATATCTGAAGGAATGTTCATCAGAGTCCACGATATATTGTCCTTTAACATGTTCATTGCCAAACACGCGATATCGCGTGATGCGAGTTCTCACCTGTCGGCCGATCACGCGTTATCGCGTGGACGTCGTTAACTAAATAAAAAAAAAATTAAAAAAAAAGTTGGCCACCACACGAAAATCCAATTTTCAGCTTGGCAATGAACGATATCGCGCGATCACACGATGTGAGTTCTCACCAAATGGCCGATCACGCGTTATCGCGTGGATGTCGCTAACTAAATAAAAAAATTAAAAAAATTTGCCCACCACACGAAATTCCGATTTTCAGCTTGGCAATGAAAGTGTTAACAAGTCACATGTTTATCATACCAACAGGACTTCTCTTTTTTAATACAATGAAACCTGTGGTGAATTCATCACTAAAAAAACACACATACTAACCAGTGATAAGTTTTAATACATAAATATTTCCTCCCAAGTATCTTGGGACATCCTCAGTACAGTAATTCAAACAATACTAGGAATAACATAGTTACGGTGCATGATGTGTACAGTAGCGTGTTAAAGAAGTAAATTAAAATATAACTGAAAAAAAAATTCTAATAAAAATTAATTAAAAAAAATAATATTATATATAAAGAGACTAGGGGTGATTAAGGGTCAAAGCTATATAACTGAGAGGAGACTTCCACATAGCCTTTAAAGGAATGAGGAGAACCGACCAGGGCTTCTGACGTAATGACCAATCCTCACCTTCTTGTAGAGCACCCTGTTGGGTATCTACCTGGATACTGCACGAACGAGGATGGGCTTACAATTTCGGATTTAGCTAACAAAATTGTATTCTTATTGGCTTAAACCAAAATACAAAATGATGGTACAACATGACAAAATTTAATGCCGGTTGGGGCATCGCCCAGTTAAACAAGGGCCCCTCCCCCCTCGTTGTTTTCGCCAGGGAACCAGGGCGAACAGCGAAAAGTCAGCTACTGGAACAAATCTGAAAGCACATCCCAACTCAATATCACCAGAGTTAAAGATTGGTACTATCAACATAAGAAGCCTGAATGGCAAAGAAATGGAGCTAGATAAAGAATTAGATAAGTACTAGATCAACATAATAAGGGTGACTGAAAATAAAAAGACAAAAAATGGTGAGATCTTTCTGAGCAATAAATACAAAATGTTATATTCAGGCAATAACTATCAAGGAAAAGATGGAGTAGCCATAGTATTCAACACTAAATACGAGGCTAATCTTCTTGAATGGCAAGCATTCTCAAGTAGAGTGATGTGGGCAAATATGAGAATGGGGAACTGGATAATGAGACTTATTTGTGCCTATGGTCCCACAGAAGGATCTACTAAGGTAGAAGTGGAGGAATTTTTTGATGCTTTAGAGAAAGAAACTGACACAATGAAAAATGAAAAGTTGGTCCTTGTTGGGGATCTAAATAGCAGAGTAGGAAATGATTGTCAGACATATAAAAATATTTTTGAAAAATTTGGAGAAAAGAGCAAAGCTAATAATAATGGCAAATACCTGTTGGATTTCTGCTCAGGACACGGACTGGTTATTACTAACACCATGTTCCAACATAAAAATATGCACAAATTCACATGGAGAGAAGAGGCAAGGAATAAGAAAAGTCTCATTGACTATGTTATTGTTGATAATGATGTTTTCTCCTTGGTGCAGGACACCAGAGTGTACAGAGGATTTGAAATTGGAAGTGATCACTATTTAGTCTTGAGCAGGATAAAATTGAATTTCATATTGAAAAGAATAACACGTAGAAAAGTTTTAAAGTGAATAAAAGTTGAGCAGCTCTCAGATTTGAACTGTAGACTAAAATACACAAAGATTATTGAAAAAAAAATGAAAGAGTCTGAGAACAGGAACCTAACCATGGAGATTCAGTGGTAAGCCCTGAAGAAAACATTGATTGATTCAGCCAGAGAGGCATGTGGGAAGGTTGTCTGCACGTATTGAAAAATCAGAACTCCATAGTGTACACAGGAAGTTAAAGAGGCAATGAAGGAAAAGAAAAAAGCATATCAAAAGTTCCTGGCAAATAAGTCAGCTTGTGCTCTTAGAGAATACAGAGACAAATGTAAGAAAGCTAAACATTGTGTAAAACTAGCTAAACAAAATTCATGGGAGGACTTTGGCAAGAACATAGAAAATAAATATCAAGAAGGTGGCAAAATATTCTGGAGGTTGTTGAAGAAGCTTAGAAATGGAGGAAATAGTACTGTAAAAGGAGTTAGAGATGATAAAGGTGACATGAAAACGGGAGAAAAAGATATCCTTGAAGTATGAAGTAATTACTTCGAAAAATTGCTAAATGAAACAAGCAGTGATAGCACAGCGGTAAAAAAACACTCAACAGGCATACAGTCAGGAATACATATACATACTTGAAGTAGAAAAAGCCATCAAATTCTTGAAATGTGGAAAGGCAGCAGGAGTAGATGACATTTGACCAGAAATGGTGAAGTATGGTTGCTATAAAAGTTTTACAGTGGCTGCACTGCATAGTTCAGAAAACCTGGACAGAGGGACGAATTCCCGATGATTGAAGTAGAGCTCTCATTGTACCCATATATAAAAAGGAAAATAAAACTGAATGTGAGAATTACAGAGGTATTTCCCTACTGAGTGTTCCTGGCAAGATCTATGCAAGTATACTTGAGAAACGGTTGAGAAGAATTGTGGAAGAAAAGCTTGGTGAAGAACAAGCTGGATTCAGGCCAAATAGAGGCGGTCAGGATCAGATCTTCACTTTACGACAAATAGTTGAGAAAGCATGGAAATATAACAAAGATCTGTATTTAAGTTTTGTCCAACTTGGAAAAGGCATAAGACAAGGTACCAAGAGAGAAGCTATTCAATACGCTGCAGTTATATGGTGCCAATGGGGCATTATATCAAGCAATACTTAGTCTTTATTTGAGTTGTAAGTCAGCAGTTAGAATTGAATGAAGTACAGGAAGATGGTTTAAGGTTAAATCTGGTGTGAGACAATGATGTACATTATCCCCTCTATTATTCATTATCTATATGGATCATATTATGAAGGAAAGTGGTATTAAACATGATATCAAAATTGGAGATGTTAATGTCAGCTCTTTGCTGATGATGTTATACTTCTAAATAAATCCCCTACAAGTCTGCAAGATTCCCTGACTAAATTGAATAACTGTTGTAATAGATATGGTATGAAGGTCAGCAATAAAAAGATAAAGACAATGAAAACAGGCAGAATCATTGAAAATGTCAACTGCGTTGTGAACGGAGAACCTGTGGAACAAGTAAAACATTTCAGCTACTTAGGCACGATTTTTAATGAAGATGGTAAATTAAATATGGAAATAGAAAACAGAATCAACAAAGCTGGTGTTGGATTCTGAATGAAGAGAAATGGAAATTGTTAATGTATCATTCAGACTCCAACATAATCTACCATTCCCTGAGCAACTTTTTTTTTTTTAAACTAATAGTCTCATGCTCATAATTTGCTATTTATGTAATTTCTTCAAGTTATGCTAATCCATATTTATTTATTTATATATATTTGGGATAAATTACAGTTATGAAAAGCTGTGTATTAAAATATCATTAATTTTGTGAATTTGATTCCTTTAATATAATATAAGAAACTGTAATATATGTAATTTTAATATATCCAGAATATTCTTTGTGGTATCATTTGATTGGTTGTTATGAGAGAGAACATGCAAATTTCTCCTAGCGCATGCTGGAACGTGAACTGCTATATACGAAAGGAAAAGCAAGTTTGATGTGAGCTAAACCAGTGAGAACCAGTTTTTGGCGGTAAATAGGAAGCAGTAGATACGAAAACGAAAGTAAAAACATAATCAAATAAGGAAGTAGAGAGAACAGCAGCTGGAGACTGGAAGGGAATTTTGACGTGCCGAAAACAGTATTTAAAGGACCGGGAATCGCTTGGTATTTTAACTTACCTTTTTCTGAGTTGGATTTTTACCAAAACTTCCCAACACCTAGCAGTGAAATAGTGCAAAAATGAAGAAATAAGTAGATAACTTAAACCAAGTGCATAAAAATTATACTCTCCCGAGTCTATAAATCAGTCGCGGAAATGGAAGATTCTTTTAAGTTTGTGCTACTACATAGTAAAAGTCAGCAAGGACTTTAAAATTATTGTTTTATCTCCTTATGATGTGATGAAGCTATATTCTGGTAAGATTACCTTTACTATACTTAGTGAGAAGTAACGAAAATTAATTCCACCAAAAGTAAATTATTCCTAGTTGCTGTATTCAGTCAGTCAAGATTTAACGTGTGATGTGCTAAGACTTTTCCCTCTTCAAGTGATAAATGCTATATTATCGAATTAAGAGTTCATTGACTGAACGAAAATACTGTGAAGCCTATTTGATGTAATTTAGGAATCTCAAACTTACAAGAACTAAAGTTGATTGACTGAGCTTAGAGAATTACAAATGAATGTCTGATGGTTCATGAGTTGTATTCTCTGTGAATATCTTGAACTGATTTGATATTTAAAATGTTTTGAAATGTGTATAACCTTGATCAGAGTAAAGTTATGATAGAAGTCCTTTGTAATAAGAAGGATAAGATCTGTTAAATATAATCTTTAATTATAAAGTTTATGCTCAGCTGAGTAGTATACTAGTGACTTAATGAGAGCTTTATATTTGTTCCATCATAATGTCCCTGTTGGAATATTGTGTTATGATGTAATTTATGTGTCACTGCATTAAATAATTTTATTTGAACTGAATCTTGTATTTGCCTGATTTTTTTCATTGCACCGCTCATTAAAATAATTCGAATCTTAGCGGGAACCCTATGTAATAAAGAAAACCTCGGCCTAAAATCAGCTTATGATAACCTGGTACAGTTGAAATTTGATTTATCTAAGTTGCTTTTGCAATTTCTGAACATGGAGTGGCGCAGTATATTATAAATTTTCTTCATGTTCGGATGATATATCAGCCTACAACCAATTAAATACTAACGAGAGAGAGAGTTATAAGACGATAAAACATGATTGAGCAGAAATTACAATCCAACACTGGTATGGTAGGAAATCAGTTACATAAATTTATATGGAATAAGAGAGAAATTAGTCAGAACACTAAAAGAGCTGTATATATACAAGACAGTGTTCAAACAAGTTTTAACTTATGGATCTGAGAGCTGGGTCAGAAGTAAAACACTTGACCAAAGACTGGAGACCGCAGATATGAGAGTCCTGAGAAAAATTAGAGGCATGAACAGATGGCATCAATGGCAATATCATATTAAAAACGAGGACATTAGGAAAGAACTTGACATTGTCAGTATCCAGGAATGCGTTTCCAGAGCTAATCTCAGGTGGTATGGTCACTTAAATAGAATGGGCGAGGAAAGATTAGCAAAACAAGTGTTCTCTGCCAGGTTAGCAGGAAAATGACCCAGAGGAAGACCAAGTTATAGGTGGAGTGATACTGTACCAAGTGCCTTAGACGATAGAAAAATAAGATCTGATAATGTTAGAGTCTTGACGAATAACAGATT
Source organism: Typopeltis vanoorti (assembly GCF_054136105.1). Taxonomy (NCBI): domain Eukaryota; kingdom Metazoa; phylum Arthropoda; class Arachnida; order Uropygi; family Thelyphonidae; genus Typopeltis; species Typopeltis vanoorti. The sequence continues at coordinate 130,547,496 of NC_143549.1, forward strand.
GTTTTGGAGGAAAATTGTAGATAGGAAGTTAGTAATGATGTAAATTTTTCATGTAGTACTATCATGTCCTGTACACCCCTTGAGGGTACATGGCAGGAATTTGATGATGATGATAAAGAGACTATGTGTTGAATTTTTTCTTGACTATTATTTATAAGACTATTACACTTTTTTTTATATAATGTTCGTCAAGTAGCTTTATTTTATTATCCTACATGTTTCGCCAATATTTTTCTATCTGCATCTTCAGGGAATATAAACTAGTAAGCTATATGAAGGTATATGACTAGGTTATAACTGATGGTTCTAATTCATACAAAAAATTAGTATTGAACGAGGCAATGCGCGCGTTTCGGGAACGTGATTTATTCGTTATGGCTCATGATGTAATTGTTATGAAAGTTCATTTCTTTGATGTTTAATGATCTGATTAAAGCTTTCCAAATTTCTGGTAAGGTTAGACCTTGATTCTTGTTTAGGTTTTCAGTTTTACAGGAGACTGTAGCTGCTTCCTTGAAGGTTCTTGAATGGTAGTTATCTTCTATATAGGGCATAAGGCTCTTATCCCACTCAATGTGATGGTTAGTAGAGGCAAAGTGGCAAAAAAGGCCTGAAATGTCTTGTCTGTTGTTTCTGATATATCCTATGTGTTCTTTCTTTCTCGTTTCAAAGCTTCTATAGGTCTGACCTACATAACACATGAGCAAGGTATATTATATACTCCAGAGTACTTGTAGAATGGATGAGGATCTTTCGGTGATCTTAAAAATTTCCGAATAGTGTTGATTGGCTTGACTGCTACTCTGATATTATGTGGTTTTAGAAGGTTAGCCAATTGTTTGGAAATGCTGCTAACAAATGGGATAGTAATAGTACTGATGTATTGGATGTCATCACGTTGTCTATGTGGTATATCAGTCAAGAGAATCTTGTTGTAGAGTCTTTTTGGATAACTATTTAAAGATAGTTCTCTGGATATTGTAGTTAATTCCATTTGTAGATCATTCTTATCTGTTGTGTACTTTATAGCTCTTTTCTAAAGCATATGGATAATGCTAAGTTTCTGCGCTATATGATGAGACGAGTTGAAATGGAGGTAACGTCCAGTATTTGTAGGTTTTCTATAAACAGATAGGTTGATACTATTATTGGTTTGTTTCTTTATTAGGATGTCAAGGAATGGCTGTTTTCCATCTTTTTCAATTTCTAATGTGAAATTTCTTTATATAAACGTTCATGTTTATAAAGGTCTATGTAAAAGTTTCGACTTTTCCCAATGGATCCTATGGTTTAGGTTTTCAACTCCGTGTTGAAAGAGACCAAATTTCTGCGGTTTGAAAAGACGAATGTGGTCCTGATGTTCCAAGATGCATTTCTGAACAGATCTACCAGTCTGTCCAAAGTAAGACAAATTGCAGGAGCATGGGATCTCATAAAAGCCAGGTAACATCAGAGGTGAGAGTTTGTCCTTAGGAGAAGGTAACAAGTTATAGATCTGGTTGATGGGTTTGTAAGTAGTGGCAAAATTATATTTCTTCATAATTTTTGAAAGATGTTCGGAGATGTCTTTGACATAAGGTATGGGAATCCTATTGTCTAGGTTGATGTGGGGAAGTGAGACTGATGATTTTTTTGAGTTGTTTTAAGATTATATCCATTTAGTATGGCTATATTTTTGATTATGTCTAGTTCTTGGTTTAGAGATTCTTCAGAAGAGCAGAATTTGTGCGCTCTGGTAACTAGTGATTTAATGATGCCAAATTTCTGAGATGGATGATGAGCAGAAGAATTGTGAATGTAACGACCTGAAAATGTAGGCTTGCGATAGACAGACGTGGCGATGGAACCGTCTTCTTTTCTTTGAATGTGTAAATCCAGAAAGGAGATACTCTGTGGAGATTCTTTTTCTAGCATAAAGTTGATGCAAGGGTGAAGAAGGTTTATTTTATCTAGAAACAGGTGTAATTCATGTTCGGGATGATCCCAGATTGCAAAGACATCATCGACATACCATAGCCAAATTTTTGATTTCGGTTCAAAAGTGAATTTTTTTTTTCTTCCAGGTGTTCTAGAAACAGGTTTGCTAAATTTGGTGATAAAGGAGACCCCATTGCTGTTCCTTCTTCTTGCTTGTAAATTTTACCTTTCCAAGTGAAGTAACCGGATGTAATAACAAATTTGAATAATTCAACTATATCAGACGGAAATTTTTGAGTTAATTATTCTGTTTCTTTATGGAGAATGTTAGTGAAGAGGGAGACAATGTTGAAGCTAATTAACAAGTCAGATTTTAACAGTTGAATGTCTTTTATGTTTGTGTGAAACTCTGTGGAATTTTTGATTGAAGAGGCTGAGTGGCCTATGTGAGGACGGAGAAGGTTAGATAAGAATCTTGATAATTTGTAAGTCGGGCTGCTAATAGCATCTACGACGGGTCTGAGTGGAACATTAACCTTGTGAATCTTAGGAAAGCCATAAATTCTAGGAGATCTAGCATGGTATGTCTTGAGTTTTTTAGTTGTTTCTTCATCTAAGGAGGAGGTTTCATCAAGTAACTTATTTAATTTCCTGAGTTGACGTTTTGAAGGATCATAATCCAGTTTGGCACAAGTATTACGATCTCAGAGTAGTAAATTCATTTTCTGATCATATGAATTGGTATCAAGAACCACAGTGGTATTTCCTTCGTCAGCTCTGGTAATGATTATGTTTTTATTACGTTTTAAGGAGGTAAAAGCTTTCAATTTTTTTTTTTTTTTTTTTAGTTATATTTTAATTTACTTCTATAACACGTTACTGCACACATATTGAGATTCCATTGTAATCATGTGCCCTAACTGTATGTTATTCCTAGTATTGTTTGAATTACTGTACTGAGGATATCCCAAGATACTTGGGATGAAATATTTATGTATTAAAACTTATCACTGTGGTTAGCACGTGTGTTTTTTAGTGAGGACTTCTCATTACTGTTTGTGTGCTGCTTCCCCGTAATATGGGCGGGCCAGCCAATCTGACACAAAGTTTTCACGCGGTGTTAGCTGCAACCCTTTTGGCAGAATTTAATTGCTGCTTTCTTATGTGCCACTCCTGTGTCAGGCTGGCAGGTGGCCTCACAAAATCAAAGTTTATGCGACATGTTTGTTGAAACTCTTTCAGTAGAATTTTATTTGAAGTTGGCATTTGTGATCTCTCTTAATGGCACTGAAAATTTCAAATGCACTTAAACAAACACTTATTTCCTGTAATTGAAAATTTGGACAAATGTTAGGACAATTGTTTTTAGTTAGATGCTGTGTTTGGCAGTATAACAAATGGTTTTGCTCGAGTCTATGCAGCATAGTTTCTGTGAAAGGAGACATGTTTCATTAGGAAGTGCCATTTTTATCCCAGTTGTCTAGATTCACTCGCTGCTGAAGTAAGTAAATTAAGACAACAGTGAGTGAGCGAGCTACGATTGCCTCAACCTGAACGTGATAAGGATGCCAAGTTCAAGGCATTGCCACTAAAGACATCAGGTAATCCCACAACCAAAAATTGCATAGAGTAATATCATGGGAGCAAGGTGGACATGCCACTGGAAAAATAGCAACTAATTATTCTTTCTTCTGTGAAGTGATGTCATAGAAGCTGCTGTATACCAGTTGTGTAATGTGGGGAGGTGATCCATCTGCATAAAAATGGTTTCATCCAGACATCGTCATTGCTGAAGTTGCAGAATAACGAAACTGTTCAGCATATATTTCCATGCAGTAATTGAACAAATTATTGGTCCTGTCAGAGCGATGCCCTCAAATAAGAATGGCCCTATTATAAAATCTGCTGTGAAGCCATTCCAAATGGTAATTTTTATTGAATGCAATGGAAGTTCCTAATTTGGAAGCCCAAATTCAATTTACAGTCCCATTCAGATAAAAATGCACTCCATCTCAGCACAAAATTTTCCATCGATCATCGATCGAACTGCATTAGCTGACAGAGGACCTTCCAAAATGTTATGATAATGTGTATAATCTTGCATCCTGAACCAGCAAAAGATATTGTGATCAACAATAACATACTGAATAGACTTTGCTTGTTTCTTGTATTTTCTCTCCATGTGAATTGTGTTCATCTTCACATTAGAAAATGGTGTTAATGTTAAGAACAGAAAACAGACAGGTACTTATTATTAGCTTTGTTCTTTTTTCCAAATTTTCCTGAAATATTCTATATTTTTTCTAATTGTTTCCTGTTCTACTGTTTCAAATTTCCACCAAGGAGGAATTTTTTTCTTTATCACTGTGTCAGCTGCATTCTCTAATGCAGTTTCCCTTAGTAGAACCTTCTATGGGACTGTAAGCATAAATAAGTCTCACTATCTGGTTCTTCTCCATTCTGATATTTGACCACATCACTCTACTTGAAATTGCTTGTAATTCAAGAAGATTATCCTCGTATTTAGTGCTGAACACTATAGCTGATCCTTTTCCCTGATATAATATATAGCCGGCCTGGTTGGCTGAGTTGTTAGCATATCCACTCACCAGCTGAAAGGCTGCGGGTTCGAATCCTACCGTAGGCATGGATGTTTATTTTGTGAAAATACTAGTGGTGGTGGTCGGCGGTAGATTGCGCTGGTGTAGATGATGAAGGTAGTTGCGGCTGGTGGAGAGGAGGAGTTGTAGAGTAGGTACCATCCCTCGATGAGTCTTTGGACTCCCTGGAGGTTATGTAATAATAACAATAATATCTTGCATTTGTTGCTTAGAAAGATCTCACCTGTTTTTGTCTTCTTTGGTGAAGTAACACATACTGATCTGGTACTTATCCAATTCTGCTAATTCCAACTTTTGTGTCCATTTATGCCAATCATGAGAGCTCTCAAGAGAAGAAGAATGATGCTGATGGTGATTTCAATTTTTCCAGCAGGTGACTTTTTGCTGTTCACCCTGGTTCCCTGTCAAAAACAACTGGAACATCGTTTTACCAGGCAATGCTCCAACTGGCATGAAATTCCATCATGTTGTGCTATCATGTTATTTTGGTTTAAGTCGACAAGAATATAATTTAGATAGCTACATCCCAAATTGTCTAACCATATTTGTTCAATTTTCAGATAGATACCTACTGAGGTACACTTCATTAATAGGTGAGAATGGGACATCAGAAACCCTGGATAATTCTCTGCATTCCTTAAAAGGGCTCCCATTATTCCACTCTGACACTTAAGCACCAATTCACCTACATATATCTGGTAATTATTCATACATTCTTAATAATTTAAGAATAATGTAAAAATCCATGCTGAATTCAGTTTTTGTGTCAAAATTTTTTCACATGTATTATTACAAAATTCTGATTTATACACATAATTATCTTTATATTAAAAGCAAGTCTGTTTATAATATAAAAAAAAAGTTGTCTCATAATAACCAGTGCACTATATCCTTACATCTATAGTCAACCATGAGTCACATCATGGTAGTCAACCTTCTGGATGGAGACGACACATGACGATATCACTTAAGTCTAATAGTTACAGTGCCAATAATCAGACAAATGAAAGCTCACTTATCTGATTTACCTTATCTGTATGTTCTTAACAATGACACTAACCAATTTAATATAAATAAAATATATTAAGACCTGATGACTTTGTTTTACAAAAGAAAGAAATTATTAATAGTTATTAGATGTAAAGCCTAAGGGTCTTCACAACCCATTTTCTTAATCTCAAGAATTAGTAAGTGGTGAAATCTATAAATACCTGTTATTTTTAGACATTTTCAATAGAAAATGAAATATGAAATACAATTACAGATTATAAATTAGTATTCAGAAGAAAAAATAAATAACTAAATCATGGAAAAGTGATAAGGAGGCATATATATCTGCACTATACATAAATATTCTTTTTAAGCACTTCCAGCTAGAAATGAAATGATTTGATAAGATAGTGGCCAGGAAATAACACAAGGCCTATTTTTCATACTGTAAAAGGCAGCATGAAAGGCCTGGGGATGCTACTTAGTTCACTTTGGCACAATACTAAATCAGCTGAAATAAAAATATCCTACTTACCCTTGGAGCATTCCTTTCTTCTACACCTACTCTTCCATAACACTGCATCAAATAAGTTAGCATATCAGTTTCAGGACATTCTTCAACATGATATAGGGAATTACTATCACTAGGAAAGGATGGAGGTTGACCAATAATGGGTGACTGTAGTGGGCTTGGAGGAATGCTAAACAAAACAGAATTCATGCTAAATGAAAATTGTTGAAATTAACAATATTTGGTAACATCTTATGTTTAAGTCCAAGTTATGTTACATTTTTTTTTAATAAAAAGACAGCACAGTTTTAATATTTGAGTATGTACCTGTCATATAATAAGAAGCTAAAATAATTATAAAGAAGCATATTTAATGGAATTATTTTAAATTTGTGACAGATGTGGTCAGTAATTAAATTTTAAAGCTTGTATCAAAACATCTCCACAATCAGATGTTATAATTAAGAAAAGGCAACCATTGAAATTTTCTTCCTTACCAATCATAAAGCCTAGACCTCATCCATGAGTGTTTATCATCTATTTTTGATACTCTAAAAAAAAATTATTTCATGGATATCAATTCACGAATGATAATGATGATGTATGAAGTCAAAGAAACAGTGCATATTTAGCTGTGATAACAACTGAAACTGTTCTTCCCGATTGCATTTAAGAAACTTGCGAATAGATTTAACAAGCATTTGGAGAAGTAAGTATACTGTGTTGAAAAATAAGCTTACAATTTACCTTTTAGATTTAATAAAAAATAAAATTCCCTTTACTTTTTTGATTTACCCTTGTACAAATATCTAATCAAAGATACTTTGTGCTTAGAATAAGTGAGATAACCTCAATTAAGGAATGCAGAGAACCAACCAAAGTTTCTGACCTAATGTTCGATCCTCACCTTAATGTGGTGCACCATGTTAATAGGCATCCTTTGGATATTGAATGAATAAGGATGGGATGGCAGTTTGGAAGTTAACCAACCAAACTATATCTCTGTATTGGTTTATGTAAATGTGTTTTAAGTAAACCTTTTGTAGAGGAACTAAATAAAAAAATAAAAAATAATAAAAAAAGTAAACCAACACAGAAAAAAGTTTAAGTATACTTCAAAATAATTCCTATACAAATTTTAGGAGCTTCCAGTAGCTCAGTTGGTTTCAACAATGCCCTCTGATGGAAAGATCTGAGTTCAAATTACATCTACAATGAGAAGAAAGAACTTCATGATGGCTTCGCAAGTCAAAGGTGAGTTAGCCAGTCTCATACAGAGGTGGAAGGGTTTTTTCTTCCTGAGAACTCAGGTTTTTCATCACACAAAACAGGCTAAGTGGCCTGTGATAATACATTATGCAGAAAGGATTAACTGCCCTATCACAGCATTAATTAAGTTCCATAGATGGCAAGTTATTTGGCCACTAATATGGAATGGAAATAAATAAAGATTTCTGCTTTTTTGAAATTTTTATTCACTTCCATCAAGGACTTATCAGCAAACCGAAATCTTCACATAATGGTGGATGATGTTTTTTCAATAATGTTCAACTAAACAGTCAAGACCAGATTTCTCTTCTTGGGGTGCCTTACTCCTACTCTTTCTTGGCATAATTACAGCATCTTCAGCTTCTAGAAAACTTGCCATACTTTTTGACTCAAGACATTACTTCTCTCCTGTCCAGTTGCTTATTCTATGCAAATCTCAAATCCATCCAATTTTGGAATACTGTTTTCACATTTAGGGTGGTACACCTAAGACTACTCTAAAAATTCATGATGCAGTCTAGAAGAGAGCAATTCAGTTAATAGATAACCTTTCTTTTACAAACTTTCTTCAGCCACTATTTCATAGACAATGAGTTTCCACACTGCACCTCTTTTACAGAGTGCAATATGATGCTGCATTGAAAAAAAGATGACCCATTTATCTATAAAGCTGATTTTCTTACATCATTTGTATTGTGTGTCTGTGTACATTCTCTCTCTCTCTCTCACACAAACACACACACACACACACACACACACACACACAGTAATACCTCACCTTACAATAGATAACCTTTGATTGATATATAAAATAAATTTACATATCAATCAAAGATAAGATGCTTCACTTTACAATGATCTGCTTATATGACTCTTTTCAATTATGCCCAGTGCTTATTTATATGATGCTGCATTTGCTCACGACAGTTTTAGTAACACGATGCTGCCATTAATCAACCGATACACAGTATTCAGCCACATCTCTCTGTGTTTTGGTGTTTCACTGTGAATTATAAACTGTTTATAACTATTATTTTATTTTTGTTAATAATGGCAGTTGAAGGCGAGTTAGCCAATCTCATACAGTGGTAGCAGGGTTTTTTCTCCAAGAAACTTCAGTTTTTCATCCCATGTACAGACAAATCAGCCTTTATAACACATGCAATTTACAGACAAAAAAGACTGTTGTTGGTGATGATGGGCAATAATAAAATAATAATAAATGGGCGATATAATAATAATAATAAAAATTCAAAATACGGATGCTGTTGCTCCAGTGAAAAGAATGCAAAAAAAAGTGCACAAACATTGCATTTTATGCTAAGATGAAAATTATTAAATTTAGTGATAATGGCATATCAAACACAGAGATGCTGCATGATAAACTTACCTCGCACTACTGTTGTTACAGATGTTAAACACAAAGAAACTACAGTTATCTGTACAAAACAATCTTATTGCATAAATAGAAAAAATTTTAATGGTGTAAATTGATGACCAAACTGGTTGGTGAGTTTCTTTAAGCCAAGCTACTCAGAATCAATTAGAATAATTTTTCTTTGCAAAAATTATTCTAAATTTTTGTTTGTGTATCTGACATAAATAAATGCTTTATTTATGTCATTTATGCAGATTGTAGTGTAGCACAGCTTGTTTTTTTGTATATATGTGTATACTTCAGATGATGACCTTCATGTGAAGGTTGAAACGTCGAGTGTTTATTTTGATTTATATTAAACTAAAGTTATACTCTAACATGGTAGTTGTTTTCATAATTTTCGTGATGTATTCTGATCATCATATAAGCATGAAGGAAAGGATATGGATGCTAAATCTTTGTTTTTTTTTTGTTTTTTTTTAACTATCTCATAAACAGCGTCCTGTTTTGGAATACAAAAATTACTTATAGTCAAAGTATGATGAATGACCAATTTTTTTACTTTTTTTTTAATTTTGATTTAAATCAAAACCTAATATCTAACTCTCATCTTCTCACCATATTATAAGGTATCCACAGTTGGATGCTAAACAAACAATGTGCTGATAATCTGGGACTAAGTTAACCAAGCTGCATTTTTTGCTGGCTTAAACCAAAGACAAGTATGATGGTTCAACATGATTGGATGTTAATGCCAGCTGGAGTAGTGCCCAAGCTGCCAATGACATTAAAAAAAAAAAAAATAAGTATCAAGTAGCTCACAGAGGTGAACAAATATACAATATTTAACAATAGTGTATATTAGATTAGTAGACTAAATACAATATTTGTATATGGTAGACCAAATATACAATATCATTGCAGAAAAAACAAAAAATAAACGTTAGAGACCAATGTCAAAATGTGAAAAGAACATTAACAGATTCAGTCAGGGATTTATGTGAAGTTGATGCAGAGATGAACTTCATAGGAAGGAATTCAAGAAGTTAAAGAGGCAATAATCAAAAAGAAAAGATCATAATAAAAAATTAGAGAATATAGAGAAAAATGTAAGAAAACTACACATTAAAAAAGTATGAGCTTCGCTCAGCAAACAAGGCCAGTACATGTTATACTCCTAAATAAATCCAGTATTAAGTCTTCAGAGCTTCTTTTTTTTTAATAACTAAACTGAATAACTGATATAACAAGTTTCGTATGAAAATCATCAGCCAAAAGACCAAAAACTCTGAAATAGATAGCAATATGAAAAACTGTATTCACAATGGAGAACCTTCTTTATGTGGCTCACATCCATGAAAAGTTGTTAGACACTTACAGTACATTTGCATCATTGGTGGACTTAGAATTTTCTATTTTTATTAATATTATATATACAGGGTGTTCGGGATAAATTTGACAGTTTCGTAAGGAAAAAGAAAATCTTCTTTGTATCTATTAAATTTAATGAATTGACAAAAAAACATTACAGGCAGAGTTAATTACAATACTATCAACAAGATTTACTCAAAATAACCACCATTAGCATCGATCACAGCTTCAATTCTGCTTCGGAACCTCGAACAAGCTGATGCTACAGTCTCCCTGGGAAGGGCCGCAAAAACTGTTTTAATTTTATCCATTAACTGGGCTTTTGTATTACTGGAAGTGCGATTGGTGTCTTTTTCAACTGCGCCGCATACAAAATAATCCATGGGGTTAAGGTCTGGGGAGTTTGGAGGCCAAACATTTGGACTGGTGAAGTTGTAGAAATTTTCAGACAACCATTTTTGACTTTTCCCAGAGGTGTGGCAAGGGGCCGAATCCTGCTGCCATACATACGGCCTACCATTGGCTACCCTTGTTATCCAGGGCTTGACTACAGTTAGCAACTCCACGAACAAAGCCCGAATTCCAATGCCAGGGTTCTTCAACACCTGTTCCTGCAGATTTGCGAGGAATTCTGCTGTACGAACGCAATCAGATCGTCTGCTAGGGATCTTTCTTCTTGCTACATCCTCGTAGTCACCATTGCAAGTCTCTAGTTCATGCCTGGTTGTTTTTACTGTATTCAGGGAGCATTGGGCAGCAGTCGTAATATCCTTATTTTGATGGCGGGCACGAATCATCATGATACAAGTTATTCTCTTCCATGATTCAGGTGGGTTCCAGCTATCCATCCTTTCTGACATCTTGTATATGAATGAAGAAGGGTCCAAACTTTTAAATGAAGAGAAGTGTGTGTTAATACATGTAACTTACGGAAAAATATAATTAATTATAAATATGTCAAATTTATCCCGAACACCCTGTATATATATATATATCGTATTTATTTTTTGCATAGACAAGAAACTAAAAATATCAAAAAAGTTCTAAGCCCTACCTACTAAGCCCTACTAATCTACTACCCCCCACAGTACTAAGGTACTATAGGTCTACACCCTTTTGTGGGTGGGAGTCATATATATATTTAAAAAAAAATGATATACATCTAAAACTTACATAAAAATTACAAGTTAATAAACTATTGTAAAACCAATCTTTTACCTTGATGCAGCACCTGAGCATGTAATAAGGGGAGAAAGTGGTGGTGCAGAGTATTGAAGAGCCTGGAATGGATTATTTCCACTTACTGACATCCGCAAGAGTACTTCCATCATAATCTGCTGTATTAGATCTTTATGATAACCTTCAATACAGACAAAAGAACAGTAAATATATAAACACATATAATATACATCATCATCCATTTCCTTATAGGTACCCTCAAGGGGTGTACAGGATATTATGACAATAATACATTATTAAGTTTACAAGTAATAATCTCCTATCAACAACTTTTCTCCAATTAGTATATTACTTGTCAGTATCACAATATTATGATATCTAATATTTTGGACTTCTAGGACACTTTGCACTGAATCAATCAATCTGGATCTTGGTCTTCCACTGGGTCTTTTTCCTGCCGTCTTGACATGAAATATCTTTTTATGCTAACTTTTCATCTCCCATTCTATTTAATTGACTAAACCACCTCAAATTAGCTCTACTTGGCATTCTTGGATGCTAGCAATATCGAGTTCTTTCCTAATATATCCATTTTTAATATGATTCTGCAATCAATGCCATCTGTCAATCTCCTAATTTTTCTCAAAACACTCATTTCTTTATTTTTAATTCAACTTTCAGATCGATAACTTAAAACTGGTTTGAATGGTTGTATACTGCTAGTTTAGTTTTTTGGCTATTTTCTCTCTTATTCCATATAAATTAAACTAACTTCCCACTACGCTTGTTTTGCTTATTCTGTTGTCTGTTTTCATATTTAATTTTTCATCTTCACTAAAAACTGTGCCTAAATAGCCGAAATATTTTACTTGTTCTAAAGGTTCTCGAATAAGAATATTGGTTAAGTTTTCTATGTTCATGCATATTTTCATAATTTTGGCCTTTTTATTGCTGATTTTCATGCAATATTTCTTATAGGTGTCATTCAGTTTCATCAGAGAACCCTGAAGACTTGCACTAGATTTGAAGTACAACACCATCTGCATAAAGCAAAAAACTAAGTTTGACATCCCTGATTCTGAAATCAAGTTTAATGCCACTTTCTATATAGATGATGAATTAGAGTGGAGATAGTACGCCCCCCCTGTCTTATAACTGATTTACATCAAACCATCTCCCTGTATTTCCTTCAATTCTAACTGCTGCTTACAAATGAAAAAGAAACAACGTATTGCTCTGTTACAACATTCCATTATCTCACTATATAATTGTAGCATTTTGAAAAGCACTTCTCTGGGTACCTTGTCATGTGTCTTTTTCAGATCTACAAAACTTAAGACAAATCCCTTGTTATAATCCCCTAGTTTTTCAACTATTTGTCTTATCTGGAAAACCTCTAATTTGCTCGAACCCAGCCTGTTTTCAAAGTGTCCCACCTTTTTTCTTGCACTGTTTTTTTTTTTTTCTTAGCCTCTTCTGAAGTATGCTTGAATAAACCTGGAACACTTAGTAGAAAAAGTCTCTGTAATTCACATATTCAGTTTTATTTCCCATATTATAGATGGAATCCATGAGAGCTCTACACCCAATCACCTGGAGATCAATCTTCTAATCAGGCCTTCTGTAGTGCAGCCACTGTAAAATCTTTTATATCTCCATATTTGAGCATTTTTGGTCAAACATCTTCTGCTCTGGCTGCCTTTCTGCATTTCAAGTTCTGGATAGTTCTACCTCAAGTAATGATATGTATACCTGATCATTTCTCTTTAATGTTGTTTTCTTACACATTGCTGTTACTGCTTGTTTCATTTAAAAGTCATTCAAATTAATTACTCCAGACACCTAAAATATCTTTACCTTCAATTTCCATGTCATCTTTATCGTCTTTGATTCCTTTTGCAGTACTTTTAACTCCATTTCTAACCTTTTTTCTGGAGTTTCCAGAATATTTTGCTAACTTCCTGATATTTATTTTCTTTGTTATTACCAAAGCCTTCGCATGACTTTTGTTTAGTTAATTTACACAGTACTACACTTTCTTACTTCTCTTTAGTCTCTCAGAGCACATGCTGACTCACTTGCTAGGAACTTTTTGATATGCTTTCCTCATCTTCACTAGCATCTGAAATAGGTGCATACACCTGTATGAATGTGACATTCATTGCATATATACCTTTATTCTGATTAGGATTATTCTGTCAAACAGTGGGATGTCACCAACTGTTTGGCAATGGGTTACAGCCAAAATCAAAATGTACTTTCCATATTCTCTTCCAACTATAAATGCTACTCCATATTTTCATATAATAAATTTATTTTAATTCTTTATCCAAGTGTAAGCAAACAAAGTTTGTCTGGAGTAATTAATTTGAATGACTTTTAAATGAAACAAGCAGTAGCAGCACGGTGTAAGAACTGAGGCAACTCGTAGTAAAGGTGGGTTAAGCTCTCATCACTTGTCTTAGTATCTTCCATAATGCAAAGCACATCTCTGCGGACATGTATAATGCTATGCATTAAGGGAAGAGCCACTACACAGACCGGTTTCGACCTTTATTCAGGTCTCGTCAGTGTGAGCCAGACCCAGAGGTGGTGATACCAAGGTGGAAATAATGGAGAAGTCATATTTACCTATACGAGTTGCCAAAAGGTGTCTCACCTTATTAAATTACTCTGGATTGAGAGAAAAATGTTGAAAGTTATTTTTTTCCACAAAAAAAACAAAAAAACTTCCATATTTTCATATGTCTGTGAAATATAGCTTATTACCTCACTACACACAAAACACTTGGTGGAAGATACTAGCATGAGATAATGGGCCAAGATGATCTCCTTCCCACTGCAGAATGCAAAAAAGGAAATTAGTGTAGCACATGCAGGATAATCACAGATTGATAATCACAAATATGAAAATAAAATTGTATTTATTTTCATATTTCTTATATAATTAAAAAATGCATTTTTAAGATTTTATTTGTAAAATAATTGCACTGGCTCTGCAACCTAATGATTATGACCATTTCAAACCTTTTCATATTTAATGGAATTCAGATATAAAACTGTTGTTTTGTACATGGAACCGTAAAATGTATACTAATAAGAGATGAACATCCAAATTTTACAGATTGTCTTTACTAAGAGCCATAATCACAGGGTTGCAGAAATGTCACTAATATTCTCCACCCCCTCTGGAGAATGCAAAAAAAAAAAAAAGAAGTTAGTGCAGCACATAGGATAATCACAGATCGATAGATTGATCTTGGAAAAATGCATCCAGAATCAACATGGATATAGAGAAGACTGAGCATAAGTATCCTGTAACACCTGCATATAAAATTCTATTTATTTCATATTTCTAGTATAATTAAAATTTCTGCATATATCACCCAACTCAAAATGTCTTTACTAATAGTCACAATTACATGGTTATAGAAATATCACTAATATTCAGCATTTCAAAAGTCAACTCACTCTTGGTACTCAATACTGTTGTCATCTATCTCTCTCTCTCCTTTCTTTGTTTCCTACTGACTGTCTAAATCATCTTACACTTATTTAGAATGACTGTATTTGTCACACAAACTACATCTAATTTAAATAAGGCAAGTAATCCTATGGGTCATGTCATAAACCAGAATGACTATATATACATATTTCATAGTCCCAATGGAACCATTCCAACTTGGATGTTGATGATTATATCTTTGACAAGTTGATAATTTTAACAATTTAGAAATCAAAATTAATGATATGCATCAAAAGATAGTGGCGAGAACCAAGAATGTTAATCATGGATATTTTTCAATTTTACAACTTGTCAAGTCTAGAATATTATCAAGAAAATCCACAGAAAAACTTTTAAGTTCTTTAAAACTGATATAAGTTTTAAAGAACTTAAAAGTTTTCACAAAAAAGTAGTTTGTGAAAACAGTCAACAAACAAAAAGATAATAAAAATATCAGATTTGAATGAGCAGTACCGAGAAAAAAATTTGAACCATCTTACAATCACAAATCATAACAAGGAACTGTAAAACCTGTGTCGAATACTATATCCTATCATGTATATGAAGCAAGAGAATTTAGTGGTTTGGTCACATTTGAAGAGCAGATGACCAGTTAATCAAACAAGTACAGTGGAACCTCGGTTGTCGAATGCCTCTGTTCTCGAACAATTCGGTTCCCAAACATATTTTCCGAACAAAAAATGCCCCGGTTTCCGAACAGACAAACGGCAACCACGTGCTCGGCATGCTGAGCTGTAAGGTGGGAAAGCGTCAGTTACGCGACAGCCATTGTTCAGTGCAGACACCTGCTCAAATTTGCAGTGAGTTTTTTTTATTTTCTTTATGTTTTGTTGTTGTTGTTTTTTTTTTCATAAATTATTATTAATTAAGCCACCATGGGGTCGCAGAAGAATAGTGATAGCAGCAAAGCGAAAAAAAAAGTTGTTAGAACCACCACGATAGAGATGAAAAAAGAAATCATATCCAAACATGAAAATGCCGTTCGTGTCTTGGATCTTGCTATGCAATTTGGTATGGCAAAATCAACGATCTGTACAATACTCAAAAATAAAGAGGCAATCAATTTTCGTCTATACTTTTTATGTAAGATTTTATACATTTTCATTATGTTTGTATACGATCTTATGCATGAAGTACTGTTGTAAAGGTTTAAATAAACAATCACCTGGGGTTCGGGAACGGATTAATCCATTTTACATTAATTCTTATGGGAAAATGGTTTCAGTTTTCGAACAATTCAGTTTCTGAACAGCCTTCGGGAACAAATTAAGTTCAACAACCGAGATTCTACTGTACATACAAATAAAGCTGACAAGAAAAGACTTGTGGGAAGATTCAGAGAACAATAAACTGATGTGGTAACAAAACACTTAAGACAGCTGGATGAATGCAACACTAGATGCAGCTTATGACAGAAATGGAGAAACCCAGTGATGACATCCTTAAACCTAAATGGTCCATTAAGCTGGTGAGGAGGAATTTTATCATTCCTTATATTTTTTTTTTAAATTCCTTTAAAAAACAGAATTCAATTATTAATGAATTACTATTATTTTTATGTAATTAGACCTGATTTAAGAATAGAGCTCTGTATATCCTAATACCCTTGGAAATACGTGAGAAAGGTTATAACTATTCTTTCAGTTTGTAAGAAAGGCATACACCAAGCTCTTGATTACTTTCCAATATTTTGCCTCTGTCACAAAGGTATCTTCTGAGTACAATATGCAAAAAAGGGTATATGAATACAGGTACCACAATGGCAATTAAATCCACAAAGGCTGAGTGGCACAATGATGTACAATTCTCAGTCGTGTGTAATCAAAAAATATGCAACAAAAGATTTTAAAAAAGTAGTAAATAAATAAGTTATTAATGCTAATAAATATTATTAGCATTATTAACTAACAAGTTAATAATGCTAATAATAGGTAGCTGAGAGGAGTCTTAGGATTGCAGCAACCCAAATCTTTGAAAGCCTGAGGAAACTATTTTTTAAGATCTACTGTACATTTCAGAACAAAAGTTGGAAGGTTTCTGGATGTCTCTTAAAATGTATTTGTTTCTGTTGTGTAATGATTTTTTTTTCTTAATATATAAAGTATAAGTAGTTTTCCATGCCATCACTGTAGTAGTAGTAGTAATAATAGTGCCAAGTCTGTTTTAATAGTCCCAAAGTGTGATTGGCCAAAGTATACTCAGAAAGAGTACATATCTGGGCAATTTTTTTTTCTTACTTCAGATATATATTTTTATAATGTTTTAAGATCCTATAAGACCTACTCAGCAGTCAAAATAGTCTGGCAGTCTTTTCAAAGAGTGCTGTTTAGGCATCTAGGAAATCAGAATAAATCTATCTGATCATTCTGCATTGTAAGTATGAACCTTTGATGCAACTATTGGATATGATTTTGTAACAAAAGCAAAATAATGAAGATAATTAATTTTTGTTTTATTTATTTATTTTTCATAAAAATGTTTTTTGGTCATTAAGCTACATGATGAATTGGCAACTGTGATATCTATTTATTCTTTTTATAATTTCATTTCCCTAAACTGTTTAATCCTATTCAGATTTATTTAATATTCTTCTTCTTCTTTACTTACATATTCCTTCTTGTTGCCCATACTGGAATGCTAATCCTGTGCCTGGTAGATATAACAATTCTGAAGTTTCCTCCTTCCAAGAAACTTGAAAAACTCTGCTTATTGCACTGTGAATCTGTTCTTCTGTCAAATCACAACTTATACTACAGTCCTAAATGAAAAATACAAATCATTTTTATTAAATCTTTTAAAGTAGCAGTTTCAAAAAAAAACAAAAAACTACAAAGCATATCAACACTATACAGATAGTTACTCATAAATTTCTTAATAATAAATAGATGCACACAGAATTTATTTATTTGGCAGGTTGGACCAAATGGAAGGAAATGACAGGAATGATATGGAGACAAAAATATACAGATAAAAAGTAAAAACAAGTATACGAAGGCAGTCTGAAAAGTTCTTGGCCTAACAATGAAAAAACGAATTTATAATTTCAAAATTATTTTTATTTTTCAACATAATCTCCCTTAAGACTAATACATTTATTCCTGCTATGCTCCACTGCCATTATCTCGTCTTTGTAGTGGTTCTCAGCAAGATCTGCAAAATACCTCTCTACAGTTGTAATCACCTTTTGATTAGAGGAAAAATGCTGACTAGTGAGGAAGAGTTTTAGTTTTGGGAAGAGATAGAAATCAGAGGGGAACCAAATCTGGGGAATAGAGTTGATGTTCCAACAATTCATAGTGCAGATCCCTTAATTTTCCCATTGCCAAAACACCTTTGTTTGCAGGTGCATTGTCCTGATGAAAGATGATATTTTTCTTCTCACCAGGTCTTTTCTCACGAATTTTTTTGTCTAGTCTGGTTAAATGATCGTAATAATATTCCCTAGTTATCGTTTTACCCTTTTCGAGATAATTAATAAACAAAATGCCTTAGGATCCCAAAACACCAATGCCATGACTTTTCCTGCTGATGGAACCAAAATTGTCTTCTTTGGCACTGAAGAACCAGCTTCTGTCTCCACTGTTTTGACTGCTGTTTGAATTCTGGTGTGTAACTGTGAATCCAAGTCTCATCCATAGTAATAAATCTATGCACAAAATCAGTTTTATTCTTGTTAAAACACTCCAAGCACTGTTCAGAGATTTTCATGCAAGTGCATTTTTGATCTGCTGTGAGCAAGCATGGCACCTATCTTGCACACAACGCTTTTTCATTTGCAATTCTTCATGAAAAATATATCCTACATGTTCTTTTGAAATGCCCATAGTCTCAGCAATTTCAAATAACACTTTGACTTGCCGGTCATCCAATACCATATTGTGCACTTGGTCAATGATTTCTGATGTTGTTACACTTTTTGGACGTCCTTCATGTGGATCATCTTCAAGGCAGGTACGTCCGTATTTATAAACTCTACAGCCCATTTTTTAATTGTTGAAAATGAAAGAGAAGAGTGCCCATAAACTTTTATGAACTTCAAATGAATTTATTTTGGCATTACACCTTCTTTTACAAAGAATTTTATAACTGTACGATACTCAATTTTATCCATTTTGAGGGATACAGACAACACTTTTGCTTCAGACAGCTGTATAAAAAAAAACTACTTGACAGAATGACTTGCAATTTCACTTGGATGCTTATGACAGATGTACCAACTTAGAAAATAAAATCCTGCCAATAGTGTTGCCATCTATGGTCGAGAACTTTTCAGACCACCCTCGTATATAAATTGTCCATTAGACTGGCCTTGTTGTACAGAGCAGAGACATAGGCAACAAAGAAAATGCAGGAGAAACAATTGGAAAGAAATGAGATGAGGATGCTAAAATTGATAAATGGAACATTAAGAGTACAGAAGGAATGAAGATATAAGGAAGGAGATGGGGGGTTAGAAAAATTAGTGTCAAAATGAGAGAAAGTAGAATGAGATGGACCAGCCATATATGGAGAAGACCTGTGAACCACCCAATTCAAAGTCAAATGAAGGGTAAGACCAAGGAAAAGATGGTGGGAACATCAAAAGGGATATGGAGGAAGTTGGAGTGGAAAGGAGAGATGCCCAAGATAGAAATAAGTGTTTGTGCTATGTTGATGTGTGTTTGCTGTTTGGCCCATGGTCTAGACACATTACATAAAATTTTGCACATGCTAACAGTCAACACCCTAAAATAAACTTCACCACAGAAAAGAAAGTAACAATTGTCTTCCCTTCTTAGATACAGTAGTGACATGACTCCCCATTGGCTCATAATCCTTCTCCATTTACAGAAAGCCTACTCATACAAATAAAGTATTTAAATCCTGTCCAACAGTATGGCATCTTCAAAACACTTACACTCAGTGAGCCAGGATTATATGTTTAAATGACACAGCCCTTGAAACTAAGCTCAGGGAGCTTCACAACACCTTTTTAGCCAATGGCTATAACTCATAAACCAGATAAAACACTGTATGCATCCCCCCCATCCCTCCTGCACCCAACACACAGGATCACAGTAAATTTATTCCCATCCTATATGTCAAGGGTACTTCAGAAAAAATAGCCAAAGTTCTCTGCAAATAAGATCTCTATGCCACCTTCAAACCTTTCATTCAGCTAGTAGCTACCTTCATCTGCTCTCCTAAAGACCAACTGCATCCTCTTGAACATCCTGAAGTGTATAAAATTCCTTGTGCCTACAGTTTGGCCTACTCTGGATGGACTGGTAAATCAGTTCATCTGCCTTGAACTGTAATGTAATTTATGTAACACAAAAATTACATCTGCAATCATCAGTAAGGAAAGTCAGGGTTGACAGACCATGCTCTGGATACTCATTCACATAGGATCAGATGGAGGAAAACATCTTAATTACGTAGACGTCATTATAGATCTGAAAGACTATTTTTAGAATCAGCATCAGCTATGAAGTACTGTCCTAACCTCAACAAGTATGGCTGCATTAATTTACCAAGGATCTGGGAATCTATTATTTAAGGCTTGATAGCCTGACACCTCTAAATTAATTTTGTGGTTATCTGGGCCATAGAGCACACCATGTAAGGACATTAGTTCTGTTGTTAGTTACAAGTTGTTTTCCTCAATTATGTAGTTTAGTGCAGTGTGCCTATCAGTTATAATACTGCTCTAATGATGCTGGTTAGAAAATCAGTGAAATATTAGCAAGTTTCTTAAAAATATTTTTTTTCCTCTCTTGGTGTTGTTTATACTGTAAAACATTATAAATCACTGAGACTGCTAAGCCTTTCTATACATGCTCTGGCTGTGTTGTGTGTAACCTGGTTTGGATGGTAGAAGGGTTCCTTTTTTAGGTTCCAAAAAAGGTCTTTTTTGGAACCTAGGAAAAGTTTTAGGAAATTTAAAAATCCCAAGCTTCTTGGCATGACAGTGATGTGAAGTAGCATGTATCTTCCTGTGTGTATATGAGCTTCCAAGAAGACCAAAAGTCCTCCTTCTTTTCTCTCTTCAGCAGTAAAGGCAATTTGTTGCTGGATATTTGCAGAAAGCCTGTGCAGCATGTGGCCAAATGGCAAAGACATCATTTATATACCTCAGCCATACTTTGTGTTTAATGGGGACTGAATTAAGTGCCAGTGTTTCAAAGGATTCCATGTATAAGTTAGCAATGGGGTGGGGGTGGAATCGAAAATCCATTGCTACACTTTCAATTTGTTTAATAAGCTGGTTATTCCAGCTAAAATGTCCAAATTTAAGGTTGTGCTTAAAGAGTATACAAATATCATCAGATGAAAAAAAAAGAAAGCATCCACAATGATCCTGTTTAAATCACAGAAAATGTTTCTAGAAGCCTCATGCTACAGAACCCACCGAACTGTAATAAAAATGATGTTTAATTCGAGATAAATTTTGGAACACTACTCTATCTATCCACTTGCTAACATCACGCCAGCCTGGTTGGCTGAATGGTTAGCGTACCCACTCTCCAGCCAAAAGGCTGCAGGTTCGAATCCTGCCATAGACATGGATGTTTGTGATTGTCTGTGAAAAATACTAGTGGTGGTGGTGGTCGGCAGTAGATGGAGTTGATGTAGATGATGAATGTAGTTAAGTGTTGGAGATGGACAGTTGTGGAGTAGATGCCCTCCCTCGATGAGTCCTTGGACTCCCTGGAGGTGCTATGTAATAATAATAATAAAAAGCACTAGTTTATAACATGACTGTCCTTGCTCAGGAGTTCATTTTAATTCTAGTCTTCATTGACTGTGTATATCTTCAATGTACCTTTGATAATGCCAGGCATGAGCTGGCAAAATATCAGGTTGTAAATATTTAGTTTATTTAACAAATTACCTATTTCATTCCTATTTCTGTGTTTAATTACACAAGGGTTCAACTCCAATTGGTGCAATGATTTTTAACTATTTCTTTTAGAATACAGAAAATCATTGACTCAAGACCAAATAAAAAATATATACATTTAATGAAACTAAAACAATATATACATTTTAAATAAAAGTGCATAAATAACTACAAAATTAACTGGATCCAAGGCCTTCTAAATTAAATCTACACTTTAGAGATTTTCTTATCAAAAATATTAAAATCATTCATTCTCTGACTCATTTTATTATTGGATTGTTTGACATATACTTAGTCACGTCTACCAGCCTAAACACCTTGTTTTCACAACATCAAAAATGTTTATCAAAAATAGATAAACTGAGCTCACTCCTGAAACAACACAACCAGAGCATGTATAAAAAAGCTTAGCAGTGTCAGTTTCTTTGTTAGGTCCTTTTCTGAAAATATAAACATTTCTTCTTCTTTTCCATGGGATCCTATCACTCTTATGTAGAATACAATATTATTCCTCCTGCTTACTGAAATATAAATACTCTTACCGCTTGCAGTTCAATTTGATGCACAATTTACTAATTTTTTGTACCAGAGGAAAAAGTTTCTTCCACTACTTCATAAACAACAGATCTAAGTAGAGCTCTTCGTGTTAAACCACTTTACAGTTTCAAATTTCATCAATTACTTTTTCCATAGAAATTCGGTGTCCTTAAGACAGAAGATGAAGTTTTCCATTCAGTGTTTCCTCAAACATTTAATAAGAATGCTGACTACAATATCTTCTTTTTTTTTACAAAATACTTGTTGACAGTCTACTGTCACACTACTCCAGTTTAAAGACTCACAGTTCTACGATTCATTTTCGGAATCTTCTATTAATAGTCTTCCGAATGTCACATAAAACCTAAAATCTTCCTAAGAACAAACTTTTTCCGGTCCGTCTTCTTAAATTTCCATTAGCTCTCTCTTGTTTCCTCATTATCCCGAAACCGAACACTCTCTCTGTCAACTGTCAATCACCCATCAATCTCCTCGGTGAGCATGCACACTACATGTAAATGTCCAGTGAGAAGTTACATATAATGGCTGACACATTGTTGCGTTAGCAACAAGAGAATGTCTTCACAAAACACAACAAATACTCAACACTTAGCAATTTAAATTACAATAAAAAAATTGAAAGTGACACAACTATAAATCTAGTAAGTACATCAATTTTTCAAATTCTTTACATTTCATTTCGACAATAATAATAACATTAATAATGAGCACATCGCAAGTGCACGTGTTATGAAACCAAAACTAATAATATATGAACACAAACAATTTGTAAAAATATTCATAATTTAAAATTATGATTATTTTTACAAATATATATCTTATTATTTTGTTCCTATAATTTTGGATTTAATGCTGCTAAATATAAGATGAATAACTGACAATGTTAAGCATGTCTACATCCTTTCTGCAGTGCAGAAATTTTCTTCCATTAATGCTGCATGAAGGAGAGTGTCTAAAACAAACTGTCTGCTAATTCTGACTTGCCATAATGAACAGTTATATATTATTTTTCATGTTCTTCTAAACAAGATATTAACAGTTCTCATCTGTCCATAGTAGGACAAATTGCAGGAAATAAAGGCTCATTATCCATTCCAAGCATTGCCAAGGGTTAGATTCTATCTTTATGTAAATGGCTGTGTTGCTACTTTGTGTGGCAGTAGTAAAGATTATTTCTATTTAGCATTATGATTTCTTTCTTTCTTTTCTTAACAGATATACCTTAGACAGGGAATAATAAGAATTTTGCTACAATCTTTTAAGTCAAAGGGGAAAAGAGCAATATGCAGTATTTTATCTACACTGCTTGAAAAGAAGTCAATGGACATCCCCATGGGCAAGGTGCATCATGCCATGTAACGAGTCATGTTTGTAGCCGGTATAATTGGAGGGATATGATGCTCCCAAGTCAGTAGAACACAGTTCTACTGACTTGGAAGCAAAAAGACAGGTGAAATGCCTGTGAGAAGGGAACTGACAGAGTTTGAAAGAGGCATTGTGAGGATACAATGTTGCAGGCCTATCTGTTCACTAAACTGTTAACAAATTGGGTCATCCCAGGTCAATAAATAGTGATACCACAGTGAGATGGAAGTGCAGAGAGTCAACTATAAGTGCTACCCTCAGTGGAGGGCCCACCACACTCAACAAACATGATGGTAGGGTAATACAAAGAATAATATGTAAAAACCAGCATTTGCTGGCCAACAAGTTGAATGCAGAATTCTGGGCATTGACTAGAACACGAATCTGCACAAAAACAGGACGTAATATGCAAGTCCTGAACCAACATGCAGCATCGTCCTCGGTGATGCAAAGAGCGTGTACAGTGGGATGTGGAAAGTTGTGTGATGGAGTGACAAATTAAGCAACACCCTCTACCAAGCAGATGGACAGATGTGGGTGTGACAGATGCCCGGTGAACATCTCTTACCAGAGTGTGTAACTCCAACTACGAAATTCAGATGGAGTTCACTACGTTTGTTTTTTTTATGACCCTGTTTTTCCTGGTTTGGCCTTGAGCCTCTGTTTGTGGTGCCACACACATTGAACTCCAAGAGGTAGGTGAACATTCTGTATAATGCAATACTTCCTGCTTTGTGATGTTTCTATGGAACTGATCATTGTCTCTTTCAGCAAGACAATGCACCATGTCATAAGACTGCTGGCTGTAACTGCATGGTTTGTGGACATGAACATTACCATACTTTGCTGGCCTCCACAGAACCCCGATCTCAACCCTATTGAACACATGTGAACTAGAGCATCAGGTGAGGTCAGGAAACCTCTACCCTACAACAGTCCAGGACTTCATTACATGCCTACAGGAAGAATGGTTCAAAATCCCACTGATCACTATCGCACACTTGTGGAAAGTATGCCTGTAGAATTGCTGTAGTCACTGCAGTGAAAGTTGGTCCTACATCTTATAAAGATGGGTGTCATGGTTGTTTGTTCCTCGTGCTACAGTGTCCATTGACTTTTGTCCAAGCAATGTATTTTACATTAGTCAAAAAAAAAAAAAAAGACTGCTGTGAAAGCTATGTCAGTGGAACAAACAGCCATGATGTCATTTGTTGACCAGTTAAGTAGTCAACAAACGAGACTATTCAAACATTAAATAATAACATTACTGCCATGAAATTTTAACATTTATTTCCTAACCCGATGCAGAATTATTTCATATTTCTATGAAAGAACGTATTTACTCAACTTGAAGGAGAAAAAAAAAAAAAATTAAAAAACAGAGCAAGTCACTTAATGAAGTTTAACTCTCCAAACTATAAAAACCATCAAGAATCAAAAATCTTACTCTTTGTCTTTTTCCACTATCTTTTCTCTCCAGTTCATCAACCTCCATATTTTCAATACCAGAATCAACATCCAGCTGAGATAATGAACTAAAAAAAAAATAATAATAATAATAAATAAAATAGGTAATAATAATAATAATAATAATACATTTTCTGAAATATCTTTCATGAAATGACATATTTTCCATGAAGTGTATGTTGGAATTTATAGCAAAATTTAACATTCTATTAAGACTTTCATAGTGAATAAACAATATTCTTCAATACACTTCACAATTCCTTCAAAATATCTCTGCATCATCTCCAACAAATGATACTGAGTATGATACATAACTGGAAACGTAATATACATGAAAAAACAATTACAAGTACAATGCAGCATCAATAAGTATTTAAGTCATTCACAATTTCACAAAAGTATCAAATACAGTAATCCCCAGCTTTATGATGATCTACTCACACAACACTTTTCAATTATGACCAATGCCAATTCATATGATACTGCATTTGCTCGTATGATGCTTTTCAATGAACCAATGCCCATTCATACGATGCTGCCATGAATCAACAGATGCACGGTATTCATGAACTCAGTTATAACATCGTTGCTTGCTACTGTTTACATCTATTATTTTATTGTTGTTAATAATGGCAATAAATTTTAAAGTAAGGGTACTATTGCTTCCAGTGAAAACAAGAAGTTGCATAAACCTGTTACATTACATTCTTCTTTTCAAGGATTAGGCATTTGCCTGTTCCAGCTTCACTGGTCTTTCCATCTTGAAGCTGGTCTTCCTCTCTTTCCCTTTGGTCTATATTTATCCACCTCTTTTGGCAGTAAATATCTTTCCACTTCTCTCTATGTTCCTTGATCATAAATTCCTTGATCATTTACATCATAATTATCTAGTTCTTTTCTGATTTCTTCATTTCTTATATGGTCTAATTTTGTGCATCCTTTAACTGCTCTTAAAAATCTCATCTCTGCAGCTTGTATTTTATTTTCATCTTTTATTTAATAGTCCATATTTCTGAACCATATAGTAGAGTGGGAGTGGCCATTACTTTGGAAAATTTTAGTTGAGTTTCTCATCTTATTTTTGTATTCAGTGTCCTATTAATTGTTCCACAGATTTTCTGAAATTTCTTTATTTATTCATCTATATCTTTTAAATATGTTATTATGCAGCCTAAATAATTAAACTGTGTTATCTGTTCTATTCTATTATTTTATTTTCTATAACTATTTTTGATCTAACATGATAAAAAAAAACAAAAATTTCACATTTGACGTCTGTAGACGCCGTATGGCCACTGCAGTACCTCACATGGTTTTGGCATATGAGGTACTGCAGCCAACAAACAGTCAAAGCCAACAATACAATTTAAAGGTCGAGATCTAACATGATCTCGACCTTAAATGCCATGGCTTTTGTTTTCTTTTGTGAAATTTTTAAATTGTATTGACAGTTAATTTTGTTCAATTCATAAACTTATTTTTGAAAGTCAACTTCATTGTCTTGTAATATAATTTGATCATCTGCATACATCATTGTGTTGATAACAGTTGTTCTGGTTAACTGGATACCTAGTTTTATTGTTGTTTTTCCATATTTTAATAATCTGATCAATATATATAATGAATAGAGTTGGGAGATAACTGCATCCCTGTCTGACACCGTGATTTATTTCTATTTCTTCTGTTAATTTATTACCAAACTGTATTTTTGTTACATTACATATCAAGATTAAAATTATTAAATTTATTGACAATGGTGTATCGAACACTGAGATAGGCCACGGGCTAAACTTATCCTGCACTACTGTTGTTAACATTTGTTTAACCGAAGATAAAGTTCCAGGTGAAGTGAAAAGTAGCAGTGTTACACTAGCTATTACTATAGTTATCTGTTTAAGTGACAATTTTACTGATGAAATGGAAAAATGTTTAATAATGTATATTGATGGTTGGGTGTTTCCTTAAGCCAAGCTCTCCAGAATAACTAACGGCAAAAATTATTCTAATTTTTTTTTTTTTTAATTTCCAGATCTGACACAAATAAATGCATATTGTGTGACTGCTTAAAAATGTTATTAAGCCATTACATGCATCAACAAGTGAAAAAAAAACCAGTAAGAATGACAGTTGTCTGGAACCTAAAATGTCATATGACAGGGATATGCCTGTATCTTTAATGAAATCTTTTAAAAATAAAGTTTCTTGTGACAAAAAATGCTGCACGAAAGTCTTAAGAGAGATAATAAAAAGAATGAAAGACCAGAACCAATGCAGTGCTTAAAAACATGAAAAAATAAATATACCTGTAATCTAGTCTCTTCTCTATAGAAATAACTTGGAAAAAATCAAGTATCTAAGCAAACAGTTTCCGATTTTGGGGGGAAGGCTCAACTTTTTGAAATAATAGTAAGCAAATATCTTTATTCATGAAAAACCCCCCTCCCCCCCAAACTACAACTTTTTAACTACCTCACCATACTGTTAATATAAAGAAATACAGGTAACTGTACATCTCTTAAAATAGTATTCCATAATAATTTATCATATATGAAGGTGGTCAGAAAAGTTCTCGGCCTTGACCACAGATGGAAACATTATTGGAAAGAATTTATTTTTCCTAAGTTAGTACATCTGTCATAAGCATCCATGTGATGAGTAGTTTGTTTTATACAACTGTCTGAAGCAAAAGTGTTGTCTGTATCCCTTGAAATGGATAAAATTGAGTATCCTGCGGTTATGAAAATTCTTTGTTAAAGAAGGTTTAACGTCAAAAGAAATTCATTTGAAATTCATAAAAGTTTATGGGGCACTCTTCTCCTTCGTTTTTGACAATTAAGAAATGGGCTGCTGAGTTTAAATGTGGCCGTACCAGCCTTGAAGATGATCCACATGAAGGATGTCCAAGAAGTGTAACAACGCCAGAAATCATTGACCGAGTACACGATATGGTATTGGATGACAGGCGAGTCAAAGTGTTATTTGAAATTGCTGAGACTATAGGCATTTCAAAAGAACATGTAAGATATATTTTGCATAAAGAATTACAAATAGAAAAGCTTTGCACAAGATGGGTACCACGCTTGCTCACAGCAGATCAAAAACACCCTCTCGTGAAAATCTCTGAACAGTGCTTGGAGCGTTTTAACAAGAATAAAACTGATTTTGTGCATAGATTTACTATGGATGAGACTTGGATTTACCATTGCACACCAGAATTCAAACAGCAGTCAAAACAGTGGACAGAAGCTGGTTCTTCAGTGCCAAAGAAGACAAACAATTTTGGTTCCATCAGCAGGAAAGGTCATGGCATTGGTGTTTTGGGATCCTAAGGCATTTTGTTTATTAATTATCTTGAAAAGGGTAAAACAATAACTAGGGAATATTATTACGATCATTTAACCAGAATAGACAAAAAAATTCGTGAGAAAAGACCTGGTGAGAAGAAAAATATCATCTTTCATCAGGACAATGCACCTGCAAACAAAGGTGTTTTGGCAATGGGAAAATTAAGGGATCTGCACTATAAATTGTTGGAACCAACTCTATTCCCCAAATTTGGCTCCCTCTGACTTCTATTCTCTTCCCAAAACTAAAACTCTTCCTCACTGGTCAGCATTTTTCCTCTAATCAAAAGGTGATTGCAACTGTAGAGGGGTATTTTCCAGATCAGATCTTGCTAAGAACCACTACAGAGACGAGATAATGGCAGTGGAGCATGGCGGGAATAAATGTATTAGTCTTAAGGGAGATTATGTTGAAAAATAAAAATAATTTTGAAATTATAAATTCGTTTTTTCATTGTTAGGTCGAGAACTTTTCAGACCACGCTCATACATCATCAAATTCCTGATCATCAGGAATGATGATCCATCAGTTTCCTGTGCATCCTCAAGGGATGTACAGCATACTATGATAGTACTAAAGAAAAAAGTTTATTTTATTACTAAATTCCTATTGGCAATTTTTCTCCAAATTAGCCTTATCTTTCAAGAGTCCAATACTGTATGATTTCTAAGGCATTTCTAAATGAATGCATCAATCCAGCTAGATCTTAGTATTTCTTCAATTCTTTTTTCCTGGCCATGTCTTGCTAATCTTTTCTCTCCCCTTCTGTTTAAGTTGACCATACTATTTGTAGCTATGCTCACACATTCCAGAATGCTAACAATGTCAAGTTCCTCCTTACCATCTTAATTTTTAACATGATTCTACAATTGATGCAATCTGTTCACTCTCTCTCTCTCATTTTTTTTTTTCCAGAACTCTCATATCTGTGGTCAAACAGTCTTTGATCAACTGCTTTATTATTTCTAGCCCATATCTCAGATCCACAAGTTTAAACTGGTATGAGCGCAGAGTATATTGCTAGTTTAGGGTTTTGGGCTAATTTCTCTCTTATTCCTTATAAATTTATTCAACAGTCTACCAAAGTACCAGCTTTGCTTATTTTATTGTTTATTTTCATATTTAATTTGCCATTTTTCACTAAAAACTCTTCCTAATCATGGAAGTATAACTTCAATGGAATTGAAGTTATAGTATACTTTAAAATAAATTTATATTCTTCTCAACTTAATATTACTCAGCTGTAAGCAAACAAAAGTATGCACATGAAATATCTTAACTATAGAGGGCAGTTGCTTTAAGTTATTTATATCCCATAACGCACAGCTTCCTACCCCATCTCAGGACATGGACAATGACATACACACACATTATGATGAAATTAACTATCAATTTGGACATTTGTTGATGTCAGTATCCACAGACATATATGAGCTATCTCAAAGGCAGAAGTATGACTTCCATCATAATACATGACATTATATATTTTTTCAGGCATGTATCCCTCAGGCATATATATATATATATATGCCTGAGAAAGAAGTGCACTATGGGATACAAAAAGGTAGTTAATACGGAATCAACTACTCTTTGTATACAGGTACCATATTCATGAAAATACTTTGCAAATTTTTGTTTATACTGGAATAAGATAAGGATGAAAAGAAAAATTTCTTGTTGAGTATAATAGTTTCCAATTTATCAAAAACAAAAGTTGCTATCTGTATTCTCGAGTACTGTAATAATATGGCCATAGACCATTTTGTTACTTGTATGCGGAAGTATGACATCTACTAATGAGACAGCAGATCCTAGCATCCTCAAAGGTGTAACTTCTTTTGATGAGATAAAGGCTGAAGCTGGTTTGGGTAGTGAATCTCACAAGATACAAACAGGAAGATATAAACTACAGAAAGAAGTGTGCTGTGCTTTTTTTTTTTAATGGAAAAAAAAGAGCAACTTCAAGCAAAGGTCATCTGCTTGCCCCCCCTCTGTGTGTGTAAGCAGCCTAGCAATGAAGATATTTCAAGTGTACAAACTTGTTTTCTTACCCTTGAGTAAAATTCCACATATATGTCATGTCTACAGCACATATAACAAATTTGGATAAGGTTAAACTGTCACAATCATAAATAGCATCTATATTTAAATATGGTGTCTAACTTTTAAATGTACAATTTTGATTTGCCTAATTTTCCCACTTAAAATGTGTCCAAATGAAACCAGAATTGAAACATCTCAACAAATTTTAGTTGAGGTCTAGCAGTTTAACTGCAGGTCTGGTTAGGCATGCAGATGGTATCTTAGCTCTCCAACCAAGAAGATGTACATTTGAATCATGCTGCACCATGTCTGTTTATGAATGTCATGTGGTAGATAATTTTCATTAAATGAAATGATGGCCACTGCCTCTTTCAAATCCCCTGTATACTTTTGTGTGTGTCCTGAGCCAGCACAAATAGATCACTATCAAAATAATATAATTCTACACCAGCCAGATGAAATATCTTCAGAACTATGTGCATATCTTCACAACTAATGACACTTGTATTTAACAACTGTATTTAAATTTTATCAAGCCATTTCAATTTTTTTCAATAGGACCATTCATAGTGACAAAATTAGACAAAGATATGCTCAACTTTTCACACAAGTACTTAAAATGTTTTTAAAAGTAATACCATTCAATATTTCTCTTTGAACACTAACTCACAGATACCATGATAGTTCTCAAGAAAATGACAAAAAAACATTAATAATCAAAAATTCAACTCAGAACAATATCACATTATATTGTATATAAAAAGTGATCAGCCTGTTAACATGCATAGTGATTTTCAGCCTTGGGTTAAAAAACCTCATTGAGAAACAATTTTTTTCCCTTTAACCTTAATTTCTAGAATTTTTTTTTAGAGAAATGATTCTTCTCCTCCACTCTGTAGCTGGGCTGCTCCTATTCATAAAATCATAACTAATTTCTCCTTTTCATTTAATGAAATGTGATTGATATTAAGAATCTCTATTAAAATTATGATAACATTATCATATTAGAAAGTGAACCCAAATGTATAATTTTATGACAGTCAATCATTTCCATACTTTTATTTTTACAGTACTGATTGTGAATTATATAATCCCATTTGCATGAATCTTTTCATATAATGGTTCGTTACCTAAAAAAATACTTACAAAAATTACTCATTTGTGAAGTAATTACTTATTCTTCAGAAACTACTAATTTTTCAACAGAATTTTTCAAGGATTTCATAATTCTTTTTTAAGAGCACACATTGAGTAACTGAAAAGCAAAAAGATCATTCTCTAGAAATATCTATTACCCCCCCCCTTTTTTTTTAAGATGTTAATAACTAATAATAACTTCTAATGGCTTGAGTTATAATTCTCATTAGCAGTTCAGAAATATTGCTCTAAATATTTATATTTAGAAATATTTATATATTGCACTTTGCACAGGAGGATTCACTAATGTAAATCCTCCTGTGCAAAGTGCAATATAAATTCATTCTCATAATTTATGTCTCAGACCCAGATATGTGTAGAATCCTTTGGTAAACTTAAATCTCTCACTGTATCATTTAACTTTGTAAATTAAGTTTGCTCTCAGTTTCAGGATAAGAAACATCACTGTCATTGCTTAAAAAGATATCATATTCTGAATTAAAAGAAAATGATATTAAGCAATTCTAGTAGTGAAGATAGATTGTCTTTCTAATGGATGGACTTATGATAGGACTTTTTTGTTAGCTTGGGTCCATTTCCTTGATCAATCAAACATGTGTAGCAAACTTTCTGTGGTGTCCACAGCTTATACTGATCCCTAAGTTTTATCTAAAAGTATGCATTATTACATTTTTGACAAATTCTGTTTTTCCACTTTCACTACAGAGCGATCAGAAATATAATAAAATGTGTCTAGATTACTGACACAAGCTCTTGATATAAGAAATAATTGAAAAAATATACAAACAAAACAAAAGAAGAGCTCAAATAAAATCCAGTGCTTGAGTGATACATTCCAATAACAATCCAACCATTTAAATACCTCTTAAGTCTAAAATATTCTTCTATTATGTTCTTCATGCTGGCTAACTTCTTAATGCATGGTTCTTGGCCTTGCCACTCTATTTTAGCAGTTTACTTGTGCATGCAAAAAGATCTACAACAGTTTGTGAACAATACATAGATAATAGGGAAAAACAATTGTCTTTTGTGGCCAACATGTTTGAATTACTAACAGCAGAACCTTTTCAGACCCTATAAATTATAAGGACTGTTATTAATGATGAAATTGTTAACTATACATTGCAAAGCAAAATTTGAGCTACAGTTAGCTAACAAAACTATAATTAATCCTAATTTCTTTTTCCTTTTCTTTTGAATATGTAAAAAAAGAGTAGGCAAATAAACCAAAAGTTAGCACAAGGAACTCTTAGATATGACTCTGAAAATTGTTACTATGACTCTACTAATGGTAATGCGGGAGAAAGATTGTTTACAGTTTAAAACATCTGGCAGTTAAGGCAGCTGACAATTTGTCATTCAACAGAGCTTAAATATAGGTAGAAGTTGGTCCACTTAAAATTATTTTTAGCAAGTTATAAGTTAGAAATTATCCCTTCTGTCTATAAATCTGTAATGATCACTAATTCATAAGGGAGAATTAATTATAACAGCAAATTATAGGGCCACTGAAAGTTATTTTCCCTTGGTTACAATGTAAATTATATTTGACAAGGAACCTGTAGTCTTGTTTATTCCTTTACCCAAGTGTTTGCATGTTATCTTCAATACCAGGCAACTTGTTATAGAAGCTGTTGACTTCACATTTTTCTCAATTGCTTCAGTATCCCATAATGCAAAAATATGATGAGAAGGGCCACTACCCAGAATGGTTTAAACCTTCATTGAAGTCTCATCAGTAGAAGCCAAACCCAAGAAGATACTAAGGTTGAATCAATGCAGAATATTAAGTAGTAAAAAAAGTGTATTTCCTTATTATTAAAATACTCTGGATCAGAGATAGATGTAAGTTTTTTCACTTGGTTTAATGTAAATTATATTTGACAATACAAACCTCAATAAAGGTCGAAACCAGTCTGGGTAATAGCCTTTTCCATAATGTTTTTGCATTATGGGATACTGAGGCAAGTGATGTGAAATCAATAGCTTCTATATATGAGTAGCCTAATCAAGAAGGCTACTCATATATAGAACTCATATACTTCATGCACAAACTATGTTTGTTTACACGAGTAAAGGATTAAACAAGAATAAAATTTCTTGTCAAATATGATACAGAATTATAGGTCAATTATTAACCCTTATGAATGTTACTGACCAAACAAAAGAAAAATTAATTTGAATCCAAATCTAAATTAATTTTCCCTTGATGTGAATAACTTACTGAGTAGGGCAAAGCAGAGGTTCAGGGGACAAATGATTGATAAATGCACAAAATTTTTATGTAGAGATTAGAAGAAAAAGATTACAGAAAGGCTATGATGTAATTTGTTTAGATTTCAGTAAAGTATCTCTCATATGAAAAAAAATATTGACAAAAATGCATGAAAACCAATGACTTTGCAAAATGAACAGGCTAATGGTGTATGACGAGATATTTAAGAGGAGGATGAAATACCCCACTGCTTTAGCTAAGACCTTATTTGTATGTGATCTAAAATCCATTAATGATTTTAGATCACATATTAACAGTAAAATCTCTCTTACTGCTCATGATTTAAAACTAGATAGAGAGAATAAATTGTCCAGATGATCATATAAATTTGAAAAGGGTGGAAAGAGAAGTTGAAGATCAAAATTTAACATGGAGAAATGTATGTGTGATCAGGTAACAAGGTAGTTGTAAATGTATAAAAAGTGGAAAGGTGCTGAGAAGAGTTACTGAATATTATGATCTGGGTATTTTCATTTTATCTATCCCATACAAGTGGGTGCAAAACCTATAACACAGGAATGGTGTGCATCAGTAAGTAGCCAGGGAGGGAAGAGTCTGATGATGTGTTTCTTCAACAGCTGCAATTGTTAAAGGAAAAATTTTATGGGACAAAATGTTTCGAAGAACAGAGATAAAGAGAATGATGAGCAGTTGGTTCAACAAATTTGAAAGTGAACTACATGGATGGAAACCAGCAGCTGCTCTTTCTTTTATGTGTCTAGTAGAAAGTCAAGATGGGGAGCCAGCTGATGAAGCTATGAAAATACCTATAGAAAAGGCATAATGCAGAAACAGAAAGTGACTGGAGGTAATCTGAGAAAAACAAGATTATCTATTAAGCAGACTACTCTCTTCTCTTGTTAGTGAAGTTCAAGCATTCTAAGGGAGGTTTGGTGGACAACTCCAAATGGATACTGAATTTTTCAGGAATCATATTACTAAGAGAACCAGTCAAGTTCTAAAGACTGTTAGTGTAAAGAAATTTGTATGAGATTATAAAATCTTGGTTGAGCTAAAACTGGATTATATCTATCATTATGGCCATCCACATTTATAATGAAAGATAACAAAATCAAAGGTATTTAGAGAAAAGTGTGAAGAGATTCTATTATAACAGTTATGAGATATGGCTAGTTAACTGTAATTTGATTGAACTTCACTAACAAGAGAAGAAGAGGACACATAAATGAAGCTTACAAGTTCATTCAAGGAACAAGATGTACACAGCTGGATTCTTTTTTATGTGACTGAACTAAATCCGTCGATCAAAATTAGAAGTCAATGATGAAAGCAGAGCAAAAGTTCCATTTTTACATTAGGATGAAGATTATATGAAACAGCTTTGATATGGAAGCAGACAATTTAACTAGTTTTAAAGATGAAATAGTAAATGTTGCAATATGAAATGTAAGTTAAATAATATCAATTTATGTCCTGCCTTCCTTCCTACAGACCCACACTAGACATTAATACACTGTTAATAATAATTAGCATAAATATAGAAACTAAAGACTGTTAATATAATTATCAACAGAATGCTATATGTTATTAATTTTTAAAGAACTTCCGATGTGTAATATGTGACTAACTAGGTAAATAAGAAACAGTTAACACTGTACATATTAGCAATGTTAGTTATTAATGGAAGCTGCTGCTGCTGTTTTTGAGTTGCAGCTGAAACAACCAAGACTATGAGGACAGTGTATTATGACTCAAGTTGCATGTGTTGTTCTGGTTGGGTTGCCTGTTTTATGAGATGAAGAACCCAAGTTGCATGGAGAGGGGGGGATCCTTTCCCCCTCTGTGAATGAGACTGGTCCCTCACTTTTAGGTGAAAAGCACTTATAAACAGGGCTCCAGAGATCCCATGCCACAGGCAAGTCATCAGAGACAAGTGGCGATTGAATTTTCAGCTCCGTTCTAAATGCATTCAAATTATATAATTTTATTTGCATAATTTACAGTTTTTCATTTTTAAACATCATCTCATTCACTCTCAAAGTGGCAACCAACAAATTCAAATTAAAGAAGTTTTATTTTCAAATCCTTGGAAATAAAACATCTGGATCTAAAATCCTTAATTCAAATACTGCATGGTTCCCTTTTAAAAAATCATAAAAAATACTTGCAACATTAGTTGTTTTTTTTCTCTATAAGTCATAATGTAAATCAACCATCTTCACTCTATCCAATCATCATTGTTGTAACATAACTATTCATAACTGTTAAACATTTTCCTTTCTATTGGTAAAACTTCATAAATATCCACTATTACATTCCAAAAATCCACTAATTTCTCTCACAACAGTATTATAGTGTTTTTCTCACTCCAAACGTACTCCACCACTCACCGTGCTTCCAGGTTTCATTTCAGTCATGAAGAGAGAAAAATAAGTTGCCATTGCATGTTATCATTACAGAATTTTACTTGAAAATAGTAAATCTCACACATTTCTTCAAGCAAAGCAAATAAGATTTTCATATCATGAACAGATTTAAATTATTAGAGCAAAATAAATTTTATAATCAAATCAATGTATTGTTTCAGTTCAATATTAACCTTACACATGAATACAGTATGCATATGATATATGTAATAGATAATTGTTACTTAAAATATTAATAATAATAATATAATTGTGATTTTCTCACAATATAATTTCATTAACAAAATAATGGTAATTATAAATGCAAAAGTCACAAAGGGTTTCTGAAAAGTAAGGTAACACTTTTTTTTTTCTCAATAATGAGACAAGAGAATGAGATAAAACACTGATATTCCCATTAATTACATTCAAAAAGATGCCATTGCAGTGTGGCATTACTGTCGCCTCAGAGTTAATCGAGTTGCAAGATGGCAGCTAACATGCAAGTATAGTCCAAAACAGGTAATTCGTTTTTTGCAAGCAAAACAGGCTTCACCAAGTGACATTCATCCCGTGAACTGGTTGCTGTGTATGGTGAAAAGGTGATGTCAAAGAAGCAGGCATGTTTTTGGTGCAACGAATTTAAAGCAGGCCATGGTGACAATGAAGATCAAAATCGGGCAGGCAGACCTTCATCAAACAACATTTTGCACATTAAGGGCAATTCGTTTTTGAAGACTGGCAAGTGAAACTGTGTGAAATCGCATGAGTGGCAAACTTGAGTAAGTCCTTATGAAATTGTTCATGACATCCTTAGCTTCTGGATGCCCTGACAATTGTTAGAGGAGCACAGTGCAACAGGCACGGAATGTGTCTGAAGAATCTGTTGTAATACAGTGACAAAGACGAGGTGTGCGCAAAAAATTCAAAACTGTTCCTACTGTCCGAAAAGTTATGGTCAATATTCTGGGATTGCCAAGGCATTCTGTTAGTGGACTTCTTGCCAAAGGGAGGAACAATTAATGCGGAGCTTTATTGTGCAATGTTGGACAAACTGAAAACCAACATTCGATGCGAATGACCAGCACTCCTGACAAACGGTGTGATTTTGGTGCGTGATAACGCTATTCCACATGCTGCACAAACCACTAACACGTGGATGTGTTGTAATTGTTGGGGAACATTGCCACTTCTTCCCTACAACCCAGACTTAGTGCCTTGAGACCTCCATTTGTGCAGCTCCCTTAAGAAAAACCTTTAAGGAAGGCATTGCACTAGAGATGAGGAGGTTCATCAGACAGTACGATGTTGATTACTGGGTGTGGGCACGGACTTTTTCAGTAATAGTATTGATAAACTGATCTATTGCTGGGACAAGTGCATCAATAAATTTGGAAACTTTGTGAAGAAGTAGTGCATGTTCACTTATTCCTTGGTGTATAAATTCAATTTCCTATTACTGAACATCCTCAAGAAATAAAATGTTACCTTACTTTTTGGAAATCCCTTATAAAATTGGCACAATTTAATTAAGTACTGTAGTACACTATACATCTTATTCTTTCAACACATTTAACCCTTAAGAAGACGGGCAATTGTAATATAATGTTGTCCTAATGTTCTTTTCGCAGTTCACAAGAATTACTTGAACATTTTACATTAAGGCTTCTTAATGCTCTTATTAAAAAAAATCTTATATTGCAAAAACAAGTCAAATACTAGATCATAAAGTGAGTCTGGCTCCACAGCAATGCTACCTTTCATGAATTTGTTTTCATGAATTTTACTGTCTTTCTTAACAAATTATTTTTTATGGATAATTTGTAGGAATTCACCTTTCATTATGAACATTAAATGAAGAAAATGCAAACTATGAAGATGAGAAATGGTGCAACTGATTGTGAAATCAGTTGCACCATTTCACAACTTTTAAATTGTGTGAAAAGGTGTAAAACTGAAGATCAAACCATTGAGCCCATCTGGTTACTGTGCATTGGGAAAAGGTGATGTCAAAGAAGCAGGTGTGTTTTTGGTGAATTTAAAGCAGGCCAAGGTGACATTGAAGATCGAAATCAGGCAGGCAGGCAGGCAGGCTTTCAACAAACAACATTTTGCTTTGTTAACACTGTGTTTCTCCAGTGTTAACACTGGAGAAAGGAATTATATTGTGCAATCAAGTAAAAACAATCAGGTAAGATGTGTTTTCAAATATAAATAGCTCCAAGAATTCAAGTGGTTATACCATGAAGATGAAGCTGCATTTTGTAATATATGTAATAAATATCTTAAAGTTGTAGTCAGTAACTCTAGATTACTGCAGGATTTTTGAGGACGTTGTACCTTTCAAAATGGAGAAATTTAGGTTTCACAAAGCATCCAATTCAAACAAAAATGCTGTGGCATAGACTTGAACAGAAATCACCTAGAAAACACACCTCTAGTTGCTTGCCAAAGAAAAATTGAGATTCCAAAACATTTGAATCCCTTAAGTGCCTTTTTAATATAGCCTATTGCATAACTAAATTCAAATAACCATTTCTGACTTCAAAAACTTCACAGCCCTGCTAAATGAGCATGATATAGATACAGGTCCAGTAAAGTACCAGAATGATATGAAAGAAATTAAAGAACTTGTGTCGGTTACTGCTGATGTCATTAAACAACAATTAGATTAGTTAAGGAAATCAAAGAACTTTAGTAGAGTGGGTCTTCTTCTAGATCAGGGGTCTTCAACCTTTCAGACAGTGTGGGCCGCATTAAAAATTTCAGTATTTTGAATTGTAAGATGCTTTCCAGATTCACAAGAAACCTTGTGCATTTGATACTTTACATAAAAATCTTATAAAAATAAACAAACTCAGCTTTAAGAGCATAGGTAGGAGTCGGGTTCATGATAAGTAAATACAATCAATACTTGAAAAAAGATAATTTAATGAAGAAAACATTCATTTTTTACAATGTCAATGGGCAACTTGGCAATGTTTTTCCTTGACCAGCTTGTCGATGTTGGCATCAATGTCAGAAGTCACTATGCGCAGAGTATTCTCAAGATGTTGGTCCGATCTGAGTTCTTGTCTTGGACTTCCTAACAAAGCACACATCTTCAAAGCATGCAGGCAAAGATTAAGGAATGCGTCCTCAGAAACATAGTTTTTGTAAAATGTAAGCAAGGGCACATTTAATAATTTTTCTCTCAAATAAAAGTTGTTTTGGAGTTCAAGCAGCTCCATTTGTATTGAGTGTGGCATTTCGGCAGCATTGACACTGAATGGCATTGAAAATAAATCTAAAGAAGACTGTTGGTTACGAATATTACTAAAACTCTCTTAAAACTCACTTCACAACACAGCTAATTTTGTAGCATATTCATTAAGAGATGAACAGTTGGACTCAGTAAGAAGCTGAAAATGAGTTAAGTTTTTTTTTGCGAGTTGTGCCTCCCAAAGTTTGAGCTGGGCCATAAAAGATTTGATGTGAGATGTGATCAAGCAGTTTGCTCCAGTTGATCTTTGGATTGTAGCCATGTATTAAGATCATTCAAATGCAAAACGAGATGTCAGTCACAAAGTCTGTCATCCACTTCAGATCGTTAAATTCCGCAATCAGATTCCCCTTGGTTTGCATGAACTGCTGTATTTCGCTCCTTAAGTCAAAGACTCTTTTAAGAACCTTCCCTCTGCTCAACCAAAGTACATCACTATAATAAACCACATCGGCATGATCTGCTTTGCACTCTTGGGTCAAAAACTCTTGGAATTGACGATGATTCAATCCTCTTACCCTAATAATGTTGACAACAGTCACAATAACTTTCAGACATTTTCAAATCCAATAGTTTTCATGCACAAATTCTCCTGATGGATTAAACAGCAGTAATGGATAAAATCTTTTGCTTCTAGTTCTGGTTCTTTCTGTAGCAGCACAACGAACCCTTTGTTCTTTCCCACCATAGTAGGGGCACCATCGGTTACCACACCCTCGAAGTGGCTAAGCTGAGGACGAAACGCTGGAGTGCTTTCTTGGCGGCTTCAACAATATCAGTGCCTATCGTTGTTCCCTTCATAGGTACAAGCGCTAGCAGTTTTTCTGTCACACTGAATTGTTGATCAATGCCATGTACAAAGATAGCCAGTTGTGCTGTATCCTTCACATCTGTGCTCTCATCTAAAGCAAGTGAATATGACGTAAATTCAGACCATTTTTTTTTAAAGTTCCTTCAATGTCATTGGCAAGTTTTTCGACACGTCGTGCTACAGTTATCCCAGACAAACTCGGTTTTTTTAAACACTTCCTTATTATTTGGGCACAGAATATACCAGCAACAATGATTTTTTCAGCTATTATATAACTTACTTTAAAAATGCTTCGCTCTCTTCCCTCTGCCTTTTAAACGTACCCTGCTGGCATTTTAAATCAATTTGGAGATGGTTCACTTTGTCCACACGAAGCCACCCTTGAAGGTGATCGAAACTGAATGCATGCTTTGTCTCATAGTGTTTTTTTATAATGTATTCTTTTGATACTGACACTGACTCACGACAAATTAAACACACTGGCTTATCGTCGATCGACACAAAAAAGCACAAATTGGTCCACTTTTAATTAAAAACCCGACAAGAATCACCTGATTTATGCTTTTTACTCATAGATGCCATAGTGATGGAAGGTGTACCACAGTATAGTGGTCCACGGCCACTATACTGTGGTACACCTTGATACCACAGTGTACCACTATACCGTGGTACACTGTGGTATACACCTTCATATCACAGTGTACCACTATACTGTGGTATGAAGTCCGTGGGCCAGCTTAGTGGCCCACGGGCTTCGTTGAAATTATTTTTTACTTATGGCAAAGAGCTCCACAGGCCAGAGGTGGCCCGTGGAGCTCTTTGCGTGGAGGACATGCATTGAAGACCCCAGTTCTAGATGCTGCTGGACCTGACTAAGGCATTTGACAGGATACCACATGGAATTCTAATCCGTAAACTACAACATATGGGAATGGATATAGGGTTGGTGAGATGGATAGGCGGGTGGTTGATGGAGAGATATCAGAGAGTAGTTTATTCAGGAGTAGAGTCCAAAAGACGGCCTGTGACTAGTAATGTGCTGCAGGGTTCTGTTCTTGGACCACTGCTGTTTAATTTGTTCATTAACGATATTGGGAAGGATCTAAGAGGAACAGTTCATTTGTTCGCTGATGACGCAAAGTTAGGTAAGGCAATAGTGAATGCAGAAGATGTCAAAATCTTGCAAGAAGACTTGGATAGATTGGAGTTCTGGGCTAAGGAGAATAGATGTCAATTTGATGTGACAAAATGTAAGGTTATACATTTTGGGGTGAAAAGATTAGCAGCAGTATACCACATTGGTGGAATAGTATTCCGTGACATTGATGAGGCCAGGGACTTGGGAGTGTTGGTGGATAGGGAGATGAAGTTTAGAGTGCACATTGCAAAAGTGGCTAAATCAGCTCATCAAATCACTTGGTTGTTGAAAAATACTTTGACGAGCAGAGACAAGCAAGTTATTGTACCTCTGTACCGAGCCTTGATAAGACCTCATCTCGACTACTGTGCCCAGATTTGGTCACCTAGGTTTCTTCTTGATGGGGAGGAGTTCGAAAGGGTCCAGAGGTGAGTGACCAAGATGATAGCATGTCTATGGAATGAACCTTATGAGAACAGGTTGAAGATTTGTGGGTTGCAGAAATTAGTTGATAGGCAGAAAAGGGGAGATATGATTGAGACATTCAAATTGCTAAAGGGTTTCTATAGGATTAAATCAGAGGACATTTTTAAGATCAGGACTGGTGGTGGGAGAACTAGGGGACACCTATGGAAGCTGGGCAAGAGTGTGGTTAGCAAGGGTGTTAGAGCTGGGTTCTTTATTTTTAAAGTGGCAAATGAGTGGAATAAGCTGCCCGAGGCTGTTGTGGGTGCTATGACGGTGAGCGAGTTCAAAGCAAGGTATGATAGATACTGTGAGAATGTCGTATAGTTGTGTGGACATGATGTTTAGGGCCTCCCTCGATGAGTCTAAGGACCCCCTGGAGTCGCCTGTAATAATAATAATAATAATAATGCTTCTACAGATATTTCAAATGAAGAAAACTTGTCCTTTATAACAGATACAATGATAAAAATCAGAAACCAAAAGAGTCATTTATTTTCATAATTCCTCTCCAAAACTCAGTAGCTGCAAGGTACTTTGATATATACAGTAAAATCTTGATTTAACGGGCCCCGATTCAATGGCCTTTGGATTTAATGGACATAATTTGACAAATAAATACAGATAATGAAATAATTAAAAAAATAATAAATAATACGATGGTTAATCGGAAGTGATTGGTAGTGTTTATAAATTGTGTCTGTGGATATATTTGCATATATTCGTGATATTTTGTGCATACTCATAATAGTTCGCACACGTGCATGTGCTTTGGTTCGACAGCATCGGTGGCGCAGCAATTCTAGTGCAAAACACGTGTGTGGAGTAATTTTTAGTTAAACTGTTATTAACCATTATTAATGAGTTAATATGTCTAGGGTTAAAAGAAAATGAGTAAATTTGACGATAGCACAGAAACATGAGTTAATAAGTAAGTTGGAAAGTAGTGCATCTGTTGCTTAGTTTCGAACATGTGCTAAAATAAAGACAAACTTACTCGGTTTTCCCTAAAATATAGCGGCATGAGCTCCAAAAGTGGTTTCACTTGTGGATAACAAACATATGAAGTTGGCCAAGCATAAGAATTTAGAAGGAGTTTACTAGTAGTTTGTTCGACAGCAGTCTAGTGGCGTTATTGTTTGTAGTGTTGAACTATGGTCAGCTGCTGAAAAACTGGCACAACACATGGGCACACAGTTCCAGGCAAGTGATGGGTGGCTTTTGGCACTTTCGTAAACACCGTGGCATTACTAACAGGCAAACATGTGGTGAAGCACTGAGCACCGATATTGAACAAGTTGAACCCTTCAGAAAATACCTCAATGAAGTCATTGAATCTGAGGGTCTTATTTTTTCTCAAGTTTACAATGCAGATGAAACTGGCCTGTTCTATCATGCTGTTCCCGAAAATACCCTTGCAAACAAA
This sequence comes from Typopeltis vanoorti, assembly GCF_054136105.1. Lineage (NCBI taxonomy): Eukaryota > Metazoa > Arthropoda > Arachnida > Uropygi > Thelyphonidae > Typopeltis > Typopeltis vanoorti. Next base: position 130,590,820 of record NC_143549.1, read on the forward strand.
CATGAGATTAGTATGCCTGGCTGCAAATATACAAGGAGTGTATTTCAGCCCTACTTTGTGCTAATGACGATGCCACGCATTGCTTCAAGCCAATGGTAGTCAGAAGAGCACGAGAGCCTCGCACTTTGAAGAATGTTATGAACCAGTTGCCTGTCATCTATTCCAGCTCAACAAATGCCTGGCATACAAGTGACATTTTTTTCGACTGGTTTTTCAATCACTTCATACCTGAAGGGCAAAACTAACAAGAAGAGGTCCTAAAAATCTCTCCTGAAGATGTAAAAGCTGTTTTACTTCTTGATAATGCATCAGTCCAACCTAATGCTAAGAAGTCAGTTAGTAGGAATGGAAGAATAAAATGTATCTTCTTCCTCCAAACACCACTTCTATAATACAGCCTATAGACCAGAGAGTCATTGTTGCCTGCAAGAGGTTGTATAAGAAATTTCTTGAAGAGGTTATGGTTATCTTGGAGAACGAAAATGATCCCAAAGATGATACAAGAGGAGCCATAACACTTCAAAATTTGTGCGTATACATCATCAAGTCCGCCATTTTGCTGCCACTTAGAAGGATACAAAGACTACAACATTGGCTAATGGCTGGACCAAGTTACTGAACGGAAGTGAACCAGAATACGATTTTAGAGGTTTTGAAACCTCTGATTTCTATGAAACTTTGATGCAAGCTTGTGATAATGTCAGTGAGAATGACAGTGAATAATGGCTAGACATTGACGAGGGTGACCCAGGCTACCAAATTCTCAGCCAGGAAGAGATTGCTGAAGATGTTCCATGGGGTGATCAGGAGGTTGACAACGAGGAAGAAGAAGTGGTTCCAGCTGGTCTGAAACTATTGGTGGTTAGAGAACACATGGACGACATCATCTCGTTCATAGGTGCATCTTCAGATCCAGAAGTGATTGCTTATTATGAACATCTTTGGCAATTTCAATCATTAATTATTAAGAAACAGTATAAAAGTGGAAAGCAACTGAAATTTGATGCTTTTTTTTTCAAGCCCAATCCTCAGTAAAATGGAATTTACATTAAAATGTTCTCATTAAAATACATTAATACTGTATCACTGAAAGTGTTTTAGTTTCAATACTATTCTTAAGATTCGTGATTTAACAGACTTTCGATTTTACGGACAACCCTTAGCCCCTAATAGTCAGTTAAATTGAGAGTTTACTGTATTAGAAAGTGAAATGAACAAGTTATTCTTGCTATGGCACTAGAACAGGTGGAAGGGGTGGCATGCTGGGAGAAAACCTTATATTAGCACACTATATTGCACATAATTTGAATCTGCCTGTTTTAAATTCTCTTAAAGATGTTTCCTTTGTTACAGAAATTGAAACAGTAGTAAAAAAAAAAAAAATTCTACTTTTACCAGAATTCACCAAAAAAGACTGAAAAAATTAGAAGAGTAGCAGCCATGTAACAAACAAATATCCTGAAGTTCAAGTATCTGAATTCAAGTAAGGTAGATGTCTAATACAGTGGTGGCACTGACTGCACTTGTGAACTATTTTGCAGTGTTAATGCATCTGGAGGAAATAGACAAAGAAAAAGGCAATGATGCCACAAGATCAAAAGGCTTGTTATAGAAAATGAAGACACACCACTGCTTTAATATAAGTATGTAAACTGACCCCGTGTGGGGACACCTGTAATCCCCATCGGGCGCATCCCCTGGTGGCAGATTGGGGAATGCTTGTCATAGTTTACTATGAAGGGTAGGAGGGAAATAAAATACCTCCCGCGGACCAACAGGATAGCACTTCCCTCATAGGCCGGTCTTGGGGCCTCGAAGGTGGCAGCCCCCACAACCAGACTTGGGTGCTGAAGGCTGCACACCTTAAAATTTCACCCATTAAAAGAAATAACAAAGAGATAGCCGAACTGCCTAAATGGTTAACGACAAATCGAGGAAAAAGGTACATGAGATACGGAACATGGAAAGTTAAAAGTTTACATGGAAAAGAAAACAAATTAATAGATGAATTTAAAAAATCAAGATTGGATCTGTTAGCAGTCACAGAAACAAAAAAGAAAGGTCAAGGTTGCCAAAAAATGAAAGATGGGCATATACTTTTCTGTTCAGGGGTAAACCCAAGAGAATGGGGAAAACAAGGGGTAGCTTGCATAATTAAACCAGATCTCAAAGAATATATTACTAAATGGCAACTAATAAACGAAAGGTTGTTGACAATCACTATAGATTTTAAATCGGACAACCAAGCATTCACTGTAATTGTTGCATATGGCCCAAACGATAATGCTAATAAGAAATTAAAGCTGAATTCTTCGAACTCTTACAAAAAACAATTGAAGAAGTTCAAGGGCATATCATACTACTACTAGGAGACCTTAATGGCCGAGTAGGGAATCAAGTAGATGAGGAAACGAAACAAGTGTTGGGATCACAAGGAGAAATAACCCAGAATAATAATGGAGAAAGAATAATAAATCTTTGCCTTACAAATAATTTAGTAACAGCGAATACTATGTTCAAGCATAAAGAAATCCATAAGTTTACCAGGGAAGAGCCCAGTAGAAATGAAAAATCTATAATCGACTACGCCATCATATGCAAATCGTACTGGAAGTATACAAAAAAGTATACTTCCAGTATACTTTTTTGTATATAGCAAGCCTATAGAGGTCCTGAAATAGGCAGCAACCACTACTTATTAGTATTGGAAACAATCCATAAAATAAAAGTTGAAAAATGTTGAAAAAGTAGCAAGGAAATAAATGTTAAGATAAAGAACTACAACTAAAGAAAGAAGAAACAGCCATTGAGTATAAAAGTAAAATAGAAGAGAAGATGAAAGAAGTAGAAAAAGAAATATATGAAGACCAAGATGTAGAAAACTTATGGTACAGGTTCAAAACACTTCTTCTAGAAACAAGCAAAGAAATTTGTGGTGTATCATTAAATAATAAACAGAAGAAACAAAACACCTTGGTGGAATGAAGAACTAAAAGAAGAAATTAAAAAGAAAAAGCAATTATGGAAGAGATATATAACATCAAAGCTGCAGGTTGATAGAGAACTATACAACAACCAAAGAAATAAAGTTAAAACCTTAGTGAAAGAAGAGAAAAGAAAATGCTGGGAAGACGTCGGACATACTTTAGAACAAAATTTTAAAGGAAACCAGAAACTCTTCTACAATGTTTTAAGAAGAATGAGGTCAGAGAAAGAATGCCCCATAAAGTTTATCAAAAATAAGGATGGAAAGTTACTCACAAATTCCGAAGACATCATGGAAAGATGGAAACAATACTTTCAAGAATTATTGGAAGATGCAGAACATGGAAAAAACAGAACCAAGACACACAAGCAAAATAGAAGATCAGAGTGAAGAAATTCATGCAAATGAACTGTTAGCAGCAATAAATAATATAAAACTGGTAAAATCAGCAGGCCATGACCAAATAACACCAGAAATGGTAAAGAATTTAGGAACGAAAGCAATAAAATTTCTTTTACACCTATTCAATGTTGTCTGGAAAAAAGAAAATTATTCCCAAATACTAGGAAGTAGTTATAATAATCCCTATATTTAAGAAAAGAGACAACTGCAAATGTGGAAACCATAGAGGAATTTCGCTTTTAAGCATTCCAGGAAAATTATATGCCAGTATTTTAGATGTATGTTATGGCTTAAGAATCAAATAGAGGATACACTGGATGAAATGCAATATGGCTTTCGAAAAAATAGAAGCACGCAGGATCTTATCTTCAGTCTTAGACAAATATCAGAGAAAACATTGGAATATGGAAAAGAACTACATTCATGTTTTATAGGTTTTGAGAAGGCCTTTGACCGAGTTCCCAGACAAGCCATACAAAGCCTCTACAAAAGTAACAGAAATTATGTAACAACCTGTAATAATAGATCCAAAAAAATTGAAACAAATGTAGGAGTGAGGCAAGGCTGTATCCTCAGCTCTTCTCTTCATCATAGTAATGGATGAAATTTTAAAGGCATGCCAAACAAAAACAAAACAGTTCCACCTAGGATACAGGAAACTGAAAGAAACCAGGATTTCACACATGGCTTTTTCAGATGATGTAGTGATTCTAGCAAATACAGCTGAAGATCTGAAGTACAATATCAACATTTGGTATGAAGAAACAAAGAAAAGGAATATGACCATAAATATAAATAAAACAATGATCATATCTAGAAACCAACAAAAACACATAATAAAAATAGAGAATCATCAACTGGAATAAGTCCACTCCTTTAAATACTTGGGATCATATATACAAAAAGATGGTAGACTAGACACAGAAATTAACAACAGGATAAGAGGGGGAACAAAGTTATTCTATGCAATGAAAAGCCCACTCCTAGATAAGAAAGAAGTCACCCAGAATACCAAACTGGCAGTGTACCGTTCAGTGTTTCTACCAACATTAACATACAGTTGTGAGTCTTGGTGTTTAACAACAGGAAACACAAATAAACTACAAACAATTGAAATGAAATATCTCAGGAAAGTGGCACAAAAAACAAGACTAGACCGAATAAGAAATCAAACCATAAGAGAGTCTTCAAGTTGCACCTCTGAATCAATTCATAACACAAGCCCAAATGAGATGGTTTGGACATCTTTATCGAATGGAAGAAGGAAGAATAGCAAAAACTGCATACGAAAGCCAGAAAATAGGAAAAAGAAACATAGGCAGACCCAGGAAAGGTTGGCAAAAGAAAATTAAAGAAAAATTGGAAAAGAAGGGAATTAACTGAAAAGAAGCAAAACAACAAATCTTGGACAGGAAGGCATGGAAATCTCTTTGGCAAAATCTCGACGCTTAAAAGCATAAGAGATCATAGACAAAGAAGAAGATGTAAACTGATATATTAGAAAATTAAAGACACCTTCAAATAAATTTATTAGCTGTAAAATTTTTGCCTAAGTATTAATGATTCATTCGAGAATTCAGTTTACCTTAGAAGAGGAGAAAAACAATCACTAGCCATTTTAGTTATTTTAATTCTTCCTTAACCAGGTTGTATATCCACGTTTACAATTTTCAGTTTTTAGAAAAGAAACTCATGCTGATTATTATATCCATGCTATTCATCATCATCCTAGTTAAAAGGCTGGAACCATTAAAACCTTATTATATTGTACTCATATTTGTTCCACTGAAGACCTTTACAGTAGGAACTGAATTATATCAAATTGCTTTTTTTTCTGGTTCCAAGAAATCTTCAGTGCTCTCCTATAGCACCACCACATCTCAAAGGCCTGCAAATGGTTGATTATGGATTTTGTATATCCACGTCTCACATCCATAATTCAATGTAGATCATACATAGGATTTTATTATTCTTATTTTAGTCTGTTTATTTATTCCAGAGGTCATTAGTAATTTATTATTCCAGAATGCTCCTTTTGCTTTAGCTATTTTTGATTTTATTTCCATAACGCTCTCTTCTTCCATATAAATTTATTCAACTGACTCCCTATCAAATGAGCTTTGCTTATTCTATTGTCTATTTTCAAATTTAATTTGCCATCTTCACTAAAAATCTTCACTGTGCCTAAATTGCTGAAGTATTTTACTTGTTCTATAATTTCTCCATTGAGAATGCAGATGAAGGTGAATACGTTCCTGCTTATTTTCAAAGTTTAAAACAACAATCTAAAAATGTTTAAAACAATAGTAGCTATATACCGAAATAACTTATGCATTTCAAATATGAACTCATAAAATTTAATAAAATTGTACCTTTATTTATTTATTTTTAACAATAAGATATATTTTTTCAAATAATTTCAATCTGTCATACCTCTTTTCACATGATTCATTATCTGTATCCATAGTTTGATTCTCACCGCCTTGAGTTTCAAGTGAAAAATGTTTATAAGGCGTACCTAAAAATAACAACAAATGCCTTATTGAAATAATTAAAATGGTCAATAAAAATTAAATAGTGATCTCTTGTTTTCACAATGTAAATGGTTCTCTTCAAAGGTGTCAAACAACAGCATGTATCCCAGGACACCAATTCAAGGGTAGGGCAATTCTGCAGACCATCCAGTAGATAGCAGATGAGACCAAACTGGTTTGGTCCCACATACCATATACTATCTACTGGCAAGAAAAGACTTCAAGAAGCTTTCCAATTAGCTGGCACAAAATCTTGCTACACCCAACTCTTCCAGATAAGTGTTTAGAGGAAGTCGGCAATGTCGAGTGTCGTAGTGTAGCAAGGGGTTCACCATCATTATTTGAGGTGCATCCAGAAAGTAAGATCCATTCAGAATTTACTGCCAAATAACATATGGGAGGGAATTGCACATGTGTAGTAACATACAGTGACTCATCAGCTAGCTGTTGACCATTTTACTTTCATTTCGTTATCATTTGTCTTCTACAAATAATTTATGAATGCCGAGATAAAAAAATACTGCCAGTTGCAAGGTTCGTAGTGCAATATGGTTTTTGTTAACCAAAACAATAGTGTTGCAGAAATTCACCGATGACTGTGTAAGATTTATGGGCATAACATAATGAGCAACACTAAGGTTAGGCAATGGTGTAGTTTGTTTAAAAAAGGGCACAACAATGTTCGTGATGAAGAGTGCAGTGGCCAGCTAAATATGGTGACAGACAATTTGTTGGAAAGAGTGAACACAAATAATTGTGGTTCCTTGCTGGAGAAAAATCAATGAGCAAGATACTCTTTTAGTCCGAGATGATAGTGGCCATCATTTTTTTTTTTTGACCCAAGGTGCCCGATGAAATTTTTTGGCTTTCAAAGATGATGAATGATACCATCACATTGAGTTTTTTTGACTCAACATTTGCATATGAAATCCCCATTTCATCACCATTCACACAACATGAGAAAAAAAGTTCATCTCCATCATTTTTGTAACACTCCAAAAAACGTTTTTGAGTTGATTCCACTCATAGCTGTTTATGCGCATCAGTCAGCATTTTTGGGACCTATCTCGCACACAATTTCTTATACCCCATCTTTTCTGTCACAATTTCATGAATGACTCTGTATAAAACTTTTGGGAATTCAAAATAAGTTCCATAACTGTGAAACAATGATTCGCATGAATTTTCATGTTCACTCTTTCCACCAAATCGTCTGTCACTACATGTTGCCAGTCACTGTGCTCTTCATCATGAACACTGTTGACAAATGACACCACTGCCTAACCTTACTGTCACTCATTATGTTATGCCTGTAAACCTTACACAGTTGTAGGTGAATTTCTGAACTATTATTGTTTTCTGACAACAAAAACCATATCACACTACGAGCCATGCAACTGGCAGGATTTTTTATTGAAGCACTCATTAAAAATTATTTGTAGAAGACAACAAACAATAACAAAAGTAAAATGGTCAAAACTATCTAATGAGTCACTCTATGCTACCATGCATGTGCAATTCCTCTGACATATATCGTTTGGCAGTAAATGCTAAACAGATCTTACTTTCAGGACGTGCCTCATATAAACAGGAAAGGATGATGGGGAACCAATCATGACTGTACTGAAAATATGCACCACAGAGTTAATTCTCATATTCTGTGTCATATTCTCATATTCTGTTCCTGTTATTCCTTATGTCAGTGGTGGATATCCTGCAGCCTGAAATTAGTTCATATTCAACTTATTCCAGAGGCAAAACCTTTTAAAGATTTTTGCCCTCTAAAGGTTTCTGCCTGGTCTCCGAAGAGAACCAACCAATTCAAAATAGCTGTCGGGCCAGTAAAACCTTTATCAAGAGCGCAAATAAAAGGAACGGTCACCTGGGCAGCATTCATGTATTTTAAGTAGTGCAAGCTAAGGCAACTCCAATGCAGAGGATTGTATTCTCATAAGCTCTCTAGTCAAATTTCTGATTAAATAGATTAAATGATTAGAAGTCAAGTGATAAAAATAGAAACACTATTTTTATTTAATTAAAGCACACAACTAGTTTCGTCTTCTTAGAGGACTTCATCAGCTGCATTATGTGAAAAGAAAAATACAAAAAATTACAAGAGAAAAAGCTATAAATTAAATTGCCAAAGTATTACTGACATTTGAAGGCATTCCAGATACCAATGTATTGTTGTGTGCGCGCGTGCACGCACACACACACACACACACGGTCATGGTCTCATGAACACCAAAGTTGGATCACAGTGCAGTGACAATCAGAAAGATTATAGCTGAGTTTAATGTGAAGATGTAATGGATTGAATTGCATTGATTCCAATTATTTTCATTTTAAAGATACTATTTACAAAAACAGAACTTTGGCTTGGCCATAGGCAATCCTCCCACACTAGTAAATTTATACTTGGAAACATTTGAGGAAAAAAGCTCTCTCTTTATTCCCATTAAAATCTACCTTATGGAAGAAATACATAGATGATGTTTTCTTAATCTGGAGTAATGGACCTGATTTCTTAAAGGAGTTCCTAAACCATCTCAACAGTCAATATCCAAAAATACAATTTATGTCAGAATTAGAAGTTGATTGCTCTCTTCTATTCCTAGATGTCAAACTCACTCGTGAATCTGAAAAATTAAAAATCTCCATTTATAGGAAATCCACTCACTCTGTTAAATATCTTCATGCATGATTCCATCATGTCATTAGACAAAAAATATAAATTAGACAATACAAAGAAAGGATTCTATTGACAGTTAAGACTTCTTGTTCCTGGCCGAAGACCATCTAGTGCAGCTTCTGCCCACCCACACTTCCAATGCTCTCACATCCATATGGTACTCCTGTAACAACACCCAAAGACAAGGCTGACCTTCTAGCATCATTCTTCTCTTCCAATTCCTACATCTATGACCACAGCAAATATCCCCAATCCTACCAACTACTCACTCCATGCAGCCCATATCTTTCAACTAGAAAGATATAGGCAATACAAAGAAAGGATTCTAATGACAGTCAAGACTTCTTGTTCCTCACTGAAGCCCATCTAGTGCAGCTCCTGCCCACCCACACTTCCAATGCTCTCACATCCATATGGTACTCCTGTAACAACACCCAAAGACAAGGCTGACCTTCTAGCATCATTCTTCTCTTCCAATTCCTACATCTATGACCATAGTAAAATATTCCCAATCCTACCAACTACTCACTCCATGCAGCCTATATCTTTCAACTAGAAAGAAAGCAGAAGAATCCTGAATAACTTGCACAGAAAGAAGGCAACTAGTTCTATTGACATACTACCTATTGTGCTAAATACTTGTGTTCCAGAATTAACATATTCAATATCATCTGTTCAATCTTTACTATTCAACTAGCATCTATCCTACACCATAAAACAAGCCTACATTCAGCCCATTCCAAAGAAAGATGATAAAAGTCACCCAACAAACCATCCAAATGATTTTACTTCCATTCTCTCAAACACTATGGAGATCATCAACATCCAACTTCTACACCACTTTGGAGACAGGGAGGCCCATAAGTCATGAAGGATTTAAACATTTGTTATTAAATGCTTTTTATTTATTCTTTTTATTCCTTTTTTTGTTATAATGAAATGCAAATCTTGAAGATTTTTTTTTTATTACTTATGAAAAATCACATCACATAAATGCTTTTATTTTTGGATTTACAGAGACAAGCCCTTTTTACAACATGTTCCATGACTGTCAATGTTCCTGGCTGCAGTGCTCTAATTTCTGCATGAATGTCCTTCTTCAGTTGTTGAATTGGAGTTTGTTCACATACACATTTTTACTTCTGGTAACTCCATAGGAAATTAAAAGTAGAAATTGGGAGACATCAGATCTGGAGAATGTGATGGCTAATTAATTGCAGATCTTTGCAAAATCATTTGCTTACCAAAAATGTGCTAATTTTTAAAATAAAACTGCATGATTTTGGCTTATTGTTGGTTTGTGAACTTTTCCATGATTAATTTCCAAAATGCACCCTGTACAATCAGAGTGTGCACCACACCCCTGACAATTTTTGAGCAGTTATTCGAAATAAATTTGTTTATTATTTATATCAGTTATTTATTTGAAACAAATAGTCATGGCCTATTACAATATCAAGACATTCAGAGTGGGACTCTATATCAGATATGATGAACACTGTCATCAAAGCATGCACTGACTAATCATGCATGAAGAGAAAGTAATGTGGATTCCCTAGGTGGAGTCTCTGGTGAAACATCGATGTGCATTTTTAATAGATAAAGGTGAGAGGAGACTGTGTCTGAGAGGAGACACTAGTGCCTGCACACTGAGTGAAATTTATGTGGGAATTAAATGCATGTTGGCTCTCAACAGTACAGATTCTATTCAGTATATCACCTGCAGCAAAGAAGTGTAGTACAGGTAGTTATTCCTTGTGGTTTTCTGTTAGATAAGTGTATTTTTTTTTTAATTAACATTTATTTTTATCTTCTTGACAATGGGAATCAGTGTTGAAAATATTTTTGTTATTATTATTACTACATGACACCTCCAAGGAGTCCAAAGATTCAACAAGGAAGGGCACCTACTCTACAACTCTGTTTCCACCACTCAAATAAAGAGTCTCAATAAAGAGACAATTAAATTATACAAAGAAAAAATAGAAGAAGGCATTAAAGAATTTGAAAATCAAAATAATATAGAAGATAAATGGAATATAATTTTTAAAAAAAATTATAAATCAGCAGAAGAAATAATAGGGAAATATTAAATAATCAAAAAGGAATAGTTTGATGATGAATGCAGGAAAGCAATAGAAATTAAAAATAAAGCAAGAAAGAAATATATACAAAGAAATACAAAAGCTAATAGAGAAAAATGTCAAGAAAAGAGAAAGGAAGCAAATAAAATATGTAATCAGAAGAAAAAAAGAGATGATGAACAGGAAAACAGAGTTAATAAGTATTTAATAAAATACTTATTAACTCTATTTTCCTCTTCAGTTGAACTATTACTTAGTCAATGTTTTATAGGATGTTTTATAATGAAGATGAAGATAGAAATTTGCATGATTTTTGAATAAATGAAGAAAAAATAAGCACCAACTTATGAAAAACTAGTTAAAATTATAAAACAGATAAACTTTAAAGCACCAGGTATAGATGGAATAACAGGGGAGTTTATCGAGAATGGTGAAAAACCATTATGGGGAAAATCTGGCAATTAATAATTGAAATATGAAATAAAGAAAAATTACCAGAGGAATGGAAAATAGGAGTGATTCAACCAGTATATAAAAAGGGAGATAAACTGAATTGTTGTAATTATAGAGAAATCACATTGCTAAATGTAACATATCAAATTTTATCAAGTTTAATAAATAGTAGATTAGAACCACACACTGAAAAAATTTTAGATTACCAATCCCATTTTAGACCAAAGAAAGCTACCACTGATAATATGTTTATGTTAAGGAATATACATGAAAATGTATGGAATATAATATAGAATTAGATAATTTATATATTGTTTAAAACAGGCTTTTGATAAAATAAATACACAAAAAAGGATTAATAGTCTTAAAAGATTGGGAATCCCACAAAAATTGGTAGAATGATTGAAATAACACTAGAAGGATCTAGGGCAAGGGTTAAAATACAAGGTAAGTTAACCTCCCTACTGGCCGAGGTGGATGAAACAGTGAAACCAAATTGCACTTCTTATCCATGTTATTCAATGGGTGTAATAGAATCATATCCAGATTTAGCTGGACGTCTAGACCAGTTGAGGGATTAACAGAAGCATTCAAAATAAGTTCTGGAGTGAGACAGGGAGATGCGCTGTCTGCAAATTTGTTTAATTTGACACTTGAATATAAGAGTCTATATTCATAATAAATCTATACAGATTTGTATATATGCAGATGATATTGTAATAATTAGTAATACAAAACAAAAAAAAATTTAGTTTAAAGAATTAGATTTAAATGCAAAAGAAGTTGGTTTATAAATTAATGAACAAAAAACTAAATATATTCAATATGGAAGAAATGGAAATAGAAAAGTTTCTAAATGTAGTGCAGATGGCTATAATTTTGAATCAGCAAATCATTTTAAATATTTAGGATCCCTAATAACAATAACAAATAACATAGGAGAAGAAATAAATAATAGAATAATGGCTGAAAATAAATGCTATCAGTATGCATAAAGGATTATTGGGTAGTAAAGTTATAGATAAGAATTCTAAACTAAAAATTTATAAATATATATATATATATAAAATAATTGGACAAAGAAGAAGACCTAAAAAGAGATAGTTAGATGAGATTGAGAAAGACCTTGGAATTCCTATAGTCAATGCTTTTTTTCTGGTGGTACGCAATGGTATGCAGTACCAGCACCTTTTTTCTTAGGTTTTTAAAAATTTGCGATTTATTGACAGCAAAATTTATTATAAATATTCCGGTAGATGGTACTGTGTTCATGAATTGAATTTTCAGTTTTGATTATTCATAAGTTGGTAACCTGCTTTCTTGTTTCATAGGTTGGTACGCAACCTGAAACAGGAAATTGTGTTCACTTCCGATTGCTTCCCATATCAGTTTATCAGTTCTATTTTCTCTCTGCAACAGCAGGCATTCACATGAGTTTTGAATTAATCTAAGTTAAATCAGTGCAATCATTGTTCAAAATGAGTGAAATAGTAGTTACTTTATGCCAATGAGTAAAAAAAAGGAAGGCTGAAAAAGCAGAAATTGTTGAATCTACTTGTGATCCTATAAAACAGAAAACTAGCACCGAAAATACACTTGGGAAAGAGGATCACGAAACCAAGAATGAAGATCCACGTCGTCAAAAGGAAGCAGATTCTGATAATGATTGGCCCGAATGTTGGGCACTTTTGCAGAAAAATTGCTTCTGCAAGAGAAATGAGTGGCTGTATGTCAAGAATAAAATGTTGGGCTGTAAAGTGTGTCGTGATGTCGGAAGTCTTGCCGTTGATAAACACATGACAACGAAAATTTTAGCGGAGTGGGCAAATGGTAAAATCATCCATTTCGGAGGATGAGGTAACAGGAAAAGTGTTTCTAACGACTTATAAAGTTGCGAGGAGAAATCAATCATTTAAAAACTTTGAAGAAGAAATAAATTTACAGGAATTTAATGGCCTAGACATGAGATATATTCTCTTCATTCTGCAAATGCTTGCATTAACATTGTCAGCCATATCGCAAATAAAATGAGAAAAACATTAACAGACAATATATAGTGAACTCCAAGAACAAAATATTGTTACTTATTCATGAAACGACAATTGTGAGTAACACAACAAGACTGATTATTATTGTTCGTGTAGTTCTTCCTGAACTTTCGGCTCCTGTGAGCCTTTTTCTAGATTTGATCGAATTATCAGATGTAACTGCTAGAGGAATTTTAAACTCTTTAATTAGTCATCTTGAGTGTTTAGGATATCTGAAGATTATTTAAAGGAGTATTTATTGTCTGTAACCTGTGATGGTGCAGCAGTGTTTTGGTGTGCGGTGTAAGGAGGCTAATGCAAGAGAAGTTTCCAAGTGTTATTTTCTGGCATTGTGCTAGCCATCGCCTTGAATTGTCTGTTAGTGACACAGTGAACAATGTGGCAGGAGTGAATCGCTTTAAGAGTTTCTTGGACAAACTTTATGTGACTTATGATGCTTCAACTAAGAATAATGGGAACTACAGGAATGTGCAGTGACTCCAGAACTTCAACTTCTTAAAATTGGCAGAATTTTAAGCACTCGCTGGGTTGCATCTAGTTTTCGCACTGTTTCTGCAGTACAAGACTTTGAAGCCCTCATCCATCACTTTCTGGAGGCAAAAGAAGACATCAGAAGAAGTAAAACAGATCACTTTCTTTATGAGGGCCTTTTAAGAAAAATAACGTCATGCGAGTTTGTTCTTGATTTGGGCCTTATGTGTGATGCTCTCCAAGAACTTAGTGAACGAAGTCTAGATTTACAAGAGAGAAATATCGACTTGTACAAAGCAGAGAGGAAGATAAAGAATACAATTCAACTTTTTGAAGAAAGAATTGAAAATCCTGGTCCATACTACAGTATTTCTCTTCAAAGTCAAAAGAACATGAAGTTCAAAGGGATTGAGCTCCACAAAAATGAAAGACACAGTCCTGCAATAAGTTCATGTGCTTTCTATAAAAATCTGAAAGAAGCTGTTGGAAAGCATCTGCTTGAAGGAGATGATGCTGATTTGCCTGAATGTGTTAAGATTTTAGATTCGAAGTATTGGCCAGAAAATCCTGGGAAGCATCTGGCATTTGATGAAACTGAAATTAAAAAGTTAGCATGCAAATTTCGCTTAAATGAAAGAGAAGCAGTTTGTGGTTTCCATGAATATCTTCAAGAAAATAAAGTCATGAACATACTACTTCCTCTAAAGCACACTTTGGGCACAATTACAATATCTTCCAGTGAATGTGAAGGGGGTTTCTCTCAGATGAATCTTATAGTAACTTCATCTAGGTCATCTCTGCTTGTACGAGCAACTTCTGCACTAATGTTCATCAGGATAGTAGGACCATTTCTCACTCAGTTCAACCCTAGCAAATATGTGGACTCATGGCTGCTCCGAGGTCATCATTCTGCAATTGATACCAAAAGCAAGAAGCAATCTAGAGACGACGAGGGTATATCGGAGGATATGTTAAAAGTGTGGAAGTTGCTATAATAACATCTTCATGGTGAGTACTGGCACCTTTTTTCCCAGAAAAAAAACACTGCTTATAGTTAAGAATTGGAAAAGTACTGCACTGAATAGAGTCGAATGGAAAAATATTGTGGAGCAAGCCAAAATCTATAAAGGGTTGTAGAGCTAAAAGAAGAAGAAAATTATTAAGATAACTCAATTTATAATGATTTACTATTCCTCGTGGAATATCATATTCCTATCCTTCCATCCCTGAATATTCCCCTTAAGTAACTTTCCAATGCATGACATATTTTAACAGTATTACAACACAAAAACACTAAATTACAAGATGTTTAATGACTGGCTTATATTTCTTTGGATTTCAAACCAACATCTTCAGCAACATCTTCAACATCTGCAACAATTAGTATTGTGAAACAAATCGAATTATAACGAACAAAAGATCTAAAGTCCTAATTTGGCACCCCTCTAATGTTTTATAAAATAAGTTATTGCAGCTGTTGTCTTAATCTTAAGATTACTATCTCCCAAATTTCTGCCAGAGTATTACAGGTTAGAGAGACTATTTTTAGAATCATCGATGGCTATGAAGCATTTCTTTGGACACCCTGTGAAAGGGTGTCCAAAGCATGATCTGTTAGTTCAGACTTGCCATAATAATGGTAGAAAAATGTATTTCTCATGTTCTCCAAGGTGGTTGTTAACAGATTTTCTTGTCTTCCTATAGCAGACCAAGTTACAACCACAGGACACTTCATACATTCCAGGATGTGCTATAGATGGAGTGTGTCCTCAAGACAAGAGATAAGAGTTGTTAATATGACGTGGTTTGAATTGTGTGTGAAAGTCACATTAACACTTTAGCTATCTTTTGAGATGTATCCCAGATATATGGAATAGAAACTGTAGTGTTTTACTCTTGTGTGTCTGGGGAACAGGAAGTTTGGAATATAGCATTTTATCTATTTTGTAGGAGATGTAGCCACTGGCCACAAATGTGTGATGAAGATAGTTGAGTCATGTGGCAAAGGATGCATCACCAGAACAAAAAGATGGCTCTATCAGTTAATGTTTTGAGGATTCCATACTGTTGGGCTATATGACGATGTGATTGTTTATGTAGATATTTTCTAATTGTGTGCTGGCTTTCTATAAATAGAAAAAGATAGTGAACAATCTGAAAGGCAAGTGACTAATGTGTCAAAAAAAGCAGACAGTTCTAATATGAAGTGCATTTTGGAGTGTTGGTTGTTAATGTGAGTTAAGAAACAAAAATTCAAAGTAATGCCGTTATAACAGTTAACAGCATTAATGTTAACTTTGTTCTAAGGTGCAACATAGTCACTGCCATGCATTTCAGGCAAGGTGGTAGTTTCACCACCCTTGATGGGGGGGGGGGGGGGGCAGTTAAGGGTTAAAGCCAAATAACTGGTTGGATAACTCCACATCACCTGTAATGAACGTGGATAAGCTACCGAAGCTTCTGACCTAATGTCCAATCCTCATCTTCACATAGTGCATCATGTTAGTAGATATCCACTAGGGTTCTGAATGAACAAGGACTGGCTTTCAATTTGGGACTTCGTCAAACAAATTGTACTCTCTATTGGCTTACATCAGAAATACAGTATGACATGATGAGATTTCATACTGGCTATGGTGATATTTTGTTTCACCAGATGTCACCATACTGGCTATGATGACACCTGGTTAAACAAAGCATCTGCTGGTTTTTTCAGAGAACCATGGCAAACACTGAAAAGTCAGCTACTGGAACAAACTCAACATCTAGAAGAACAAACTGAACATCTGAAGAACTGAAGATAGGACCCATCAATATAATGAGTATTATTGGAAAGGAAATCAAACTTAAGGAAGTGGAAAGAACCACATGGACATAATTGGCATCACTGAAACAAAGATAAGATCTTACTAAATAATAAATATAGGATGTTAAATTTGGGCAGTAATGATCAAAGAAAGGAAGGGGCAGCAATAGCATTCAACACCAAAAATGGAGATAAACTTCTTGATTGCAAGGTAATTTCATGTAGAGTTATGTGGGCAAATTTCAAAATAGAGAAATGGACACAGAAACTTATAAAATAATAATAATTAATAATATGGAGCAATACATAGTCTATATTTAAGTTGTAAGTCAGCAGTAGAAGTGAACGAAATACAGGAAGAGGGTTTGATGTAAAATCTGGTGTAAGACAAGGACGAACATCACCTTCACTTTTGTAGGAAGTTTTCTCACTTGGTTATACTTTGGTTATACTATAAGTTAAAGATACCAAGAAATTATTATTATTATTATTCAGGCCTCCATGGAGTCAAAAGACTCATCATGGGAGGTCCTTCCTAAGAAACACAAAGTCTATCAAGACTCATCGAGGGGAGGTTCCCTCCCCCCAAGAAACACAAAGTCTATCATACCACTCCTTGAACTCATTGACTGTTCTTGCTCTCACCACTTCATCAGGCAATCCATTCCATGGTTCAACCACCCTCCATGCAAAGAAACCACTCCTCACCCTCTTGCTCACAGTTTCCTTTCGTAACTTCGAAGGATGGCCTCTTGTCATCACTCTTTCCCGCTGTTCAACCAAGCGAAAGAACTCCCCAGTGTCAACCCTGTAACCACCTCTCAACAATTTAAAAGTCTCAATCATATCACCTCTCCTTCTTCTACCACCAAACTCTGCAGTTCACATTCCCTCAGCCGATCCTCATAACTATCATTGTACAGTTCTGAAACCATCTTTGTTATCCGCCTTTGTACCCTTTCAACAGTTAATTTATCCCCATCAAATCCTGGGGACCAAATATGAGAACAATAGTCCAAGTGTGGTCTGATCAGGGTCTTATACAACGGAATGATAACTGTTTTATCTTTGCAGGTCAGTGTCCTTCTCATTATTGCAGCAATCCTCTGTGTTACCTTCACCACCTTTGCAATATGTCCCCTAAATTTCAGGTTTCTATCAATCATCAATCCCAGATCTCTTGTCTCCCCTACTGCCTCTATAACTCCTCCAATAGAGTATGCAGTATCCCATCGATGTTTCCCAAACCTCAAGACGTTACATTTTGCTGCATTAAACCGACACCCCCATTCATTTGCCCATCTATCTAGCTTATTCAAATCCTCTTGCAGGGCTGCCGCATCTGCACTATTACTAATAAACCTTCCCAGCTTTGCATCACCTGCAAACAACTGAACATCCCCCTTGCAATCCACTGACAATGTCATTGATAAAAAAAGTTAAACAATATAGGTCCCAGCACTGAGCCCTGTGGGACCCCACTTGTAACCCTCTGCTTCCTTGAAACTGCCCCACCATACACAACTCTCTGATACCTACCAGACAGCCAATCCTGAATCCAGTTGACCAATCTGACATTCAGACCCATGTGCTGCAACTTAAATATCGGCTTATCATGTGGCACCCTGTCAAATGCCTTCGCTAAGTCTAAGAAAATGGCAGTATATGCCTTTCCCTCATCTAATGCTCTTGTAACTTTATCATAAAAGGCTAGCATATTGCTAAAACAAGAGCACCCCTTCACAAATCCATGTCGACTCTCACAGATAACATTACCCTCATCTGCCCAATGCTGTATACGGTCCTTCACTACTTTCTCCAAGATCTTAACAACTACTGATGACACACAAACTGGTCTATAATTAGACACTTCCAGTCTGCTACTGCCTTTATGCAATGGCACTATTTTACCTTCCTTCCATTCCATGGGCACCTTTCTAGTAGCCAGACTTTCATTGAAAAGCCAGGTCAAAGGCACTGTCAGTTCCCTAACACATTCTCTCAAAAACTCGTGGTGAAATACCATCCAGTCCCACAGCTTTATTGACATCCAGAGTAGTCAGTATTTGAAACACACTCTCCTCCTGTACCTCTAAACCTTGATCCTGCCTTATCCCTCTAGCATTAAAACTGACTCCTCCAGGATGAAATACTCCAATAAAGTGGTCATTGAACAATTCTACTATGTCCTCTGCATCAGTCACTCTATTCCAATTTTTATCCCACAATATCATTCTTCCACAGTCATTTCTCCTCCTACTGGCCATATATCTAAAAAATTCCCTAGGATTTTCTTTGGATCTTAGGGCAATCTCCTCTCATATTCCAGTTTTGTCTTCCTTACCACACTAGTCACTCTTCTGGCCTGTGTCTTATACTCTTCATGCATCTTCTCTTCTCCTGTCTCCTTATATCTCCTCCACAGCATTTTTTTCACATGCAATTCCTGTTTACTATTGTTTGTCATCCACTTTACTCCAAATTGTGTCCACTTATTCACTCATGGTATACAACTTACCATTGCTGCTAAGAAATACTCTTTCATAATTTCCCACGCACTAATGATATCCCGGCCTTCCAATTCCTCCCTCCATGAAACTTCCCCAAGTTGACGTCTTAGACTATTATAATCACCTGCCTTAGAATTCCACATACGTTCCTGTCTCTTTGAGACTCCTGCATGTCTATTCATTTTCCAAGTCAAAACCATATGGTCACTCTCTCTCCAACTGGTGGGAGAGATGTCATCTCAGTTATTATCAACTTTTCTGATGCTATAACCAAATCCAAAACTCTTGAACCTCTTGTTCCCTCTATTACATGTTGCCTAAGACATTTGTCCCTCAAGAATTCTAGAAATTCCATTCCCTTATTGCTACACGCATCTTCCTCTCCCCAGTTTATACTACTGTAGTTAAAATCTCCCATAACAATCATTCTTCTTGCACTTGCCAAAGTTGAGTATACCAAACTCAACTGTCTAAACATTTCCTGGTCCCCACCGTCTGTACTCCTAGGTCTGTAGCAACGCCCCACTAAATATTCTGTCTTGCCCACCTCTACCTCACACCATATGCTTTCAAAATCATTAGCGTCACTGCCTTCCAAAGTTTCCACTCTTAGAGGACATAGGTCGTCACTTATCATAAGCAGTACTCCACCACCACCATGCTTTCCCTTCCTCTCCTGCCGAAAAATGCTGTACCCAGCGACTTCTATTCCTGTTATTATATCCTCTTCTGTCAACCACGTCTCAGTGATCCCAATAATTTTTGGCCAGGCCGATGCTATCTGTGCCACCAATTTCTCTCCCTTATTCCGGATACTTCTGGCATTAATATATAGCATATAAATGCCGTTGTTTCTATACCCAGCATTATCCCCTCTAGACTCCACTGAGCTCAGTGCCCCCTTCTCCAAGTACCCATTCCCACAAGAGGCCACCCCTGCTACCATCCTCCCTGAGACACACAGACTTTTTCAGAACAGCAATCTCTCCAGATGCCTACGTCCTTCCTCATTCAAATGTAAGTGGTCTCTTGCATACAATTCCTCTCTCTGTCCTCAAATGCACTACAAGCATCCACATATTCTAGCTATTATGTCATTCAATATTACCGCTCTTCTGCTCAGTTCGTCATTATCATATCTAGGCAACACACACACTATCTTTCCTCTCTGTGTCTTCTTTCGTACCACCTCAAGCAAGAGCAAGAATCTCATATCTCTCACTGCCCTATTTACACCACCATTCAGGTCATTTGTTCCCACCATCACAATCATCTCATCCACCCTTTCACCTCTCTTAACTGACAAAGCCACCCTGTCTATCGTTCCTCCTGGCAAACACTCCTCACGCATCCTATCTTGAACACCACGGATCATTAAGTCCCCATACATTATACCTCTTACCATTCCCTCTCTCCTATTGTTTCCATATTCTCCTCTTCTTTCATTCCCATACCTCTCTCTCATTCCCTCTCTCCTACTGTTTCCATTTTCTCCTCTTCTAGCACTCCCATACCTCTCTCTCATTCCATTCTCTCCTCTTCTAGCACTGCCATACCTTTCTCTCATTCCGTCTCTCCTACTGTTTCCATTCTCTCCTCTTCTAGCACTTCCATACCCCTCTCTCCTGTTTCCATTCTCTTCTCTTTTATCATTCACAAATTTCTCTCCTCTCCTATCATTCCCAAAACTCTCTCTCTCCCCTACTCCAATTTGTCTTGCATTTATCTCTTCCATTCTTCTAATCTCATCTTTCATACTTATCATACTTCTCCCAAGACATTCCACCTCCTCTTTCAGCTCCTCTATCTCCCTCGGCAGGTCAGTCACTCTAAATCGAAATTCACTCTCCCAAACAAAACCATCTAAAATTTCACAGTCACTCATGCCTTCTACACTATCAACTATAATTTTCTCATTCACATTTTTTCTTCATTCTCTCCTATCCCACTACTCATCTTCCTGTATTCATTTCCCATACCTGGAGCAACAAGGTCGGTTATTGAGATATCTGCTGCATTTATTTCCTCCCACTGCCTGCACTTTAAACACACACGCACCCCATCCTCTCTCTCTCACAAGCCAGACATCCAATTCCCGAGACGCATACATGCTGCAAATACTGCATGCCACAAACTCCCTTATTGTATTACTTATAAGAGTGCCCAAATGGCGGAGGACTTGGCGACACTCCATTTGCGACTGCAGCTGAATCCGCCATCATTTGTTACTGCCGAGGGACTATAGCGTAATCGTTAATTATTCAAAATCAAAAATAAATAAATGCTAAATAAGTAAACAATTACAAGCAAAACAAAACATTAAGTACACTAAATAAAATGAAATTTTATAACATAAATTGAAAGCCAAATGGCTATTTTTTTGGCATCCTTAATAACAATTAAGAGGATACAAATCCCTTGTTGTTCAACTGCTAGTAAGCAAAACTCTAAGATCGAGAACTACGAATCTATGAGTTTCATATATATATACCGAAAAACTATCAGCGAATCCAAGAGTAAATGACCACTCGGTAGTACAACACCAAGGCAACTCGAAGCAAAGGTGGAGCAAGCTCCCTCACTATCCTTGATATTTTCTCATAATGTAAAAACACAGCCCCTAGGGGATGTAATACTGTAATTACATTATGAGGAGAGGTCACTACCCAGACCGGCTTCAACCTTTTTTGAGGTCTCATCAGTGAGTAGGTAGACCTGGAAGATAACAAGGTTTAAGTGAAAAGAACTTGCATACCTTTACTATATGAATGCCATAAAGGTGTGTTTGTATATTATGCATAAATTGAAAGCCAAATGGCTATTTTTCTGGCATCCTTAATAATAATTAAGGGGATACAAATCCCTTGTTGTTCAACTGCCAATAAGCAAAGATAGTGAGGGATCTTGCTCCACCTTTGCTTCGAGTTGCCTTGGTGTTGTACTACCAAGTGGTCATTTACACTTGGATTCGCCGATAGTTTTTCGGTGTGTGTATATATATATATATATATATATATATATATATATGAAACTCATAGATTCGTAGTTCTCGATCTTAGAGTTTTGCTTACTGGCAGTTGAACAACAAGGGATTTGTATCCCCTTAATTATTAAAATGAAATTTTATTTAGTGTATTTTATTTAGTCTGGAAACTAGTGATTTAAAATCACTAGTTTCCAGAGCACACAAATTCTGATCCTCTGAAGAATCTTTAAACCAGGAATTAGAATTAATCAAAAATACAGCCATCCTAAATGGATATAATCCTAAAACAACTCCAAAATATCATCAGTCACTTCTCCACACATCAAACCAGACAGGAAGAAGTCCATAGGATTCCCATACCTTACGTCAAAGGCATCTTCGAACGTCTTTCTAAAATTATGAAGAAATACAATTTTGACACTACTTACAAACCTATCAACCAAATTTACAACTTGTTACCTTCTCCTAAGGACAAACTCTCACCTTTGATGTTGCCTGGCATTTATAAGATTCCATGCTCATGCAAATTGTCTTACTTTGGACAGACAGGTAGGTCTGTTCAGAAACGCATCTGGGAACATCAAGACCACATTCACATTCGTCTTTTTAAACCACAGAAATCTGGCCTCTCTTAACATGGAATTGGAAATCCAAACCATAGGATCCATTGGGAAAAGTCTAAACTTTTACATAGATCTTTATATAAACTTGAACATTTATACAAAGAAAGTTCTGAAGCCCTACTACACAGACCAAACTTAAACTGCAACGACGTTCTTACAATTCCTAAAGTATGGGAAATTGTCATACAAAATTGTGTTAAATAATTTTTTTTACTTCTGTAACACGTTACGCACGTTTAATGAGTTTCTATTGTAATCATGCACCCTAACCATATGTTATTCCTATTATTGTTTTAAACTACTGTACTGATGATGTCCTAAGATACTTAGGATGAAATATTTACAATTAAATAATTTTTACTGTGGTTAATACGTGTGTTTCTTTTAATTAAGATAGATTAAAGGCTTATGCACTGTTCAAGTTGGAACAGTATTTATGGCTAGACTGTACAACAATACTGGCGTACTGATGAGTAATAGACTAAATTAGATTTCCTGAATACCCCTTGAGGATACATACAAAAAAAAAAAAAAGAAAAAAAAAAGAAAGAAAAAGAAATCTCACACTCACTAATCAGAATGGGATACACTATGCACACAAAATTCTGAAAAGGTGAATAGCTATCTTAGCTTAGGTAACTAAAACAACCTGAATTGAAAAATATTTGCATTTCAAATAGCAGTTTTTTTTTTTTTTTGTGTGAAAGCCTTTCTATTTATAATATACAGAAACATATGATGATTTAGAAAATAACAAATGTGCTTAGAAAATTTGTGTGTTACATGTGTGTGTGTATATTATTATTATTAATATTATATAGGCCTCCATGCAGTCCAAAGATTCATTGCAGGAAACATAAGGAGATTGGTTCGAGGTTATATTGTGAGTGGCCATGTAATTTAGTGCCCGTGTAAAATGAGTGATTTTTTATCTGTTATATTGTGTTTTTACCATAGAAAATTTGTGTATTATAGTGCATTAGTGTAGATTTTCTTATTTTTAGAGTATTTAGTATCATTATAACATTTTTATTGTGATATTGTTTGCATGGCACCAACGCAACAAACAATGGCAGCAAAGACCATGTTGCCTGATGATTTGAACTTGTGGGATTTTATTCAGTGCAGTGTGTGTGTGTGCATGTGTGTGTGAAATGTATTCGTCAGAAAATGAAAATATATGTGGAAGGAAATCGAAACTGGAGAAAGAGTATGTATCAAGTGTTTCAAAAGTAAATGTCTGTTAGGTAACGAGAGCATAACAAATACCAACAGGAAGATGGAAAATGATGTTATTAATGTCAAGAGTGTGGCAGTGGAAACAGAGGAGAACAAAATGGATATAATACACAAATTGCACACTTAAATGTTATCCTTCATAGGACAAAGCTCGAAACTGAAAAACTGCAGAAGTGGCAAGAGTTAAGCGGGGCTGAAAAAAGCAGGTGATCTGAAGGAATAATAAAGACCAAACAAACAAATAAGAAAAACAAGTTAAAGATAAAATTATGTATGGAGACTCAATGATCAGGGGAGTACTTAATAAAAAGTGTGACAAAATCGTGTTTCTCCGGGTGCAAAAAAAAATTCACAATATTAGCCATACCATCCAGATGCAAAAACAGTAAGTCGAATGAAATTATTGTTTTGGTTGGTAAAAATTATGTGAGAGGCAAGAAGTATTCTATGACAGATGATGTAAAGGAGTTGTTAGAAGAGGCAAAACTGAAGAGTGAGAAGGTGAAGATTGTAAGTCTTCTATCATGTTATGATAGACGAACTGAGGAGGAGGGCACTGATAGCCAATGGGTCTATTAGTATATTGTGCAAAAGGAAGGATATAGAATTTGTGGATCTGTGGTCTCTGTTTGACAGAAAGAAGGATTTGCACAATGCTGATGGACTGCATCTAAATAGTTTTGGTGTTAGTGTCTAGAGAGAGTTTTGTTCACCAAACATGCTGATGTGCAAATTCAGGGAAACTTAAACAATTAGGGTGGAAGCAAGGGAGTTTATGTGAAGGCACCCATGAAGCATGTGATGCGAGAATGACCAAGTGAGGAATCTAGAACTCTCAAGCAAAAATATTGAATAAGGTAGTCACAGTGCAGAAAATAAAGGTGAGTGGGGGACTAAAGGGATGTTGCAGTTTCTATATGCTAATGCCAGAAGTATCAGGAACAAGAGGGAGGAGTCTTTGGCACTGGTTAGTGCAACCTCGCCAGAAGTTATAAGAATTAGTGAGACTTGGCTAACATTAGTACAATGAGTACAGGTCAAGTGATTATTATGGGGGACTTCAACTATGGAGATAGACTGGAAGGAAGAAAGATCACATGGCAGGAAGGAAATAGAATTCATACACATGCTAAGAGATAATTACTTAAGGCAGCATATGATGGAGGGGACTAGGGAAAGGGGAACTATTGGACCTGATCATAGATCAGAAGAGCAATCCATAACCAAGGTGACAACATTACTTCCAATTGGTGAAAGTGACCATGTGGGTCTTGACTTGGGAGATTGTAAAACATAAGAAATATTCTATCAATAAGAGATATTTATGGAACTATAAGGCAACTGATTATGACATGCTTAGAAAAAAGCTTAAATCTGTACTACAGCGTAAAACACTAGAGGGTAAGGATGTTAGTAGTGCATGGGATATAGTTAAGGGAAACCTAACTATATCCCATGCACTAGAGGATGGTATGCTAAATTGTAAACCCAAAGAAAGGAGGATTAATCAAGTAGCAGTCAGATGAATGAGTAATATCATTAACCTCCCTACTGGCCGAGGTGGATGAAATAGTGAGATCAAATTGCACTTCTTATCCATATTATTCAACAGGTGTTAAAGAATCATATCCAGATTTAGCTGGACATCTATAGACCATGGCCAGTTGGGGGAGGGGGTTAAGCATAAGTTGTAGGAAAAGAAAATGTTGTGGAGGGTATATAAGGAGAAAGGTAACCAACAAACTCACGAACAGTACAAGGGTGAAGCAAGAAGGGTAAGGAAGCCAAAATCAGATTACAAGAAGAAACTAGCCGTGCAGGCCAAAAGAAATCCGAAAGAGTTCTTTCATCATGTGGCAAGTTAGAGGAAGAATGACTATGGAAGATTAACTTTAATGAGTGATAATAATCATGAAGAGACAGAAGTGGATAAAATAGTTCAGTTACTGATTGACCACTTTGCAAGGGTATATCATCTTAGGGAGATTACTGCTTTAATCTAGCTGACAGACTCTGATGTGGGAACAGAGGAGGAAGAATTGGAGGTTCTTAGGATAGTGCAGAATCATAATATAAATACTGCTGTGGGATTAGATGGGATATCAGCTATGATTTTGCAAGAATGTGCAAGGGAACCGGCAAAGCCTTTGACAAGGCGCTTTTAGTCACAGCTCTGGTAGAGTTCCCTTGTAACTCTACCAGAGTTCTACCAAGGGAGTGGAAGAGGAGAAAATAATTCCTTTACATAAGGGAGGTTCTTATTATAGGCAAATCAGTATCTCAGGCGTGGTGGTAAAAGTACTAGAAAAATTGTTAAAAAAGAGAATTCAAGTAGGTATTCAAGTAGCCAGACCCGACTTGCCATAGCAAAAGTACCGGAAAGTTTCAATTTTTTTCCAATTGATCCTGTGTGCAGGATCAATTGGAAAAAAACAAAAGTACTGCACAGAAGCTTATACAAGTCAGAGAGGTTGTTGCTGGAATCAACAGAAGCCTTAACACATACTCCAAACCTCAACAAGTATGGCTGTATAAATCTACCAATGATTTGGGAGACAGTCATCCTAAGACCAAATTATTTTTTTTTTTTTTTTTTCAAAACTTTGGACTACAATTTTTCAAAACTTTCAAAGACTACTAATTGGACTAGTATTTTTCAAAACTTCAGACTACTGTTATTTTATTTTATTTTTATATTTATTTATTTTTTTTATTATTATTATTATTATTATTTTTTTAACTTAGATGGCGCCTAATTAGGACTTTAGTCTTGTGTTGCACGCTGCAATTACTTATACTAGTCCAACTGTTACACCAGATTGTGGTTGTCTCGCTGTTGTAACAAACTTTGTTTGTGTGCTCCGAAGATGCTGATATAATACCAGCGAAATATTAGCTTTTAAGTTAATAAATAGTTATTTTCTTATCAAGTTGTGTTCGCATCAATACCGTTAAAATCCAATTCAACATGTGTGACGAACACATAAGCCTTTCCACATGTTTACGTCCTTCAGAAATTTGTAACTTTTGTCAAAAATGTATTGTAATTTAATTTGAACAAAATTTATAGCACATTTTTTGTGTAATATAATTTATTAGTTGCTGGCAATAAATTTATGTCTACATTTAGCTGTAGTCATGAAAATTTTTTCATATACAGGTAAAAAAGTAGTTCAATTTTAGCCTTCGGACACCAAGGTATGTGGGATATCTGTGTTGGCTGTGCAGCAATATATTTTGTATTGCTACATAGCTTTTGTTGGAATTTGTTTCCGACTACAAAGCATTTCAACTTCTTCTTTCCACATACACAAACCAAATTCCTCCAAAAAAGAAAGGTAATGCATTTGGGACTGAGGACACTGCAAACAGAGTATTAACTGTTGCTTACTATAAGTGGTTAATGAAGTTAAACACATTGCTAAAGTGAATGAGTCATCACGTAGGATAACTGCAATGTTCAAGAGAACACTAATTTGTTGAATAATAAAATTATTCTTGTACTGCACAAGGCTTTGATAGCACCACATCTCGACCACCAAGCTCAGATATGGTCATCTGGATTCAATGGAGATGAAGATACAGTCAAGAATCTAAAAAAGGGGGCAGAGGGGAAGATAACCAAGATAGTATCTACATTATGGAATTGCACAATCACAATGAGAATGTGTAGACAGATTTTCACTTGGTTATAAATTGAATTAAAGATGCCGAGAAATTATATTCTTGGCCACTTATATATTTCTGTTACCTAAGTATAAGGAATTGTGTGAAGTTTCTTCATGACTAGGCTACCTGTATATACAGAAGCTAATGACTTCACAAAGCAGATCCTTTCAGGTGTGTATAATGCTATGCATTATGGGAAGGGACACTACCCAGACCGGTTTTGACCTTTATTGAGGTCTCATCAGTGGAAGCCAGACTAAGAAGATATACAAAGGGTGAAGTAATGCAGAAGCCATATATATCTCATATACAAGTAGTGATTATACACACCTGGGTAGGTGTGTTGGGATATTAAGACAATTAATGTGAAATCATTAGATTCTATATACAAGTAGCCTAGTCAGGAAGATACTTCACATGCAAACTTAGTCCCTTGGATAAAGGATTAAACAAGAATATAATTTTTTTTGTATCTTTAATTTAAGAGAATGTGCTTTTCAAAGCTTGAATAATAGAAGAAAAATGATAGAAACATAAGTTGGTAAGGGTATCTTACAGCATAGACACATGGAATTGTGTTAGGATGGAGATCCAGGTCCATCTCATGATGTGTGTGTGGAACAAACTACCAATGAATGTAGTGATTACATCTTCAACAAATCTTTTCAAATTACATCTTCAACAAAGATGTGATAAATATTTCAGCACTGTGGAACCTGGAAGCATGCCTCCTTCACTGAGCCCTTGACTACCTAGAGGAGTATGTATAATTATTATTATGATGATGATTCAGGCTTCTACAGAGTCAAAAGATTCATTGTGGGACACCTATCCTAGAAAACACAGTCTATCATACTGATCCTTAAACTATTGACTGTTCAAGCTCTCACCACTCTATCAGGCAATGCATTCCACGGTTCAACCACCCTTCATGAAAAGAAACCACTCCTCACTCTCTTGCCCAAAGCTTCCTTTCGTAACTTCCAGGGATGGCTCCTTGTCCTCATTCCTTCCCTCTGTTCTACCAAGCAAAAGAATCCCCAGTGTCAACCCTGTAACCACCTCTCAACAGTTTAAAAGTCTCAATCACATCACATCACCTTCTTCTATCTACCAAACTTTGCAGTTCAACATTTCTTCAACCTGTCTTCATAACTAACATTGTGCAGTCCTGATACCATCTTTGTTATCTGCCTCTGCATCCTTTCCACAGTTAATTTATCCCTTTCAAATCCTAGGGACAATTTCGAAAACAATAGTCCAAGTGTGGTCTAATCAAGATTTTATAATGGAATAACAACTCGTATCACTGCAGGTCAGCATCCTTCTCAGTACTGCAGCAATCCTCTGCAGTACTGAGAAGTAACCTCTGGGTTACCTTCACCCAGAGGATTGCAGCAATATGTTCCCTGAATTTCAGGATTCTATCAATCATCACCTCCAGATCTCTTGCCTCCCCTACTTCCTCCAGTATAGATCCTCCAACAGAGTATGCAGCTGCCCATCGAAGTATCCCAAACTTCAAGATGTTACATTTTGCTGCATTAAATTGACACCCCCCATTCATTTGCTCATCTGTCCAGTTTATTCAAATCTTCTTGCAGAGCTACCACATCTGCACTATTAATAATAACCCTTCCAGCTTCACATCATCTGCAAACAACTGAATATCCCCTTGCAATCCACTGACAATGTTATTGATATAAGTGTTAAACAATACAGGTCCCAGTACTGAGCCCTAGGTGGACCTCTCTTATAATCTTGTGTCTCCTCGATATTACCCCCCCATCCCAATACACAACTGTTTGATACCTATCAGAGAAATAAGAAATAAGACAGAACTGGGTTTTACTAGCGTTGAAGTTGATGAGGTTATATGAGCCCCACTGGAGGTCCAAATTAAGGGAAGTTGTGGTTGATGTTCTGTGGGTTGAAGTGAGTTGTGTAGGGTAAGGTTCATCAAATGAAAGGGAGGAGTGCAATGTGCTGCCATCTGCAAAACTGTGTATTGGGTTGAAGGTCAACTGAAGTAGGTCATTGATATACAGAAGGAGGAGGGTCGGTGAGAGAACTGAACCTTGTGGGACCCCAGCATTAGTTGGATGGTGAGAGAATAGGGAGCCATCTACCATCTACCATCACACACACACACACACACACACACACACACACACACACAGTGTGTGTCCAGACAGAAAGCTGGCAATCCATCTGCAGAAGTCCCAAGACAGTCCAAATGATGGAAGTTTGCTTAAGTAAGCCTTTGTGCCAGACCCAGTCAAATGCTTTAGAGATATCAAGTGCAACTACTTGGGATTCAGCAAATTTTTCCATGGCATTTGTCCAGAGATGGGTGATATATGAGAGCAAGTCACCTGTTGATCGGCATCGACAGAATCCATAATGACGGAATCCTTGAAGGTCGTACCTTCAAGGTACTGGCCACATAGCTAAAAAATTCCTTAGAATTTTCTTTGGATCTCAGGGCCAATCTCTTCTCATATTCCAGTTTTGCCTTCCTTACCATATTAGTTACTCTCCTGGCCTGAGTCATATTCTTCATGCATCTGCTCTCCACCACTCTCCTGATATCTCTTCCATGACCTCTTTTTAACCTGCACTTTCTGTTTGATATTGTTTATCATCCACTTTACACCAAATTGTGTTCTCTTCTTCACTCATGGTATACAGCTTACTATTGCTGCTAATAAATATTCCTTCACAAGTTTCTAAGCAATAATGATATCTTGCCCTTCCAGTTCCTCCCTCCATGGAACTGCCCCGAGTTGATATCTAAGACTATTAAAATCACCTGCCATATAATCCCACATACATTCCTTTCTCTTTGATACTACTGCATATCTATTCATCTTCCGAGTCAAAAACCACAAGGTCATCCTCTCCAACTGGGGACAAAGATGCCATCTCAGTTATAATCAACTCTTCTGATGCTATGACTAAATCCAAAACTCTTGAACGTCGTGTTCCTTCTACATGTTGCCTACGACATTTGTCCCTTAAGAATTCTAGAAATTCCATTCCCTTACTACTACATGCAGTTTCCTCTTCATAATTTATACTGTTAAAATCTTCCATAACAATCATTCTTCTTGCACTTGCCAAGCTCAACTGCCTAAACATCTCCTCTCCTCTCCCTCTATGCTCCCTGGCTTGTAGCATCAGCCCACTAAATATCCTGTCCTGCCTACCCACTTCTACCTCAACACCATATGCTTTCAAAACCATTAGTACCACTGCCCTCCAAATCCTCCACTCTGTGAGGACATAAGTCATCACTTACCATAAGCAGTACTCTGCCAACACCACCACCACATACTCCCTTCCTATCCTGTCGAAAAATGCTGTACACTGCTACTTCTATTCCTGTTAGTATATCATCCTCCGTCAACCACATCTCAGAGATACCAATAATCTTTGGACCAGTGATGCATCAGCACCACCAATAATACTAAACAAATGCTATCAACAGCCACTGTCTGACCACTTCCACAAATGAACTCTATGTATGCTTTGTTTTAAGGTTTCATAAAATTCAATAGCACACTATATTACCATATAGCATAACACAGATGAATTATGCTTATTTTCATCCACATGACAACAAAGTGCATGAAACAGAAGTTTGTGCACAAAATTTAATTTAAATGCCTGAGAATTTGTGCCTCTTCTTTAAAGTGCTACCTATTTCAAATATTACTATTTCTTTAAAGATAAAATAAACAAAATATATAGATAAACTGATATTTTGGTTACTGCATCTGCTATAATAATAAAATGATTTGATAGCATTTCAAATATAACCATTAATGTGCTCCTCAGAAATGTTTGAAATGATGCAAAAATATAAATTTTACAAACATGCTAACAAAACTAAACTGCGAATGTGATAATACACATTTCAGCTGCAAGTTTCTGGAATAAACTCAATGAAAATGTGTCAAATAAATAAAGTACTTTTTTCCCCTTTAAAAACATGCAGGAATCAATTTTTAGCAGCTACATTAAAAAAAAAAAAAAACATTATGGAGTTCAGAAATATTTTTGGCCCCACTAAGAAATATTCAGCTGCCTGAGCCATATTTATCAGATTTGAAATTTTTCTATTTCTGTATTTAAAGTAATTACAAATAATTACTATTATAAACAAGTGTACATTATCAATATAAATTAAACATCAAAAATCACAACCATGAAATGTTATTTCAAAAATTGTAACCTTTAGTTTCATCTGCAGAATCTGTAGATTTTTCCACTGAATTACTAGAAAATATCTTAGAACTTTCTTCCAGATCTGAAACAGAAGTTGTCCATGGTAAATCAGTTTTGTCCATTTCTCCATACTCCATTCTGGTAGCATAAGATGAGTTATTACAGACTTCACTAGATGGATGGGGAGAATCTCTCAGTTCATCTCTAGAAGTTGAGGAATATGGTGGAACTGTAGATGGTGGTGGTGACTGGAATGCTGTTGGGCAAGTTACAGGTACAGATGATGGTGCTGAAACTGCTGCTACCACAGAAGTTGATGATTTACTTTCTTGAGGTTCATCACTCTGTCCTGATGGGCTGTCATCTTTGGAAGAAGAACCTCTTGATCCTAATCCTTCTAATCGAGCCAAGCGTTTCTTTCTTAGCTGTATGTATATATATATATATATTTAAACAAAATCTATTTATATTCTTCTTACATACCAGTTCCATAACAAAGAAATATTTGTGTGCATACAAGTTATATGACATCCATCATCCTTTTGGAGGCACTTTTTCAAAACAATAAGATATTATTAGTATGGTGATTTCAATGTTTTGATAAGAGGCAAAACTAAAAGTAATGGATGGATCAATTTTCAGATTTCTAATCAGGTAGGGATTCAATGCTCAGATATTAAGTAAAATTGCAAATAATGGACACCTAAACAAGCAACTTTTGGATGTTTGGATGGCATTTAGAAAGATCACATAAAAGGTCAGATGTCATTTAACTTCCCATGCTTATATGCAAGTTAGCGAAATGCATATTTTGCTAACTTGCATCTTTTTATACAGATGCACATTAGCAAAAAACAAAGTACAGTATAACATTTTGAAATCTTGAGCAAATTGCAAAGAAATTCCATTATATTAAGAACTATTAAGGCATTTCAATAAATTACAAATATTTTAGAGAAATGAAAGATTCAATTTTCATAATAGTGGATTAGAAGTTTATGATATTTCATATGCTACTCAGAGAGAAGGGAATCCATAGAAATTTGAAAAACAGTATTACATAATTTATGGACAAACCTCAAAGGCAAATATCTACTAATGGGATATGGATATTCTTCCAGAAATGGCCAAGAAGAATATTTACAAGAATATATAATGGCTGACTGCTGAAAGAAATATGATATCTACTAGAAGAATATATATTAAAAATGGTAATAATCACATTCTAAAAAGTAAAGTAAGTTATACTTAACAAGAAATTATCTTCTTGTCATTTTCATCTTTACTTTACTCA
Source organism: Typopeltis vanoorti (assembly GCF_054136105.1). Lineage (NCBI taxonomy): Eukaryota > Metazoa > Arthropoda > Arachnida > Uropygi > Thelyphonidae > Typopeltis > Typopeltis vanoorti. The sequence goes on from NC_143549.1 coordinate 130,623,847, forward strand.
AACAACAAACAGTATGCACATAAAATATCTTCAAAACTAGGTTACTTGTATACAGAGCTGTTGACTTCATAAGTTGTGCTCATTATCCCCTAAACCAGTGTTTCTCAAACTTCAGATATCTGCATACCCTTCTTAAATTTTCATTATTACCAAGTACCCCTAATTAATTAATTAATTAAAATAAATTCATTAATTAAAAATAAATTAATTAAAATTAATACACTAATTTAAAATATTAATTAAAATTAATACACTAATTTAAAATATTAATTAAAATTAAATATCTATTTTATTTGAATTTATATGTTCATGTAAACAAAAAATATGATTTATTTTTAAATTCTGGTTCTCTAGAGATGTCAGACAAACACTCATCATAATTCAAAAGCTAAAAAAAAAATACTGTATTTACTCGAATATAACTAACTTTTTTCCCAAAATTAAAGCTAAAAAATCGGGTTGCGAAATACATGCAGGAATTTTCGGAAACTAAAGTTTTCAGAAAAAAAATGAAAATGGTGTGACTTACCAAGAAGCTCCTACTCACTATCACTACTTTTGGCATCGAGAACAGTTTCTGTGTGCATCGTCAAAGTCATCTACCCAAATAACATCATCTTCTTTCCCATTATTTCAAGCAAAAATTACCAGTAATTTACAAGACTTCAGATATGTAGAGCAGCGAAGAATTATTATTATTATTATTATTATTATTATTATTATTATTATTATTATTGTTCCGGGCAACCCCAAGGAGTCGACAGACTCATTGAGGGAGGCCATAACATCCATGTCAAGAACAACTATTCGACATTCACACAGTATCTATCATACATTGCCTTGAACTCATTCACGGTCGTAGCACCCACAACAGACTCTGGAAGCTTACTCCACTCATTCACCACTCTCCAAGTAACACACCTAGCTCTAACACCCTTGTCAACCATGCTCTTGCCCATGCATGGCCGCTAGTCCTCCCACCACCAGTCATATTTTCAAAAATATCTTCTGGATCAATCTTATAGAACCCCTTCAGTAATTTGAATGTCTCAATCATATCACCCCTCCTTCGCCTATCGTCCAATCTCTGCAACCCACAAATCTTAAACCTATTCTCATAAGGTTCATTCCACAGACCTGCTATCATCTTGGTCACTCGTCTCTGGATCCTCTCCACTTCCTCCCCATCACAAAGAAACCCTGGTGCCCATAACTGGGCACAGTAGTCCAGATGGGGTCTTATCAAGGCTCGATACAGAGGAACAACAACTTGTTTGTCTCTGCATGTTAAAGTATTTTTCAGAAGCCAAGTAATTTGATGAGCTGATTTAGTCACTTTTGCACTGTGCCTCCTAAACTTCAATTCCCTATCCACCAACACTCCCAAATCCCTGGCCTCATCAATCTCCTGGAGTACGGTTCCACCAATGTGATATACTGCTGCTATTCTTTTCACCCCAAAGTGCATAACCTTACACTTTGCACATTAAATTGACATCCATTCTTCTTAGCCAGGTCCTCCAAACTATCCAAATCATCCTGTAAAATTTTGAAATCCTGTGCACTCACAATTGCTCTACCCAACTTTGCATCATCAGCAAACAAGTGAACACTTCCTCTCAAATCCTTTCCTATATCATTGAAGAACAAATTGAAAAGCAGTGGTCCAAGAACAGAGCTCTGCGGCACACCACTAGTCACAAGCCGTCTTTTAGACTCCATTCCTGAATAAACCACTCTCTGGTATCTCTCCTTCAACTACCCTCCCATCCATCTCACCAACACTATATCTATCCCCATCTGCTTCAGTTTACTGATTAGGGTTCCATGTGGTATCCTGTCAAAGGACTTGGCAAGGTCCAGTAGTATCACTGTAACCCATTACCCCTATCCAGTTCAGACGTCACTGTGTTATAAAACGTGAGCAAGTTACTGAGGCATGATCTACCCTTCACAAAACCATGTTGTCCCCCATACAATATCCCATTTTCATCTATCCAATCCTGTATTCTTTTCTTGACTAATTTCTCTAAGAACAGACAATGATTGCTGATATGCTAATTGGTCGGTAATTTACAACAGCAGTCTTGGAACCACCTTTATGCAGTGGAACTATTTTCCCCTCTTTCCACCCCCGCGGAACTAACCCAGACTCGAGACTCAAATTCAACAAAATGGTCAAGAGTACTGACAATTCTTTAGCTGCTTCTCGTACGACACGAGCTGGAATACCACCCAATCCCACGGATGTATTGACATTGAGGTTATGCAATAGACTACTCACCTCCACTTCATTAACCACAATTCCCGTATAATCTACTGGTTTATTCGTTTCTGCAATGTCACCACCTGGATGATATACTTTTGCAAAGTGCTCACTCAGTAACTCAACTATCTCAACTGATTCAGTTACCTCCCTACCATCGGCATTCTTTAAAATCAATCTGCCATGTACATTTTTCCTTTTACTTGCTACATATCTAAAAAACTGTTTAGGATTCTCTTTAGCCTGCATGGCCAATGTTCTTTCGTAATCCTTTTTTGCTTTTCTTACCACACTCGTCACCCTTCTGGCCTGCGCTTTATACCGTTCATGTGCCTGCCGGTCACCCTTCTCCTTAAATTCCCTCCATAGTTGTTTCTTTTTTTGCAACTCAAGCTTAATGGTGTTATTCATCCATTTAACCTCTACTTGATTTATTATTCGGACTCTAGGTATACAGTCAGCCATTGCTTCATGCAAGCACTTCTTAACTACCTCCCATGCACTATCAACTTCTAGTCCTTGCAGTTGTACATGCCATGGCACTGAACCAATCAAACTCCTAAGCTTGTCATACTTTCCAGCCCAATAATTCCACATGTACCCTGTCTTAATTGAAAATTCCACACCTTTAACCACCTCCCAAGTCAAGACCCTATGATCACTCTCACCAGTTGGTGGCAATGTGGTAATATTTGTTACAGCCAAATCCTCAGAGGTAATTACTAGGTCAAGCACTCTCTGACCCCTAGTATTTTCCATTACATGCTGTCGCAGATAGTTATCCCTTAATAACCACATAAAATCCAATTCCTTCTTACTGTGTGTCCTCTTCTCACTCCAGTCAATGAGACCATAGTTGAAATCTCCCTAATAATTACCCTCCTTCCACTCATTTCTTCTATTTGCTTGTGCATACTGTCACCACCATCTTTTCCATCACCTGGTCTATAGCAGCACCCAATTGTATATTTAGTTCTGCTAACCACAATCTCACACCAAATAGCCTCAAATGTGCTCTTTTCTCTATCCTGCAATTCAACTTCTATTCTCCTTGGCTGCAGCTCATCAGCTATCATCAACAATACTCCTCCCCCCATTTTATTCTCCCTGTCATTCCTGAACACACTATATCCATCACATTCAATCCCACTAGCTATATCATCTACAGTCAGCCATGATTCACTAATACCAATAACCTGTGGTCTGGAAGTGCCAACCATGGCCAAAAACTCTTCCTTCTTGTTTCTAATACTCCTAGCATTAGTGTACATGAATTTAAGACTCCCATTAGCCCCAACCGTACCTTGATGCCTTATATTAACTATCCCACTCTGATTTGTTGTCCTTATTCGCTCGGGCATATTATATTCATTCATACATTCAACTGCCTCCCTAAGGACTGTATATCTACTCTCCCCCCTTAATAAATCTAGTTTCCCTGAATTTGCATATCCACTACATTCAGCAACACGTTCTCAAGTCTCCTTACACCGTAACCATTCAAATGCAAGCCATCCATCTTATATAGATCCTTTCGCCCATCGAACTTACTCCACACATCCACAAATTCCACACCACTCATCATACATAACCCACGCATAGTCATTCGCAATTATGGCCCTCCTTTTAAACATTTCACTGTCATACCGTGGCAAAAGACTAATCATTCTAACTCTCTCACTCTTTTCTTTTGCTACCTCAAACAATTCATTCAGGTCTTCTATCATTTCCATTTTATCTCCTTTCAAATCATTCATTCCTGCTACAACAATCATTTCTTTCACCCTTTCCTTTTGCTCTCTAATAGACTCAGTTACATCCTTTATGGTCGCACCAGGTGGTACGATTTTGTCAAATCCTCTACTGACACACCTCGTACTATCGAGTCTCCATACAGCACTCTATCCTTCATTTTGTTCATGTTCACACTCATACGCCTATTCCTGTCATACTTTTTATTATTGGCTGGTGCAATCAGTCGACTTTTGCTCATACGCTCTAGCTGCTGTTTTGCCCTTTGTATCGCACCATTCAACAACGCGATCTCACTCATTGCATCTATCTCATCTTTTTTATTCTCTGTAAAACCATCAATACTATCATTCACACTCTCACAATTCTCTGGTACAACCTCGCCGTTTCTTGTCATATCCCTATTTTCTTCATTCTGAAGTTTGACAAAATTATCACACTCACGATCCGAAATACACTTCAATTCCTCATTCCCCCTACATTTTCTACACACATTCACTCCTTTATTATCATCTAACCACACTCGGACCGCACTCCACAAAGCGTACATTTCGCAGATAGTACACTGAATCATTTCCTTTACATTACTTCTTGAAAGAAGATGGCGAACCATCATTACTGGCCGCCATTTTCCTTCGTACTGGAGCCATACTTACTAGTAACGTATTTTATCAAATTATAAATTATAAATACCAAAAACACACAAATAGACGCATTAGGATATGCAAGGCAAACAAAACTACGCAATATTAAAGTAAATCTATTAACAATAACTGAAAATAACACTTATCTTATCAGGAGCTTTCACGAACACTACACACTACGAATCCCTCTAGCGGCGACTTCCCGACATAGATTATGTTATAAAACACTTTAGCACACTAACTACACTAATAAAACTACAATATACTAAATATACTATACTAAATATAATATACTAAAATTACACAATTAAATCTAACAAAATATTTAATAAACCAACAAAAATCACAAATCTTTCAGGAGCTCTCCGACAGTACGTCTCTTCACCAGCTAGCCTCGACACCAAAATCAAGAACTGCATATCATTGGTGCGGTATTAACAAAAGATCGTGCGAACCAAAGACAAATTAGCATTTCAACAGTTGAGTTGAAATGCTAATTCCCTTCAACCGAATTCCATATCTGAAACACATTCACTGTATATTTCTCAGTTTTAACAGGTTAATGATGGGGAGGGGTGATGTCAAGCAAAACCATATGTTTTACCAGCAACATATGGTTTTGCTTGGTCTATATAGCAGTTTCTGTTGGATAGGGGATGTGATTCATTAGTCAGTGCCGTTTTATCTTGGTTGTCTCTAATTGCACTGTTTGTTGAAAAATATGACTCCTTTAATTTTGCATAACCGAAAATTTCCACATACCCCCCTAACGACCTTTCGCGTACCCCCGGGGGGGGGTACGCATACCACACTTTGATAAACACTGCCCTAAACAATAGCACACTCCCTTGGCAAGTGAATTAGTACCATGATCATGGTCAGTCACTCACTACCAAAATCATTTTCGGCAATTACAATGGTCTCATCAGTGGGAGCTGGACCAATAAAGATACTGAGAGCTAAATAAATAACAAAATAGTGTATCATTACAATAGTCTGGATTAGGAATAGCTGTATATGAAGGTTTTCTTTTTTTCCCAAGGAGAAAATTACTATGAATTGCAAATGTGTGTGTGAAAGATAGAGAGTGTGTGTGTGCATGATTGCATGACAAATTAGTTGGTCAAGTGGTTAATGTATCCGCTCTCTAGCCTGTGGAGTTTGAATGCTGCCTAGGGCATGGATGTTTGCAATTGCTTTTTACCTTCATACATTCATCCAGATAAATATGTATGCACTCTCCCAAGATGTAGTGGGTCACCATGGTAGAAGCAGACCCAACTCTCATGCAATGGAAGAGGTCTTCACCCAGCAGGGGGGGAGTACAGGCTGTTTTCATTCATATATCAATGACTGTATGCCAAGTAGCCAAATTATTAACATATTTCTTAACTAGGTTACTTGTATATAGTTGTGTAAGGTCATCACTAATGACCTTACACAACTAGTTCAGATGCTAACCAGAATACCCGATAACCCAAACCACTCTCCAAATACCCTAGACCTCTTCCTGACCAATAACCCTTCCAAATATCTTCATTCATTTTTCTTTGCTCACACTCGCGCATATGTGCTCGACCAGATATATATCATTTGCACAAGGAGAACAAGGATGTCAGCTTCGAAGACAACTTGCAGAAAAATGTCAAAATGGTGACTACAGCTGGACCATCGACTACAGACAAGCTAAATTGGTGCAAAAACCAAGTGATGCTACTAACAGCCACCATGGTGACCAGTATGCAGGCACTGCATAGGAAATGTGCAAGACCCCCTGCGGTCAATCATATGACTGACAAAACCCTATCAATCCACTTCACCAACATCCGTGGCCTAAACACCAACCTTAATAGTGTCCACTACCACCTGCAGTCTACCAAACCCCACCTACTCTTTCTGGCAGAAACTCAAATCTCACCTCCCTCCAGTACTATTCACCTCAACCTTCCAAACTACACACTCTAACTCCTTTTGACTCAAAGATGGCGTCTGCAATCCACTCCGATATACCTTGCCAGAGAGCACCCAATCTAGAATCGCCCAACTTTGAGTTTCTTTGGATGAAAATATCCCTACCTAACTCAGTCAAATTTATATGCTATCTCTATCGCTCCCCTAATGCAACCAACCTTCTCTGACCTCTTCAATTTCCTCTCCTTAAAAATTGACTTTCTCCAGTCCCACTTTCCCAACAGCGAAATCATTCTCCTAGGAGATTTTAATGTCCACAACACCAACTAGCTTTCCTCCTCCAGCTGTACAGATCTTGCAGGCAGAGATGCTAAAACATTCGCCATCACTAATGACCTTACACAACTAGTTCAGATGCCATCCAGAATACTCGATAACCCAAACCACTCTCCAAATACCCTAGACCTCTTCCTGACCAATAACCCTTCCAAACACAGTGAATGTAGAGAGCCCGCTAGGCAATTCTGACCAAAACCTGCTCATCTCCCCTCCCCATGCAACAACGCTTACACAGCCATTCCCATACAAGAGTAGTTTGGCATTATAACAGTGTCAAGTGGGACAACTTGCCTCTGCAACTTCTATGCCTCATTCCCATGGTTAGACTATTGCTTCTGACTTTCCAATCCAAACATATGCACCGAACTCATAACCAAAGTAATCCTCACTGGCATGGAATCATACATTCCCCACAGTACTCTGACCTGCCATTTCCTAACTAAACCTTGGTTTTCCAAAAGATGCACCAAGGCTGTACAAATGAAAAACCAAACATACCATTACTGGCTCAAATCGAGAACCCATCCTCCTTTAGAGCTTATACCCAAGCCTGAAATAAATACAAAAAAAAAAAAAAAAAAACAATCAATACTTCCAAAACAGAGTTTGAAAGAGCAAAAAGCAGGAAATTAGCAGTCTGTCCAAATGGCAGCCAAGCCTTTTGGTCCCTCCCCAAAGCAATCGGCCGTAGCTTCTGCCCAACACTAATTCCACCTCTATCATAGCCAGATAACTCCATTGCATCATTACCTACAGAAAAGGCCAATCTCCTGGCCTCACACTTTGCTTCCAATGCACATATAATTGACAATGGCAAATGTCCCCCAACCATTCCAGATTCCCAACATACAATGCCCACTATATCATTTTGCCAGAAAGAGATCAGCAAAATACTCCAAATTAGACACAAAAAAAGTCTCCCAGCCCGATGACATTCCTCCAATTGTCCTGAAGGTTTGCGGACCAGAACTGTCTCCTGTCCTACATCACATATATATACTGTCTTACTCCACTGGTATCTATCCCACAGCCTGGAAATTGGCCTATATTCAACCCATTCCCAAGAAGGGCAACAAGTCACTGCTGTCCAACTACCACCCCTATTTCGCTTTTTTTTTCTTTTTTTTTTTGTCTTGGACCTTATTCTCATTATATTTCCACAATTTCTTAATCTCATTATATTACTGACAGTGATGTTTTCCAACTGGCTCAGGACACAAGAGTACATAGAGGATTTGAAATAGGAAGTAGTCACCATTTAGTGTTGAGCAGGATAAAATTTACTTATACTGAAAAGAAGGGTGTGTAACAAAATTTTGAAATGAAAACATTATTCAAGAAAAACTGAAAGAGTTTGAAAACAAGAACCAAACCTTGGAGATTCGGTGGCAAACCCCAAAGAAACCTTTGACTGATTCGGCCTGAAAAGCATGTGGCGAAGTAATCTGCAAAGACAGAAAAATCAGAACTCCATGGTGGGCTCAGGAAGTTAAAGAGGCAGTCAACAAAAGGAAGAAAGCATATCAAAAGTACCTGGAAGTTAGTCAGCTTGTACTCTTAGGGAATAAAGAGAAAAACTAGGAAGGCAAAGCATTGTGCAAAATTAGCTAAACAAAAGTCATGGGAAGAACACAGAAAAAAAATATCAGGAAGGTGTTAACATATGGGGAGAGGGGAATAGAAAAGAGGCCATTGCTGGAAACTGTGTAAGGAGAGTGTGAAGAGAGGGGTGAAGAGTAAGTTCTTTGCATGGAGAGTGGCTGTGAGTGGAATGCATTGCCTGAGTATGTTAGGAGAAATGGAAGAGCTAAACAAGCGTTCTTTGCCAGGATGGCAAGAAAAAGGCCCAGAGGAAGACTGAGATAGATTGATACAGCAAAAAGTGCCTTAGGTAAGATCTGATAATATTGAAATGTTGACAGACAACAAGCTAATCTGGAGGAAAATTGTTGATAGGAAGTAGTAATGATGGTAATGATGTAACTTTTCATAGAGTACTACCATAAGATCCTGTACACCCCTCTCTGCAGGTATATGTCAGAAATTTGATGGTGATGATGTAAGGTAGGTATTGTTCATAAGGTTTTCCTATGTATATAGTGTAAATACAGCATGTAGTTTGTAGTATACTGAAGAGCCTTTTCTCTTGACACCTTAATCTCATTATATTTCCACAATTTCTTGACAACCTCCATCTGGCCTGTACCTTGCTTGTTCTTCCACAAGTTTCACTTCAGTTTTTTTTTAGCTTCTGAGTATGGATGCATAAATCTCACCTGCAACATTCACTAATATATATATATATGTATGTATATATACATATATATATATATATCGTATTTTTCGATAGATAACATGCACGTTATCTATACAAAAAAGTCTAAATTTGTTAAAAATTAACATGTGCAATATACATTATAAAGGTATGAGAGGTAAATCAAATGTAATAACAAAACTAAGGTAGAAGTATTATTTAACATTTATTGAACATTACACTATTCAAATCCAAAAAATTCTTCATCAGACTCAATATTGAAAGAATCAATTGCATTAAAAATTTCGTTTGGTATTTCTTCAAGCTTCATAATCATTGTCACCAGACACCACTGCATTCTCTTGTGCTTTAATGAAACCATTTCTAACACAGTTTTCACTTACAGCAGCCCAACTTTCTACAATCCACGTAACAATATCTTTATCTTTTCATCTGCCTGTTTTGTTATATTCATGGATGCCATTCATCATCCAGTCTTCCGACTTAGCCTGCAAATTGTCTTTGAATGGTTTATTTACTGCAAGATCAAGGAGTTGGAGTTTTTTTGTTAAACCACCTGGAATGATGGTCAATTTGGAATACTTGCTTACAATTGTTTTAACTTCTGCTGTCATGTGTGCCCTACAAGAATCCAACACTAACAAAGATTTTAGGTTGAAAAATTCCATTTTTCTCTTTCGCCACACATTCTCCAACCAAGTTCATAACATCGGAATTTATCTAACCTTTATCATTAGCAGTAACAATAATATCTTTGGAATCACAACCTTTTGGAACAGTCTTTCTTTTGAAAATCACCACCAGTGGCAGTTTGGAACCATCTGCAGTTACGCAGAGAACCACAGTAAAGTTAGACCTGTTGTAGCAACTGAACCCTCTTTTGCTCCCCTCAGATTCACAATCCTAGAACTAGGCATGTCAAAACTTACGGCAACCTCATCCATATTCCCAAAGTGACAAGCATCAACCCCACACAAGTTTTCTCTCAGAAACAAACGAAATTTAGCTACTTTCGCTTCCCAGTCGCACGGCAAATTCTGTTCAAAACTAGTGGAGGAGCACACACTTAAATTGTTTCTCTTCATAAATCCAAAAACCCAAAATGGCGTAGGCCTTGAAGTCCTTTATATAATTGTTTTGTACAATTCTTTTCGATTCCTGCAACACATGGACAGTAGATATTCTCATACCTTTAGCTCTTTCACTAACAACCCAATCAAATAGTTTTTTTCCCTATGGTTGGCCACAGGCACCTTCTAAACCTCATAGCACGTTTCCTCATATGTAAACATTTCAAGACTGTTTCAGCCTTTTTCCATTCACGAACACTACTTTCTCCAACACTGAACAATCTACCAGCTTCACAATTCCCTTTTTCTTTTGCTACTTCTACCACTTCAAGCTTGAACTGCACTGTGTAAGATTTTCTCCGAGAAGTACTTCTGTCTTCCATGGGTAATTCAGATCTAATAACAAAATTTAAACAAATAATGACTTACTTTATGAAATATTTTAAAACAGGATATATGGAATAATCAAACACTGCTACTAGCAATGCACATGCTTTTAAAGAATTCCTCCATCCTCTGTCTGTACTTCCTAAATTTACCGCTAGTTAGAGCATGCGCATTATCTATACATCAAAAGAAGCGATGAAAATGTTGGGGGTGTGCATTATCTATCGAAAAATAAGTTTTTTTTTCCCCCTGCAATTCACAGATTCAATTTTATTTCTCTTTTTACATATGATGACAGCTACACTCGTCGTGAATTTTACCTTAGTGGCCAGGCTTTCTTAATTATGCAGCGTGTGGCCATTGAAAACCTTTTACATCGTTATATTTTGGGGTTTTTTTTTTTTCTTTCTCAAAACCTTTACCTTCCTCAAGAACAGATATTAACTCCTCAGCCCATTCGTCGTGTATATGTTCTTTCACAATCTGTCACTAGTTTATGTCACTGAATAATTTTTCAGTGTTACACCAGATATCAAGAATATCTTCACCATTGGTTTTATGCCACTTTTATCGTTTTTGATTTCATTTGTGGTGCTCTTTCCTCCATTTCTGCGTTTTTTAATAGTATCCAGGACATTTTGCTATTTCATCACTTTCTATTTCAAACTAACTACATGGTAATTATCTGCTTTTCTTCCCAAAATCTTTGCAACTTTTTTTTAGCTACATTTACAAATAATTTGTCTTTCTTATGCAAGAATCAGTCAATTGAAGGTCAGATAAATGGTCAGTTGCTTGTATCTGAACTAGTCTGTAGATATCAAGAATAACAAAAGTTTTTATGTTATTATCATGATTCTTTACATGTGAATTTATGTGTATTTTTGTGCTGAAAACATTTCGTGGATTATTTTTTCTTCACATTCATGTGATGTAAAGGATCATGTCTTGAATTTCATCATATCGAAGAAACTAAACATCAACAGAATACAAAGTGGAGTTCCTCATGAAACAGGTAAAAACCGAGCTGAAGCATACATTGAGTATGCAACTATCCTGAAATTTAAAACACCTGAAGGGACAGAAATGGCAAATAATGGTCTGTGTACAACTAACTCTCAGATGATTTCACAACTGATGTCTTCTATGACACAGCATATGCTGTAATAAATTAAGGTGACAACATTCAAACAGTGATTTGGGGGAGAAGGGGCTTTTGATGCCTTGATGAATAGGAGGCTTCTTTTTGAAGAGGCATGACTGAACAATACAGCTTTGAATCTCAAAAACCCCATTGTTTTTATAAATTGAAGAAATACTAAATATTTCTTCAATTTATAATAATCTCTAGCAGAAATGCAATTTAAGAGGAACCTAAAATAGCTTGCATGGAGATGGAACTCTCAAGCAAATCAACTGCAAAATAAACTAGATACTAGAGCATTAGTTGAGATCAGCTGTCTTCATTTAAAGCAGCATGTGATTTATCTACCAGACCACAATACAACCGTCAATTTCGAGAGAGATCACTGATTTGTTAAAAGTGCCATTCCAATCTGTATTAACAACAAAAAAAAAGAAATAAATGGTTTTAAAAAAAATACAATCCCAAAGTAATTCAAAATAATTTTGGAAGTTTTTTCCCCATTTGGTTAGACTATAATAAACTTAGTTTAATCCTTTATCCCAGTGTAAGCAAACAAAGTTTGCACATTAAGTATCTTCAGAACTGAGACAACTCATGGTAAAGGTGGACCAAGCTCTCATCACTCCTTGTCTTAGTATCTCCCATAATGTAAAGTACATCTCCTTGCGGACATGTATAATACTATGCATTAAGGGAAGGGCCACTACCCAGACCGGTTTCAAATCCTGCCGTGGGCATGGACGTTTGTGATTGTCTGTGGAAATACTAATGGTGGTGGTTGGCGGTAGATGGCGTTGGTGGAGTGGAGGTCAGTTGGTGGATTGAGTGGAAACAGAGGTGTAGAGCAGGTGCTCTCCCTAAATGAGTCTTTGGACTCCCTGGAGGTGTCTAATAATAATAATAAAAGTGGAAAAAAAAGAAGAAAAAAATTCCAACATCGTTCTCTAAATCCAGAGTAATGTAATAATAAGGTGAGACACCTTTTGGCAACTTGTATAGGTAAATGACTTCTCCATTGCTTCCACCTTGGTATCACCACCTCTGGGTCTGGCTCCCACTGATGAGACCTCAATAAAGGTCAAAACCAGTTTGGGTAGTGGCCTTTCCCGTAGTGCACAGAATTATACATGTCCGCAAGGAGATGTGCTTTGCATTATGGGAGATACTAAGACAAGGAGTGATGAGAGCTTGGTCCACCTTTACCACAAGTTGCCTCAGTCCTGAAGCTACTTCAGGCACAAACTTTGTTTGCTTACACTTGGATAAAGGATTAAACTAAATTTATTATAATTCAAAATAATATTAATGCATACAAACCAATCTCAACAATACATCTTTTAAAAAAGAAGCCTGCATATTCTGAATCCAAATGGAAACAGTGGTTAAAACAATAAGTAAACAATTATTAATAAATATTCAAGAAAAAAAAAGGAACAGTTGTTCTCACCAAAAATACCAAACTAAAAAGACAAAGCAAATTATTGTTCAAGAAAATAAAGGAGTCCAATAAGTTACATTCTTGGTTTCATCCTTTATTCAAGTGTAAGCAAACCAAGTTTGTGCAAGAAGTCATTTCACAACTTGGGCTACTTGTATATAGTGGCTAATGACTTCACATCAATTGCTTTAGTATCCCATAATGCAATGCACATATCTTTACAGACATGTATAATGCTAATCATTATGGGAAGGGCCATTACCCAGACCAGTTTCCACCTTTATTGAAGTCATGAGTGGGTGCCAGACCTAGATGTGATATCAAGGTTGAAGTAATGCAGAAGTCATATTTCCATATAAATCTGCATTACCTTGGTATCACTTCTGAGTCTGGTTCCCACTGATGAGACCTCAAATAAAGGTCGAAACCAGTCTGGGTAGTGGCCCTTCCCATAGTGCATAGTATTATACATGTCTGTAAAGATAAGTGTGTGTGTTGCTTTATGGGATACTGAGGCAATTGACGTGAACTCATTAGCCTCTATATACATATACAAGTAACCCAGTTGTGAAGTGACTTCACGTGCAAACTTGGTTTGCCTACGTTTGGATAAAGGATGAAACCAAGAATATAATTTCTTGACATCTTTAATTTATAGTATAACCAAGTGAAAAAATTTTCAACAAAAATAAATGAATCGTCAAGAAACAAAACTGTACATGATGCCCTCAACAAATTCATAAAGGAGATTCCAAAGGACATGTGGAATGCATTATATAAAAAATGCCTTTGACAATTAAACTTGCTTAAAAATAGCAAAACACAGAATGCATACTAGCAAGATACATACACAAAAAAAAAAAAAAAAAAAAATTAAAAGGGAAAACTCAAACAACTGAGAGAAAATTTTAAAATCAGCTAGTAATTCAGAAACCATATTCTACTGCCAATTAACTTCTTTGCAACAAAGGCTTGTTACTGGATAATCAGACGCACGCCAATCCCATCAGATACACTGAAACTGAATCATTCAACAAATGAAAATAAGTGCATATCGCTTATTCAAGAGATAATCACGGTCATAGTACAATATTAATGGAAGAATAAGAAGTCATTATGCCCTTCAACTGGAAAAGATCTCGGTTCAATTCTTGTCAAAAATAACTGGAATCTTTATATGTTTTTTTTTTTCTTTTCCAACTGAAAGAGAGTTAGTCATTCTCATACACAGTTGGCAGGTTTTGTTTTGTTTTTTTCAGCCAAGATACTCTGGCTTTTCATCCCACACATACAAACTGGCCAGAGAACACATTCAATTTACAGATAAAATATATTACTGGTGGGTGGTAGATGGCACTGTATGTAGGTGAATGATGAAGTAATGAATTGTGTGCAGTGAAGTGCCTTCCTACCATGAGTGCTTGGAGGTGTCAAGTAATAATCATAACAATAACAATGAAAAACAGAAAAAGTTCTATTGGAGAGGAGATTAATGTTGCAATGCTAAAATTTGAACTTGAAGAATTGATACCTATTCTGGTAAAATTCTAGTTTCACCAGAATAAGCAGGCTTTATTATCAATGAAGTAAGGGTGAAATGAATGAATAGTGAAATCAAACAAGCTGTGCTGGAAAAGAAAATGCTATGGAGGAGATAAAAGACAGATGGTGGCAATCAGATCCATGAAGAGTATAAAGTGCAGACCAGAAATGTGATAAGTGGTAAAGAAAGAAAAGGTGCAGTATACGAGAAGATTAGCTGGTCAGGACAAGGTTAATTGCTTGTTGTTCCATTAATTGTTGTTAATTGTTCCAGAAAATTCTTCCACTGTATGGCAAGCAAGAGAAGAATAATCATGGCAGGCTGACAATGGTGGATAATCATAGCAGCACAGTGACCTTTGCAAAGGATATAGTAGAATTATTGAATGAGCAGTTTATCAGCATATACCATACTGGTGTAAACGATACCATGCAATATACAGAAGAGAAGCAAGTATTTGGACTGGAAGTGAAAGAATCAGAGGTGTATCGGGTGTTCACTGAGTTAGATGTTTATAGCGCTATGGTAATGAATGACATATTGCCACGTATTCTTAAGAAATGTGCACAACAGTTAGCTATGCCCTTGACCTGGTTATTTAATGAAACTATTACAGTGCGTAAGATTCCTAAGAGTGGAAAGAAGACAAAATAATACCACTCCACAAGCTTGGTTCTAGGACAATAGTTTCCAATTATATACCATTCTGTATAATGCAGCTGTAGTCAAGGTGTTGGAGAGAATGTCTTATATATATTCTATTAGAAATAGAATATAAGATTGGGTTGATGGACATAAATAATGGAAAATTATGATGGTCAGCATAGATTTATAAAGGGTAGGTCTTGTTTTAGCAATTTACCTGCATTTTATGACAAGTAAGATAAGAGAGAATCATATAAGGTGATATTCTTGGACTTGGAAAAAGCATTTGATAGATCACCACATGATAAGTTGGTGTACAAACTGCAGACGATGGGAATATATAGTATATTAGTTAGATGGATCGAAGACTGGCTCTCTGAACGATACCATCAAGTTGTGTATGATGGGGCATTATCTCAAAAAAAAAAGGAGGGTAACCAGTGGTGTGCCTCAAGGTTCTGTTCTTGGGTCCCTGCTATTTAACTTGTTTGTAAATGATATATCATGTGGACTGATTGGAGATCTTCAGTTGTTTGCTGATGATGCAAAGTTGGGGAGAATTATAAGTAGCACTGCTGATATTAATTCCCTTCAAGAAGATCTGAACAGACTTTTGACTTGGACAAAGGACAAAGAGTGAGAGTTGTAGTTTTAATATTAATAAGTGCAAGGTGTTGCTTGAAATATGCAGTGAGAGAAGATATGAAAGAGTTGTTGAAAGAAGAGAAAATGAAGAGTAAGGAAGTAAAGAGTGAGTCTTCCACCTTGGTGTGATAGGAGACAAAATTTAGAAGAAGGGCCATGAATGCTAATGAGTCAATGAGAAAACTGTGGAATGGTGTACATATAGGTGTATGAAGTTAATTTGATGGATAAAAAGACATACTACACCTGACAGACTACATTTACTGATTGACAGTTTGGAAGTGCAAACCAGGGAAACTAGAAATATTGGGGGGGGGGGGATGCAATCAAGCATGTGCCTGGTCATCCCTGGGATAAATGAGCATGCAATGTACAGAAATAATTAAGCAATGCTGAATGCGATTCCACAGGTTTCTGATTCGAATTGATTGATAATATTACACAAGGGTAACTGTGGGTACAAGGGGATGTTGAAATGCATGTACACAAATTCCAGAAGTGCGGAGAATAAGGGAGGAGTTTTTAGGATTGGTCAGCTCGACTGAAAATTACAGGCACCAGTGAGACAGAAAATTATACAGTTACAAGAATAGAATGTAAAAGGTAATGTATTTTCAGGGAGGAGAAAGAATAGGACAGAAGGCAGGTTATTACTGATGATAGCTGAAGAACTACAATCAACAAAATTAGAAGTTAAAGAGAATTTTAGTTTTGGAGCATCTCGAGTTGGTTCATTTGAGGCTGTCTGGTGTGAGATAGAGACCAATTAAGACAAAATATATTGCTATTAGGCCAGGGAAGTCCACAGGAAGGTGTAGATGCCATGCATCAGCAGACTTATTACAGGAGCAATTATTATGGGAGACTTCAACTATGGGGGACATAGATTGGGGTGAAGAAAAGGTGCATGGCAAGATGGAAGTGAAATTTATACAGTTTCTAAGGGATAATTACCTGAAACATGTTACAGATGGGACCAGAGGTTTGAGTGATGGATCTGGTAACAGCATCCGAAGATATATCCATAACCAAGGTATACATTCTGTCAACAATTTGGGACAGTGACCATGCAGTCTTGTTCTGAGAAGTTGCCAAACATGTGGAATTCTTTCAAGAAAAGCTTTATGTTGAAGCTGCTAATTATGAAAGACTTAGGAGGTATCTTGGAGCAATGCTGTGACTTGATAAGCTACAAGGAAAGAATGTCAGCAGTGCATGTAAATGGTCAGAGATTGTTTGAGAGATGCAGTATCAGACTCCTTACCTAAGGTCAGGAGGAAAAACCAAGTGACGATTAAGTGAATGAGTAGAGATTATTAAGTGAGTGAGCGAGAGCTGCAAGATCAGCATACTCGTGAGTACAAAGCACAAGCAAGCCAAGCAGGGTTACTATTATGGTAAACAATGCTAAATCAGATTATGAGAGAAAATTAGCTCAGCAGGGCAAAGTAAAGTAAAAGAGTATTTTTGCTATATAGCAAGTAAGAGAAAAAATGACCATGGAAGGATCACTTTAATCAATGCTGATGGTAGGAAGGTGACAGAGGCAAAAGAAATAGTTGAGTTGCTGTGTGATCATTTTGCATTGGTGTATCATCCAGATGGAGATTTTGCAATTGCTGATGTGACAGAGATGCATATCGAAATTGAGGAAGATGAATGGGAGGTGTTCAGCATACTGAAAAATATCAATGTGAATACAGCAGTGGGACTGGATTGCATGTCTGCATGTGTACTATGTGAATGTGCAAGAGAATTGGCATGGCCTCTGATGAAGTTATTCAATCTAAGTCAGCTCTGGCAGGTTTCCAGAGGTGTGGAAAGAAGGTAAGATAGTTCCATTGTATATAAAGGTGGCTCCAAAACAGAGGTAGCAAACTACAGGCTAATTAATTTATCAGGAATGGTTGTTCAAGTATTGGAAAAGTTGGTTAAAGGTAAAATCCAACAATAGGTGAATGGGGATGAGATAGATACCGAATAGTGCACAGCACAGCTTTGTAAAGGTAAGTCCTGTCTTAGTAATTTCATATTTCATAATGAAGTGACAGTGGAATTGGAAAAAGGAAATGGCTACACCATGATAATACTGGACTATGCAAAGACATCTGACAGAATACCACTTTGGATACCCCAGCACACAGGATCAATTAGAAAAAAACAAAAGTACTGCACAAAAGCATCTACAAGTCAGACAGGTTGTTCCTGGCATCAAAAGCTTTAAAGCATACTCCAAACCTTAACAAGTATAGCTGTATAAATCTACCAAAGATTTGGGAGACAGTCATCATGAGACCAAATTAATATTTATTTTTATTTTATTTTTTTCAAAACTTTGGACTACTTTTTTTTTTTTTTTTTTAAACTTAGATGGTGCCTTATTACGACTTTAGCCTTGTGTTCATGCTGCAATTACTTATACTAGCCCCACTGTTACACCGGATTGTGGTTGTCTCGCATTTGTAACAAACTTTGTGTGCTCTGAAGATGCTGGATATAATACCAGCAAAATATTAGCTTTTAAGTTAATAAATAGTTATTTTCTTATCAATCTGTGTTTGTATCAATAGCATTAAAATCCAATTCACCATATGTGATGAACACATAAGCCTTTCCACACGGTTAAGGGATGAATATTCATTTATTTGCTGATGATGCAAATCTGGAGAGAGCAACAGTTGATAAAGGTGATGTGGATATCCTGCAGAATGATTTAACACATTAACTGCCATGTAAGTTGTATTTAACGCATGCTAGTTTTGAGCCCGGGGTCTCTTAAAGCATATGTAACTCATATATATATATATAAAACTGTAATAAAACACTGTGGCCGAAAGGAAAATTTTTTTTTCTAGTTTGGCAGTCAATGTGTTAAATAAATTGTCATTATGAGCAAAGGATAATGGATTGTCATTTTAATGTTGCAAAATGTAAGGTTGAAAAAGTTATTTATTCAACACTTCAGGTTGAAAAAAGTTACATGCAGTGTAACATATTGATGGGACTAGTTGGCAGAAAACTGATGAGGCTAGGGAGTTGGGAATAATGGTGGACAGAGAGTTGAAGTTCAGAGGGCATATTGCAAAAGTTGGTAAAATAGCTTAAAGGATTACTTGAATGTTGAAAAACATGCTAACAAGTAAAGACAGGGAAGTTATTATTCAGCAGCATCTTGACTATGTGCACTGCATTGGTCAAACGTGTTTCTTGAGAATTAGAAGGTGGTTGAGAGAATTCAGAGACGAGTGACTAAGCTGGTGACAGGTCTCTGAAATGCTCCCTATGAGGATAGGTTGAAAGTGTGTGGGTTATAAAGTTTAGTTAATAGGCAGAAAAGAGAGGACATGATAAAAACTTATAATAATTAATGAGCTTTTATAAAATTGATGCAAAGGAAAGTTTCAGTATATGACAATAGTCTGAGAACCAGGACTGATCCATGGAAGTTGTGTGAGAGTGTGGTTAGTAAGAATGTGCAGAACAAATTTTTTGCATGAAGAGTGGTGAATGAGAGGAATGGGGTTGCTAGAATTAGTTGTGAGTTCCCCTAACAGTGAATGAGTTTAAGGAGAAGTATATGTTTTGTGTATAAATAAGAAATATAAACAATGGCCTTTACAACCTTCCAGAATGGTTTGTGATCTAGAGTTAAAAGTACAACGCATCTCCAAAAAAAATTCTTATGTGCACAATGTTTCTGCAATTAAATGAAAGAATATCAACCACAGACAATCATATGAATAAATAACAAAAAGTTTCGTTTGAGATTCAAAAGTTTTTTTTTTGTTGTTGTTGTTTGTTTGTTAAAAGTTCACACTCATGAAGCATCTTAAAACTATAACACTTTCTACATTGTTAGTGTATAATGTGCAATGTATACACTGTCAGTAGTCTAAAGGTTACATCTGCAAACCCTACTCTAGATATGCAAGGGTGGTCTGAAAAAGTTCTCAGCCTAACAATGAAAAAATGAATTTATAATTTCAAAATTATTTTTATTTTTTAACATAATCTCCCTTACGACTAATACATTTATTCCAGTGATGCTCCAGTACCATTATCCCATCCCTGTAGTGATTCTCAGTAATATCTGCAAAATACCCCTCTACAGCTGCAATCACCTCTTGATTCGAAGAAAAAACGCTGACCAGCGAGGAAGAGTTTTAGTTTTGGGAAGAGATAGAAGTCAGAGTGAGCCAAATCTGGGGAAAAGGGTGGATGTTCTAACAATTCATAGTGCAGATCCCTTAATTTTCCCATTACCAAAACACCATTGTGGGCAGGTGCATTGTCCTAATGAAAGATGATTTGTTTTTCTTCTGCAAAGTGGATCTTATCTCACAAATTTTTTCATCTAGTCTGGTTAAAAGATCGGAATAATATTCCCTGGTTATTGTTTTAACCTTTCCAAGATAATAAATAAACAAAATACCTTTAGCATCCCAAAACACTGATGCCATGACCTTTCCTTCTGATGCAACCGACTTTGTCTTCTTTGGCATTGAACAACCGGCTTCTGTCCACTGTTTTGACTGCTGTTTGGATTTTGGTGGATAATGGTGAATCCAAGTCTCATCCATAGTAATAAATCGACACACAAAATCAGTTTTATTCTTGTTAAAATGCTCCAAGAACTGTTCAGAGGTTTTCATGCGAGCGCATTTTTTGATCTGCTGTGAGCAAGCACAGCACACCCATCTTGCACAAAGCTTTTTCGTTTACAATTCTTCATGCAAAATATATCCTACATGTTCTTTTGAAATGCCTATAGTCTGAGCAATTTCACGCACTTTGACTCGCCGGTCATTCAATACCATATCGTGCACTCAATCAATGATTTCTGATGCTGTTACACTTTTTGGACATCCTTCATGTGGATCATCTTCAAGGCTGGTACAGCCACATTTAAACTAGGTAGTCCATTTCTTAATTGTCAAAAACGAAGGAGAAGAGTGCCCATAAACTTTTATAAACTTTGAATGAATTTCTTTTGGCATTAACCTTCTTTTACAAAGAATTTTATAACTGCACAATACTCAATTTTATCCATTTCAAGGGATACAGACAACACTTTGACTCTTCAGACAGCTGTAAAAAACAAACTACTTGACAGAATAACTTGCAATTTCACATGGATGCTTATGACAGCTGCACCAATGTAGAAAAAAAAAATCTTGCCGATAGTTGCCATTTATGGTTGAGGCCAAGAACTTTTCAGACCACCCTCGTAAGTTACATGGGGCTCCAACAACGCTTACCTGGGTAATGGTGTTCTCATACTGCAATGAAATTTATCTACCACCTGGAAACATCTACAAACTTCCTTACCATAATGGAATTTTTATCTGCAGGTAGGAGAGTAGAGATGCTATCCACAGAGCCATCAGGCTGACATTGTAATAGCAAATTACAAATAAATGTCAGTAAGCACATTTTCTAATCAGCTTATGAAAATGAAATGATTCCTCTAAGAGCAGCAATTTGACTCTAAACATGATAAGTTTAGCAAATTAGACAAGTGAGCAAATTGCTGATGTAATTCCTGACAAAATTTTTCTGCTATTCATTTCTTCTAATGTTGCCTGTATCCTGAAAATGAATCTGTATCTAGTCCAACAACCTCCACTGTCTGCCTAAATGCAGAGGGTTTTTTATTTTTTTTCAGAAAAGAGACTAAACTTGCTATTTAATCTGCATTTATGAGTACCAGTTCTTATACCAGTAATCTGACTCTTATAGAAGATTGATGAATCAGTTATTTGTTACTAGACTTGAGGGTAAGTGTAGGAATAGGAACAGCTATACATGAAAACTATTTACTCTGTTGCATTTTGGAATGTTTAAAATTAGTAACATGGCAATTAAGATAATGAAGAATCGATGCTGCCTATGTCTGGAAATTGCAAATGTTTCTCAGGCCCAGTTTGTCTATCATCTGGAATGGGAGGGACCTGTGCTAGTTTTCCTCAAGACCAGCCAGCATTCAGAAATAACTTGGGTGCTGTCACAAGCATGAAGTAACAATCTCTTGGATGCATCTTGTCAGTCAACACTACACAGGTGATTAATCAAGTGCTGAAAAAATTCACATAATATGGGAGGGGGGGGGGAATTCAGTACAATGCAGATTCCTTCCCAACCCACCCACCCCTTATACAATTTATTTATGATTACAATGAGTCACTGTTAACTGCATTGCAAGCAATGTGCTATAATTATCAGATAATGTTTCTATTTAATTATATGATATTTTATATAAGGAATATTTACCTATGTTCTTACTGTTTGCACAATAACATGCAAATTTCATGTTCACAAGTTATGAGAAAGAACAGAAGGTAATTCTTCCAATTAATGTTTAAATTAATACTTTACTGGGTAACCCAGCTGGTGGGGAAAAATTGAACCAACTGTATAATTAAGTTTATGTTGTTGGCCTCTGACATTAAAGAGAAAATTGGATGCAAGAAAACCAAAATTTCAGAAATAAAAATTATATCACTGCAGTGTGTATTCACAGATACTATTAGCATTTTTGGAATTTTAGAGTCATGTATTGTTGAGTAATTGTTTATGGAAATCAGTATATATACAAACAGATAATTCTATTTCAAAACAGAACTGGTGACAATTGGAGTGAATTTACCAGTTAATGTAAATGAACTTCTCTTCACTTTCCTCCACAAGTGTCTTTGTTCTGCACTGCAAGTTATTGCATTTGTTGAGTAATGCTGGCATCCATTCAAGGCCATGTTTGTTTCTGTATTAAATTAGTTTAGTACACGGCAAGGTGGATAACCTGCAGCATGTCATTCAACTGCTAGTCTAAGAAAAGCTCACTTTTTTTCTTTTAAGTGATATGTTGCTTTGTAAACTCTTTTATTTTTTTTTTTGGCAGTAACATGCTGATCTTTTTTCCACATCGGTCATTTTTTATATGGTCTAAAGTATCTGTAACATTAACTGTTTAAAGAGGTTCAGTGTAGCTAGCTTTGGCTTCTTTCCTGAAAAAGTTGGCAGGTCCAGTATAAATGTTATAAAATGCAGTAGGCATTCTTCATGTGTAAGGATATTTTAGTGTGAGAATAAGATTTGATTTTTGAGGCAGTTAATATTGATAAAAAAAATAAGTAAGTAAAATCCAGCATTATATGAACTTAATCAAAAGCACTGATTTATGCTCAAAAATAACATAAATGCCAAAAACTAAAATTTGGCATGACAATACCAGAATGTTTGATGCTATGTAAAAACAAAGCAGTTTATATAGAAATCTAAATTATCAGTTCTTCAGGGAAAGCTAATTTGCAATTTTATGGCATAAGAAATTTTATAAAAATTAATAGAACAAGATGAAAAATAATGATATTTGTATCACAGGATTTTTCCTCTTCTATTTTTTTCAGTAAGTATGAGTGTTCATAGAACACAAATCCAAAATTTCTGAGGATTACCTAATGGAGTGGTAATCGCATCACATGTAATAATAATATGCAAAATATGCATTAACAACTAACATTTTTTTATTTGTATTTATACAATCATCAGTTCAATTCTTTAAAATAATTTAGACCTGATGAATTTAGACTTAATTCTAACACCAGAACAAGCAATTCCCTATCCACATATCAAATGTGATCCATATAATCAAAAATACCTTGTGGATTCTATGCAGCACATGCTTTTTAAAGTGCTTCGTTCCAATAATGTGTTTACATTATAACGCACTTCTATAGAGTCAAGTCTTGTTTAGGTTCACCTAGATGCAATAGTGATTACATCACTATACCTTTATTTCATTCACAGTCCTTGCATTCACCAATATTCTCTAGCAATTTATTCCAGTTAGATACCACTCTAATCACAAAAAAGAAGAAAAAAAACTTGCACCTTGCATGTTTCCTTATAATACATACCTTTAAGCAGTTTTCTAGTTATGTCTTCTCATTCTTTCCTCTTCCATCATTGAAAAATCATTCCAGTATATATATATATATATATCTAGTAAGCTCCTCTCACTAACTCTTCTTGATCATGTTATCCATTCATGCCTACAGTTCACACCTTCAGTCTCTCCTCATAATTCTACTGATTATTCCACAGCAGTAAAATTGAGAGGTTGTAGAACCCACAACAACTGATGCCATGTGTGGGAAGAGGTTTGAAAAAAGAGAGCTGTGTTTAGAAAGCACTCAAGGTGACTAGGCTATCATCACCCCATTGAAGAATAACAAGAAGATCAATGTTTGAAAAAGACCTTGAAGCATGGGATTTTGAGAATGCAAGGTTTGTCATATGAGTAGGAGGAACTGAGAGCATTATCATGAACAAAATTAAAGATGAAGTTTGAGGTTAGTGAGAGAAGATCATTTATGTATATGAGGAAAATGATGAGTGATATAACAGAGCCCTGAGGAACACCTGCATTAATAGGCAAATCACCAAGTGAACTGAGAGAGAAAAAAAACTGTGAAACAGTTACAAAAGATGGAAGACAGATGGCAATTATACTGAGTAGTTCTCTATACCAGACCCTATCCAATGTAAAGAATAGAAGTGTCAAGTGCAAAAGCACAGTCTCTCACTGGGTGAGATGAAAAGATTTGCTATGGATCGTGAGTGGCAGAATTCATCCTGGTGGGCAATGATTAGCTGTAGTTCTCCAGCTTATGAAGAAATTGAATGTTTATCGCCAGGGCTCAAGAAATATACTTGCTAGTGGTAAATAGATTTTGCTAGCTGGCAACTAGCTGCAAAACTGGACAAAATAGAATATTAATAAAAAAAAATATAACTTTCTAAACAATTTTTTTAACTTTAAGAAAACACAGAAGAATATGCATAATATAAAGAACCATTCCAGTAACAAAAATTGTTTAAAAAAAAAAAAAAATCAAGGTTTGTTTTTACTGTTCTTCCTATTATTATTATTTACTGACTTTTCCAGTATGAGAACCAATATCTTTATGAAACTCCTGACTTGGAACTATTGACTTGTTGATATATAATTAAAAAATTGGGGTGGTGTCTCGAGCAAATACATTTTTTTTTTTTTTTTTTTTTTTTTTGTGGCAAGAAGGATTTTGCATAATTTGTCAAGGTCTGCTTATCATCTCCATTATTTCAAGAGCACTAAGATGAGAAACAACAGGATGGTTTAGTGGCAGAGACTTATCTCCTTTTTAGAGACTGCATCCTTTATAGGATTTCTATATTGCCATGAACAACTCTGTTCAAAGTAGTCCAAATGCTGTCTGAAGCCTTATATAAAGGAACCTCCTCATTTCTAGTTACCAATGTTCTCCTCACTATAGCAATGATCCTCTGGGGTGTCTCTTTGCCACCTTTGCCCTTAGAATTAACATTCCAAATTCTTTAGCTTATTTTAATGCTTACAGTATAACAGCACAAATCCAGTATATCTTTCTCTGAATTCCAAAGTTCAAGACTGCACATTTAACTACAATAAACCCGGTGACCTGCTATGTCACACCAGTCAAATTCTTCCAATGCATCAATATCTCACCCAAAGCTCTGCATCATCAGCAAGCAAGTGAACAACTCCTTCCAAACCTTGCCACCTTTATAAAAGACCTTGCTCTGATCCTTCCAATTGTGCATCCTAATTCTACCAACTTCACTTCAGAAATGCAAATTCCACTCAGTCAGAACTTATCCAACAGTAAGGCTGTTAAATAACCAAGTCAAGAATACTGTTAATTCCCTAGCACAAAATCTCATATATATATATATATATATATATATATTTTTTTTTTTTTTTTTTTTTAAAAGAATTGAATGACTAGAATCATTGCATGATGCTATTTTATTGTGTAGGTTTAGAGAAGTGGAATAATGGTCTGCTACTTTGCACTTTATGACTGCTGCACTATTTTGCAGTACCTGAATGTGTTTATATGATCTGGTCCAGTTCCACAGCATTTTTGAAATCTAGATGACTCCATATTCCAAATGTTCCAGTTTCACAATTCCAATCCCTTAGCTCTTTTTCTAGAAATATCTGCTTCACCACTGTGACAATGATCATACTAAGTAGTTGCACTATATCATGAAGTCTATCCAAAAAAAAAAAAGCAATTCTTTGGGATCGATTCTCTTTTGCCTGCTTTAACAGCTTCTTATAAACCTGGTGGATACTCACACATTGATTATTACTCATGTTTTTTGTTTGTTTGTTGGTTTTTTTAAGAAAAAAAATATCTACAGATAATAACTAACAAAATTCAATTATTTATTAAGCCATTATTTCACTTTGATCAAGGCACAGAAGAATAAGTACATGAACACAGATATACAAAAAAAAAAGTAAGCAACAGATTGGAGTATCAAATGTCATTAATCCTATAGTCCTATTCTGCACCCTCTATGGGCACTAAGAAGATAGATACTGATCATGCTGACAGTCTCATAATAATAGTCTTTCAGGTTTTTGGTGGTGTGAAGCAGCCATATTTATTTAAGATGGGAGAATGTTGCAGAACTGTGGCAGATTCCAAGCAGTATCTCAGATTTAAATCCAAATCTGTATAATAATAAAGTTCTCCAAGTGAATATAATGATCTGAATAAATAGCAATCCTACAACTTCTGAGAAGCTATAGCATATAACCTTCTAGTTCCCCCCCCCAAAAACAATACACACACAAATGATATTATCTTATGCTGATAGCACAAATGATTTCAACATTGAAAAAGCCTGAAGGAAACAAAACTATCAGAGTCTTAACTAATCTCTTGACAGTGCTGACAGCAGTTGATCATCATGTGAACATTGCCTTTGTCATAGCTTCCCTCTTACTATTTTTAGTCAACCAGTTCTTCATATAATGCTTCAAAAATTGTTTACACTATTATGGAAATTAAATGTTCCAACTGAAAACACCTGCAAAGTAATAATTACAGAAATACTGTAATATTAGCAAATCACAAAAAAAAGTGCATTCCATGCCTACAATGTAATATATATATATATATATATTTTTTTTTAATTTATTTATTTTTTTTTTTTTCCTGGGGTTCTCACTGAGATGGCTCACGTATCTGGTACTATGACCATAAAAGGATGCATGAATTCATCACCAACATGCAAAATCACGTATTTTATACATCCAACTCTTGTACAAGCAAAATAGTTACCACTTTAAAAACTACAATGTTCATAAAAGAAAAGTTAATTTTCCAACATATAATAATAAACAACTCATTCCACAAGACGGATTGATTACCCTATTATCGAAATGGATTCTCCTTCTTCTGACATGCGCAGAAGTGTCGAAGGGTCTCGTATCTGTTGGCGTACAGTATTGTATTTCTGCTTTTGTAGTTCCTTGATAGCATCACTAGTTCACTGTCCATGTTTCAAGATACATATTGTAATACCAAGATGCTAATACAGATTTTTTGTTGTTGTTGGTTGGTTAGTTGGTTGTTTTGGGAGGTTAAAGTTCTTTTTATTAATCCTGTTAATTTTGAAAACTTGAATATTAGCATTTTCTTCTTAGTGTTATAGCTGGATTACCATAAAGTCAAAAGACTCATTATGGGAGGCTAGACTCTCAGGACTATAATATAGTACAAATCATATCCAACCATGAAAACTTTCAGCATTGGAGCATTTACCCTGGAACATTCAGCATCAATAATTCCCCCCACACTCAGTACTAAGTCCACTGGAACACATACAGCTGCTGCCCAACATCCTTTCACAGCACATCTTGAAACCCACAGAACAAGTTTCTTTTCCTCCTCCTTCATCTCTGCTACTATGGAACAGTTCCCCCCCCCCAATGTATTTCCCAAGAAATACAACATACAGGCTTTTAAATCAAATCTAAACAAGTTTCGCCTTTCCCAACACACTATCCATATACGGTACTAATGTACATAGGTTGATCAACCAACCTCTCATGTATGGGCCCAACACTTATTAAAAAAAAAAAATTCACCCACTCCAGTAGAGCATTCTGCTCATTCTTCAATTCACAAGGAAATTCCAAATATATGGCCCTTGAATAAATAGTATTCACGCCTTTCCTTGTGTTATCATGTGAATTGAAGAAAACACATGTACAAGTATCTCGGAAAAAACAATTCTGCTCATTTTCATTACCTGACATGCAATAATGTCCTAAGACAGTCTTATCCTTCTCTGCACTAACATTTCCTTATCACTCAGATATTCAGGTGTCCAAATCTGTGAAAAGAATCTGGCCTAATTAGTACTTCACAGAGTGGAACTACCACCACCACCTTACTTGTCACTTCCTCCCCATTAAGGCAGCAATTTTCTAGGAATTTCACCACCACTACTCTATTTATGCCCTTAACACTTCCAGTGCTGAACAATCTCAAATGCAGTCCCAGGCATTAGTGATTTTTCCTTTCCCATTTAAGTGACTGTGCCACAGCAAGGTTATCAGCTTCCTCAGTTTGTCATGTCTCCTGCTCTTAATTCTACATATTTTATTCGTTTAGTGATGTTTGCAAATGTCTAACCACTTCCTATGTCAAAAATACATGATCATTCTCAATTGGCAACATTATGGTGACTTCATCTATTATCGCTATATGTGTTGTTAATAAATCCAACACTTGTATTTCACAAGTTGCTTCCATCATGTAGTATAAGGATGGCATTGTCAGTAATTAAAAGTATTAACACCCCTACCGGCCGAGGTGGATAAATAGTGAGATCAAACTGCACTTCTTATCCAAGTTATTCATTAGGTGTTTCAGAATCATATCCAGATTTTGTTGGATGTCAATAGATGTCCTGGCCGGTTGTGGGGATAATATGCTCTATTACAGGGGAGGCCACAACATGACTCGCGAGCTGCATGCGGCATGCATCCATGCGTCACATGGCTCTTCATGATCAACTAGGAAAAACTAAACAAAAAGAAAAGAAGAGATAACAAAAAAGAGGAGCAAAATATAAAAAAAACAGAGAGAGAAACAGGGTTAATAAAAATTACTGCAATAAAAAAGTTGAATTCGAAACATGTTAAATGAAGTTTACTTTGAACAATTAGAATAATTTTAAAGTCAAAACACAATAATTTTAGTTAGTTATTTACTAACAGATAAATTTCCTTGTATCCATTTTCTAAGTAAGCTCCTTAAAATTAGGTGTGTAATTAGTCAAAGCAGTTCTTACAAGCTCTTAACAACCTTGCCATTCGCACACTGACTTACTCCCATACCAATGCATCGGTTAAAGGTTGCAGCCAAAATAATTCTTACCAGAATTATTTTGGCTCCAAAAGGACGTGTAGTTGGCCACCCCTGCTCTATTATAATGTGTAATATTTTACTTCTTACTGGTTCTATATAAACTTTAACTGTCACTATCTTTGCTGAAATTATTAGTTCATATTTCTTGCAATTTTATTTTTATTTATACTGATTTTTGTTGGTTTCTTCTGAAATCGCTAATAAAAAATCATCTAAAATGAGTAGTGTTTCTCATTTCCTCTCTTATTTTAATTCCTTCTCTATGTGAAATATTCCATTGTTATATTATTTCATCATCAAATTCCTGACATGTACCCTCAACTCAAGAGGTGTAACATGATATTATGATAGTACTACATGAAGAACTTATTACTAACTTCCTATCAACAATTTTCCTCCAAATTAATCTATTATCTGTAGGCATAGGTTTCTGTGGTTTAGCAGTTCAAAAGAAAGATTTTTTAATTTGATGAACAGTTAGACTGCCATAACAACATCTAATGGACTATTTTGAGTAATTTCTCATTTCTTGTGTTTAAAACTTTTAGTTACCTTTAACCCCCCCTGAAGATGTAAGTCAAACGACATACGAAACATACGAAATGGATTTGTTTATCTTTATTTATCTTAATAAACATGTGGTCACAATACCGAAATCTTTCTTTTAATCTATTATCTGTCAAGACTCCAACATTATCAGATCTTATACTTCCATCTTCTAAGGCACTTTTTACTGTATCAATCCACTTCTTTCTTTTTCTGCCAACCTGACGTGTTTTGCCAATCTTTCCTCTCCCAATTTGTTTAAGTGACCATACCACCTGAGATTGGCTCTGCCAACTATCATCTAAATTCAAATTAAACTACATAGGAGATAAAGATCATTTCTGTCTAGCTTCTGTTACTGGTCTTCCACAATGAATTTTTCATTTGCACTTCAATATATGGCATGGCACAAAAAAAAAACAGTACTGAACTTCAGCAAAGTCAACAGGCTTTCATAGTTATTCAGTTTTTTTTTTCTTTTGAAGCATGCTATACTTATAAATCTGGGGTGTGATGCTCTTTGTAATGCTATGAAATATACTTCAACAGTCCATGAATATTAACATTTGGGTTTTCATCCACTGAAATTCAAGATATGGGGATGATAAATGACAGCAGACTGAAATTTAGAGGATGTATTGAGGTGCTGCGAAGATTCGTCTCTGAAGGTTCAGACGAGTGACTTCCCCCATGTCCTATTTTCTCTGTATTCCCTGAATATACTATACTGCTGTCAGCCAAGTCTAAATAATGTCTATAACTTTTGGAGTTAATGCACCAACCAATGACAAAAATTCTTCTTTCTTATATCTCCTTAAGGTAAATTGTAGTATCTCCAACTACCTTTACATCTTGTATTGATTACAATAATCAACTTTGTCATTTAAGAGACTAGATTCCACAATTTTTTTAGTCTTTCTCACACTCATTATTATAATAACATTTCTCAGTTTTTCTATCCAACTAAAAACTAAGACTATATAAAATCCTCCTGTCCAAGATCTGCTAAAAAAAATAATAAATAAATAAATAAAAATATTAACCAATTATCACGTTCAAAAACAACAACATGATCTTTGGATTTCAAAATTCTCCAAACTAAAAAGCAGGTTTAAATAATGTTTATATGATTGTAATAAAACTGGATCAGAATTCTAACAATGACAAGTTCCACTAGGATTGCAATCTTGAGACCATATATTAAATTGTCCATATATCAATATATCCCTTGACTCAAATTTTATAATTATATATTAAAAATTATATGCAGGTGATTCCCTAAGATATCCAATATTCAGAGTTTTCACTCATTCATTTTTTTTTTATTTTATGGGTTTATTTAATATTTGTCATATTAAATTTTCAATAAGACAAACTATGGGCAAGTTAGTTTTTTTTTATTTTTTTATTATTATTTTTTTTTTTTTCATTTTTATCTGGTCCAGAATGCTCTAGAAATCAAATATGGAACTTTTTCAGCCACATCAGGCTTCCAATAAGAGGATCAGTTGTCTCATACTGAGCAATCAAAATTCATCTACCATCTAAAGACCATTACATAAATCAAGCCTAAGGCAGGATTTGAATATGCATCCTGTTGGTAAGAGAGAGAGAGCAGACATGCTAAACACTTGGACAAGCTAACTACTATTTGATCCTTGCCTATTCAAGTGGGTAGTTCACAAAAGCATCTAGAATGTATTAGTTTAAGTATTCAAATATTGCATTCATTCATTCAGACGAGCTGTGTGAGCAATCTAAGTGTATTGAGAAGATCATCAAGCAGTGCAATACAAGTGATCTGTTTGCAAATTTTCCATCAATTTCAACTTTGAGGACACCACGACTTCAACTAGAAAAAAGTGATGATGATGGCAACACTATAGCACGATTTTTTTTTTCTAAGTTGGTACATGTGTCATAAGCATCCATGTGAAATTGCAAGTCATTCTATCAAGTAATTTGTTTTATACAGCTGTCTGAAGCAAAAATGTTATCTGTATCCCTTGAAATGGATAAAATTGAGTATCGTGCGGTTATGAAAATGCTTTGTAAAAGAAGGTTTAATTAATGCCAAAAGAAATTCATTCGAAGTTCATAAAAGTTTATGGGCACTCTTCTCATTCGTTTTCAACAATTAAGAAATGGGCTGCTGAGTTTAAACGTTGCCGTATCAGCCTTGAAGATGATCCACGTGAAGAACATCCAAAGTGTATCAACACCAGAAATCATTGATCAAGTGCACTATATGGTATTGGAAGACCGGTGAGTCAAAGTGCGTGAAATTGCTGAGACTATAGGCATTTCAAAAAAATGTGTAGGATATATTTTGCATGAAGAATTGCAAATGAAAAAGCTTTGCGCAAGATGGGTGCCACGTTTGCTCGCAGATCAAAAATGCACTTGCATGAAAATATCTGAACACTGCGTGGAGTGTTTTAAGAAGAATAAAACTGATTTTGTGCGTTGATTAATTAGTATGGATGAGACTTAGATTCACCATTACACACCAGAATTCAAACAGCAGTCAAAACAGTGGACAGAAGCCGGTTCTTCAGCCCCAAAAAATACAAAGTTGGTTCCATCAGCAGGAAAGGTCATGGCATAGGTGTTTTGGGATGCTAAAGGCATTTTGTTTATTAATTATCTTGAAAAGGGTAAAACAATAACCAGGGAATATTATTCCAATCTTTTAACCAGACTAGACAAAAAAATTCGTGAGAAAAGACCCGGTTTGTAGAAGAAAAACAAATCATCTTTCATCAGGACAATGCACCTGCACACAAAGGTGTTTTGGCAATGGGAAAATTAAGGGATCTGCACTATGAATTGTTGGAACATCCACCGTATTCCTCAGATTTGGCTCCCTCTGACTTCTATCTCTCCCCAAAACTAAAACTCTTCCTCGCTGGTCAGCATTTTTCTTCGAATCAAGAGGTGATTGCAGATGTAGAGGAATATTTTGCAGATCTTGCTGAGAAACACTACGGGGATGGGATAATGGCAATGGAGCATTGCTGGAATAAATGCATTAGTCTTAAGGGAGATTATGTGAAAAAAAAATAATAATAATTTTGAAATTATAAATTTGTTTTTTCATTGTTAGGCCAAGAACCTTTCAGACCACCCTCATATATGAGAAAAAGAAGCACAAAAAACGAGGGTCAAAAAAAAAATCATAGATTTAAACTGAAACTTGATATATATATATATATTAAGAACTAAGAGGTACTTTTGCATAATCAATTTTTATGTTTTAGTGATAAATTCATGATCGGGGAGGTGATGGCTGACAGAGGTCTGAAGTTCAGAGGACACACTGCAAGTGTTGGAAAAAAAACAAGGTGCTTCTATAATAAAAATAAAAAAAAAATGAAGATAAGAAAGTAGATATACCACTAAAAGGTGCTAATCAACTCACATAGGACTACTAGTTTGATAACTTGGTTTCCTGGTGATGAGGAAAGCTCAAGACAAGTGACTCTGTACAGCTGAATGCTCTTATGTAAAGAGGTTGAAGAAATGCAAACCAAAAATTTGGTTTATTTGGAGGCCTCTCATCTATATTAAAAAGTCATGAAAATTTTATGATAAATTACATTTTGAAATATTGAGTTAGCCGATTCATTGCTGTGGTTTCATCCCAACTAGCAATATATCTGTCATATTGAAAATTTAATTTATACACACAGGACAGGGACATTGAAACTGATGAGGAAATGTTACAAGATAAATATGGACAGAATGATAAGCAATGGAAGTGGAGGAGAAATCCTTGAAAAGAAGTGAGGAGTATTTTTTCAGATGGAGAATGGTAGGCGAATAGAATGCACTAAGAGATTGTATTGAATATATATAGTGTGTATAAATTAAATTTTCAATATGACAGATATTTTCCTAGTTGGAACAAAACCACAGCAATGAATCAGCTAACTTAATATTTCAAAATGAAATTTATCATAAAATTTTCATGACTTTTCAATATAGATGAGAGGTCTCCAAATAATAATGTCCCACATTGTCAGAATCTTGAATACTTTTTTTTTTCTACTGAGGGAAATTTTTTCCTCAATAATTAATAATACATATTTCTAGTAGCAAGGCTTATACGTTGGTCATACATAACTGGTAATTAGCTTACAGAATTAACAACGCATATAAAGGATATTAATTGAAGGTAACTTGAATGAATAACTTCAATATTTCGGTAACGTCACATTGCCATCTTCAGGAACATAAAAATATGGTATGTGCACGCAGGCATTAACAAAAGCAAATGAGGAAGAAGGCAAGAAACTAATATTGTTCCTAAAGTCCTAAAGGTGCACTCTGGCAGGCTAATTTGGTTGTCTTGGCCGTTGGGCTGATGTTCTCATAATGTAAGTCTCCCAAATCTGGGGTAGTTTATGCACCCAAATTTGTGGAGGTTTGGAACGTTTTTTAGAGCTGCTGATGATTCCTTGAATAATCTTTCATACTTAAACTTGCAGTGGTGTATTATTTTAGTTTTCTTCCAACAAATTCTACGGTGGGTATCTAAGGCATGGTCTGCCAGTCCAGAGTGGCTGTACTGGTGAAACCAGATGTAGTCTTTGTGTTCTGAAATCCTGATATTTACTGTCCTGCCTGTTTGGCCAAAGTAGGACAATTTGCAGCTGCAAGGGACCTGGTATACAACTTTTTATATGGTCTATTATAATTTTATATGGTTTATTATAATGCCAACTTTTTATATGGTCTATAACAAGAAGTCAGGTCATATTTTTTGAGGATATTGGTTATTTTCTCAGAGGTGCCCAAGATGTAGGGGGATGGTGATAGATTTGGTATAATCTTTATTGTGGAGGGGAGGGGTTGTGGTTTACTGGTTTTAGTATTTTTTGGGGTTTTTTTTAGACAACTAAAAAAGTGTTGAGGATGTGGTTTAGTTCAGTGGTTAGGGCATCATCATCTGAGCATATTAAATTTGCCCTGTTATATAGTGTTTTTATAACCCCGTATTGTTGTGTGTGTGTGGCTGGTGAATGTATCTGCCTGTATGGGTGGGTTTTTTGTAAACAGAGAAAACCAAAGATCCATCAAGCTGGCAAGTGATTAAAGTGTCTAGGAACGAGAGGGTGTTGTTTCCCTCTTTTTCTATGGTGAACTGGACTCTGAGGTGTTGGTTGTTTAAGTGTGTTAGGAAGGAGTGGAGTGTACCTGAGCCATGTGGCCAAATAGCGAACACATCATCCACGTATCGATGCCAAATAATGGGGTTTTGTGGGGCAGAGTTTAAGGCTTTCTCTTCAAAGGTCTCCATAAAGAAATTGGCCAAGGGTGGGGAAAGTGGTGAACCCATGGATGTCCCCTCTATCTGTTTGTAGAATTTTTCTTGCCAAACGAAATAGCCTGAGTTCATTGTAAACTGAAATAGGGCTGAGATAGCGGGAGGAAACTTGGCTTGGATGAGCTCTAGGGTTTCTTTGAGTGGGACATTAGTGAATAGGGAGGAGACATCAAAACTGACCATTATGTCAGTGTGTTGGAGTGAGAGGTTTTCTATACCGGCTTTAAAGTGGGCTGAGTTTTTTTTATGTGTGATGGTGTGTTGCCAGTATAATGTGAGCATTTTGGCTAAATGTCTGGCTAATTTATATGTGGGGGAATCAATGCCATCCACTATGGGACGTAATGGCACATTTTGTTTATGTATTTTTGGGAGTCCATATAATTGGGATGGTCTAGAGTTACAAGGTTTTAGTTTGTTAGTGACTTCCACAGACCAAGAAGTGACTTTCTTAAGGAGTCTGTGGAGAGTTCTAATCTGAGAGCTGGTAGGATTATATTCAATAGGGAGGTAGGTAGTATGGTCTAGTACTAAAGCATTAAGCTTACATTTGTAGTCCTTTTGATTGAGCACCACAGTGGCGTCTCGCTTTAGTACAAGACCGAACTACCTACCTCCCTATTGAATATAATCCTACTCCACAGATTAGAACTCTCCACAGACTCCTTAAGAAAGTCACTTCCTGGTCTGTTGAAGTCACTAACAAACTAAAACCTTATAACTCTAGACCCCCCCCCGATTATATGGACTCCCAAAAATACATAAACAAAATGTGCCATTACGTCCCATAGTGGATGGCATTGATTCTCCCAATATAAATTAGCCAAACATTTAGCCAAAACGCTCACACTATACTGGCAACACATCATCACACATAAAAAAAACTCAGCCCACTTTAAAGCCAGTATAGAAAACCTCTCACTCCAACACACTGACATAATGGTCAGTTTTGACGTCGCCTCCCTATTCACTAATGTCCCACTCAAAGAAACCCTAGAGCTCATCCAAGCCAAGTTTCCTCCCGATATCTCAGTCCTATTTCAGTTCACAATGAACTCAGGCTATTTCGTTTCGCAAGGAAAATTCTACAAACAGATAGAGGGGACATCCATGGGTTCACCACTTTCCCCACCCTTGGCCAATTTCTTTATGGAGACCTTTGAAGAGAAAGCCTTAAACTCTGCCCCACAAAACCCCACTATTTGGCATCGATCCGTGGATGATGTGTTCGCTATTTGGCCACATGGCTCAGGTACACTCCACTCCTTCCTAACACACTTAAACAACCAACACCTCAGAGTCCAGTTCAACATAGAAAAAGAGGAAAACAACACCCTTCCCTTCCTAGACACTTTAATCACTCGCCAGCTTGATGGATCTTTGGTTTTCTCTGTTTACAGAAAACCCACCCATACAGGCAGATACATTCACCAGTAATACCCCCCCCACACACAACAATAGGGGGTTATAAAAACACTATATAACAGGGCAAAATTAATCTGCTCGGATGACGATGCCCTAACCACGGAACAAAACCACATCCTCAAAACTTTCTTAGCCAATGGCTATAACTCCCAAAAAATACTAAAACCAGTAACCCCCCCCCACCTCCACAATAAAGATTACACCAAACCTATCACCATCCCCTACATCCAGGGCACCTCTGAGAAAATAACCAATACCCCTCAAAAAATATGACCTGACTTCTTGTTAGACCATATAAAAAGTTGGTATCCCTTATCTGCTCTACCAAAGACCAACTTCCCCTAGACCTACCTGGTGTATACCAGGTCCCTTGCAGCTGCAAATTGTCCTACTTTGGCCAAACAGGCAGGACAGCAAATATCAGGATTTCAGAACACAAAGACTACATCCGGTTTCACCAGTACAGCCACTCTGGACTGGCAGCCCATGCCTTAGATACCCGCCATAGAATTTGTTGGAAGAAAACTAAAATAATACACCGCAGCAAGTTTAAGTATGAAAGATTATTCAAGGAATCATCAGTAGCTCTAAAAAATGTTCCAAACCTCAACAAATTTGGGTGCATGAAACTACCCCAAATTTGGAAGACTTACATTATGAGAACTTCAGCCCAACGGCCAAGACAACCAAATTAGCCCGTCAGAAGACACCATTAGGACTTTAGGAATAATATTAGTTTCTTGCCTTCTTCCTCATTTGCTTTTGTTAGTGCCTGCGTGCACATACCATATTTTTATGTTCCTGAAGATGGCAACGTGGCGTTACCGAAATATTGAAGTTATTCATTAAAGTTGCCTTCAATTAATATCCTTTATATGCGTTGTTAATTCTGTAAGCTAATTACCAGTTAAT
This sequence comes from Typopeltis vanoorti, assembly GCF_054136105.1. Taxonomy (NCBI): domain Eukaryota; kingdom Metazoa; phylum Arthropoda; class Arachnida; order Uropygi; family Thelyphonidae; genus Typopeltis; species Typopeltis vanoorti. Next base: position 130,661,374 of record NC_143549.1, read on the forward strand.
AATACATATATGTATATTTATGAATAATATGTTGTTCTTTTTAATATTATTCTTAAATGAATTATGAATATTACTTGATTATGTCATTTTGTGACTAGTTAACACAATAGAAAACATTTTTCTACTCTGTGAAGAATATACATGATGGAATTTCATGCTGTATGACATCACCTGTTTAAACAAGGCTCCCATTGTTTTCATAAGAGAACCAGGGTGAACAGCAAAAAGTTAGCTACTAGAACAAACCCCAACTCAACATCAAGAGAGATCAAGGTTGGCACCATCAACATAAGAAGCATAAATGGAAAAGAAATGGAACTAGCAGAAAAACTGGATAAGTTTCAGATTGACATAATAGGTGTCGCCAAAATAAAGATGACAAAAATAGGCGAGATATTTCTAAACAACAAATACAAGAAGTTATATTCAGGAAATAACAATCAGAGAAAAGAAGGGATAGTTATAATATTAAAACATTAAATATGGGGATAATCTTCTTGAACGGCAGGCAATATCAAAGAGAATGATGTGGGCTAATATCAGAATGGGGAACAGGACAATGAGACTAATTTGTGCTTATGGTCCCACAGACAGTTCTACTAAACAAGAAGTGGAGGAATTTTTCAAGGCATTAGAGAAGGCAGTTGACAAACAAAAAAAGAAAAAGTTGGTCCTTGTCAAAGATTTAACCAGCAAAGTAGGAAATGATTAACAAACATAAGAATGTTTTGGAAAAAATTGGAGAAAAGAGCAAAGATAATAATAATGGTAAGTACCTGCTAGATTTCAGCTCAGGACATGGCCTAGTAATTACTAACACCATGTTCCAACAAAAACATGCATAAATTCAGATGGAGATAAGATAAATTTCATTGACTATGTTATTTTTGAAAGTGATGTTTTCCTACTGGTTCAGGACACAAGAGTATCAGAGGAATGATCACCATAGGAAGGGATCACCATTTAGTGTTGAACAAGATAAAAGTGAACTTCACATTGAAAAGAAAAGTGTAAGGAAGTTGTATAACAAGTCAAAGTTGAACAGATATCAGATGTGAACTACAGACTCAAATACACAAACATTACTCAAGAAACTACAAGAGCTTGAAAACAAGAACCAAATCTTTCAGATTCAGTGGCAAACATTAAAGAAAACCTTGATTCAGTAAGAGAGGCATGTGGTGAGGTAATCTGCAAGGACAGAAAAATCAGAACTTCATGGTTAACTTAGAAAGTTAAAGAAGCAGTCAAGGAAAAGAAGAAAGCATATTGAAAGTTCCTGAAAGTAAGTGCTTGTGCTCTTTGGGAATACAGAGAAAAATGTAAGAAAGCAAATCATTCTGTAAAATTAGCTAAACAAAAGTAATGGGAAGATTTTCGTAAGAACATAGAAAATAAACATCAGGAAGGTGGTAAAATTTTCTGGAGGCTATTGAAAAAAACTCAGAAATGGAAGAAAAAGTGCTGTGAGATGATAAAAAGGACACGAAAACTGAAGATAAAGATATTCTTGATGTATGGATTAATTACTTTGAAAGATTACTAACTGAAACAAGCAGTGACAGCATGGTGATAGAAAATACTCGATACGAATGCCACCTGGAATAAGGTACAGATACTGTACTAGAAATATCACAAACCTGAAATGTGATAAGGCAGCTGGTGTAGATGATATTTCACCAGAAATGCTAAAATATGGAGGTATAAAAGTTTTGGGCTACAATGCACAATTAAAAAGGTCGATCAGAGGATTGAATTCCTCTGATATTGGGAGTAGACCGCTCATAGTACTCAACTATAAAAAAAAAAAAAAAGGAATAAAGCTGAATGTGAGAATTACAGAGCAATTTCTCTACTGAATGATCATGGTAAGATTTATGCTACGAACACGCTACTACTGGCACAAACTGCATATAAACAAAACTGGAACTGCACAACGGACAGTGTTGCATTACGTTAATAGCCCACATCTCACTATGACATGCATATGCGTGTGCACGTGCAATATGACACTGTGGTAAACACAATGCTGCTAGCATTCTTTGCCCTCCTAAGTGCTACAAGATGGTTTTTTATTATTTTTTATACAAAATAAGAGAATTGCATGGGATTGTTGACGATAAAATTAAATATTACAAGCAAATATAAATAAATTAATAAATATATTTATATATTGAGAAAAATTGGGGGTGCAGCAGTTCCGCAATGCCCATGTACAAGCTGCCCCTGTCTATACTTATATAAATAATAGTTTTTTTGTGTGAACATATTGCTTTCCAACTTAATTTAATTTATAACCCAATAGTAGATAATAATAATAACAACAACAGGACTCTAGCTTTGATGTAGTAAGATTGATTGGGTTTTTTGGGGGGGGGGGGGGGTTTCACACCAGAGATCAGGCCAGTAGTTATAATGGTTGGTCATAACTTTAAGCATACCATGTAGATTGTAGCGCAGCTTGTTTCTTTGTATATATGTGTATACTTCAGATGATGACCTTAATGTGAAGGTCGAAACATCTAGTGTTTATTTTGGTTTATATTAAACTAAAGTTTTACTCTAACGTAGTAGTTATTTCCATGATTTTCATGATGTATGATGATGATGATGATGAATGTATTCCTGCCCACTAAAAAAAAAAAAAAAAGATAACATAACCCTATGTAAAAAAAAATCCCCCCCCCTCCCCTTAATCAAGAAATGTAGAGTGATCAAGTCTTTGTGTCTGCTTGCAGCATATTAAGATTATACAGATAGTAATGAAATAGAGTCTCTGTAGTTTAGGTGATTTTGATAATGACCTTTGATAGAAATAGCTCAGATTTAAATCCCATTTAGGATGCACCACTTTTCAATGAATGGTAAGATAGCTAGCCATACATGCTATATTTTGTGAACACTAATGAACATTAGATACTTCAGTAATACATAACTATAAAACTATTGCTATGTATTACTGAAGTATCTGTATCTTGCCAAATAATGGTTTGCATTTAATACTGCTACATATCTCTTTTGGATATGCTGGAAATCAGAGATCATGAAATGTCTGCTCTGCACTCAATTCACAGTATCACAACAATATTAATCATTCCCTGCATTTCACATTTCCTTCTTTGTCCTTATTCACTACTGTTTTACATTTAAATGACAACAAAACTCAAACAGATTGAGATACTAACTCTTATGTTTGTGACACAGTTTGCATTCTGATGGAGGTTTTTTCTCAACAAATGTTAGATTATCTAAAAAATAAATGAAGATAAGGGGTTTCTAGAAATGCAAAAGTAATCTGCCCTTTTAGTTGTCACTGGAAGTGTCAGTGGAAGCATAAAACAATTCTTAGCTTTATAAAACAATGGAATTATGCAAGGTCATCCTAAAAAATACCATTTTCAAATGAACCAACCACCTTGATTATAGATGTCATTATAGTTGTCAGCAAAGAATATTCCTTGCAAGAAATGCAGTTGGCCAAACCTGAATTGGAAACACGAAGTAACTGAGCGGTAGGAGGAAATTTAACTACACTTCAGTCTACATCTAGTCTCAGGTGAATTCCATCCAAGATCTGTAGATTGGATTTTAACTTTATTTGAAGAAAAAATATATTTTGACTAATGACCTAGATTCCACTTTACATATTCCTGTGTGCCTCATTTTAAATGTACTGCATGCATGCAGAACATTTAAAATGCTACTGTTAATAGCAGTATCTTCATGCTGGTTCAGGAAAAGAGTATACAGGTATTTGAAACAGGAAGTAATCAGCATTTAGTTTGAAGCAAGATAAAAAAAAAAAAGATAAAATTATTATTATTAGATCTCCAGACCAGAGAGTCAAGGACTCATCGAGGGAGGCCATATATCAGTGACACTAGCTGTTATCTTCTTTTTCTAGCTTTATAACTCTTTATGAGTTTTAGCTTGGAAACCAATTTTTAGCCATTCTTTTCTGTACAATATTCTTCCAATTCTTAACTTTTAAAGTTGTAAGATCTTTTCGTACATCATCTATCCATCTTTTTCTTGGTCTACCTTTCTTCCTTTGTCCTAATGGTTTCCATTCAAATATTTTTTTAACTCCTCTATCTTTTATCATTATTTTTATATGCCCCAACCATGCTATTCTTTGCATCTTTATATATATCTTACTATATCTTCACTATTAGTTAGTTAGTTGTTCAAGTTCGTTATTTGCTCTAATTCTCCATATTCTATTTTATTCTTTTATTGGTCCATATATGTTCCTTAATATTTATCTTTCAAAAATTCTCAATCTATCTATAACTTTTTGTATTAATGGCCACGTTTCACATCCATATGTTGTTACATGTCTTATAATTGTTTTATAAAGTTTTAACACAGAATTACGATTAAGAATCTTATTACTCATTAACTTTTTATAAATATAATAACACTTATTTTCAAGCATAATTCTACTATTAATTTCTTTGGATATATTACTGTCTGTTGTTATTAATGAACCTAAATATTTAAAACTATTTACAACTTCAAAACTGTATTCACCTATATTATATCCTGTAATGTTTTTATTTATGGTCTTTCCACATTGCATATATTTAGTCTTCTGTTCATTAATTTGCAATCCAACTTCATTAGCGTTTCTATTAAATTCTTCAAATTTCTCTTCTAAATCTTTTCTCCTGTGACTTATTATTGCTATAGTGTCTGCATATGCACATATTTGTATTAATTTATTATTAATGAATCCTCTCATGTTTATCTTTCTTATTATTGCTTCAAGTACCAAATTAAATAAACTTGTTGAGAGTACATCTCCTTGTCTTACTCCACAGTTTATTTAAAAGGGGTCCATTAATTCTCCTTGTATTTTAACTATTGCTTTGAATCCTTCTAATGTAATTTTAATTAATTTTCCTGGTATTCCCAGTGTTTTCAAGCTATGTATCATTTCTTGTCTATTTAAATTTATCAAGTGCTTGTTGGAAATCAATATATAAATTATGAAGTTCTATATCATATTCTATGCATTTTTCACATAATTTTGTAACATAAATATATTATCAATTGTGGATCTTTCATTTCTGAAACTACACTGGTACTCTAATATTATTGTTTCTATATATGGTTCTAATATTTTATATATCATACTTGATAAAATTTTGTATGTCACATTCAGTAATGTAATTCCTCTATAATTCTGACAATTCATCTTATCTCCTTTTTTATATATTGGTTGGATTATTCCAATTTTTTGGCATTTTTTCTTCTTTCTATATATCTAATATCAAAATAGACATTATCATATTGAAGGCAGATAAGGGAAATTCAACAGTGATTTTAAACACCAGTGATTATGAAGATAAGATTAGCAGCTTATTGTCGGATACATCAACCTACCATGTTCTAGTCACAGACCCAACACTAAATAACCACAATGATACCAACGATTTAATATGTCACATGGTGAACTGGTCTATAGACTTAAAACTAAGATTGAAATCCATGCATCCACTAACACCAAGACTATATGGCGCTCCTAAGGTTCATAAAAATGGAATACCATTACGCCCGATTGTGGATGGAATCAATTCGCCAACTTATCTGTTATCTAAACACCTGGCAGGCCTCCTCAAACCACACATCCATAATTTGGATACTTATATACAAAATTCGCAACATTTTGTTGAGAAACTGAACAACAATTCTATCTCCAATACGGATTTACTTGCCAGCCTGGATGTTACATCTCTATTCACTAACATCCCTGTGGAGGAAGTCATCAACATTTTAGAAAGTTTGCTCCCACAAGACATTACTTCTCTGTTCTGTCATTGTTTAACATCTAACTTTTTCTTATGGAATAAAACCATATATCAGCAATTGACTGGCCTTGCAATGGGTAGCCCCTCTCTCCATCTTGTGCTGATCTCTTTATGGAGGATTTTGAAAGTAAAATCTTAACTCAAACAGACCCTAAACCCACAGTATGGTGGAGATACGTGGACTATAATTTTATCGTTTGGAACCACACAAAAAAGGAGCTGTTCGACTTTCTTAACAAAATCAACTCTCTACACCACAATCAAATTCACTCTAGAACTTGAAAAAGATAACCAATTATCATTTCTGGACACTTTAATTAAGAAGCTTCCGAATGGTGGTATCAACCTCTCAGTTTACTGCAAACCTACCAATACAGGACGTTATTTACATTTCACTTCCTGCCACCACATTTCTCAGAAACTTAGTATTGTACACATGTTGAAGAACTGTGCCTCCCTCCTTACAACAGATCAACAAGACCTCCAGGAAGAACTATCCCTGATATCCACCAACCTTACCATGAATGGATTTCCTCGAAGACTCGTCCACAAGATACTTTTCTCTGAACCCCGACAAAGACAACAAGATGATATACGATATATTTCTACCATCGTCATTCCATACTTAGGGACAGTTTCTAATAAGATTGCTAGACTCCTCAGACCACATAAAATAAGAGTGGCCTTTAAATCCACAGAAACGATTAGACAATTCTTAAGATCTCCAAAAGATATCCATCCTTTCTCCAAATATGCTGGAGTTTATAACATACCATGCTTGTGCAGCTTGAATTACATCGGCCAAACTTCAAGGAGCCTTGAAATTAGGCAAAAAGAACACATAGGTGACGTCAATAATAACAGAGAAGAAAAATCGGGGTTAGCTTTTCATTTCTCAAGAACAAACCATACCATAGAGTGGGATAGAAGTACAATTCCTTACATGGAGGAGAACTTCCACTCCCGAATTTTTAAGGAGGCCACAACAGTTGCCCGCTGTACACAAAACCTTAACAGGAACCAAGGACTAATCTTGCCCGTGATCTGGAAGACCCTTATCGGATCCTTCAAGTCGCCAGAACTGAATTTTAGTGCCAACTATAGAACGTTTCTAAATAACAACATGTGATATCATGCACACTCTATGCATGTATTGTACGCGCTCTGTTCTTTGTTTAATATAATTGGAATCGGTTGATTATAGTTTGTAACAGTTTTTTTTACTTTTTAGTGCCTTACATCAGTTATGTACCCTGAAGATGCCAACAGCCTTAGTTGGTGAAACTAGTTGGTATAACATAGTTGTTTATTATATACACTTGATCAATATAATCCCATTAAAAGTATTTCCAGAGCTTTTTGGTCAAGAAAATTAAACGTTTTTTAACATATGATCAGATTCACAATTTGTTCCTCTATATGCTAATGCATCATTGACTGAACTTGCCCATCTTTTTCAAAATCAGGATATGATCTATTTGATTACATTCTTTGCTTGTTGGAATAATCCAGGTCTCCAAATGTATCTTCTTATGTTGAAAACGTACTCATTATTCTAAGTTTATTTGATATTGCTAATTGTATAAGTCTATTTCCGTTTTCACTAGTTTCTTCATGTAAACTGTGCTTTCCAATTACTTCATGATATATGCCTTCTTTCCCTATTTTTGCATTAAGATCCCCTAATATTATTATGGCATCATTTTTATTTATTTTTTCACGTTCCTTGTAAATCCCCATAAAATTGATCGATCACAATCTCATCAGCATTTTCAGTCAGGGCATATACATTAATAAAAGTGATATTATGGAATTTCCCCTTAATTGGTAACTTGCAAATTCTGTCATTTATTGGTGTGAATCCTAAAATTGATTTTATTATCTTCTTTCTAATAATAAATCTACTCCATAATTTCCTTGTTCTTCAGCACCGCTATAATACATAATATAATCTTTTTTGTTTATTCTTCCTTTTCCTTTTGCTCTCCATCTTATCTCCTGTAATGTTGCAACATCCAATTCATATTTCTTTAACTCTTCTGGTATACTTTGCATTTTCCCTACCTGTAACATTGTTCTAACATTCCATGTTCCAAAATTCATCAACCTTTTCCTTTTCATGTGTTGTTTCCTTGAAATCAGTCCAGCTTTCAATTGTTTAAATTTCTTAATAAGAGATATTTTTTACAAGTATGGGTTGTTAGCCCATTGCCAAACCCCCAACCTGGAGGACCAGGCCTCCAAATTTATGTCCCTCTGGAGGTAGGGTGGCCCCAGATAAAAGGCACTGGGTACCCATTTTAGTCACCTCTTACAACATGCATGGGCTACAATGGGACTATTCTTTAACCTTGGTCACTACTTTTTGATGAAGAAACCAGGGCTTCTTCTTGATGGGGGAGGAGGTACAGAGGATCCAGAAGCAAGTGACCAAGATGATAGCTGGTCTATGTAATGAACCTTATGAGAACAGGTTGAAGATCTGTGGGTTACGGAAATTGGTTGATAGGCAGAAAAGGGGTGATATGATTAAAACATTCAATTTATTGAGCAGTTTTTACAAGATTAATTCAGAAGAAATTTTTCAGAACAGGTCTGGTGGTGGGAGAACTAGGGGGCCATCCATGGAAACTGAGCAAGAGTGTAGTTAGCAAGGGTATTAGAACTATGTTTTTTTACTTGGAGAGTGGTGAATGAGTGGAATAAGCTGCCAGAGTCTGTTGTGAGTGCCATGAGTCTGTGAATGAGTTCAAAGCAAAGTATGATAAATACTGTGTGAATGCTGAATAGTTCTTGACATGATGTTTAGAGCCTCCCTCGATGAGTCTAATGACTCCTTGGAGTTGTTTAATAATAACAACAATATTGCATCACACCAAAGTACATAATTTTAGACTTACTAACATTAAACTGACAGCCATTACTGTTTGCCCAATCTAGTCTATTCAAATCACCCTGCAAATGCTGTATATCAGCACCATCTCTGATTACCCTGCCTATTTTTGCATCATCAGCAAACAAGTGAAGATCTCCTGTTTGCCCCTCACTGATGTATTAAATAATAGTTCAAAGACTGATCCCTAGGACTAGGGTGGCCAGACGTACCCCATTTACTGAATTAAATTTATAAAATATCCCTTTTGTAAAATCTTAAATGGGGTACGAAAAATACTCCTTTTCGGTGTTTCAGACATAATATCCATTTTTCAGTTTTCTGTACTAAATAAATAAATATTGACTATTGCCTTTACTGTGAATGCCACCAAGTAAGCAAAATGTAAACACTACAAATCATATAATACCAAGTTTAGGTGATTATATAAGAAGAAAATTAGCCGCAGGTAAATATTTTGTTGAAATGCATTCTCAAAGACTCGAAAAACAACTTTGTATCCTACTTATATAGATCGTTGTAGGATATTTATATTATGCTTACTTTGTAATGCTCGGCACCTGTCACAGGCCCGACACGAGGGGGAGTAGGGGTTCCCATGGTCACTACTTGAGATCTTTTTTTATTTCATTGTATTAACATAAGGCAATAAATTCTATAAATACTACTTTAACCCTTTTCACAGAATGTCCTCTTCATCGTCATCAAATAAGGAAGAAGAAAAAATAGAGAGGTTAAATCAAGAAGATAAAACATCAGAATTATTTCAACGAGGAGTGGCAGAAAACTTACGCATGGGTGATTAAAGGAAGAACTGTTGGTAAAGCAAAATGTTTAAGGTGCAATTGTGAATTTTCCATAATAAATGGAAGTGTTTATGACCTTAAAAAGCATATGCTAAGTAATAAACATAAAAAAGGGAAAGTATTAGCTAGTAATCCAACTTTAAATTCATTTTTTATTTCCTCGACATCGTCATTAGTTTCGACTGAAGAACAAAAGACTGTTGCCACCGAAATTACGTTTGCCTATCACACAGTGAAACATGCGCATAGCTATCGATCATCAGATTGCATGAGTTCATTATTCAAAATATTATTTAGTGATTCAAAATTCGATTTTCAATTGACATGTGCACAAACAAAAATATCTAAAATAATAACAAATGTTTTAGCAAAAGACTGTATCTACAGTTGTCGAGAATTTAGGAGAAAATCAGCCATTTTCAATTGCAACAGATTCATCAAATAAAGAAAACATTAAGATGTTTCCTTTAATGTGTAGATATTTTTCTAAATCTAGTGGAGGAGTTCAAACAAAACTTTTGAGTTTTTCTTTAACAGCCAGTCAGAAATTTCAAAGGATATTTCATTTTGCTTACTTCGAAAGTTGACTTTAGGAGCTGAATTTAAATCCTGAGAACATCGTTAGTTTTTGCAGTGATAATGCTAATATAAATTTTGGTATTAATCAGAGTGTATTTACAGAATTAAAGAAATTTAATAAGGATTTAATAGATATGGGGTGTCTTTGCCATGTCTTACACAATGCAACAAGAAAAGCTACAAGCTGTTTAGAAGTCTATATAGAATGTGTAATTTTAAAAACATATAATGAATTTAGTTCACATAGTAAAAGGTTAGAAAATATAAAAGAACATTATGAATTCTACGACCTAGAATATTCAGATCTAATGCGTCAAACTTCCTACAAGATGGTTGTCACTCCTTCCAGCAGTAGATAGGCTAAACAAAAATTTTGAGCCAGTGAACTATTTTCTATCTTTGGAAAGATGTCCACCTATTTTATAAGATTTTTTTTCGAACGAATTAGCTGAAGTCTACCTTTCTTTTCAAATGCAGCAACCTGTGTCCAAAACGTAATTTGTAATCTAGAGCAGGATGGTCCAATTATAATAGAACTATTTAACCAAATGGCCAATCTAAGAAACTCTCTACTTTCTAAATTAAATGATCATTTTTATGGATTCATTGCTATACAAAAATTGAAATCTTGTCGCAAACCAGTAGAGATAAATTTGTTTAAGAAAAGGGCAGATGATTTTCTGAAAACTTTAATTCAGTATATTGAAAAAAGATTTAGTTTTGAAAATAATAAGTATGAGTATCTTAATATATTCAAATTACATGAAGTGGCACATTTTGATCTTTTCTTAAAAGTTATAGATTTATTTAAAATTTCCAATATCAATATTGATTTGCTATATGAAGAGTACATCCTGCTAAAATCGTTCCATAAAAATACTGACACAAAAAAACTAAAAAATATCACCGATATTTGGATAAAATTTTTAAATGCATACGATGTACCTAATATTGAAAAAATTATTAATTTTGTTTTTGCTTTGCCTCACTCAAATGCAATGAGTGAGCGAGTATTTAATGTTCAATTCTTGGAAAAAGGATAGGAACAGATTAGACCTAAAAACTGTTGAGGGAGAATTACTGGTGAACACCAATTACAATATGTCATGCAAAGAATTTTATGCAGTTGTATTAAAAAATGAAAAATTGCTAAAAGAAATTTGCTCAAATAAAAAATACTGTTAGGTAAATACTTCTCTTTTGATAAAATAAATCACGTTTATTGAATTTATATTGTAAATGATTATGCAAAACATATAATGAGAATATTTCTAAAAGTTTACATTCGTGTTCATAACTGCCAAAATAAAATATTTAAATTTTGTTTAAAGACTTGCTATGAATTTGACTAATTGTACCAAAATTTGACCAACTCTGTGTTTCATGCATTTGTATATTGTGAAAATCTACAAATATAGAAATAAAATAATCTTATTATAATTGTTCGTTCTTTATGTTTGATAGTGCGATTATCCTCAAGGCCAATAATGAATATCCCAAAACCTAATCATGAATACCCCAAATTCTTACCATGAATACCCGAAAATCTACGTATGATACGCCAAAACCAAATTTTTAATCTGGTCACCCTACCTGGGACACACCACTGGTCACCTTAAATCTGGTAGATTCACATCCCCAATACACCACTTTCTAACACGTCTCTCAGCCACCCACTTATCTAAGCCAATAGTTCATATTCCAATTCCATATTCTCTAGTTTATGCAACAGCTTTTCATGCGGTATCATATCAAATGCCTTAGCAAAGTCCAACACTATCACTGTATCCATTCCCTTTATCCAACTTAGCCATAACATTATTATAAAATATGAGCAAATTGCTCAGGAATGACATCCGTTTAGTATACTCATGCTGTTCTCTGTAAAGCATATTTTGTTTTCACCCATTTCTGTATGCACGTTCTTACTAACTTCTCTAAAATTTTTACAATTACTCTAGATATATCGATAGACATATCAGTTTTTGCACCACTCCTGTGCAATGGGATTATCATACATTCTTTCTATTCCTGTGGAATCTTTCCTGAGATATATCCAGTTCAGCCAAAGGAATGTTCAGCTGAACATTCCTTTAGCATACGTGCTGATAAACCATCTATTCCAATTGTTGAATTTATATCCAGGTTATGCAACAGCTTTAGAAAATCCATCACATACACTTCTATCTCTTCATCCAATGTAATGGTATAACTATGCACTATCACATACACCATGTTGATAGATCTTGGTGAAGTGAGTGCTCATTATTTGAACTATCTCATCTGTTTCTGATAGTAGGATACCATTTGCATTCAGTAAAGTTATTCTTCCATAGTCATTTTTTCTTTTACTTGCTGCATAGTGATAAAATTCTTTTGCGTTGACTTTAGCCTGTGCAACAAATTTCTTTTCAATCTCGAACTTAGCTTTCCATACAATACTTGCAACTTTTCTAGCCTAAGATTTATATATTTCATAACTCCTCTCATTCTTATTCCTTCCACATCATCTTCTTATATGGATCATTTGTTTAATGAGATTGCACATCCATTTTACTCTCATTTCATTTGCTCTTCAAACTCCAAGGACAAATCCAGATATTGCATTAATTAAGAATCTTTTCAAAGCTTCCCATGTAAAGCTGACATTCTTCACATTCAACAACTGATTCCATGGAACCAAAGATATTATTCTCCTGTTATAATTACAAATTCGTAGTTCAGCATATAACCTGTCCTGACTGAAACATTGATATAGTTGGCCACTTCCTGTGTCAGTACAGCATGATCACCGTCACCAACTGGTGGAAAAACAGTCACATCTTTAACTGAAAGATCTTCAGGCATTATGATCAACTGCATGATGACAACCTTCCCGAGTTGTCATGCAGCCAGAGGCATAGCTGGGGGGGGGTCTTCCCCGGGCAGCACTTTGAACTTTTGCAGTTAATTCTATAATACAGTCTTGAGAACTCATTTCCAAATATTGCAATACTGCAAATTTACCTCACAACTGCTGTAAGTGTTGCTAGTTGTAAGAAGAGTTTTTCTAAATAAAATTGATTAAGAATTACCTACATTACTATGAAACAGACTTCAACAATGTCATCGACGATTTTGCTAACGGAAAGGCAAGAAAAATAACATTTTAGAATGTTAAAATTAAAGTTTTACTTCAAGAATAAACATAGTGTTTTAATTTATTTCCCTATATGTTATTTTGACTTTTTGTAGCATTTTTGGTGTGTATTGAGAGTGCAGCAAACTCAGGGACCGCTCCGGGCGGCAAAATCTCTAGCTACACCACTGCATGCAGCAGCTCAAATTCTCCTTCATTCTTATCATGCATTTTCTCTAATAACCAATGAATACCCTGGTAATTTAAGTCCAATAATAATAATTACTCATCAGGGTAATCTAATGATGCATTTCATCATTCCCTGCAAATGAACCATCAAGTCTGTAGCAACATCCCACAATATATTTCATCTTGTTAGCCTTCACTTTTCACCACATAGCCTCAAACTTGGTGCTACATGGGAAATTATTACCATGATTGCTTTCATGTATTTCTATCCTAGCTGGACTCAAGTCATCTGACATCATTAGTAATATTCCCTCTCCCCTCCTATGTCTTCTGTCATTTCTAAAAATACTATATCCTTTGCACTTGATTCCAGTTACAATATCCATTTCTGAGAGTCTGGTTTCACTAATACTAACAATTTCAAACTACAACATATTCACCAAAGCAACAAACTCAACCACTTTGCTTCTAATGCTCCTGGCACTTGTGTATAGAAATAAGTTATCTCCTCGCTTTTCTTATATATTATTATTATGTGACACCTCCAGGGAGTCCAAAGACTCATCAAGGGAGAGTGTGCCAATAGCATCAAACGATTGATCCCCTTCCAACTACTAACCGTGCTCAAAACTTGCTTAACTTTTAGTGAGCAGTAGCAGAGGCTCTACCAATCGACCAACTTTTGCTGGCAATATAATACTGAAAAGAAAAATATGTACGATTTAAAAAAAAAAAAACATCAAATTAAGACAGGTTTAAAAGGCAAACTATACACTCAAATATACAAATAGTATTCAAAAAAATAAATAATAAATAAAAATAATAATAATAATAATGAAAGGGTCTGAAAACAATAATTAAAACTTGATTGACTCCATGGTGAACTCATAAAGTTAAAAAAAAAAAAAAGTGGAAAAGATGAAAGCATATCAAAAGTAACTAGCAAGTAAGTCAGTATATACTGAGAGAATACTGAGAATAAAGTAAGAAAGTGAAGCGGTGAGTAAAAGCAGCTAAATGAAAGCCATGAGAAGATGTGGGAAAAAAACACAGAAGATAAATACACTGCTCAAAACAATTAAGGATATTTTAGTTTCTGTCGGATAATTATAAATTTTTGCAAATAATTATAACTAATGGATACTTTATACATGAATAAATATTTCTTACTTATGGATAGTGTAATTGATGAGATATTGTTTAAATAATCGATATTTATTACAAATTTAACAAATATACATTTTAGCGTGAAATAATTTTAACAAGAATAACAACAAGAACAGACAAACACACTTTGGTTAATTTTTAATAGGGCATATGGTCCCCATTAACAGCCAGAACAGTGGTGCATCTTGATTGCATGGACCGGATAAGATAATCAAACAGTTCTTTTGGGATATTTCCCCACTCTTCTGTGAGAGCAATTTTAAGCTCTTGAAGCAATCGTGGTGGCACCAGTCAAGCAGAAACGCACCTACCTAAAGCATCCCAGGCATGTTCGATTGGATTACAATCCGGTGAACAGGCAGGCCAGTCAATTCGTTCATACTTTCTTCCTCAAATCACTCTTGTATCAAATTTGCAGTGTGGATGAGCATTGTCATCCATAAAAATGAATTCTTGGTCAATTGCAGCAGCATATGGATGAACTATAGGTTCCAAAATCTTATCGCGATATCTTTGGGCTGTTAAGGAACCGTTTCTGATAAAATAGAGATCAGTATGGCCACCCATACTTATTCCAGCCCATACCACCAAACTCCCACCTTGATGTTGGGATCTTTCATGAACGAACTATGGATTATTTCTTGTTCCACTTTCATGCCATATCAAGATACGTAGGTTATCTGGTTGCAGACTGAACCTGGACTAGTCAATAAAAAGTACACGAGCCCAATCCTCATTTGTCCAATTGCGGTGTTCTTGTGCACAAATTCATCGAGCTCTTTTGTGATTTGCAGTAAGTGGAATACAAACCATTGTCTTTGAGCATATAAACCTATGGCATGAAGATGATTTCGAACATTTTCCGTCTCCAGAAAGCGATTCCAAAGTCACAAAATTACGCTTTGAGATACATGACATGCTTGAGCGACAACTTGCTGCGTTTGTCCAGCTTCTAATCAACCAATGGCTCTCCAGCCATGGATTCTGAGATATCATGTTGTTCTGCCATTTTTAACAAAATAATGGATGACAGCTGACAAGTTTACAATTGAAGTGATAATTATGCACTGTGGAAGTGAGCGCAACAAGCCACACTTTTATACCCCCCCATGCTAATATGATTGACATGTTTCGACAAGTCTTAACATGATTTTGTACGAAGTTGCAAGTTCTACACTGTTGTATATTAAGAATATTTTAAAATAAATGTGTTACTAAAATTAAGTGGATATTGAATCCAACATTACTTCAAAGCCGAGTAGAGAAACTACAAGAGTTTTGTGCCGAATATAGAAACTATAAAAGTTTCGGCGGATTCAAGCATAAGCAAAACTTTCATGACAGGACAACTCGTAGTAAAGGTGAAGTAAGATCCAATCACTATCTTTAGTATTTCCCATAATGTAAAACACATTTCCTAGGAGATATATGATTGGATCTGACAAAATTTTTATAGTTTCTATATTCGGCACGAAACTCTTGTAGTTTCTCTACTCGGCTTTAAAGTAATGTTGGATTCAATATCCACTTAATTTGAATAATTTTGCATCGCCGAGTCTGGGTCTGGCTCCCACTGACGAGACCTCAAATAAGGTCGAAACCGGTCTGGGTAGTGATCCCCCCCCCACACACACACTCCATAATGTATAACATCATACATCTCCTAGGAGATGTGTTTTACATTATGAGAAATACTAAAGATAGTGATCGTAGCTTACTTCACCTTTGCTACGAGTTGCTGCTGGAAGTTTTGCTTATGCTTGGATCTGCCAAAACTTTTATAGTTTCTATATTCAGCATGAAACTCTTGTAGTTTCTCTACTCAGCTTTGAAGTAATGTTGGATTCAATATCCACTTAATTTGAATAATTTTGCATTGTCGAAGTGAACCCTTTTAGCTCTTTATTTTCAGTAAATGTGTTACAGTTGTACATTTTTTTTATAATATTATAATTTACAAGAAAACCAAAATATCCCCGAATTGTTTTGAGCAGTATATTAGGGAAGTGGCAAAATGAGTACATATCAGTTAAAAGAGAGATATGACATGTGTGAATGTATGAGAGATATGTATGAATAATGATTGTTTAGGCTGAATGTATGAATAATTATTGATTAGGCTGCCAATATTGCTGTATTAAAATGAATTTGTTCTGTGACGATGTTATAAATAGGATATACCCTTAATGTGTTTTTTTTTTCTTTTCACTAGAGGTCAGGCCATTAGAATAACGGATGATCAAGTCATTGTCACTTTGGCATACTTTTTGAAATGTAATATAGTTTGTCTTTGTATATGCATGTGTATCCTCCAGATGATAAAGATCAAATATGATCTTTATCATCTAAAGTATGAAGATCAAATATGAAGATCAAAACATCAGGAAATTTAAGTAAATATTCCTAACACAGTTATAGTCTCCATAATTTACCAAAATGAATGCTGATCACTGTGTAACATTAAAGGAAAGTATTCCTTTCTTTCTCTTGTCACTGTGCTTGGATATAATATCTTGGTTATTATTTAACAGTATCTCAGCTGTTTTAGTTTTGTTTGTTTTGGTAAGATCAATTATATCTATGTCAACATGACATCTCTTTAAACCAATTTCCACTTCTTTTATAGCAGTGTCTCCTTGGCTGACGGTATCTATCTTCAATTCTCCTAATGGTTGGTTTGTTCATTCAGAAGCTGGCTTTTCAATAGTCATCCCATTATTCTCCCTGAAGGAAACAGCAGAATTCCATTTAACCAAATGACGACTTGGCCAACATAACATCTCATCATGTCGTGATGAGATGTCATGCTGACTAGGTCATCATTTGTTTTGGTTTCAAGCCAACAGAGCATATTACAGTGGATTACAACACAAAAATGAAATCCTTAGATTTAATAAAATTAACTACTTTGTTTTAAAGGAACGTGTCACAGGAAATAGCCAGGAAGTTGGCCTGGTTGGCCGAGTAGTTAACGTACCTGTTCTCCAACCAACAGGCTACACGTTCGAATCCTACCATAGACAATTGCAAACATCCATGGGCATGGATGTTTGCAATTGTCTTCAGGTGGGAGATGAATTTCAATGCTCAGTGTGAGACAAGTGCCCTGCTTATTGGAGGCCTGAAGTGGCTTGAAAAAGTTCTATGTTTGATCTGCAAAAGTAAGGTTTCCAGCCTATGTAAAAAAATAAAAATAAATTAAAAAAACATAAAATTGATAAAAATATAAATAAAAATCCTTAGCCCACCCACAGTACAAAATATATAGCATAAGTTTGCAAATAATCTTATGTGAGTGGGAGCAACATAAAAATAATAAAAATAAAAAATAAATAAAAAAACTAGTTAACAACATTCTAAACCAACATTCAGACATGTAATTGTGCATCCCCAAAATGAAGCCTTTTGGCTCTTTACTTTAATAAACACAATAGTTAATTTTTGTTACTGAATTACAAGGTTACATAACTCATTCATTAAAATGAAAAAAAAATAATCATGATTAACTTGCAAAATTTTGAGATCAACATACGATCAGAACAGTTGAGATTCGGAAGTGTTGTGGAGTCCCACATGTTCCGAAGTGTACATGATCAAATTTAAATATGTGAGTACAGATTCTTGGTATAATTTCAAAGAACTTTGTAGCATCAGTGGCATAGTAAGCAAGGCAAGAGTTATCATATTTCAGAAATTTATGTAGTTATGTTCCCATATTCTAATCTCAGCAGAATGTGTGAAATAAAGTCAATGGGAATAAGATGCTTCATAAACATCAGGCAAGGAAAGAAGTGGGTAATTTATCCTTGGTAGATAGTACAAAAGAGGTCAGTTTTGGAAATAGTTTGAAGGTATATATTAAACTTAGGAAGAAATCATACTATTTTCTTATGTTCTGATGCACCTTTATACACAGATGAAGCAAATAAATTAAAGTTTGAAGTTGCATTGATTATATACAAAATAATCCTCCTCCTATGAATATATCTATCTCAGAACTGTAAGCTTTGTTCTTTGCACCACTTTGTACAATTCTAAGAAACAATGTCATCCCCAGAGATGATAAAGATAATGCCACTCTTCTGATGAATACTGCAGAGTATAACTGTGAACGCAATATTTTACTGAGGAATAGATCTACTATAGCAGGGGTGTTCAACCCATCAATCGCAATCGAACCGGTCGATCGTAGAGCGATTTTTGGTCGATCTCTTGTGTATTCCTCCTTACTTACAAATTTAATTAAAACTGAAAGCATAATATTTTATTTATCACTATTTTGTATTATTTTTAATTCACTTTAAGTGTATTGCTGTTGTTTATTTATTTTTCGATAAAATTGTCAAGTCAGTAATTTTCTTAAGCCCGGATAAATGAATTAATTTGGATCAGTGGAAGTCAAACAGAGAGCTGAGTGAATACGATTATAAGCAAAGTGTAAAAATTTGATTGTAGCTTAAATATTAAATATTCCAAAGCACATTACATCAATTTTTTACTTAGGTTAAGTCCCATGTGAATATTGTAAAAAAATAAACTTTGTTTGTCTCGGTATAGTTTGTATTAGATGTTTTTCTAAATAACTCTTTTGAAGCTAACTGTATATACTGCTTTAATGAGAATATGTTAGTGTGTTAAAAACAAACTTGTATGAGAAAGGTTTGCAGGCTCTAAGTGTAAACATCTCCAAAGTCAGTCAGAAAGAGTTCAAACAACTTACAATCAAAAGAAAGTAGAGGAGAACAAAAGGCGTGCCAAACTTGAAACTTAAGATGAAAGACTCATACCGATTCTTTGGGGGTTGCCAAACTTCATGCGAGGTCTCAGAGGAAGCCTAATAAAAAGGGACTGAAGCAAGCAGGAGGTCCTGGTTCCAGAATTGATGTCAGCGAGTAGGTCGCCATCAGAGAGACTGCCCGGATACACATTGCTTCAGAGAAGAGTTTCCCGCTTCCAGAAAGGAGATTCTCAGTTCGAGACGTCGCTAGAGAGAGACTACTTCTAGGCCGCAGACAAGGTTTCAAATTGCCAAAAGGAAGAGTTCCAATTGACGGAGAAAAGTTTCCAGGCCAGATTAATGTCAGACATTCACCAGTGTGTTGCGTTTTCATTACAGTTTGATGAATCAAACGACTTCACTGATATTGCTCAGTTAATGGTATTTATTCACATAGTATTTCAAAATTATTCAAGTAAAGAAGAACTTTTGAAAATTATACCATTATTGAGAAGGACTAAGGGAGAAGACATTTTTTCGGCATTTGATGAATTTGTGAAACAACAAAAACTTCTGCTTTTTAAGCTTGTGTCTATTACTACTGATGGTGCTCCTGTAATTTCTTTATTTTGACTTTCTTTTTTTTTGTGATTTATTGTGACTCACTGTAACTTGTGAGTTTGTAATCAATCTGTTGTTTTTTCTAACTTTGGTTTTCCAAAATAGAGAAATAAATATTTTATTCCAATATATTTTTTTTGTAGTATTAAAATAATTAAAGTGATAAATAAATTTTTAAATACACAAATAAACTTTTTAGTTGTGTGTTTTTTTTTAGTTGTTTATATGTGCGTAATCAGATATCAGGTTGGGGGAACGTGATCTATATAAGAGAGTAGATCACCGAATAACTTATATATAAGAGAGTAGATCGCCGAATAACTTTTTATAGAAAAGTAGCTCACATAGTAAAAAAGGTTGAACACCACTGTATTCTGTACTATAGCATAATCAGCAAAGTCAGGCTCAAAGCCAATTAAACAAATAAATAATTGGACCAAGTACAATTCTGGGAAACATCCACTATGGATAAACTGCAATTCATCATGCTCATCCTCCACGTAACATGGTCTTTCACAAAGGTGCACAATGAATTTTTGTGTTCGTCAAGGTGGATGTTAACAGATCTACCAGTCTGTCCAAAGTGGGCAAAAATTACATCCATGGTAAGTCAGGATTGGCAGACCATGCTCTGGATACTTACTCCTTAGTTAACTTAGCTAAGTTAGGAGACATTACTCAGGAAACATTAGAAGTTAAATTACTCCTTAGCTAAGTTAGGAGACATTAATATTTTTTTCTTACTTTAAATATCAATCCCAAACCTATATAATACAAAAATATAAAACACGAAAGTACTGTTTCGGAGAGTGCTCTAACCCCCCCCCTTCCCAAAATATAGTACACTAATGAACATTGGCTGCTAATAATTAAAACTAAGCATTAAAACTGAATTTTAAGGAGAAAAATATGACACTTTTTATTTTTTTAACTTGTTAGAGTTCAAAATAACTGTTTCCAACATCTTGGAAATATCCATGAATTATATACCCAGTGATTATAAAATAACATCAAGTATTCAGAGCCCTCTAGCTAGTAATGTATTGGATGAAACACACCAATATTCAGTAGATGTACACAGTGGAACATGGGGATTCGATTTAACAAAAAAAAAAAATTGCACCAAAAGTCGCCAACAGGGGAAATTTTGGCGCTGTTTACCGAGTAAAATGCATTAATTTGCATTATCGCGTTTCTTGTGAGCGATCATGCAATAAAAGGAAAGCCTGTGAGATTTCTTATCATTCGTAGACGAACTGCTTTTCGATGCCTCTTACCTTACGTGAGCGTGCTTTGTTAGTTAAACTCTATTATCAGCAGAACAATAATGCCGGTGCTTGTCTTCGTGATTTTAGCCATATGAAAAATTTATGAAAAGGACCGATTAGCATAACAAACTTACGAAAACTGATTCGGCGAGTTGAAACTACTGGAACTCTAGCAGTGCAGGTAGGCAGGGGACACAAACCAATCAATCACCAACAAGTTGAACAAGTTGTAACTGCTATTGTGGAACAGGAGATGACGAATGTGCAGGGTACCAGCAGTGCACAAGCAATATCCCGGCAAACGGATATCGCATACACAACGGTGTGGAAAATCCTACATCAGATGCTGAAGTTTTACCTCTATAAAATCAGTCATGTTCAAGAATTGCACCCTGGTGATGCGACCACACGAATCGACTTATCTTTGAGATTCTTAGCATGCATGATGCATGGCCGTGGCAGATTTTATGGAGTGACGAAGCGCACTTTTATTTGAACGGCGATATTAACACATGCAACTGTCGCATTTGGGCTGCAACTAATCCACACGTGTCTGCAGATGCCTATCCACTCACTCAAAGTCAAAGTGTGGTGCGGATTTACAGCATCTTTTATCATCAGTCCATACTTTTACGAGGAAAATCGCCAAAATGGACCAGTGACCTGTTCCGTCAATGCTAACAGGTATGCCAATATGCTACAGAACTTTGTGGTTCCACAACTGCAGCAAAGAGGATGTCTCGATTCGACCATCTTCATGCAGGATGGCGCACCACCCCACATCGGACTTCAGGTACAGTGTGTTTTGCGACAACATTTCTCTGACAGAAGAATCATTAGTTATGCATTTCCCATGCCATGGCCACCGAGATTGCCTGATCTCAATCCTTGTGACTTTTGGCCGTGGGGATTTCTTAAAAGCATTGTGTATCAAGGACATGTACCCGACATTCCAACTTTGAAAGATCGAATAACGTTACACGTGAGACAAATCAATTCCGACATGTTGTGAACTACTATGGAAAATGTCGTGCACCGTATGCAGTTCCTGGAACATCAGAATGGTGGTCATATTGAACCTCATTTGTAATTAACAATAAACATCATTAAATTGATGTGTGCTGTCTCTCATTTGCCATTTAGTCATTCATTAGTCACACCTACTAAAATTAATTTGGCAGCACCAATATTTCCCCTTTTGGTTTTTTTTTTTTTTTTTTAGTTAAATCGAATCCCCATGTTCCACTGTGTATGTCTACCGAATATTTCGTCCAATACATTACTCTCTAGAGGGCTCTGAATATTCAACGTTATTTTTTTATAATCACCCGGTGTGTGTGTGTGAGAGAGAGAGAGAGTGTGAGAGTGAGTGAGTGAATGAGTGAATGTAAATATTATTCATGATTGACAGAAGCAAATCATAATGAATAATATTCACAGCATTTCTTTTTCCTTATGAATGGAACCTCTTAATGCATAACTAGAATCTTTGAAAAATATAGCTCTCTTCATAAAGTTGTGGAGAGAGAAAGAGGGTGATTGGCTGGCTTGTGGGCAGTGTGGTGGGAAGGGTCAAAGTTAATTGTGAGAGGAGGCTAGCTGATGAGGTCAAAAGAAATCCCAAAGTTATTTCTCTCTGTGTTAGATAAAAGGAAGAATACCTATGGAATGATGACATTAATGAGTGCTGGTGGAGCTCACTTGGAGTTCCACCAATTTAGAATGTTCAGTTGTGTGCTAATAGTACTGGGCTGTGAAAAGTTAAGCTGGAGATCCTGCAGGATGACTTCATAGAATGGCAGTATGGGTAAAGGGAAAATGGTTACCAGTTTAACTTGGCCGAGTGCAAGGTCATGCAGTTTGGGATGAAGATATCACAAGCTGTTACTATACTGGAGATGAACTGCAAGGAAGTTCATGTGGTCACACATTTGAAGATTTATTGGGGGCAAGGAGTTGAAATTTAGAGGGCATATTGCAAAGTTAGCAAAGCAGCACATATGATTACACAGCTGTTGAAGAACACACTGATAACGGAGAAAACGTGGCTGTTACTCCCTTTTAGAAGACTTTAATGAGGCTACATCTGGACTACTATGGCACACAGGTCTTCTGGATTCCATGTGAATGAAAAAGTGGTGGTGAAGATCCAGGAGTGACCAAGATTGTAGCAGGTCTATGGAATACTCGTTGTAATAGATTTCATGGTATGATATGAACACAAATGGATAAGAAAATAACTATTTATTAACTTAAAAGCTAATATTTCTTTTTAACCTAGATGGTGCCATATTAGGACTTTAGTCTTGAGTTGCATGCTGCAATTACATACACTAGCCCCACTGTTACACCGGATTGTGGTTGTCTTGCATTTGTAACAAACTTTGTGTTGTGTGCACTGAAGATGCTGGATATAATACCAGTGAAATATTAGCTTTTAAGTTAATAAATAGTTATTTTCTTATCCATCTGTGTTCATATCATACCGTGAAATCTATTACAACATGTCTGATGAACACATAAGCCTATCCACGCGTATGGAATACTCATGCTCCTTATGTGAATAGATTGAAGGTGCATGAGTTTCAAAAACTAGCTGATAGGTAAATAAGAGGGACTATGATAGAAGCATATAAAAGGGTTTTATAGAATTGACACTGAAAACTTCCAACATGACAGAAAGGTAGAGAACAAGGGGTCACCCTAGAAATTATATAAGGACATTTAGAACAATTGTTAGGACTAAACCTGGGTTTGAATCTGGAATGCAAAGAGACTTTATCAGGGCTTTTCAAGTGAAGATGAGTTACTTGTCTCAGATGGAGATGGCAGGGTTTATCTACTGAAAACTCAGGTTTTTCATCCTGTAAAACAGGAAAACCAACCAGAAGAACACAAACAATTTACAGACATATCAGAAAATGCAGAAAGAATTAACTATCTTCTCATAAGCAGTAATCAGGTTTCTAAGAAACTAAGTTACTTGCATATGACAGGCCACTGAGCATAGAACAAAAGGAAGATGGATGGAATCTACTTTCTCAAAAAGACAAACACCATCCTAAGTAAAATCCAATTTTACTTAGCCCAGCATAATAATTATCAGCCTAATGTTTGTGATTAATATCTTCTGGCATATTATTACTGACATCTTTGCTACTGTTTTCAATTAATTCCAACAATGATAGTGTTCTCTTTCCTGATTCAATGAAGAAAGAATGGACATATAACTCAAGTAATGAATATATAATTGATTTAATGATAGCATTTGTCTCATGCTCTATTAGACTCTGAAGACTCAAAAGATACTTCAAGCAAAATATAAGTCACAATATTAAGCGCTCTGTAGCACAATGGTATATTGCTCCCTTCAATTGGAAAAGGCCAAAGTTTGATTCTT
This sequence comes from Typopeltis vanoorti, assembly GCF_054136105.1. Taxonomy (NCBI): domain Eukaryota; kingdom Metazoa; phylum Arthropoda; class Arachnida; order Uropygi; family Thelyphonidae; genus Typopeltis; species Typopeltis vanoorti. The sequence continues at coordinate 130,685,945 of NC_143549.1, forward strand.
GTTGTTAAGAGGAATCTTTATATGGATTTTTTCATTTGAAGGTGAATTAGCTGATCTCAAATGGAGGTAGCAGAGTTTTTGTCTCCCAGAAACTTGAGTTTTTTCATCCCATGTACGGGCAAATCAGCCTTCAAAACACACACAATTTACAGACAAAAAATACTGTGGGTGGCTGTGATGGACAGTAGATGCCATTAATGTTAACTGTGTGTAGTAGGAGAATTAAGAGTAGGGGAGACAATTAGATGTGTATGGAGTGGAGTAGAGTGTCCTCCCATGATGAGTCCTTGGAGGTGTCTCATAGTAATAATAATAGATTCATTTATTGATCTAATTCTATCTATACACTTCATCTACTTCATTATTATTATTGGTCAGACACATCCATAGACACAGCCTCCCAGAGGTAATTCTTGTTCTCTTATCATCTTTCATGTACTGAAAATCTTTCCTGTGGCTGTGTTAAAAAATTCCCACACTAAACATGTCTGCTTGTATCATATCCTGCTGAGCCTGATCGGTAAATCACTATCCTCTGGTCTACTATTCACACTCCGCAACTGTTCAGCCAATTTTGGTTATAGCTGATCACTGCGCATTACAATGGATGGCTCCTTGCTTCACCAATGCAGAAATATCATGGGGCTCTATTTCATCACTTGTCTTCTATCTCTATACATAAATGACTTTTTCTCTCTAACCAATAATCCTGCCATAGCTTTGCACATTTCACAGGGTACCACATGATAAGTTGATGGTGAGTGGGTTTGGGGAGAAGTGTGGTGGGTGTTTTGTGAATAATGGGTAGTGTGAGTGTACTGCAATGAGTCTTTTAACTTCATGATGATAATATAATAAATAATACAGTATGGCTCAAAAAGCAGTAATGAATAACTACAACAATATATGTTATGGAGTAAACTGGTATTCAAAGAAGATTTCTAACAGAGGAAATTCTGGACAATAGTTTATGTGAAGTAGGCTCAAGGTCACAACACTTTAACTGTTGATCAGTTAATAGTCCTTCTTTAAAGGGATTAAAAACCAAGTAATCTGCTTGCTTGATAAAAGACATAAAATGGCTAGTGACTGCGATTCTCAAATTCAATTTGAGAATTGGAAAGTAGTCGTTTCACTTCTTTCATTAGTTGGGTTAATGCAAAATATTATTGATTATTATCTCCAGAAATGTCACTTGAAATTAATGCTTTGTTAATTAGCACAGCCATAAGGCACATCTGTAATAATCTTCTGGCAACTATACAGAAAATATGCATAGAAAATGACAACACCACATTTCTCCAAAAAACTGATGTTATTTTTGGCAAGCCAATTTTACTCACGTGGCTTTTTTTTTTTTTTTTTGTCTATAGTAATTGTAAGTAGTAGCTTTTTTTTTTTAATTTATTTCGCACATGCATTTTTTTTAAATAAAAATATTAGTCATTATTAGAACACTAGAGATCTAATGATGCCACATTTGATAGAACAGAAAAACAATTTTATCTCTCTTATCTGAATCCACCATCATAGACTGCATTACGTGTTTAGAACTTTGAAGTTTTCTTTGCTTTTGAAGTAATTTTATGCCAAAGTATCACTGTTGTTTGTTTGCTTTAAACCATTTTTTTCTTATTATTTCATTTAGTACAGGTATCATCGAAAATTTTGGTGACTTTTTTTATTTAATGACTTGTAGTTTTGACAAATTATGATTTTTGAATGAATTATAGGTTTTTCAATGAATAGGCTTTTTCTATACAGAAAGTCCTCAACTTTAAACAGTTAATTTGTTTTGATGGTTTCCGCATAAGCCGGATAGTGTTTAAACACGATGTATTTCTGGAAAGTTTTTGGTCATAATTGATAAACCAGAATACAAATGGCATATTCATTACTGTATGCATGAACAGTTAAATTTTTGATCAAAGCAGACCATACTTGATGTAAATTTAAGCCTCGATTTTTATTGCATTGTGTGGGGATACTAAGCATTTCCAAGGTTTCTTTACATTTTCGTATAAAACAGTGAGATCTTGGAGAAATTAGCAATGGACCATATACAGCATTGAGCAGGTGAGGGTAATGTTATCTGTGAGAGTCAACATGGATTTGTTAAAGGGCACTCTTGCTTTAGTAATATGATTGCCCTTTATTATAAAGTGACAAGAGCAGTTGATGAGGGAAAGGCATACAGACATTTTTTTGGATTTTGCAAAGGAAAGGAATTTGACAGTGTGCCCCATGACAAGCTGATATTTAAGTTACAGCACATGGGTTTAGATGTCGGGTTAGTCAACTGGATTCAGGATTGACTGTCTGATAGGAATCAGAGAGTTGTGAATGGTGGGGGCAGTAACAAGGAGGCAGAAGGTTACAAGTGGGGATCCCACAGGGATCAGTAATGGGACCTGTAATTTTTAACCTTTATATCAATGACATTGTCAATGGATTACAGGAGGATATTCAGTTGTTTGCAGATGATGTGAAGCTGAGAAGGGTTATTAGTGATAGTGCAGATGCAGTAGCCCTGGAAGAGGATTTCAATAAACTAGACAGATGCAAATGAATGGGAGTATCGGTTTAATGCAGCAAAATGTAAAGTCTTGAAGTTTGGGATACATCGATGGAAAGCTGCATACTCGATTGGAGGAGCTGTACTGGAGGAAGTATGGGAGACAAGAGATCTGTGGCGATGATTAATAAAAAATTGAAATTAAGAGAACATATTGCTGGCCTGGTTGACCAAGTGATTAGTGTATCCGCTCTCCAGCCAAAAGGATGCGGGTTCGAATTCCACCACGGGCATGGATGTTTGCGATTGTCTGTGGAAATGCTAATGGTGGTGGGCGATAGATGGCGTTGTTGTAGTTCCAGGTAGTTGAAGCTGGTGGAATGAGTGGTGGAAACAGAGTTGTACAGTAGGTGCCCTCCCTCGATGAGTCTTCAGACTCCCTGGAGGTGCGACGTCATAATAATAATATTGCAAAGGTGGTGAAGGTAACCCAGAGGATTGCTGCAATACTGAGTAGGACACTGACCTGCAGAGATAAAAAAGTTATCATTCCATTGTATAAGACCCTGATCAGACTGCACTTAGACTACTGTTCTCGAATTTGGTCCCCAGGATTTGAAGGGGATAAATTAACTGTGGAAAGGGTACAGAGGCAGATAACAAAGATGGTTTCAGGACTGTACAATGTTAGTTATGAGGATCAGCTGAGGGAATGTGGACTGCAGAGTTTGGTAGATAGAAGAAGAAGGAGAGGTGATATGATTGAGACTTTTAAACTGTTGAGAGGTAGTTACAGGATTGACACTGGGGAGTTCTTTCGCTTGGTGGAACAGTGGCAAGGAGTGATGACAAGGGGTCCCATCCCTGGAAGTTGCAAAAGGAAGCTGTGAGCACGAGGGTGAGGAGTGGTTTCTTTGCATGGAGGGTGGTTGAACTGTGGAATGCATTTGCTGACAGAGTGGTAAGAGCCAGAACAGTCAGTTCAAGGAGTGGTATGATAGACTTTGTGTTTCCTAGGATGAGTCTTTTGACTCCAAGGAGGCCTGAATAATAATAATAATTTAAATTGCAACATACAGGTTTAGATATCAATATTAGTGAGCTGGATAGCAAAGTAGCTATCTGATAGATATCAGGGAGTTATGTCTGGAGAGCAGTATCAAGAAAAAGGAAGAAAATTTTTCCACTTGGTTACAATAAATTAAAGATACCAAGAAATTATATACTTGGTTTAATCCTTTATCCAAGTATAAGCAAACAAGTTTGCATCTGAACTATTTTCAGGACTGGGGCAACTCGTATAAAGAAGCTAATGATTTCAGATCAATTGCCTTAGTATCCCATAATACAAAGCACATCTCCTTGCAGACATGTATAATGCTATGCATTATGGGAAGGGCCACTACCCAGACCGTTTCAACTTTTTTTTATAGTATAATTTATAGTATAACCAATGGAAAAACTTCCAACAACTTCCTCTAATCCAGAGTATGTTAGATGTTTTAAGGATACTTGTGACATAATATATGCACGTAAACACAAGAAAGATATTTAATTAACCAAATATTTCGGTCTGGAAATAGCAGACCATCTTCAGTGGCACTACAAGAACAGTTTTAAAAAAATACAAGGTGGAATACTAACAATAGATCATTTAAAAATAGAACAAGCCACGTGATGTTATATCACTAAGTATTAAAGGGAATATTTTTAAGCAGAGACATGATTGAAATAAAGATATTAATAAATAATATCAAATAATATAAAATTAATATGAATTAATGAGTTATCCTGATTAGACTTTCCCAGATTTTTGATATAGATATACAGTCATTCCAATTCAGGTTAGGACGATACAGTAAGGCCTCTACGCTTTCTTTGAATAAACATTGAAATTTATAACGGGATCTATGTAAGAGGCGAGTTTTTGACCAAAGGATGTTGTGATTAGTTTCAATCCTGTGCTTAGCCAATCCAGATTTTTCAAGTTTGTTGTGATGAATGGAGGATTGATGCTCTTGGATTCTTTTTTCAAGAGAACGTCCAGTTTGTCCAAAATAGGAGAGATCACATTTGCAAGGAATTTGATAAACTCCAGGAATAGATATAGTTGAGCCTTTGTCTTTAGGAGAAGAAAAATGGGAAGATAATTTGTTAATAGGTGAATACGCAGCTGTTAACTCATATTTCTTCAGAATTCTTGTGATAGGTTCTGAAATCCCAGAGATGTAAGGAATTGGAACTCAACGTATTGAATCTTCGTTGTTTTGTGGTGGATTATAAGAATCGGGAAGATGTTGAGTACTCTTTTCGGAAAAGCCATTGAGTTTCATGTGTTGTTGGATAGTAGAAAATTCTTTCTGTAGAAAATTAGAAGTAGAACAATTAATTTTGGCTCTTCTGATAAGACATTTTACGATTCCTGTTTTTTGACAAGGATGATGGGTTGATTCTTTAAGAATATAACGATCTGTGAACGTTGGTTTCCTGTAAACTGTAGTTGTAAGAGTATTTGAAGGTGACCGGATGAGGAGAACCTCTAAAAAAGATAACGGGTTGTTTTCTTTCATTTCCATAGTAAACTTTATACGATGATGTAAGGAATTGATACTGTTTACTTCTGCATTACTTCAACCTCACTATCACCTCTGGGTGTGGCTCCCACTGATGACACCTCAATAAAGGTCAAAACCAATCGTTTGGTTACCCTTCTCATAATGCATAGCATTATACATGTCTGCAAGCTCACTACCTTGCCTCCAGATCCCTCATCTGGATTGTGATAATATCAGATTGTTCTCAAGACTGATGGAAAACTCTGGCAAGACCTACAAACAAGTACCTTATCACAGATTCAACTGTCAAACCTCCAGGATTTAATCTACATTGACACCTCTAGTGCCAGCTGAACAGATGTTGGACTAGACAAGGCCATTGTTCCCATTTACTACACCTGCTTCATATCACTGATGACTGCCCAAAAACACACTTCTTTACGAAGCCTCAGGAGCTTACACTTATTCCCAAATAGCGCTATCGATTGGTTAACTGAACTTTCAATCTATATATAGTTTTGTTCATTGATTTTTTGCATTTTTCCCCATATAATAAATAAATGTTTTTATTCTCATTAGTGTTGTATATACTATGAAAATATGATATGATTTCAGTCTTTTCTAGCTAAAATGCACCTCTGATTTTTTTTTTATTAGGTAAACAAGTCACTTACTGAATAACAACCATTACTCATTAATACATTTATTACTTAATATAAATGTGCAACATGCTTGCTTAGATTCATTCCAGAACTGCTTCATATTCAATTTAATGTGGTTTATTAGCCTTTAACATTAAGTGAACCCTCTCATAATACATGCTTGCTTTTACATCTATGAATAATAAGTCATTCAAAAGTCTTTTGAGTGAGGGCATTTCAATATTTTACGTCACAATAACACATAATGAGGTTAATAAATCAAATGTACTTAAGATATTGCAGAATTCAAATGCTGCAATACTGCAGCAGGTTTGGGTGGGATATCAGCTTAGGTATGTGAATGCACAAAGGAATTATCAATGCCTCATACTTGAGTGTTTAACTTAAGTCTGTGCTCTGATAAGGTCCCTAGGGAGTGGGGAAGGAAGGTAAAATAGTTCCTTTGCATAAAGGATGCTCTAAAACTGCATAGAAAATTATAGATCAATCAATGTAAATGGTAAAAGTATTGGAAAAGTTGGTTAAAGACAGAATTCAGGAATGGATGGATAAAATGATAACACTTTGTGGGGGGGGGGGGCAATAGTTTTGTTAAAGGTTGGTCTTATTAATTTATCAACTTTTTATAATAGAGTGACAACTGAAATGGACAAGTGGAATGGCTACACAATGATACTGCTGGATTTTGCTAAGGCTTTTCACAGGATACTCCATTGAATACTGGTATGCAAATTAGAACAAACAGGAATAGATATTAAACTAGTGATGTAGATATGAGAATGGCTCACAGACAGATACCAAAAAGTAGTATATGAAGGAGCAAAGTCCAGGATGAAGTAAGTGACCAGCGGTGTGCTGCAAGGCTCTGTGCTAGACCATTATTGTTTAATTTGTGCAAAAATGATATAGGAAATGACTTAAAGGGAGATAGTCAGTTGTATGCTGATAATGCAGAGTTGGATAGCATAATAATTAATCAAACTGATGCAGAGTACTTGCAGGATAATGCAAAAGATAATGGATATCAGTTCAATGTGAAAAAGTTATGCATTTTGGAATTACAAAATTACAAGCCGTGTACCACATTGGTGGAGCTGTACTCCAGGAACTGATGAGGCTAGAGACTTGAGGGCGTTGGTGGATAGAGAGCTGACATATTGCTAAGGTGTCCAAAAGACTCAAAAGATTACTTGGTTAATGAAGAACACACTAACATGCAGAGATAAAAAAAAAGTTATTATTCCTCTTTATAAGGCACTGATATGTCCACATGTGGATTACAGTGCTCAGGTCTAGTCGCCTGGATTCCTTGGAGATGAGGAAGTGGTAGAAAAGATTCAGTCGAGTGACCAAGTTGGTGGGTGATGCAAAGAATGCTCCCTACATTGATGGAATGAGAGTTTGTGGGTTACAAAAGTTGGTTGATAGGTGGAGAAGAGGGGGATATGACAGAAACATTTATGTTACTAAAAGGTTTTTATAGGATTGACATATGAGAAATATTTCAGCAATGATATTGTGGTGGAAGAACAAGAGGTCATCCCTGGAAATTAAGTAATAGTGTGGTTAACAAGGATGTAAGGCCTAGATGTTTTGCTTGGAGAGTGGTGAATGAATGGAATGCATTGCCTGGCTCAGTTGTAAGTGTTTCATCTGTCAATGAGTTCAAGAAGAGGTATGATAGATACTGTGTGGTTAGATTGGGTCGACTGCGATGTCTACTGACTCCATGGAGATGCCCATGTAATAATAATAAAAGGTTGATTTTGATTTGCAAACATAGCAACAATCTGATATAACTTTGATGTAAAATATACATTTACACGATTATGCTCACAAGTGTAACCATATCCTTAAATAATAATAATAAATAAATGGGGGGGAGAAGTGGCAAACAGTGATGAATTTTGTGGAGATCTATAAGATTGTTCCAAGTTTAACGGTACCCCTCTCGCTCTCATTCAAGCATGCGAATATTATATATATATAATACGTATGCAGCAAAAATACAAATTATTATTATTACGTGACGCCTCCAAAGCAATGGTTTATTTTCATTAACAAAATCCTTACAAATATAATTAACATTAAAAATAATGATCGGTAATGGGATATTTGAGTAATATCTTCTATTAGTTAGTTATTTTACTTTATATAAACAGGAAAAACAAAATAATTATGGAACTACAGTACAATAATGTAATTGACAGCATAACGTATTATGAAAATTTTAATGCAAAAGAATTATAAATATTGTAAAAAAAATAAACGACTAAAGTTCTAATTTTCACTCCTGTCCTTGTAAAGATATAGAAATGTCACCGAATGCGAAAATTTATCCGCATCATTTCCTTAGAGCACGCATCTTTCACTGTAATGTGTTCAGTGCAATTAAAGGTGCGATAACTCCAAGCACGAAGGCTATTATTAAAGTTATATTAAACAATTCATATAGTGCAATACACTATATCGTAGACAAAGATGTTTTAAAAACAATCCAGCACTTTAAAAAGCAGTGTGAGAATTTAAAGGGACCATCTAAAATAGCATCGTGAAAAACGTGAATTGTAGAGACTACAACTTCTACAGATTAGATAAAATATCCTAGTAAACGCTATTTCATTTGGAATGGAAGAATTGCATTGATCTGTTTATTGCATTTATTGTAATTAATCAAGTATCAACACTCACCTCTTCTGGTGTGAGCTCACTCATTGTCAGCCTTGCTTGGAACCACCGTGTAAAAAAATAAAAAAATAAAATACAAATTCAATTTATTTAGATATACATTGGACAACTGCCGGGTTTATTTCTAACTTGAAAATAACTAGTTAACATACGTAAAGTAAAAACAACTACTACGTTTTGCTTAGACCACACACCATGACTTTGTTTCATTTTCCAACTTTTCTTGACAAGCACGACTCGACTAGAAACAGTTCACTGCTGTTTCGATGTCATTTCCCTCTAGACTAGGCGGAAGTGACGTACACGGTGAGAATGCAAAAGTTGTCTTCAGGAAGAAAATTTAGTATTACCTATCGTTATAGTGTGATGTTCTAAATAAAGGATAAAATCATCCTTGTTGAAATGGATGCAATAAATGCTTAAAATTTGCAAAAGAGAGAAATGCGTTATCGGATTTTTTATTTTATTTTAAAGAAAGCTACGTTTTAGGTGTAAAGTGTTACGACATATTGTTAACTGAGCAATTCAAAGTCTATTATCTAAAAACTATATAAAATTAACTCCATAGGACAAAAGTTATTGCAGCAATGTAACACTGTTATAAAGAGAATGTATAAACACCGGATCGAAAAAGTGATCGAATGTATTGTCAAATGGTGGCAGATTAACGAGAAAAAAAAAATAGCTGCAACTGATGAACAAATAATTAATTCACTAAATGAGCTGTCAGTTCGTAGGGTATTGGACTGTCATTAGAGATCGAATTAGAGCGGAGCAAGCAGGAAAGAATAGAAAATGAACACTGTGCTCTCCCAGCAATCAAGTAGATAATCATCTGTCATTACTATAAAATTCTTCTATTTTCAAATCTGAGCAACAGAAAATCTAGGAATTCTCCTGGTGAATAGCTGAAAGTAAATGGAGCGATCTCTCTCTCTCTCTCTCTCTCTCTCTCAATGAGATATAATTACGCCCTTTAAAACTATCAGTTGGTTCGTTATTATTTTTTTTATGATCGACTTCCTCTTGAGCAGTTTTGCTCTGTTACTAAGCTTCAATTCTCTCAATAGCTCTCTAACCAATAAATAATTAAGTAAAAAAATATTTTTTTAGTTTAAAAAAAAACATATAATTATATATGTTAGCGATAAAAGATCATGTTTAGCTGAGTGGAAGTGAGATTTGCACACCTTAGTGATAGACTTCCCAAAGAAAGAATGTCATGAGTTCGATTCTAATTGCTGACTAGGGGAACTCATTTTTTTTTTTAACGATTCCCGAGTCGATCTCTAGCAAGGACAAGCTGGTTTTTCTCCTGATGATTCAGATTTTTCGTCCCGTAAACTCAAGAAAATCAACCGTAAAACGCGCACTATATCGGACATTTAAAAAATCTTGTGTTTTTGTTGGGGGACCAAGATATGGCGGCACTTGCTAGCCGTCTCTTGACTGCATGCCACTTAAATTAGTGATAGCCTTCGGCCAGCAATCTCAGATTGGCAACCAGTGGAGATTAAACTTCCCACTCAGTCTCCAAAAGTTAGACAGAGCTAAAATGGCCTCGCCTATTTCTCAATAAGGGACTAAAAGGCATTAGCTGATTTTTTATTATTATTTTAGTTTATCATGGCTGAAATGTTCGAGCATAAAACATCTCTATTGAAATACTAAGATGTCTTGAGAACAGTTTCCTTTGAAGGGTTAACAATGGTCTTCTTAGAGACTGTGAATATATGCGGTTGAGAATATTAACATCAGACTGTGTTGTATCGTATTAGAAAAATTACAAACTGTGAGTTTAAGCATTTCAGATTTTGAGAGCTGTTCAAAAGTATTAAGGTGATGCACTTTTAAGAGAGGAAGAAATTAAGTTATGGAAAGTTCTAAAATCCAGGTTATTCAAAATTCTTCTGTTTTCTTTCTGATGGAAGGATACAGGAGGTATATGATGCGATCTTCCAGGTAAAGAAGGTAATTTTCTTTCATCATCTGTGTAGGAGTTGAATGAGAATAATAATGTCAAAAGGTCAGTCTTTTCTTTGGGGTGATGTTGCAATGGCACCATTTAGAAGAGAACAATATAGAAGCACAAATGGATGAACGTTAGGTCCAATGAATTTTGCAAGTGAGTAGAAGACGTGACTCCTATTGGCACAAGTGATGAGCGTTCTTAATTAAGCCTTATCAAAGTCAGAGAGCTTTTTTTAATAATGGTTTTGTTAGCATTACAGGCTTTAGTGTAGGCTGTGGTTGAAGCTGGGTTTTTTGTCTTGAGCTGCTCGGAATAAGCAGCTTTGTTGTTGTTGGTTTTAACTAGAAGGGGAATTGATTAAAAAAAGATCCAAAGTGCTGTGTGTGTGGAGGAGACTGTCAGGAATCCTCAATGTAAGTTTAATTATTTGTTTTAAATTGTTACTTAGAGCAAATCTTCCAGTTTGATCAGTGGAATTCGAAAAAAAACAGAGAGAGAGAGCCAGTTGAAATTATAGACATTAAAATACCAAGAAATGTGACTTTACTGTTAGGGAATTTGGATTGTATGAAATCAACCCTCACGGATAAGATATTAAAGAGATCAAAATAGTTTTCCGAAATGAGAGAATGATATAGACAGCAGATGATTACTTGGTTTGTTGATTTATGGCACAAGGACAAAAAAGATCATACTGCACCATAGCAAAGGGTGCATCAGTATATAAAGTATTAATTAATAGTCCGAAAGAAATACATCAGTAGATAATATTTACGTATAAAAATTAATTTAAACCACTCAGTATCTATGCTGCTTGGAAAGAAGTCAACGGACATCTCCATTGGTGAGGTGCATTATGCCATGTTACGAGTCTCATGATGGTAGCCAGTATAAATTGAAGGAATATGAAGCTCCCAAGTCAGTGTGACTGTGTCTGGGTGAAATGATTAAGAGACGGGAACTGATGGAGTCTGAAAGAAGCACTCTGATAAGATGTCGTGTTGGAGGCTTATCTGTTCAGCAAATTGATGAAAAATTGGACCAACACAGTTAGACAATCAGTGATACCATATGGAGATGGAAGATCAGGGAGTCAACTGCAAGTACTACCGTTATTTACGACTCACCGAACGTGACCGTAAGGCGCTATGAAGAATAATATGCAAAGCCGCCAATTGTCAGCTGACACGTTGAATGTGGAGTTCCGGGCATCGACTGGAACACGAATCTGCACAAGAATATTCAAAACCCTAGTCACAGCATGGGTTTACATGATAGGGCCACAATATGCAACTCCTAGATAGCTAAATCAACATGCAATGTCGTCTTCACTGGTGAAACGAGCGTATATAGTGGTACCTGGCATGAAATGACATTTACATCGATAGTGCTAGGCAGCCCAAAGAAAAACTATGTTGAGTTTGATTCTAGTAGTTGAGAAGAGTAACTGTTCCTCTATATCGGTTTTCTCTGGCGATTCTCTAGTTAGTCGATCTTTGTCATGAACAAGTGTTTCGTTTTTTATTCCTTTCTCTCCTTTTTTTGGAATCTCAAATTTTACCGAGCATCTCAAGAAACCAATCTTGGAATTCATTCATTGGCAAATAATAATATGACTCTTAGTTTTTAGGGCTATGTGATGGAGAGGTCTGTGGTATTCACTTTCTCTCTCTTTCAAAAGCCTTGATTTATTCACTTGGACGAACTATCAGAAAATGCTGAAGGAGTGAGAATGGCTTCCCATCTGGGTCGGAAATGCTAGTAAAGGATAAGAGGAGCATCGCAAAGGAGTCCCACTTTAGGGAATTAAAGTCGTTAGAATGTTTATTTTTGTTTATTCATTAATATTATTCATATCGGCAGTTGTCTGTCATTATCCATAAGTCCACAATCATCGGTATCATGAATTCAACTTTCGGGGATTACTGAGGTTGAAGAGAGACCGCTTAAGGATTCCTAGAAGTTATAGAGCTCTGCATAACCCTTTTGTAGAATAATAAACGGTTGGGGAGTAGAATAATTAAAAATATTTACATTTTCCTTTAACTAAGAAATTCAGATGTGCAATCTGATGAAAAAAAAATCTCTCTTTATAAAGCCGGAAATATTAAACTTTAATCCTGATTAATTTATTGTTGGAACTCTCTATCGGTAATAGCTTGAGTGTGGTTGGTCTCTGTACACTGCATCTTCAAAAAAAAAAGAAAAAAAAAGTTTTTCTTGGTTTTGTTATTCATTTTGCATCCGAATTGACGCTCTTTGTCTGGGCAGTTCAAACGTTGACATGAGAATCAATGAACTCTGCCTGGAAAAATCATAGCATCTGCATTTACCACAATTGATATGTTACTCACAATTATCCTACTGAATTATGTGAATTACTAGTATCAGCTGCGGCAGTGATTGAAGGACTTATGATTTTTTTTTCATAAGCCCGTCAACTCTATTTAGAGAGTTCAGGTACATCTCATACGGATACAATTTCAAGAAAAATAATGTTTTACAAAGTATTATAATTATCAGGGTATATTACGAAAAATATAAACGTCATATGATATTCTGAATAGCACTTTTCAGACATACAAAAACAATACAAAGGAAAAAATATTCACCTAAAATTTTTGTCTATGTTCAGAATTTCCAGTGAATAGCATGCAAGAAAACACGATTAAATGTTCTTCCTTTTTCAAGCATTTCACAACATCTGTTGTGAAATGCTTGAAAAAGCATTTCATAATACTATAGCGTCTCTTGTATTCATTTAATCAAAGAGCTGAAAGTGATTCAATAATGTACCTTTTAAGAAAAATTATTTTTTTCAGTTATAAATCTCGGTCCTCTGGGTGTGGCATATGCACCTATAGAGCTAAGCTGGATTTAGAAAGTTGCTCTGAGTTCGAATCTAGTCACCTACTTCAGCACCCTTGCTAACCCTTTCTTCGAATTGGTTCCCGAGTTAGTCGAACTCTCGCAAGGATAAGCGGTTTTTGTTCGATAAATTCAAGAAACTCGACCGTAGAACACATAGTATTTCAGACAATAAATATACAGTCAGCCGACCAGTGGCGTATGTTCAGGATGTGCTAGTTGTACGATGCATACCCACGGAATAGCAATATCATCGATAGCAATATCGCCGGCCTAGTTGGCCAAGAGGTGTTAGCATATCCTCTTCACCCAAAAGGCTACAGGTTCGAATCCCACCGTGGGCATGGATATTTGTAATTGTCTGTCAAAAATACTAGTTCTGATTGTGGCCAGTAGATGGCGCTGGTATAGATGATTATGATGGTAGTTGCGTTTTGTTGTAATTGGTGGTTTGAGTGGTGGAGATGAAAAGTTGTGGAGTGGGTGCCCTCCCTCGATGAGTCCTTGGACTCCTTGAAGTTGTCATATAATAATTATATTATTTTTTTTTTTTTTTGCATGCATTCCTGTTAAAGACTCCAATAATTGTTTCCTGGCTTGGCGTGATTCTAAAAATTAAACACAATATAGTTCATGAAGAGGATACTTTTCGAAGCGTAAACATTGCATCACATTCGCATTAGCCAAGGGTGTCTGGTCACATATACGAATACCTTCCAGCACTTTGTTTGTACGTTTGTTCAAATTTGAACCGAGGTACTTGTACTTACAGAAGTGATGCGGTAAGTATATAGAAGATATACTTAGAGAACGAGGTAATTGTTTTAGCTGGCACAGATGATTTGAAAGGTGAAAAATATGCAACAACAGAAGATATGAAAGAGTTGTTGGTGGAAGCAAAAATGACGAGTGAAAAATAAAGATTGTGAGTCTGTTGCCTCAGTATGATTGCACAGAACTGAGAAGGGCCATGATTGTCAAAGGATTAATGAGTTGATTGTGCAGAAGGAATGTGTAAAGTCTGTTGATTCATCAAGTAAATTTGATGGACGAAATGATATATATATGCCTGACAGACTACATTTAAATGATTTTGAAATTATATGCTTGGAGACCGTGTTGCTTAGTTAGAGTGTGGTAGTGCAAAACCAGGGAAACTAGAGATTTTACAGAGGTTGTAATCAAGTACGTGTCTAGCCACCCATGGTATAAATGAGCATGTGTACAGTAATGATTATGCAATACCAGATGGGATTTCACAGGTTTCCGATTTGAATGGGTTGGTAATGACATTACACAAGTGTAACTATGCGGTACAAAAAGGATCTTGATATGCACGTACACGAATGCAAGAAATATCAAGAATAAGTATGGGGAGTTTTTTGCATCCGGCAGCTCAACTTGGCCAAAAATGATAGGCATCATTGAAAAACCTGGTTCACTGAAAATTATATAGTTACAGGGATAGAATGTAAAAGACGTTGTATTTTCAAGAAGGATAGAAGAAATGTGACAGGTTGTGGGGTATTGCTGATGATAGCTGAAGAATTATAACAAACAAAATAGAAGTTCAAGACGATTTCAGGTCTGAGAGACATGGTTCAAATGAGGCTGCCTTATTATGATAGAGGCTGTCTTATTTGCCTCTACCATAATGAGATAGAGGCAAATAAGACAAAATGTGTTGTTTGGATGTTGCTATAGACCAGTAAAGTCCACAGGAACATTTAGATTCCATGTATCGGCAGATTATCACAATGAGTGTATGCCAAAAAATTATTATGGGAGACTTTAACTGTGGGGACATCGATTGGAGAGAGGACAAAGCAAGATGGAAGTGGGATTTAGAGTTGCTAAGGGAAAATTACAGGAAACAATATGTTATATAGGAGATTAAGGTTTTGAGAGTTGTGAATTTGATAAGAGCATCAGAAAATGTATCCATAACCAAGGTAGACACTTCCTCGAATTCAGCAGAGTAACCATACAGTCTTGTCCTGGAAAGTTGCCAAACATGTGAAGTTCTCTGTGAGATGGGGTTTGTGTTCAATTATGAGGCTGGCGATTATGAGAAGCTCAGGAATCATCTTAGAATAGTGCCATGACTTGAGAAGATATAAGGAAAGAAGAATGTCAGTAGTGATGGCAAATGGGCAGAAATTGCTTAAGAGTAGCAGTATCAGACTAACATACCAAAGTTCAGGATTACAGACCAAGTTGGAACTAAGTAGATTAGTAGGGATATATAGCAAAAGCTGCACAAAAAGAAAACATTGTTGAGGAAATATAAAGAAAATGTGATCAGCATACTCATGAGCATTACATATATAGCCAAAGATTCTGCATTTGTCTAAGGATGAAACCTAGGTGCCCACTAAAGTTAGCTCTTTGGCAATAAAACACCGTAGAAGATTTACTTATTGGTTTTGAAAATGGAGATGTGTATGGTGGATATTATCAAGATCTTTATCCACTATTATCAATATGTGCTATCTCTTCAACCAGAGGATTGTGTGGTCAGGTATATTTTTGTCATTGGATTATGCGATAGGCTTGTGGCACACGTTTTTAAAATATGATGCTCCTTCAATTGTAAAGTAATTTACTCTTAACAAGAAATTATATCCTTCTTTGAATCCTTTACACAAGCGTGTGAAAACAAAAGTTCGCAAGTGAAGTATCTTTATGACAAGGCTATTTCCATATATAGAGGACTGTTGACTTCACATCACATTATCTCAGTATTGCATAATCTAATACGAATACTGAGCTTGGGTAATGGATTAAATAATAACATAATTTCTTTTCAGGTAAAATTTATTTGTAATCAACCAAAACGAATGCTAAATTATCTATAATTCATAGTACTTAAATAATATGTTATTGCAGTTTTGCTCCTTGTACTACCTGTCGAATCAGAGTGGGCTCTGACTGATTGCAAAGTAAAACCAAGGTTTGAAGTAGCAATTGGTTCTTGCCTGCTTAGTATGCATGGCAGTTGTTAAAAAAACTGTGGGGATTCCCAGCCTTTCTTGTTGACGCTGAGTTTTTAAACGAAAGCGGGTTTTTGCTAGAAATTGATACTGCCTAGCAATGGAATTAGTAGATATATAAGTAGATAGATAAATAGATAGGTAGAGAGAGAAAGAGGGGGGGGGGGATTTCGCACAGAGGAGATCTGTTAAGCCTTTCGATATCTGAGGTAAGATTCTGTTCAGCGCTAATAATTTTCCACGGCTGAAATTGGACAAATTCATTACCTCATTAAAGGTCGAAACAGGTGTGTAGAATGCTCTTCATGATGTGCAATAAAAGACACGTCTGAAAACAGGTATATTGTGCAAAAAAGAGTTGTTGAGGCAATTTGATGTAAAGTCACCAGTGGCTACATATTCATGCAGCCTAAAATTTGAATTTTATTTTCGAACATTTCAGTTATCTCCTATATGTTTCAGGTGGATCCTAAAGGATACCCGCCATGCCCAAATATTTCTGAATTTCATTTTTAGCTAGATCTAGCTAAAAATGAAATCATCCGTCATTATTATTATTATTATTATTATTGTTCCGGGAAACTCCATGGAGTCGACAGACTCATCGAGGGAGGCCCTAACATCATGTCTAACATCATCTAACAAAAATGGAGTAAAATTTAAAAAAATTGTGGAATAATCAGCAGTTAATAATCGTCCATCCTAGTTAGACTAATGGAAGAAATCAAGAAAATCAAAAACGGAGAACTGGAAAATGCAATTTTCCAGT
Source organism: Typopeltis vanoorti (assembly GCF_054136105.1). NCBI lineage: Eukaryota > Metazoa > Arthropoda > Arachnida > Uropygi > Thelyphonidae > Typopeltis > Typopeltis vanoorti. Next base: position 130,702,967 of record NC_143549.1, read on the forward strand.
TCTCCGTTTTTGATTTTCTTGAATTCTTTTTGAAGTTTTTTTTTATTTTCTTTTTTGATTTTCTTTTTGAAATTTTTTTTGACTTCAAAAAAAATTTTTTGAAGTCAAAAATTTTTTTTAAATTTTACTCCATTTTTGAATCAATTATCATGCCTATTTAATTCTACGGCGCTTGACCGCACGAAGAAAGGATTTCGTGGTTCAAATCTAGTCGCCGACTAGAGGAAATTTTTCTAAGCCTTTTTCGACCGGTTCCCGAGTTAGTCGATCTCTGGCATGGGCTAGCGGGTTTTTTCTCCCGTAAATTCGGGTTTTTCGTTCCGTAAACTCAAGAAATTCGACCGTCGAACCCACACTATTTTCAGACATTAAAAATTTAAAAAAATATATTGTGTTAGGGTTAGGGACCACGAGATGGTGGCACTAGCTTGCCGCCTTCTTCACTACGTACCGATGAATCAGTGATAGCATTGAGCCAGCTATCTCTCTGATTGGTTACCAGTGGAGATTGAACTGCCCACTCAGTCTCCAAAAGTTAGATAGGGTAAACGGCGCCGCCTACTCCCTATACGGGGAACAAATAGGCGTTAGCTGATTTATTTATTTATTGAATTCTGCGGGAAAAAACATTTGCATCCATGGAGCTAGGCAGCCTGAAGAAAGACCAGTTTGAGTTAGATTCTATTCGCTATCTAGAGAAACATTTTTCGACGGATTTATTCGACTTTCCCGAGTTAATCGATTTCTGCCATTAGATTGAGGTTTCCTTATTAAAATTCAAGAAATTTTAGACAATAATATACAGTCTTAGGGTCAGGGATCATGAGATGATGGCAGTTGTTTACACTCCTCTCTATCCGGGATGTCAATTAACATCATCGATAGTCTTAGGACACCTGTCTATAATTCCGTAAGGGTGAAGTGGATTTCAGTTAGTTTTCAAAAGTAGGCGAGACAATTCTCTTTTTGGGGTATAAAAGGCATTAGAAGATTTATTTAGTTATCATTTATCATCATGCCTGTCGTCAAAAAAAAATAGTAACACCTTTTATTTCCGTTATAGCCCTATCTAACTTTTTTGGAGACTGAGTGGGCAGTTCAATCTCCACTGGTACCCAATCAGAGATAGCTAGGCCAAAGCTTTCACTAATTAAGCGGCACGCAGTGAAGAGAGACGGTTCAACAAGTTCCGCCATCTTGTGGTCCCTAACGCTAACACAATTTATTTAACGTCTGAAATAGTGTGGGTCATATACATGCATAACATTAATTCTAAGTGAATTGTTTGTCCTGTGAGTTCTGGATAGTATTTGGAATGCTTACAGCTCTGAGAAAATTAATGCTATTCTGTATGTTGTTTTGATTATTAACTCGACTTGTACTTCATTTCCAGTTTTGCGTTCTTTCTCTCTCTCTCTCTCTATATATATATATGTGTGTGTGTGTGTGTGTGTGTGTGTGTGTGTGTGTGTGTGTGTGTGTGTGTGTGTGTGTGTGTGTGTGTGTGTGTGTGTGTGTGTGTGTGTGTGTGTGTGTGTGTGTGTGTGTGTGTGTGTGTGTGTGTGTGTGTGTGATTTTCTGCACTTAAACTAGCAATACAATCTTTCAACCAACAAGTCCTAGAACTGATTTACTGAGTATATTTTTAAATTTTGATCCTAGATCCCAACGTTCATAATGAATGGAATTGCAAATATATCCTTCTAAGGAACTAGTTCTTTCCATCATCCTATATATGTTTGAAAAGCAAAATCTGTTAGTTCAGTCTGTATCCTGCTGTCAACTACCAGTCGACTGCTCTTGCCTTGATCCTCTGTAAAGTAATATAGGAGGTCTTCAAGGTCTTCAACCATTAACTTCATTTCTTGGAGGCCTACCAGTTAATCGGTGATGAACAGATTGGATTCTGCTATTCTAGATCTATAATGCTCTATAGCTAGGCTGGCCATATGTACCGTTTTGATAGGAAACAGCACCTTTTTTTTTCCTCATATTTCGCGGCCGTCCCGTCGTTTTAATAAAAATGTCAATTTTGTCCCGTTTTAATAAAAACTAAAAGTATACTTTAATATTGGTCAATCACAAATTATTATTCATAACCTATAATCCTATATCAATATCATGGATGCCAGTAATCTGTATGACCATGGAGTCGCATTGTTCGATAATAAATATCGATATCTGCAGTGATTTATTCAGAGAAAAAAGGAAAAAAAAACATGTTGGGAACACTTGCAGGTCTCAGACTTGGTGTCTGTTCTGCTGTAGCGTTAGTTTTTGTTTAGCCTGTATGCTAACCGGTGGCTTTGTTATTTGATGCCGGTGGTTTAAATTTCATATTTTTTAAAGCTTTAAGTCTATCCTTGCAATGTCAAAGAGGCGAAACTGCACCTTTAATGATGATCTCCAGAAAGAATTCAAATTTATTTAACTGAACAAGCTGTGTAGTGATGGAACAAAAGTACAGATTTTTTTTTTCTAAAATCAGCGAAAAACGCCTAGACTTTCAAGACTTTTGTAATATTGTAGACTTTATTCTTTGTCTTCCAGGAAGTACAGCACCTGTTGAGAGAATATTTTCTGTTAAGAACAGTATGTAGTCAAAAGAGAAATCTAGATTAAGTGTTAAGATAATGAGGACTATGTTAGTTGTAAGACAAAATTGTGTCATGTAGCGTGAAGTTAAATAAGGTGTTGTAAGACCGAAACTTGCTGCTTAAGATCACTTCATCGGAGAAATATTCTTGGTACGATCGTGGCGAAATACAGTCCCCTTCTACTTCTACCTACATTTTTTTGTATGGGTTCTGTCACTGAAGGATAATGGTATGAGCCTGTGTAGCTCAGTGGATGCGGCGTTTGCACACCATGGCGCTTGGCCGCACGAAGGAACACATTGTTTCGAATCTAGTTGTCGACTAGAGGAAATCTTTCTAAGCCTTTTTTCGACCGGTTATCGAGTTAGTCAATCTCTTGCATTGGCAAGCGGTTTTTTCTCTCGGAAACTCGGGTTATTCATCCCGTAAACACAAGAAAATCGCCAGTAGTACCCACATTATTTCAGACTTTAAATATATTGTGTTAGGGTTAGGGAGCAGGAGATGGCGGCACTGGTTGAGCCGTCTCTCCTCACTGCGTGCCGCTTAATTAGTGATAGCTTTGAGCCAGCTATCTTTGATTGGCTGCCAGTGGAGATCGAACTGCCCACTCAGTCTCCAAAAGTTAGATAGTGCTAAACGGCCTCGCCTACTCCCTATACGGCAATAAAAAGGCTTTAGTTGATTTTTTTCATTACTTTTTCATGAGTACAGAATATTGCATAACCCCGTCCCGTTTATGCCATCCCAATGTCCCGTTTTTGTTTCAAGGAAATATAGTCAGCCCTTCCTATAGCGTATACCACTCGGAAGATGTGTAATGAAGAGTTTGGAGATGCATGTGTTGTTGTTGGTCCCAAGCAATGCTCAGATCTGTACAGCATCTCAGCATTGTTTTTCCTCTTCAGAGAGGAAACCGTCCTCTTTTAAGACCACTAATGCAGGAAAGTCAACGGGCCGTTCTTCTATTAAATACCCTCCTTCTCTTATACACAAATAACCTTTTGTCACACCTTGCAGTATAGGAGTCTGCTGCGCTGAACTATATCCCCATTCCTTCGCTTTTCAATGTCCTAGTAAAACACAAGCATTGCTTACCCAACATCATTTATTAGAACTACAACCTACTGAACTTACTTCTCTCCCTCTTTCCATCCTTATGCCCTTATTGTCTTGTATAAATTTCTGAAAGAAGTGCTTCCCAACAATCATGCCTCCAGTTGGAAAATTAAGACAGAAGTAATTTATTAACATTTTTTAAGAATAATGGTAATAAATTCCTTCTCACTTTTCCCAAACACATCACTAACTTGTTTTATGTTCTGTAGTCTTTCCTGTAGAGAAATAGGATAGGAAAAAATCCCACGGAATATTTTCCGGAGTATAAGAAATATCGATGCTCATTCCCGAATATTTTGCACTTATGTATGAAACCTTAGGCATCTCTTTTTTTAAGAGATGTTTTGATTGTTGACTTATATACAGAGTCCGTCAAAAAAAAAAACGTATACACACTTTAGCAATGTAATCTATGGGCGTTTTTCGAAGTTGGATCGAATTACAGTAGCAATGTGTAGTATGATCTTCTCTCAAAAGATGTCGTTACTCACATGAATACTACCATCAACACGTAACTGGCAGGACAATCAGGCAGTCAACACCATAGCAGAGGAAGCCGGATCTTCCCTTGTGCACATCACACAGGGTACCATGGGTCTCAAACTTATTACGAATACGTGCAATTGCCAGGCGTGTTTGAAGTTGAGTTGCAAACTCACGCCTCCATTGTCGTTGAACTTCAACAACATTCTCAAATTTGAAATACTACATTAAAGTGGTTCTTGCGTTCCTCGAACGACACTCGTGCCTCACTGTTTTGTTTGACTAGCCTATCGGTCACGTGTTGATGCTAGTATTTATGTCAGTAACGACATCTTTTGAGAGAACATTATACTACACATTGCTACCGTAATTCGATCCAACTTCGAAAAAAAATCCATACATGACATCTGTTAAAGTGTGTATACATTTCTTCACGGACTCTCTCTCTCTCTCTCTCTCTATATATATATATATATATATATATATATTTTTTTTTTTTAATATATATATATATATGTGTGTGTGTGTGTGTGTGTACTCTTATATCTACTTCTGAAGATATAACAATACACATTAATGCTTGTAATTTATAATTTGCTTTTATAATTTATAAATTTATAATTTACGTTTAAATTTATAAATTATAAATTTATAATTTATAATTAATTAATTATGAATTGTCAAATTAATAATTAATAATAAATTAATTGTCAGTTAGCTTCAACCGTTGACGTTTTAATCTATATTTAATCTATATATATATTTCATGTGGACAAAGGAATCCTATAAATGGCTATGTACTGTTTAAGGATACTATGGTTTCCATTTTGAAGTACTACTTTTCTTTAGATGGTATCCGTATCCATTCGATGTAGACAAAGGAGCATTAAACATAGCCATTACCTTCAAATGAATGTAATTCTAGTTGTTTCTTAGAGCGTGTTGATTCTCCCACCATTGTTTCGTTAACCATAAGACAAATTTTAAAAGAGATATTTCATCCTTTATAATATTGATACTACAAGGTGTACACGTGCACAGATAAACATACTACGCAAAGAGCAGCATTTCATATCAAATTCTTGTATGGTAAACTTACTGACATCTTTCAATGACATATTTCAATGTCTTAGGATAAAGAGATGACTTTATCAGAATTTGCTGGGTAGACATTGTCTGAACTACAGAACGTTGTACCGCTTCCGATACACTGGAGGATCTCATTTATGCCTGATAATTAACCTACACAATTTAGCGTAGTACATGCTTTTTTGAATGGTGAATATTAAATGCGCTTCAGAAAGTTCATGCTCTGAATGAAAACAGCATGAATTCATTATTTCATTACCATTATTGTATTCACACTTATCGCTTCATTAAAAATTTTGTCTATAAATGTCATCCATTAGACCTTCATTTTGAGGAGAAGAGCTTTGCTTACGAGTACGCAAAAGAGAAAGAAGTTGAATTTTTGTTTCGAATCAAATAATTCAGAGATTCATCAAGTCACTGGATTAAAGATATTATTAGCAAATGTTCTTTGCTATTATATAATATCTGTTGTAAATGAAATAATCTTGAAACACGAAATATCCGAGTTTCTGAAAATAAAATAAAATAAAATAAAATAAACAGTTATTGAGGAATAACTACCTGAGACTGCATATAATGGAATATGCTAGGGGTTCGAGAGTGCTTGACCTAGTAATTGCATCTGAGAAATTGACTATTATGAATATGACCATACTGCCACCAATTGGTGAGAGAATGATCATAAGGTCTTGGGAAGTGGCTAAATGTGTGGAATTTTTTAATTAAGACAGGGTATGTATGAAATTACAAAGCTAGTAAGTATAATAAGCATACCATATTGCTTGGATCAGTACCATGGCATGTAAAACTGCAGCGCTGGATGCTGATACTGCATGAGAAGTGGTTAAGGAGTGTTTGAGGGGGGGTAATGGCTGACTGCATGTCAGCCATTACCTCCCTCAGTCTGGAGGGTAAATCAAGTGGGAGTTAAATGGATGAATAACATCATTAAGCTTGAGCTGCAAAAAAAAAAAGAAAAAGAAACAATTGTGGATGAAATTTAAGGAGAAAGGTGACCTGCAGGCACATGAACAGTACAAAGCACAGGCCAGAAGGGTAAGAAGTGTGGTAACTAGTGTGGTAAGAAAAGCTAACGCAGATTATGAAAGTAAATTAGCAATGCAAGCTAAAGTGAATCCCAAACAGTTCTTTCGATATGCTGCAAGTAAAAGAAAAAATGTATACGACAAAATGATTCTGAGGAATGCTGATGGCAGGTAGGTAACTGAATCAGCTGAAATAGCAGAAGTACTTAGCGAACACTTGCAAGAGTATATCATCCAGACTGTGATATTGCAGGAATGAGAGAACGAATGGCTGATACAGGAATTGAAGTGAATGAAATGGAGGTGAATAGTATATTACAGAACCTTAATGTAAAGACATCTGTGGGATTGGATGGTATACTAGCTCGAGTCTTACGTGAAGCGGCAAAGGAATTGTCAGTTCCTTTGACCATATTGTTTAAGTTTCAGCTCTGGGTTAGTCTAGGGTTCCCATAATGTTTTACTAAAATCTGGGACATTCTGAAAATTTTACTTAAAAAAACCTGGAACATTTTGTAAAAAAAGGGACATATTAGAAATTAAGAAAACCAAAAATAAAACTATTATATATGTTGCACTTTAAATTAAATACTGCTATTAACACACATTAACATTAAATCCATTTTAAAGAAGGATTATTAATCAACAAACATATTTAATTAGAAAAATATTTATCAGATTTATGGACCTGTTCAGGATTTTTTTTTCTTTTGATATTTGATCATAGAACTCAGCACGAGAGCAATTCTTATATATATCTTTACAATGATTAAAGCTTTTATTGTCTCAATTTTAAGTCTGTTTTTTTCATCTATCCAGAGCGGATTTATTAATGAAAACACACGTTCAACAGCTGCATTAATTCTGGCAGTGCTAAACAAAAACTAACCAGGCATTTAATACTCCCAGAATTTATACCCTGCTTTGTAAAATGAGCAAACATTTCGCACCATTTATCACTGACACTTTGATTTTTTTGTTCACTCCACACTTCAAATTTGCTTTCACAATATTTTTCATACATACAAACTCATCAACTAAGTCCTCTTCCTTCACATAGACAGGCTTATACGTTGGTTATGCATTATTAAAACACTTAAGGAATTGAACAACGTAGTTAACGATATAAATTAAATTAAACTTTAATAAATATTTTTCGATATTTCGGCAACGTCACGTATCCATCTTCTAAAGGAACTTACAAAAAAAGTTACGTGAACGTAGGCACTACAACACAGAAACTGGGAATGAAGAGATGAAGCTATTGTTCTCCTAACAGTCCTGATGGTGCCCTCTAGCGGGCTAAGTAGATGTTCTTGGCCGTTGGGCTAAAGGTCTGCTGATGTAGGCCTCCCAGATTTGGGGCAGTCGCATACAACCAAATTTGTTGAGGTTTGGAGAATTTCTTAGGGCTGAGGCTGATTCCATAAAGAGTCTTTCAAATTTGTATTTGCTATGGTGTATCACTGTAGCTTTCTTCCACCGTATTCTGTGGCGTGTATCCAGAGCATGGTCCGCAAGCCCAGAATGACTGTATTTGTGAAAACGGATGTAGTCCTTGTGTTCCGAAATTCTGATATTCGCTGTCCTGCCTGTTTGGCCAAAGTAAGACAGTTTACAACTGCAAGGAACCTGATAAAGACCAGGTAGGTCTAGGGGAAGTGGTTGGTCTTTAGTGGAGCGGATAAGGGATGCCAATTTTCTGTGAGGTTTGTAACAGGAGGTCAGGTCATGTTTTTTTAAGATTTTGTAATCTTTTCCGAGGTGCCTCGGATGTAGGGAATGGTGATGGATTTAGAGTAATCCTTGTTGTGGAGGGGGGAGGTTCTAATATTTTTTGGATTTTTTTTGGGGGTAGCTATTGGCTGAGGAAGTGTTGAGGATGTGATTTAGTTCAATGTTTAGTGCCAAGTCGTTTGAACAGATTAGTTTAGCCCTGTTGTATAGTGTTTTCACTACTCCATATTGTTGTGAGGGGGGGGGGATTGTTGGTGAATGTATCTGCCTGTATGGGTGGGTTTTCTGTAAACTGAGAAAACCAAGGTTCCATTAGGCTGGCGGGTGACTAGTGTGTCTAGGAAAGGGAGGTTGTTGTTTTCCTCTTTTTCCAGAGTGAATTTGATTCTGGGGTGTTGGTTGTTTAAGTATGTTAAGAAGGAGAGAAGTGTTTCAGAGCCATGTGGCCAAATAGCGAACACATCATTTCAAGCATCAATTCAAGCACCGGTTTGTGTCACAAAAAGCTTCCGAATATATAACCGCGCTAGCTACGCTTTGCTACGCGAACAAATTACCGCCACGCGGTCGCTCTTAGCGGACATTAACGAAGCTATTCGTGCCGTCGAAGATGAGCTTTCGTGCACTTTGAACCACGAACTTTGGTCGATTTTACATAACGTCTCATGTACCGCTGCCGAAAAAGAATTTAAAAAAATACGAGGCCGACAGATAAAAAAAGTTCAGGAAAACAACAACCTCCCTTTCCTAGACACACTAGTCACCCGCCAGCCTAATGGAACCTTGGTTTTCTCAGTTTACAGAAAACCCACCCATACAGGCAGATACATTCACCAACAATCCCCCCCCCCCTCACAACAATATGGAGTAGTGAAAACACTATACAACAGGGCTAAACTAATCTGTTCAAACGACTTGGCCCTAAACACTGAACTAAATCACATCCTCAACACTTTCTCAGCCAATGGCTACCCCCCAAAAAAATCCAAAAAATATTAGATCCTACAAACCACAGATCCCCTCCCCCCCTCCACAACAAGGATTACTCTAAATCCATCACCATTCCCTACATCCGAGGCACCTCGGAAAAGATTACCAAAATCTTAAAAAAACATGACCTGACCTCCTGTTACAAACCTCACAGAAAATTGGCATCCCCTATCCGCTCCACTAAAGACCAACCACTTCCCCTAGACCTACCTGGTGTTTACCAGGTCCCTTGCAGTTGTAAACTGTCTTACTTTGGCCAAACAGGCAGGACAGCGAATATCAGAATTTCGGAACACAAGGACTACATCCGTTTTCACAAATACAGTCATTCTGGGCTTGCGGACCATGCTCTGGATACACGCCACAGAATACGGTGGAAGAAAGCTACAGTGATACACCGTAGCAAATACAAATTTGAAAGACTCTTTATGGAATCAGCCTCAGCCCTAAGAAATTCTCCAAACCTCAACAAATTTGGTTGTATGCGACTGCCCCAAATCTGGGAGGCCTACATCAGCAGACCTTCAGCCCAACGGCCAAGAACATCTACTTAGCCTGCTAGAGGGCACCATCAGGACTGTTAGGAGAACAATAGCTTCATCTCTTCATTCCCAGTTTCTGTGTTGTAGTGCTTACGGTGACGTAACTTTTTTGTAAGTTCCTTTAGAAGGTGGCAACATGACGTTTCCGAAATATCGGAAAATATTTATTAAAGTTTAATTTAATTTATATCGTTAACTACGTTGTTCAATTCCTTAAGTGTTTTAATAATCTTCATTCACAGTTAAACTTGATGCGCTGTCTGCATGATTATGCAGCTTTCTTGTATGTTCTTCCAAGTCACAGGATCCTTCCCCTTCAAATTAATCCCATCTATAGACTGAATAGGTATGAGAAATGGTGTTCACCACTCCTGAATATATTCGATACAGGTGCAGTAGAAATCTACTGCATAACATTCAAACTTTTCAACTGTTATGTGTGTCCTTCTTTTTCTAATTCTTGCAACTCTTTTCTCACAGTAGTTGTAAGAAACTTTCTGCCTTCCTACAATTTAACCTTTTTACCAGTTCGTTTCATCCTTCACTTCAATTACTGTTATATCTTGCTTTTCAATACATTTAATGGTATTGTAAAAGGTTTTTAACTGGCCTGAACCGGTTTATTGGCTTTACAGTAAATTGTGATGTTGGACAAAATAGCAATGAGAGCGGTGATGAAAGAAAGAGTGGAAGTAATTATACAGAGAGAGAGAAAATGGTTCGAATAATGAAAAAAATGGGAAATTAGCTGTAATGAGTGAGATCGCACGGTTACGCGGAGTAATACATAGGGCGAAGCAGCAGTTGTAGAGTCTGCAAACGTCTTTCCCGAGTGCCCAGCAAACAGAAATAAACCAATTATACGAAAGTAATAATAAGGGTATATTGGGAGTGTCTCAGAAATGAAGGAAAGAATGTTTTACGGTTACTCGTTAGTAGGAGGTGTAATAGATGAGAATTTGACTAACAAGTACTTACCAGGTGCGAAAATTAAGGATGTAAGTGAGAGTATTAGTGCACAGAAGCTGAGGGTGAAAGAAATGATAATTGTAGCGGAAACGAATGATTTGAAAGGAGGTAAATTTGATATTAGAGAGAGGGCGTGAAGGAATTATTAGAGGTAGTGAAAGAAAAGAGTGATAGAGTTAGGATAGTGAGTCTGCTTCTGTGGTATGACAGAGAAGAGTTTAGAAGGAGGGCCATAATCGCAAATGACTTTATGCACAGGTTATGCAGACGGTGTGGTGTGGAGTTTGTGGATGTGTGGAGTGAGTTTGATGGGCGAAAGGATTTGTACAAGATGGATGGCTTACATTTGAATGGATTTGTTGTGCGAAGACTAGAAAAAGTGTTGCTGAGTGAAGTGAGAGTGGATGTGCAAAATCAGGGAAACTAGAACTATTAAGGTGGAGAGGAAGTGGATATGCAGACATCAGTGAGGCAGTTGAGTGTAAGAATGTTTATAATGTGCCCGAGCCAGTATGAAGGACAAGAAACCAGAATGGGATAGTTAGTATAATACATCAAAAAAGGGGTGGGGTAAATGGACCTCTGCATTTCATGTATACTAATGCCAGGAGCATTAGGAACAAGAAGGAAAAATGTTTGGCCTTGGATGGCTCTACCTGGCCACAGGTTATTGGCATTAGTGAAACATGGCTTACAGAAGATGATATAGTTAGTGGGATAGAATGTGTAGGGTATAGTTGTGTTCAGGAGGGACAGAGAGAATAAAATGGGGGGGGAGAAGTGTTATTGATGATAGCTGATGAACTGCAACCAAGGAGAACAGAAGTTGTATTGCAGGAAAGTAAAAGGAGCTCGTTTGACGCTATTTGGTGTGAGATTGAGACTAACGGAACAAAATATACAGTTGGGTGCTGCTACAGACCCAGGTGATGGAATAGATGGTGGAGATAGTATGCATAAGCAAATTGATGAAATGAGTGGAAGGATGGTAATTATTATGTGGAATTTCACCGCCACATGTGAGGAAGGAACTGGATTTTATTCAGTTATTGAGGGATAACTATCTGAGCATGTAATGGAAAATACTAGGGGTTCGAGGGTGCTTGACCTAGTAATAGCATCTGAGAAATTGAGTGTAATGAATATGACCATGTTGCCACCTACTGGTGAGAGTAATCATAGGATCTTGACTTGGGAGGTGGCTAAATGTGTAAAATTTTCGGTTAAGACAGAGCAGATGTGGAACTACCGTGCTGGCAAGTATGACAAGCTTAGGCGATTGCTTGGTTTAATGACATGGCATGTAAAACTGCAAGGGCTGGATGTTGATAGGGCATGGGAAGTGGTCAAGGAGCATTTGCAGGAGGTTATGGCAGACTGTATACCTAAAGTCCGAATAGTAACTCAAGTTGGGGTTAAATGCATGAATAAGACCATTAAATTTGAGTTCCAAAAAAAGAAACAACTGTGGAAGGAATTTAAGGAGAAAGGCGACCTGCAGGCACATGAGCGGTATAAAGCGCAGGCCAGAAGGGTAACAAGTATGGTGAGAAAGGCGAAAAGGATTATGAAAGGAAATTAGCAATGCAAGCTAAAGAGAATCCCAAACAGTTCTTTCAATATGCTGCTAGAAAATAAAACTGTACATGGCAGAATTTGATTTTAAGGAACGCCGATGGTAGTGAGGTCACTGAATCAGTCGATATAGTGTATTACTGTGTTAGTACTTTGCAAGAGTATATCATCCAGGTGGTGACGTTGAAGGAATGAAGGAACCATTAGTTTATATGGGAATTGTAGTGAATGAACTGGAGGTGAATAGTCTATTACAGAACCTTAATGTGAATACATCTGTAGGATTGGATGGTATATCAGCACGGACCTTATGTGAAGCTGCTAAAGAATTGTCAGTGCCCTTGACCTTATTGTTTAATATGAGTCTAGGGTATAGTCTAGTCTAGTCACTGCATAAAGAAGGATCCAAGACTACTGTTGCAAATTACCGATCGATCAGCATATCAGGACTCGTCGTCAAGGTCTTAGAGAAAGTAGTCAAGAGTAAAATGCAGGAATGGTTTGATGAAAATGAGATACTGTATGCGGGACATCATGGTTTTGTAAAGGGTAGATCATGCCTCAGTAACTTGCTCAGGTTATATAATACGGTGACGGTTGAACTGGATAAGGGTAATAGGTTTACAGTGATACTGCAGGACCTGGCTAAGACTTTTGATAGTATACCACATGGAAGTCTAATCCCTAAACTGCAACATATGGGAATGGATATAGCGTTGGTGAGATGGATAGGAGGGTGGTTGATGGGGAGATATCAGAGAGTAGTTTACTCAGGAGTAGAGTCCAAAAGATGGTCTGTGACTAGTGGTGTGCCACAGGGTTTTGTTCTTGGACCACTGCTACTTAATTTGTTCATTAACGATATAGGGAAGGATCTGAGAGGAACAGTTCATTTGTTCGCTGATGATGCTAAGTTGGGTAGGGAAATAGTGAATGCAGAAGATGTCAAAATTTTGCAGGATGATTTGGATAGACTGGAGGTATGCGCTAAGGAGAATGGATGTCAATTTAATGTGGCAAAATGTAAGGTTATGCATTTTGGGGTGAAAAGGTTAGCAGCTGTATATCACATTGGTAGAACAGTACTCCAGGAGATTGATGAGGCCAGGGACTTGGGAGTGTTGGTGGATAGGGAGTTGAAGTTTAGGGGGGGGAACATCGCAAAAGTGACTAAATCAGCTCATCAAATCACTTGGATGCTGAAGAATACTTTGACTAGCAGAGATAAGCAAGTTATTGTTCCTCTCTATCGAGCCTTGAGAAGACCCCATCTTGATTACTGTGCCCAGATATGGGAACCTAGGTTTCTTCTTGATGGAGGAGTTTGAAAGGGTCTGGAGGCAAGTGACCAAGATGATAGCAGGTCTATGGAATGAACCTCATGAAAACATTGAAGATTTGTGGATTGCAGAAATTTGTTGATAGGTGGAAAAGGGAAGATATGATTGAGACATTCAAATTGCTGAAGGGTTTCTATAGGATTAATTCAGAGGATATTTTTGAGAACAGGACTGGTGGTGGGAGAACTAGGGGACATCCATGGAAGCTGAGCAAGAGTGTGGTTAGAAAGGGTGTTAGAGCTGGGTTTTTTTACTTTTAGAGTGGTGAAGGAGTGGAATAAGCTGCCATAGTCTGCTGTGGGGTGTTATGACAGTGAATGCGTTCAAGGCAAAGTATGATAGATACTGTGTGAATTTCGAATAGTTATGATGGACATGATGTTTAGGGCCTCCCTCGATGACTCTAAGGAGTCCTTGGAGTCGCCCGTAATAATAATAATAATAATAATAATAATAATAATAATAATAATAATAATAATAATAATAATAATAATATCTTCATTCTTGAGTATAATTTATCCCACCAGATTTCGATGTGGCTCTAAATAACATAGTCGAAAGGTGGCCTAATTATAGTAACTATTTCAAGTTCTGTTCTTTCTGTTTTGGATATATGATGGCTAGTAATGCATTTTATAAGTTATTCCACTTCCTGTGGAGCAGTGTTTAACAGTGTTAAAACGTCTCATGATGTAAATCAGGTCTCTTGTTAAAGTTTTCTAATTAGTTAAATGAAAGTACTTTTTTTTCCTCAGAAAATCACCCTTTCCAGTTCTCTGAATTTTGTCAAGATTGCATAATGTATCATTATGTGATGTTACTAAACATTTTATCATAGTTTTTAAATAATTTGAGATATCTTAAAATTATTCTGTTGGCTAAAACCTCACTGTAAAATGATGGTATGACTTAATAGAATTCAAGCCTGCTAGGGAGTCACTGGTTAAAAAAAATTCCTTTGTTTTCATAAGGGTACCAGGGTTGGAACAAATCCCAGAACACATCCCACCTTAATTGAGTTCAAGATTAATATTATCAACATAAGAAATATTAAAGGAAAAGAAATGGAAATGTCATAAGAATTTGATATGCACCAGATAGACATAAGAAGCATCATTGAAACAAAGAAGACAAAAACAGGTGAGCTCTATCTAAGCAACAAATACAAAATATTATATTCGAGCACTAACAATCAGGGTTTCGAGTAGATATAGTATTCAACATTAATACGAGGATAATCTTCTTAAAAGTCAGGCAATATCAAGAAGAGTGAAGTGAACAAATATCACAATGGCGAATCGAACAGTGGAAGTAATTTATGATCCTTAGGAGAGCCTTCTGTGGCTCTCCTAAGGAAGACATTTTTCGAAGAATTAGAAAAGGCAGCGTTCCACTGCTTTTAGACCACCCAGAAGGTGAAGCAGATTGTGCTCTGAGAAAATATCACCCAGAAATCAGTGGCTGTGATTGCTTATTGTGTCTACAAATCCAATTGAACGTTGTCATTTGTCATGAGTTCCTGTTTTTGTTTTTTGAGTTTCATCTGTTTTGCTTGTATGAAATGTGAACTGACATGTTTAGGACACCGATATAGACAAGTTTTTAATATATAATTTTGTATAAATAATTTATAACTTTTTCCCCATATTTACAATGAGAAACAGTACTGACGACCTACTGAATGTTCTGTTTTCTGCCAGAGCTTTGTATGATTATAGTCGAAGGATGTTGGAACTTGTGTATAAATAAGTAAAACGAGGTATTTTAGCCTTTCATTGGTTCAATCCGGAAAAATAAAAATTTCCCAGATTCAACCAAAGAAAGGCTGAAATTTCTGGGCATATTATATGGCTGTATTTAAAAATCCTATCAAAATTCAAATTATTCGTATCTCACTAGTATTTACTAGATAATCTAGCAAATGATAATCTAATCTCACCACGAAACGTAAACCCTTTGTGCTTCTCATATAAACAGCATACATGAAACATACAGGGTGTTCGGGATAAATTTGACAGTTTCGTAAGGAAAAAGAAAATCTTCTTTGTATCTATTAAATTTAATGAATTGACAAAAAAACATTACAGGCAGAGTTAATTAGAATACTATCAACAAGATTTACTCAAAATAACCACCATTAGCATCGATCACAGCTTCAATTCTGCTTCGGAACCTCGAACAAGCTGATGCTACAGTCTCCCTGGGAAGGGCCGCAAAAACTGTTTTAATTTTATCCATTAACTGGGCTTTTGTATTACTGGAAGTGCGATTGGTGTCTTTTTCAACTGCGCCCCATACAAAATAATCCATGGGGTTAAGGTCTGGGGAGTTTGGAGGCTAAACATTTGGACTGGTGAAGTCGTAGAAATTTTCAGACAACCATTTTTGACTTTTCCCAGAGGTGTGGCAAGGGGTCGAATCCTGCTGCCATACATACGGCCTACCATTGGCTACCCTTGTTATCCAGGGCTTGACTACAGTTAGCAACTCCACGAACAAAGCCCGAATTCCAATGCCAGGGTTCTTCAACACCTGTTCCTGCAGATTTGCGAGGAATTCTGCTGTACGAACGCAATCAGATCGTCTGCTAGGGATCTTTCTTCTTGCTACATCCTCGTAGTCACCATTGCAAGTCTCTAGTTCATGACTGATTGTTTTTACTGTATTCAGGGAGCATTGGGCAGCAGTCGTAATATCCTTATTTTGATGGCGGGCACGAATCATCATGATACAAGTTATTCTCTTCCATGATTCAGGTGGGTTCCAGCTATCCATCCTTTCTGACATCTTGTATATGAATGAAGAAGGGTCCAAACTTTTAAATGAAGAGAAGTGTGTGTTAATACATGTAACTTACCGAAAAATATAATTAATTATAAATATGTCAAATTTATCCCGAACACCCTGTAGATATCATTCATTTGACCTTTATGCTTTCATATTTAAAATTATAATAATTGATAAATTATAGTATTCAAAGTTATCATACAATTAATTACATTAGGCCAATTAAGATGAGCGCTGATGCGCTATGCACTTTTAAAACTTTCGTATATCAATAAAAATGCAATCATATGGTCATATGTGAATTTTGTAGAGTGGGTTACATGAGCCATATGACAGCATACACCCGACCTAATCGGGTACGCGACACCACTGATATGTGTGTACAATCAAATGATGAATTAGCCCAGCTTCATGCAGAGGTAGAAGGTTTTTCGTCCCTCAGATCAGGAAAATTGGCCCAGTGAACATACAATTCTACAGATATAAAATACTTTCCCCTAGAGGGATGCAGCAGAGGAATGGACGTATAAGGTTAGAGCAACAGATGAGAAATTTTGTGTGTGTGTGTGTGTGTGTGTGTGTGTGTGTGTGTGTGTGTGTGTGTGTGTGTGTGTGTGTGTGTGTGTGTGTGTGTGTGTGTGTGTGTGTGTGTGTGTGTGTGTGTGTGTTTATACAGTATATATATATATATATATCCATTTCTCATTTCTCAACCGTCCATGACAAGTTGAATCTACGGATTAGGGGATTTAGGCAATTTAATGCATCCAGCTTTCCATTCCTCCAAAGTTATCAGTATCAGTTGGAGGTGACATCAGTATTTTTGGAAACTGAATTACCAGCTATTCGTATCATGGGGAAAATTATCGCTAATCATTTAAATTCATCAATGGTAAAATTAGACTTTCAAGATTTTATCCAATTCGATAAAGATTATTTTTTGGGATATTTACAAACATTTTACGAAAACTGTTTGTATATTTGGTGAGAAAAGAAGCCACAGAAACTTTAGCGAGGCATGGTATCATTTCCAGACTGTCACAATATTAAATGTATGGAGCTGTGTTAACCATGGTACCAGATTTCAAAACTCTTTTGTGTGACCAGCTATTTTGATGTAATGTAACTAAGAAACAGTGAGTATCGAAAATTTTATTCACTGAACTCTTTGGAAAATGTTAACAGTGTAAACTAATTATTGTGAAATACTTTTAGGTAATTACATGTTTCGAATTTTTCTCTGTGAATATACTTGTAAATAGTATTTCAGCAAAATGAAATATGCATTTGTAACCTTAAATGAGCAACGATGTGTACTTTTGTTGTTGTGTTTTTCCACAGTGAATTTTTTACTCAGTTATTCTGATTAGAATTTGATTTTTAAATCCACAACTTTATACCTTAATGCAATTCTCTTTAATTATTGTAAAAAATCACCACTGTGAAATTAATGCCAGGAACAGGGGGGGAAAAGTGGTGAAAACTAATATCCATGTAGTTGATTATTTTAGAAATTGTGTAATGCTACCTATTGACATTGTTTGAGTTATCTGAAAACATTTCGTTCACATAATCGAAAATCCGAACTTAGAATTTGGTGGTTTTATGGAGAGACAGCAGGTAATTTACCCCAAAACTCTTAAACCCCAAAATGATTTAAACTCTTAAAGTTTGGTAGAGAAAAAGTGTTTGTACTCTCCAGATAATACAAATACAAATTTTATCTTTTCCCACACAAAGTAAGATAAAACACACCAACAGTATATCCAGCAGCATGCAAAAACATGTCATTGAGTCATCTGTGCAAAAGGTTCATTTTTAGAGGAACGGTCAGGGTAGGGCATAGTAAGGGTAAAGAATACTATAAGAAAAACCATAGAGTCGAGTGACTTTCGATTTAATGTAATCGTTCATCCACTGCAGCTGCTGCATTGTGTTGTGGTGTTTTGTGTCCGGTAATGTAAAAATAATGGGTGAGCCACAAAATTCTTTGAAAGTTTCTTTGTGAAGAGTTCTAATTGTTTAGAATTTTGGAACAGAAAGTTAACATCAAATATAAGATCAGAGCTAATAATCAGTGAAATAATAATAATAATAATAATAATAATAATAATAATAATAATAATAATAATAATAATAATTAAATAACTATTTATTTGTGGTACCATACGAAGTAATCTAAGAAGAAGAATGAAGGAAAACGAATATGAAAAATTGACCGTGGGTGAAAAATACGATTTGTCTGTTATCATTGGTATAATTAATGTTCCATTTCTTTTGAATAAGACTTAAAATTTATTTCCTAAAGAAATTTGTATTTCTGATGGAATTATTTTAAGATATGCATTGACAAAATCACCTTGTAGTTGGAATGAATTACCTGAAAGAGTTAAAAAACAGAATTCTTAGTTAATAAAATATAACCATCAGCTGAAGTGGGAAATTGGTTCACTATCTCTGGACAAACTAAGAAATTGGATGATAGAATCAACATGCAAATATCAAATATTGCTTGCCAAATGCTCAAAAATATATGTATTGGTTTAAAAAAATAAAAATGTGACCCTTAATTTTACAACAGTAATAAATTCCTAAAGATCGCAAATGAAGAAACTTTCAGATGAGAGTCATATTATCGAAAACCACATGATGGCAATTCCTCAACCATGGGAAGAACCTCTGAACAAAAATGCAAAATTAACAATAAGCAGATTAAGGACCAAAAAATAAGATTGTATTTTTCACTTTATTTATATTTTGTAATGTGTAGTTTCTGGAGAGAAAGAGGTCTGTAACGAATTCACAGATATGGTATTTACTTTTGAATGAGATCCACTGGTCTAGTGTCCAACAAGTCAGCAAATCTTTCCCATCAGTTGCAATGAGATACATGAATACGTTGAACAAAAGGAAAAATTTGCTGACTTGCTGGACACTAGACCAGTAGATCGCATTCAAAGGTAAATACAATTGGTTATTTTGTTGGAACATTTTTCTGTTTTTTAACTTTTCTTCCTTTGTGGTAATTATGCTTACATTATTGGGTTATTTTCAACAATTGTTTACAGTTTTGAATGTCTATATAAAGTCAATGTCAACAGTCGCCTGATTACAAATGCATGTTGAAAGAGACAGGGAGGTTTGGAGCTTTCCCAGATAAAATTCAAAGGTAAATATAATTGGTTATTTTGTATAGGGCCCCGGAACTTATTCGTTTAGAATTTAACCACTGCTGAACATGATGAGGGAGCTTTCAATTTAGAACATAGTCGATGAGATCATATGATCAGTATTGGATTAAACATACAGAAATACATGATAGTATAATGTGATGAAAGCAAGATCCCTGCTGTTTTCTCCAGGAAGATCAAACACTGAAACATGTTCAAACTCAGCATTACAGCAGAATTAAAATGAGGGGAAATCTTGTAAGATGTATGAATGGGAAAGGAGAGTAAGTGGCAGAAAACTTAAACAAGTACTGTCCGACATAGTTGATATTACTGAGACAACAAAGCTAAAACAGGCAAGACTTTGGCAAATAGCAATAACTAAAATATTATATTCATCCAAAAGTGATCAGAAAAAGGAAGGTATTCAACACCAAATAAGAAGATAAACTTCTTGAATGGTATGCAACTGCAAGAACAGTGATCCAGGAAATTGGACAATAGGAATGGATAAGTTCCATACCTATTCTCACTGAACTATGAGTAGGGAATCGAAGAGGATCGGTATTGGCAGTCGCATACCTATACCGAAACTACTGATTTCTGCACAAAGAACCGGAAGGCTCGCCTTCAGTGGTGTAGAACAGCCTTTGTGACTGGACACAGAAAAAAGTTATGTGGGTCTGTACCGACGGTGAGCAGAGAGTTTGGCAAGAGCTCTTTGAAGCAATGGCTCCAGCATAGGATCCACTGATATTACTAGAAGGTACGGTGTCCTTCAAGGAATATCTGAGCATTGTTGCCGATCAAGTCCATCCTGCAATGTTGACTTTTTATCCAACAGATGACGGTTGTTTCATCGACAATGCCACTGTTTGTCGCACAAGAATTGTTCAGCATTGATTAAGCAAGCATGAAAGCAACTTCCACCATCTTCTCTGGCTACCACAAAACTTTGAATCCCATCACTCTGTATGGGATTTGTTAAGAAAAGAGATCAGGGAGAAAGTCATCTTCTTTCAAATCTGAGTCTGTTAAAAGACTGTCTGGTGAATTCCTGGTTTGTTGTAGACTTCGACGCAATCCAGCACCTTGTGCAATCTATGCCAAACCACATATGTGCTGTAATTCGGGCTAAAGGAGGTTCAACACGGTATGAAATAAATGTTTCTAATTCTATTGGATGTATGGAAATATGTATATGACCTTATTCTTTGTTCTTCATTCATTAGTATATATAATGACACGATAGTATACAAAGTGCACTTTAATGTTCATTTTCCCATACTTATTAATGATTAATAGGTATGGGAAAATTTCTACTATTATTCCAAATGTTAGGAACAGTGTTCCTACTATTATTTGGAATATCCTACATCCATATATTCAATCAAATGCCATTTCGGTGTCTTCTCTAAATCCTTTAAAATGCTAAAGATTTCAAAATCTTATTTAACTCAATGGATCCATCAGAATTTAGATTGCCACCATCAAACAGCATTTGATAATAACAGTCGGATCCAACATTTAAAGGCACAGTTCATAGTCTACTTAGAATTCAATTAGTTGCTGGTGACCATTGATTTCATGTTGTCATAACTGAGCATTATATTAATGAATTGACTTTTTAACTCTTAAATTAGGTGAATATCTGGCAAAATCTTATTGTAGTCTTCTAAGTAACCCCAATTATAAATCCTTCCCACAAGATATGCAAAAGAAGTACAATGATACAATGACAAAGGAGTGGAAATTTGGTAAAATAGTCATATTATACCGAAGAAAGGTGATTCACAGATTTAACAGACAGCAGGTTACTGAGTATTTCTGCAGTAGTTTTTAAAGTCTTGAAAAAATTGTTCAAGACCAACATTCAAGACAATATCAGTGATCGACTTACATATTATTATCAAGCAATAAATTACACGATAACTACAGTAATTAACTTTAATGAAATGAAAGTACAGATATTTCACACTGAAAATAACAGTACATCATCAGTGCATAGAAACAAGCAAATCAAACGGTTATCGTGTAATTTACTGTTTATAGTCATGCCATAGGTACCTTTAAAGATATTATGATCAAATGATAATTGTAAACGATAGCTATGAACTGTAAGCATAGTCCTCTCAAGAATGTATCATTATGTTATTGCATAAATTAGAATTGCTGTATAAATAAATTAGTTGTAAAGTAATATTAATCTAGTGGCATGGATAAGATGGCAGCTACAATAACCATATAAAACAGTACCGTGGTGGAGGAGAATCAGCGCGATAGTAGTGGTTTGTGTGACTGTTCCAGAAATGTAGGGAAGCGGACCAAAGTAAGCCACTTCTTTCTGTTTTTGTAACAAATTACATTCCAGTGGCCTCTGGAGAACTTAATTTTTATATTAGTGATACTGTGAATGGTATGAAGGGAATATACAGTTATTATTATACAGTAAATATACAGTTGGAAATATACAGTTATTAATTGATGATGCATTGTGTAAAATTTGCATAAACAATCAGCATGAGCAGAGAAGAATTAATACTGCTAACAAACGTAAAATTTTGCATTTTATGCTGAAAAGGGACCG